>NC_092783.1:16517095-17842095 GCF_047496795.1 Chiloscyllium punctatum | reverse complement strand
TAATAATATTGATAGTAAGGAGGAACATTAACAAGGTGCTAAATGTTATGGTGTCAGTTCATTACTTCAGCTCTAGTTATTATAAAGATGCGATTTCAATATAATGATGAGTGAAAAATAAATTGAATTATTCAGCGAGATATTTATTTAATTGACTTGTAGAAGCTGCATTTATTTTAGCTAGCTATAACCTTTGATGTTGCAACAAGGCATCCTGTGTTATGATGTTAAACTTTTATTGTAAACTTTGAAATAAATAAAATATTAATAGATCCCTATGCGAATGTTGATAATTTTTCCTATCTTTTACAAATGCCAAATATTTAAACAAATCTCTACATTTCAGTGTCGGTTTAGAAGGATGTGGCTTTTTTTTTGGTGGGTCATTTGATTTAGAATTTTATGAAGAAACCGTGAAAAATGTTTGGGGGATATTTTCCTTTCATGACACAAACTTTGAACTGGCCTGGCACAGTGTGGCAGAGTTACATTGAACTTGCACATTATCTATCATGTGACTACCACGGGGAAATGAAGGGCTACTGGAGATGAGCAATGAATGCTGGGTCTAGCCAGTGATGCCCACATGTGTGTTCGAAAGACCCCAGTTTGCACTGCGTGGCATTATTGTTTCAGGCTCAGATATTTCAGCTTGATTTGGTTTGAAAAGGAAACCTTCTGGTAAATGACCAAAAGCAAAATGAAAAGTGCCAGAAAATGGCCACAACAATATTAGAGTGCTGTTCTTATGTCACTTGTGCAGGTGTGTCGCAATGACCCCCTACACCCTTCAGTCAACATTTGCCTTTTATTCAGGAATTGCTGGAGAAATTCAACAGGTCTGGCAGCATCTATGGAGAGAAAGCAGAGTTAGCATTTTGCGTTGTGAAGAAAGATCACTGGACCTGAAACATTGACTCTGCTTTCCCCCCACTGATGCTGAGTTTCTCCAGCACTTCCTGTTTTTCTTCAGCATCCACTGTACTTTTTAAAATTTTTGTTCTTTATTTATTTGGTGACCAGTCCAAAGTGTTTTTTTTAAGCATTTAACATGGAACTATTCATTATATTCAAGTATGTCCTTTTGTTCAAGTACTTTTGCCTGAATATGATGTATATGATGTATTTCCCAGCTCTTTGTCTTGCAGACCAAGAAAAAATCACATTAGAATTTGGCACTGGTCTTAGTCAAACAAACCAGGACACACTTCATTCATAAATTCACTTGCAAACAACAAATAGACATCTAATTATTTATGAACATTGTTCCATATGAATTTATTGGATTTGATTAATTCATACAGAATGTACCAAAGGAGACAAAAGGCTGCATTTCAAGACAGTGAACCACAGTAGAATGTTGTTCTTCTACAGTGGCACTGTGGCTCAGTGGTTAGCATTGCTGCTTCACAGCGTGAGGGTCCTGGGTTCGATTCCAGCCTTGGGCGACTGCTCTGTGCGACTGCTCTGGGTTCCTCAGGGTGACTTCCGCTGGGTGCTCCAATTTCCTCCGACAATCCAAAGGTGTGCAGGTTAGATGAATTGGCCATGCTAAATTGCCCAGGGTGTTCAGGGATGTGTGGGTTAGGCGTATTAGTCAGGAGCAAATACAGGACGATAGGTTAGGGGAAGGGGTCTGGGTGGGTCACTCTTTAGAGGGTTAGTGTGGACTTCTCGGGCTGAAGCGCCTGTTCCCACACTATGATCAGTTCCAAATATACAGGCCTCCTCCCAGCACAGAGGTGTCTGCGCTAAGCTGTGCTCCTACCTCACAAAGAGATAGTTTTCTGGTTCTGAAGAAGGGTCACTAAATCTGAAAAAGTAACTCTGCTTGCTGTCCACACATGCTGCCAGACCTGCTGAGTCTTCCCAGCAGTTTCTGTTTGTGTTTTTGATTTCTAACATCCACAGTTCTTTGTTTTGTTTTTCACCTTTCTGGTTATTGAGTGTCTGCCAGGATATCACTCAGAGTAATAACTTGAACCCAACCATCTCCAGCTGCTTCACCAATGGCCTTCCTTCATTCAAATATCAGAACTGAGGTTTTTCACAGGTTCAGCAGGATATATGGATCATCTCAAAAACTGAGGCAGTTTGTGTCGACTTGCATCAAGACCTGGAATATATGCGAGCTTGGGCTAATAAGAAGCTAATAATAGTTACACAATAAAAGTGTAATATAATGTCTATCTCCAACATGAGAGAAGCTAATCATTTTCCCATGACATTCCCATAAATCCTATCAACATCGCAGGGATTAACATTGACCAGAAATGGAACTGGTCCAGCCATATAAATAATGTGGCAACAAGAGTATGTCCGAGACATGGTAAGTAACCATGTGTCTCACCAAAGATTAGCCACAAGGCACAAGTGAAGAGTATGATGGGCTCCTGACCTCCTTACCAAGAGGTGAAGTGAGACTGACTGCCCTTGAGATCAAGGCCATATTGGTCAGGAGCCTTAGCAAATCTGAAATTAGTCTGTATTACATAAGAACCAGAAGCAGGAGTAGACCATCTGGCCCATCCAACCCGCTCCACCATTCAATCAGATCATGGCTGATCTTTTCATAGCCACAGCTCCACTTACCCGCCCTCTCACCATAAAAATTCTCCACTGGTTGAAGCACAAGATGGCCATGATTGCTGGATCATCTTAGCTCCAGGACTTCCTGGAGATAGTGTCCTTGGCTTAATCATCTTTAATCTCTTCATCAATGATCTTCCCTCCAACATAAGATCAGAGGTTTTCCCTTGAGGAGGTGGTGGTGATTTGCTTTCTTGGATTGCTAGAGTTCATGTGGAACTAGGTACACTCACTGGTGACTCATGTCAGAAATGTTACTGGGACGTTTCTGTGCATTAAAGGACTGCTAGCATCATGTGTAATTTGCCTTACTTGGAGGCTTTCCTGTGTCTCGTGACAGGTGAGGCAGACAAGATATATGTTAACCTTATGTTTAAGGACATCCTAGGCTTGTATCCACTGGAATTTAAAAGAGCAAGAGCTGACTTGATTGAAACATAAAGATCCTGTGGGTAGATATGGTGAAGATGTCCCTTTTTGTGGGAGAGCTTTTAAATTGGGTATCACAGTCTGAAAATCAGAGACTGCCCATTTAAAAGAGGAACAAGATGGACTTTGTTCCCTTCTTGGGCAATCATGTCTCTGTGGATCCAGCTTCTTCAAAAGGCTGTGGAGCTAGGGCCTTTGAATGTCTTTAAGGCAGAGGTAGATTGATTCTTGTTCACCAATGGAATGAGAGGGATCTGGGTAGGCAGGCATATGGATTAGAGGTTACAAGCGGATCAACCTTGACCTTAAGAAATGGTGGAGCAGACTGAAGAGGATGACCAGCCCATTCCTGTGTTCAGATGCTTTCCTGGACAAGGTCACCTGCCTGGAAGCCACATCAAGGATGGTTGACCAGGAGACTGCTGTTGTCACTTGTACTTTGGAAGGGCATGTCTTTTGACTCGCATGCCAGGTTCCTTGGCCATTGGGTCGCACAGTGGGACTTAAACTCTAAGTCCTGAATCTAAGATGGGCACAGTAACCCCAGTGTCACAAGAGCTCCTGCCACGGTTTGACTAGCTGGGAAATAAATTGAGAGTTTTCTTTGCCTAAGCTACTTCACAGACACTCGGCAGCTGTTAGCACCCCTCTGGGGATATAAAATCATCTTTCATCCCCGTGGTTAAATGTTCATAGTGTAGCAAGAAAGAGATGTGGAAATTGTAATGGGAAAAGAATAAAAGAAGCAAAAGAGAAAATAAAAATCAATCTCAAAAATGCTGCTCTGAAATACAATGGGTTACTTTTCTTTGAAAAAAGCAAGCTCCTTGATTGGTAAATGGATGCTGTTTGGAAAGAAGACAGTAAGATTGCTGGTTGGAATTGTGGTCAAAATGATGAGTTTTGACAAGAGTAAATCCTTCACTTGCTTACATTAGCTGCTTCCTTCTCTGTCAATGTTCTGATTTTTCACTGCAGCCGGGTAAGCTGTGTTGTGCAATCTGAGCACCATATGTCCTTGAGCGACTACTTAATTGATTAAAACACCAATTCCCTGCTACTTTAGTCATTTTGATTGCCTCCTTGCTCATGCTTAAACTGACACACTTTGTGAAGGTTTAAAGCTGTGGGTTCTTGATTTCCTGACAGTTATTCATTTGTGCTGAATTCATTGTGTTCTCTCACATCAGGGAAAGTGTAACTTTTCAATAATGGCAGCTCTTGTGACAGTGGGATGTAGCACATAAAGGCCACTATTCGCTTTCAGCATATTGTGTGCTTCATTTTGTACAGAGAAATCAAACTGTCAGGCTCCAAATCTCACACGCAAGTGGAGTTGTCAAATCTTAACACTTCTATGGATGAGTGTACATCCCATCACAGATAATTGGATTTCAAGAGCTCAGTGACATAATTTACAACTTGTTCCGACGAACGTACGATTTGAAATGTTGTACGGTGATAGAGAACATTACCTGCAATTCGGTATGGGTTAGCTGAAGCTGTCTTAAAGGGGCAGCGGGAGCAGAGGCCCTTCCTCTCAGGGGTGGGTCTCAGCTTGTCTAGTGCAACATCATTCTGAGCTCACTACACATGCACGCGCGAGTAGAACACCAATTCCAACAGGCAGGGAATTTTTGAAGATCACTGGGCAAAGACTTTGCATTGAAGTAAGGATCTGTGAACAAAGGAAGAGGAAAAGTCTTTTGACACCTTGCTTGAGTCAACCTTATGTTTGTTCCATTATCAGGCAGTTCCTATGTCTGCCCCACAGCCACCACAACATTTACAGCTGCTCCTGTATGACCCAGGGTGGATTGTCCTCTTCCTCACTCAGCCTTGTGCAAAGAATTTAAGCGGAAAACACAAAAATTCTGAAAATTACAGCAGGTCAGGCAGTGTCAGCAGAGAGAGAGCAAGCTAATAATTCAAGTCTAGATGATTTTTCACCAGAGCTCTGAATTGCAACGTTAGAATTTCTAAAGTGTGGAAACAGGCCCTTCGGCCCAACAAGTCCACACTGACCCTCTGAAGAGTAGCCCACCCAGAGTCATTCCCCTACCTATTACACTGCACTTACCCCGACTAATGCACCTAACCTACACATCCCTGAATGCTATGGGCAATTTAACATGGCCAATTCATCCTAACCTGCACATCTTTGGGTTGTAAGAGGAGGCCGGAACACCCAGAGGAAACCCACAGAGAGACAGAGAGAATGTGCAAACTCTACACAGACAGTCACCTGATGCTGGAATCAAACTTGGGTCTCTGGTGCTAACCACTAAACCACCTCCCTCTCTACTGATGCTTCCCGACCTTCTGTGATCGCCACTATATTTCTCGTACAGATTCCAGCATCTGCAGTAACAAATCTACAAAGAATTTATGTCCGTGAGCACTGAGGTATACTTCGTGCGTGTGACACATAAGTCACTCTGACTCTCCGTGTCTTCATTATCACCAGCGACACAACCCCTTGGAACAACAGCCC
Organism: Chiloscyllium punctatum; assembly: GCF_047496795.1. Taxonomy (NCBI): domain Eukaryota; kingdom Metazoa; phylum Chordata; class Chondrichthyes; order Orectolobiformes; family Hemiscylliidae; genus Chiloscyllium; species Chiloscyllium punctatum. The sequence continues at coordinate 17,836,583 of NC_092783.1, read as the reverse complement.
CATCCCCATATCCATAAGATTCAGAAAAACAGGCAAGTGGAGGCGTCTGTACAGCTTCACATACATTAATACTCTCACATTACTTTCTCCACCTCAAATGCTGTAGAATGAGCAATCTATCCCAGTAGCTGCATACCTTATGTATAAAATTGTTCTTGTGATTGTAATTCCAGTGGACCGTGGTGTTAGTGATCATTCACAGTATGCCAGTCAATGTAAGAGATGTCTATAAAGCATGTTAGCTTCTCAGAACTAAATACTAGAACTTTAATCTGATTAAGGAATAAGAATTTTGACCATTTTTCAATCAAACTCCCTCTCCCACCTTTCTAAACACACTGGGTGGACCCAACTCTGTTGACTCTTACTTGTCATCATTGGTGCAAGCAAGGGATAAATCTTGACTTCCCTGACCCACGGGGAGTGAGGTCAGTCAGAAACTCAGTAGAAGCTTGCCATTCAGAATTTCCACAAAACATCCGAGACATTACTGATCAACTCCCTCGGAGCCGGTCAGTGAAGGCCCCAACAGCACACATGGGTGGAGAGGGAGTCGATCAGGGAGTGGGGAAGAAGGGGATTGATGGGGAGGGAGGGAAGGAACTCGATCGCAGAATAGGAGAGAAAGGGAAGAGTGGTGGTATGGCATTGTATCAAATGGAAAATATGTCCCGCATTCTAATAGATATTAGGTCCTTCACATCTAATGACAGCTTCAACCCTGGAAATGAAAACTGTCACACGATGATACCAGTACAGTGCTGTTCACTTGTGCCTTTGGTTACCTCCAGCAGTGAATCTCTGCTCCTGCTCACATTAACAGGAAGGTGAATCAAAGGCTGAGTGACATTATGCTCACTGTTCTGTGGCTCGGTATCCCAATCCAGCGTGTGAATCCGATGTAAAGTTCACCTCCGATATTCCAAGCTCAAAGTTTCCGAAGCAGTATTGTTGATGTCACTGTCTTTCAGATGAAATGTTAACCAATATCTGCCATTTCTGGTGGATATAAATCACGCCAGAGGATGATTTGAGATGAGTAGGGAAAATTCTCCCTGGAGCTCTGGTCAGTACTTCTAAAACAACAATATGAAATAAACTATCTGGGCATTTTTTGCTGTGATATGATAGATATGTACTTTTAAAGAGACATATCTTGAACTGCTTTCAGTCATTGCCATATCAACATGTTAATGTATTAGTTCCGCGTTCCCTAGCCCTGCTACTTGTAGACTGAGTACGAGCAATGGGATTAATACATCACCAAGTTGACGTAATGGTGATTACCAGCAGGTTAACAAACACTCCCTGAAAGGTACATATCCATCATATTGATATTGCTGGGGTGGTTCAGTGGTCAGCATTGCTGTCTCACAGTACCAGGGACCCGGGTTCAATTCCAGCCTCAGGCGCCTGTCTGTGTGAGTTTGCACATTCTCCCTGTTGCTGTGCAGGTTTCCTTCATGTGCTCTGGTTTCCTCCCACAATCAAAGATGTGCAGGTTATGTGGATTGGCCATGGTGTCCAGGGATGGGTGGGTTAGCCTTTACATTAGATTTACAGGGATAGGGTAAGGGGGTAAGCCTGGATGGGATGCTCTTTGGAAAGTCGATGTGGATGTGTTGGGCCGAATAGTCTGTTTCCACACTGTACTGACTCTATTCTAATTTTCACATAGATGCCATTAACTGTAAAACACTTTGGGTAGGTACAGAAAGATTTTATATAAATAAAACTTTTATTCTCTATCATGGAAATATTCCCCTCCAAGAAGTCTGTATGTATGTCTCAATAACTTTCATTCCTATTCTTAACTAGATAGTCAGCAGCTCTTCTTAAAGTGTGGTCACACGTCTTATTTAGTCTATCTGGGCGTTTGTTCCAGGTAAGTATTAATCAAAATGTCTACTAATACTCAATGGAACAGTTAACTCACCAGCAGCTTACGCATTTTCTATCCTTCGCCACCTTACCCCTTGCAATTTTCAGCTGGTGTCAAAGAATCTGCTTACCCGTGCAGAATCCTCATTTTTGAAATTTTTAAAATCTTGATTATGTTCTCTTTTAGCTTGTTCCTCACTGATGAGAGCAAATTACCTTCTGTAAATCTGTTTCTAAACTGAATGGCTCTGACCTTTGGAAACATTTTCATCTATTTTCTCAAAAGATACTTCAATCTATCGGTAAGTCCACAGATGATGATTCTTATGGGAATGGTGATCCCTAAGACAACAAATAATCCTTGGGGTCTCCCATCATAATGGAAGCTGAATTATTCAGCCTCCATCATACACTGACTACATTAATATCTATTTGCAAGATGAATCCCACATGATATTCCAATTATGACAAAAGCCAAAGTTTATACAGAGTTAATGTAGCCTCAAGATGTCTCTCAGTTCCCAACTTGTCTTTCTGACAGCAATGACCTATTGCCTGCGGTTTCATAATAAATCAAATCCTTATTTTGTTTTGCCATTAGACTCTTACTGAGTGTGAAAGAAGTGAAAGAACTTGTATTCTTGTGGGTGGCATGGTGGCACAGTGGTTAGCACTGCTGCCTCACAGCGCCAGAGACCTGGGTTCAATTCCCGCCTCAGGCGACTCTCTGTGTGGAGTTTGTACATTCTCCCCGTGTCTGTGCGTTTCCTCCGGGTGCTCCGGTTTCCTCCCACACTCCAAAGATATGCAGGTCAGGTGAATTGGCCATGCTAAATTGCCCGTAGTATTAGGTAAGGGGTAGATGTAGGGGTATGGGTGGGTTGTGCTTTGGCGGGGCGGTGTGGACTTGTTGGGCCGAAGGGCCTGTTTCCACACTGTAAGTAATCTAATCTAAAAAAAAACCTTTCAGGATCTCAGGATGTTCAACAGAGTAACATTTTTTTTGAAAGTACTCACTGATATAACGTATATAACAAATGCAGCAGTCAATTTACACACTGGAAATGTTTAGCTTTGTTACTTGAGGAATAACTATTGGCTTTGACTTTAGTTTTTTTAACTTGGTATCATGGATTGTTTTACATGCACCTGAGAGTATAGATGGTGTCTCATTTGATGTTGTACCTAAATGACAGAAACATGGGTGAACTATTACAATCTTCACAAATGAAAATATGAACCAACAAGAGAACATGACCATTTATCCCCTTGAGCCTGCTCCACCGGTCAGCATCAATTTGTATTTCAATTTCCTTATTTCCATCTATCTCAATAACCATTGCCAAATAAGAATCTACCAACCTCCTACTCAAAAGTATTCAACAAACCCCACCCCCATCATCTTCTGGGGCAGAAAGTTCAAAAGTAACACAACCTTCTGAGGGAAAACAAAAATTCTTAATTTGTGTCCTGAAAGGGTGACTGCTAATTTTAAAGCGATCGATCCCTCCACCCTAGACTGACCCACAAGAGAAAACATCCTTTCTGCATTCACCTCGCCAAGACCATACAAGGTCTTATACACTTCAATCAAGTCCCCACTCACACTTTTAAGCGAACCGTGTCTAAGCTTTCCTCATCAGAGAATCCACTCATTCCAGGTATCACTCTATTAAACTTCCTCCTAACTTTTGCATCCTTTCCTAAATAGTGAGACACAGCATCTGTGATGTGGTCCTGCTGATGCCCTGTACAACTGGAGTATAACATCTCTCCTTTTATCTTCAATTCCCCTCGTAATAGAAGATAGTGTCCCATTAGCCTTCTTGATTGCATGCTGCAACCACATTCTAACTTTGTGTGTCTCACAAACTAGAAAACTTAAATCCCTCCGCACTTCACAATTCCACATTTTTTCTCCATGTAAGTAATACTTGGCTTTTTCATTTTTGCTGCAAAGGAAATAACTTCACATTTCCTAACATTATGCTCCACCTGTCAGATTTTGCCCACTCATTCCTCTTGTTTATATCCATCAACAAACTTCCTTCCAACCTATCTTTGTATCACCTGTGAGTTTTGCTACCATACCTTCACTACCCTTGTCCAAGTCATTGATGTAAATTTTAAAGGTTGAGGCCCCGTAACATAGCCCTGTGCAACACTAATCATCTTTGCTTCTAATCAGACAAAGACCCATTTGTGCACACACTTCTTGGAACTCTAGATAAACCCACAAGGAGTTTCAGGATTATAACACAACAATCATGAAGGAATAAGTCAGCTTTGTGTGTGACTTGAAGGACAACTTGCACATGGTGTTTATGTGTATCTTCTGCCCTTGTCCTTCTAGGTGGTAGGGTCATATGTTGGCATTAATTGGCAGTAAATTAGCACAGGGCATGTAAGGGGCATATCAATGGGTGAAGAACATGGGTTGACATAGAGTATGAAGTTCCTGGGGGGGCATGGTTTGGCATGAGGTGGGATGTTTGGCATTGTTAATGGGTGGGAGGTGAGCAGGAGTGAGTGGCAAGGGCTAAAGAATCTAACGCTGAAGGAAACAACATTGATAAAGGCTTTGAGGATCCAAATGGGCCTCTTAAACAATCCAAGTTGGCACTCTCTATGCATAAGGTCTTCCTCCAACTTGCATTAGTGGTGATGGGAATGACTTCAACCCATGTTGACCACACCTAGAATGAAGATCCTGCTATTTGAGAAAGCTTTCCTCAAGGCAGGCTAGGGGAGCACGATAATTTCCTGACTCCTGCAACCCAAATCAGGAGTGAAGATGCAGGTCATCTTCCCTACAACTACCCTTTTTCCTGTGGCCACTTCACGTAATTTTAAAATAATTCATTGGGGGGGAGGGGGGAGGCGAGGCAGGGTGTCATGGTGGCTCAGTGGTTAGCACTGCTGCCTCACAGCACCACGGTCCCAGGTTTGATTCCAGCCTCAGGTGACTGTTGCACATTCTCCCCGTGTCTGCATGGGTCTCCTCCGGGTGTTCCAGTTTCCTCCCACAATCCAAAAGATGAGCAGGTCAGGTGAATTGGCTGTGCTAAATTGCCCATACTGTTAGGTGTATCATTCAGAGGGAAATGGGCCTGGGTAGATTACTCTTCAGAGCTGTGGACTTGTTGGGCTGAAGGGCCTGTTTCCACACTGTATGGAATCTAATGTAATCTCAGGCCATCCTTTGCTTTCTCAATTATACAGAAAGAAAGTGCTACCTTTGGTCTTTCCTGATGCAAATATTTTCTCACTTCTGATAACAACTTCAGAAACTTTCTCAGGTGTTTTATGATGCTTCTCGATGTTGTGAGCAATAATAATAACAAAGGTCTTTTTGTGCATTGCTTCTGAATAGCGTCCCCAGCATGGGATTCAAGAAACAGTGTTAGAAAGATGTTACTATATTCAGGGAACCTCTATGAGATTGTAAGAACACACAATAAGTTTTGTAATTGATAGTGTGGTGCTGGAAAAGCACAGCAGGTCAGGCAGCATCCAAACAGCAGGAGAATCAACATATCGGGCATAAGCCCTTCATTACGAATGGGGCTTTGATTTCAACCCCGCTGCGAAACCTCTTCCAAGGTGCCTACCTTGAAGAAGTTCTCCTCCTCTCTCTACAAGGATCTCAGTGAGTCTCTCTCTCACTTTATCCCCGACTCCCACCCCCCCAGGTCATCTCCTCTGCCCTGAAGCACTTCAACCATGTCCTGAAGCAGACTCGTTACCACATCTCCTTCCTCAGAGAAAAACAGCCTCATTCCTGATGAAGGGCTTATGCCCGAAACATCGATTCTCCTGCTCCTCGGATGCTGCATAACCTGCTGTGCTTTCCCATATTCTTGACTCTGATCTTCAGCATCTGCAGTCCTTACTTTCTCCGAAGTTTTGTCATCCGCAAGTAAAAATGTAAAAATAAATTGTTTTTGTATTCTTTAAGTGAACAAATTAAAATTGCCTTCCAGAAAAATAATACTTTTATTGGGGAAAAGTCAATGACAAACAATAAGATTCCATGCAGGTGTTTGGGTAAAAGAAACTATCCCATGAAGGTGAACAAGGTAGGGGTGTGTGTGTGTGTGTGTGTGTTGCTTATTGGGGGAGGGGGGAGGTTGAGCAGAGAGAATTTTAAGCATCCAGCTGAACAGCTGTAGTATTTATTGGGGAAGTTACATCCAAAGTCCGTTGGAAATGACCGGTCAATAATGGTAACAACAACTTGCATTTAAGTAATACCTTTAATGCAGCAAAGAAAATCCCAAGTTTATTGAAATAATTCCAAGTAAAATTGTTAATGAAGAAATTGAAGGACACAAGTAGGTGTTATTTTTGTCACTTTTCAATTTTATAAAAATTTTGGCATTTTGCTTATAATTGTATTTTTGATGTCAAAATTGACAGTAAATGAGAACATTGTGGATTTTCTTTCCCTCTGGAAATTATTTTACATGATTTATGAGTAAAGATCATGTAATAATGTTGTTGGGAAATATTACAGCTTAGTGATTGACTAATATTGGAAATCATATTAGAACATCACCTCTGGGGGTTTCAACCGCATGCAATTACACTGGACATGTTTCCATCAGGATTCTAGTGGGAAACATTTTCATCAGCGAGAATTGCATTTACATAGTACCTTTCACCTCTTCATTAAGAGCAATAAAATTGTTTTATTTTGGTTTGAAGCCTGTCCTTTGTGTAATGTAAGGAAGATGCACAGGAATCTCCTGTACACAGCAAAATAGTTATGTGATTTGAGGATTAAATATTCACTGAATCACTTCACTGAGCTTTTTTAATGAAAAGGAAATGTATTGAAATGTGGCACTCTTTAAATTTGTATCACGTGAACTGAGTCCATTCATTCCTCTTTATGAATTTCCCTAAAATGTCTGAATAGTTCAAGTTAAAAGTCATACAACGCCAGATTATAGTCCAACAGGTTTATTTGGTAGCACTAGCTTTCAAGGCTCTGTTCCTTCATCAGGTGATTATGGAACAGGACCATAAGACACAGAATTTATAGTAAAAGGGTTACAGTGTCATGGAGCTGTAATGATATATTTAGATTACAAATTTAGATTACGTCTTTCATCTATTAGTTTATGGGGTAAATTTGAATTTGCAGAATTGCATTTTATTCAGCTCAAAAATCACATAAATCCATGTACGGTTCCGTAAGTCCCACTTTAGAAATAAAACCAGTCTGATTCAACATTGGGACATAGACAGACCTTAAATGCATTGTCTGAGCTGAACTGGCACGTATTGTTGGAAAAGCTGAAGCTATCTTGAGAATATAACTTAAAAGGAGTTCTGGGATTTACATATTAAAGAACCGAAACTAGCACATCCCATTCTAAAAGATGAAAGACCTAATCTAAATTGGTCTCCTTCGGGCATTGTCTATTCTCCTTCTCAATCTCTCCCCTTGTCTGAGATAATTCCTTTTAATTTCAAAAATATACTTTATTCATACAAAATACCTACATCGTCACAAAAGCAGTTCAGTTCTGTACAGCAGAAAATGAAGAAAACAAACATTGGATTTTTGACTCAATCCACCTAACAAACTAAAAGGCATCTCTCACTTGTGCAAGATTATATTTACATCTAGTAGAGTTACTGGGACGATCCAGTAACTGAGTGGAATCCCATTTACCTTCAGCAGAAAGACCTCAGACAGTGGTCTTTCCCCACTGCCCCTTGGCAGCAGCTACCCCAGGCTTTCGTGTGTCCCTCAGCACATGGTCCTGGACCTTAGAACATGCCAGTCTGCAACACTTGGTCAGGGTCAACTCCTTGATCTGGAAGACCATCAATATTTGGGCAGACCAGAGAGCATCTTTCACCAGGTTGCTGGTCCTCCAGGCAGACTAATGCCATTTACAAGTTCGCTGATGACACGCCATAGTCAGTCGAATCTCAGATAGCGACGAAACAGACTATAGACAGGAGGTGAAAGAGCAGGATAAGTGGTGCACTGAGAACAACCTGGCTCTCAATGCCAGCAAAATCAAGGAACTCAATATTGACTTTCAGCACGATGTTACTCATGCCCCCCCCCTACTCATTAACAGCACGAGTGGAGAGTGTCAAGCTCCTGAGAGTGGTCATCCACAACAAGCTTTCTTGGATTCTGCATGTGGATGCGCTGGTTACAAAGGCCAAACAGCGTCTCCTCTTCCTCAGGCAGCTGAGGAAATTTGGCATGATGGCGAATACTCTTGCTAATTTTTATAGGTGCGCCATCGAGAGCATTCTGTCTGGATGTATCACTACCTGGTATGGTAACTGTACCATTCAAGATCGGAGACAGGTGAACTCGGCCTGGACAATCGTAAAGGCCAACCTCCCATCTATAGAATCCATCTACCAGGCCCGCTGTCAAGGAAAGGCCGCCAGCATTCTCAAAGATCCATCCCACCCTGGCAATGTTTTTCTACAACCTCTACCATCAGGGAGCAAGTGCAGAAGCCTGAACACATGCATCAGCCGGTTTCGAAACAGTTTCTACCCTACTGTTGTTAGAATACTGAATGGACTCATAAAATCTTAACATTCACCTGTACCTGTGTTTTTGGTTTTGCCACTGTTTACCTATTATTTACTTATCTATGCTACTTACCTCTGCGATCTGCCTGTATTGCTCACAAGACAAAGCTTTTCACTGTGCCTTGATACACGTGACAATAAATTCAATTCAGTGGATGTTTGTCTCAGTGTGCATCCCGGGGAGCAACCCATAGAGCACAGAGTCCTGATTCACGGAGCTGCTTGAGATGTGCATTGACAAGAACCACTGCATCTTTCTCCAGACTTCCTTTACAAAGGCACCTTCCAGCAGGAGATGTGTGGCAATGTCTACTCCCCTTCCCCCGCAGCCGCAGTGTAAGGTGGATCTCGCACGATAGTGCCCTTCTCATCACCAACCAAGCGGTGCCTTGGTGCTGACCACCAGTCATTTATTTCTATAGAGAGAGCAGGACTATGGTCTGCCAGGATTGTGCTGACTTGTCCTTACTCAGTTCCAATGACTGTTGTTGTGTAGGCAAGCACATTATCCGTTCTGTACCCGCAGTGTCTGATTTATATTCATTGGTAATGAGACCATCTATATTGAAGTGAGTTGACGGTGGAATTTTGTTTCGAGATAATTCCTTAGCATATGCAAATTGTGTCATGGGATGAAAATGTTTCACTCAAAATTCTTTCTTGCATTCATGCTTTTGGACTTTTTTTTAAGATTTATGCTTTCCAGGGAATGTACAGGGATTCCTTCCCGAGATGCTGGAGGAATCTCTGAGGGAAGAAGGATCCATTTAAATTTCTGAAGTACCGATACTGGACTCAAAGCATTAACTCTATTTCTCTCCACAGATGTTGCCAGTCTTGCTGAGTTTCTCCAGTATTTTCTGTGTTTGGTTCATAGAGTCATAGAGATGTACAGCATGGAAACAGACCCTTCGGTCCAACCCGTCCATGCCGACCAGATATTCCAACCCAATCTAGTCCCACCTGCCAGCACCCGGCCCATATCCCTCCAAACCCTTCCTATTCATATACCCATCCAAATGCCTCTTAAATGTTGCAATTGTACCAGCCTCCACCACACTCTCTGGCAGCTCATTCCATGCACGTACCACTCTCTGCATGAAAAAGTTGCCCCTTAGGTCTCTTATATCTTTCCCCTCTCACCCTAAACCTCTGCCCTCTAGTTCTGGACTCCCCGACCCCAGGAAAAGACTTTATCTATTTATTCTAATCATGCCCCTCAATTTTGTAAACCTCAGATTTCCAGCATCTGCCATGTTTTGCTTTTATCCATTTATCTTTGTTGAAGAATTCTCTGATGTAGGCTGAATGCATCCCTTGGTAAATTGGATGTGCATTCAATAGGTACTAGGCTTCACTTGACATGTATTCTGCTGGTAGCTTGCTGTTGTGAAATTATGTAACATTTTGATTGTCACACCACAACAAGGTTTAAAGAAAGAAACGCTACAGGAATTGGTTTATTTGGAAGAATCTTTTAAAACTAACAGTAAATTTAAGTGCACAGTTTGATTCTGCTTGCCCCTACCTCCTTTATCAAAATTTAGTTCTTGGCTCATGACCCATATCGATTGTCTGAAGCCAGAATGATTATTCCAATACCATTGTCTTTGGCCAATGTATCAAAAGGAATTTGCAAGTATGCAGAATAAACAGGCTTTCATCTTTGTTCATTTTAATTAAGTTCAGACAAACTGATTTTAGCTATTGTCAGATTTGAAACAATTAATCATCGGATTTATACAATTAATGGTAGGGCCCTGGGTAGTGTTGTAGAACAGAGAGACCTAGGGGTTCAAGCACATAATTCTTTGACAGTTGTCACAGGTAGACAGGTTGTTTAAGAAGGCATTTAGCACACTTGCCTTCAGTGCCTAAACCTTTGGGTCTATGAGTTGTGACATCATATTGAGGTTGTACCCCATTGGTGAGACCCTATCTGGAGTGTTGTGCCCAGTTCTGGTCACCCTGTTACAGGAAGGATATTATTAAACTGGAGAAGGTTCAGAAAATATTTACCAGCATGTTCAAAACTAGGGGGCATATTTTTAAAGTGACAGGAGAAAGATTTAAAGAAGACATGAGGGGTAGTTTTGTTTACAAAGAGTGTGTTTTGTGTGTGGAATGAACTGCCAGAGAAAGTGGTGAATGCAGGTACATTTACAGTGTTTAAAAGACATTTGGAGAAGTACATGAATAGGAATAGTTTGGAGAGATATGGGACAAGTGCAGGCAGGTGAGACTAGTTTAGTTTGGGATTATGATCCCAAACCAGTTGGACTGAAGCATCGACTTCCATGCTGGATGACTCTATTACCCTGTGAATCTATAATCAGTTGTTGGAATTTGATTCTTTTTTTCTGTTACAAAGAAATACTCATGCTTTTCAAAAGTAATTCAGCTGAATATTAATTACTGGATGTTTTTGATTGTTTGTTTATTCATCAACAAAATAATGATCTGAATTCCAGCCAATTAACATCAGTGGCTGCTCGTAGAACTATTGATACATTCCCCATTACACAGCAATAAATGCTTCCCCAATAACCGATTATAATTATCTCTGTAATACTGATCTGCAATACTGGCAGATCATTCATCATTTGTTGACATCGGTGTACATATGATTAATTGACCCTTAGTGGAACCGTCAAGAGTAGATGGGACCTTTTTTGTTAATTAATCTAGAGTAACACTTCTTTGTTTCCGTTCCAAAGCTTATAGGAAACAGATTTTTACATGCTGGCAATGATTTGCATTGGAAGCAGTTCAGAGGAGGTTCGCTGGCATGATTCCAGAGCTGAGGGGTTTGTCTTTTGAAGAGAGACGGAGCAGTTTTCTAACTGAGGTATATAAGATGTTAATGGGGATTGACAAAGTAGATGTAGAGAGGATGCTTCCCCTTGTAGGGCAACCTAGAATAAGAGCTCATCGTTTTAATAAATGAGATAACAGATTCAAGAACCACCGATTAAGATCGTTCTATTGAACTACAAAGGAGGTCCTTGAAGTTATCAGACCCAATCTGATAAATGCAGTGCCTCAAATGCATGTTAATACAGCCTTGTATAAAGGATAAATGCCCTGGGTTTTTATTTGCAACTGCAGGGAGTGCTAAATTCCAATGTTTGTTCATTCTTCCTGTGCGATGACTGTACGGAACTACTTAGATTTTTTATGAATAGTTTTTGTAATAAGAAACAGATTTAAAACAGAGATGAGGAGGAATTACCTTTCTCAAAGTGTGGTGAATCTGTTGAATTTCCTTTCCCGGAGAGGATGTGAGCACTTTCAGTAAGTTTAAGGAGAAGATCGACAGATTTTTAATTAGTCATGGGTTGAAAGGTTATGCAGAACAGACAGGAAAGTGGAGTTGAGGCCGAGATGAGACCAGCCAGGATTGTATAAAATGGGGGAGCAAGCTTGAGGGGCTGAATGGCGTATTCCTGCTCCTAGCTCTTATGTTCATTTCTCATTGGCTACAGTTATTTCCAATATTGAATGGAAATAAACAGAACAAGAGCTGCTACCATTGGTATTTTAGCCGTCTCATAACGTATTAATCAAAGTATCACTTTCATTTGTACGTTTATATTACAGGGGGTTAGGTGCAGAGTCATGCACGGATAATTAGAAATTTAGGTCACAAGTATAGAAAGAGACCGTTCAGCCCACAGTGCCTTTGAAAACGTATCCAATTAATTCAATTTCTCTGTTCAGTCCTCATAGTCCCTCAACATTTTTCTTTCAAGAAATCCCTTTTAAAAGTTAGCATTGACTCTGTATCTCTTCCTCCTGCCCTGCCCCACCCCGCCCCTCCCGCCATACTTTTAGGCAATACATCTCAGATCATAATAACCGTTATCTCCAAGGTATATAGTACAGCTCCTTAAACACGGTTGCACAAATGGTGACAGCACCACATGAAAGACAAACCTCTTCAGCTATGTGTTGGGTTACCTGTCCAAGATTTTGACTTGTTTCAGTTGCGTTCAGTGGATTTCGTTCAGCATCTTCAACCTGGAACTGAAGCTCATCTTTCTTCCCATCGGATTAAATTCATAATTTAGTTTGTCATCTTGAGGTGACAGCGCCCTCCGAGCAGTGAAGGAAATAACCACTGGTTCCAAGCCTTTATACGCAAAGAATTGTATTCGAGGTTACAGGAGGAATTTTACAGAGGCCTGAATGATATGTCGTGTGTTGGGAAATGTAGGAGAATCATATGAGAATTCAAGTCCGGCTGTTCTTCATGTTGGGTTAACTCGTTGCATTTCCAAATAGAGTTCTGAGTGTGGAGAAGATATTTTCACTTGGCAGCCTTGAGGTGTCTATTAATGGGGATGATTGCTTGTTGAACCACCTCATTAACTACAAGTCTATAGCCATTATTACTGAAATAGACACAAAAACCATTGATGCTGGAAATCTGAAACAAAGCAGAGAACATTGGAGAAACTCAACAGCTCTGGCAGCATTTGTCGAGAGAAAACAGTCCCGTGATCCTGCATCAGAACTGAGGATACCTGTGGAAATGTGGAACTTCTGATGTTTTCTCTGTCAGGCCTACTACAGCGCTCCAGCAAGGCTCAATGTAAGCTGGAAGAACAACCGCTCATCTTCCTCACGGTCTTCAGAACTCAACATTGAGTTTAGCAATTTCCGAACACGAGCACCCTCTCTCTTGTTCATTCCCTATGCCCACAGCCCTAGATCCTGGCCTGAGTGGGCTGCTCTTAGCACAGCCAATCCATTTTCAAACATTTACATGTCTTGATAAAAGAGCGCCTAGCTGTTACCTCCTACTCGGCTTATCATCTGCAACCTTTTTGTTTGCCTATCCCTTCTCTATCTCCTCTCTCTCTCCGTCTCTCTCTCGCTCTCTCTCTCTCAAACACCCTCTCTCTCACACTCTCTCTCACTTTCGCTCTCTCTCGCTCTCTCACTTTTAGATTAGATCAGATTTATATTATTTACAGTGTGGAAACAGGCCCTTCGGCCCAACAAGTCCACACTGACCTGCCGAAGCGCAACCCACCCAGACCAATTCCCCTACATTTACCCTGTACCTAACACTACGGGCAATTTAGCATGGCCAATTCACCTAACCTGCACATTTTTGGACTGTGGGAGGAAACCAGAGCACCCGGAGGAAACCCACACAGACACAGAGAGAATGTGCAAACTCCACACGGTCAGTCGCCTGAGTCGCCAGTCCCAACTGGCAATGTTTGATTGACATTGTCAAGTGATTACAACAAATTGTTCTTTCTGGATCTTTGTCATCAATATCTCAATGTTTATTTGCACAAGATTAAGAAACTTGTATTATCAATACTTCCATGGACCTTTAGGTTGATTTGATGTATGTATAGGGTTTGTAGGAATATATTTCAATTTCAAAAGAGAATTTGTGAATGTGTGTTTTATTTCTGAGCAGTACTTTACCACGCATGCCACTGTTACTATAGGGTCATTAGTTTTCAATATGGTGTATTCTATGTGAATGTACATGGAAGGGCCATCAGTTGGCTGGAAGAGGTCATTGGGATTGATGATGGACAGGAGTTGGTGAACAACTCCAGGAGTTTCTCTCTCTCTCTCTCTCTCTTTCACTTTCTCTCTCTTTCTTTCTCTCTCTCTCTCTCTCTGGGCACCATCTCCACATAATCAATTCTTCTCCCCCCTCCCCCATCCCCAACTTGGAAGGTAATGGCTTTGTGGTATTATTGCTTGACTGTGAATCCAGAGACTCAGATAGTGTTCTGAGGATCCAGGTTTGAATCCCACTGTGGCAGATGGAGGAATCTGAATTCAAGAAAAAAAACCTGGAGTTAAGAGTCTAATGATGACCATGAATCCATTACCGATTGTTGGCAAAACCCATCTAGTTCACTAATGTCCTTTCACTAATCTTCATCCTAGGCATGGTCAACATGGGATGGTATCACTCCCATCACCACTGCAGGTTGGAGGAACCAAAGTGCCTATCAGCAGCAGCCAGATTGCATTCAGTTATATCACAGAGACACAGAGACACAGAGTCACACAGAGACACAGAGTCACAGAAACACACAGACACAGAGACACAGAGTCACAGAGACACAGAGTCACAGAGTCACAGAGTCACACAGACACAGAGACACAGAGTCACGCAGAGACAGAGTCACAGAGTCTCACAGAGACACAGAGTCACAGAGTCTCACAGAGACACAGAGTCACAGAGACACACAGACACAGAGACACAAAAACACAGAGTCAGAGAGACACAGAGACACAGTCACAGAAACAGTCACAGAATCACAGAGTCACACAGAGACACACAGTCACAGAGACACACAGTCACAGAGACACAGAGATGTCCAGCATGGAAACTGACCCTTTGGTCCAACCTGTCCATGCTGACCAGATATCCCAACCCAATCTAGTTCCACCTGCCAGCACCCGGCCCATATCCCTCCAAACTCTTCCTATTCACATACCATTCCAGATGCCTTTTAAATGTTGCAATTGTACCAGCCTCCACCACTTCCTCTGGCAGCTCATTCCACACATGTACCACCCTCTGTGTGAAAACGTTGCCCCTTAGGTCTCTTGTATATCTTTCCCCTCTCACCCTAAAACATAATGTTTCGACTGATTCTAATCTAAAAAGTGAGTTAACAAGTCTTAAATGAAGTCATGCAGTGTTTGAGCAAAGTAAAATGTAACTCTGCAAGTACGAATTCACCCCACAAACGTATATGTATATGTGTGCATGTGAGTTTTTGTGTGTGTGTGTGTGTGTGTCTGTGTGTGTGTGTCTGTGTGTGTCTGTGTCTGGGGTGGGGGGTTGTGAGTGTCTGTGGGAGAGAGTGTATATGTGTATGCATGAGTGTAGAGTGGCCTAAGTCTGTGAGAGGATGCATGTGTGAATGTGGGAGTGTATGTGTCCGTAAGGGTGTGTGTGAGTATCTGTGTGCGTGTCTGAGTACACGTGTGTCCGTGTGTATGCATGTGTATAGGATTGTGTGTGTGTGTGTGTGTATGCATGTGTATAGGATTGTGTGTGTGTGTGTGTATACAGTGCAATGGTGGTCACCTGCAGTGTGACATGAACCCAAGGTCCCGGGTTGAGGCCCTCCCTATGGGTACGGAACGTAGCTATCAGCCTCTGCTCGGCCACTTTTCGCTGCTGTCTGTCCCGAAGTCCACCTGGAGGATGGTCACCCAAAGGTCCGAGGTCGAATGTCCTGGACCACGGAAGTGTTCCCCAACTGGGAGGGAATACTCCTGTCTGTTGATTGTTGTGCGGTGCCCATTCATCCGTTGCTGTAGCCTTTGCTCGGTTTCCCCAATGTACCATGCCTCAGGGCATCCTTGCCTGCAACGCATAAGATAGACAAGGTTGGCTGAGTCACATGAGTGCCTGCCATGTACATGGTGGGAGGTGTCCCCACGCGTAATGGTGGTATCCATGTCCATACTCTGACACGTCTTGCAGCGCCTACCATGACAGGGTTATATGGAGTTGTTCTGGGAGCTGGGCAGCTTGCTACAAACAACGATCTGTTTGAGGTTTGGCGGTTATTTAAAGACAAGCAGTGGAGGTGTGGGGTAGGTCTTTGCGAGGTGCTCATCCTCATTGATAACGTGTTGCAGGTCACGAAGAACATGGCGTAGTTTTTCAGCTCCTGGGAAGTACTGAACAATGAAGGGTACCCTCGACAGCACGTGTCTGTCTCCTGAGGAGGTCATCACCACACACACACACACACACACACACACACACTCAAGCCTTCAACATATTATCTGGCTAACACCAACTGTTACAGTTAACCTGAGAATGTAACTTTTAAAAAAAAGTTTTTTGATTTACACATGAAAGAAGTGAAACTATCATGGTGTTCAAACAGATTAAAGACGCAACAAATAATCAAGGTTTTTTAAATGTATAATTTCAGTTACATCACACTGTAAACTTTTGCTATAAATTCTGTGTCTTACAATTGCGTCCTCCACAACCACCTGATGAAGGAGCAGCGCTCCAAAAGCTAGTGCTTCCAATTAAACCTGTTGGACTATAACCTGGTATTGTGTGATTTTTAACTTTGTTTCCTATCCATGCCCCTCATGATTTTATAAACCTCTATAAGGTCACTCCTCAGCAACCCTGGCAACATCTTTGTAAATCTTTTTTGAACTCTTTCAACTTTCACAACATCTTTCCTATAGGAAGACCAGAATTGCACGCAATGTTCCAACAGTGGCCTAACCAATGTCCTGTACAGCCGCGACATGACCTCCCAACTCCTGTACTCAATACTCTGACCAATAAAGGAAAGCATACGAAATGCCTTCTTCACTATCTTATTTACCTGCGACTCCACTTTCAAGGAACTATGAACCTGCACTCCAAGGTCTTTTTGTTTAGCAACACTCCCTAGGACCTTACCATTAAGTGTATAAGTCCTGCTAAGATTTGTTTTCCCAAAATGCAGCACCTCACATTTATCTAATATAACCTTATTGTCTGAAATATTCCCCACTTCACTATTATCTTCAGTCCTTTATCACTCTTATCATGGTAGCACTGCTGCCTCACAGCACCAGGGTCCCAGATTTGATTCCAGCCTTGGGTGACTGACTGTGTGGAGTTTGCACATTCTCCCCGTGTCTGCGTGGGTTTCCTCCGGGTGCTCCGGTTTCCTCCCACAATCCAAAAATGTGCAGGTCAGATGAATTGACCATGCTATATTGTCCATAGTGTTAGGTGCATTAGTCAGAGGGAAATGGGTCTGGGTGGGTTACTCTTCGGCGGGTCGGTGTGGACTGGTTGGGCCAAAGGGCCTGTTTTCACACTGTAGGGAATCTAATCTAATCTAATCATCCCTGGCTCAACGTAAAGTGTAAAAGAGCCTGCCTCAAGCAGCATTCAGATAATTAGAAAAAAGGTGTCAACATGAAACTCCTTCCTCCAAGTCATGAGCATTGATAATAAATAATTAGGGCCCTAGGACTGGTATTTGGTCATTTCACTAGTTAGGTCTTTTCAACCTGAGGAAGATCCATGAATCCTGATGTTCTATTTTCTGTGTGTTACCCAATCCTCAATCCTTGCTAATATATTACTCCCAATTCTGTGAGACCCCATCTGATGCAATAACCTTTTATGTGGCACCTTATTGAATGTCTTGTGAAAATCCACAAACACAATATTTACCAGTTCCCTTTTATCAACTGTGCTTGCTATATCCTCTAAAACCTGAAAATCTCAACATGTCTCTGTTCTATATTGTTCACCCTCATAGGTTCCCCAGACTTTGTAGATCTTAAGGAATCCTTTACTCCTCTAGGACCAAACTAGGGCATGCCAGAGTTCTTAGGAATTCACTTTGACTCTGCACAGTTTTGCAGTTCATCTTTCAGAGCTTCTCTTTTTGCAAGGATTCTACTGCCAATCTCTCCCGTTAGCTTTGCCAGGTGGATCAGACAATGAGAGTTCAGCATGCACTTGGAGTTTTCACTCTGAACTTGCAACTCCTGCCTGATGACTCCAGGTCAGGAACAATTCCAATTCCTACATACTCATTGTTCTGGTTACTGCTGGTAAAGCCTTTGCATTCTCACAGTCTTCCTTGCTGACTAGCAGTGTCTGTGAGAACGCAGTGTCAAAATGTGTGGCACTGGAAAAACACAGCCTGTCAGGTAGCATCCAAGGAGCAGGAGAGTTGATGTTTCAAGCATAAGCTCTTCATCAGGAATGCATTAAGTACATAAGCTCTTCCTGATGAAGAGTTTATGCTCGAAACATTGACTCTCCAACTCCTCGGATGCTGCCTGGCCAGCTGTGCTTTTCCAGTGCCACACATTTTGAGCTTGATCTCCAGAATCTGCAGTCCTCACTGTCTCCCTCCGTGAGAAAGTATGTAGATAAACTGCACACAAATGTTTAATCCCCTGTATCCTATCCTCATGGCACCACCGCACACCTGAGATGTCCCAGATAGTTTAAATTTCTATCTCTCAGTTCCAAACCTACACTTTGATTTGAAAAGTATATGGATACTTTAAGAACTTCTGTTGTTTGACCCCTGCTTTTAAACCTCCCTTTGATTTGGTACTCACTTGAGCAATTTTTACCTCTTACCAACTGATTAGATTCCCTACAGTGTGGAAAAAAAGCCCTTCAGCCCAACAAGTCCACACCGACTCTGCGAAGAGCAACCCACCCCCCCCCCCCCCCCCCCCCCGACTAATGCACCTAACACTATGGGCAACTTATCATGGCCAATTCACCTGACCTACACATCTTTGGACTGTGGGAGGAAACCAAAGCCCCAAATAAAACCCACACAGACACAATGTGCAAACTCCACACAGTCAGTCACCCAAGGCTGGAATTGAACCTGGGACCCTGCGAGACAGCAGTGTTAACCACTGAGCCACCATACTGCTCATAGTGGCTGCTATGGCAACTATTGACAGCTTGTCTCTATTAAGGATGAGAAAGGGGTTACCCATTGTGCAGTGTTTTCACCCTAACTCTGACCTTATTGAACAAACACAGGGAAATTTTTGCGTTTTATTCAAATTACAACCTTCTAAAGCCAGGTGTTCCCGTTATGTTATCTTTAAAACTTCAAACTCAACCTAAAATTTTAATTTCTAAAACATATCAGTCATGAAATTAGTCATTTTCAAAATACCATAGAGATTTCTCCTGTTTTACTGGAGCCTCTTCCTATTATTTTTGCCCATTTAGACACACCAAATTAAACCTACTTTGTTTCATGCTACTGTTCTTTTACATTTTCTCCCAGGGTTGGAGAGCAATAGGCTATAGTACCCTCTGTTGGCCAATTTAATGTTTACAATGTTTTACCCAAGCCATATGTACTCAGAACAAAACAGAATGGTTCCACTTGGAGATATATTGTAACTCAAAAATTATTTTTGTTCAATCTCTCGCTGATTGTGAACTGAAGGTTTCTCTTTGTATAATATTGGAACTGAGGACATGTTTAGAATCTTGGACAGGTCGAAATGGTGCATAAAATATCAATGACACAGGACGACTGTCAAAAGGTATTTTTGTCAGCACAGCTGCAAAACCCTATTTAATTTTGCACTCAATTCTGCTTTAGGGTTATGATAGTATATGAATATTTATACTGTCATATAGGGTAATAGCAGCTTGCATTTACGTAGCCCCTTTAATGTAAGAATGGGCACTGAGTCATCACTGGAAGGTTAGCAAAGTAAAGTTGACATTAAAGATACGTTCATTTCTAATATGTTTTGAAGGAACATTAAAAAGAGGGGAGAGAAGAAAGTACCAAGATGGGCTAGCGATCCTAGGGCCTAGACAATCAAAAGCATAATGACTAATGGTGGGGTGAGAAAGTTGCAAGTGTCCAAGTGGCCTGATATGGAGGGCAACAGAGATGTGAGAGAGTTGTCAGAGTTGTGGAGATTATAGAGGTAGGAAGGGGCAAGGACAATGGGGGATTTTAAAGCTAGGATGAAATTTGCAACCGGGTGCAAATGATGGTCAGCAAGCACTTAGCAGGCAGCTAAATGTAACTAGATTATGACAAATGAACTTTTACTTGAGCTCAATTTTGATCTCTAGGTCAGAGGCTAGGAAGTAACTCCCCTCCTGCAACTCCCATTTGTGAATGGTGAGGTCTATTCAACAACTCACTGGAGGAAGTGATTCTACAAATATCCCTGTCCTCAGTAATAGAGGAGCCCAGTACATCAGTGCAAAAGGTTGGCTGAGCTTTCGCAGCAATCTTCAGCCAGAAATGTCAAGTAGTTAATCCATCTCGGTCTGCTCCAGAGACCCCCAGCATCACAGATGTCAGTTCTTACACAATTTGATTCACTCCATGTGGTTTCAAGGAGCAGCTGAAGACACTGGATATTGCAAAGGCTATGGGCCCTGATGACATTCAGGTGAAAGTGAGGACTGCAGATGCTGGAGATTAGAGTTGGGAGTGTGGCGCTGGAAAAGCACAGCAGGTCAGGCAGCATCCGAGGAGCAGGAAAATCGATGTTTGAGGTTGATGAACAGATTTTGCCTGAAAAGTCGAATTTCCTGCTCCTCGGATGCTGCCTGACCTGCTGTGCTTTTCCAGCACCACACTCTCGACTGACATTTTTCAGGCAATAATCCTGAAGATATGTGCTCCAGAACCTGCTACACCCCTCGCCAAGTTGTTCCAGTGCAGTTAAAACATTGTATCCACCCAACAATGTGGAATATTATCCAGGTCTTTGACTTAATGAGGACAGTTAATCAACCTGACTATTTAACACCGGCCCCAGTCACTGTGGTTCATTAGTAAAGTGTGTGAAGGTGACATCCACAGCGCTATCATGCAAAACCTGCTGAACAATAATCTGCTCACTGACACTCAGTTTGGTTTCTGCAAAGGCCACTCAGCTCCTGTCTTCATTATATCCTTGGTTTGAACATTGGACCTAAGGAGTTGAGCTTCAGATGTGAGGTGGGAGTGACTGCCCTCGACATAAGGTAGCATTTGACCAAGTGCAGCTTCAAGGAGTATCAAGCGTTAGTGGGAATTTGACAAAATCTCTGCTGACGGAGTCATTCCTGGCACATAGGAAGATGCTTGTTGTTGTTGGAGGTCAGTCATCTCAGCTCCAGGACATCCCTGCAGGAGTTCCCTCAGGGTAGTGTCCAAGGCCCAACGCTATTTTCAACTGCTTCATCAATGACCTTCCCTCCATCATAAGGTCAGAGGTGGGGATGTTTATTGATGAATGTACAATGTTCAGCAGCATTCGTGATTCCTCAGATACTGAAGCTGTCCATGTTCAAAGGCAACAAGATCTGGACAATAACCAGATTTGGGCTAAAAAGCATCAAATAACATTTATGCAACGTAAATATTAGGCAATGACCATTTCCAACGAGCGAGAACCTAACTGTTTGACATTCAAAAGCATTGCCATGACTGAAAGTCTGCAACTAACCTCCTGAGAGTTACAGTTGACTGGCAACTGAACTGGACTGGTCAAACAAATACTGTGACTACAATAATCGGAGAGGCTAGGGAGCTTACAGCAAGTAAGTACTTCCTGACTCGTCAAAGCGTAAGCCAGGAGTGTGGTGGAAATGTCTCCATTTACCTGGAGGAGTACAGCTTCAACAACATGCAAGAGGCTTGACAAACAGGCAGACAACTAGCAATCCGTATCCACAAGTGCCAACTCACCACTAAACACCATGACCAGCTGTCCCCAGTAACCAAACACACAGATGCCCAACATCACAAATTCAACTGGGCCAATACAATGATCATAGCAAAAACTAAGTAGAGGCCAACTAGAGAATTGCTAGAAGCATGGCACTCATCCATGGATTCCATCAACATACACATACACCTAGACCCAATATACCGGCCGCTACATTGAACAACCAGTGCCAGCAACCAGAAGCAGCAGGAAAGGAACCAAATAAATTACAGAAAATACAGTACGGCAGCGCACCACAGGAGCCTCCAAAGTACTGAAGATGTCACCTAGACAGAGGACGAAACGTCTACAAATCAACTTCCCAGCTCAGGGAACATACCCACAACCACGACAGGTTTGACACCAGCCAGGACAAAGCAACCAACTTGATTGGCACCACATCCACAAGCAGCCACTCCCTCCACCGTCAATATACAATGGCAGCAGCATGTGCAGAGCATCTACAGAAATTCAACAAGGCTACTTATACAGCACCTTCCAAACCCATAACTGCTTCCATCTAGAAGGACAAGGACACCAGCTACATGGGAACACCACCACCTCCAATCTCCTTCCCAAACCACTCACCATCCTGACTTGGAAATATTGCTGTTCCTTGTCACTGGGTTAATATTCTTAGTTGAATGCAAATAGCCCCTATTTCTGAGATCACAACAGGGACTGCACTTCAAAACGTGCTTCATTGTCTTTACAATGCTGTGAGATGTCTGATTAGCATGAAAAGTGCCGGATAAATGTTAGTCTTTCTTTTGGAAATCTCAACCACAACTTCATTTAATAGTACAATTAGTTCGGTTGAGAATTGTACAGCTTATTCTACAACTAATTGTTCTGTTAGATTTCGGGAAGCCAGCTTTTGTCAGCTATTAGTTGGCTGCCACAACTAAGTATCAATGAAAAGAGATTCTTAAATTCAACAAGTTGGAGTTATTGCTGGCTGGCATGTTTTGGGCATAAGCCCTTCATCAGGAATGTGGAGGGGGCAAAGGGGGCTGGGAGATAAATAGAAGGGTGGGGTGGGGCTGGGGGAAGGTTGCTGGGAAGGTGATAGGTAGATGGAGGTGGGGGGGCGATGGTGATAGGTAGGAGGGAGGGTGGAGTGGAGAGGTGGGAAGGAAGATGGACAGGAGGGCAGTGCCAAGTTGGAGGGTTGGATCTGAGATGAGGTGGGGGGAGGGGAGATAAGGAAACTGGTGAAATCGTTGTTGACGCCATATGATTGGAGGGTCCCAAAGTAGACAATGAGGCTTTCTTCCTCCAGGCATTGAGTGTTTTTGTTTCAGCATTGGAGGAGGCCCAGGACTTGCATGTCTTTGGTGGAGTGGAAGGAGGAGTTGAAGTAGTCAACCACAGGACGGTGCGGTTGTTTGGTGTATGTGTTCCCGAGATGTTGCCTGGAATGTTTGGCGAGTTGATGTCGTATCCCAAATGTAGAGGAGACCACATCAAGAGCAGGATGAACCCACTTACTAACATCATGAGTAGACCTTAGATACAAGCCTACACATTCTGAGATCCTAAAATGTTCAATTTCATCCAGACCAAGCTGATGTGGCATTGATACGTTGGCCTGGGCCTAATACTGTCTCCAAAATAAGCTTTCCAAAACCATTATGCTATATAATAGCATTCCCAAGAATCCAAGTGTAAACTAACCAATATGGTTGAATCATGTCATGTTTTCTAATTATCTACATATGAAGGTCTTCGTCAATTTTGTGTATAGGTTCACGAGATGTTAATGATATGTGTAGCTGGATCATCAAGTCTCGTTGGAACCATGCTGTTTCCAACTTTTCATCACATAGAAATTCCCATGTTATATCCTTTTTTGATTAAGAATGGATAACCTCAAATTTGCCTGCACAGAATTTCATTGACATATTTTTGCCCATTCACTTATTCGCTCAATAACTTTTTGTAAAATCTTGGGCACTGCAGGTCAATACCTGGTAACCTTTCTAGCTAGTGTTCCATAAATACTACCTCTTTTAACCTTTAATAAATTTCCCAATTACCTCAGACATGGGAAAAGGCATTATAGCACATCCACTTTGAACTGTTCTGGAATCGTACATACATATCTGTCTAAGTTGGTAATCAGGGAAGTCTAGGGATGTTTCAATTAGTGTCAAGTTTCACATTAGTTGCAGAATGGAGTTTAGAAACATTCCCTTATTAATACCCAACCATGCGATTGGAAGGCAACTGACTTGCAGTAGAATGAGCAAGCCATGGCATTGCAAGGTAAAACCTGTGAGGTGAGGCTGAACTGCTCAATATAGTCAGAAAATCATCATGGCACAGCAGGAGATCATTTGACCCATGGAACCCTTAAAACTCAAATCTTCAATAAAACATAAAATAGTACTTTGTGCAGATCTAATGCAACTTTAAAAGTAAAGAAACCATCTCCATAGGCAGGCACAGTATCTACAAAAAAGATACAATGTCTTTGAGCCAGATATATGTCATGGGTTTTTCAACAGGGCCCAAATTTCTGTTGGGATGGGTCCCACAGTGGAGATGTTTACCAATTCCAGCCACATTTCCAGCCTCAAGGAAGATTTCCTTTGGATTCAGAATCACTGGAACAAACCTCAGGGAGAAGGAGCAGGCAGTCACTGGGATTCTCTGGTGCTATAGATCCCCTGTGTGACCTTGTCGTGAGAAAGCTAGCACTGAGATGTCAATATGTTTATTAATCGCCACATTCCAGAGTCCATGTTACTCCTGTATTTTTGTCATAGTCTGTTAGGGGAGGCAATGGCCCAGTGGAATTGGTGCTAGACTGTTAAGCTAGAGACCAGGTAATGTTCTGGGGACCTGGGTCAACTCCTGTTGTGGCATATGGTAGAAATTTAAATTCAATAAATATCTGGAATTAGGAGTCTAATGACCATGAAACAATTGTCAGGAAAAATCTATTGGATTCACTAATATCCTTTAGGGAAAGAAACTGCCAACTTTACCTGCTCAGGCCTACACGTGACTCCAGGCCCACAGCAATGTCGTTGACTCTTAACTGCCCTCTGGACAATTAGGGATGGGCAATGAATATTGGCCTAACCAGTGCTGCCCTCGCCCTTGAAATGAATATTTATAAATTGGTTCTATAGATCACCTCTAGTACAGATTGGGGTGGCTTCTGAGTTAAAACATACTAGTTGCTCTGCTGCCTAGTTATAGAGTCTTAAAGTCATACTGCTTAGGAACAGGCCACTTGATCCAATCTGTTCATGTCAATCACATTTCCCAAACTAAACTAGCCCCATTTGCCTGCGTTTGGCCCATATCCCTCTAAATCTTTCCTATTCATGTACCTGTCCAAATGTCTTTTAAATGTTGTAACTGTCCCTGCATCGACCACTTCCTCTGATAGTTCATTCCACATAAGAACCCACCCTCCATGTGAAAAGGTTACCCCTCAGGTTCCTGTTAAATCTTTCTCCTCTCAACTTAAAAAAAAATGCCTCTTGGTTTTGAACTTCCCCACCTTCAGGAAAAAAGTTTGCTACGCACCTCATCTGTGTCCCTCATGATTTTATAAACCTCTATAATGTCACCCCTCAATCTTCTACACACAAATGAAAAAAAGTCTGTGCCCATCCAGCCTCTCCCTATTACTTAAACCCTCCAGTCCTGGCATCACCCTGGTAAATCTTTTCTGATCCCTCTCCAAATTACTAGCATCCTATCTACAGCAGGATGATCAGAACTGCACACAATACTCCAGAAGTGAAGGTTTTTAGTCTTTCATGGGAAGTGTTAAACCATGGCCCTATCCTCCTCTCAGGTTGATATAAAATATTCCATGTCACTAAAGAAGAACAACGGAGCTCTCGCCAAAGTCTTGACCAATATTTATCAGCATCACAAAAGCACGTTACCTGCCTTTTGTGATAATGCTGTCTCTGAGATATTGCTATGTATAAGGTTGCTTTGACACTTTCAAGATTGCAAGCATGCATGCACTTCACAAGGTTTTCGTTGGCTGTGAACTGCTTTGAAAGGTCATGGTAAGGGACGCCAGTGACCAGGGCCCTGGTACGAAGTGGGGGCTGTAGCCTAGTTGAGTGTGTGATGGCAAACAGTGGTCAGACTATGTGGAAGCTCCCCAGTGCTGATCTGTCGCAGTGAGACCTTGGAGAGAGACTGTGATGATTGTCTTTTTAACTGCTTGTTTTCTGACCTATGGTTATACTGTGTACAGCTTTTCTTTGTTTCTCTATTCTGTAACTAAGGATTGTGTCTAGTTACTCTGTACCTAAGATGGCACCATTTGTTTGTGACATTGTTAATGTGTGACAATGTGGGTGGAGACAACAATCACATATCGGACTATGGCTACACCCAATTGGAAATGTGAGAGGATGGATTTGAAGTATATATATCCAGTATCAAAAAGTGTGGTGCTGGAAAAGCATGGCCGGTCAGGCAGCATCTGAGACACAGAAGAATTGACGTTTCGGGCATAAGCCCTTCACCAGGAATGTGCACAGTTTATACTCGAAACATCGATTCTTCTGCTCCTCGGATGCTGCCTGACCAGCTGTGCTTTTCCAGCACCACACTCTTCGACTTTGATCTCCAGCATCTGCAGTCCTCACTTTCTCCCAGTATATATCTCCACCCTTTCAAATCCTGGACTGGCTGACAAGTGAGTGGTAGAAGGGGAACCAGCAGAATGTTTAGCTGTATCAATGTTAGGTTGAAAATAGCTGTAATTCACTGATCAAGAGAGGATTCAGAAGAAAGACAGACAATTACTTCCAAGTGTTATTCAAAAATAAGTAAAGGAACATAAAATAAATAAGTTGAGCATTTGGATGTATTTTAGATAAACTCACAAAAAACAATCATCAACCCATTAGATTCTAAGCACAAAAAAAATATTAATAGGCACAACTGAACCCCTCCAGTTAGCATCTACTGCCTCTGATTTAGTGAAATCTTGACCTGCAGAAAGTGAGGAAAATGTTAGGGAGTTCTTTGTAAACTTTTTGGCTGATGTGCCTGCCGTGATTGGATAGCTGGCAATGTATGTATTAGGAATAGATGAGATGTCAGTGTGGGATTTATAGTAGTTCTAATTGTGTGAGGGTGAGGCGAAGCATAAGAAGGTCAGACATGAGTTGTGATTGATACAGATTGTTGGTCAGTCAGAGATGGGGATGCAATGATTTGAATAGTAGCTGAAGCTAGCGATGCAGATGGCAAGAAATGACATTTGACGATGCTTTCGCTGAACCTGCAATCATTGAATCTGATGTGGCACTACATTCAGGTCCTCAGGGCTAGAGTCCTGGCACAGCTTTGAGCAGTGCTAGCTGGCATTAGCTAGTGCTGGGAAGTTATGATTTTTGAGCTCTGTACTAAAGCATGCAGCTAGTCAATAGCATAGTTTGATTTGGCTGCACACAGCAATCCTCAAAATAAACAGGAAGCACTTATTTAGCATGCTGACTGCACTACATTGAACAGGGGCTAATCATGACTTGTGATTCACTCACCCATTTCTAGGGAATATCCCTATTTAGTCCCCAGTCTTTCTAAGTTTTAGAAAATGTCTTTTGGGATCCCAAAGTCTAAATTTTAAGATCTACATTACTTTAAGATCAACATCAATCAGAAATAAAACTGAAAACCTATATGTATTCATATAATTTCCAACACATTCATTTTGTTAAATAATAAAATTATTCAATAGGTTTTCTTATTTTCTCCCATTATGGCTTATTGCTGTGTTACTAATATTATTAATCAATGCACTCTAGAATGGAGGCAGCAGTAATTTCCAAATGACAAATATGTGCCAGGAAAAATGCATGTCTGCAGGGAAAGCACAGGAAAACAGGACTGAATGGGCTAAGTGGCCTTCTTCTGCTTTAAGATTATGTGACGCAAATGTCAAGATCTCTGTACCTTGCAAGAAGTGGAATAAATATGTGTCAACTTTGACTCACTGTGGATGGGGAGGATGGTAGTCCTGAAAGCTTCAATCTTGAGGATTTCATTTCAGTCTATATTCCTATGTAGTGCTGAAGGAGAGCTGCACTGACAGCAGTTCCAGCTTTCAGTTATTAAACCAAGATGGCTTTTGTCTTTTCTGTTGAAGGGAAGGATCCTGTGGCACTGGTTGAAGAGGAACAGGTGAGATCTTGATGGTGTTCTAGCCAACACTTATCAATCAACCAGCTTCACTAAAACTGGTCATTTCGTGCCTTATTAATTGCTCCTTGAGGAAGCTTGCTAATACCATATTGGCTGCTGCCTTTCTGAAGTTATACAGTGATTAAACTTCAAAAGTAATTCATTGTCAGTAAAATGATTTGGGATGTTCTGAGAGCTGTTATCAAAATCCACGTGTTTCTTTACTTTATTACTTTACTTTGACCACTTGAGAATCCGTTGTTAGTGCATCATCTGGACATTGTGTGCTTTGATTTCTATATTGAGTTAATGTCCAGACAACTATTAAGTTTGTGAAGGATTTGAATTAATGTCTGATTAATTTGATGGAATATTACCCTAGTTTGAGCACTTGCTACGCTTGGAATTGAAGTCATGATTTCTCATTATATACATTTTCTAAAGGTTTAGCAGATGGATATTCCATCAACTTAATCGGACATCTATTCAAATCCTTCACAAGCTTAATACTGGTCTGGACGTTAACTCAATATAGAAATCACAGTACAATGTCCAGATGATACATTAACAATGGATTCTCAATATAGATGAATGCAGAAGAGCACTTTTTTCATTGGATAATATACCGTAATACATGTGGACAGTTATGGAACACTGATTAATTTAATGTTTCTTTGCCTTTATGGATCGAATTCGATAATCAATCACTGCATTTCAAACCAATTTAATCTTTTAGACACCATTAAATTATAGCATTTGAAAATGGCAAGATATTTTAAAAGTTAAAAACATCACACAACACCAGTTTATAGTCTGACAGGCTTATTTGGAATCACTAGCTTTTGAAGCGCTGCTTCTTCATCAGGTGGAGCAGAATCATAAGACACAGACTTTATAGCAACAGGATTGCAGTGTCATGGAATGTAATATGAAACACATTTAGCTTAAGTCTTTCATCTTTTAGAATGATCATATTAGTTTCAGTTCCTTCATTGTAAATCCCAGAATGTTTTTAAAAGTTACATCCTTAAGACAGCTTTTAACAATAGGTTAAAAATCACACAACACCAGGTTATAGTCCAACAGGTTGAAATGTGAAATGGAGTTTATTGAGTCATATGGATGAAAGCTGCTTCTTCATCACGTATGATACAATTTCTCAGATATGACTCCGAGAAAGATGTACTGTGGGGCTGATCCTCTGCGTTCTATCCAAAATGTTAAGTTGCTACAGATTCAAAGCTTGCGCATTCAGATCTAAAATAAACTATAAATAGGATAATTAATCTATCTGAGACTGATTATTATTGGCAAATGGAAAATGCGCGTAGGTCTTGATGTCAAATAATTCACTATTTTTTATTGTAAAATATGTGACAACTAATTAATTAACTTTTAACATGAATAGTGAGAATCGTGTGATATAATGAAGTAATCACTGGTTTCCATTTCTAGGACCTCATTCCTGACAGACTGTTTGTTACATGGGACTGTCCCAGATGAGATGAACTTTCACAATCACCATTGCATTATAAATGCATTCTAAGATAAACAGAAAAATGTGTCCAAATAATTATCTGTTCAAATCGAAGGTAAAGTGAGAAAAAATGTCCAAATTTAAACAGAATGTGCAGGGGTCGGTGTTGGACTGGGGTGGACTAAGTTAAAATTCACACAACAGCAGATTAGAGTCAAACAGGTTTATTTGAAAACACTAGCTTTTGAAGCGTTGCTCCTTCAGCAGGTAGCTTCAGGCTTCGCAAAGACATGATTGAGGGTTTCAACATACTGAAAGGAAGCTAATCTGTCCAGTTGGATAGGCATTGAAAATAGACACAAGGTAAAAACAATGACTGCAGATGCTGGAAACCAGATTCAGGATTAGTGGTGCTGGAAGAGCATAGCAGTTCAAGCAGCATCCGAGGAGCAGTAAAATTGACGTTTCAGGCAAAAGCCCTTCATCAGGAATAAAGGCAGAGAGCCTGAAGTGTGGAGAGATAAGCTAGAGGAGGGTGGGGGTGGGGAGAAAGTAGCACAGAGTACAATGGGTGAGTGGGGAAGGGGATGAAGGTGATAGGTCAGGGAGGAGGGTGGAGTGGATAGGTGGAAAAGAAGATAGGCAGGTAGGACAGGTCATGGGGACAGTGCTGAGCTGGAAGTTTGGAACTAGGGTGAGGTGGGGAAGGGGAAATGAGGAAACTGTTGAAGACCACATTGATGCCCTGGGGTTGAAGTGTTCTGAGGCGGAAGATGAGGCGTTCTTCCTCCAGGTGTCTGGTGGTGAGGGAGCGGCAGTGAAGGAGGCCCAGGACCTCCATGTCCTCGGCAGAGTGGGAGGGGGAGTTGAAATGTTGGGCCACAGGGCGGTGTGGTTGATTGGTGCGGGTGTCCCAGAGATGTTCCCTAAAGTGCTCTGCTAGGAGGCGTCCAGTCTCCCCAATATAGTGGAGACCACATCGGGAGCAACGGATACAATAAATAATATTAGTGGGTGTGCAAGTAAAACTTTGATGGATGTGGAAGGCACCTTTAGGGCCTTGGATGGAGGTGAGGGAGGAGGTGTGGGCGCAGGTTTTGCAATTCCTGCAGTGGCAGGGGAAAGTGCCAGGATGGGAGGGTGGGTTGTAGGGGGGCGTGGACCTGACCAGGTAGTCACGGAGGGAACAGTCTTTGCGGAAGGCGGAAAGGGGTGGGGAGGGAAATATATCCCTGGTGGTGGGGTCTGTTTGGAGGTGGCGGAAATGTTGGCGGATGTTTTGGTTTATGCGAAGGTTGGTAGGGTGGAAGGTGAGCACCGGGGCATTCTGTCCTTGTTACGGTTGGAGGGGTGGGGTCTGAGGGCGGAGGTGCGGGATGTGGACGAGATGCTTTGGAGGGCAGCTTTAACAACGTGGGAAGGGAATTGCGGTCTCTAAAGAAGGAGGCCATCTGGTGTGTTCTATGGTGGAACTGGTCCTCCTGGGAGCAGATACAGCAGAGGCGGAGGAATTGGGAATACGGGATGGCATTTTTGCAAGAGGTAGGGTGGGAAGAGGTGTAATCCAGGTAGCTGTGGGAGTTGGTGGGTTTGTAATAAATGTCAGTGTCAAGTCGGTCATCATTTTTGGAGATGGAGAGGTCCAGGAAGTGGAGGGAGGTGTCAGAGATGGTCGAGGTAAATTTAAGGTCAGTGTGGAATGTGTTGGTGAAGTTAGTGAATTGTTCAACCTCCTCGCAGGAGCACGAGGTGGTGCCAATGCAGTCATCAATATAGCGGAGGAAGAGGTGGGGGGTGGTGCCAGTGTAATTACTGTTCTACGTAGCCAACAAAGAGACAGGCATAGCTGGGGCCCATACGGGTGCCCATGGCTACCAGTTTGATCTGGAGGAAGTGGGAGGATTCGAAGGAGAAATTGTTAAGGGTGAGGACCAGTTCGACCAAACGAATGAGAATGTCAGTGGAAGGGTACTGTTGGGGACATCGGGAGAGGAAAAAACGGAGGGCTTGGA
The DNA here is from genome assembly GCF_047496795.1 of Chiloscyllium punctatum. Lineage (NCBI taxonomy): Eukaryota > Metazoa > Chordata > Chondrichthyes > Orectolobiformes > Hemiscylliidae > Chiloscyllium > Chiloscyllium punctatum. The sequence continues at coordinate 17,805,218 of NC_092783.1, read as the reverse complement.
GGCCCTGTTCATGGCGGATGCAGGAGTGGAGGGATTGGATATCCATGGTGAAGATGAGGTGTTGGGGGCTGGGGAAACGGAAGTCTTGGAGGAGGTGGAGGATGTGGGTGGTGTCTCGACGTATGTGGGGAGTTACTGGACTAGGGGGGATAGGACAGTGTCAAGGTAGGTAGAGATGAGTTCACTGTGGCAGGAGCATGCTGAGACAATGGGTCGGCCAGGGTGGTCAGGCTTGTGGATCTTGGGAAGGAGGTAGAACCGGGCAGTGCGGGGTTCCCGGACTATGAGGTTGGAAGCTGTAGGTGTGAGAGCTCCTGAGGTGATGAGGTTCTGTATGGTCTGGGAGATGATGGTTTGGTGATGGGGGGTGGGGTCATGGTCGAGGGGGCAGTAGGAAGAGGTGTCCTCAAGTTGGTGTTTGACTTCAGCGCTATAGAGGTCAGTGCGCCAGACTACCACTGCAACCCCTTTATCCGCTGGCTTGATGGTGAGGTTGAGATTGGAGCAGAGGGATTGGAGGGCTGCGCGTTGTGAGGGTGAGAGGTTGGAGTGGGGGAGGGGGCTAGACAGTTTGCGGTGGTTAATGTCCCGGCGGCAGTTGGAAATGAAGAGGTCGAGGGCAGGTAATAGGCCAGCGCGGGGTGTCCAGGTGGATGCAGTGTGTTGGAGGTGGGCGAAGGGGTACTCAGAAGGTGGGCGGGAGTCCTGATTGTGAAAGTAAGCTCGGAGGTGGAGGCGGCGGAAGAAGTGTTCGATGTCACGGCATGTATTAAATTCATTGATGCGTGGACAGAGGGGGATGAAGGTGAATCCTTTGCTGAGGACTGATTGTTCGTCCTCAGTGAGGGGGAGGTCTGGAGGGATGGTGAAAACTCGGCAGGGCTGGGAGCTGAGATCTGGTGTGGGTGTGGAGCTGGGAGTGGAGTGGAGCCGGTAACTGGAGTGGGTGTGATGGTGGGGGGAATGGGGGTGGAATCATGAGCGGGGGTGGTGTTCCCCTCAGGGTTCTGGGGGGGCGGGGATGGTGACAGTGGGATCTGTGGTGGGGGGGGGGGGGGGGGGGGCGTGTCAGCAGAATGCAGGTGAGTGGCGTCGGTGGGGGTGGAAGTGGAAAATAAGAGAACTAGCAGATATTCTTTTCAGTTTAATAACATCCTTCCTGCAGCAAGGTGACCAAAACTGAACATGCTACTCTAAGTGCAGCCTTACCAATATCTTGTACAACTGTAACATAACTTTCCAACTTCTAAACTCAATGTTCTGTGCCAAAAGCTGTCTTCACTGCCCTTTCAGAGAAACGTGAACTTGAACTCCAAAGTTCCTCTGTTCCACTATACAGCTTAAGGCTCTACCATTCATCATGCAATCCTACCTTGATTTAACTTTACAAAATGCAAAACCTCACACTAATCTACATTAAACTTAATTTGCCATTTCTCGGCCCACTTCCGCAGCTGATCAAAGTCCTGCTGCCTCACTATCCATGAAACCATCTATTTTACTGCCATCTGCAAACTTACTCATCATGCCTTGTACATTCTCATCCAAATCATTGATATGGATAACAAACAGCAATGGGCCCAGAACCAACCCCTGAGACAGTCCACTAGTCACAGGCCTCTTTTCACTCTACTCTCTGCTTCCTGGCATCAAGACAATTGTGTATTTGAGTTGCTGGCTCTCCCAGGATTCCATGAGATCTAACCTTCTAGAGCTGCTTACAATTTGGAAACATATCAAAGACTTTATTGAAATCCATGTAGACAATGTCTACTGCCTTGCCCTCATCAACCTTCCTGGTCACATCATCATGACCTCCCATGCACAAACCCATGCTGACTACTTCTAATCAAACCCTGTCTTTCCAAATGCATATATGTCTTATCCCTCAGAATCTTCTCAAGTAACTTATCTACCTCTGCCGCAAATGATGGGAAGTTGTCAAGGAGGATTTGTCTACAGAGTCAGTATGGGTGGAAGTCAGAAACAGGAAAAGAGGAGTCACGTTATTGGGAGTTTTCTACAGACTCTCCCTCCCAAAAAAAATAATAGAGACACAGAAGAGTAGATTGGGAGGAAGATTTTGGAATGGTGCAGAGGTAATAGAATTGTTGTCATGGGTAACTTTATTGATTGGAACCTTCTTAGCTCAAATAATTTGGATGGAACAGTTTTTCTCAGGTGTGTCTAGGAAGTGTTCCTAACTCAATATATAGATAGGCCAACTAGAGAGGAGGCCATATTGGATTTGGTGCTTGGCACAGAACCAGGTCAGGTGTCAGATCTCTCAATGGGAGAGCATTTCAGCGATATTGATCACAAATCCCTGACCTTTACTATTGTCATGGAGAAGGATAGGAGCAGAGAGTATGGGAAAGTATTTAATTGGAGGAGGGAAATTGTAATGCTATTAGGCAGGAACTGGAGCACCTAAATTGGGAACAGGTACTCTCAGGAAAATGTACAGCAGAAATGTGGAGATGGTTTAGATACCACTTACGAGGGCTGGATAGGTTTATCCCACTGAGGCAAGGAGGAGATGGTTGGGTGAAAGAATCTTGGGTGACAAGGAATGTGGAACATCTAGTCAAGAGGAAGAAGGAAGCTTACTTAAGATAGAGGAGGCAAGAATCAGACAGGGCTCTAGAGGGTTACAAGGTAGCCAGGAAGGAACTGAAGAACGGATTTAGGAGAGCTAGAAGGGGCATTAAAAAGCCTTGGTGGGTAGGATTAAGGAAAACCACAAGGCATTCTACACTTATGTGAGGAACAAGAGCATCACCAGGGTGAGGGTAGGACCATTCAGGGATAGTGGAAGGAACTTGTGCCTGGAGTCGGAGGAGGTAAAAGAGGTCCTTAATGAATCACTACTGAGAGGGACATTGTTGTTTCTGAAACAGGTTGATATTAGGAAGGTGGAATACACTGAAAATATTGAAAAACATAAGGCTAGATAAGCCCCCTGGGCCAGATGGGATATACCCAAGGAAAGTGATTGCTGAGCCCGTGGTCATGATCTTTGCATCCTCACTGTCCACTTGAGTAGTGCCAGATAATTGGAGGGTGGCCAGTGTTATTCCCTCATTGAAAAAAGGGATTAGGGATAATCCTGGGAATTTCCATACTGTACATCTCTCTGACTCTATGACTCTTACAGGCCAGTCAGTCTTACATCTGTGGTGGGCAAATTATTGGAGAGGAGTTTGAGAGACAGGATTTATGATTACTTTGAAAACCATAGTTTGATTAGAGATAGTCAACATGGCTTTATGAGGGACAGGTCATGCTTCACAAGCTTTATTGAATTCTTTAAGGATGTGACAAAATACATTGACAAAGGTGGAGCAAGGCATTTTGATAAGGTTCATTCAGAAAGTAAGGAGGCATGGGATACAGGGAAATTTGGCTTTCTGGATACAGAATTGGCGGCCCATAGAAGACAGAGTGTGGTAGTAGATGGACAGTATTCAGCCTGGAGCTTGGTAACCAGTGGTGTTCCGCACGGATCTGTTCTGGGACCTCTGCTCTTTGTGATTTTTATAAACACTTGAATTAGGAAGTGGAAGGGTTAGTTATTCAATTTTCCAATGACATGAAGGTTGGTGGAGTTGTGGATACTGTAGAGGGCTGTTGTAGGTTGCAATGGGACATTGACAGGATACAGAATTGGATTGATTCCTGAAGAAGGGCTTATGCCCGAAATGTCAATTCTCCTGTTCCTTGGATGCTGCCTGACCTGCTGCGCTTTTCCAGCAACACATTTTCAGCTCTGGATTGATAAGTGGCAGATGGACTTCAACCTGGAAAAATGTGAAGTGATTCATTTGGGAGGTCGAATTTGGATGCAGACTACAGGGTTAAAGACAGGATTCTTGGCAGTGTGGAGAAACATCTTGGGGTCCATGTCCATAGATCCCTCAAAGTTGCCACCCAAGTTGATAGGGTTGTCAGGAAGGTGTATGGTGTGTTGACCTTAGTTAGCAGGGGGATTGAGTTTAGACTGAGAGGTTATGCTGCAGCTCTGTAGGGTCCTGGTTAGATCACATTTGGAATATTGTGTTCCGTTCTGGTTACTTCATTATAGGAAGGATGTAGAAGCTTTACAGAGAGTGCAAAGGGGATTTACCAGGATGCTGCCTGGACTGGAGGGCATGTCTTATAAAAAAAGGTTGAAGGAGCTCGGGCCTTTCTCATTGGAGTGAAGAAGAGTGAGAGGAGACTTGATAGAGATGTACAAGATGATGAGTTGCGTAGATAGAGTGGATAGTTAGATACTTCCCAGGGCAGAAATGACTATCATGAGGGGGTATAATTTTAAGGTGATTGGAGGAAGGTTTAAGGGAGATGTCAGAGGTTGGTTCTTTACACAGAGAGTGGTGGGTGCGTGGAATGCACTGCCAGCAGTGGTCATCGAGTCAAATACATTACAGACATTTAAACGACTCTTGGATAGGCTCATGGATGATAGTAAAATGAAGGGTATGTCGGTTAGTTTGATCTTAAAGTAGGCTAAAAGGTTGGCACAACATCAAGGCCCAAAGGGCCTGTACTGTGCCATACTGTTCTCTGGTCTATGAACATTAAAGATGTCCCACAAAATACCAACACCTTGCAATTGGCTCTTTTAATGTCTTAAAGCTGGTTGATTTTAATCTAAGTCCTAGCAAGCCTCAAAAAAAAGTCTTATATGGAAAAGGACATTGATCCTTTCAGAATGAAAAGGAAGTTGTAAATACACAGCACATCAAACATCATCTCAAAGAAAACAAGATGTTAATGTTCTTACACTTTGCCTTATGAGCTCATAACAAAATCGTTAATCAGCCTTTAATGAGTTTCAGATGTTGTGGGATTTAGCATCTATTTATTACATTCTGTAATTTTTATTATTGTCTATGGCCAGCTTCAGGATTGTTGTGGTCTGAATAATGGATTCTACACCAAGCTTAATACAATAGCGGATAATAAGAGTTTCCATATTCATAATTATCTCTAAGTTACATTGCAATAATCATTAATTTCACTATTTAATTAGTACAGTAAGGTTGACTGTTATAAACTGCAGTTTTAATTGTTGAGTATACTGAATGGGAGCTTCTGTTGTTTTCTTGAACACTTGCATCAGAATGACTCTTTTTGCAATTCTATGCCTTTCTCTACTGAAGCTGATGAGCCAGAGAGATGCCAACCACTTTTCAAATGTATCTGAGTGACTCAATAGTGAGATTTTGGTTCTTTTGTGTAGTGCTGCCAAGTTACTGTTGGATTTGTAGCAGATGGAGCTCACAAGTGTATTGAGCTCAGTCCTCCTTTTGTTTGAGTAGACTGTAATATGTTCATCTTTAGGTGGTCACATGAAATTGTATTGGACTTTTGGAAAATTGACATTTTTTGTATGTGTGGCATAGGACTGTGACATGATGTCTATGATGGGACAACAATGCTTTAGGTAACCAAGCCCATCACCTCCCCAATTCTTAAGGTTACGTCCAAACATACCTTCGCAATTCTCGGGCAATTGAGGCCAATTGTGACATTCTGTCAGTGGTGGGCTTGGTGGTTGACAGAATATTTAAGCAGGCTGGTAGATAGAGCTCAGTATAGTCTGTCTGTGGCATGGCATTAGATTTCCTCTGTTTGGTCTTGGGTGCCCAATAGCGAAGCTCTCTGTAGCCACGCCTATGTGAAGACTCTTCACTTCAAACTGAGCCCATTGCCCACTTGCAGGCCCTGCCTGACCAGTTGCCTCACAGTGTCTATGTTGCCATGTGTTCTGGGGTTCGATGAACGCTCCTCTTCTTGGGCATATTGCAGCACTGCCAACAACCACCACCACTGATGGCACTGTTGATACTGAAGAGCAGTTGACTGCTGATGGCCAGCTGCTCTTGGGCAGAAGCCGTGGTTTCCCAACATCCATCCAGGGTAGGTGCCTGATGGCCTGATGCTTTCAGTCATGTTGTGGTGCCATATCATGGCCTTGCAATATTGCCATTAACTCCAGTCATTAATGGTGTTCTTGTCTCTATAGGTGCTATATGATCTACCTAGTATCTACATCATGATAGTAATACACATGTTAGCTGGAGTGACAGCTGAGCTTATGTCCTAAGCTCGAAAGGAGGCTTGAGCCTCTAACCTTCTGACTTAAAGGTAGAAGAATGAGTTACTGAGTCACAGCTAACACTAAGACCGAAAAGGAAAAAGAACAAGTTTTGAGATAATGAAGTTCTGGTTTAGGATAATTTGAACCATAACAATAAACCACATAAAGCCATGAATAGGCACCAAGCAAATGGATTTTATAAAGAGACAAACATTGCATTAAGTCACAACAGCTGTTTTTGTGTGATATGGTCTGGATAGAGTATTTGGAGCATTTGAATGCAAACCATAGGAGATGTGATAAAACGCTGAACGATGTAAGTCCTATGTACGATAATCATGAGATTAAATAAATGTAATGTTAAGCAATTGTTTTGCTGACTAGTGCTGCTGTCCAGATATTGTTTAACTAGTGTTGTGTGTGCACTATGCTTCTCCAAGTGGGAAGGCATGCTGCCTACTCCCCTGCAATGATTTGCATTAAAATAACACCACTTAATTGCAGACAGCAGTAGATTAGTGTATAGTTTACAGGCATGAAAGTCACAACACATTTACTCAGTAAGACAATGCAATGTGTCGTCGATGTTTGCAAGGTTATGAGGGATATGGTATTGAATAAATTGCATTGAGATCAGGCAAAAAATTCTTCACTGGCTGGTGACACACATAACAAGAATGAAAATGGTTGTGGTCATCAAACCCAACCATCTCAATCCCAGGACATCCTTGTAAGAGTTTTTCAGAGTACTATTCTAGGCCCAACCATCTTCAACTCCTTAATTAATGACCTTCCCTGCATCATTTGGATCGAAGTCAGGATGTACACTGAGGATTGCAAGCTTCAGTTCATTCACAAGTCTACAGAAAGGGAAAACTTCATGTCACCTATGCAGCAAAACTCGAACAGATTCAAGCGTGGACTGTTAAATAGAAAATCAATTCATGCCACACACAAGTTCCAAGCAAAGGCCACTTCTAACAAGCAAACTCAACCAAATTGCCTTGATATTCAACAGAATTGTTCAACCTGGGGATTACCACTGATCAAGCATTTAATGGGACCAGGCACATAGATACCAATTATATAAGCACTGTGGCTACAGACTTGGAAGCTGGATGTTCTGTGGTAACTCCTGTCTTGACTTCTCAAAGTCTGTCTACCATTTACAAAGCACAATATGATAGAATACTCTCCAATTGAGTGCACGCATGAATCTTAGCATTATCCAAGATAATGCAGTCCATTTGATCAGTTTGGCATAATACAGAATTAACACCCCACCATGCTGAAATGACACTTATAAACACAATTCTGTTAATCAAAAATAGGAAACGTGTATGGTCACAGTCACATACATATATGAGGCATGAACCTGATGAGATGGAGGACCAAGCTTAGTTGAGTTGTTTCAATTACTTGTCTCCTTCATAACTAAGTGATTCCTTTGCATAAACACTGCCGACCAGATATCCCAACCCAATCTAGTCCCACCGACCAGCACCCGGCCCATATCCCTCCAAACCCTTCCTATTCATATACCCATACAAATGCCTCTTAAATGTTGCAATTGTACCAGCCTCCACCACAACCTCTGGCAGCTCATTCCATACACGCACCACCCTCTGCGTGAAAAAGTTGCCCCTTAGGTCTCTTTTATATCTTTCCCCTCTCACCCTAAACCTATGCCCTCTAGTTCTCGACTCCCCGACCCCAGGGAAAAGACTTTGTCTATTTCTCCTATCCATGCCCCTCATAATTTTGTAAACCTCTATAAGGTCACCCCAAGCCTCTTCATGTTGACCAGCTTGTTAGCAGTCTCAGTCATATACAGTCTGGCTTGTTATTTGTCTACAGTTGAGGGGCGAAGCTAATAAGCCTTCCCAAGCAAGGCAGCCACAGTGAGTAATGTCAGCAAAACCAACTGGGAACCGAGGTGGGACTGAGCTCCACGGATGCGTCAATTTAAAAGGTCCTCTTTTGTGTTTGTGTCCTTGCACCAATAAAGCCTAGATATTCTCCTATTCTCCTCGTTATGATGAAAGGTCACTTTTAAGTGTGAATCCTGGTAGAGGTATGGGAGGCATTGCCCCTGTGGTACTATTGGTAGCTGCAGTGAAATGAGAGACATTGATGGACCTAAGCACATTCTGTATTTGTGCCTGTCTACTTTTATTCAGTCTGAAGTGTTGAACTTGTGGTGACATTTTTGCTAACCGTTTAGAATTGAAGAGTGTGTATTCTGTTTCTATCTTAAAGTGATGACTGAGAATATATTCTGAACATGTTTCACAAGTCTATGTAGCAGCTAATGCTTCATCTTGTATTTCTGTTCAATCTCTGTCAGTGAACATGATGTATTATGAATTGATCTACACCTCCATCCATCTGTCATAGAGTCATACCGTATGGAAACTAACCCTTCAGTCCAACCATGCTAAGCTGAAATTAATCCCAAACTAAACTAGTCCCACCCACCTGTATCCCTGTTCCATATCCCTCCAAACTTTCCTCTTCATGTACTTATCTAAGTGCCTTTTAAACATTGTAACTGTGTCAGCATCCACCACTTTCTCAGGAAGTTCATTCCACATGCAAATCACCCTCTGTTAAAAGAAATTGCTTCTCATGTCTTTTTTAAATCTCTCTCCTGTCACCTTAAAAATATGCCTTCTAGTCTTGAAATGTCCCATCCTAGAGAAAAGACACCTACCATTATACCCTTGTACCCTTGTAAACCTCCCAGTCCTACAGAAGGTGCATTGGACAAATAGATAGTAGGGAGTGTTGGGTCACAGTGACCTATGATATCAGCCAATTTCATGGTCTCTTTGATGTTGCTTGAAAGAACCCTGTAGTTTGAAAGAACCCTGTTGTGCTTCCTCCCAGCATTATGCCTTGGTTTGTCACAACAGCTGCTGGAATGACTCATTGACAACAGCTAGTTTCAGCAGGAACTTCCTGTCTTGTTTTAAAATATCCATGAATCTCTGGAACTCAGTCCAAATCTGAGGAGCTGGAAACTCCTTGATGGCTCTTGTCTTTTGTGGATTAACTCTAACACTAGATGAATCCATAATATGCCCAAGAAACAGTCTGCTGTGAGAATTTGTGTTTGAAGTTGAGTGTAAGCCCGGCCACCTGGAGGTGCCACCACTTGTTGCATATTTGCATGTTGTGTCTGGATGGATCCATGTGTCAGGTCCTCATCCATGTGACATTTGACTCTCTCCAGCTCTTTAAGGAAGCTTGGCGTTGTTTTCTGGAAGATTTCTGGTAATGATCAACTCTAATTCCTGATCTCTGTTTGACTAATTACTTGTATTATTTTGTTCAGATTCAATCAGCGACCAACTACAAATGGTCAGACAATACTTCACTTAAGATTCTGACAATATTTCTTCCCATGACAAGTTCTTCTTTTGAATTTACCATGCTCACAGTCCTCTGCACACAGCTATGCAGATCATTGATAAATGTGGCAATTGTTTCCACTTGTTGCTGGATGCACTTTGTTTAACTTACTCTGCTTGACAATGGTTTTTATTGTGGATTAGGCATCAAGACCTTCCTGCTATGTAGTCATTTGCCTGAGGTATTATCTTATTATACAAAATAATATCATAACATTCAAGGCTATGTGCCAAATGCTGGATAGTGGGATGAGTGTAACTTTGATAGTACAACTCAATGGGCTGAAGGGCATCTTCTGTGCTGTATGATTCTATGTTGCTATGAATAGTGTAGTGATCTGCTTAACCCTTGGCTCTGTAATGAGGCTGGATGCAGTGCCATGGTGGGACAGTCTCCGTCTCCAATTCAGCTGTGATTCTGCCAATGGGAGAGAATTTCTCCTCTTGTTCTTTCTCTGCCACTAACACCCCATTGTACTGCTAAAGGATATTTGCAGAGTATTTGGAAACCAGGGATACTCTAGATTTCTGATTCTTCGGAGAGTGCCTCCATCCTCAGGTGTCCTTGTGTCCACCTCCACTGGTCTGGCAGCTCACTGGACATCACTGTGAGCCCTCCCAGTGGTCCTGCTGCCTTCCTGGTGTGTCCACCATATTTAATTGAATGGGAGCTCTAGTGGTTGTTTCTCAAATGACTGGAAAGACCCACATTCCACTATGGCCCCTTCTCAGGGGTGGGGAGGTAGTGGGAATTGAGGCTGAGGTTGAGGTTCCAGAACCTTGGCTCAATCCAACCCTCTTTCTCTTTTAAATAGCTGCAGGACTGCAGCACATTTCTGTTTATATTTCAGGTTTTCAGTGTTCACAGTATTTTTCCAATTCTGTGTAATTTGTGGTGCACCTTTTCTGTGTGTGTGAAGGTTGGCTTGTAAATAAAACACTTACTGCACAAGAGAAACTCAGCAACATAATGAAATAACTCCACAGAGGCCAGTATCCTGTCACCAAGTTATCCTTTATTTACACATGGACAGCTCATGACATGGATGCAGCTCCCTCAGAGCCAGCTCTCAGAGTGAATAGAACCTCTGACATTCCTGTTTATATCTGTCAGCCAAGGCTCCCTGATTGGACCAGATTAACTGCCCCAATCAGGGAACTCCAATTCAATGAGGCCCTCCTGACTGACCTTGCTACAATCACTACACATAATGTTACAATAAATGAGAATGGATCTTCAATCTGGAAATCTCTATTTGAAAATAACAAGCGACTTATTCTATAATTTACCTGGTGAGGAACAATGGCCTAGTGAAGAAGAGCACAGGAGCTGTGAGGTTGCTTGGTGCAGTGTAGATTGATACAACTGTGTGTTCTGTGGTCAAATGATAACTGTGGAAAAGGTTTTACTTGTAGATTTTTAAAAACCATCAACCCCTAAGTGAACTACTTGAAACCAAGAATGAAATCCTAGCATGCCAAAATGGCTCCACCGTGTCTCAGATAATAAAATTATTGCCTTGCACTTTTCTTTGATGTTGCAATGCAGTGCTCCAGTGAAGCGACTTCAGATGATTTATTATATTAAAGGTGTAATGGTAATACACATTATTCTTGTCATGCAGTTAGACAGATTAATATTAGCTTGCTGTCTAGGAAGCAATATTCCAAGCTGTCCTATAGTAACTGCCTCTCCATGGAGGTATCTAGTTTAGATTCAAGGGGTAATCAAATTAGAAATGATGTCATACCTTTGAAATATTAATGAACGCAAGGTTGCTGATGATGGGGAATAAAGGTTATTCTCACAGGATGCTGAATCATGAACGAGATTTCACCGCAGTTGAAATTCCACCATGTTTATTTTAGACTGTCAGCAGGAAACATTGAGCAAGTAACTTGACAAACAGTAAAGTACCCAAGTGAAATCCAGAGAAATTAATTGGCATGGAACTTAACCTTTAAATAGTGTAGCATTAACATTCTATTATACTTCAATTGGTTCACTTGTTTTCTATCTGAAGAAGTGTTAAGACTTTGCTTCTTGCATCCCCACAGTACAAGGCCCACATTTTGCAATGGTTAGGCCCAGCTTTTGCAATGGCCTTGGTGCAGTAAACAGTCAGTCTTTACTGTCATCACTTATCTGAAACTGACCGCAACTCCTAGAATCCATATGTGCTTCTAAGAGTGGAAATCAGAGGTGCTGGCAAGGCTAACTCTGCTTCTGTCTGCAGAGTGAATTGATGAAATAATCATAGGCTGCAGTTAATAATAAGACGTTGAAGTTCCATGTTTATATTATAAGCCTCATGGTGAAGCCCTTGGAAAGTTACATCGTCTTGAATGAAACTGGCTTTCTAACAACTTACAAAGTTAGAACACTGCTGAAAAATCCCTGGCCTCGGCCTTTATATTTGTGGAATGTCAAGTCCAACAGCATCCTACAATCTAACTGTGCTTTCCACATGTAGAGCAATTTGCTGGCTGAATAGCAGCCTCAGAAAGGAGCTCTTGTAGTGCAGTGACTGTGTCCCTATCTCTTGATTAGGAGGCCTGAGTTTGAGAAGATTTGTTAAATCCCGCTTGTCCCAGGCATAGCTAATAACATCCCTGATGTTGATTTAAAATATTCAGAAGTCTCAGAAACTGCAATTCCCAGATTTAAGTGGGAATCATCACAAATAGCATCAGAAATTGCTTGTCTGTTTAAGCAACCAGATTTGAAAGTCAAAGCAACAATTCTGTGTCCTTCTATACCATTGTCTCAGAAGAAAATGTAAGTTCAAAGATAAATGTCTCCTTGAAATGGGTGGCTCCATCTTGATTCTGAAATAACTACCCAGATGACTTAGATTCATGTTGGTTTTGATTGGACTAACTGTGTAATGTTTGAATCTCTACTTTCTGCTTCCTCACTCTAATAATCTACAGGGTGAATATAGTCGGATCTTGCTATGTGTTTGGATGTAGCATGGCCAAATGTCAGAGCCCAATAAACTACATCCCAAGGTAAAACATCTGATTGGAGGTTAGGGGAGATTGAGGAAGAGTTACTGGCCCAAAACGTTAACTTTAATTTCACTTCACAGATGCTGCCAGATCTGCTGAGCTTTTCCATAAGACCATAAGACATAGGAGCAGAAATTCGGCCATTCAGCCCATTGAGTCTGCTCCACCATTCAAGCTGGCTGATACGTTTCTCAACCCCATTCTGCCGCTTTCTCCCCCCGTAACCCTTGTTTCCCTTGATACTCAAGAACCTATCAATCTCTCGCTTAAATATACTCAATTATGTGGCCTCCACATCCTTCTGTGGCAATGAATTCCACAGATTCACCACTCTCTGCTTTTGTTTCTGATTCACAGCATCCATAGTCCTTCTGGTTTTTGCTTTCAGGTGCAATCTGATAAGAGGTTGCTGTCAATAGGATGTAAATGTACTTAGTCATTTTTAAAATTCACTTGGAACAGTGATAGTTTGCATATTCTCCCTGCGTCTACATGGGGTTTCCACCAGGTGCTCTGGATTCTTCCAGAGATGTGCAGGTTAGGTGGATTGGCTATAGCAAATCACATAGTTTCTAGAGATATGTAGGTTAGATGGGTTAACCACTAAAAATACAGGGATAGGGTAGGGGTGGGAGTCTGGATGGGATGCTGTTTGGAGAGTGCGTGTTTCTTCGATGGGCCTACTGGCCTGCTTCACACAGTAGGGGATCTATGATTCTAATAGTTCCAATTGGCTCATGACATCCCTACTGGTACAATTGACCCAACCTCTTTTACCCTGTCCCCATTCTCTTTATTCTTCCCTGGCCCAGGATTTACTCAAGAACAACTTCCTCTAAGGAAAAGCAGCCACAATTCACTGAGATTAAGTGGATGAAGGTATTCTCAGGGTTTGCTGTCTCCCAGATCCTTTCCAGTGTCTGCCATCTTGACATCCTTCTGGCAATTGTAAGATAATGCTGCTTCTGCATTGAGGTAATTGCCAAAAACAGGGAGGTGGTGGTGTGGAAGGGAGAGGGTTCAGCGATGCAAGTTGGCAAGTTGTATTGCAGAGCTCTCAATGTTGCTCAGAACATTGCGACAAATGACAGAGTTGGTAGCATGACCTTGGAGGGTTGGTGACATCTTGAAAAATATCCATATTACAGAGGAAGAAGTGCTGGATGTCTTGAAATGCATAAAAGTGGGTGAATCCCCAGGACCTGATCAGGTGTATCCGAGCACTCTATGGGAAGCTCAGGAAGAGATTGCTCGGCCTCTTACTGAGTTATGTGTATCCTTGATAGTCATAGGAAGACTGGAGGTTGGCTAATGTGGTGCCACAGTTTAAGAAAAGTGGTAAGGACAAGCCAGAGAACTATAGACCGGTGAGCCTGACATCAGTGGTGGGAAAGTTGTTGGAGGGAATCCTGAGGGACAGGATGTACATGTATTTGGAAAGGCAAGGACTGATGAGAGATAGTCAGCATGGCTTTGTGTGTGGGAAATCATGTCTCACAAACTTGATTGAGTTTTTTGAAGAAGTAACAAACAGGATTGATGAGAGCAGAGTGGTAGATGTGATCTTTGTGGACTTCAGCACAACGTTCGACAAAGTTCTCCACGGGAGACTAATTAGCAAGTTTAGAACTCATGGAATAAAGGAAGAACTAGGCATTTGGATACAAAACTAGCTCAAAGGTAGAAGACAGAGGGTGTTGGTGGAGGGTTGTTTTTCAGAATGGAGGCCTGTGACCAGTGGAGTGCCACAAGGATCGGTGCTGGGCCCTCTACTTTTTGTCATTTATCTAAATGATTTGGATGTGAGCATAAGAAGTACAGTTAGTAACTTTGCAGATGACACCAAAATTGGAGGTGAAGTGGATAGCGAAGAGGGTTACCTCAGATTACAACAGGATCTGGACTGATGGGCCAATGGGCTGAGAAGTGGCAGATGGAGTTTAATTCAGATAAATGCGAGGTGCTGCATTTTGGGAAAGCAAATCTTAGCAGGACTTATACACTTAATGGTAAGGTCCTGGGGAGTGTTGCTGAACAAAGAGACCTTGGAGTGCAGGTTCATAGCTCCTTGAAAGTGGAGTCACAGGTAGGTAGGGTAGTGAAGAAGGCGTTTGGTATGCTTTCCTTTATTGGTCAGAGTATTGAGTACATGAGTTAGGACATCATGTTGCGGTTGTACAGGAGATTGGTTAGGCCACTGTTGGAATATTGCGTGCAGTTCTGGTCTCCTTCCTACCAGAAAAATGTTGTGAAAGTTGAAAGGGTTCAGAAAAGATTTACAAGGATATTGCCAGGGATGGAATGTTGAGTTATAGGGAGAAGCTGAACAGGTTGGGGCTGTTTTCCCTGGAGCATCGGAGGCTGAGGGGTGACCTTGTAGAGGTTTAAAAGTTATGAGGAGCATGGATAGGATAAATAGACAAAGTCTTTTCCCTGGGGTCAGGGAGTCCAGAACTAGCGGGTGAGAGGGGAAAGATATAAAAGAGACCTAAGGGGCAACTTTTTCACACAGAGGGTGGTATGTGTATTGAATGAGCTGCCAGAGGAAGTGGTGGATGCTGGTACAATTGCAACATTTAAAAATCATCTGGATGGGTATATGAATAGGAAGGGTTTGGAGGGATATGGGCCAGGTGCTGGCAGGTGGGACTAGATTGGGTTGGGATATCTGGTCAGCATGGATGGGTTGGACCGAAGGGTCTGTTTCTGTGCTGTACATCTCTGTGACTCAATGACTTTTTAGAGATAGGGAAGAGGAAGGTGACAGAAACATTTGAATTAGAAGCTGGGAATTTTAAATGTGAGACATTGGTGGCATTGCACTAGGTGAGTAGGTACAGGAAAGATGGGCAGTTGGAACTTGGTCTGAGTGATATCAGAAGCCGATCCCAAGTATACAACTCTTGATAATGTATACCGTCTGAAGCCTGGTGGAAAACAAGCCTCCTGAGACACTCTGAACTAAATTTTATCATAGTTTGCCCATGTGATTTTCACCAAGCTTTGCACAGAGTCTTTCTTCAGGATGCTGCACAAGTTTTCTTGCGTGATTGTCTCTAACCTGCCTCATTAACTAACCTACCTCGAGCCTTTGGTGTCCCCTTTCTTTGATGTGAGTTCCATTCTCCCACCTGTTACTCACCACTGCCAGGATATCTTGACATCTCCCGGTCACCCTGGTGCTGGTGCCAGACTGGCACATGGTCATGTGTTGGCCTTCCAGTGTGGCTCTTCACCGTGAATGTAGTGGGACAGCAGCTGAGAACCAGCACGTCTCATGGCACAGAGTTGGCATGGTGGATATTTCCTTGCGCATCCACATTCCCACACCTATCGCAGTGAAAACATCAGGAAATACAGCTTGTCCTGAGCCACACTGTATCTTATAACCTTCAAACTCACTTTTGCTAATGCCCATCATAGTTCAGCATCTTACCGTTGTTCAGTACGGGACCATGACATATGGGGAGGACTTCAAAAAGGTTTAAAACATTTATTTTCATTCACCAACAGAAGCATAAATCAAACAACTGGAAGCTGAAACAAAAACAGAGAAAGCTGGAGAAACTCAGCAGGTTTAGCTGCATCTGTAGAAAGAGAAACAAATTTAACATTGTGAGTCTGATATGACTCTTCTTCTGACTCAGTTCTTGCCCCAGTTGTCTCACCATATTGTAAAGGGCCCACGAAGATTCTGCTCGGTCATTATTGTGTGTTCGGGAAAGCTTTGGCCTAAAACTGTGAGTTCACACAGCTGCTGGTATTTGCAATTCTGAGCAGAGCAAACAAATTTATTCTGATCATCCAGGTGATTCACGAAAAAGAACGATTGAAGCACAAAATGTTCAGGATTCTCACATACATTAAATGGAGACCGCAATGAAAAATGTTTATCACAGGTCTAATTTCACAAAACGAGTGCTTGGTCTTTTGAAATACGTACTCTGAGCTTGCTTGTAGGAGGACTGCCAGGATAAGTGTCTGTGTGGAAATGACCTTCACTGTTTACCCTTCAATTCTCTGGTTTTAACCTCACTTTAATAAGGTAACTATTGTTCGCAATCACTGTCCTGCTGCAATGTTTAGATCTCATCTTTGTGTTTCTGGGTTTTTTTTAGAGTGGCCCTAAATTGCTCATGATTTAAATTTTTGCGCTGATTTAAAACATAAGCAAGAGTTGTGGTTTGCAGTTTTTCTATAACACAGGGTTTTCCTAACTGCATTAAGATAGATGCTTAGGAATGCTGCATTGTTTAAGATATAAAGAAATGGGTATCAATGTGTTCTCTATATCCATCTCTGAAGCTCCTTGGGAAGTTCATTTTTGCTTTGAAAGTGCAAGAGAAATGTAAGTTGCTAAAACGTTTCAAAATAGAGCATTACCCCAAGGCATTCTAAGTTAACTAAATGGAATGACATAATGTCCCAAAGTGCTCTAAGTGCAAGGAACAAGTTAAGCAAGTTTGAGAGAAGATTGAAAACATGGCCAGAGGCTTTGTCTTTGAAGGCTTATGAAGGTGAGTGGAAATGGTATAAAACAGAGGAATTTAAGAAGCATATTCCAGCAATTCTGGTTTGAATGCTAATACTTTCTCACGAATAATGTAAAGATAAAGGGATTATGTGTAAACATTTATTACACAGATATCAAATTAGAATTATCAACAGAGATTGAATGTCACAATTTAATGTCAGTTTTAATTTACAAACAAGAATTTGTGACAAACTGATTTATCCAAAGGTTTTGAGGAATCATGCAATAAACATCTTGAATTTTAAAACGTCCAACAGAATCCGTGAAACAAAAAAAATCCTGAACCTGAAGTTAAAGTGACGATAACCAGAGGGCAAGTTTATTTTGGGTAGGAAAAGCTTAATAATGAAGGACAATGCTAAGAGCGGGGTTTGGAAGCATGGATTAATTTTCGTTTCCTTTCTTCTTTTATGTGGTGTGGGTCTTATTGCCAAAGCGGGCATTTATTCCACATTCTGATTTGAACTGGGTGGCTTGCTGGGCGATGCCAGCAGCAAGGAACAGTCAATCACATTGCTTTGGTGAGGGCCTGGAGTCACTTGTAGGCCAGACAAAGAAAACAATGCAGGTTTCCTTCCCTCAAGGCCATTAATGAATCTGATGAGCTTTTACAACTTTTAATGGCAGTGGTCAAGATCAGCCTTACTCAGACGAGCTTTCTATTACGAAACAATCAACTGAATGTCAAGTGGAACAGCTCCCTTGGTTGATGCACCCAGAACATTAACCTGAGCCTCTGGGTTATTCAATTTATGAATTTTCAGAGTGGGGTCAGGAATCTGACACTGACAAGGCATGGAACCCAACCCCAAGCTCAACTAAAGCTGTTTAGATTAGATTACGTTAGATTCCCTACAGTTTGGAAACAGGCCCATTGGCCCAACAAGTCCACATTGACTCTCCGAAGAATAACCCACCCAGACCCATTTCCCTCTGACTAATGCACCTAACGCAGTTAGCATGGCCAACTCACCTGACCCGCACATCTTTGGATAGTGGGAGGAAACCGATCACCCAGATGAAACCCACGCAGGCACGGGGAGAATGTGCAAACTCCAAGCAGATAGTCGCCTGAAGCTGGAATTGAACCTGGGTCCCTGGTGCTGTGAGGCAGCAGTGCTAACCACTGAATCACCATGCCACCCTGTATTGAAATGGAAATGCCCTAATTGAGCTGAAGGTAAGCTCAGTGCCAAGTTAGTGCTGCCAGGTTTGGGCACTTGTGTCCAAAATACAGAAAAAAAAACTGTGGAAAGCTGCAGCACAAGGGGACTTGGAGGTGGTTGTGTATGAAACACAGATAGCTAGCACACAGTGCAGCAGGTAATCAGGAAGGCTGATGTCATGTTGGCCCTTATTTTAAGGAGGCAGGTGTATAAGAGTGAGGAAGATTTACTGCAACTGTACAATCATTGAATGATTGGATCCCTACAATGCAGAAACAGGCCATTTGGCTTAATGAGTCCATATCTATCCTCCGAACAGCATCCCACCCAGACCCAGCCCCCTATCCTGTAACTCTGCATTTCCCATGGCTAATCGACCTCGCCTACAGTGTGGAAGCAAGCCATTCGGCCCTTTGAGTCCATACCCACCCTCCAAACAACACTCCTACTCTATCCTTGTAATTCCCATGGCTAACCCACCTAGCCTACATATCCCTGGAAACAATGGGTAATTTAGCATGGCCAATCCACCTAACCTGTGCATTTTTGGACTGTGGGAAGGAACTGGAGCACCCTGAGGAAACCCATGCAGACACGGGGAGAATGTGTAAACTTCAAACAGACATTTGCTCAAGGGTGGAATGGAATCCAGTCCCTGGCGCTGTGAGGCAGCAGCGCTAACCGCTGAGCCACCGTGCCACCCCTTTGGAAGTGTTAGTGAGACACATCAGGAGCACTGTGAGCTGCATTTTCCTTATTTAAGGAAAGATATCATTTCATTAGAGACAGTTCAGAGAATGTTCACTGGGATGACCCCTGGTATGGAGGCATTGTCTTATGAGCAAAGGTTAAACAGGCTGGGACTCTACTCATAGATGTTTGGAAGAATGGCAGATAATCTCATTGAATCATCAGATTGATAAGAGGCTTGACAGGGTCAATGCTGAGAGGATGTTACCCCTCATGGGAGAGTCTAGGACCAGAGGGAATGGTCTCAGAATAAAGGAGTGACCATTCAAGACAGAGACGAGATAGACTTTCTTCTCTCAGAGGGTTGTGAGTCTTTGGAACTCCTTGCAACCTCAGGGCAAAGTGCCTGTGTGTATTTAATGCCAAGTTAGATAGATAAATAGATAGATATATAGATTCTTGATCACCAGGCAAATTATGGGCTACAGGGAAAAGACAGGAAAGTAGACAGCAGGAATGTCAAATCAGCCATGATCCTATTGAATGGTAGGGCAGGCTCGAGGGGCGAAATGGCCTCCTCCTGTTTCTGTTTCTCATGGTTTTATGGTCTAAGCTTTACCAGTGGTTGGAATAACTGCAGTAAAGTAAAATTTAAAAAAATAGAAATCACAAATTTATTACCAACAGCTAATGCCCATCAAAATTAATGGCAGAGACTATGGTCTGAAGCTGTTGAAATCAATGTAAGCTACCCTGATTGAAAGGTAAGGTGCTGTTCCACATCCTTACTTAAAAAAAAAAGCTGAAGATAGATCCAGGTGGGAGTGGGGTGGAAAATTAAAATAACAGATGACTGGAAGCTTGGGTCATACCTGCAGACTGAACAGAGTTACTTCACAAAGTGGTCCTTTGATCCACATTTGGCCTTCTCACATACAGGAGAATGTAGCCCATGCAGTGATAAGCCTATACGCAGCTGAATGAAGGACAAGCGAATCACTGCTTCACCTGGAAGGAGCATCTGGGGCCTTGCGTGATGGGAAGGCAGAAGGATGCTGCATTGTAGCATAGAAAGGGAATGTTGGGGGTGATTGAAGGCAAGGTATGTGTTTTATGGGGGAATCTGATTGAGGGAGGGGAAATATGTTTAGTAGAGGTGTTGCGTTGAAGCTAGTGGAAATGATTGAGGCAAAAACAGAAAGTGCTGGAGAAACTCAGCAGGTTTGGCAGCATCTGTGGACAGAGAAGCAGAGCTGATGATTCAAGTCCAGTGACTCAATCGGAAGGTCAGCAGCTCAACAACTACTGGTGGTAGATGTTGCTGGTACTGCATCAGGGAGCTGAGAACATGTGAATGGCCATCTTTATTGTAGGGTGGGCCATTACCAAATGGGAGCTCTCTACATGGGCTGACGAAATTGCAAAAATGAGGACCCATGTTCTCTAATGTAACTACCTAAGAGGCCGCCAGCATTTATCTGATAGTCTCCCCACTGAATGGCGAGCACTTCCTGTGCAGACAATACAACGTCCCAATACCTTCATGTACCGTTTTGCCATCCTTCACTTCTGCCAGCCTGTCCTCAAGGGTTTGGTTAAAAGTTTGGCTGGTGTTTGTGACTCACAGTCACTCTTTTACTTATGGATAGCTTTTTATTCCATGCGTCAAATACACTTTTATTGAAATGGAATGATGAATGTTTTGTGAAAAACAAAATCTCCAGTGTCTTTGCCAATTATCCTGTTTTGATAAGTAGGCTGCCTAATATTTCAGCGACCACTCATGCTTGTTCAATTTGAAGAGCTTAATGTGCCATCCATAATACTAAAGGCTCCAACAATATATAATATGCTCAGAGGAGATGTATGAGGGAGGCCATATTTAGATTATACTCTGTTCAATAGAACTTGAAAACCATTGTCTTTTTTATTGCAACAAAATTGTGTGGGTGAAACTGTCATTACAAATTGAGATTTAATTGTGTTTTCTCCACAGGTCACCAAATGTTCAAACAACCTCAGAAAACTATATTTTTAAGATTTTAATGGGCATGTGAAGGTTGTGTGAAGTCAGGAAATATCAAGATTATTCAGAATGCAATATTCTTAGCAATACTAATTTCTCAGGAATAAAATTCCAAGCCTGAAATAAGATTGAGGTTTGTTCAAGCAACTTATTTTTAAATTGTGTGTCATTACAGATGGGATGGATAGTTTTGTCAGTCAAGTGTAGAATGATGATTGGCTTTGGGTGTTTTCCAAGATTATAATATCCTCTGAATGGGCCAGATGGCACTTAAGAGCAGGAGACAGAAATTTCAAGCAGTTTAAAATATAATTTGGATCAAGGGTGCATATTTCATATTTGCAAGAGCCAAATAAAGTGAATTTAAATTAATATACTCTGCCATCCAATTCAACCATTCCATTGGATTAATCAAGTGGATAGGCTAAGGCATTCAAATATTTCAATTGCATATCACACTCACCAAACCAAGGAATGTATCAGGAGTGTGTTTCTTATTAGAGTGTGTAGACTGAAGCAGAAATCTGATCTACATGTAATTATAGTTTCTAAAACAGGATTTAAAGTGTTTGGGAGTTCACTAATTATTTGAACCAACATGCATCCAACATCCAGAATGTAGTGCATGAAAATGACTCCATCTGGACACTGGAAAACTGAAGAGAAAACAAGAAGATGCTGGATTTATTCAGCTGATCTGATGGTGTCTGTGGAGAGACAAGTGCTTTCCTTAGAATGATTAAGTCATTAACACAAAGCATTTGCTCAGTTTCTCTTACCACAGATCACGCCTGATCTGCTAAATATTTTCAACATTTTAACTTTTATATTAGATCACGTGAGGTGTCTCAAGAACATTGGGCTACCATCAGTGAAGCTAAACTTCCTGTTTCTGATTAATGCCCACCTCATGGTACATTGGTCCTATGGCTATGTTTAACATAAAGACCATCATGTCACTCAATTCATGAGCTCCACTCTTGGTATTCGACTTATTCTTCATGGCTGAACATGGCAAAAACTCAAAAAATGCTGCATTCTACAACTCAGAATGTAACATAAACTATTTATTTACATGTTCACATAACACCACCCACATAAATATATCCATGGGAAGGTTAGAAGCATCCAGCCTATTTTTACAGTGATGCATTAAACAGGCTCAGGTCTCAGTGAAGTTTTCAATCCTGACATTAGATCAACTAGCTGGTATCAGTCTAGTGTTGGCTCAAGCTCATTCAGAGATTGATCTTGTTTGACTTGATGCCTAGCAGAAAATAGTTGGCACTGAGGCCTACATCTGATGAATGATGCAGATCTCTATCAAAACTCATGTGGCCCTTATATGTTATAACGCGTGGAAATGCGGTAATTTATAGACAAAACTGATCAGATTGCATAATTGTTAATGTAGGTATTTGTCCTAGCCATGAGCTTTCTCCCACCACCTTCAGCCAACCTTACCATCATCACTGGCACAATGGCTCAGTAGTTAGCAATGCTGCATCATAGTGCCAGGTTTGATCCCAGCCTTGGACGACTGTGTGGGTTTCCTGTGTGGGCGGCACGGTGGCACAGTGGTTAGCACTGCTGCCTCACAGTGCCAGAGACCTGGGTTCAATTCCCACCTCAGGCGACTGTCTGTGTGGAGTTTGCACATTCTCCCTGTGTCTGCGTGGGTTTCCTCTGGGTGCTCAAGTTTCCTCCCACACTCCAAAGATGTGCAGGTCAGGTGAATTGGCCATGCTAAATTGCCCGTAGTGTTAGGTAAGGGGTAAATGTAGGGGTATGGGTGGGTTGCGCTTCGGCGGGGCGGTGTGGACTTGTTGGGCCGAAGGGCCTGTTTCCACACTGTAAGTAATCTAATCTAAAAAAAAGTTCAAAGATATGCAGGTTAGGTGAATTGGCCATGCTAAATTGCCTATAGTGTTCAAGGATATGTAGTTTGGGTGCATCAATTAGTGGTAAATATAGAATTATAGGATAGGGGAATAGATCTAGATGGGATACTCTTCGGAGGGTTTGTATGGACTCGTTGGGCCAAAAGGCCTGTTTCCATGCTGTAGGGGTTCTTCCTTTCATCTTCAGACAGCTATCTAGCTTCTTCTTAAATTCATCTTTGCTATTTGTCTAAATTGCTCATTATAGTGAATTCTACATTTGGGTAAGAAACTTTCTCCTCAGTTCCATATTGGATCACCTTCATACCCTCCAGTTCTGGCCTCCTCCACACAAGTGGAAAATATTTTACCTGTCACTGTACGTAGGCCTATTGGTTATGGAAAAAATTATATATTGTACATCTTCAATCTTTCTTACAATGTCAATAAATTTAATCACTTGTGCGTTTGTCAGTCACCTTCGACCCAGAATTATCATGATCATGTTTCTATAAATTCTTTCAAATGTATCTCTGTCCTTTTTAAGTGATCTGGTCCCAATCTTGCTGCAGTATATTCTGGAATCGGTTTTAAGATTAAACAGTATAACATGTCACCCAATGTCCTCTAGATGCCCACCTGTACTCAGTTTGTCTGATTAATAACTGCTTCACCCTGACCTGATGCTTCACGAGTATAATCAATGATTGCTGTTAAATCTTCAATATCAGCTTCTATTGGTTATTCTATGCATGTGCATTCACTGTTACCTGTCCTTAACATCTTACCTTGCAGTTATCAATATTAAAATTCACTTGCTGTCTCCCAGCCCATCTAATCACTAATTCAAATCCCTCTGAAGCTAATCAGTCGGCATTTTACTTATGACCTGTCCACCAGACTTCATGTCAGCAGTAGATTTAATGTGATAGAAACTGTCTTGTTTCTTGTCATTTGCAAACATTTGCATCCCAGAACAAATCCCAGTAGAATATCATTGCTTGAATTTTCCATTAAGAGATTTTCCTAACCACTGTTTTCAATGGCAAAACCAATTCTTAAAAAAAAAGCTTTCATTTATTTCATGACTTCAGGATCTCAGTTAAAAGGGGTGAAAGGACTGGGACGTGAGATGAATCCATAGCCATTAGTTTTGATACAAACTTTGCCTGGGCTCTTCATTTAAAATGATTCAGATCCAAACTGCTGTAGTGACTATGCAGGGACAGAAAGACATTTTGCTGAATAAAATATATTTTTGGAATGAAAAAAGGTTGTCCCAGAATGAAGTAATCCCATTGCATTTCAGACGTGCAGACACCTGCAAAATCCCCAAATGTGGATTACTTAACTGTAACGTTTATGGTAGTGGGGGACTGCATTCATGTTCTCTCCAGGTTTAATCTTGAAAGATAGATTACATTTTTCTCACGTGATACAACAGAGGTTGCTGTTACTTCTTTGTGCTGTTTTGTTTGTTGGATAGAGTCAAACTCCAATATTTGTTTCTTCATATGCTACTGTACAGAATCAAACTGCTTTAGTGACTATGTATGTATATAACAATATTTTTAAGAATAAAGTGTATCTTCGAAATTTAAAAGAACATTGTGACATGCAGCTAACGCGAAGTGTGCTGCTGAGTTCCCACAAATATTGTGCAAACATCCCCACTTCTAACCTTATGATGGAGGGAAGGTCATTGATGAAGCAGCTGAAGATGGTTGGGGACTGCAACACTATCCTGAGGAACTCCTGTAGAGGTATTCTGAAGCTGATATAACTGACCTCCAGCAGTCACAACCATCTTCCTATGTGCCAGTTATGCCTCCAACCAGCAGAGATTTTGCCCTGATATCCACTGCTTCCAGTTTTGCTAGGACTCCTTGTTGCAACACTCAGTTGAATGTCAAGGGCTGTTGCTCTTACCTCAGATGTGCAGGTTAGGTGAATTAGCCATGCTAAATTGCCCATAGTGTTAGGTGTATTAGTCAGAGGGAAATGGGTCTGGGTGGGTTACTCTTCAGAGGGTCGGTGTGGACTTGTTGGGCCGAAGGGCCTGTTTGCACACTGTAGAGAATCTAATCTAATCTAATCTAATCTCTGAGTAATGAGCGAGTTGTGAGAGGGTAGCCTGCAGTACCCAAAGCCAGTCAATACATGTTAACGAAAAGCTGTCTTTTTGGTTGAGGGAGATGCTGGAAACCCATTATGGAAGGTCATTTTTCCCAGAAAATAAACAGCAATGCAAAACGTAGAAGAGAATGGCTTCAAAGTTTTGCAATGCTCTGCCAGAGGATTTTTCATCTATCTGCAAGGGGTCAGTAGTCAAGGAAAGTCTGCAGACATAATCTTATAAATGAGTGTGTCCAAATAGCTAAAGGAG
The DNA here is from genome assembly GCF_047496795.1 of Chiloscyllium punctatum. Taxonomy (NCBI): domain Eukaryota; kingdom Metazoa; phylum Chordata; class Chondrichthyes; order Orectolobiformes; family Hemiscylliidae; genus Chiloscyllium; species Chiloscyllium punctatum. The sequence continues at coordinate 17,780,005 of NC_092783.1, read as the reverse complement.
TCAGTGCCAGAAAGCTCTCCCTGAGGAAGAAGTTCACTAACCTCCCATAAGTGGACAAGGTCACAAAACTCGTCTTCAAATGCCGTCAACTGCACTAGGAGCAGTGCAAACTGAGCAACATCTTCACTATCATCCACTCCCCAAGAATTTTTATTGATCGGGACCATATCTCATGGCTTTCCATTCCCATCACTGACTCATCACTGCTTCAATCCTAAATTCCATAATCACACACTTTGCATATATTACCAATGACTCAATAATAACAGCCACATTAACCGAACAGATTGCGCCACTCTCATTTCTCACTCCCTTACAAAGTAAGGTTTCACACACCCAGAGTCAGTGGTACACAACTGGCTGGGGACAATGTAGCTACATGTGCCAATCCAAAGAATGATGTACTCTTTGTTGTCATTAGATCAACCATGGCTTAGATTGAGGTCATGGCTTAGATGTGTGGCTGCAACCATTACAAATGATAGTATACTCTTGCTTGTTTGCAAGTTGCAGATAGAGTAAGCGTGCTCCTCTTGCTTTTCCTCACTGCAAGAGAAATGAGAAAAAAGCTTAATACAAAGTGGAAATGGATCTAATAGTGTGGGTCTAGCATGGCAGCCAAACAGTAAATGAAAAGATGCAGAGACAGCTCATAATTACATGGTTATATTACTCGGATACAAATATTCTGATATTCCTGATCAAAGACACATTTTATAAAAGCTTTTTGTCCTGCACTCACAAAAGCAATTTGCAAAAAAATCCCCAAGTAAAAGAGAAACAATTAAAAAAAAATGAATGTCAAAAATCTAAAATAAAATCAGAAACAATTGTTAATTTCTAAGCGCAACATCTTTCTCAATCAGAGTCAACCTGCTTTGTTTAAAATTTCAGCAAAATTTGTCAGTTACTATTTTCGGGGCAATGCCTTGGCCAGTTAGACTCTACTTACCAACTTAGAAACTTAGAGTGATGCTGCTGGGTTATATTGATCATGACTCTAACATGACTCTTGTACATTGCACATGTGCACAGACATATTCAAAGATATGGAGGCCGAGTAAATATCAGAGCTATTTGAATGGTAGAATATTGGGTGGCAGAAGGAAATTGATAGCGAGAGGGAAATTGATGAGACTAGATGAGTAAGGTTAGAGGTTCAAGATTCAAAGGTCCTGAGAGAGCCAACAGCTAAGGAGACATTATGATATGCAGAACCTTGGCACACACTTTGCTGAATTCAATATAGTGCTTCTAGTGTGATTCAGACAGAGAGGTTTTATTTAAGAATGCCACTGGTACAGTCAATCATTATTGTGCAGTAGAATGGCCTTCATTTTATGCATGCTGTCTGTGTACATGTGCAATGTACAAGAGTCATGTTAGAGTCATGGCCAATGTAACCCAACAGCATCACTCAAAGTTTCTTGTGGGTACTTCAAATGCAGATGTTACAATGGAGTGCAAAAGGATGAAAGCATCATGATCGCTACCAAGAAAATTGGCAATGCCATACAAAATAACCTCCATAAGATCACAAGCCAGCTGGATAACAAGGAAATAGAATCCATTCTGATTGCATGACCCTTGAGAATTATAATGTTGTGCCCACAAACAGTGTGTTTGCAGTGCATGGCACCCTGCTCCAGAGAAAAGTCTGCAGTCCTTGCAAAGTCACATTCTGCTTCTCAGCAGCAAGAGATTATTGGAAGATGTATTTACCTCTTTATGCACACAAAGTCTCAGAGATTTCCTTTCTGCAATAAGGACTTAAACTTGGAGATGTTGCAATGTAACCTGTGCCAGACTGGAAGAAATCAGACTGCGGACAGATTAATAAGAGCAGTCACCTTCACAGGCACAAGCAGTGCCATTGTCACTTTTCTCTGAGGCTGTGTGTGGAATAATGGCAGATTTCTTTGAGGAGCTTCTCGGTGAAATGGCAATATATCATACACTGCCTCTTGTCGAAGGTAGGAGAATCATCCCTCAAATATTTGGTCCTGAAATTGCCTGGGCTTCTCTTTTCCCCTCTCCTCCAACTCTTCCCTTTTCCAACAGCTTGTCCTGTTCAATCTCATTAAATATGGATTTACCTTCAAACAGCTGCTCCGAATCTGCATTCCCCAGCTCCTGCTGAATTTTGCTATAGTTGGCCTTCCCCCAGTTTAGCACTCTTCCTTCAGGACCTTCTTGTCTTTGTCCATGAATATTCTAAAACTTACAGAATTGTGATCACTATTTTCAAAGTAATCCCTGATTGAAACTTCAACTACCTCGATGGGCTCATTTCCCAACACCAGGCCTAGTATGGCCCCTTTCCGAGTTGGAGAATTGCATACTGCTCTAGAAAACCCTCTTGGATGCTCCTCATAAATTCTGCTCCACCTAGACCTCTAACACTAAGTGAATCCCAGTCAATGTTGGGAAAATTAAAATCTCCTAACACCTCCACTCTGTTGCTCCTACATTTTTCCATAATCTGCTTACATATTTGTACCTCTATCTCATGCTCACTGTTGGGAGGCCTGTAGTACAGCCCCAACATTGTTACCACATCCTTCCTATTTCTGAGCTTTGCCCATATTGCCTCACTGCTCGAGTCCTCCATTGTGCATCTTTCAGCCCAGCTGTGATATTCTCTTTGACCAATAAGGCAACTCCTCCACCCCTTTTACCTCCCTCTCTATCCACCTCAGACCACCTGTCACTTTAACTTCATCATCTGCTCCCTGCCTACTTTCCCCCTTAGTGATGCTGACTCCATCATCTAGTTCCTTACAAGTTTTAGTTACTACCTCCTTACTGTCCACTAACCTCCTTATTTGGTTCCCACCCTCCCGCCACATCAGTTTAAACCCTTCCCAACAATGTTAGCAAAAGCACCCCTAAGGACATTGGTTCCAGTCCGGCCCAGGTACAGACTGTCCAATTTGTAATAGTCCCACCTCCACCAGAACCGGTCCCAATGTCCCAAAAATCTGAAACCCGTCCTCCTGTACCATCTCTCAAGCTATACATTCATCCTTCCTATTCTTTCATTTCTACTCTGACTAGCATGTAGCACTGGTTGCAACTCTGAGAATACTACCTCTGAGATCCTACTTTTTAACTTGGCTCCAAATTCCTGAAGAAGGGCTAATGCCCGAAACGTCGATTCTCCTGTTCCTTGGATGCTGCCTGACCTGCTGCGCTTTTCCAGAAACACATTTTCAGCTGTGATACTCCAGCATCTGCAGTCCTCACTTTCTCCTCCAAATTCCCTAAAATGAGATAAGCCTCCCTCAGCAGAATGGTGTCTGACACAGCCAACACCAGAAATGTGTTCAGGTAGGACACACAATTTCAGCAAACATGTCCCTCAATGAAAGGGCACAATGCATTTGAATTTTACAGCCATTCCATTTTGTTTGAAAAATATGGCTAAGAAAAGTTGCCCTTAACTTGGTATTATGCAGACATTGTGGATAGATGTTTGCTTTAAAAATTATCAGATTAATTCTTAAGGTAGGAGATACACAAATCACATTAGGACTCACATTAGAGTTGGTCTAGTTTATACTCCATTACAAGATTTGTCACTTTGCTGATAAATTATAACCAATCAGTATTGTCAATGAATTCTTTAAGTTTTGGAGCATATTGTGGCATTTAGTTTAATGTTTATTATTCATAAGATTTCTAGTTCGGTAAGATTTATAATCTGCTCAGATATATGTTCTGAGTTCTGAAGACTCGAAACATTATCTCTGATTTCTCTCCACTGATGCTGCCACACCTGCTCACCTTTTGCAGCAATTTCTGTTTTTGTTTCTGATTCCCAACAACCGCAATATATATGCATGTGATTGACTCAAATAATTTTCAGTGTTAGAGACAGGCAGGTTTGCAATTCCCAGGATTTTTCTTCTGATCTTTATGCAAATTAACAGAATGATGTACAGTTTTCTCATTTTCTTTGGGTCTAATAATCTTTGTGAAAAGTCTTCCAGCACACCTTGTAATTCTATTTTAATTTTCCTTTAATTCTCTCAGCTGGTTGTAATGCTGTATGAAATCTCCAAGTTGTTTGATTTATTACTGACCTTTCTCCAACCTGAAGCTTGTGTATCCAATACCGGCAGGAGTTTTGGCATATTTGCAGCTACACTTTGAAAAACCGTTGTTTGGTTCTGCTTCTGTTCAAATGACGATACAACAGAAGCATTCTGAACGCCAATTCACAGCTCATGTTGTGTTAAGAGAGCTGGATATCTAATACAAACCATGCTTTCAAGGGTCACATTTGGAAAATTCAGCAGCAATGCTGTAGTCCTGAGGACTGTTGATTTATTTGAAGTTTGTTTCTCTGTTTCTGCAGCCTCTATAATTGAATTTGCTCAGTATTATACCTTGGAGTGCATTTCTTCAGGTCAGGCGCAGCTTTATACATTTGAATAAAATTCCTCTGCGCACCATTCAAACATGCTCAATAAACTAATTATTTAGTCAGGTTATGACCATGTTAGAGGACTTCTTTCAAGAGCTTGACAACATTAATCCAACAAGCATTTAGCAGATATTAACTACACAGAAGGAAAAATTTTCAGATTGTCCTCTTTATTGCCCACATGATGACACCATGTGGAACGGTCATGTCAATCTCAAGTATACTTTCCACATTCATCTCCACCATTCTCTTAATACCTCCATTGTTTTTCAATTGTCCGACTGCGTTTCTAACATCCAGTGTTGGATTCACAGAAATTTCCTCGGATTTAATACCGGGAAAATTGAAGCAATTGCTTTTGATTCTCTCTCCAAGCTCTGGTTCTTCACCATTGACTCCACCTCACTCTGGAAACAGTCTGAGGCTTCACCAGACTGTACATAACATTTGTGCCATTTTTAACCTTTCAACTCTTCTGTGTGTTCTTCGGGTGTTCAAGCCAGCTTTCTCAGTCACAGAGCATCACGCTGCCTGCTGTGTTATGGACTAGACCAGGCCCCCTCAAAATATTTAGGCCTAGATCCTAATGTTTTCTTATTTTAAAGGCAGATATGAAGTGGATATTCCAGGTGTGATGCAGCTGGTCAAACCACTCGGGTATTAGCAAAACAGAATTCATTTAAACACGACAGTTGAAACATGAACAAAAGAAAACGAGGTTTAGAGGAACTTTATTACTGGAAAACTTAACCGGCCCGATACAGCAATTTAACTAAGGAAGCAATCCAATATAGTAACATCCCATAGATGTACCCCTGGGCAAAAAGGTAAGTGGATTCTTCCAGGCAGGAGGGAACAAGATCCAAAGAGATTTCAGAGAGAAAGTCAGTCAGGAATCATTTGCTGAAGCTGGCAACCTTCTTGGACTCCAGCATCTTGTGACTGCCATAGCTCAACCAAACTAGAGAAATACTTGAACTGGGAGAACTGGCCACTGCTCTGTCATTGTTAAACTAGACTCTTCCTAGGCCCCTTGGCACCTCTGCCTTTATGACCTCTCTTCAAAAAAACCCAAGGACAAAATCACCTTGTTAATGTGACAGCATTGTCTCAGCTGTACAGGTTCCATTGACTAACAGAGTACCAGTATATGACTGAAAGAACTGTGGATGCTATAAATCAGAAAAACAAACAGAAATTGCTGGAAAAACTCAGAAGGTTTGGCAGCATCTGTGGAGAGAGATCAGGGTTAACCTTTTGGGTCCAGTGACCTTTCCTCAGAACTCTTCCTCATCTCCCTCACTGGACCCACAATGTTAATTCTGAATTCTCTCCACAGATGCTGCAAGACCTGCTGAGCTTTTCCAGCAATTTCTGTTTTTGTTACCTACATATGACTACTGAGATCACAGTTACATCACAGCTTAGTTCAGAGGTGCATCTATATTCATTACACTTTCACTTTACACCAAGGTCAAATCTATGCCATTACCAAGACCTTCTATTTCCAACTCTGTCACATTACTCAACTCTGGCCCAGTCTCAACTCATCTTTTGTTGAAACTATTATCCATGCTTTTGTTACTTCTTACCTGACTATTCTAATGCACTCCTGGCTGGCATCCCATGATCTAACTTCTGTAAGCACGAGTTCATCCAAAATACTGTAACTTGTGTCCTTACACACACCAAACCCCATCCACCCATCATTCTTGTACCTACTGACCTTGATTTTAAAATTCTCATTATTGTTTTCAAATCCCTCAATGGTCTTGTACACCTCTATGTCCGCAATCTCCTCTCGCCTTTTAACTCTCTGAGATATCGACAGTTTTGGCAGGACCCAGGCCTCAGTGGTTTCGCCAAGCCCCATTAACCTCCCATTAACCTTTTCTATACCCTTCATGATTTTTTAAACTTCTATAAGTTCATGTCTCAACCTCTTAGGCTCCAGTGAAGAAAACTCTAGCCTATCTAGCTTTTCCTTATAACTTGAACCTTCCAAACCTGGTAACATTCTGGTAAAGCTCTTCTGAACCCTCTCTACCTTCGTAACACCCTTCCTAGAATAGACCAACCGGAAGTGGACACACTACTTCAGAAGAGGCCTTACCAATGTCCTGAGCAGTCTCAACATGGCGTCCCAACTCCTATAGTCAAAAATCTGAGCAATGAGGGCAAGCATGTTAAACATTTTCTTAACCACCCTGTTTATATGTGATGCAAATCTCAAAGGATTGTGGACCTGATCCCCTAGCTCCCCCAATTGTGAGGACAAAAGATAATTAGGAATGTCGGGTTGAGGCCAGAAACAGATGAGGTGTGTTCTAATTTGAAGGGTTGAATGGCCTACCCTCCTTCTTTGTTTATATTTTTATCTGTAAGATTGCCATGTTGGGCTGAGAATCCCATCTTGCTTATAATGCTCCTGTGAAGAACCTTGGGAGGTTTGTTTTTTTTAAAAGGTGCTGCACAATTATATATTGTTGCTGTTGTTGTTGTTGTTCTGTGCTATTGATGATTGAAGTGCTGGTGTTCGGTAAGAAAATGATGCACTTCCAGGAATAATTTGATAAAGTCCCTCATCAGAAACTGTTAAGTGAAATTGAACCAAAGTTATTAACCCGGTTAAAGATTTCATTGAATGGAAAGTCAATGGAGAGTAGGGATAGACCATAGAATATGGAACAGCACTGGAACCAGCCCTCTACCCGACTATGTCTGCCCCAACTATGATATCATTCTAAGCTAATCTCATCTGCCTGCACATGGCCCATATCCCTCTGTTCAAGTCTGTTCAAGTGCCTGTCTAAATGTCGTCTTAAACATTGCTGTTGTATCTGCTTCTGCCACCTCCCTTGGCAGTGTCTTCCAAGCGTCTACCTGCCTCTCTGTAAAAAAAACTTTCCACACATATCTCCTTTAAACTTTTTTCCTCTCACCTTAAACCCATGCCCCCTGGTATTTGATATTTCCACCCGAGGAAAAAGACTTTGGCCGTCCACCCTATCCATGGCTCTTATAATTTCTTACACTTCTGTCAGGTCAACCCTCAGCCTCCAACACTCAAGCGAAACAATCTGAGTTTGTCCAACCTCTCCTTATAGCTAATACAGTCCAATCCAGGCAATATCCTGGTAAACCTCTTCTGCTTACTCCTTTCCAAAGCCTCTCCATCCTCCCACAATGCGTGCTGCACACAATGCTCCAAATGAAGCCAAAGTTTTATATAGGAGAAAGGCAGGCACTCTAAGTCTCAGGATGTGGCTAATAGTGGTCCATAGGGTCTATGCTGGAGCCTTAATGATTCACTATATTTATGAACAACTTAGAAGACTTGGTAGAAAGTCTCATGTCTAGATTTATAGAGAACACAAGAAGAGCTGGCATTGTAAGTAGTGGAGATGGATGAAAGCAGTGTGGATATTAATCAATTAAATGAGTGGACAAACATAATGTTGGAAAGTAAAAGGTCATCCTCTTTGAGTTTGAAAAAGATAGATCAGGATATTCCTAAATAGGGGAAAACAGGAAGCTATGATGCTCAAAAACTGAGACGTCCAATTAAAATAGCTGGGTCAAAAAATAATTAAAGCAGGTTCATGGAATGCTTGCACCGAGATCGAGAAAATAGAAAAATAGGAACAGGAGTAAGCTGTTCAGCCTGTTACCCCAGTCACAATGATCATGACTGATTGAACACTTCAATAGCTTTTATATCCCCAGTCCCTGCTTGTCACAGGTAATCAGAAATCCATCAATGTCTACCTTAAAATACTCAAAAACGAGCCACGACAGGTCTCTGTGGTAGAGAATTTCAACTGTTTTCTGCCCTCTGGGGAAAGAACATTCTCTTCATCTTGGATCTGAATGGCATCCTCCTTATTTTCAAATTGTAACCCCCTAGTGCTAGACTCCTCAGCCATGGGAAGCATCTTACCTGCACGAATCCTTCCTTTCCCTTTCTTTTGTAAGTTCCAATGAGATCACTTCTCCATCTTCCAAACTCTACAGAGTACAGGCCCAGTTTGCCCAATCTCTCTCCATAAGACAGTCCTACTGTCCCAGGAACAAGAATGATGAAGCTTCGGTATTGTCCCTCAATGGCAATTATATCTTTCTTGAGATAAGGAGACCGAAACTGCTCACTACTCCAGGTGTGGTCTAAACAAACGCCAATACAATTGCAGTAAGGTTTCACTGCTCCTGGGCTCTCATACTCTTGCAATAAAAGCCAGCACTCCATCAGTATTTCTGCATGTTACTTATTGACAAGGGCACCCCTAGTTCCCTTTACATGCCTACATTTTCCAACTGCTCACTATTTATACTACACTCTGCACAGTTGCTTCTCCTAACAAATTAGATAACCTCACATTTTTCCACCTTATATTCCATTTGCCATATTCTTTCCCATTCACTGAATCTGTCCAAGTCCTCCTGAAGCCATTTTATATCTTCCTCACAAAGCACATTCCTACTTAACTTTGTATCATCTGTAAATTTGAAAATATGACATTTCTCCCCCACTCCAGATCATTGATATATATTTTGAACACTGGGGCCAAAATACTGATCCTTGCAGTACTGAATTAATCACAGCCTGCCAACATGAGAATAGAGCTTAAAAATGTGTTGCTGGAAAAGCGCAGCAGGTCAGGCAGCATCAAAGGAACAGGAGAATCGACGTTTCGGGCATAAGCCCTTCTTCAGGAATGATTCTGGAAAATAATCACCATTGTATGGACTATCTCCGAAGTCACCTTTTTCAAAACTCTGGGACATAATCCATCAGGGTCCTGGAGACTTATCACTTTTCAGCCCCGTTATTTAGAGTACAGGGGTCCCATAGCAAACAGTTTGGTCTGGAATGCTCCACCTCAGAATGCAGTGGAGCCAGATAAAATCATGGCTTTCATTAAGGAGCTGTGTAAATATCTGAAGGAAGAAGGTTCCAGGGTATGTGGTATGAGTGTGCCAGTGAGATTTCCTAGCATGATATGATGGGCTGGATTGAATTGAATTCATTGTCATGTACCGAGGCACAGTGAAAAGCTTTGTCTTTGCAAACAATACAGGCAGACCACAGAGTTAAGAAGCACAGATAAGGAAATAATAGGTGAACAGCAGCAAAAACAAAAACACAGGTACAGGCGAACGTTGAGAGTTTGTGAGTCCATTCAGTATTCGAACAAACTGTTTCGAAACCAACTGGTGCGTGTATTCAGGCTCCTGTACCTTCTCCCCGATGGTAGAGATTGTAGAAAAGCAATGCCAGGGTGAGATGGATTTTTGAGAATGCTGGTGGTCTTTCCTTGACATTGGGCCTGGTAGATGGATTCTGTACTTGGGAGGTTGGCCTTTGTGATTGTCCAGGCCGAGTTCACCTGTCTCCGATCTTGAATGGTACAGTTGCCATACCAGGTAGTGATACATCCAGACAGAATGCTCTCGATGGCGCACCTATAAAACTTGGCAAGGGTATTCGCCGTCATGCTAAATTTCCTCAGCTGCCTGAGGAAGAAGAGACGTTGTTGGGCCTTTGTACCCAGTGCGTCCACATGAAGAGTCCAAGAAAGTTTGTTGTTGATGACCATTCCCAGGAGTTTGATATTGTCCACTCGTTCCACCTCTGTGCTATTAATATGTAGGGGGGCATGAGTAGTATCCCACCGAAAGTCAATAATGAGTTCCTTGGTTTGCTGGCATTGAGAGTTAGGTTGTTCTCAGTGCATGATTTTACCAGGTCTTCCACCTCCCGTCTGTAGTCTGTTTCATTGCCATCTGAGATTGGACCGACTATGGTGGTGTCATCAGCGAACTTGTAAATAGCATTATTCTGGTATTTGGCGATGCAGTCATGGGTATTCAGTGAGTACAGTAGGGGGCTGAGTACACACCCCTGGGGGGCTCCAGTGTTGAGTATTAATGAGGATGAAATATTGTCTCCAATCTTCACTGATTGTGGCCTGTGGGTCAGGAAACTGAGGATCTGGTTGCAGAGAGTCGGGCTTAGTCCGAGATCACTAAGTTTAGTAATCAGTCTTGAGGGGATATTAGTGTTGAAGGCTGAACTGTAGTCATTGAGTAGAATTCTTATGTTAGTGTTCTTGGTGTCAAGATGTTCGAGGGAGGAGTAAAGGACAAGTGATATGGCATTGGATGTGAATCTGTTGGTCTGATAGACAAATTGGAGTGGGTTCAGGAGTAGTGGGGAAGCTAGAGTTGATTAAGTCCATGACCAGCCTTTCAAAGCACTTCATGACCACCGGGTGGTGGTCATTGAGACATTGCTGTATGAGCCTTCTTAGACACAGGGATGATGTTGGCCATCATGAAACAGGCAGGGACAGTGGCCTGCTGCAGGGACAGGTTGAAGATGTCCAAGAAGACCTCTGCCAGTTGATCTGCACTTACCCTGACTGTACGGCTTGGTACTCCATCTGGTCCCATCACATTCCTTGGATTCATATGAAGGAAAAATGATCTGACGTCTGATGCAGTGACTGGTGGGATAGGTTAATCAGGACTTGTTGGAATAGGTGTTACCTCTCCACTGAAATTCTGCTCAAAGTGACCATAGATGGTGTTGAGACAATCTGGGAGGGATGTGTCATCGTCTGCTATCTTGCACTGTCTCTTTTTAGAACCTGTGATATCATTCAGTCCTTGCCATAGTCATTGGTGTATCCTCTATCTGCACAGTAACCATTCTACATGTACATGTTTCTTTGATGGTATAAGCTACGTTCTAGATATGCTGCTGTGCAAATCTATACAGAATTACACAAAGCCCTGTTTAAACCACATCACAAATACTATGTTCACACTGGGCGGCACAGAATACATGCACTAAAAAGCCACTTGGGCTCCAAGAATTAAATTACACAAGGTGGTGTTGCCTAGACTTTAGAAAGATTAGCTTTGATTTGTTAAGATATTAAGTGGAATTGATAGCATGTATATTTCTGTTGGTTGAGAAACCTTGGAGTAGATTAGATTACTTACAGTGTGGAAACAGGCCCTTCGGCCCAACAAGTCCACACCGACCCGCCGAAGTGTATACCATTCAGACCCATACTCCTACGTTTACCCCTTCACCTTACACTACAGGCAATTTAGCACGGCCAATTCACCTAACCTGCACAGTTTTGGATTGTGGTAGGAAACCCACGCTGACACGGGGAGAATGTGCAAACTCCACATAGAGAGTCGCCCGAGGCTGGAATTGAACCCGAGTCTCTGGCGCTGTGAAGCAGCAGTGCTAACCACTGTGCCACCATGCCGCCCACGGTGAGTTAGGTCCATCAGGAATTAAGATAGGGAAGAGTTGTAGATGGAAAGGATGTTAGAGGTTTGGAATTCAGCTTCCAGAGATTTCACTTGATGCTGGGTCAATTGTTATTTTTAAAACAACAGGAAGTTATCTGTTGACTGAAAACATTAAGGGACATGAGGTGATGTTGGGTATCCAGAGTTGGATCACAGATTAGCCCTGATCTCATTGAACAATGAAACACACTCAAAAGGCTAAGTGTCCTAACTCTGGTCTTGATGAAGTGATAGTGTGTCCATGCATTACCAATGAGAGTCTCCCCATGCAATAGTACTGGCTTGGAGCTTATCCATGCATTGATGGATATTGGTGTAACCTATGCTCTGATAGGGTTCTCAGACTCATTTATACACAAATGCAAGCCTTTCAATGCTCCAGAATATGTAGTTAAGCCAGAGGCATCAATGGTGGTGTTACGGAACAAAATGTTAGAAGCCAGGAAAGGACTTGAGCAAAATTGCTGATCTATAGGTGGTGCCAAGGATAGAGGGAGCTGAGGTAATGAAGTGATTTAAACACAAGAATAACAATTATGTACAAGTTGGATACAAGGCATCAGGAGACTTGAAGCTAGTTGTGATCAGCAAGTGAGATGTGGTATAGAACACATTACAAGCTGCAGAAGTTTGGATATATTAAAATTTACAGCTACTGAAACATGGGATTACAACAAGTAAAACAATGGAATTGTCAATTCTGGCTCTGAAATAAAGATGGATGAAATTTTCAGCAGTAGACAGCCTGAGGTGGGAATGCAGGTGGATGGAGTTACAACAAATGGGAGTAGCTGGTCTTCATGATCGAGAGGATATGGGGTCAGGTGGAATGCCAGGGTTATGAACATAACCATAAGAATTGCCACCATAGATGATGGAATATGTGACGAGTGAAATGTTTTCACTGGGTAGATGACATTAATTTTCCTGATATTTCACTGGAAGAAATGTCACTTTGTCTCGGATTGAATGGACAAGTAATCAGTGGATGAGCAGCCAGAGACTGAAGAGACCAGGAACAACAGATGGGAGATAGGGAGCACAGAGAAGTGACTAGAGGAAGCTCGCTGAGAATGAAACATGGCTATTAGTAATTCATGTTCTCGTAACCACAGAACTCTGTTGTAAGTCCCACTCCCCACCAGTAAGGTTATTCCGGCATCACTGACTCCGTGGAAGTTTTCTGTAGATCCTAAGCACTGGGACCTTGGATTGAGAACCACTAGAAATGCAGCAGTGATCACTTGTAATAGTAAAGTCACAAGATGCCAGGGCTACAAGTGGATAGATAAGAGTCAAACTAAGTGAAAACTGTTCCACTTGAGCTGGACAATGGAGGAGTGATATTTCGAGAAAGATAAAGTGCATGAAGGCACAGGAGAAAAGGGGAAGGTGAATTCATTATGGCCAAGGTCACAGAGTGACATTTCTAACTTTGGCTACAGACACTTTGATACCACATGGTATAAATGGAAACCAGATTTACAGGTGAAGGTGTGGTAAAGATGATGCAGATTTGATGGTACCACGTTGAATTTTTAATTTATTGGTTGAGCCCATAGCAAGTGAGAAGCTACAAGTTGATAAGAGAGAATGACAGCGGAAAGGTAACTCAGTGTGTGCCAGCGAATTTTAGTCTTTCAGGATTAAAATGACGTTCTCTGACCATTTGTGCTATTATTCCACTGTGAAAGATGGAGGAAATGACAGAATCGGACCACCAGAAATTAATGGCATATCATTTTGAGAATGAAACATCTCTCGGACTGTGAGAGATCCATCAATTGTGACACCACCACAATAAGCGAGTGATTTAATGAAACAGAACAAGACAGTCTGTGCGCTTTAGGCTTCTGATGATGCTGCATTTAAATAGTAGTGTCTCAATCCTCACCATATTGTCGACTCTCTCATCATTAAACTAGACTGTCCTGGTTTGACGAGAATGAGGTCTCTAGTTTGATTGCTGTCGATGATTTGAATTGCTGCCAAAAATTGGAAACAGAAAATCACCTTTCCTTTCACCAAAACTGGGGAAAATGTTGAGAGTGACTCACACAGTTACACGGACAAACAGGAAATGGGCTCCTTCTGTGTTCTGTCCCCATCATATAAGCCTGTGATAAACAGCACCAGGTGGAATATTTTGGGTCTGATCTAGTCTATTGCAAGATGTGGTTGCAGAATTGGACAGGAAATCGAGCAAGGCCTGTCTTGACATTGAGATCATCTCCATCTGATTTTTATGCTTTTCACAAGTGGCAGTGAAATCCATGTGGGGCAGTCAGGCAGCCATGTCTATGAGGGGAATGGTCCATATTGAAGTCTGTGGAATCAGCGTTCAGTCAGGGGGTCCTGGTTCACTATGTCAAGGGCAGCCTCTGATACCAGTCCGGGGGATTGTCTATAGTCAGGTATCCAGGGAATGGATCGCAGACAGTGCATTGACTCCATGGCAGTGACTCAGAGGCATTGGGTTAAAACATAGATGTCTAAGCATGGGCCAGGGTGTGGGCACACCTTGCCCAGAGCTGCCCGATCATGGTTAATCAAAGGGGTGGCCCAAGGTCAGTCTGTCGGGGGAAAGTGGGTGGGTGAGGGAAGTGCACCTGAGGCTGCAGGACGGAGATTCGGCAGATCTGACATCAAGACTGAGAGCGCAGACTCTGGGCAATGACACAGTGCGTTTGTGAAACGGGTGTAAGGTGGGAGCTGGAGGACTTGAGGGGAGTGGGTGACATGATAAAGCATGGCTGGGAAGAGGGTAACTTGGGAGAGGGCATCATTCATGGCCAGGAGCACCCTGGGGTTCAGGGGGCAAAGGGGGCAGTGAGATTAGAGGCAGCATATGGCCACAACTGGCATGGTCACCCCATATACCAGAGGCTGGGTGGGAAAGGAGGAGCAGGAGCAGCCTCATATAGACTAAGGTTGGATGGTGATTGTGGGACAGGCTATAAGGAAGGGGATGTGGATGCTCGGGGACTCAGTGGTACATTCAGGCTGAGGCTGGAACCACCTCCCTGAGGAGCATTCACTGTCACCAGCCATCGTGCTGGATAGTGCACATGCTCAATGGGGAAGGAAATGGCTGTGAGCTCACTCGGGGGGAGGGGGTGGACATGACACAGCCTGTGAGGTAGGGGGCTGCAGAAAACACACTAACCACAGGATTTTTAAAGGGAATGAACATTGGCCCCGGGCCCATGCAATGTACAGCACATATTCCCCAGGCTGACCAATCCCAGGCCGTGCTACACCATTGAGTCTTTCTGTGCGTTTCACCTCTTGGGTACTGCCACTGCTGGCCAACTCTCTGCCAGCTCCACCTTTGCGCACAGAAGGAGCCAAACATTAGAGATGCTGAATGACAGAGGGATAAAGGTGTCGCCATGAGCCAGTGCCTTGTGTAGACATCGCTTCGCCTGCTCTCTGCACATCCCTGCACACTCTGGGATCTCGAGGTATTGCTGGATGGTGTGAACATTCATTTAATGCCTTCACCGAGACTCTGACAAGCAGTGAATGTTAACACCAGGAACGCTTGTGCAGAAACTGAGGGTGACGCTCAAGATATTTTTCACTGGTGCCACCAAAGTGCCCTCAATAGGTTTCCTTCTTTCTCTCCCTCCTCCTCCATCTTATTGCAGTCCCTGGTTCTGCAGTTAGGATGGTAGGAGCCTGCTCACTACTGGAATCCATTCACCCTGGATGTTTGGTCAGGTGACCCCAGGGGGTGGCACTTGTGTCTGGGGTTAGACACACCAAGGGTCTTCTTTCCAGAGGCAAACTGACCCTCCACAGCTGGAACGTTCAAGGGTTGGAGGGGAGTAGATAAGGTCGAGCTGGGGTGGGGTGGGGTGGGGGGAATGTTGTGGGAGGGGGGGTGCCTGCCACCTCTGCAGCATCCTGAGTGGAAAATGCCGGGGGACCAGTGTGTGGATTTATCTCAGTCTGGATTCATAGAATACAGAACAATACAGCACAGAACAGGCCCTTCAGCCCACGATGTTGTGCCGACCATTGATCTTCATGTAAGGTAAACCTAATGTACGAACCCTCAAATTTCTGTGACCATGTGCATGTCCAGCAGTCTCTTAAATGTCCCCAATGACCTAGCTTTCACAACTGCTGCTGGCAAAGCATTCCATGCTCCCACAACTGTCTGTGTAAAGAACCCACCTTTGACATCCCCTCACGTTAACAATTTCTGCCATGGGAAAAAGTGTCTGGCTATCAACTCTATCTATGCCTCTCATATTCTTGTACACCTCAATTAGGTCCCCTCTCCTCCTCCCTTTTTCCAATGAAAAAAGTCCGAGCTCAGTCAACCTCTCTTCGTAAGATAAGCCCTCCAGTCCAGGCAGCATCCTGGTAAATCTCCTCTGAACCCTCTCCAAAGCATCCACATCTTTCCTATAATAGGGTGAGCAGAACTGGACGCAGTATTCCAAGTGCAGTCTAACCAAAGTTTTATAGAGCTGCAACAAGATCTCATGACTCTAAAACTCAATCCCCCTGTTAATGAAAGCCAAAACACCATATGCTTTCTTAACAACCCTGTCTACTTGGGTGGCAATTTTAAGGGATCTATGTACCTGCACACCAAGATCCCTCTGTTCCTCCACACTGCGAAGAATCCTGTCTTTAATCCTGTACTCAACTTTCAAATTCGACCTTCCAAAATGCATCACTTCGCATTTATCCAGGTTGAACTCCATCTGCCACCTCTCAGCCCATCTCTGCATCCTGTCAAAGTCGCGCTGCAGCCTACAACAGTCCTCTATACTGTTAACGACACCTCCGACCTTTGTGTCATCTGCAAACTTGCTAACCCATCCTTCAATCTCCTCATCCAAGTCATTAATAAAAATTACAAAGAGTATAGGCCCAAGAACAGAGCCCTGTGGAACACCACTCACCACTGACTTCCAGGCAGAAAACTTGCCTTCCACTACCACTCGCTGTGTTCTGTCGACCAGCAAATTCTGTATCCAGACATCTAAAATTCCCTGTATCCCATTCCTCCTGACCTTCTGAACGAGCCTACCATGGGGAACCTTATCAAATGCCTTGCTGAAGTCCAAATACACCACATCCACCGCTCGACCCTCATCAACTTGTCTAGTAACATCTTCAAAGAAA
Organism: Chiloscyllium punctatum; assembly: GCF_047496795.1. Taxonomy (NCBI): domain Eukaryota; kingdom Metazoa; phylum Chordata; class Chondrichthyes; order Orectolobiformes; family Hemiscylliidae; genus Chiloscyllium; species Chiloscyllium punctatum. The sequence continues at coordinate 17,763,099 of NC_092783.1, read as the reverse complement.
GCCGTGCCGACTGCATTTAATCAAGCCATGCTCTTCCAGATAGTCATAAATCCTATCCCTCAGAATCCTTTCTAACACCTTGCAGATGACAGACGTGAGATTGACTGGTCTGTAATTGTGGGGGATTTCCCTATTTCCTTTCTTGAAGAGAGGAATTACATTTGCCTCCCTCCAGTCCTCAGGTATGACTCTGGTGGAGAGCGAGGATGCAAAGATACTTGCAAGCGGCAAAGTAATCACATTTCTCGCTTCCCAAAGCAGCCGAGAACAAATCTGGTCTGGCCCTGGCGACTTGTCAATCTTAATGTTTGTCAAAAGTTTCAGCATATCAGCTTCCTCAATCTCTTCCGTTCCAACATGCTTACCTGCTCCTCAATGGTTTCATTCACTACAAGGTCCTTTTCTTTAGTAAAGACAGAAACAAAAAAACTCATTTAGGGCTTCCCCTACCTCCTCAGACTCTATACACAAGTTCCCTATGCTATCCCTGATCGGCCCTATTCTTTCTTTGATCATTCTCTTATTCCTCACATACGTGTAAAATGCCTTTGGATTCTCCCTAATTCTTCCTGCCAAGCCTTTATCGTGCCCCCTCCTGGCTCTCCTCAGACCATTTTTGAGCTCCTTCCTCGCCTGCCTGTAATCCTCTAGAGCTGAGCAAGATCCTTGCTTCCTCCACCTTACATAAGCTGCTTTCTTTCTTTTGACGAGAAGCTTCTCCGCTCTTGTCATCCAAGGTTCCTTTATCTTACCCCTTCTTGCTTGTCTCAGAGGAACACATTTATGCATCACTCGCAACAACTATTCCTTAAACAGTCTCCACATGTCTATAGTGCCCTTTCCATGGAGCAATTGCTCTCAGTCCATGCTTCCCAACTCACGTCTGATAGCATCATAGTTTCCTTTTCCCCATTAGATATCCTCCCATTGTGCCTGCATCTCTCCTTCTCTATAGCTATGTAGAATGTGAGGTAGTTGTGGTCACTATCACCAAAATGCTCTCCCACTGCAAGATTTGACACCTGCCCCGGTTCATTGCCGAGCACCAAATCCAAAATGGCCTCTCCCCTCGTCGGCCTGTCAACATACTGAGTTAGGAAACACTCCTGAATGCACCTTACAAAAACAGGTCCTTCCAAACCATCTGCTCGAAGGAGGTTCCAATCAATATTGGGAAAGTTACAACAACCCTACTACATCCACACTTTTCCAAAATCTGCCGACCTATGCTTTCTTCAATCTCCCTGCTGCTACTGGGGGGCCTGTAGTAAACCCCTACTGAGGTGACTGCTCCCTTACTGTTCCTAAATTCCACCCATACTGACTCAGTAGGCAGACCCTCCTCGACAATAGTAACTTCTGTAGCTGTGATACCCTCTCTGATTAGCAGCGCTACACCCCCCTCCTCTTTCTCCCCCCACCCTATTCTTTTTAAATGTTCTAAACCCTGGAACATCCAGCAACCATTCCTGCCCCTGAAAAACCCACATCTCTGTTATGGCCATAACATCATAGCACCAGGTACTGATCCATGCTCTAAGCTCATCACTTTTATTCCTGATACTCCTTGCATTAAAGCAAGCACACTTTAACCGATCCCTTGGTTCTTTCCCAGGAAATCCCTTGCCACTGGCTGCGCTACCTCTTGCTATTGCCTCATCTCCATCAACTCTCACCACTGGTATATAGCTCAGGTTCCCACCCCCCCCGCCTTACTAGTTTAAACCCTCCTGAACCACTCGAGCAAACCTTCCACCCAGGACATTGGTCCCCTTCCAGTTCAGGTGCAACCCGTCCTTGAGGCACTGCCTGACTTCCTTATAAGGGAGGGGTCACCTGGACTAAGCTCAAGGTTCCCTGTGCCCTCTCGCTGTGCCTGCGGCCCTGGTGACCAATGGGTGGGGAAATATGGTCACGTCTCTGAGCATCTCCAAGGGAGCTGAATCTAGCTCTCCATGCCAACCACCAACTTGTCCCTTGGGGCAACCAGACAGTAGTAGGATTTATTGCTTTGCTGTAGCTTCTATCGTCTTCCATATTCTGTTTGATATTCAGATTTTCTCACTGCCTTGGTGCTGTTTTAATGTACTACTTTCTTCATCTGACAGGGCCAAAGTACCTTAAACCAGTTTGACAAAAATAAACAACTGAAGTTTGTGAACATTTTCCCCATTCCTCTGGCTCTTGTCATCTGCTTTGGAAATGGAAGTAAGTTCTTGAAAAGAAATTAGCAAATGCAAACTTTGGCATTTTATTCAGTTTGCAAAGTATCAAGGTGTAGACTGTGATTTCTAAGATTGGCAGACCACTGGGTGATGGACAGAGCAACCTCAGACCCAAAGGGACATATCCTAGAGCCCTTTCATACTTGAATAGGTTAACTTATCAGTGATAGGATGATTAAGTCTCTGCTAAACAAGGAACCAGCCTTCCATACATTAACAAAAGTGACTAATAAAGCCTTCATTGCCCCGTACATTTTGGGATGACAATGATTTGTTGCTTTTTCTGATAGTAAATCTTCTGAGGGTAAAAATATTCAACATGTACTTCTTAGCAGCTCACAGAGTGGGCGATTAGAGTTCTGAGTTAGGATTAAGGTCGCCTTGTTTGAAGAAATGATAGATAACTCAAAGAAGTGGAGGAAGACCATTCTTGATCCCAGTTCCAAAAGTAACAGAACTCACTTTCACCAAAAGTAGAAAACTCTTTACAGATTATTATATTCCTTTCATTTATGTTCTCTTTTGCTGGCCATGTAGTTTTGTCATATAAATAGTTTTAGCCTGAAACCATGAGGAAAACCGGCCTTGTTGCTATGAAACCTAGTTGTCTGACAACAGAACAGCCAACACATTCCTTTTAGGGCCTACTTTAGTCTCCCCAGTTTGAATTTTATGTCCACATTTTGCCAACTCTCCTCACAATTTGTCAGCAAGTGACCTAATACTTAATAAGCTCTCTTCGAACCCTAATCAATGCCTGTTGAATGAGTGATTAGCCCTGGGCAACATCAGATAATGAAAATGGTTTATAAGAGTTGCTTCCTGCATGATAATACTGCGGAAAGAATAACTTCTACACAATTAGGAACTGAATTTTGTTGTGGAAAGATCACTCTTTTAGTCAAAAAATGTAAATGATGGCCTACTTCTGTCAACTGCTGAACCTAATGAAAGGAAAGAAATAGAACTCTCGCTCTGGGGTGAGTGACGTTGGTTTAAATTTAGATCTCGGTTTCTGGAATTGAATGACTGACTGAATAAATAAAACACCATAAGAAATATACTGCTGCTCAGGTCTAAGGAGACCACTATTCATTAGAACGCTGTTGAGTGAAAGCTGAAGTTTCAGCCGAGCTGTCCACTCGACACTAATTGATGGCGTGGCTATTTGTTGTAGTTTAGCAACAATCTCAAAAGGGTTTATGAAGTCCTGATGCTGTGAAGCACTGATAATAATGAGGATTCTCACTAAGAGTTGGTGTCGGTCACAAAAGTGAATGTCCAAATCTATATGGTGAAGGAGGTTTATAAAATCATGAGGGGCATGGATACAATGAAGAAGCAAAATTAAACATAAATAGTTCAAGGCTGTTGGTGACCGGCTCAAGTATCAGTACCCCAGAAGTAGGAACCAGGAGCAAGAGAAACCTCTCACGCTGTCTGCCATTCATGGTTGATCTAATATTTCAACACCTAAATTATTATAAAACAGCTTCTGCAGCAAATATGAACAAAAGAACAGGGATAGTTCATTCATGTGCTTGAGACTTTCTACGCCAATTCTGAATCGTGGCTGATCACATACTTTTTCTTGTACTGTGCCAGAGAGTCAGGAGTTCAGGTACATAGGTCTTTGAAAGTTGTGTCACAGGGAGACAGGGTGGTGAAGAAGGCATTTAGCATGCTTGTCTTCATTTCTCAGACCATTGAGTATAGGAGTTGGGAGGTCATGTTGAGGCTTGTACAGGACATTGGTGAGGACACTTATCGTGCCATAGAATCATAGAGATGTACAGCATGGAAACAGACCCTTCGGTCCAACTTGTCCATGCTGACCAGATACCCCTAAATTAATCTGGCTCTTTTTGCCAGCACTTGGCCCATATTCCTCCAAACCCTTCCTATTCATATACCCAGCCAGATGCCTTTTGTTCTCCTGCTCCTCGGATGCTGCCTGACCCGCTGTGCTTTTCCAGCACCACCCTCCCGACTACCTTCCTTCCTGTTGCACCCAATGCCTCGAATCAAAAAGCTCTGGATCTCATTTTCTTTTTTAATCACTTTCTTCACCTACCCTGCTCCCTTCAATTATTGCTGCACATATGCCCTCAGGTTTCTCTGCTCCTATACCCGCTTTAGAATTGTATCATTTATTTTATATTGCCTATTCTTCCCACCAGATGTATCATTTCACAATTCTCTACATTAAATTTCATCTGCCCATCAGCTTGCCTTTCCATCAGTTTATTCATTTTGTCTTGCGGTCTGTTACTATCTTCCCCATTACTGCATATTCTGCGTCATCTGTGAATTTGAAATTTCACCTTCAATGCTCAAGCATATTTGAATAATTATACAGCGAAATGGTAAAATGCCTCAATTGCCATTGGTGCTGATGTCTATACATTCTTAAATGAATACATTTCAAATATATTAGAAACTCTCATATGTAAAGTGACTATATGAACATAAAATATAAACAGTTTGTTCTCTACTAGCTGCAGTGTCTTGTTTAACTCTTTAACCTCTCCAGCTGTCAGTTTTTCTTATGGAAATGCTGGCCTTTACTGCATTTGCTGTTAAATATTTATTGCTTCAGCTTTATTCACTTTGATATATCAAAATAAAAGACATAGCTGGTAAATTTGTCAGCTGCTTTATGTCTCTGTAAAATCAAGACTTGATAGGAGGCATGTTAGACACCACAGGTCCCCAGAAGTTTTACATTTCATACATAGTCAGATGCAGCAGGGGCAGGTTGAACAAAAAGGTGAAATTAAAGAGATATATGAAGGAAATTCTAGAAGGAAAAGGAGAACAAACGAGCTGAGCATAAATTATATCAAAACAAGATTAGAGCTGTCCATTGGTGGAAAGCAACATAAAGAAATACTGTTTGGTAATTTTGTAAGCCATCATAAGCCATATGGAATCCCTTTGGACATGCAAAATTAATGCTCTACTTCAGGGTTTTAGTTACTAGGAAACACATGATAACATTATACTGTCCAATATTGAACACACATATACATGCCAGGAATTTGACATTGTACAGACAAAGATTTTCGTAGATGTTGTAAAGAACAATCCATCATCGGCATTGTAAAAAGTGACCTTGCATTTGTAGAACGCCTTGCACAGCTTTGAGATGCTTCAAAGTTCTTCAGAGCTAATGAATTACTTCTGAAGGTGCAGTCAGTATTGTTAAGTAAGGACCATTGTCAATTTATGTATGTCAAGGCCCCAGAGCCAGCCTTGTGATCAATGACCACATTAATGCATTTTGACTGTATTGAGGGAGAAATTGATCAGTGCATTAGAAGTAAGATGCAGTTCTTCAAATACTGGATTGTTTAAGTTCTCTTGAACAGGCAGACAAATCTGTGTCTCCTCTAACAGATGGAAACTCTGGCAGTGCAGTCTTTCCTCAGTTTTGTACTGAAGTATTAGCCTCACTTGGGTGCTTAAGTCTTGGAAGTGGGACCTTTTGAGTCAGAGGCAGAAGTGCAACAATGGAACCAAGCTCATACGTTTGGAATGGTACTGAACCATCTAACGTTTGCATTGATGGTCTGAATTCCTGCATTGAGAGAAGTTAACGTCGTTATGTGAAAACAAAATTTAGACACCATCTTTTACTGCATGGTTCATTCCTGGACTGGATACACAAACATTAAGAATAAATGTAGGCTGGAGGGAGGCTGCTCACGCTCTGAGTATAAAGAAAAGGAAAATTTCTCCCAGATTTAACAAGTTATTAAGTTTTAACTATTTGAGTACAGTCCACTCTTTTAAAATAAGATTGCCTAAAACGATTTAAAATGGGATTGTTAGACCAAATGTAATTTTGGCACCAATGCAATGTTTTAATTCATTCAACCAAAAAGTATAGGAAAACCTAAATGAAGGCCATTCTCGGCTTCCTTCAGGCTGCAGAAGTTTCTTTTACATTCCATAATTAACAGAAATATACTTATCAGAAACTTTAGTCAGCATTTTAATGATTATTGAGAAGGTAATTTTCCAATTTAAACAGCAATTAATTTTGTGAACATTGACTGGATTCCAGTTACTTTCTCTCATGTGCTTTTCATTATCCTGTCTGCTTGATTTTAATGAATCTGTAATTTTCAATGCGTTCACTTGGCACAAACCAAATGCTTTAAGCCAATATAGTGAGCTACACATTGAGGTACTGATCTGGAGAATCTTGCGCTGTGGATATTTGCACATACACTGCCCCTGAGGCTATTTGCTGCTTATCTCTAAGTAAGGCTGCTTTATCCTTCTGGCCTGTTTTATTAACATCTGCACATGGTGGGTTATCACATTCTACTCTCTAGTGTAGCGTCGAAGACCTCCTTCTTTGCATACTCATCCCCCACTCTGGTGTCTTCTCTCTTACTGCTGTCAGGTGCATTTGGTCAGTTACATCATCGTGATTTAAATGAATCACATTTTATCATTAAAATCGGTGAGACGGCCATTACAGGTCACAGTCCAGTAGTTGTCCTATGGCAGAGTTTGCAGGGGATTAGATGAAAGACTATTTTGCAAGGACAGGACTGGTGTACAAACGAATGCACATTGAATTATTCTGATTCAAAATTGCCAGAGGTATCAGAACCCAGGCTCAATGACAAGCCTTAAATAGTTGGAAGAAACTAGAATGAAATACATTGTTTGGAAAGCACTCGAAAGGGTGGAAAATACCATTATAGAGACACACCTTTATCAGATGACAGATTTTCCAATCCCTTACCCAAAGAATTGGCAAGGTGGGGTGGGTGGGGGCGGGGGGTGGGTGGGGGGGGGGAGGTGGCTTTGCTTATGCTTCCTTGGAGGATAGAAGTCCCAAAACATCCAAGGTCGAGAATGTGGCTTTCAGGGGAGCCAGGCATTTCTCTACGAATGTGGTGAATGTATTGCCAGGTAACTGCACAACACAAAAGAGAGAGAAGGCATCATTCCCAGTGGTTAGATGTGGTGTAGAATAAATTAAGCTGACAGCAGAGTTACAGCTGAGAATTGCAGTAGAATGAAGAGAAGTGCTGAAGAGTTGGTAGCGCCTGGATGTTTCCCAATCTGGGTGAAAGGTGGTGAATGTGGAGGCCGTGCAGAGGGGAAGACGATTCAGGCAATTGTGAGAGTGCCAGAGTATGAGCCTTGGTGGGAGGTAGGTGCAGGAGCAGAGATCATTTGAGTGTGAAGTAACAGAGAGAAGGGTGTGGCACTTACCCTGATGAGGTGGAGAAGGTCATTAACCTTCTGACCTCAGTGGTGATATCAGAGCAGTCTGTCAGGGTCTGGTCCCATGGCATCCTCTGGTGTTCCTCTTCCGCACTCACTCTTTGAGAAGAACCAACAGGTCTCTGTCAGAGGATCACATTGCCATCTTTCGCCTTTTTGATGTGTCACAATCTGCCCACAAACAGGGTGACTTCACAATGCCAGTCCTTATCCGTGCGTGTAGCAGCTATTCAAAGATGTGTAGGTGCAAAGGATGCCAGTCTTTTCAGTGGGATTTCCATCGAGTGGCAAGTTGTTCTGGGAATGGTGGGTGGTGAAATGAGACCAAGAATCAGAGGTGAGGGGCTAGGCGGGTACTTAATGTGGTGGGTTTGGTAAGAAACAGAGTGAAATCTTGTTCAGTCTTAAAAATCCACCCAGAATACCTGATATGACACCCAATTAGCCAAAAACAACTCAGAAAATGCAGCCCCAAGTAATGACTGGATTAGTGTCAAGGTGAAGAGTCTGCTTCGATAAGTCCTTTGAGGGAAAGAAGCCTACTATTCTTGTTCTTTCTGCCCTATACCCACAGCTGTATGAGTGGCCTTTAGTGGCCCTCTGAAATGGCCTACACAGCTATGTGCTTCACTCAAGAAAGCAGCTCAGCATTGCCTCCTTCTGGAATGAATAATAAATGTTGCTGAATCCTAACCTGTGAGCTCCACATTCTGTTACCAAATTTAAGTATTATGTTATTGCCACAGGTTGTATTGGACGGGAATATCAGATACAGACTTAAAGCCATTTGGTAATTGATTTGTAGACGGTTGCTACAAAGCTATAACTAAAGATCCTCATGAACAACGGTTTCAAACTTATTTTTAATGCCTGCAAGAACCTGTTACAATAATGTAAGATGCATTTTAATGGCCTATTATTGTATTTATGAGTGACGTTTTTATAATGATAGCAACACATAGCTCTCTTGAGTCCACAAATATCTTCCTTCCCACCTATCCACTCCATCCTCCCCATCATCATCAGTCCCCATCTGCACCCCCATCGCCATCCCACCTACCTTTCCTCCAGCCCCACCCCCTTATTTATCTCCCAGCCCCCTTCCCCCTTCACATTCCTGATGGAGGGCTTGTGCCCAAAATGCTGACTCTCCTGCTCCTCAGATGTTGCCTGACCCGCCGTGCTTTTCCAGTACCATCTTTTTGACTCTAACTTTCCAGCATCTGCAGTCCTCACTTTCTCCTGGTCTGCATTGGCAGCATCACTAGGGATTGGGGCCAACCCTGCGGAATTGGCTCAGAGTCTCCAGAGTTTGACAATCAATCTCCTGCACACTGTTCTCAACGACCCAGGAGAAAACCAGTGGTGCAAACTCTTTTTTGTTTTAAAGAGTTGCATTCCTGGTTCTCAGAATACTGGCAATGGGGATGAAGAAGTTGAGATAGCAGAGGTTGGAGGATGAAGATCACTTGGTGAAACCATTGGGATGTGTCACAACACAATTTTTAGACATTAAAGGCTTCAAGGGGTATGGAGAGAAAGTGGGAATACAATGGCATTGAGACAGAGAATTAGCCATGATTGTATTGAATATAGGCTTGTAGGGCCGAATGGCCTACTCATGCTCCTAGTGTCTATGCTTTCTATGTTTCAAACAGAGTTTGTGATTCAAATCACACTGACTTTCATAAGACTGAGGTCTTCATACGTAACCCAGGATTTGCATGCCACTTCCGAATCCGTTCCATGTCAGGATTTAATCATTGCTCCCGTAGACTACATCCCAGGGACCTATTATTTGGCATCCAGTTGCCAATAGTCATACAAGAGCATCTTCCTCATCTGGGCTAGGTTACTCACCCTGTATAGTTCCTGAGTGAAATATAATTTACAAACTTCATAAACAAAACAGCTAGGAAGACTGTCAGTACATTAATCAGAGAATCTGTAACTGAGGAGGGGCAACGTTTTATTTCCCCCAGCTAGGTTTAGACTTAACACTTCTGCCTAAACAAATTCAGAGTGTCAGCCAATTCTACTTATTCCAATTTGATCGAATGTTATCGAATGGAATATTCTGACTTCCTTAGAGGAAGTATTAAAGTGGTCTATTTAATCTTTGTGTAAGTTAAAGGTAGTTTATCAGTGGAGTGATCTGTTGCTGCAGCAGAGTGATATAATGTTCTAGTTTGATGGTGATTCATTATTTATTTCTCTGCAGAAATACTAGAAATCTTTCTGGACAGCCTTTTGCAGATTTACTGTGAACTTCTGAAAAAAAAAGGATCCATTTTAAATTAATCTTATTGCAATAAACTGAGGGGCAGATGAATAAAGGAAGGGAGCTCGCTCGGTCCTCCTCTCCTGGGAGATTAACAATTTGGAGTATCTGTTAAATATCTGAATAATTCGGGAAACCCTTCCTGAGGCTTGGTCATAACAGCTGTCAGTAGATAGGAAGGAGGCTGGAAGAACACAGCAAGCCAGGCAGCATCAGTCCTGAAGAGGGGTTACACCTGAAACGGCAACTTCTGCACCTCCTGATGCTGCCTGGCTTGCTGTGTTCCTCCAGACTCCTGCCTGTCTACTTTGGATTTCAGCATCTGCAGTTTTTGGTTTGTCCCTAACAGTTGTCAGGCTGACAATATCATTGTCATCTCTCCGATGCATGCCTTCTCTCCATTTGTGCGTTTTCTTCAATTTCTTCCCATTTCCTCTTGTCCTTCCCTCACTCACATTGTTTGGAGGGACGAATGCTAACAGTTGCTTAATGGAAAGCTTAATGGAAAGGATCCAGACACTGGCTTTCCTTAGATTATCTGAAGGAAGGTTCCTGATGGATGGGCACAGCAGAGGCGAGGCTGGCATTTGACATCCATCCCTAATTGCCCATGAATGGAGTGGCCATTTCAGAGGGCATTTAAGAGACATTAGCGTAGTGTCCCACATTGGATAAGGGTGACAGATTTCCTTTCCGAAAAACTGATGGAATTTGATTGAAAATTGCTGATAGTTGTCATGGTCATTGAGATCGTTGTCATTGAGACTAGCTTTATAGTCAAGATTTATGCAATAAATTTAAACTCCAGAAGCTGCAATGGTGGGACTTGAACTGATATCTCTAATTAGCTCAAACTAATTAGGCCAATGAGATTATCGCTACACCACCATTTGTTCCAGTCAGTATCTACGAATGTTTTTGGAAGAGAATATTCCAAGGTGGGCCAATCAAAACTGAAAGAGTAAATGTCCTCATCCTTGTGCAATGAGTGCAAAGCTGCCTTTCTCCAACACCAGAGAAGCTGGTAGATAGGTGGGGGTGGTGGAGGACGTGGGGGTGGGGGTGGGGAGGTGGTTGTGAAATCAGAGAAAGAGTCGCACCCCCCCCCAAAAGATCGACAAAATTGTCTTTGTGTTGAAGCTCAGGAGATGGGAGAGATATTAAATGAATATTTTACGTCGGTTGTTACAGTGGAGAAAGAAATGGAGGCCGGAGATCTCGAGGAAATAATCATTGATGTTTTGAAAACAGTTCACATCACAGAAGAAGTGCTAGAGATCTTAGAAAACATAAAAGTGGATAAATCTCCAGGATGTGATCCAGTGTATCATGAGACATGGTGGGAAGTTAGGGAGGAAATTGCCTTTGGTAGAAATATTTGTATTATCTATAACCACAGGTTTCGTGCCAGAGCACACGAGGGTTGCAAATACTGTGCCTTAGTTTAATAAAAGCTGTAATGAGAAGCCTAGGAACTATAGACCTATGAGGCTGACTTCGGTTGATTTGATTTTGACTTGCTTTTATTGCCATGTGTACTCAAGTACAACTATACAAGTGTACAGTGAAAAGTGTATATTGTCTCCAACACAAGGTGCTATCTTAGGTGTAAGTAGCCAGGTACAGAATCTTAAGAAAAAGGAAGAACAAAGTTAAAAGTTAAACATTGCAGTAATTCTAGTATAGCAAAAAAAAACACACAAAGTTACATGTTGCAGACTTCTTAGGTTTTAGTCAAAAATAAAGAAATAAAGCTGAAAGTTCACACATTACAGTCTTTCTTAAGTGCTTAGCCATAGTGAGACCACACTTCGAGCAATCGCCTCAAAATCAGATGTCAATGTTGAGGCCATGTTAGGCTGAGACGTCGCTACTTACAGTGAGAGACCAGCATGCCGTGCTTAGGGACCACCACACTGGGCCACGGAGAGATCGCCAAACCAGGCTGAGAAAGCACAATGTTTAGATTAGATTAGATTCCCTACAGTGTGGAAACAGTCCCTTTGGCCCAACCTGTCCATACTGACCCTCTGAAGAGTAACCCACCCAGACCCATTTCCCTCTGACTAATGCACCTAACACTATGGGCAATTTAGCATGGCCAATTCATCTGACCTGCACATCTTTGGTTGTGGGAGGAAACCAGAGCATCTGGAGGAAACCCACGCAGACACGGGGAGAATGTGCAAACTCCACACAGACAGTCACCCAAGGCTGGAATCGAACCTAGGACCCTGGTGCTATGAGGCAGCAGTGTTAACCACTGAGCCACTGTGCCGCCCTTCCAGGCCACAGAGACATCACCATTCCAGGGCAAGAGACCGCCATGCTGGGCCACTGAGAGATCACCATGCCAGGCTAAGAAACCAGCATGCTGGGACACGCAGAGATTGTCACACTAGGCTGAGAGACCATCATGCTGGGTCACTGAGAGATAGCCACGGCAGGCCAAGAGATCACCACACTGGACTGAGAGACCACCATGGCAGGCAGAGAGACAGTGAGAGAGCACCACATTGCGACAGTGAGAGATCACCCTGTTGGGACAGTGAGAGATCACCACGTTGTGACAGTGAGAGATCACCATGTTGGGACAGAGAGAGATCACCACGTTGGGAGAGTTAGAGATCACCACGATGGGACAGTGAGGGATATCACCACATTGGGACAGTGAGGGATCACCACGTTGGCGCAGTGAGATATCACCATGTTGGGAAAGTGAGGGATCGCCACATTGGGACAGTGAGGGATCACCATGATGGGCCAGTGGAAGATCACCACATTGGGATAGTGAGGGCTCACCACGATGGCACAGTAAGAGATCACCATGTTGGGTTAGTGAGAGATCAACCCGTTGGTGCAGTGAGGGATCGCCATGTTGGGACAGTGAGAGATCACCACGTTAGCGCAGTGAGATATCGCCACGTTGGGACATTAAGAGATCACCACATTGGGACAGTGAGGGATCACCATGATGGGACAGTGAGAGATCACCATGTTGGGACAGTGAGGGATCACCACTTTGGGACAGTGAGAGATCACCATGTTGGGACAGTGAGAGATCACCACATTGGGACAGTGAGGGATCACCACTTTGGGACAGTGAGAGATCACCATGTTGGGACAGTGAAACATCACCACATTGGGACAGTGAGGGATCACCACTTTGGGACAGTGAGAGATCACCATATTGGGACAGTGAGAGATCACCACGTTGGGACAGTGAAACATCACCACATTGGGACAGTGAGGGATCACCATGATGGGACAGTGGAAGATCACCACATTGGGATAGTGAGGGCTCACCACGATGGCACAGTAAGAGATCACCATGTTGGGTTAGTGAGAGATCAACCCGTTGGCGCAGTGAGGGATCGCCATGTTGGGACAGTGAGAGATCACCACGTTGGCGCAGTGAGATATCGCCACGTTGGGACATTAAGAGATCACCACATTGGGACAGTGAGGGATCACCATGATGGGACAGTGGGAGATCACCACGTTGGGACAGTGAGAGATCACCACGTTGCGTCAGTGAGAGATCACCACGTTGCGTCAGTGAGAGATCACCATGTTGGGACAGTGAGAGATCACCATATTGGCGCAGTGAGGGATCACCACTTTGGGACAGTGAGAGATCACCATATTGCGACAGTGAGAGATCACCACGTTGGGACAGTGAGAGATCACCACATTGGCGCAGTGAGAGATTACCATGTTTGGACAGTGAGAGATCACCACGTTGGGACAGTGAAACGTCACCACATTGGGACAGTGAATGATCACCATGTTGGCGCAGTGAGAGATCACCACATTGGCGCAGTGAGAGATTACCATGTTGGGACAGTGAAACATCATCACATTGGGACAGTGAATGATCACCACGTTGGGTCAGTGAGGGATCACCAAGTTGGGACTGTGAGTGATCACCATGTTGGGACAGTGAGAGATCACCACATTGGGACAGTGAGGGATATCACCACATTGGGGCAGTGAGGGATCACCACGTTGGTACAGTGAGAGATCACCACGTTGGTACAGTGAGAGATCACCACATCGGGACAGTGAGAGGTCACCACGTTGGGACAGTGAGAGATCACCACGATGGGACAGTGAGAGATCACCACATCGGGACAGTGAGAGGTCACCACGTTGGGACAGTGAGAGATCACCACGATGGGACAGTGAGAGATCACCACGATGGGACAGTGAGAGATCACCACATTGCGACAGTGAGAGATCACCATGTTGGGACAGTGAGAGATTACAAAGTTGGGACAGTGAGAAATCACGACATTGGGGCAGTGAGAGATCACCACGTTGGGACAGTGAGAGATCATCACATTGGGGCAGTGAGAGATCACCACATTGCGACAGTGAGAGATCACCACATTGCGACAGTGAGAGATCACCACATTGCGACAGTGAGGGATCACCCTGTTGGGACAGTGAGAGATCACCACGATGGGACAGTGAGAGATCACCACGTTGGGACAGTGAGAGATCACCACATTGGGGCAGTGAGAGATCACCACATTGCGACAGTGAGAGATCACCACATTGCGACAGTGAGAGATCACCACATTGCGACAGTGAGGGATCACCCTGTTGGGACAGTGAGAGATCACCACGATGGGACAGTGAGAGATCACCACGTTGGGACAGTGAGAGATCACCACATTGGGACAGTGAGAGATCACCACATTGGGACAGTGAGAGATCATCACGTTGGGACAGTGAGAGGTCACCACGTTGGGACAGTGAGAGATCACCACGTTGGGACAGTGAGAGATCCCCACGTTAGGACCGTGAGAGAACACCGTGTTTGGACAGTGAGAGATCCCCACGTTGGGACAGTGAGAGATCCCCACGTTGGGACAGTGAGAGAACACCATGTTTGGACAGTGAGAGATCATCACGTTGGGACAGTGAGAGATCACCATGTTGCGACAGTGAGAGATCACCACATTGGGACAGTGAGAGATCACCACGTTGGGACAGTGAGAGATCATCACGTTGGGACAGTGAGAGATCACCATGTTGCGACAGTGAGAGATCACCACATTGGGACAGTGAGAGATCACCACTTTGGGACAGTGAGAGATCACCACGTTGGGACAGTAAGAGATCACCACATTGGGACAGTGAGAGATCACCACGTTGGAACAGTGAGAGATCACCACATTGGGACAGTGAGAGATCATCACGTTGGGACAGTGAGAGATAACCACGTTGGGACAGTAAGAGATCACCACATTGGGACAGTGAGAGATCACCACATTGGGACAGTGAGAGATCATCACGTTGGGACAGTGAGAGATAACCACGTTGGGACAGTAAGAGATCACCACATTGGGACAGTGAGAGATCACCACGTTGCGACAGTGAGAGATCACCACGATGGGACAGTGAGAGATCACCACGTTGGGACAGTGAGAGATCATCACGTTGCGACAGTGAGAGATCACCACGTTGGCGCAGTGAGAGATCACCATATTGGGACAGTGAGAGATCACCACGATGGGACAGTGAGAGATCACCACGTTGGGACAGTGAGAGATCACCATGTTGGGACAGTGAGAGATCACCACGTTGGGACAGTGAGAGATCACCACGATGGGACAGTGAGAGATCACCACATTGGGACAGTGAGGGATCACCACTTTGGGACAGTGAGAGATCACCACTTTGGGACAGTGAGAGATCACCACATTGGGACAGTGAGAGATCACCACATTGGGACAGTGAGAGATCACCACGTTGGGACAGTAAGAGATCACCACATTGGGACAGTGAGAGATCACCACGTTGGAACAGTAAGAGATCACCACATTGGGACAGTAAGAGATCACCACGTTGGAACAGTAAGAGATCACCACATTGGGACAGTAAGAGATCACCACATTGGAACAGTAAGGGATCACCACGTTGGGACAATGAGGGATCACCACTTTGGGACAGTGAGAGATCAACACATTGGGACAGTGAGAGATCAACACATTGGGACAGTGAGAGATCCCCCCGTTGGCGCAGTGAGAGATCACCACAATGGGACAGTGAGAGATCACCACATTGGGACAGTGAGGGATCCCCCCGTTGGCGCAGTGAGAGATCACCATGTTGGGGAAGTGAGAGATCACCACGTTGGGACAGTGAGAGATCCCCCCGTTGGCGCAGTGAGAGATCACCATGTTGGGGAAGTGAGAGATCACCACGTTGGGACAGTGAGAGATCACCATGTTGGGGAAGTGAGAGATCACCACATTGGGACAGTGAGAGATCACCATGATGGGATAGTGAGAGATCACCACACTGGGACAGTGAGAGATCAACACATTGGGACAGTGAGAGATCACCACATTGGGACAGTGGGAGATCCCCCCATTGGCGCAGTGAGAGATCACCATGTTGGGGAAGTGAGAGATCACCACTTTGGGACAGTGAGGGATCACCACTTTGTGACATTGAGAGATCACCACATTGCGACAGTGAGAGATCACCATGTTGGGACAGTGAGAGATCACCACGTTGGGACAGTGAGAGATCACCACGATGGGATAGTGAGAGATCACCACATTGCGACAGTGAGAGATCACCACGTTGCGACAGTGAGAGATCACTACATTGGGACAGTGAGAGATCACCACATTGGGACAGTGAGTGATCACCACTTTGGGGCAGTGAGTGATCACCACTTTGTGACATTGAGAGATCACCACATTGCGACAGTGAGAGATCACCATGTTGGGACAGTGAGAGGTCATCATATTGGGGCAGTGAGAGATCACCACGTTGGGACAGTGAGAAATCACCACGATGGGACAGTGAGAGATCACCATGTTGGGACAGTGAGATATCACCACATTGGGACAGTGAGAGATCACCACATTGGGACAGTGAGAGATCACCATGTTGGGACAGTGAGATATCACCACATTGGGACAGTGAGAGATCACCACGTTGCGGCAGGGAGAGATCACCACGTTGGGACAGTGAGAGATCACCACATTGGGACAGTGAGAGATCACCATGTTGGGACAGTGAGATATCACCACATTGGGACAGTGAGAGATCACCATGTTGGGACAGTGAGATATCACCACATTGGGACAGTGAGAAATCACCACGATGGGACAGTGAGAGATCACCATGTTGCGACAGTGAGAGATCACCATGTTGGGACAGTGAGAGATCACCACGTTGGGACAGTGAGAGATCACCACGTTGGGACAGTGAGAGATCACCATGTTGCGACAGTGAGAGATCACCATGTTGGGACAGTGAGAGATCACCACGTTGGGACAGTGAGAGATCACCATGTTGGGACAGTGAGATATCACCACATTGGGACAGTGAGAAATCACCACGTTGGGACAGTGAGATATCACCACGTTGGGACAGTGAGAGATCACCACATTGAGGTAGTGAGGGATCACCATGTTGCGGTGGTGAGGGATCACCATGTTGGGGCAGTGAGGTATCACCACATTGGACCGAGAGATCATCATGCTGGTCTAGACTGAAACCCCTCCTCACCAGTCTGGGAGGTTGCCACACTGGGTCTGTGCTGAGTTTGATTCTGGGAGTCCAAGTCCAGGAGTTGAAAGAAGAGGGGAAAAAAATACAAAGAAGGACAAAAATCATTGAAATAATAAAAAGGAAATGAACGGAGTAGATACACTCTGTCTGAATCACGACTCCATCACTACCTTAGATCCACAAACTGAAGCTGTTGGAGGTGATACCAAAAAGTAGGATTTACACTCGTATGTGGAGACAAGGACTGATTAGGGAGAGTCAGCCTGGTTTTGTGTGAGGGAAATCATGTCTCACAAACTTGATTGAGTTTTTTGAGGATGTAGCCAAAAAGGATTGATGAGGGCAGAGTGATGGATGTTGTTTACTTGGACTTTAGTAAAGCCCTTGTAAGACTAATTAGTAAGGTTAGTTCATGTGGGATTCAGGGAGACTTGGCCAAATGGACACAAAATTGGCTTGACAATAGGAGACAGAGGGTGGTGGTTGAGGGTTGTTTTTCAGACAGGTGTTCCACAGGGATCCTGGATAATGTTGTACCTGAACCTCCAGGTCTCTCTGTTCTCCATGATTCTTTGAAATTTGTGTCACAGTTAAGCAGGGCAGTTAAGAAGATGTTTAGCATGCTTGCCTTCATTGTTCAGACCTTTGATTATAGGAGTTGGGATGTTGTGTTGAGATTGTGCTGGACGTTGGTGACTTTGGACATTAATGGCCTCTTCTGGAGTATTGTGTGCAGTTCTGGTTGCCGGACTATGGGAAGGATATGATTAAACTGGAGAGGGTTCAGAAAAGATTTACCAGATGTTGCTGGAAATGGAACGTTAGTTATAAGGCGAGGCTAGATAGGCTGAACTTTTTGCATTGGAGCATAGAAGATCGAGGGATGAGTTAATAGGGGTTTTATAAAATTGTGAAGGGCATAGTTTAGGTGAATAGCAAATGTCTTTTCACGAAGGTGGGTGAGTTCAAAACTGGGGGGCATTTTTTAAGGTGAGAGGAGAAAGGTTTAAAAAGGACATGAGGAGCAACTTTCTTACACAGAGAGTCGTTAGTGTATGGCATGAACTGCCAAAGAAAGTGGTGGATTTTTTTTTTGAAACAACAATTAAAAAAAAATTGAATAAGTACATGAATAAGAAAGGTTTGGAGGGATATGGGCCAAGAGCAGGCAGGTGGGATTAGTTTTGTTTGGGATTATGGTAAGTATAGACTGGTTGGAGTGAAGGTTCTGCTTTCAAGCTGTATAACTTTATGACTTTCTGTCACTTGCACTTGTTGGTGGGTAAGCTGTATCTGGAATCCTGCGTCTATAAGGTTGCATTTCTACATAACCTCTTTGAACCTAGCATGATAGATTCAACTTGGACTTCCAGGCCCATGGGTATTTCTGATGGTTACACGATCTGCTGTCTATATGGGCTTTAGCAAGGCTTTGATCAGGTCCCTCATGGCAACTGGTCAACAAAGCAGGAGCTCATCGAATTCAAGGTAAAGTGGCACATTGGATCTACAAGTGGGTCAGAGGCAGGAAGCAGAGAGATGCTTCTGTGACTATAAGTCTGTTTCCCGTATGGCTCCCCAAGGTTTGGTGTCAGGGTCCTTGATATTTTGGATGTATGTCACTGATTTGGATGATCAAGGAATTTGCAGCTGACAGGAAAACTGGTCAGGTGGTAAATTGGTAGGGTGGTAAATTAGTCGGGTGGTAAATTGGTAAGAGGGTAACTGTAAGCTGCAAGAGGATATCAATGTACTGGTCAGCTGGGCACTGCAGTGGTAAGTGGAATTCAACCCAAAAAACTGTGAGGTAAGGCACTTGAGGAGGGCTAACATGGCAAGGCAATGAACAATAGGACACTGGTAAGTTCTGAAAATCAGAGGGACCTTGCACTGATTTTCAGAACTTTTCAGATTGAGACATCCCTGAAGGTAACAGGGCAGGTGGATAAGGTGGTTAAGAAGGCACATGGGATACTTGTCTTTGTTAGCTGAGGCATAATACAAGAGCATGTAGGTCATGGTGGAATAGTACAAAATTCTGGTTAAGCCACAACTGGAGTACTGCATGTAGTGCTGGTCACTACATTATCAGAAGGATATGATTGCATGAGGCAAGGTACTAAAGAGATTTACCAAGATGATGCACAGGCTGGAAACTCCGAGTAGGAGGTAAGACTGGATAGTCTGGAGCTATTTTCCTGTGAGCAGGGAGAGTAGAGAGGGGACCTGAGGAAGTTTTATAAGATTATAAGGGGCATAGAAAGGTTGGATAGGAAGACATTAACAGACAGCTAAAGGATTGGGGGCACAGATTTAAAGTAAGAGGTGAAAGGCAAAGAGGGAGTTAGAGAAGAATACTTTCACCTTTCACCTTTCCAGTGGTGGCAGAATGGAACTCTGTCTGAAAGGTTGATGGAATCCGAAACCCTTGTAACATTTAAGCAGATTTAGATATTCACTTGCATTGCCATAGCATCCAGGGCTGTTTTCATTTTTTTTTCTATGTGCTCCTTCTGCAGGGATTCCTGCTACATTTTTTAAAATTTTATTATTTTTTTTTGCAAAAGTTTTTTTTTCTTTTTTTCTTCTTTTAACTCCCACACTACCGCCTAACTGCGGTAGTGCTTATTTTTCAGGGCTGTTTTCATAGTGTTTGGCAAAAAAGTTCTTATTGGGCTCTTTAAGGTATGATCAAATTGAATACAAGAAGACAAGTGCACTTCTATAGATAGCTAACATTAGGTAACACAAAAACTAATGAATGGATTTAACTTATTCACCTAATCTGTTTAATATATGCAAACTAATGAGTGAATCAATTAATTTAATATATTTTATTTACAAACTAATGAGCCTCACTGCCTTTTGCCTCATCAGATTCCATGGCCCCTGTCTCATGAATCCCGGCCCCATGGTCTATGGTCCCCATCTCACAAAAGGTGAAAGACCAATGGGTGGGTCCAAGTCTCTGATACTAATATTATTCTGAATCTACTGTTATGTGCTGAACTACCAACCTCACAGCACTTTGATTACTTTTCCAGCCATTCATTGTGTGAAAATCAAGTTGGAAATCATCTCCGGCTGCCTCAATAGAATATTTCCCAGGCCCCCACCCCCGAGCTCAGTGCTGTTTTTTCCAGCCAAAGTAAGTTACTTTTGCACTAGCCCAGTAATTTTCCACTTATCTCCGTTGGCGCATTGTCATGAGTAATGAGTAATCCGTAAAAATCTGGTTTTGAGATACCATATTTAAGTCCAACACTACATGGGCCAAGAGCTGGAAAATGTGATTAGTAGTGTAGCCAGATCTTTGTTGATCAGTGTGGAGATGATGGGCCAAATGTCCACCCCTCTGCTGTAAATGAGCTGATGAGAAATAATTTCTCAAATTTGGTATAATGTCAAAGAAGCAGTGATTCAGGTGTGATTTAGTAATGGCGACAATCATGGCACTTTAGATTGTGTAGTGATTGGAACATAGAACATTCCAGCGCAGTACAGGTCCTTCGGCCCTCGATGTTGCACCACACTGTGAAACCAATTTGAAGCCTATCTAACCGACACTATTCCATTCTCATCCATATGCCTATCCAATGACTATTTAAATACCCTTAAAGTTGGAGAGTCTACTACTGTTGCAAGCAGTACTTTCCACACCCCGACTATTCTCTGAGTAAAGAAGCTACCTCTGACATCTGTCCTATATCTATCACCACTCAATTACAAGTTATGTCCCCTCATGCTAGCCATCACCATCCGAGGAAAAAGGCTCTCACTGTCCGCCCTATCTAACCCTCTGATTATCTTATATGTCTCAATTAAGTCACCTCCCAACCTCTTCTCTCTAACGAAAACAGCCTCATGTCCCTCAGCCTTTCCTCGTAAAACATTCCCTCCATACCAGGCAACATCCTAGTAAATCTCCTCTGAACCCTTTCCAAAGCTTCCACATCCTCCTTGTAATGCGGTGACCAGAACTGTACACAATACTCCAAGTGCAGCTGCACCAAAGTACAGCTTTTGTACAGCTGCAGCATGTCTTCATGGTTCCGAAACCCAATCCCTCTACGAACAAAAGCTAACACACCATATGCCTTCTTAACAACCCTATCAACCTGGGTGGCAACTTTTAAGCATCTATGTACATGGCTATCGCTATCTCTCTGCTCAACTACACTACCAAGAACCTTACCATTAGTCCTGTATCTGCATTCCTTTCCAAAATGAATCACCTCACACTTTTCTGCATTAAACTCAATTTGCCACTTCTCAGCCCAGCTCTGCAGCTTATCTATGTCCCTCTGTAACCTACAACATCCTTCAGCACTATCCACAACTCCACCGACCTTAGTGTCATCCGCACATTGGAACATGGTTAGCCAAATTGATCTCATGGAATATGAGTTCCCTGATTGGGGCTATTAACTTGGTCCAATCAGGGAGCCCTGGCTGATGGCTATAAACAGGAGTATACTGCCCCTCTTCTGCGGTCAAGTTAGAGCCTGGGTATCCTTGGAGAAGGAGCAGGCGGTGTCCACCAACACCCTGGAGTTGTTCAGGGAGAGGTGGGCGCCGCAGGGAGTGGAGTGCATTATTTCCCCGTCCAACTCTATTTTGGTTTAACCCCTGCCCTCCCCTTCACTGTTTGATCATGCAGCATTGCCCTTTGATGTGAAGGGCACTGGCCACTTGGGTGTTTCTTTTCTTTCTGGTGGTGGAAGTTAAATAAAAATTTGTGCACCTTGTGTCTCACACCTGCAAAAATAAAAAAAAATAAAAACCGGAGCGTCAGGGTTTCAGTCACACTAGGAGTTGGCTCTGAGCTAGCTGGGTCAGTGTCATGGTAAAGGGTTTTGTTTTGAGTGGAGCAACAATGACACCAGATCTGAAGGAAGCAAGGTTAGTACCTGAAGAGAAAGAGAACAGTTACAATAATGGGGACCAGGATGGGAAGCTGGATGATGAGCGGTGATGTGGGAGTCACATCAAGGGAGCATGGAGTGGATCTCATGGACAAGATGAGCACAGAGAGGATGCAAATTGGAGTCAGAGAGGAACTGGAGAAAGATGCAAGTTCTCGACTATGGAATTATTGGAGGAAATTTGTTGTGAGAAAGAGGCAGCTGATAAATGGCGCCAGCCTCAATGATAAAAAAATTGCATAAACTCCTCAGGTGTATTGCTGGAGCTAACGGTGGATAACAAGCAAGGGGCTTAAGAAGATGGATTGCGGTGGAGAAAAGAAGACAAGGTCTAACTTTTGCCTTCCAGAGTGATCCTAGAATTGTGCAGAGTTTGAGCAGATGAGAGTAGGGCCCAATACCGCTCTCGGATCTGCCATGCGTTATTGAATAGCAGAGCAGGCTGAATGCACTGAATAGCCTCCTCCTTCTCCGACATATTATGGGCTTGTATAATCCAGCTCAGTCTGGTGGTGAACGGCTTATCCAGTTCTCTGTCATATGGGGTGGCATGATGGCCCAGTGCTCAGCACTGCTGTTTCACAGTGCCAGGGACCTGGCTTTGATTCCAGCCTCAGGCAACTGTCCATGTGCGGTTTGCACGGTCTCCCTGTATCTGCGTGGGGTTTTCTCTGGGTACTCTGGTTCCCTCCCACTGTTGAAAGACGTCCAGGTTAGGTAGATTGGGCATGGGAAATGCAATATTACCCAGATAGGGTAGGTCTGGGTGGCTGGTCTTTGGAGGGTTGGTGTGGACTTGATGGGCTGAATAGCCCGCTTCCAAATGTAGGGGATCTATGATATTGTTCAAGTCTGCATCCCTTGAACTTAATGGAGTGGAGATTATGGTCTTACTGAGGACACATGCCCACGATGGGACACAGTGTAATGGTCTACTGCAGGACAGAATATCAAAGGTTGAAATGAGAAGTGATAAGCAAATCAATGAATATGAGGATTATCTTTTTTTCAGTGGCTAACAGGCCAAGTTGTATAAAGTTAGGTACAAATTCAGAAATTGCTGGGAAAAAAACTCAGCAGGTCTGGCAGATTCTGTGGAGAGAAAACACAGTTAACTTTTCAAGTCCAGTGACCCTCCTTCAGAACTGACTAGAAAGTTAGGATTTTGTTGTCGTAAACGAATTATGAAATGTTTATTTTCTACAGGGGAGAAAGAGAAGAAAATAAGTTTGTCTCTGGGAGAAAATTGGAGAATAAGGCAGAAAAGCGATCAGAGATGGTCTTACCTGTAATTAATACAATGGGAATCCCAAGGCCATGTGAGATGTTAAGGTCAAGCCCCATGAATATGGCTTGGGGGAGTTTACTGGGAGGAGAGATAAAGGCAGGATCAGAGAATAATGAGCACAGAGTAGACGGAGCATAAAATCTTGATTTATAGGTTGCTCGGAGGAAAAGCAGAAGGATGAAAGCAGTGATGGTAAGTCAGTGAGAAAATTCCTGTACATGTGGTTGAACAGTTTCAGTTAGTAGCTTTGTATCGTTCACTGAGAAGGAATCAGAACTTGAGACTTTAATGACAGTTAATCATATAATCATTGTCTAACAAGAGACTCATTCAGTCCTTCAACTGCAGCTCTCACCAACTAAGTTGATTGATCTGTATCCAAGGTATCTATGTTTGCTGGTGCCTTTGTTGCTGAAATATTCCCACTGCTGCCTTCACATCCATCTCTGTTTCCACTGGAACATTTTGAATGGGACTCTAGTGATACCATGGAACATCTGGCTTTGTAAAGATTTGTAAAACTTCACGTTACACTTTGTTTCTCAATACTTTTGTGGTTCAAAATGTTTATTTTTTGCACTCCATTGGAAAGAAACCACGAACCTGAGGATTTGTCTGTTTATTTCCTGAACATTGGGTTCCAGGATTGCTGCTGAGATTACTCTGCTTACATTCTTTGTACTCAAAATATTGACAAGGCTGAAATCATTCAGTAGTTTATGACCAAATGGTTCAGCAACTTAAGCAAGGAGCAGATGTGCACCACAATGTAACTACCTGAAGCATGTCTTCACTGCTTTGTTATTTCCTCTGAGATAGTGACTCCTCACTATTAAACCCAGCATGGTAAGTTATGCCTGGTCATTAAAAGGTTAAGTACATTTTTAATGACCTGAAGCTAATGATTTGTCTGGCTTCGAGTCGTCTTCTCGAGCACTGAGAATTAATTATTACAAATCTGAAACTCATTTCATTAGATTTTACATGTTTGAGGGGAGAAATTAGAAATATTAAATTTAAAATGTTTACTTAACTTGTTACCTTTACTTTCTATCTTTTTGAACTCCAATCTTTCCTCAGTCCCTGTTCTGTTTATTTCCCAATCCTTCAATCTTATTGGTTAAGATGTGTTGCCCTGGATGCCTTCACTGTCCCATTATCAACTCACAATGCCAACAATTTAGCAGGGAAATTATTTCTAGCTAAAGGGTCCTGAGCAGAGCTAATTAAAGTAGAGGTTGTCAGAGACACTGCTCCAGAAACATCTGTTGTTTTCATTCATCCACTGTCTTCACTCTTGGGGCATTGCAAGTGCACAGGGAGTTGAGTGCACTGTCAAAGACATGTTCCCTCATGATTAAAAAGGAGTTGTTGCATTGAATATGAGCCATACCACTAACACAATTGCTACCACTCAGCCTTCTCATGAAATAATATCATTATCTTCTCGTTAAGCTTTACAATGCCCATGCTGTCGGCTGTGAGAACAGATTTCTCTATCCCATTGTGCCATTGTAAGCAGTATGATTGCAAACACAATTGCCAGCTTATGATGTTATTCATAATGAATCTGAGAGAAACAAAAACAGAAATTACCCGAAAAGCTTAGCAGATCTGGCAGCATCTGTGAAGAGAAATCGGAGTTCAAGTTTCAGGTCCAAGTGTCCCAAAACTGAGAAGGTTGTGAAGAAGGGTGACTGGTGCTGAATCGTTAATTATGCTTTCTTTCCACAGATGCTGCCAGATCTGCTGAGCTTTTCCAACAATTTCCGTTTGTTTCTGATTTCTAGCATCCATAGTTTTTTCGGTCTTTATTAATGTGACAGACCCATTTGTCATAATTTACCAACCATAAAGCCCTAGAATTAATGTGTCCCATCACAGATGTCAGCAGTGGCTCAGTAGCAGCACCTTTGCCTGAGTGTGACTTCAACCTAACTCCACAGATTTGAGCAACAATTCTAAATAGTGGAGGATTAAGCAGGTTTTGAGTAACATTTGGAGAACAGGTTAAACTCCAACACCATCTTCCTTCTTGGAATGTTGCAATTATAAATTTAAAAGACATTTGGAGATGTACATGGTTCGGAAAGCTTTAGAGGAATATGGGCCAAACTCAGGCAAATGAGACTATTTCAGTTTAGGAAAACTGGTCAGCATAGACAAGTTGGGCCGAAGGGTCTGTTTCTGTGCTTTATGACTCTATGACTCGATGAGATCTCAGTTTAACTCTGAAGAAGAACAGTGATGATGCTCAACTAATGCCACTAAACAACAACCGACCTAACAATGCAGTTTGTAGGTTCGAGTTGCGGCAAATTGACTGCAGCATCTTCTACATCACAAGAATCAATTTTAAAAGTACCACACTGGCTGGTTAATTCGCAGCTAGGTCTCTGGAATGGTAATCCATAGACCTGAATAATTACCAGAAAACATGAATTCAAGGTCCACCATAGCAGCAGTGGAATTTAAATTCAATTAAATTAGTAAATCTGGAAGAGTACCAGTAATAGTGATCAACAAAATACTGGATTTTCATCCTGTTCACTCATGTACTTTAGGAAAGGAAACCTACCATCCTAATATGGTCTGGAATATACGTGACTTCAGTTCCTCGACAACATGATCAAACAAAAGAAGGATGAACAGGAGTTGGCCATTCAGCCTGTCAAGCCTGTAATATCATTCAACTAGATCATGGCTAATCTACCTCAAAGTAATGTTCATGCACCATCCCCATATGCCTTTAATATCTAGAAACCAATTGATCTCTGTCTTGAATTTGCCCAATGAGTTGGCCTCTACAGTCTTTTGGAGGAGAGAATTCCAAAAACCCTCTAAGTAAAGGAATTTGTCCTCATGTCCATCCTAAGTTACTCCTTCTTACAGTCATAGACAGAGTCATGGCGATGTACAAGACGGAAACAGACCCTGCACTCCAACTCGGCCATGCTGACCAGATATCCTAAATCAATCTACTCCCATTTGCTAGCATTTGTTCATATCCCTCTAAACACTTCCTATTCATTTGCCCCCCCAGATGCCTTTTAAATGCTGTAATTGTACTAGTCGCCACCACATCCTCTGGCAGCTCATTCCATATGCGCACCACCCTCTGTGTGAAAAGGTTGCCACTTAAGTCCCTTTTAAATCTTTCCCATCTCACCCTAAACCTATGCCCTTTAGTTTTGGACTCTCCCCACCCCAGGGAAGAGACTTTGTCTATTTATTCTATTCATGCCCCTCATATATTATAAGGCTCTGTGAGGTTGCTCCTCAGTCTCCAACACTCCAGGGAAAACAGCCCCAGCCTAATCAGCCTCTCCCTATTGCTCAAATCCTCTAATCCTGGCAACATCCTTGTAAATCTTTGCTGAACCCTTTCAAGTTTCACAGCATCCTTCCTATAGCAGAGAGACAGAATTGCACACAAGATTTCAAAGTAGTCGAACCAATGGCCTGTACGGACACAACATGATCTCCCAACTTCTCTACTCAATGCACTGCCATAAAGACAAGCATACCAAATGCCTTCTTCACTATCCTACCTGCCTGTGATTCCAGTTTCAAGGAACTATGAACCTGCACTCCAAAATCTCTCTGTTCAGCAACACTCCCCAGGACATTACCATTAAGTGTATAAGTCCTGCCCTGATTTGCCTTTCCAAAATGCAGTACCTCACATTTATCTGAATTAAACTCTATCTATCACACCTCGATCCTGTGTTCCCTGATTCTACTTGTCTTTTGAGTGCCTTCTGAAATGGTTCAGCAAGTTGTATTCAGGCATGTGGTTAAAAAAAATCATTTTCTCAAGGGCAATTGGTGATGGTCAGTAAATGCTTAGCTTATCAGTGATGCCTATACCCTGTGAATGAATAAAAGAAAGCATCTTTGGATGTGTTGAGAGGTGCTATTTAAACCAAGTTCTTTCCTTCTTTAAACTGGATGTGTTATGTCTCAAATTGAAGAGAATTTCAAAACATACAACAAGTATTTGGTGTTTCTATGACCTGGCAAAGTTTCAGACTTTAACAATGATAAAATGATGAATGATTTTGACATCCTATACACTTCACGAAAGCACAATAGGTGTTCTGATTTGTAGCTGTTACTGAAGGATATTTTGACATTAAATCATCATTTGTATTCATTATTGAAGATGACTTGTATATGTCATACATGACAAGATGTCAAAATGATTCTATCACCTCTTTCAC
Source organism: Chiloscyllium punctatum (assembly GCF_047496795.1). Taxonomy (NCBI): domain Eukaryota; kingdom Metazoa; phylum Chordata; class Chondrichthyes; order Orectolobiformes; family Hemiscylliidae; genus Chiloscyllium; species Chiloscyllium punctatum. The sequence goes on along the minus strand of NC_092783.1, from coordinate 17,735,368 downwards.
CTGCCAAGTCTGTACAACTGTTTCATGTCAATATATCACATGGAGACCATTCTGTCTTATTAAATCCTTCTGTATCCCAGTTTGCAATCTTTTACTTCCTCAACATTGCAGATTTCTACCTGTCCACGAGTTATGAATGAACATAGATTTTAAGTCTTGAGAGTAAGCCTCATTTATTTCTCCAAATTGACTATCATAATATTAATTATCCCATTAAAAAAAAGACAGCATCATTTTTATCAATGTTAATGACCCTCTACATTTTAAAAAACTAAACCAGGTTTGTTATTTTTACTTGTAAAATAGTCACCTTGTAATATTATTATAACCTAAAATGGCAAAGTTTTCACAACAGACAGCCAGCACTGCTCTATTTCACACATCTCTCAACAACTGTGCTATAGAATTCTGGCTATCTTGAAGTGAACTGTCAGCATTAAGTTCAGCACCTCAGAGATAATTAATATTCTTCTTCACTCTGATTTTCAGCATTCACATATATAGACAAAAATTAAACTGGAAGAAGTCTCTTTGGTTGACAACATTCAGTGGTCCAATAGCAGGGAGTGCTAATGAAGGTTTGTAAAAGTGATGATGTTGAATGATCTAGGAGGCAGACTCTCCTGTTCTTGAGATAGTGTTACTGGCTGAATTGACATGCCGGCCTATATCCCATGTCATTTTTTTATCTCACTAGTTATATTTTTAATCTGTAAAACATAAAATGCAAAGTTACAGTAATGCTTAGGAATTGGAACAGTATCTTATTTCAGTGTCTATCATTACTGTGTGCTAATTCACATTGCTGATAGTCTAATGGTTAAGGTTTCTTGGTAAGTGTTGTATGAGCAGTCTTCACAGCCTCTACCATGTTGTAAGAAGCTGTCTACACTATTGCTGCCTAAAGGGTATGTTTTCTATTACCTTACTCTTTCCTGCTAGTTATTCATAGAATCTGATTGTTCTAGAGTGGTTAGAGGAAAACCACTTGCTAGTCTAATGAGAAAAAAAACATCCTTGTACCTTGTAGTAAGCATCATCAGGCTGACCAGATCCAGAGAGACCCCCTTGGTGAGATGACCCAGAACCAGCCCGAGGTGAAGATCAAATTGACGACTGCAGATCATGAAACATCAGCCAACCCTCAAAGACTGGGGAACAGTCTGTCCCAACCTTATTGGACCAGCCTTTTCAGACAGACAGTTCACATACAGCAGGGTGGACTTGTGGGTATGGAGAGTGAATCCTCAGAAGCATGTCAGAAGTAGATAGCTAGCATAGGTTTGAAGCTGTTTACTTCGAGATTTAAGACTGTTTTACTGAACAGCCCTGTGAAGAGATTGATAAAATTTGATAGAGTTTAATTAAAGTACAATAGCAGAGTCTGAGAAATCTTGTTTGTCCTTGATACAGTCTTCAGTAAAGTTGTGTTGGACCTTCCCTGAGTCTTGTCCCCTTTGTTTATCTCACGATGTAATATATCTGAGTTAAAAAGAATTACTGCAAACTGGTCAAGATCAGTCAGGGGGCATTTAACCATCTTTCATTTTATAACTCACCACCCACTTTGTTAATGTCATATGGACTTGATTAGAGAACAGCTTAGCAGCTTTAAAGATTAAGGATGCTCTCCTCATAGGTTCTCCTCATAGTTTCTGTAGTGATATCAATCATAGTATAATTTGTGTCTGCGTGGGTTTCCTCCAGGTGATCCGGTTTCCTCCCACAACTCAAGGATATGCAAGTTAGTTGGGTTGGCCAATCTAAATTGCACATAGTGTTCAGGGATGTGTCGGTTAGATGCATTAGTCAGGGGTAAATATAGGGTAGGGGAATAGATGTGGGTGGGTTACTCTTCAGAGGGTCGGTGTAGACTTGTTGGGCCGAAGGGCCTGTTTCCACTCTGGAGGGATTCTAATTCTAAAAAAATTCAATGTGGCCACTAGCACCTGGCCAGGCAGTTCCAGGCCTGTCTGGTTTCGGTGGGAAGTTGATTGTCTAAGGCCTGACTATATGAATACTGTCTGTTCCAACTCTGCAGTTTCTACATCGCAGAGTCTGGCTAGTTTTAAACTTGGCTTCCACACTTCAAGTTTTTTATCCATGCCCGTGAAAAATATGTCAATATCTCTGTAATAATCCTGGAGGTCATGTGTCACTGGACCACGGGTGCTCACAGCACTCCTCATTATTAACCTAATCAGATCCTTAGTGGATCAGGGGTATGTATGGATTTAGTGTGGTTGCAGGAATGTGCTGACATGAAAAGGGTGAAATCAGACATAGAGTGAGATGCAAAATAAGCATCTGTTGCCCAGCTCCATTTTCCCCTGAGAACACGATAATGAGCCACCTCCATGAACGTCTGTAGTCGCTGTTAAAGATTCACCTGAAGAATTGTCAGTGAGGGAGCACCTAGATTTCACCCTGAGATGATATAGACAGTGATATATTTACAAGTTAGAATAGTGTGTTTCTTGGAGGGGAACTTGCAGAGGATGGTGTGCCTTGAAAACTTAATGGAAATTGCTGGAAGTACTCAGCAGGGCTGGCAGCATCTGTGGAGAGATGCCAGACCTGCTGTGTTTTTCCAGTAATTTTTGTTTTTGTTTCTGATTTCCAGCATCTGGAGCTCTTTGATATTTTTTGTAACTTGAAGCCTTTGTGTTCTGTATGGTGAAGCACATGGTTTTGTGAGGTGCACAGTGGGCTATTGTTCCTGTGAGGTTGACCATTTTTTCCCATCATCCTTTTCAAGACTTCACTGTTAACCATTCGTGTACAGTATAGAGATTAAGATGCAGCCATTTGGCTGCAGTCACATGTTCTTCCCACATCCACAGACATTAACAACTGCCATGGACCAGTATCGAAGAATCCTCAAAGCATACCATTGAGTCTCTCACAGGACACATCTGCACTTCAATGCAGTTGTTAGCAGGACTCAACCAATCAAGGAGGATAGCCTTTACTCAGTGGATCCCAGCAAGGTGAGTCAGGTGCAGCCTCCAATACACTCCAGCCTTAACACAGGCAGCCCACCACCCACCTTGACTCTTCCTGCCCTAAGGTGGGCTGTTTTCCTCCTGAATTGAGAGGGTGACAGGTATTATGAAAAGTGAAAGTAGCTGATACTACAATTACTGTTGATGCAGGCTGGAAGGTGGCCTGAGTTGAGTGAGCAGGCAGCACATAGGGCATGCAGGATTAGTGTTGATGGGATTTGGGGGTGGATGAATGAGTGGTAAAGATATTGCAGGCAACAGTGATAGCACTAGAGCATGAGTCTTGGTGGGATGTGAATGAAATAGCAGAAATAGAGTGAGTGAGAGTCACCGGGGTGAAGATGGTGGCACTTAGACTGACAGAGAGGAGAAGATGAATTGCCTTCATATTCCAGTGCTGGACCTTCCTGCAGACGGCCGAGACTGCTCTAACCTCAGACTAGAGTGGCAAGGTCTGGTGACATAACCTCTTCTGCTGGTCCTGGGTGAAGAGAAAATCCCATCCATCTACCAGTTCTCCCCGCACTAAGCAGGGAATCAGATTGCCTTTCTCTGCCACATCCAGGGTAAAGTCAGGAACCATGCAGGGCAGCTCCAGACCATCACTGCTTATCCGATGGGTTTTTTTATAGATGGCATGGCCACAAGGGTTGCTGACGAATTTTGGGATCTTGGGTGAGTGGCGCATTGCTATGGAAATGGCGCTTGGTAAGAAGGAGCAGAAGTCAAATACAATATTGCCGTTTGTGCTGAAGCACCATTTAATGGGTTTGGTGAGGTACAGTGAGAAAACTCATTCAGCCTCGGGTAGGGGGGGTCACTCCACCGACTTGTCACCATTCGCCCAGTCAGATTCAGCCCATTGTTATAGCAGATCAGCAGCTTTAATATCCAAATACTGGATTAGTGGTGCTAGAAGAGCACAGCAGTTCAGGCAGCATCCAACGAGCAGCGAAATCGACATTTCGGGCAAAAGCCCTGATGAAGGGCTTTTGCCCGAAACGTCGATTTCGCTGCTCGTTGGATGCTGCCTGAACTGCTGTGCTCTTCCAGCACCACTAATCCAGTATTTGGTTTTCAGCATCTGCAGTCATTGTTTTTACCCAGCTTTAATATCCATTCCAGTTTAGGAAGCACAGCTGCATTATTGCTTGTTTATTATTTTCTTCAAGCTGAGCAAATTAATTGGATATGAATCCCCTGTACACAGTGTCCATAGCTCCAGCACTAATCATTAAATTTGCCAACGCTACAATATTGAGTGCAGTCGTTGAAGTGGAGGAGTTAAGTTGAAGGTTAAAATCAATGGATGATGTGGTCTAAGTTATTCTTTATTTTGAGGGATTTGTGGATGTCTATTGCAGTTTATTGCCCCATCCTTCATTGCTCATGAACTAGGTTTCCTTGGACCATTTGCAGCTCGTCAAAGGGCTTTTGCCCGAAACGTCGATTTTCCTGCTCCTCGGATGCTGCCTGAACTGCTGTGCTTTTCCAGCACCACTCTAATCTCGACTCTTGGACCATTGCAGATTCACACTTGGGAAATATGCTCATATCAAAATGGTGCTCAACTTGTGAGGAAATTAGGGATGATGGTGTCCCCCACACATTTTATCTTTGTAGATGAGTGCAGCAACCTGATCCAAAATGGACTATCATGTGCTAATTCAGAATTTGGACAATGAAGGCAAGTCAATTTTATTCTACATATCTATCATTGTCTAGCTTCTGCTACAACATTTCCTCATTTTTATGATCTTCACACTACTTCTGCTGAGGAGTCTCATTAAGAAGCTCTTACAGCTGCCCTGGTCGATATTGTTACTTTGGGGGAACAGTGTGAAACTGACAGTGGAAGATCTCCCAGGCTATTTAAAACAGTCTGATAGGCCATGGTGTGAGGAGTTCCACAATTCATACTTTCAGGCGCTGCCTATCCATATTCACTAGAATTGGATGTTCTATTGGATACCAATGCAGAAATCAACAGCAAAGCACCAGTCCTCCCTCACAATATTGTCAAGAATGTAACATGAAACATGCTCCTTCTGACTCCAATATGGGAAGAGTGTTGCTAAGACTTTGTTTTACCCTGTTACGCCAAATGCATTCAAAGGAAAAGATCAGTTCTGAGGAAGAGTCACTTGACCTGAAACGTTAACTCTGATTTCTCTCCACAGATGCCGTCAGACCTGCTGAGCTTTTCCAGCAATTTCTACTTCTTTCAAAGATCAGGACTGCTTCACAATCATGATGCTGCAGCTATCACATCCAAACACAAACAGACTTGTGATCTCCAATGTGTTCTGTGTTCATTCATTTCATACAGGAATGCAGAGTAAGTGTCTAATTGCCTCTTCTCACTCACTGTGAAGGATAATTGTACTGTACCTCTAATGGGCTGAATTCCTTTAAATTTGAACTGCATCTGTGCGTTAGTGTGATATATTGCTGTGTCTCTCCTGGATATGAAGTGGTATGTGAACCCACCTTATGCCGTTAGATTCCTGAACAGCGAGTAGAGTATAAAACTGCAAAGATTCTGTGACAGTAAGTGATAACCTGAGTTGCAACTTCTGCCTCAGGAAAATAAGGGAGGAGAAATAAAGAAACATGAATTCAGGCATGATCTGGCCAGAAGGAGAGTTCCCTGTAACTTCCTGTGACCCTATTTGAACTCCAGATTCTTTTTCCCTTGTGTTGTTTTGAGAATAGAAGCTTCCTGTGCTTATTCTTGTCTTTTGACTCCTGCAATTCATCACTGAAAGCTGCTTTAGTCAGTGGGAAATGTTTCAGTACCTCCTTGCTGATCCATTCCTTGATAGTTGGTAACACTCAAAGGTCCCACTCCTTGCAGTCTCTCCCTTTCTCCCCCAAACTCCCTTGCAGTCTCTTCCTTCCACACCCACCCCACCCTTTGTAACCTCTTCCTCCCCATTGGTAAGCACCCACCCTCCCATACTTCCAGCACTGGAACTCATGACAGCCAGCCCTCCCACAGACTGGAACTGTGCAGCTACTGAATTCAAAGCAGCGTGTTGATGATGTGTGTCCCTGAAAGTACATGATAATAATGAGTAAAGTTGGATTGTAGTTCTACATTTGTAACTGGGCTTTCTGGAATCAAAGACTTGAGAGAAGATGATCTCCAGCATGTTTTATGAGCAAAGGTCTAGCAGGTTACATTATTTTAGATTACTTACAGTGTGGAAACAGGCCCTTCAGCCCAACAAGTCCACACCGACCCGCCGAAGCGCAACCCACCCATACCCCTACGTCTACGTCTACGTCTACGTCTACCCCTTACCTAACACTACGGGCAATTTAGCATGGCCAATTCACCTGACCTGCATATCTTTGGACTGTGGGAGGAAACCGGAGCACACAGAGGAAACCCACGCAGACACGGGGAGAACGTGCAAACTCCACACAGTCAGTCGCCTGAGGTGGGAATTGAACCCGGGTCTCTGGCGTTGTGAGGCAGCAGTGCTAACCACTGTGCCACCGTGCCGCCCACAATAGGTTGTGACTCTATTCAGTGAAATTTAGGAGACTGAGAGGTGATCTCATTGAAACATATAGAATTCTTAACGGGCATGATAGGATAAATACTGAGAGGATTTTCCCCCTCATGGGAGAGTCTAAGATGTAGTCTCAAGTAAATAGGTGCCAATTTCAAACTGAGATGAGGGGAAATTTCTTCTCTCAGAGGGTTGTGAACTCCTTACCACAGAGAGCTGTGGGGTCAGGTTCCTTGAGTATATTTGTGCTGAGATAGATAGATTCTTGATCAGTTGGGGAATCGAGGGTTATGGTGCAAAGATGGGAGAGTCAACATGGATCAGCCATGATCCTATTGAATGGCAGAGCTTAATGGGCTGAATGGCCTACTCCTTTTCCTATTTCCTATGCTCTTATAAGTGGTCATTCAAATAGCAAACATTGATTTTCTATCATTTTATAGGGTGTGTTAGGGCAGCTGTCAGTTTTTAGTGGAGCTGTAGAGTGTTTATTGATATTTGCAGAAGAAATGCATTGGCCATGAAACAAATGAAGGCTGCTGCAATGGCAAACACCTTTAATCTGGGTTAAAATGACAATCATGCATTCTACATTTCCACTCTATCTTGGTAAAAATTACTCAGTGACCTCCTGGGCATATCTTTAAGGAGTCTAGAAAGATGTGCAGGTCAGGTGAATTGGCCATGCTAAATTGTCCGTAGTATTAGGTAAGGGGTAAATGTAGGGGTATGGGTGGGTTGCGCTTCGGCGGGGCGGTGTGGACTTGTTGGGCCGAAGGGCCTGTTTCCACACTGTAAGTAATCTAATCTAATCTAATTAGAGTGGTGCTGGAAAAGCATGGCAGGTCAGGCAACATCCGAGGAGCAGGAAAATCAACGTATCGGGCAAAAGCCCTTCATCAGGAATTTCCTGATTTTCCTGCTCCTCGGATGCTACCTGACCTGCTGTGCTAGCCCAGCACCACTCTAATCTAGACTCTGATCTCCAGCATCTGCAGTCCTCACTTTTGCCACATACCCTTAAGGAGCCAATTTTAAAATACACTCTCCACTACTTAGTATTTAACAATGATGTTTCCATTGTGCACACAAGTATGAACATGATTATCTCTTATAGGCAATGGTTTTAGGACAATTTGGCGACAAAATGTTAGGGAATTAACATGACTGGACCAGAGTAATTTTTGTCCATGGATACAGCGCAATTAGCACACAATATATTCTAGCTTGAGCACAATTTGTTTGCTATATTCAGCTGAAGGTAAAACTAAAAAAAAAAGTAATCAAAATGGCCTAGATTTTGAAGCAATAACTATAGCTGGCTGTTATAAGAGTTCAATTGGACACCATCTTTTTGACATCTGGATATAGACTGTCAAAAATGGAAATCTGGGAGCGTTGTCAGAGATGCCCAATTCTGTCACAGGATGTGCTGCTGCAGTCCTCATCAAAAGACCTGACATCAAAATGACTTCAACGATGTGAACTTGGCACTTCCAGCTGACTGAAATTGTTTGAAGACCTTATTATTCATCAAGTCAGCAGAGCCTTTTCAAATGATCAGTGTGGGGTAAGTACATATTGAACTACTGAAAATAGTTGCCAGGTTTAATACAGTGTGAGCAATTCCTTTGTAAACGACTCCTGAGGTATTGATAGCACTCATCCTTGCCTTCGAATACATAGCCCTTCCCGACCTCTGCAATTTCCTTCAGTCCTATAACTCTCTGAGAAATCTGCAATCCTCTAATTCAAGCCTTTTAAATATCTTCAAGATTAATTGCTCTGCTCTTGGTGCCTGTGCATCCTATGAACTATGTTCTGGAATTCTGGAATTTCCTCGCTACTCCTCTCCACCTTTCCCCCTTATTTTCTTCCTTTTAATCACAGCTTAAAAACTATCTCTAAGAGCAAGGTTTAGGTCATCTGACCTGACATCACCTCACCTAAGTAGATGTCATCCTGTGTTATATAATGCCTGTGAAACCTTTCCGGGCATTACTATATAAATATAAGTTGATGTTGTTGCCTGTATCAGTCAGTATCATTTTCTCAATCTGATGGTAATGATGGATGGTGCAATGGGTGGGTACTGTATTCAGCCGTATCTTTGACTGCACAATGTTCCTTTTTATTGCGGTTCTGGCCAAAATATAACTTTCTGAAAACAAAAACAGATAATCACTTTGCTGTTTGTGAAATCTTGTGCACAAATTAGTTGCTGTGTTTCCAATGTTACAAAGTCGGCTACACTTTGCAGATACTGAATTGCATAATCTAACACCTTATAAAGTTGATGAAACATGCTCTAAAAGTAGTTGTTTTCTCTCTAGTGCTGGAACAGTGATCACGTATTGAATAGCTAATCATTGTTGTGAGCCGAACTGGGAATTTGTGTTGCAGACGTTTCGTCCCCTGTCTAGGTGACATCCTCAGTGCTTGGGAGCCTCCTGTGAAGCGCTTCTGTGATGTTTCCTCCGGCATTTATAGTGGTTTGTCTCTGCCATTTCCGTATGTCAGTTCCAGCTGTCTGCTGCAGTGGCCGGTACATTTGGTCCAGGTCAATGTGTTTGTTGATTGAATCTGTGGATGAGTGCCATGCCTCTAGGAATTCCCTGGCTGTTCTCTGTTTGGCTTATCCTATAATAGTAGTGTTGTCCCAGTCGAACTCATGTTGCTTGTCATCCGCATGTGTGGATACTAAAGGTAGCTGGTCGTGTCATTTCATGGCTAGTTGGTGTTCATGGATACGGATCGTTAGCTGTCTTCCTGTTTGTCCGATGTAGTGTTTTGTACACTACGTTGGTTTTGCTCATGCTGGGTATCAGGTCCTTTGTCCTGGTGAGATGTTGTCTGAGAGTAGCTGTTGGTTTGTGTGCTGTTATGAGTCCTAGTGGTTGTAGTAGTCTGGCTGTCAGTTCAGAAATGTTCTTGATGTATGGTAATGTGGCTAGTCCTTTGGGTTGTGGCATGTCCTCATTCCGTTGTCTTTCCCTTAGGCATCTGTTGATGAAATTGTGGGGGTTTCTGTTTTTGGCGAATACATTGTATCGGTGTTCTTCCTCTTTTTGCAGTTCTGGTGTGCTGCAGTGTGTTGTGGCCCTTTTGAACAGTGTCTTGATGCAACTTCTTTTTGTGTATGTTGGGGTGATTGCTTTCGTAGTTCAGGACTTGGTCTGTGTGTGTGGCCACCAGAACTGCAAAAAGAGGAAGAACACTGAAGAACGAAGGGAATCCAAGTGTTTGATTTGAATTTTACAGGACTGGATTAATTCTCTTAGAGGTATCTGTAACATTCCACCTTGAAGATATTCAATCAGTCATAAATAGTCAAGGGCACTTGGTCTCTCCAGTTTACTGAATTAACTCTCGGGGCCAGAGGAATATATCAAAAGAATCATTCAAGATCCTTTCTCCAAACTTACACCTCTCTTCCTCTCTGACAGATGTGTAGAATGAACTGGTAGAACAGATCAGCTTTTATTAAGGGTGTCCCCTTGACAAAGATATGCTTTTCATTGATGGAGAGTGATGTTTCTGAAGAACGTTGTGTACAGAAAATATTTCCTGGCTTAAGCTTTCACAGGCTTTGAGACGGGCAGTTCTGCAGCTATATATGAAGCAATCAGGCACTGCCTGTGTGCCGTGCAATATGTTCAGTGCCCTTTGATCTCTGTTCCAGCTCAGACTTGGCTGAGGAAATGAATGTGCTTGTTCGCTGTCTCGCTATCAGATTAGGGACATGGAGGGAAGGAGTTCCAGCACTTATGCCAGATCTCCCAGTGGGCACCAACTCATGTGTCAGAACTGCCCTGAATACAGTCATTGCTGTGAAGCCAGTTAATCTGCCACAAGGAGGAGAGCTTCAGGTGTTAAAGAATATCAAAAGGTATTATATTTGGGAGACAGTTATAGTTTTGAGAAATCAAGTCATAATAAGCTTCACCTTGTAGAGAATTAAACAAAAAGTTATTTGAGACGTTTCCAATTGAATGCTGGTGGCAGATAGATAAGGCCGGCTCAGATCTGATGCAAAACAATGTGTCACAGAATGAAAGGGAAGGGGGAGAAATCAATACCTTCGGAAAAGGAGATATTTACCATGTAAAAACGAATGAGGTTCAGAAGAAAAGAAAGTCTTGTGTTTATAGACAGCCTTTCACAGCCACAGAATGTCCCGAATTACCTTACAGGCCACTGTGTACTTATGGTCCTCTGGGACTATAACAACTTTTACTTTTGTAGTGCAGCCACTGTTGTAAGGTAGAGAATTGTGCTAGCCATGTTGTACACCTCAAACAGCAGGGAAATAATGTTTGAATAATCAGCTGTATTGGAGATGTTAGTTGTGAAATAAATATTGGCGAAGACACCAGGGGAAATGATCCCTATTCTTCTTTGATGTAAAGCCATCTAATGTCTAGGAACATTGGTTATAGGAACAAAGGAGTCAGGAGTAGGATAATTGTCCCCTCAAGTTTTCTCCATTATTTGATTAGATCAAGGCTGATCATCTATCTGAAAGCCGTTTTCCCACGCGATCTCCATATCCCTTGAGTTCTGGACTCCCCCATCCTAGGGAAAGACCTTGTCTATTTACCCTATCCATGGCCCTCATGACTTTATAAACCTCTGTAAGGTCACCCTTCAGCCTGTGATGCTCCAGGGAAAATAGCCCCAGCCAATTCAGCCTCTCCTTATAGCTCAAATTCTTCAACCCTGGCAACATCCTTGTATCTTTTCTGAACCCTTTCATGTTTCACAACATCTTTCCAATAGGAAGGAGATAGAATTGCACACAATATTCCAACAGTGGCCTAACCAATATCCTGTCCAGCTGCAACATGACCTCCCAACTCCTGTACTCAATACTCTGATCAATAAAGGAAAGCAAACCAAACGCCTTCTTCACTATTTTATCAACCTTGACTCCACTTTCAAGGAGCTATGAACCTGCACTCCAAAGTTTCTTTGTTCAGCAACACTCCCCAGGACCTTACCATTAAGTGTGTAAGGACTGCTCTGATTTGCTTTTCCAAAGTGCAGCACCTTGCATTTTATTAAATTAAACTCCATCTGCCACTCCTCAGCCCATTGGCCCTTCTGATCAAGATCCTGTTGTGCTCTGAGGTAACCTTCTTCACTGTCCACAATATCTTCAATTCTGGTGTTATTTGCAAACTTACTAACTATACCTCCTATGTTCACATCCAAATCATTTATATAAATGACGAGAAGCAGTAACCCACAATGATCCTTGTGGCACACAACTGGTCACAGGTCTGAAAGGCAACTTTCTTCTACCTTTGAGTCAGTTCTGTATCCAAATAGCCAGTTCTTCCATATTCCATGTGATGTAACCTTGCTAACCAGTCTACCATGAGGAACCTTGTCGAACGCCTTACTGAAGTCCATGTAGGTCACATCCACCACTCTGCCCTCATAAATCCTTTTCATTACTTCTTTAAAAACCTCACTCCAGTTCAAGAGACATGATTTCACATGCACAAAGCATGTGACTATCCCTAAGCAGTCCTTACCTTTCCAAATATATGTTAATCCCATCTCTCAGGATTCCCTCCAACAACTTGCCCACCATTAACGTCAGGCTAATCGGTCTATCATTCCCTGGCTTTTCCATACCACCTTTATTAAACGGTGGCACCATGATAGCTAACCTCCAGTCTTCCAGCACCTCACCTGTGGCTATTGATGAGACAAATATTTCAGCAAGGGGCCCAGCAATCACTTCTCTAGCTTCCTACAGAGTTCTAGGGTGCACCTGATCAGGTTCTGGGGATTTATCCATCTTTATTCATTTTAAGACATTCAGCACCTCCCCCTCTGTAATCTGGACATTTTTCAAGATGTCACCATCTATTTCCCCACATTCTATATCTTCTATGTCCTTCTCCATTGTAAACACAGATGCAAAATACTTGTCTTGTATCTCCCCCATCTCCTGCAGCTCCACGCATAGGCTGCTTTGCTGATCTTTGAGGGGTCCTATTCTCTTCTGAGTTACCCTTTTGTCCTTAAAAGTGTTTATAAAAACCCTTTAGATTCTCCTTAATCCTATTTGCCAAAGCTATCTTATATCTCTTTTTTGCTCTCCTGATTTCCCTCTTACATATAATCCAACTGCCTTTATGCTCTTCTAAAGATTCACTCGATCCCTGCTGTCTATACCTAATATAACCAAACCCTCAATTTCTCTAGTCATCCCTACACAAGCCAGACTTGCCTTTCACCCAAACAAGAATATACAGTCTCTGGACTCTCATTATCTCATGGTTGAAGGCTTCCCATTTTCCAGCTGTCCCTTTACCTGTGAACAACTGCCCCCACTCAATTTTCGAAAGGTTTTGCCTAACACTGTCAAAATTAGTCTTCTTCCAATGTAAACCTTAAATTTTTAGATCTGGTCTATCCTTTTCCATCATTATTTCAAAACTAATAGAATCATGGTCGCTGGCCCCAAAGTGCTCCCCCACTGATACCTCAGTCACCTGCCCTGCCTTATTTCCCAAGAGTAGGTCAAGTTTTGAACCTTCTCTAATAGGTACATCCACATACTGAGTCAGAAAAATTTCTTGTACACACTTGACAAATTCCTTTCTATCTAAACCCTTAATGCTATGGCAGTCCCAGTCTATGTTTGGAAAGTTAAACTCTGACCATAACCACCATATTATTCTTACAGATAACTGAAATCTCCTTACAAATTTGTTTCTCAACTTCCCACTGACTACTGGAGGGGCCTGTAGTACAAATCCTAATAAGGTGAGCATCCTTTCTTATTTCTCAGTTCCATCCAAATAACTTCCGAGGATGCATTTCCAGGAATATCCTCCCCTCAGTACAGCAGTAATGTTATCCCTTATCAAAAATGCCATTCCCCCTCCTCGCTTGCTTTCCCTTCTGTCTTTCCTGTAGCATTTGTATCCTGGAACATTCAGCTGCCAGTCCTGCCCATCCCTGAGCCATGTTTCTGTAATTGCTATGATATCCCAGTCCCATGTTCCTGACCATGTCCTGAGTTCATCTGCCTTTCCCGTTAGGCCTGTTGCTTTGAAATAAATGCAGGTTAATTTGTCAGTCCTACCTTGTTCTCTGCTTTGTTCTGGCATGCCTTGACTCTTTGACTCGCTCTTTTCCTAACTGTACTGGTCTCAGATTGATCTCTTTCCTCACTATCTCCCTCAGTCCCACCTTACTAATTTAAATCCTCCTGAGCAGCTCGAGCAAATCTCCCTGCCAGTATACTAGCCCCCTTCCAATTCAGGTGCAATCCGTCTTTCTTGTACAAGTCAATTCTACCCCAGAAGAAATTCCAATGATCCAGAAATGTGAACCTTTCTCCCATACACTAGCTCCTCAGCCATGCATTCATCTGCTCTATCCTCCTATTCCTGCCCTCACTAGCTCATAGCACTGGGAGGAATCCAGATATTACTACCCTCGAGGACCTCCTTTTTAAATTCCTGCTTAGTGTCTATATTCTCCCTTCAGAATCTCATCCTTTTCCTTTCCTATGTCATTAGTTCCAATGTGTACAATGACCTCCAGCTGGTCCCTTTCCCCCGTGAGAACATTCTGCACCCTCTCCAAGACATCCTTGATCCTGGCACAAGAGAGACAACATACCATTCTGATTCATCGCTGTCGGCCGCAGTAGTGTCTGTCTGTGCCTCAGACTAACGAGTCCCCTATCACAATTGATCACTTGGAACCTGACGTACCCCACGTTACATTAGAGCCAGTCTCAGTACCAGAAACCTGGCTGTTCATGCTACATTCCCTTGATAGTCCATCACCCACTACATTTTCCCAAACAGCATATTTATTTGAGATGAGGATAACCACAGGAGACTCTTGCACTATCTGCCTCCCTCTCCTACCTTTCCAGCAGGTAACCCGTCTACCTGACTGAATCTGCATCTTTTCCCCTTTCCTATAGCTATCATCCATCCCAGCACCTAGCCCCTGTAAATTCCTCTGCCTCTACCTGCCACTCCAACTGATCCATGCAATCTGTTAGGATTTGCAACCAGAAATACAAGACAATTTAGAGAAATGGAGCTTCAAAGCTAAGCCGGGATGGATCTTTAACTTGGGCGTCATGGCTAGAGAGGAATGCAGCAGAGACATCTGAATAGATGACAAAGAATTGCACTTGTTTTGGGAGGTAATGGTGGGAGAGAAGTTTGAGGAGATGGTAGTGGACAAAAGAAGCCAAGGCATGATTTTTGTGGTTGAGGACAAACCTGGAGTACTGAGCAGTTCTGCAGAGGAGTAAAGGACCAGACAATAAGGTCTCTGAAAAAGCTAATGAAGTGAATAACAAGTTACTCTTCTTTCAGTTGAGGGATGAATGTTAACCAGGCATTGGGCAAGACTGCCTATCCTCATGGACCTGTGCCATGTGGCTTGGAATCTACTGTATCCATTTGAAATGGTAAATGTGACCTTTGTTCTTAATCTGATCGAAACGTACTTAAGCTTGGTGAGAGAGTACTGACAGAACGATGTAAACCTCCAGGCGAATGGTGGTAGAAAAGTGAGAAACATGAGGACAATCATAAATTAGTCCTTAAACAGAAGCTGGGAGCCACAGGTCACTCTCTGCTGCTTTGGGATCTAAATATTTAGAAACTCAGTTACAAATGGAAGCAAATATTTTTCTACATGTAGTTGGCATCAATCTCTATGTCCAGTCATTGCAACTTTTCCACATAAGCTATTCTGTCTGGTTATGAATGGATGCGGTCAATCTGTTTCCCTTTGACATGACTGCACGTAATTGATTAATCTACCTCTGTGGTTGCCTTTTTAATGACAACATGCCAACTAATTCCTTTCTGTCAAACTTGTTGGTTTACATTAATGGCGACGTTCAAGGTGAGTGACTGTTGGCTTTATTCCTGATGAAGGGCTTTTGCTCAAAACATTGATTTTCCTGCTCCTCGGATGCTGCCTGACCTGCTGTGCTTTTCCAGCATCACTCGAATCTTGACTGTCATCTCCAGCATCTGCAGTACCCACTTTCGCCACCTGATATGCTTCTTCTGTTGTGCTGTCAGCCTTGCTGTGAATCAGTAATGGGGGATAAGGGTAGGTGCAGAGGCGCACTTAAAATGGCCATGTCAAACTGGGCACAGCATTCAGGAAACATTGCATTTTGACATCGTCAGCTGGTAACATTGGAACAGAAATCAGTTTTCAGCATGTCAGTCTGCTTTTCCATTCAATTAGATTCATTAGTGGCCTGTACTTAAACACTGTATCATGTCTGGTTCTCACCTTAACGTGTACTTGTGGATCTCAGTTGTCAAAGTTCCAATTTTCTTTTAATGTCCAATTTCTTGAGTGTTTCTGCAGCTACATGCATGCAGGTAAGCACAAGATATTCCAACACACTCCTAACTTGTGCATTGGAAGAGGTAGGAAGAAAAATGTGTGATCTACAAAATTGCATTAGTAGTGCTAAAACGCTATCTTTGAAAGATGCTTTGGTAGAATCGAATATCTACCAATCTAATCAAAACTGCATTCACCTAACAGTGTTGAAACACAGAGCCAAACCTGACATAAGTACAGCCATGATCAAGATGTTTTTTATCCTGGGCAGAAAACACTGAGTATTGTGTCCACGCCTGGGAAAGCATGAAGGAAACAGCCAAGAGCTGTGGAAAAACACAAGGAGAAATCTCATGTTGGAATTCAGAATTGCAATCACAAAATGGAGAAACTAAAGACCTTTTGATCTTAGAAAAGGGTACACAAGACTCTAAACAGAAGGTAAGGTAGGAAAAGAAAATTAAATTGTGAGAGTAAGACAAAACGATACAAGTTCACATTAGCCAAAGAAAAGATTTGAGTTGACATTCAGCTAGACCTCACACATTGAATAATCAATGCAATGACAAGATTTTGGAAAAAATGTAGTGAAGGCAAAGAGCTTGAAAATTTTGAAGGACTGACTGTATGTGATAGTGAGGAGGGAAGGGAAAGTGATATTAAGATCTTTTTGAATTGGCCAGGTAATCTTCCTCATCAGAATTCCCTTCACAAGATAAGATATCAAGCTGCAGCGATGTAGAAAGTTGCTGCTTTAGATATTTTTAACTTGAGTAATGTTTCCATCAATAAACTAATGAATTTTGGAAAACCTCCTTCAAACATTTGTGTAAGTATACATCATCGTTGAGCTGACAACTGCACTGCAGACAATTTTTAGTTGTATTGTTCAAGAGATGTGTAACATTTTTTAATAGAAAGGGCCACAACAGCCCTCTCAATTCCTGTGGTAAATTTTCTGTTATCCTTCAGCAAAACATTTCACATAAACAGCACTCATGAATAAAATGCAATTAAAGGCTTTCTTTGACTTCTTTGTTACCCATTTGAAATGGTTCAGTGTGCACACAATTAACAAACTTCAAACATATCGCTGGAGCACAGTCTTTGTTCTGGGGGGACAAAAAGCTCAATGGGCACACAGATTTCAGTTCAACAGCATTGAACAAATACTCTCAAATGCTAAAGGTTGAAAAACAGAGACATTTTGAAGTAGGCACTAGTGGCTTCTGCTAATTCGGTTCGTAATTTTGCGTTTTAGTCAGAGATACTAAAAGACAATACAGGCAGCAGTGCCTGGATTCTAGTCGCTAATGCTAAATTCCTGCACAGTCTTTATCAATTGTTTTCAATCATTCAAGTAAATATTGTGAAGTGGGGTAGATTTGAATAGTAGGTGGTATTCAGGAGCTTTGAAATCACTGTATAATGTGGTGTGAGCCTGGTATAAGATACTACATTTTTTGCCAAGGTTAAAATGCATGTTTAATCTTGTACACATGTATAAATTGATGTCTGCTTCTATTTTACAAATATAAAATGCACATTTATGACGATATTTGAATTAGGAGTCAGCCTCAATTTTTTTCATCTCTGGGATACTGATTTGGGATTATACTCATGCCTTAATGGAGGAGATCAATCAAGTGATGCCAACCATGTTGGTAAGTAGGAGTTTAAGATGTAAAAACAATGACTGCAGGTACTGGAAACCAGATTCTGGATTAGTGGTGCTGGAAGAGCACAGCAGTTCAGGCAGCATCCAAGGAGCTTCGAGATCGACGTTTTGGGCAAAAGCCCTTCATCAGGAATAAAAGCTGGGAGTTGCAGTGGGAGAGGGACTCCCTGAGATTCTTGTAGAGAGAGGAGGAAAACTTCTTCAAGACAGGCGGAGTTTAAGATGTGCCCACACAGAGCAGGCTGTAACATGGCACACAGGAAATTAGTCCTCTTACAAAAAAAAACATAAAGCTGGTTTCAAGCTAAAGTTTGTAATGTTTGTTAACCTGTTAAATAACCACACTGCAGGGACGGCATTCAGTCAGTGAAACTTGGTGCAAGACGGAAAGAAAATAGAATCTGTCATAAAGTAAATGAGCAAGACCAAACGCATCATTAGCACACACAATAGTCAGTGGCCTCATCTTGAGAAGTCTACACTGGAGTGGGTCACTGCAAATAGTCAGACTGGATACATCATCACCACAAATATAAAGTAAATATAGCCAATGAAGTAGATAGGAAAGAAAACATTTGTGAGGAGATTACAAACTGCAAAAGGATATAGGCAGGTTAAGTCAGTGGGCTAAAAACTGGCAGATAGAGTATAACGCAGGAGAAGGTGAGGTTGTCTGCTTTGGCAGGAAGAATACAAAATCACCAATAATATTTCGAGGGAAGGAGCCTATAGAGCGCTGCAGTACATTAAGGTATCGGTGTCCTTGTACATGAATCACAAAAATAGTGGCCTGCAGATAGAGCAATTAATTAAGAAAACAAACAGTAAGCAGGGAATTCTTACCATAACTGCAGAAGTCATTGGTGAGAGCACAGCTGGAGTGCCGTGAGAATTTTGCATAAGGATGTATTTACTTACAATGGAGGCAGTTCAGAGAAGATTCCCTAGGTTGGTTCCCAGTGTGAAAAGGTTGTACTATGAGGAATAATTGAGAAGGTCAGATCTAAAATCATTGGCTTTTAGAAGAATGAAAGTCGATCTTTTGAAAAATATACAATTCTCAAGAGAGCTTGGCAGAGTGGATGCTAGGACAATGTTTTTCCTCATGGGTAAATTCTAGAATGAGCTGGCACAGTCTCAGAGGAAGGGTTTTCCATATAAAATGGAATTTCTTCTCTCAGAGGGTCATCATCCTTTGGAATTCTTGGTGATGGCTTGGTGATCAATCAAGTTGGTAAGCAGGAGTTTAAGATGTGCCCACACAGAGCCGGCTGTAACATGGCACACAGGAAATGTGACATATATTCAAGGTTGAATTGGACGGAACTTTGATCCACAACTGATTAAAGGGCTATAACAGATTACACAGAGACTATCAAAATCACCTGGATGTTGACATTACCAGTCTCCAGTGATTTGTCATCAGACTGCAGGAAAAACACAAGTGTCCACTAAGTCACTAAACAACATGAACTTAATGCCCATGAATTTCAATATAGCCAGTTACTGAAGTGGAGTGGAATAGTTTGCGAAAAGCAGAGGGAGGACAATATTAATGGTAGACCTTGCCTGCACGGCCAACATGATGAGATGAAAATTGTTGGCAATTGTCAAAAGCAAAATCATGAGGAAAGCCAATTCTCTGAAGATTTGTCTGTGATAACAGTTGGATGGATAAGGATGGAGTGAAGCTATGGATCCTACTAACTTAATGAAAGAACACAACTTATGAGATTGAGATCCGGCATTACCAAGAGTTTCCTTTGGAGAAATGATACAGAAACTGTAGTTATATGGTGGGGGTGTCATGCTTCAACAAGCTACTCAAGGAACATCATCATACTGAACCGAATGTTTGACAGAGAAAATATCACCACCAAAAGTGGAAATGTGCCGTCTACCTGCTTGATTTTTAATGTGGTTTTCTCACCAAATTGTGCACAAACTGCTATCAGAATCTTTATAAAATAGAAAACATCCAATTCATGGGATGGGGTGGAAATTGATTTGTTGGTGAAGAGATGGTTATGAATCTGAAAGTGCTACATCTGATGAACCTTGTGATGTTGTCACAAACAATGTGAATCAGGATGAATTCAATGAACTCTTCGCCTGGAACATTAAAGACAATGGAATCGATCTGTTTTAAAACATTATGGTTATGGTTCAAACTATCCTTGTATAATTATTTCATCAAACAAAATATGATAAGTTGATTTAATGTATATTTTTTTCCGTTTCAAAATGACACCCATCCACACAAGTAGTTCACATTTTATGCTTTGAATAATTCAACTCCTGTTTTTGAAATGAATTTTCAAAATTACAGCAGTTGACTTACAAACCATCATTTATGATATGTGATGATGTTTCACTTTAACAAGGTTGCTTTGTTCTTGTTTTTTTTAAGAGAGGTCATAAAGACAGAGGTGCTGAAATGTCTGGAAACACCCTACTTTAACAATGGCAGTGGTGTGGCCAGTTCTCCCACTTCAAATTTTTATTTAGCTTGGTTCAGATTAGTTGTAGCAGAAGCTGCTATTGTGCAAAAAGGTTCCATGCTTCAGCAGATGATTCTTGACTGGCTTCTCTCTCTGAAATCTCTCCTGCCTGTAAGAACCTATTGAATTTACTTTTGCCAAAGGTGGTTCATGGATTGTAATGGGAATTGGAACAACTCCCTAGTTAAGTTGCCATGTTGGGTCAGTTGTGTTTTCCAAATTTCCAAAGTTATTCTAAATTTCACTTTCTTGTGTTTGAGTTTCAACTGTGGTGTTTAAATAAATTCTGTTTAGCTTAAAGACAAGTGGTTTGACCAGCTGTGTCACACCTGGAATATCCACTTCACATCTGCCTTTAAAATAAGAAAATGTTAGAGTCTAGGCTACCTTCTTAAACTAGTTTGAAGGGGTGCGGTCTGGTCCATAACAGCTTTGCCACCATAAGCTGTCTTCCACACCACCCCTACAGGCAGTTGACAGGATAGGTAGCTTAGATATTTTAGGATTGGTTGCTTGGACTTTCTAATAACATTCAGAGATGTTATTAAACACTTCTGGAGCAAGTGGGACTTGAACAAGGCGTCCAGGCCTAGTGGTATGGACACCAAAGGAGCTGTCTAGAATAGGTAGCTTGTTTTTTGCAGAGAGCTGGCATGAGCTTGTTGCATCAAATCATATCCTTCTAGATATTTTCTAATCAATCTATTCAGAGATAGTATTATGCACCTCTGGAGCAGGTGGGGCTTGAACCTGGGTCTTCTGGCTCAGAGATAGGGACACTACCACTGCTTCACAGCAGTCCTTTATGAAGGGCAAATAGTTTGCTACCCAGACTCAACATGTGTCAGCTGGAATTGAGTGATGTCTTTAAATGAGCAGAAGGAAAGGATATGTAATGAATGGCTCCTTATCAAGAAGGCAGAAAGCTGATTAAATCCTCAGGTACATGTTATCCCTTTTTGTTTGTACGTGAGATGTTTCATTCAACGAGCATCAGAATGCACCTCAGATTCTTCTCATTTTCCCCATTAACTGAAATGCTCTATGTGCTGGAAGCTTCCACAATCAGCTTCACCCTGACCATGGTCTTCACTGCAATTGCTCAGCCAGCTTTACAGAGCTCCTGTTTATTGAGTAGCAAGATATAATTGAAAATTCAGTCCCATTTTGTATTTTATTGACTTTATGGATTTGCCAGCAGAATTTGCTTTGATTCTTATAGCTAGAAACCTAAAGATAATTTCTTCAGCAAATCCCCATCCCTAACCAGTTACCTGAAGGAGTGTGGGGTGGCTAATTTTAGTCTTCCTATCACCCCATGCAGGACATTGTAGATACATGCCTTTGTGTCCTTCCCTTACATTAACCATTAGCCTTAAGGCTTATAATGACATCTTGTGCTACAATTTCATGCAGTTTCATTCTGCCTTGTTGATTGAATCCATGAACCCGCTACCCATTCCTTCCAATATTTATTTTCATTACTTGACTCGACTTGTTTAGCTGCTTTTGCCTTTTCAGATGTAGACTGAAATTGCATTAGTTGTAAAATGCAAATGGCTGCATGATGTACTTTCCTGAGAGCTGGTCTGTTATTGGTACTTGATTTCTGACTCTCACTGAACATAGAGACAAAAACCACAGATGTTGGAATCCAAGGTCGACAGGGAGGAGGCTGGAAGAACACAGCAAGCCAGGCAGCATCAGGAGCTGGAGAAGTTGATGTTTCGGGTGTAACATGACATCCCACCCCTTTTGGTTGTTTGCACTATTCTTCTAGTAAGCCCATTTGTTTAGGAGCAGACTATGTTTCTGATAAACATACAGGAGGAGAGGCTGCAGCTCCAAGGACGTTCTGAGCACAGTGACTTTCAAGTTCAGATGGTGATGAGATATGGTGTGAGGTAATAGAGAATAGAAGGTGCTGTGTAAGAGGTTAAACCTGTCTGCCAATTAGACATTCCAGTGATGTATATAATATAGTGAGATCTTCCTCTTGCAGCCTAGTGGCAAGATGAAGGGACCATAAATTAATGTCTTCATTACCTCAGCACACTCTGAATATTCTTTAGCTGCAAGACCAAGAATATTATTTTTAGTATTGCTTCTGGACTGATGTAAGGTGGACACTGGAGGAGACCCAGGAATCCCAGACTGTGTGCTTTCCACATTCTCCTCTTTGACCTAAAGCCAAGCATACGAGCTGAGGCATGACTCATCAGCTGATATAATAAATAAAACTGAACACAGAATGTGGCTCATATAACTCATATCAACAACTTGAAGTGAATATACGCAGCATACAAATAACAAGTGAATTTATAAGAATGACTACTCACGCCGCCATAAAACATAGGAGCAGACATTGGCCATTCAGCCCATCGAGTCTGCTCTGCCATTCAACGAGATTGTGGCTGATCTGATAATCCTCAACTCCACTTTCCAACCTTTTCCCTATATGCCTTAGTCCTTTTCCCAGTTAAAACTCTGTGTATGTTATAACAGCCTTCTTGGAAGGGAATGCATGAAGGCAGACTTCATGAATGAGCAGACTTAAAGCAATAGTTGTAATCAAATGACAGACTCAAGAAGTAGAGGAATATTCAGTCGTTTGAATATTTTTACCCATTCCCGGTGGCATTCAGAAGTGCTTATTTTTGCCCAGAGAGCTCAGGGTATGTCTTTATGGTGTGAGAAACTGATCTGCAGCTACTTTCATGTTGTCCACTTCCATGCTGTTCCTTTTGCTTCTCCAAGCATTGATTATCAAGGAGAAAACTGCAGCCTCAATCTCTGAATACCACGGGACTTAAAAACAAAACCGCCTTAACTGTCCTGTGTTTTCCTATCAGCCTTTCATTTGTTCAACGAAAAGTGCCAGTCAGATCAAGGAATAAAGAACAAAGGATTTTGATAGCCATGAGATTAAGGCAACCCCTAAAACTGATGCTTAATGCAACTTGAGTAAAGTGAGGGTTAAGTGCTGCAGCTTTAAGAACCAATGCTAAAAGTGATATTTTGAGGGATATGTGAACCGTTGTCTTGTACAGCATAAGAATCATTGTTGTTTTATATATCAAACTGTTGGATTGATTTTTCCTCTGATGCTCTGACCCTTTGATTATAGGCTGGGAAGAAATTCAGCTTCCAGTAGTTTCATTACTTCTGCCTTCATGCATTCCCTTCCGAGAAGGCTGTTATAATTACAGATCGTCGAACTCCCAAATGAAAATCTCTTTTCTTCTATTCATAAACTCAAAGAATGAGCAGACTTAAAGCAATAGTTGTAATCAAATGACAGATTCAGGAAGTAGAGGAATATTCAGTTGTTTGAAAGACTGTATTTATAGCATCAGATAATTCTGATTAGTTTGTGTGTGTGTGAACGTGAGTATGGGAGAGAGAGGAAATAGCAGCAGATTGAGCACTGACTAACAGTACAGGAATGGGGCATAAGGCTAGCTTCATGTATACTTGACATTCATTCTGTATGGGAGCCCATGGAACAGTAAAATGGGGTCCTCTGGAACAGTGGGTCAGGCAGCATCCAAGAAGGGCTCATGCCCGAAACATTGATTCTTCTGCTCCTTGGATGCTGCCTGACCTGCTGCGCTTTTCCAGCAACACATTTTCAGCTCTGATCTCCAGCATCTGCAGTCCTCACTTTCTCCTCTGGAACAGTGCACACTTCTTTGAGGTGCCAATGATATCTGATATCATTTTGGTGGGACTATTAATGTTTATACAGTGACTGTCCACTGAAAGCATCAGAACAGACAAGCCGCACTGTCGATGAGTCTGTCCCACTGCTTTGATGATAGCAATGCAACTTTGGAGCTTAAAACTCCAGCTAATGTCCTCTCCAAATCCTACACAGTTGAACTGTATTCAGTTATCATTTCAAGTTGCAAAGATGTATACAGAGTGGTCTGACGGTGCTATAGCACTTTTTTGCTGACTTCAAGGCTTCTGCATAAATCAGTTGCTCTCAGACATGGATTGAGTATGAGGATATTCCCTTTGGAGGATAAACAGAGGTCACACAGAGTAGGACAAGATGCTGGAAGAGGGAGAAGACTCTCAGCAAGAAGCCATCATCTTCCAGGATACTTAGGGAGCAAACCCATTGTTGTTTGGTTGTTGTACATCAGAAAAGGTAAATTCAGCATGGGGGAGGTGCAACAAATATTAACCAAACAGATCCTTTTGATGGTGAGAGTGTTGAACAATGTGAGATTAAGGAGACTAGGCCTATACACTTAAAAGAGCGAGAGGTGGAACACAAAAACATGCAAAATTCAAATAAATCTCAACAGAGTAAATGAAGGAAGAATGTGTCCGCTGTCTTGACTCACGAGTCTAGAACGTGGATGCACAGTCTCAGAATGAGGAACATGTCACATAAGGTTAAGAAGAGTATGAAATTCTTCATGCTAAGTATTTGGAATTGTCTGTCCCAAAGAGTTTTTGGGGGCTAGATCATTGAGACAATCACGAAAAAGTCAATAGGTTGCTAAGTATTGAAGACATTGGAGGAAAGTGCTGGAAAATGGCATTGAGATCGAAGAGCAGCCATGATTCTTTGAAAGGCAGGGCAGTCTAGATGGACTGAATGGCCTAGTCTTGCTCTTATTTCTGATGTTCTAATATTTCTCTGCAAGGACCTCAGTGAAATCTGCCTCCACCTGTAGCTACAGTCTCAGCTCCTATGGGCAGTGGCATTGGATGTGACTGGGGTCTCTGTCTCCTGGAGACATTGTCAGCATCTCTCGAGTTACTACCCAATGCCTCATGAAGGAGGTCAATGGGGCTATCTATTTTAAATTCCCTACACTGTGGAACAGGCCCTTCAGCCCAACAGGTCTGCACTGACCCTCCGAAGAGTAACCCGTCCAGACCCATTCCCCTACCCTATTATCCTATATTTACCCCTGACTAATGCACCTAACCTACACAGCCCTGAACACTATGGACAACTTAGCATGGCCAATCCATCTAACCTGCACAGCCTTGTATTGTGGGAGGAAACCGGAGCACCCAGAGGAAACCCACGCAAACACGGGAAGAATGTGCAAACTCCACACAGACAATCACCTGAGGTTGGAATCGAACCCAGTTCCCTGGTGCTGTGAGACAGCAGTGCTAACCACTGAGCCCCCGTGCCATATTTAACGACTCCTAATTCTTTCCTACTGAAGACAAAAAGGTGGAGTCAAGAAATAGCTTTGTTGAGATGGCAGATTTGTCCACAATGCAGGGTGCCTCGCACTTCACTTCATCGACCCTCCAATGGCAATTCCTCTCCAAACCAGAACTGAATGAGATTCCACACCCCTCCCTGCGTGGCTGGTGTGTGACCAGAGGGAGTCAATCCTTCAAGTCAATGTCCAGTGTCTTGGCAGCTGTCAGGATTCATACATTCCTTCAGAGCCATGATGTGATAGAGGAAACTGACACAAGGTCGGCATCACCTCGATCCCTGCGTCACTGAGCCATATGAGTGTTGAGTTGAGTAATCATCCTGCAGTGCCTCACTGCTTAAAGAGGACTGCTATTGTCATCAGTTGTACACTGAGCAGCTGAGGAATAGGGAATGAGGAAGAGCAGGAAAAAGCAAAGATGAGTAAGACGGTGAGGCAGACTGGACAGCGCCATTTTGCTCTCCATGCAGTGTATCAACAGCAAATGCAAACCAACCTCCTCATTCATCAACAATTTCAATTTTATGCTCTCTGTCTCTCTCTATCACTGATGCTCACACAACCAACTTGGTCACAATTCAAAACCCAAAAGGCAGCACAAAATAAATAGTCCAAATTGAATTTTGCATGGAAATCATACCATGTTGTGTACAAAAGTCAACTGTTCACCTTTTTGCATTAGCCTGTGCTTGTCTTGCTGGTGGTTTTGCCAGCTCCTATCTTCCTGAACAATGGTCTCTCAATGCCTGCAGCATGATTGACGGAAGGCTGCGAGCATTCAGCAAGGAGATTGCATCTGCTTCTGGAAGATGACCCTAACCTGAGATTAGAAATCCTGGTTTTGGAATACACTATTCTTTCTGGACTACCCTGGTCTTGCCCTGGAGTGGTGGACTTGGCCTGGGCATGGTGGTCTTGCCCTGGTGTGGTGGATTCGGCCTGGCATGGTGGTCTTGCCCTGGTGTGGTGGATTCGGCCTGGCATGGTGGTCTTGCCCTGGAGTGAAAGTCTAGTCCCACATCCCAGGTATCCCAGTGGCCTGGCAGGTGATGTCATCCAGTGCAGTGGGATTCTTTGGCAGAGGTGTCCAGCCCTGTATTCCATTGTCCTGGCATGGTGGTCTCATCCCTGCGTGTCCCAGTGTAGCATTCACATCCCACCATGACAGTCCTGACTCTGTACATCCCGCTGTTGTGTTCTCATCCAGGAATGGCAGTGTCATTCCGGCTGTTTCTGCAGTGTATTCCATCGATCCTTGATCGGCTTTCCCAAGCCCAGGAGCCATTAGCTGAACTGTGACAAACTTTGTCTTAATTTTACATATTTTATTATTGTGTACAATGTATCATAAAGATAAGTACCATGGAACAAGTATTGTTCTACTGCTTTTACACACAATATACACAACTATGATGGCAGCATTCGGAGCTTCTCTTGCAGCCCACACATGTGGACTTGCTGCTGTTACTGCTGCAATGGTAGTTAAGGCATTGTCCAGTTTGGATACACATATGCAAAGAGTTGACCACCAGTTCCATGCTGTAAAAGATGGGCTTTGAGCTTTGCAAAGAGCTTCCCAAGATGGTCCTAGTCTCTTCCATGCTCCTTGACATTGACTGCAGGCTTCCTAATTATCAAAGCATTTTGGTCTGAAAAACGGTTTTTCAAAAAACTGACCCAAAAAAGTGCTAGGCCGTGTCCTGTGGAGCAGAATCCATATATGACCTTGCTGTCAACAACGTGGCACTCACACTGTCCTTGGTCTCTGTCCACAGGAAGCCTGCTCATGTCCAGTGTCACTCAGCATTTCCTCTTTTAATCTATACTCTAACATAATTCAGACAGTATCTGAGCTGGGCACTGCATATGGAAACAAATGGTGATGACTTTAACTGAGCTGAGACCATAAGACCATAAGACATAGGAGTGGAAGTAAGGCCATTCGGCCCATCGGGTCCACTCCGCCATTCAATCATGGCTGATGCGCATTTCAGCTCCACTTACCAGCGTTCTCCCCGTAGCCCTTAATTCCTCTAGACAACAAGAATCCAGCAATCTCGGCCTTGAAGACATTTAGCGTCCCGGCTTCCACTGCACTCCGTGGCAATGAATTCCACAGGCCCACCACTCTCTGGCTGAAGAAATGTCTCCGCATTTCTGTTCTGAAATGACCCCCTCTAATAAGGCTTATATCACATGCAGCTTGTAAATCTGTAATTGGGGGTAGGGATCTGAGAAGGAGGATTAACCAGTGAGGATATGGCTATCTTTAAAGGTTTCGGCTGTCCCAGAACCTCTGAAATGAGCATCTGATAATGACCAGAACAATCTTCCCCATGTGGTTTAGTGCACATAGGCTTGGCTTCTCTCTTCCAATTAACTTCCTCCAGTTGTATGTCATATTGCTCTGCAAGACAAAGCGATATGGATCAGTGAGTGTGGGACAGTCTATCTGGCTGTCAGTACAATCTCAGATGTAGATGTGAGCCTTGCAGCAGTATTAAATTTGAGATGGTGAGGTGAACTTATGAATGTTAACGTCAAGACATGATTGATCGGGATTCTGAGTAGGTAAGTGACGCATTGAGGCAAAAGTGAGGACTGCAGATGCTGGAAATCAGAGTCTAGATTAGAGTGGTGCTGGAACAGCACAGCAGGTCAGGCAGCATCCGAGGAGCAGGGAAATCGACGTTTCGGGCAAAAGCCCTTCATTAGGAAAACATCGATTTCCCTGCTCCTCGGATGCTGCTTGACCTGCTGTGCTTTTCCAGCGCCACTCTAATCTAGACTCTGATTTCCAGCATCTGCAGTCCTCACTTTTGCTTAGTTGACTTGAATTGTACTGCGAATCCTCTTGCAAGGATGCCTACCTTGAAGAAGTTTCCCTCCTCTCTCCACAAGAATCTCAGTGAGTCTCTCTCTCACTGCAACCCCCAAGTCATCTCCTCTGCCCTGAAGCTCTTCAACCATTTTCTGAAACAGACTTGCTACCACAGCCACATCTGCTTCCTCAGTGCTTGCCAAGCAGCCAACTGATCCCACATGAACTCCGGACTACATTCAAACCAGCAGAGTTCGGACCTGAACAGGACAAGCAGTACAGACTACAGATTCAAAACCACCAGTTCTCCTTCAGGATCCTCTGCTCCACGCTCGCAACCATGCGCCACCATCTAACCTCTCTACTGTTAGCCCTGCCTCAGCTGAGGGCCACATTCTCTCAGAACTGCAAAGGACCCACTCTGTACTGTATCCTAAGCAGAATTCATACTCTCAACAAACAGTATTTCAACACCATCTCAAACATCAAAAACTGTAACTACAACAAACTTTTATATACCCACCTCCATAATCAGCACTCCTTAAACATTCCAGAACATTCCCCCGGCCTCCGGAACAACTTGGCCGCCATTAGCCATGAGGCTGGTACAGCTACCATCCCCACGATGATCAATGACGTCACTTCCGCACCCATCATGGCCGTTTCTGCAACCACTTCCGCCCCTCACAATTTCACATGTACCACACATGACATCACTTCCGCCCCCATGTCATCGCTGACATCACATGCTCAGCGACTTCCGCAACCCCTACTGTTGTGTTCGCCACCACTTCCACCCCCCACTAACGCCACCCACCTGCATTCTGCTGACACTCCCCCCCCCCCCACCCCCCATGTCACCATTCCCGGCCCCCAGAACCCTGAGGGGAACACCACTCCTGCTCATGACTCCACCCCCATTCCCACTACCACCACGCCCACTCCAGTCACAGGCTCCGCCCCCCACTCCCAGCTCCCCACCTACCCCAGGTCCCAGGTCCTAGCTCCCAGCCCTGCCGAGTTTTCACCATTCACCCCAGACCCCCCCCCCCCTCACTGAAGACGAATGATCAGTCCTCAGTAAAGGCCTTACCTTTATCCCCGTCTGCCCATGCTTCAATGAATTTAATACGCACCGTGACATTGAACACTTCTTCCGCCACCTCTGCCTCTGAGCTTACTTTTTTAATCAGGACTCCCGCCCACCTTCCGAAGACCCCTTCACATGCCTCTAACACACTCCATCCACCTGGACACCCCGTGCTGGCCTATTATCCGCCCTCCCTCTCTTCATTTCCAACTGCCACCGAGACATTAACCACTTCAACCTGTCTACCCCCCTCCCCAAGTCCAACCGCTCACCCTCACAACACGCAGCCCTCCACTCCCTCTGCTCCGATCCCAACCCCACCATCAAATCAGCAGATAAAGGCGGTGCAGTGGTAGTTTGGCGCACTGACCTCTACACCGCTGAAGTGATGCATTGAGCAGAGTATGCGATGAGATTGCTGAAGTTGGTCATTTGAAGATGCATTCAGTGATCTTGAGAACTCAGTGAACTTTTGAGACCATTAAACTTCTTGCAACAGTCCATTCAGGTCTCAGCCTTTGCTTCCTGGCATCGGCATCTGTTGTTATCTGATCCCATTGCCTTTTCAGTTTATGCCTGGAGCTGCTTCTGATTCCCTACAGATATACAAAATCTTGCCTCAATCTTAATGTAGTTACTTACAGATACATAATGCAAACAGGCAAAAGCAGAGAGTAATTAATCTGCCCTGTGCTCTCACTCTGGGGAAATGTTTCCACTTGCCTCTAAGAAGGAAGAATGCAGCATACACTCTGTTTTTGTTGTTTGTGTTATTGGTCTGTAACAAAGTTAAGGCTGATCTGCGAGATACTGCTGCAAGCAAAATACATAGGAGAGAATGCTGGGCTTTTTGAATTTTGATGTTTCCATCCCTGAACAATAGAAGACTTATTAATTTAAAGAACTAATCCTTAAATGGATATTGTAACAAAAAGTAAATTGTGAATGGATTGACGATGCTCTGCAGCTCATGCAGTGCCATGGAAGCTGGTCATGGAAACTTGGTAGCAGTGTTAACTGACAGTCCACAGACACCCGGACACCACAGAGTGTGAAAATAGACAAGTCCCCTGGGCCGGATGGGATCTATCCTAGGATCCTCTGGGAAGCAAGGGAAGAGATTGCCGAGCCTTTGGCATTGATCTTCAAATCATCATTGTCTACAAGAATAGTACCTGAGGACTGCAGGATAGCAAATGTGGTTTCCTTGTTCAAAAAGGGTAGCAGAGACAATCCTGGTAATTACAGACCAGTGAGTCTCACTTCAGTGGTTGGTAAAGTGTTGGAAAAGGTTATAAGAGATAGGATTTATAACCATCTAGAAAAGAATAATCTAATCAGGGGCAATCAGCACGGTTTTGTGAAGGGTAGGTCGTGCCTAACGGATCTTATTGACTTTTTTGACAAAGTGACCAAACAGGTAGATGAGAGTAATCCGGTTGATGTGGTGTATATGGATTTCAGCAAGGCATTCGAGAAGGTTCCCCACAGTAGGCTATTGTACAAAATGCGGAGGAATGGGATTGTGGGAGACATAGCAGTTTGGATCAGTAATTGGCTCACTGAAAGAAAACAGATGGTTGTAGTTGATGGAACATGTTCATCGTGGTGTCCAGTTACTAGCGGCATATTGCAAGGGTGGGTGTTGGGTCCACTGCTGTTCGTCATTTTTATAAATGACCTGGATGAGGGCTTAGAAGGGTGGGTTATTAAATTTGTGGACGACACTAAGGTTGATGGAGTTGTGGATAATGATGAAGGATGTAGTAGGTTGCAGAGACACATAGATAAGCTGCAGAGCTGGGCTAGGAGGTGGAAAATGGAGTTTAATGTGGACAAGTGTGAGGTGATACACTTTGGCCAGAGTAATCGGAATGCAAAGTACTGGGCTAATGGTAGGATTCTTGGGAATGCAGATGAGCAGAGAGATCTCGGTGTCCATGTACACAGATCCCTGAAAGTTGCCACCAGATTGACAGGGTTGTTAAGAAGGCACACAGTGTTTTGGCCTTTATTAATAGAGGGATTGAGTTCTGGAATCAGGAGGTTATCTGCAGCTGTACAAAGCTTTGGTACGGCCACACTTGGAGTATTGTGTACAGTTCTGGTCACCGCATTATAAGAAGGATGTGGAAGCTTTGGAAAGGGTGCAGAAGAGATTTACTAGGATGTTACCTGGTATGGAGGGAAGGTCTTACAAGAAAAGGCTGAGGGACTTGAGGCTGTTTTGGTTAGAGAGAAGAAGGTTGAGAGGTGACTTAATAGAGACATATAAGATAATCAGAGGGTTAGATAGGGTGGACAGGGAGAGCCTTTTTCCAAGTATGGTGACGGCAAGCACAAAGGGACATAGCTTTAAATTGAGGGGTGATAGATATAGGACAGATGTCAGAGGTAGTTTCTTTACTCAGAGAGTAGTAAGGGTATGGAATGCTTTGCCTGCAACGGTAGTAGATTCGCCAACTTTAAGTGCATTTAAGTCGTCATTGGACCAGCATATGGACGAATATGGAATAGTGTAGGTGGGATGGGCTTCAGATTAGTATGACAGGGCGGCACAACATCGAGGGCCGAAGGGCCTGTACTGCGTTGTAATGTTCTGTGTTCTATGTTCTATAAGACAGGCAGGTAGCCCGGTCGAATGACCTCCATCATGTCCCACAGCCTGGAACTGTAAATGGTTACCTCGGCTGGGCCCAAAAGCAGACCGATGAAGAGGTTCTCAGATCCTGCCCATCCATCTCCAGGTTGGATAGCCAACAATGAGGAGCATAGGGCTGAAATGCAAACCATAGTTGAGGAGCTGCCTCTTCAAATAATGGAACAGAGACGTAATCTCCCACATCCCCTGTACACATGGGCACCAAACATCTCAAGACCACAGATATGGGGGTATGGGAGCCCATGGAGCTACTTAACCTGAACAGGATGGCTCAAAGCAACACCCTCCATGCCAAATCCCCAGTGGTAGAAAGGAGACCTCCCGCAGAGATAATCTTCCACCATGTGTCTCTGTCACTTCTCGAGGATGAAACATCATGGTATGGAGTTTCTGGATAGTTGGTGAGGGTGAGGAGTCAAAGAATCATACAGTCCAGAGGAGGCCTTTAGCCAATTAAGTCTTCACTAACAACAAGTTACTCTACATCAAGGGTGGTATGATGGCTCAGTTGTTAGCACTGCTGTTTCACAGCGCCAGGGACCCGAGTTTGATTCCATCCTCAGGCGACTGTCTGTGTGGAGTTTGCATTTTCTCTCCACGTCTGCATGGGTTTCCTCCAGGTGCTCTAGTTTCTGCCCACAGTCCAAAGATGTGCATGTTAGGTGAATGGGCCATGCTAAATTTCCCACAGTGCTCAGGGATGTGTGGGTTAGGTGCATTAGTCAGGGGAAATGTAGGGGACTGGGTCTGGGTGGGATACTGATTGCTAGACTGTGGTGATACTGTTCTACTACCTTTGTTGGGCCAAGCGGCCTGTTTCCACACTATAGGGATTCGATGATCTAAGCTAGTTCCATTTTCAGCACTTGGTCCACAGCCTTGAACATTATGACATCCAGGTACTTTTTAAACGTGGGGTTTTCCACCTCAACTGCACCCCCACCCCCACCCCCCCGGCAATATAATTCCAGATCCCCAACACTCTCTCTGGGTGAAAAAAACTTTTTTCAAATTCTCTTGAAACCTCTTTCCTTTCATCTTAAAATACTGCCCTCTTATTATAGACCCTTCAACTAAGAAGTACAGTTTTCTTCAGTTCATTCATGGATAGGGCCTCACAGGCTAGGTGAGCTTTTATTGTTCATCACTAAATGCCACAGGACAGTTAAGAGTCATCTACATCACTGTGGGCCTGGAGTCATGCGTTGGCCAGACCAGAGGAGGATGGTGGTTTCCTTCCCTAAAGGCCATTAGGGAACCAAATGGTTCTGACAATCAACAATGGTTGCACGGTCATCATTAGACTCTCAAATCCAGATTTTTTTAAAAATTAAGTTTAAATTCCACCATCTGCTATGGTGAGATTTGAACCTGTGTCCCCAGCACAGGTTTCTGGATTAACAGTCCAGTGATAATACGATGAGACCATCCCCTTCCCAAAGTTGCTTGCTAACTGTAGTGATTGGAACAAGGCCAACTCATAGCATATGAATTCCCTGATTGGGCAGTTAATCTGGACCAATCAGGGAGCTCAGGTTGATATAAAAAAGGGTTGAGTGTCAGAGGTAAGGTACCTGATTCTGAATGAGGCAGTTCTTCAGTCAAAGCCTGTTTATGTGTCAATAAAGGGTGCCTTGGTGACAGGATACTGGCCTCTGTGGAGTTATTTCACCATTCACCTGTCCATGCCACTCATTATCTTATATATCTCAATCGAGCTTCCCGTCAGCTTTCTCTGCTCTAAAGAAACAGCCTGAGCTTATCCAGTCTCTCTCCATGGCTAAACTGCTCCATTCTAGGCAATGCACAAGTGAATCTTCTCTGTACCCCTACTATGCGATCGTGCCCTTCCCATTGTGGAGGGTGATGCAGGATGTGCACCAGCAACCTACACAGGATTGCTCCATGCAGAGTATAATGATACTCGAGGGATGAGTGTGAGATGACTCAAATTGGAAAGCTAGGGTTCCTCAGGGATGCCTTGATAACCAGGGCCAACATGAAATTGTGTTGAAGCCAGTGGGTAGGGAGAGAGGAAGTTCAGGTGGGAGCCCACCTCATGCTTTGAGAGATATTGACACCACAAGTGCCATGGACTTTTCTTGATGCTGTGGGTGGCTCAAGCTGTGGACTGGATGCACAGTGGATGCACAGTGACTCAGAACATTGTGTTGCCTGTTCCTGCACTGTCCAGTGCCACCCTGACTCTGGTCAACTTGATAGCCTGAGCCATCTCTTCCATCAGCCATGTAAGCCTGTGGCGGCGTAGGGACAGATTCTTGAGCAGTGGCTCTTTTTTGTGGTTTGTTTGGACAATTCCATTAATGAATATCGAATGTTGGAAGAAAGACTGGAATCAGCCAAGTGGGTAACAATCACTCATGGGTCTATTGAGTGGCCAATGGAGGTGGGCAGTTAGAGACAGGAAATCACATGAGTAAAACCTCCATGGAACTTCCAAGGAGAGGGTGGCAATGCAGTGGAAGGAGTTATTGAGACTAGTCATCCTAGTATACCTCCGGTGACAGCTTATGGTCACAGAATTAGGCAATAATGAGCCTATCTCCCACAATCTGGATCCGCAACAACAATTTTCCAATCAGAAATTAAAAGTTGCAAACATTTGACAAAATGGTTTTATCTGGCAGATGTCAGAAATGAGGTAAAGTACATATATCCCGGTTGATTGTCAACTTTGTCTGATCAGTGAAAATGTTGATGACAATTAGAGAGGCTTATCCAAATGTCTCCGGCAAAATATCACTTTATTAATATAGTTTAAAATTTGAAAATTAATACTAAATCTCCTTGCTCAGAAATGGCCTACTCTCAGTTCATTTAAAAATGTAATATTTCCATTTACTTAATGCCTTTTCATAGAGAAAGCCTCAAAAAGCCTCACACAGTGAACAATGTCTGCAGTGTTATGTAAGCAGAGCTATCATAGAATTCTTACAATTTAGAACCAGGCCATTTGGCCCATTGAGTCCAAACTGATCCTCTCAACAACATCCCATCTTACACTATCTCTGCATTTCTCATGACTAATCCACATAGCACATGCAATGGGGCAATTTAGCACAGTGTTATGAAGTTGAAGGGGTGTACTGTACCTTTAAGAGAGAGTGAATGCAGGCATCTGTCATGTGACTGACTAGCAATCTCACAGTGTCTTGAAAAACTGAAAATATGTAACATTTGGCTGTGAAACAAATACCTGATACTGGTTGCAATGTTTTCACAACAGCTTGAATTTAACCAATCAGTTTAAATTATGCCCAAAGATACCAAAACCCAATTGAATTTGAATTTAATGTTTGACAACATTGAATCAATGAGATGATCTGACATTTGAGGTATAGAATAAGCCAGCATTTTGGAGAGTTAACCAGAGAGAGAGCAACCTGCCATCTAGAGAGAGGCTGCCATTCAAAACACTCTTTGTCAGAGGAGGCTTAGAGTTGTAAATAGTTGTTATTTGATATTCACCTTTAGAGTTAATGAATAAATTGATATCTTTTCTTTAAATAATGGAACTTAGGAGTTCTCTGTCATTCATACTTTAACAGATTATGAGGTGAGCTTTCCTGGGTGTTTGGTTTAATTAACAGAGGGGTTCACTGCCATGTCATAACAATGGCCAGTCCCACCCAACCTGAACATTTGTTGGAGGAAACTGATGCAGGCACAGGAAGAACATGCAAACTCCACATAATCATGGAATTGAATCTGGACCCTGGTGCTGTGAGGCTGCAGTGCTAACCACTGAGCCACCGTGCTGGCCCATCATTCTACATAGCTAGGCATTCTTAAAGGCAATGTGAGGAATGACAGGATTAGCAATATTTGGTGCAGGAGGAATATTGACTGAGAATTGTCAAAACACTCACTCTCCTTTGTATAGTTCCATGGGATCTTCTACATGACCTGTAGAAGCCCAATGTAATCTCATGTTACCATCTCAACCATCAAAGGATCCTTCAGCTCCCCCAATATTGGACTAGGTGCTAGCATAATTTATGCAATGTTTATTTCCAACTGTTTACCCCATAAACTTAATTTCAACCACTTAAGTGCCTCACTAATGGGGCAAATATTGATCTTGTGGCATTGTGTAACATTCAGAATAGTTCAGGAAGTTGTGGTTGTATGAGATTATGATTCTGAAAGAATTAATGTCTGCTTTGCATTAATTCTGCCCAGTGGAGAACTCTTCACTCACCCTCACAGGGAGCAGTTGCATTCTGTCCAGTTCCCAGCAGTCCCCAGTGACTATGCTTGATAAATAATGTCACTTGTATTTATTACTGCCATGCAGTGAACCAGCTTATTAAAGAAGACTGGTGTTTGTTCTGTAAAATCTCTACAGTGGTGTATCCTCTCCCACCAATCTGAGGAGAGGCAAAGCAGGATTGTGGCAACAAACAATCTCAACCACCCCTTTCCTAATTCTACACACTTGCAAAGGTGGCACATGCCATGAGGTGCCAATCAAGCAAATGCAACAGTTATGGGTCCTACTTCCAGTCTGTATACATTCTGAAAGCAATCTGTGATGACACATCTGTGTATAGGGCTGAGGAGTACTGAACTTTGGGCGGAGTTCCAACTTTCCTCTGAGACATTGAACTGATATGCCATCTACATTCTTAGGTGGGCATGAACAATGCCTTGATGCCATCTTGAATAAGGGCAGGGCAATTATTCACTGTACTGGATTAGTGGTGCTGGAAGACCACAGCAGTTCAGGCAGCATCCAACGAGCAGCGAAATCGACGTTTCGGGCAAAAGCCCTTCATCAGGAATGTCCAGCCAATGTGTTTCCCTTAATCAGTATTACGAAACAGATTATCTTGTTTTTTTGTTGGAGTTTTGTTTTTTGAGCAAAGTTACATATCTCACATTACAACACTTGAAAACTGCTTAGGCATCATGGGCTGGCCTGCATTTATTGCCTGTCCCTAGCTGTCCTTGAGAATACGGTAGTGAGCTGCCTTCTTGAACCACTGCAGTCCATGTGCTGGAGGTTAAATCTCAATGCTGTTAGGGAGGGAATTCCAGGATTGTAACCCAGCGACACTGAAGGAACAGTAATATACTTCCAGGTTAAGATGGTGAGTGATTGGAGGGAACCTTGAAGGTAGTGCTGTTCTCTTGTATCTGCTGCCCTTGTCCTTCTAGATGGAAGTGAATTAGAATTAGAATTAGCTTTTCTTGTCACATGCACTCAAATGAGTGCAGTAAAAAGTTTGTAATGTCACCTCTTGATGCCATCTTAGGTACTTCAGGTCCTCTGAAGTACCTAAGGCAAGCGGAGAGTATTCCACCACAGTCCTGACTTGTGCCTTATAGATAGGCTTTGGGGAGTCAAGAGGTGAGTTACTTGATGCAGTATTCCTAGCCTCTAACCCACTCTTGTCATTACTGTGTTTATGTAGTGAGTCCAGTTAAGTTTTGAGTCAATAGTAATGCCCAGGTTGATGTTAGTAGGAGATTCAGTGATGGTAATGCCATTGAATGTCAAAGGGCAGTGGTTAGATTGTCTCTCAAAAGACATGTTAACTGTCTGGCATTTGTGCTGTACAAATATTACTTGCCACTTGTCAGTCCATGCCTGGATATCATCCAGATCTTGTTGCATTTGAACATGGACTCCTTCAGTATTTGAGAATTTGCAAATGGTGCTGAAAATTGTGTAATCATTGGTGAACTTTTGACCTTATGATGGAGGGAAGGTCATTGATGAAGCAGATTAAAGATGATAGAAGACTACCCTGAGGAACTCCTTCTGAGATGTCCTGGAGCTGAGATGACTGACCTCCAGCAACCACAACCATTTTCCTGTGTGCCAGGCATGACTCCACCCAGTACGGAGTTTGCTCCTGATAGCCATTGATTCCTTGATGCGACGCTCAGTCAAATGCACCTTGATATCAAGGACTGTCACTCTCACCTCGCCTCTGGACCTCAGCTCATTTGTCCATATTTGAACCAAAACTGTGATATGATCAGGAATAAGTGACCCTGGCAGAACCCAAACTGGGCATCACTGAGCAATAACCTGCTGGGCAGATGCTGCATGATGGAACTGTTAATGAGCACATGTCTTCAGTACTGTTGCTGGAAGGTTGTCAGGGCCCATAGCCTTTGCAGTATCCAGTGACTCAAGCCATTTCTTGACCTCATGTGAAGTGAATCGAATTCACTGAAGAAGATATTTCTGATGCTGAGTCCAAGATGAATCATCTATTTGGCACTTCTGGCTGAAGGTTGCTGTGAATGCTTCAGACTTTTGCACTGGTGTGGTGGGCTCCTTCTTCATTGAGGATGAGACTATTTGTGAAGTCTCCTTCTCCAGTGAGATGTTTAATTGTCCACCACCGTTCATGACTGGATGTGACAGGACTACAGAGATTAATCTGATTCATTTGTTGTGTGATTGCTTAACTCTGTCTATAACTTGCTGCTTATGCTGTTTGGAATGCAAGTAGTCCACACACGCACACACCATATCCAGGAACACACACATGTACAGCACATCCAGATACATGCCCACGCACTATATCCAAATGCACACATGTATGGTACATCCAGACACACACACACCACACGCAAAACACATCTAGACACACACAAACCACACGCACAACCCATCCAGACACAGACACACAAAAACACACACCACATGCACAACACATCCAGACACATACACACGCATGCGCACACACACCACATCTAGACACACATATACTTGCGTGCACATATTTGCATACAAACACATGCGTACACACACATGCACACACGCACGTGCACACACACAACACACATGCAAACACCCAACTCATCCAGACACACACACACACAGACACAAGCCATGCCAGAGTCAGAAATGTGCCTCATCTTAACATACACCCACACTCACCACATTCAAACACTCACACATGCACACATACACAGAGATCACCTTTTCATTGATCACTTCTGGTTCCCAGACTAGAAACATTGTAGCTGTAGTTAAACAGTTGCTACATCATCACTTGCTCTCTATATAAATTGGGATTTAGTACTTAAATGATGAAAGGAGTATTCCTCATTAACAGCAAAATATCTCACTAAATTTGACTAACCAGAAAATATAAAAGCACCTGAACAAAATTAGAAGAGAGTGAGACACATTAATCTCTTGACACAAAGTTTTGTTGGATGGTATTGTCAAATTGAAGAGATTCACCAGGATGTGGAGGGAAGTATAATGGAATATGGAAAGGCTGAATAGGCTGGGACTTTTTTTCACTACAGCGCAAGAGGTTGATGGATGATCCTATAGAGGTTTATAAAATCATGAGGGGCATAGGTAAGGTGAGTGACAGCTGTCTTTCCCCTAGGGGGTGGGATTTCAAGATTAGGGGGCACGTTTTTAAGGTGAGAGGAGAAAGATTTTGAAAAGACATTATGGTAATTTTTTTACACAGAGGGTGGTTTATGTGTGGAATGAACTTGCAGAGGAAGTGGTGGTTAGAGGTACACTTAAACATTTAAAAGATATTTAGATATGTACATGAATAAGAAATGTTTCAATGGATGTGGACAAAGCGCAGGCAGTAGGTTAGTTTGGGATTATAGTCGGCATAGACTGGTTGGACCGAAGAGTCTGTTTCCTTGCTGTATGACTCTATGACTCTCAAAGAAACTGGCTACAATCAGTAATCATTTAGATGTTCTTATCCAGAGAAAGAGAGAGAGAGAGAGAGAGAGCATGAGGGGAAAAGAGATAAACCAACTGAATAAGATCACAATCAGTTTCTGTTCTCGCCACAGTAGTTGTGGCCTCTATTTTTATTTCATTCTATAGAGTGCCATTTGCTTAATTTTCATTCTTGGGCTGCACAGAAAATAATAGAAAATTCTCGCTGCCTTGTACATTGTTCAATAAATAAAATGCTGCTAAGACTGTATTTCCACATACGTCTCCCACCAGAGAGAAAATTAAGAAGCTGCTGCTTCTGAACTTGTGACCATTAGGAGATTCAATGTCTCGTTACGCACTCCTTTCAACCAGTCCAGCAATGGCCAGCCATTGAGCTTTCAACGAATCAATAATGCTATGAGGGGCAATAAAAATAACTCTCAGGATATATCTAAACTTACATTAGATTGCTGGAATTTCTTGCTGGTTTGAAGGATGTGGTTAGTGATATTGGCTCTAATGGAAGCTTTTTTTAAAAAAGCTTTAATGTGTACTGTGAAGGAAGTTCTAAAGCCATCCATCCTGTGCTGAACCGATAAAATTATTAATAGAGGATGTATGTTCTTTCAGTGATCAAAGTGAGGACAGACCTTCAGGGCAGACCAGAAGCATCACTCATTGCCTTAGACCATAAGACTGTGAGACATAGGAGCAGAAATTAGGCCAATCAGCCCATTGAGTCTGATTTGACATTCAGTCATGGCTGATAGGCTTTCCAACCCCATTTTCCCACTTTCTCCCCATAACCTTTGATCCTCTTGGCAATCAACAACTTATCTAGTTCTGTTTTAAACACACAGAATGACATGGCCTTGACAGCCTTTTGTGGCAATGAATTCATCACTCTCTGGCTAAAGATGTTTCTCCTGATCTCTGTTCTAAAGGGTCTTCCCTTGACTCTAAGGCTGTGCTCACAGGTCCTTATCTCTGCTGCCAATGGAAACATCTTCCCAATGTCCACTCTGTCCAGGACATTCAGTATTCTGAAAGTTTCAATCAGAGCCCCCCCTCATCCTTTTAAACTTCATCAAGTATAATCCCAGAGTCCTCAAACATTCCTCACATGTTCAGCCTTTCATTCCTGGGTTCATTCTAGTGGACTTCCTCTGGACCTGCTCAAGGGCCAATGCATCTATCCTGAGGCATGGGCCCTAAAATTGCTCTAAATGTGGTCTAACTAGACCATTACAAAGCCTCAGATGTACATTCCTACTTTTATATTCTCATCCTCTCAAGATGAATGACAACGTCGTATTTGCCTTCCTAACTACCAACTCAATCTGCAAGTATCCTTAAGAGAAACCTGGACTAGGACTCCCTAGTCCCTTTGCCCTTCAAATTTCAGAATTTTCTCCCCATTTAGAACATTGAACAGAATACAACAGGAGGTTTGCTGTCTGAAAGATAATCTTTCTCATTTCCCTGGATTTTCTATTCCTCTTCCCCTTGCAAGTCTTTTTTCTCATTCTCACTTATTCAGTCTGCAGCTTTCCCATTGGTCGTCATCTCTGTCTTTCGTTTGAATCTTTCCTTTTCTGTTTAATCCATCTGTTTCTTATTTTGCTTTTACTCTGTGCCAACGTCCATTCACGCTCTCTCTAATCCTAATTCCCTATCTCACAAAATATTTTTACACTTGGCCAAATTCTGGAAAAGTTCTACAGACTGGAAAGGAGCAAATATAATCTCTTTATTCAAGAAGGGATCAAAGCAGAAAGCAGGAAATTTTAGGTCAGTTATCTTTTGATTTGATTTGATTTATTATTGTCACAGCGAAAAGTTTCCGTTTGTAAGTGCTGCAGCCTATCATAACATACAAAGACCCAAAGATCATAGGGTGATCGAACAGGGTGAGGAATACAAAGTTATGGCTACAAAGAAAGTGGACAAAAAGCAAGATCCACAAATTTGAGAGGTCCATTCAGACGTCTTATAACAGGGGAAAATAAGCTGCTCTTGAACCTTGGTATGTGTGTTTAAACTTTTGAATCTTCTTCCTGATAGAAGACATTGGAAGAGGTTATAACCGGGGTGGGAGACAGCTTAGGTAATGTTGTTGCTTTTCTATAGCAACAAGAAGTGAAGATGGAGTCAATGGATGGAAGGCTGTCTTGTGTGATGGACTGGGCTGTGTTCACAACTTTCTATAGATTCTTACAGTCCTGGGCAGAACACTTGCCGTGCCAAGCTGAAATACATCCAGCTAGAATGCTTTCTCTGATGCATTTATAAAGGTTGGTGAGGGTCCTTTTGGACATGCTGAATTTCCTTAGCCTCCTGAGGAAGAAGAGGTATTGTAGTGCTTTCTTGACCATCACATCAATGTGGGTGGTCCAGGACAGAGTGTTGGGTGACCATCACTCCCAGGAGCTTGACATTCTCACCCATCTCCACCTCAACACCATTGATGTAGATGCTTCTTGCTGTTCTGTCATAGGAAAGGTGTTAGAATCACTTAGGAGATTATATCTGGGCATTTGGAAAACATTGAGATAACTAGGAAAATTCAGTGTGCTTTTGTGAAAGGCAAATTATGTTTAACCATTCTATTAAAGCTCTTTGGAGGAGTGACATGCCTGGTTAATAAAGGAAAGCCATAGATGCACTATACTTGGATTTTCAGAATTCAAGAGGTGCTTCATAAAATGTTGTTGTGCAAAGAAGGAGCTAAGGGTGCAGGTGGTAATATATTAGCATGGTTAGACAGAAATCAGACTTTGTGTACAAGTGGATCTTTTTATGATTGGATATGATAAGTTGAGACCTACAAGGATCTGTGGTGAGGTGTCAACTTCTTGCAATTTATATTAATAAATATAAAGCTGTACCAAGCATCTGATCTGTACCAAACAGATCCTGGGAAGA
Organism: Chiloscyllium punctatum; assembly: GCF_047496795.1. Classification (NCBI taxonomy): domain Eukaryota; kingdom Metazoa; phylum Chordata; class Chondrichthyes; order Orectolobiformes; family Hemiscylliidae; genus Chiloscyllium; species Chiloscyllium punctatum. The sequence goes on along the minus strand of NC_092783.1, from coordinate 17,692,917 downwards.
ACAGAAGACTAAGTATGAGAATAAATTACACTGAACCTTTTGGACATAGCTTACTGGAGTAGAAAGTGGCCTCTTATACAGCATCACAATGATATAAAAAAAGTAAGTGAGTTTGTAAGGTGCTGTTTTAGACCTCAGAAGGAATGTGAGATGAGCAAGTAAAAATTTGGAGAGAGGGAGGCAAAAGAAAAGTAAGCCATATACACAGGTAAAGCCCAATAGACAGAAAGACACAGCAGAGATAGAACGGGATGAAAATGAGGCAGAAATAGGAACCCAAGAGTGTCCCAATGATGAGAAGCAGGGTATCAGTAAGTCTGGGCTGTGGTATGTGCTGTGATGTCCACCTATATCAGCATGTGGTTGGGTTGCTTGTGAGTTTTGCTATCACCATTCACTTTCTTGACTTAGTCTAAAGAAGCAGTTGGCTTACAGTGATCAAACCATAAGGGAATCTTAATGAGCAGAGACTCTTGTCTTAAAAAGATATAGTTTTTTGCACAATAAAAATCAGGTACAAGTTACATTCATAAGTTAAATATTTTTATTAAGATTAATAGGACACATGAGACATATGGAAATAGATCTTCACCTTAAAAGATCCAAACTTCTTGTTCCTATCCCCACATAAATCTGTATGACATCATCATTCTGGGTGGAGTTGAATGCAATCTCTCATATTAACCCTTTCAGAATCATTACCTAATACAGCATCTCCCCTGACTCCCTTAAGGATCCTTCCCATAATTAACATTTACACTTGAAAGTAAATATTTACATTTACCACTGACCCATCTCTCCTCAAGTCTCTGACTTCACAAATTCAGGTACCATGGAGATTTAATAATTCATGCAAAATGAAGATTGGTAAATCCTTGAGGACTGTTGACCTTGTTTCTTTTCTTATCCCAGTATGGTCTGTCAAGTCTCTCAACATTGAAGCACATTGTATCTTTTGGATGTCTTCTGCCAAGGATATTGTTCCTGCTATTTGAACTGTTAGCTTTCCATAGGGCCCATAATCTTCTGAATTTCTTTTGCAGTGAACCCTTCCCCACTGAATCAGTTAGTTTCCCCATAACAATATGTGGGAACCTTTCATCTCATCAATCTCCTTCATGAACACTGGCTGCTTTATTGAAACACATGTAGCATGAATTCTCCCAGCCACAGTAAATGTGTAGCTGAGGTCCTTTCATGATTATTAATTGCCTCAATAGATAATAGTGGATGGATTTCCACCATCACTGGTAAATGTTCGCGACAGTTCAGCCATGGCTAGGTAGGCAAGATGGCAAGAGGGCAATTGCTGAATTTTATTAACCTTTCCATCTCAAAACGAGTGGCAAGGAAACATAAAATCTACCATTAGACAACCTGAAGTGCACTCCCTCCAAGACCACTGACTTCCTACTATGGGGAATTTCAAGACTAAAGTGCACACATTTTTTAGGTGAGAGGAGAAAGGTTTAAAAAGGACATGAGGGGCAAGTTTTGTTTTACATGGAGTGGCTCGTGTGTGGAATGAACTTCCAGAGGAAGTTGTGGATGCACAATTACAACATTTAAAAGACACTTGGATAAGTCTTTAAGACTTAAATAAGAAATATTTCAAGGGATATGGACCAAGTGCAGGTAGGTGGAACTATTTTAGTTTGGGATGATGGTCGGCGTGGACTGGTTGGACTGAAGGGTCTGTTTCTGTGCTGTCTGACTCTCTGACTCTTTGTGATCATTAGACCTTCTCAAAATACTTCAGTTGTGGCTTAACTAGAGCTTTATGTAGTTGTATCATGGTCTATATCCCTTTTATTCTAGACCTTTACATATAGCAGGAGAAAGTGAGGACTGCAGATGCTGGAGATCAGAGCTGAAAATGTGTTGCTGGAAAAGCGCAGCAAGTCAGGCAGCATCCAAGGAACAGGAGAATCGACATTTCGGGCATAAGCCCTTCTTCAGGAATGAGGAAGGTGTGCCAAGCAGGCTAAGATATCTTAGCCTGCTGGACACACTTTCCTCATTCCTGAAGAAGGGCTTATGCCCGAAACATCGATTCTCCTGTTCCTTGGATGCTGCCTGACTTGCTGCGCTTTTCCAGCAACACATTTTCAGCTTTACATATAGCAGCCAGCATTCCATTATTCTTTATGATTATTTTCTGAACTCATCCATTTCATGATCCAAGGACTCCCTAATTCTGTTTGAACAGCCACCATTTCCAACCTATTACCATTTACCAAATAATCTGCTCTATTGTTTAGGTCTTAAACTCACACTCGCCGTACATTGAAATCTACTTGTTCCTATTTTGTCCATCCATGTAATGTATCTATGATGAGTGGTTGTTTTTTGGATGTGGTGCAAGGATATCGTTGGTTTCTGCAGGAATTAGTATCAGGATTATTGTTTCTCTTTACCAATAATACTGACCTTATTTTGGATATTTGGGTCTCAATCTCAACGTTAGCAGATGAGACAAAACGTGGAAGCATTGTGACCTGTGAGGAAGATAGCAACAGACATCCCCAGCAGAAGCCCTGAGGGGGTTGGCGAAATGACCAGATATAGCAGGTCAAATTTAACTCAGGGGCGTGCGAAGTGATATATTTTACAAGAATGAGGTGAGGCAAAAGAAATAAAGTGCGATAGTTCTAAAGATGGTGCAAGAACAGAGAAGCTTGGGGATAGATGTGTAAAAAAAAATCAACGTGGCAGAAGGGTGACTGAAAAGCAGGCAAAAAGAAGGAAGTTATGATAAAATTGCTGGACTTGCCTCACTGAGAATGTTGTGTCCAACTCTGACTACCATACTTGAGAAAGATGTGAAGGCTTTAGACAAAATATGGAAACAACTTATTAAAAGGATGAGAGACTATGGATATATAGATGGATCAGAAAACCTTAGGGGGTTATAATCAGAGAAGAGAAGCATTGTGGGTTTGCCTCCAACAGAATATGTTACCTGATGGGGTAATGCTTGTTACCTCTGGTTCCAAAAGAAACTGGACATAGATGTTGTGATGTTACAGAATCCAACAGAAACTTATTACAACTAACTATTAGATACAAACATTAGCTTACACAGAAAACCTGGGCCAGTAAGTTTCCAGTATTATGCCATGCTTCAAATAATCCTCAGAGATAAGATCTTTAAACCTCTAGGATACGTGCTGTGATACAATTATGACATCATGAGCATGCCACTTGATGGTATACTAACGTTCTAACCATAAGACATTAGAGATAAAAACCAACAAAAATCCCAAACAGGTATTGCGAAACAAGTGCATAATATGGTATTATAATTTGAGAATTTGGACTTTATAAAGTAGAGGTAAACTAGCCGTAAGCTTTCATAGAATCCCTACAATGCAGAGCCGGCCATTTGGCCCATTGAGTGCACACTGTCCCTCTGAAGAACATCCCATCCAGCTCCATCTATGTCCCCCAATCCCTGGGACCCTGCATTTTCCATTGCTAATCCACCGAGCCTGCATATCTCTGGACTGTGGGAGGGAACCGATGCAGACACGGGGAAAATGTGTGATGTTCACACAGAATATCACCCACAGGTGGAATCGAACCCAGGTCCCTGGCGCTGTGAGGCAGCATTGTTAGCCTGGTCCCTGGTGTAACACCGACATTGAGCACTCTTATTAGGCAGGGGAGCATACGTTTCTCTGTTTGGTCATTTACAGTGGTAAGAAAGCTACAAAATAAAGAACTCTGATTCTTGTAAAAGCTGTCACGCTGTCAACTAGTATCAGTCCTCGCAGAGTGAAATGGACAAGGCTAAAATGAACTCTGGTTTGTTATTGGAAGCTGTTGGTATGGGCACAGCCCTCTGTCTAATTGCAGTATTTTACTTGACAGCTTTTATACTCCAATCAAGTTGCAAGTTCGATAAGACAGCAACATTAACCTTGAATATTGTACACAGTACCTAAGCAACATCCTCGAATATTCCTTCAGTTACTTTGTTCATATTTAGTGATTCAACAAAAGGTGATATTAAATTCTATTTCAATGTTTTAAGATTTTTAATGAGGTTGCAATGAGGTTCAGCTGCAGTCAGAAAAACACTGTCGTTATAACCATAAAATATCAAACATTCACAAAGTCAATTACATCAAGTCCATTAGTAACAGAAAGAGGGGAATGTTTTTGTCTTCCTGTGTTAATTTGGTGTTTAATCATAAGGTTGGTTAGGTTTGAAGCTCATTTATTACAAAATCCAAAAGGGGCTTTTGCCAAGTTGATAAGCACAATTGCTCAACAAAATTACATCCACCAACATGACTATTTTTGGCAAAATTCAGTTAATATGTTTCAAAAAATGCTTTACTGACGAAATTTAGAGTTGCATTTTTTATTTAACTTCTTTCCTAATCAACCTGTTAAGGGATGTTATTGCACACCTCTGGAACAGGTGGGTCATGAATCTGGGACTCATCATCCATGAGAAGGGCACTATTGCTGCACCTTAAGAGGGTCCCCTTTGATGTTCCAGTTTATGGATGTAAAAGGAAGAACAGGACATTAACAGGCACATCTTTGACTCGGGTGTTGTGTAGGAATTAATTATTGGTGCTTTCCTTTTGGACAGATACCATATTCAACTGATGTTTAACATTCTTCTCCTGGACCCTTCGACTGAATTCTGTCTCCTCTCTTTGATCTTACTGGAAAACTCCATGAAAAGCAGATGGTAATCTAGCTTCCAGTGATCACCATTTTTATACAACTTGAGAACTGTCTGTCATCTTAAACAGGATGTTGTAAATACATGGTGAGGGAAGGCTGAGCTTTTTCTGATATGATTTGATTTATTATTGTCACACGTACCAAGATACAGTGAAAGGTATTATTTTCTATGTTTTCCAGGTGAATCATACCTTACATAAGTACATCAGGGTAATAGAATGTAGAATATAGCGTTACAACTACAGAGAAAATTCAGAGAAAGATCAACTCTAATATATGAGATACATTCATAATTCTGATAACAGCTGGAAGAAGCTGTTCTTTGATCTGTTGGTACGTGTTTTCAAACTTTTGTATCTTCTGCCCAATGGAAGAGGGTAGCAGAGAGTGTGACCGGAGTGGGAGGAGTATTTGATTAGATTGGCTGCTTTCCTGAGGCAGCTGAAAGTGTGAACAGAATCAATGGATAGAAGGCTGGTTTTTGTGATCTTTTGGACGCATTCACAACTCTCTGTAATTTCTTACAGTCTTGGGCAGAGCAGTTGCTATACTGAACTGTGATGCATCCAGATAGGCTGCTTTCTATAGTGCATTTCAGCAGGTAAGGCTTAATCTGTTCTGATGTTAATGGTTCTGAAAGACTATTGCTGAAGTTGCATTAACTCAATCTAATCTGACATTCCATAAAATCTTTTATCGGAGACAGGGAGTTCGACTCTAGACTTTGTAGAGAGCAGGTACGTTCTGTACAGTTCCAAAGAGTCCTTCATAATTATGTCTCATTAGTAATGTAAACTGTAGTTAATGCTGATGCTGGTGTGATTTGATGCATAGACCCCCACCATAAGAAGAAAAATCCAGAAGAAAACGTAATGCTTGAAGAACAGTGAGCCTACCACTTCAAGAGCGTTACAGATTTACGAAGACACGGGCAGCAGACTGTGATTACTGACAGAGGCAAGGTGGCTGCAACTGTGGAGGCAGGCATAGATCAAGCTCCAAACACAAACCTCCACAAAACAACCTGGTACATAACGTGGGGAGAAGAGTATGTGCTAGGAAAAGAGTAATAAAAAAAGCTTTACACTTCAAAACAGACAGAAACCTTAATAAAAGAGACTCTGTAAGGAGTTTCAGGAGGAAGCGTAAATGTTCCCAAGGGTAAAGGAGATAACTTCAACAAAATGTCACAAAGACCAGAGAGGAAAGCCAAGGCAGTGTGAAAGAGAATCCTTACCTCCCACAGGGACACTGCCAGCATTGAGAACACTCTCCATGAGGCCCAACTACAAGGGACAGTAAAATGACCAGAGAAGTAATTCACATTGATGCTGCAGAAGCATCAAGGAAGATCTCAGAATTTGAGGAATCTTGAAGAGAGCAAAGGTAGAGCAATATTGTGAAATATTGTCTAGCAGAATAAGTCAGCAGAACTTCAGATTTTGAAACGTCTGGGCACAATAATTAAACCGTGGCTTCGCCAGCAAGGTTTATACAAGTTGCACAAGAGATCTGTACTTAAACATTTCTGTCAAAGGTGCTTTGGGGCGTACTCAAAAGTTAAAGAAAGCATGAATGTGAGCAGAGATCTGTATTCCATAGACTTTTCTTGCCAGCAGAACTTTCTTCAGAAAAATATTTCATCATTGAGCCAGGGCTGGAACAGGATAGCATTAGTGAGTGAGATAGGTTGAGACAGTCTGAGTTTGGAAGGAGAGATACTTCGACACAAGACAAGAGAAAAATGGAGAGCGTGAGGTTTAGGTTAAGGATCGATAGATTCAATACAGAAATGAAGAAAACCAGTAGTCAATGTCACAGAGGTGGCAATAGCTAACTTCAGTTGAGAAATAATTAAAAGCTATTTCGCAAAAAAATTAGCACAAAAATGAAGGCCAACTAACCAAATCATAAACAGAGTAAGTGACTGACCTGAGACCTTACCATTCACGAGTTCAGCATAAAGAAGGCTTTTGTATGTCATGACCCACTCTGTCCACAAATGAATATTATAATCACAATAGAAGATTATAAAGCAACTAAGCAAACTTTGATCAGTCCAACTAAAGTCATGAGAACTATTGAATTGCTCATGTTTTCCCACACATAGAGGCTTCATTTCTGGCCTCATTGTTTCTGCATTCTGCAACCTCCACAGCATCAAACAGAGAAAGCACCGCATGAACTCCTGGCAAAAAAAAACTTTGAAAGCTTTCTGACAGACTGGAAGCATAAATTACAGACACAGCAACCATTGAAAGAGCAAGTCGGTTGTCAGTCAAAGCGATTGCACAGCAAGTGCACAGCAAATGCTGAAAATTAGTAGAGGCAGACTTATTCAAGTGACGCTTTGTGAACAACAATGTCAGCTGATCATTAGTGAAAGCTACTTACCTTACTATTAATGAAACTGTTATGTGTATTTTAGATAATAATCCTAATCTAATGAACATGATAAAAACTCTGTTAACGTGTGATACTTACATTTATGGTATGTAAATTCATTTGTTCCTTAATCAAATGCAGCATTCAATTGGATCATTGTACCAATAAATGAAATTATAGCATTACATGAGGGTACCCATGGTTGGCTTGATGACTCCTTTTAGCAATCTTTTGGCTCACTCGTTACATCAAGAGATTTGATGGTCTCTGTTGTAAACTCACAGCGAGTGTAGATGTGCAAAGTTGAGGCACCTGGGACTTGATCACCATTCCTTTTACTCCTTCACAAAGGAAAGCAGGGGAATTGTACCAGAAGAAGCAGATCTTCTACCTTTCATTTGACAAAGACAGGCCAGCAACCATCAACATAAGATCTTTACAATCCAAACTGCTTGGCACAATGCCAGGTCCCATCATTTCACAGGCTAGTGTTGTTGCAGATTCCTCAGCATACACTGCAGCGAGTTGCCAACTGGGAGAGCAGGACTCAGTTCAAAGTTAGCTCATTTCTGCAACACTATATTGAGAATAAGGATGTCTGTGTACATTTGTCAGATCTCCTTTGCATTGTTCAGCATCGAGTGTGTACTGAGAATAATTACACATGAGTTTTAGAAAGCAACATAGTAATTTTGGACGCAAATTATTTTCTGGTACTCAGGGTGGATGAGAAAACTGACCAGAGCGCTGAAGCACAGGAAGTCATGAAAGTGGGAAGGGTAGGTTTTGGGGGGATAATTAGGAATAAGTAAGCAATAGTGGAATAAGGGAAGCAATTCTTTGTCAGTAAATAAGTACAGTTCACTGTAACTGAGAGTGACAGGTCAGATGCATGTGTTGCCTGCTGAGTGCTGGTGCTTGGAGGTACCGATGCTGGGTGAGAGAAGAACCTGCAGTGGGAGAGGGAAGGATGCAATTGTTATTGTCCATGTGGCTATCAACATCATATTTGGAACTAGGAAAACATTCTGTTGAAAATTCATGAATAACTAGTGTTAGATGAAAAAGTAGAAACTCAAACATCTAATCTTTGGACTTTTACCTGTGCCATGAGCAAAGTAGATTGGTGAGATGGATATGTGATTCATGAACTGATGTAGAGAAGTGGGTTTGGTGCATTGAACATTGGCTCCAGCACTGGGACAAGTGGAAGTTGTACCATTGAGATGGACTACACTTGAACCCTGCTTGGACGGTTGTGGGAGGTGACAGACTAGGGTATTACTACTGGATTGTTAATCCAGAAATCCAGGTAATGCCCTGGAAACCTGGGTTCAAAGCCTATTCACAGCAGATTGTGGAAATTGAATGCAATAAAAAATTTGGAATGAAGAGACTAATGTTGACTATGAATCCATTATCAATTGTTGGAAAAAGCCATCAAGTTCACTAATGTCCGTTAGGGGAGGGAAACTGTCTTCCTTACCCAATCTGGCCTATACGTGACTCCAGATCTACAGTAATATGGTTGACTCATAACTGCCCCCTGGGCAATCAGGGATGGGCAATAAATGCTAGCCCTAGCCAGCAATGTCCTCATCCCATGCATAACGAAAGGAATGGTATTGGGCTACAGTAGAAGACCTTAAAATAACTATTGGGGGAACGGATCAAATGAAGAGCTATATGGTAAAGTAAAGGGAAACAGCAAAGTAATGGAGCAGGCCAACAACTTTAATAATATCAACCAGAGTTTGTCAGGAAGAGACCGAACACACAAATGTAAGACAGCACCAGAAGATAAGGCAAGAGATTGCAAAAAAGGTTTCAAAACAATGGTATTTAAGGCTTTCTACCTGTGTGTATGCTGCATTTATAATGAAGATGATGAATTTACAACACAATTATGGATAACTATGAAATATGACCGGCATCACTGAGATGTGACTGAAAGGTTGACAACATTTCATGTGAATACTAAGGGGCAACTTTTTCACGCAGTGGGTGGGTGTGTATGTGTGGAATGAGCTGCCAGAGGAAGTGGTGGAGGCTGGTACAATTACAGCATTTAAAAGGCATCTGGATGGATATATGAATAGGGAGGGTTTAGAGGGATATAGGCCAAAGGCTGGCAAATGGGACCAGATTAATTTATGTTATCTGGTCAGCATGGACAAGTTGAACTGCAGGGTCTGTTTCCATGCTGTACATCTCCACGACTCTATATTAGGATCTGAATTTATTTGGATATCACAAAGGAATATCAGAACCTGGGAAAAAGTGGCAGTCTGCCTATGTTAATTAAGGAGACAATAGTTTAGTACCAATAAATTGCCATAATATAAAACGTTGATATATAGAATCAGTTTGAATAGACATAAGAAATGTAGAAATAAAGGAGAAAGATCACTTGTGAGAATAAAAACAAAATAAAGAACTGCGGATGCTGGAAATCTGAAACAAAATTTAGAAAGGGCTGGAGAAACTTAGCAAGTCTGGCAGCATCTGTGAAGAGAAAGCAGATTTAACATTTTGAGTGTACATGTTTTCAGATTTGAAATATTAACTTTGCTTTCTCTTCACAGATGCTGGCAGACATGTTGAGTTTCTCCAATGATTTCCACACATGTGAGGATAGTTTATAGGCCTTTGAACAGTAGTTACACTGTGGGACACAACATATTGAAAGGAATAGATAGTGCCCGATTGAAATGAGCCACATTAATCATGGGTGACTTGACATTGGAGATTGACTGAATTAGATTGGCAAAGATGGCCTGAAAACTTACTTAAGGAGTGTTTTTGAGACAGTTTGAGCATTCAAGAGTGAAACTAGCTGTCCCAGGTCTGGTAATAAGCAATGAAGCAAGATTAATCAATTAATGTAAGGGAGCCTCTGGAAACCAGTGATCAGAGCATGACCAAAGTTCATATTCAGTTTGAAAGGAAAAAGTGTTTTAAACTAACTAATTGTGTGAAAGTGTACAGGCAGAGCTGACTATAGTGCACTGGAAAGCTAAGTTAAAATGTAGGGTAGTAGTTTGGCAGTAACAGATCTTCAAGGAGATATTCATTAGTTCTCAGCTAAGACTTACCCCCGTGAGAAAGAAGGACTCTCTGCTAGGTAACACCATCCAGGTCTGGATATGGAAGTAAAGAGTCATATTAATTTGAAAGACACTCTGTACAAATCTGCAAAGATTAGGGATAGGTCAGTAGGTTGGACAAATTTAAGAACAAGTGAAGGATTACTGGCAAGGTAATAAAGAGGGAGGAGGCAAAATATGAGAGAAAGCTAACAAGTAATATTAAGACCAGATCATAAGAGTTTCTAGCAATAGTGAGATAATAAGAGTTTGTGAATCACAAAAAGCTAGAATCCAAGTTCAGCATGTAATGGGGAAAGCAAATGGAATGTTGGCCTTTACATTAAAAGGAATGGAGTGTAATAAAAGAGAGGTCTTGCTGAAACTATGTAAGCTGCTAGTCAGACCAAACCAAGAATACAGTGAACAATTTTGACCTTTTATCTAAAGAAAAAAATACACTGACTTTGGAGGCAGTACAGAGAAGATTCACTTGATTGACCTGGTTATAGAGTGATTTTATTATGAGGAGAAGTTCAGTTGGTGGGCTTGTACCCATTGGAGTTTAGATGACTGGGAAGAGACCTATTGGAACATGTGATATTCTCAGGCAGCTTGAAAAAGCAGATGCAGAGAAGTTGTTTCCCCTTGAAGGGAGAGTCTAGGAGTAAAGAATATAATCTCAATGGTAGGGTTTGGTTATCTATTTAAGACAGAGATGAGGTGCATTCTCTTCTCTCAGAGGCTACACATCTGTGAAATTCTTTCTCACTGAGAGCTGTCAAGGCTGGGTTGTTAGATACATTCAAGGCTGAGATAGACCAATTTTTAGTAAGGGAATCAAGGGTTATGGGGAAAAGGCACAAAACTGGAACTGAGGATTATCATATCTCATTGAATGGTAGAGCAGACTCGATGGGCTGAATGGCCTACTTCTGCTTCTTTGGGGCAGCTCAGTGGCTCAGTGGTTAGCACAGTTACCTCACAGCACCAGGGACCTGGGTTCAATTCCAGCCTTGGGCAGCTGTCTGTGTGGAGTTTGCACATTCTCCCTGTGTCTGCGTGGGTTTCCTCCGGGTGCTCTGGTTTCCTCCCACAGTCCAAAGATGTGCAGGCCAGGTGGTATGGCCATGCTAAATTGCCCATAGCATTGAGGAAAGTGTAGGTTAGGTGCATTAGTCAGGAGTAAATGTAGCGAAATGGGGAATGGGTTTGGGTGGGATACTCTTTGGAGGGTGGGTGTGGATTTGGTGGGCCGAAGGGCCTGTTTCCACCCTGTAGGGATTCTATATTATCTATACGTCTTATGGTCTAACGGAGGAAGTACTTGAATAGGATATAAGTAATTGAAGTGCGTGGGGTACCCTGGAGAGTGAGTCTGAGGAATTGATAATGGAAAACGAAGAGATGGCAGGACATTTGAATAGATATCTTGTGTCTGTCTTCAATAGAAGTCTTAGAAAACTTCCCAAAGATAATTGAAAATTGAAAGGTGACAGGGAAGGGTGAACTTAAAACCATCAGCATCATTGGGAGAAGGTGTCAGATGCTTTCACCCTACTCAATCCTTGCCTATGGACCAATCCAGGAGAAAATGACCCACAACAGGGTTAAAGGGACAGCAGCAGGATGCTAACATCTGCCTCCTTGTTCCATACAAAGGGAGGATATCTAAATTAATGGGAGAGGACTCTGACTGTTCATGAGGGATGCTGTAACTTTGATACTCCTTAGCAACCAAGTAAGATTCAACGTGCTCTGCAGTGCTATCATCTTACCAGCACCATGAGCAGCAGAGAACGGCGGGTGCTGGGCGGAAGTGAAGTCGGAGCGCAAAGCCGGCCAGGAAGGTAAGTGATTGTTATTTGAGTGGGTGTGTTCGGCACAAATGATGTCGGGAAGAAGAGGAGGGACATACTACAGTGGGACTTTGGAGAACTAGGAAGAAGGCTGAAAAGCAGGACGTCCAGGGTGGTTATCTCCAGCTTGCTTCCAGTTCCTCGGGCTGGTGAGGCCAGAAACAGGGAGATAATGGACTTGAACGTGTGGCTGGGGAACTGGTGCAGGAAGCAAGGATTTAAATTCTTGGATCACTGGGGTATGTTTTGTGGTAAACATAAATTATACAAGAGAGATGGTTTGCACCTTAATAGGTTAGGGACCAGCATTCTGGCAGGCAGGTTTGCTACTGCAACACAGCTACATTTAAACTGAGTAGTGGGAGGGAGGGGACAAACTGGATGTTTAAGAAGGAAATTGAAGGGAAAGTTAGAACAAGAGAAGTCAAGAAAGACAACTGTATCAATGAGGCAGAAAACTCAAAAAGGGATCATGCTGTAAGGTTGAGTGAAATAGGAGTTGATGGGAAGGGTGAGGGCAGTAACAAATTAAAAATACTATATATGAATGCACAAAGCATTAGAAATACGATGGATGAGCTTGAGGCTCTTTTGGAAATTGGCAGATACGATATTGTGGGGATAACTGAGACGTGGCTTCAAGTGGACAGGGCCTGGGAAATGAAGATTCAAGGCTACACGTGCTATCGTAAGGACAGACTGACGGGCAGAGGGGGTGGGGTGGCCAGGTTGGTAAGGGATGATATTCAGTTCCTTGCACGGGGGGACCTAGAATCGGGGATGTAGAGTCAGTGTGGATAAAGCTGAGAAATTCTAAGGGTAAAAAGACCCTCTTGGGAGTCATCTACAGGCCCCCAAACAGTAGTCTGGATGTCGGATGTAAGTTGAATCAGGAGCTGAAATTGGCCTGTCGCAAAGATGTTACTATAGTTGTTATGGGGGATTTCAACATGCAGGTAGACTGGGAGAATCAGGATGGTATTGGACCTCAAGAAAGAGACTTTGTGGAGTGCCTCTGAGATGGATTCTTAGAACAGCTGGTGCTGGAGCCTACCAGGGAGAAGGCAATTCTGGTCTGGTATTGTGTAATGAACCAGAATTAATCAGGGACCTCGAAGTGAAGGAGCCATTGGGAAGTAGTGACCATAATACAATAAGCTTCAATCTGCAATTTGAGAGGGAGAGGGTACAATCGGAAGTGACAATATTTCTGTTGAATAAAGGGAATTATGGAGCTATGAGGGATGAGCTGGCCAAAGTTCAATGGTGCAATACCTTAGCAGGGATGACCGTGGAGGAACAATGGCAGATATTTCTGTGTATAATGCAGAAGATGCAAGATCAGTTTATTCCAAAAAGGAAGAAAGATCCTAGGAGGAGGCATGGGTGGCCGTGGCTGACGAGGGAAGTTAAGAAACATATAAAGTTAAAGAGAAAAAGTATAACATAACAAAGGTAAGTGGGAAAATGAAGGACTGGGAAGCTTTTAAAGAACAACAGAGGAAAACTAAGAAGGAAATATGCAGAGAAAAAATGAGGTACGAAAGTAAACTGGCCAAAAATATAAAGGAGGATAGTAAAAGCTTTTTTAGGTATGTGAAAGGCAAAAAAAATGGTTAAGACTAAAACTGGGCCCTTGAAGACAGAAACAGGGGAATATATTACGGGGGACAAAGAAATAGCAGAAGAATTGAATTGGTACTTCAGATCTATGTTCACTGGGGAAGACACAAGCAATCTCCCTGAGGTAACAGTGGCTGAAGGACCTGAACTTAAGGGAATTTCTATTTGCCAGGATTTGGTGTTGGAGAGACTGTTAGGTCTGAAGGTTGGTAAGTCCCCGGGGCCTGATGGTCTACATCCCAGGGTACTGAAGGAGGTGGCTCGAGAAATCGTGGATGCGTTGGTGATTATTTTCCAGAGTTCGATAGATTCGGGATCAGTTCCTGTGGATTGGAGGGTGGCTAATGTTGTATCACTTTTTAAGAAAGTTGAGAGAGAGAAAGCAGGAAATTATAGACCAGTTAGTCTGACCTCAGTGGTGGGAAAGATGCTGGAGTCTATTATAAAGGATGAAATTATGACATATCTGGATAGTAGTAACAGGATAGGTCAGAGTCAGCATGGATTTATGAAGGGGAAATCATGCTTGACTAGTCTTCTGGAATTTTTTGAGGATGTAACTCTGAAGATGGACGAGGGAGATCCAGTAGATGTAGTGTACCTGGACTTCCAGAAAGCTTTTGATAAAGTCCCACGTCGGAGGTTAGTGAGCAAAATTAGGGCGCATGGTATTGGGGGCAAAGTACTAACTTGGATTGAAAGTTAGTTGGCTGACAGGAAACAAAGAGTAGTGATAAACGGCTCCATTTTGGAATGGCAGGCAGTGACCGGTGGGGTACCGCAGGGGTCAGTGCTGGGACCGCAGCTTTTTACAATATATATTAATGATATAGAAGATGGTATTAATAATGACATTAGCAAATTTGCTGATGATACAAAGCTGGGTGGCAGGATGAAATGTGAGGAGGATGTTAGGAGATTACAGGGTGACCTGGACAGGTTAGGTGAGTGGTCAGATGCATGGCAGATGCAGTTTAATGTGGATAAATGTATGGTTATCCACTTTGGTGGCAAGAACAGGAAGGCAGATTACTACCTAAATTACTACCTACTACAAAGAGATCTGGGTGTTCTTGTACACCAGTCAATGAAGGTAAGCATGCAGATACAGCAGGTAGTGAAGAAGGCTAATAGCATGCTGGCCTTCATAACAAGAGGGATTGAGTATAGAAGCAAAGAGGTTCTTCTGCAGCTGTACAGGGCCCTGGTGAGACCACACCTGGAATATTGTGTGAAGATCTGATCTCCAAATTTGAGGAAAGACATTCTGGCTATTGAGGGAGTACAGCGTAAGTTCATGAGGTCAATTCCTGGAATGGCGGGACTACCTTACGCTGAAAGACTGGAGTGACTGGGCTTGTATACCCTTGATTTAGAAGACTGAGAGGGGATCTGATTGAGACATATAAGATTATTAATGGATTGGACACTCTGGAGGCAGGAAACATGTTTCCGATGATGGGTGAGTGCCGAACCAGAGGACACAGCTTAAAAATACAGGGTAGACCATTTAGGACAGAGATGAGGAGAAACTTCTTCACCCAGAGAATGGTAGCTGTGTGGAATGCTCTGCCCCAGAGGGCAGTGGAGGCCCAGTCTCTGGATTCATTTAAGAAAGAGTTGGATAGAGCTCTCAAGGATAGTGGAATCAAGGGTTATGGAGATAAGGCAGGAACAGGATACTGATTAAGGATGATCAGCCATGATTATATTGAATGGTGGTACAGGCTCGAAGGGCAGAATGGCCTACTCCTGCACTCATTGTCTATTCTATTGTCTATTGTTCTCAAGATGCTCAAAATTCCACCCCTACAGTGTTCCCTCACTTGTGTTATGTAGGTACCACATCTGCACAAGGCCAGCCTGTACACCACTAGCTCCTTCCCCACGTCTGAGGAAGAAGATGCAGGATTGCTCAAAGGATGTGATGGCAAGGATGTCTCCTTCACCCGTCATGAAGTCAGGCATTGATTCAGCGGTGGGTAAATGATCTAGATTTGAGTCGGGGGCACAGGCTATTGAGCATATCACTGCCACATCTCAGCAGCTGGCTCAGGAAGGGACACTCCCAAACCACGAGCATTCAGGACTGCTAGAGACCAGGCACCTGCTCAGCCCCAGCGGGAGAGGACCCCTTGGTGTTAATCTGTGCAAATACATAAACTGACACAGGGGTAGTGGGCAGGTTGGTCAGGGACACTGTCTAAACTGGATTGAAGGTTGGAGGAACAATGCTGGCTCTGACATGTGCATCTGCGCAACACCAATGATGAGGCAACAGAGGGAGGTACCTGAACTTCAAGTGGTCTGGCAACAGCAACTGCAATGTAAAGTGCTACTGTGCTCCAAAGTGGAGTAATGAAATACCGAACTGGTGTAAGAGTGTCATAGCGATATGGTGAGGATACTCCTTTTGCAAATGCTGACTTCCATGGATGGAGGGTTCAGGCAGTTGCTGCTCATTCGCCATGCCCTGAGGTATTGGGGAACACTGGTTGAGGAGAACATCTGCAATAGACCTTGGCGAGCTGCTGCTACCCATTCTCATTACCAGGTCAGGAATTGGCACCGGCTAGATTCTCACCAGATCCTCTTACATAGTCGTAAGATGTGTTCAGCTAATAATGAGACATTAACGGATGCAAGTAGATCTTTCGTCGCAACCGACTGAGATTCTCATCCAGCCTTCTTGACATCCAAAATGTCATTTTCATTCTCGTGGTATTTGTGTTTTTGGTAATGCACATGTGCAGGAGAAGGGACCAAGTGTTACACCACAATTGCCTATCGATTCCAGTATGGCCTCATCCATAGCCAAACCACAACTGTACAGAAATGTTCAAAACACGATTGAACAGTGTGGGACCTGTGGAGAACATGTTGGCTTCACAAAGATTTTAAAGTGAATAGCTTTCGAATCTTTTAATTTGTATTTTCTTTAATAATTTGCGTTAGCAGGGATTTTAAAGTGGATTATAAGTACGCGATAATAATCGCTTGATAATTGTTGAACAGTCCTGGGTCTCCCGAGGAGAAAGTGAGGGCTGCAGATGCTGGAGTGTTAAAGTTGAATAGTGTGGCGCTGGAAAAGCGCAGCAGGTCAGGCAGTATCTGAAGAGCAAGAGGGTCAATGTTTCAGGCAGAAACCCTTCATCAGGAACATGGAGGGGAAGTGAGCTGAGTGATAAGTAGGAGGGTGTGGGTGGGGCTGGGGGGGGCCTGCTGAGGCATAGCTTGCTATAGATTTGATGTGATAATTTCCAAGCGAGCATGTGCTTCAGCTGCTCACAAAGATTTACGAGACTGTAAACATAATTTAGACAGAATAAAATATTCATGATATGTATCCCCGATTCTCCAGATTTCTCTATGGTTGAAATGAAAGGATATTTTGCTTGAATAATGAAAACATCTGGAGTATTTGATACACATATCCCCAAGTAGTGAAACAGGTTAAGTAGACCATAATACAGTTGACACATGGGAGCTAATTTTCAGATGTTTTATGAATTTTACATTGGTTAGACAATGCTTGGAAGGTTATGCAAAGTTCTGGTCTCCATGTGATGAAACAAGACATTGGAAAAAGCGATAGAAATTGTTTTGAAGAAGAGTCACTAGACTCAAAGCACTAACTCTCACAGTGTTATAGAGTCATAGAGACGTTCGGCACAGAAACAGATCCTTTGGCCCAACTCGTCCATACCGACCAGATGTCCCAACCCAATCTAGTACCACCTGCCAGCACCCAACCCACATTGTTTTCTCTCTACATTTGCTGCAAGACTTGTTGAATTTCTCCAGCAATTTCTGTTTTCTTTCCAAATATTTTCTATTGACTCAGCAGAATGTAATTTGAGAAAACTTTGTAAGCAACCTGAAGCAGATAATTGGTTTGTGAACGAATACAACAAAGTTTCAAACTTTTAATCCAAGCCAGACAAAACTGGTTTTCGTGAGAAGATCCAATTCTTAAATTCCTCGATTTCGAACTCAATTGAGTGCAGAGTAAATGAAGGTTTCTGAAGTCATTCGAATAGTAAACGGTTGCTCGTTTACCAGGGAATCAACAAGCATTTCAATGCTTTATGACTGAAAAAGGCAAAGACTGGAAGATTGCCATGACATAAGTATGAAAACATTTTGAGATTTTCATTCTTGATGCTGAGAAGGAGATTAACAATAATTCAATATTAATGCGGGATCAGAATTGCTTGTCGTTACTCATCCCATACTGGGCCTGCTGCTTGACTAGCAGGAACGGCATTTTTCATATTCACAGCCAACCCAGTGATAAGGATACACATGTGTACACTTTATTAAATCTCATTCAGTGGCATTTGCGCAAATGTCTCCTTAAAGCTTACTGCACACGCATCGGGGTCAGCAAGCCCAGCCTGAAGGGAAATATTTAGTGGGACTAAAATAAAGTCTTTATCAGTTGCTAAAACTACTTCAAATAAGTCAATAATGTCTATTCCACTTGCCATTTATTTAAACATTCATGGATTAATGAAAAACAGAGTATGTAAAACAAGCAACTGCCAAAAGATAATATGTTTTAATTCAGGTTTCTGACAAATCATTTGCCAGTGTTTAAAAGCAGGGTTCCCCAGATGTTTAACTCGATAATTACTCTATATCTAATGAGGCAGGTTCAGAAAGAGGCGACTCCCAGCTCAGAGAGATCAGGCGTAACAAGCTTCAAGTTGAGTGCTTAAAATCTATTTAATTAACACTTCTGATATTCTTCCTTGGAGAAGGTTGTCTGTGCTTAAACTGTCTCCTAATTCAAAGTTGTTTAGAAGAGGGGAAACTAACTGTTAACTCTCTGACAAGATCATCATGAAGCTCGACAGAGTCCTGAACAGCCAGTACACTGATTGAATGATTTAAACTCTAAAAATGTTTGCCATGTATGTTATTGCTGGATTGTTAACATTTCCACATTTCTGACGATGGTGACTGATAAACGGGAGTGCTGCATGGGGGCGTCAATTATGACAGAATGATCTCTTTCGGTCTTCGACCTGATATTTGTTTGGAAGCCAAGCTTTGGATATTCTCAGCTAGGAGCAGAGATGTTCAAGCATTTTCAGCTCCTCATAAACCAACTCACTATTCTCTGTCAATACACCGAGATGAAGGCCATTCTCCCCTTGGGATTGCTTTTTTGTTTCAGGCTCTTTCGAAGTGTCTCGAACCTTTGTCTCATTTATGTTGAAGTTCTGAATTATGCCTCGGGTACTCTTTTCTTTGTAGAGAGACCATACCGTTCATGTGCTCCCCTGCGACTATGTTGAAGAGGTAATCATTTCATCTCAGCTCCACTTTCAGACCAGTCTGCATCTTCTCTGACAGTCTTGTTGCTATGGTAGTAGTGGAGGAATTGTGTCCTGTTATGTTTTACCTCTGTGATTGCGCTTGTCCTCAGTCTCTCTTTGCCTGTCTAAATCAACCTTTGAATTAATTTCTGCATCATCTTGTCTTCACCAATATGAGATCCTCCCCTCTGAATGAACTATTTGTTCCTCTTTATTTTGTTTCAATTTATTTGTTAATCCTTTAAGTTTCACATTTGTTTAACTTCGATTTGTTGGTCGTAGTCCTGTGTGTCAATCAATAAAGATGTTCCACTGAAAGATTGGCTAGCGCTCTCCAATTGTGTTAATTCATCCCTCTTCTCTTTTACTTTGGCCTTTTTAAATTTATGGATGTGACTCCTATACTTAGAGTTTAATTGGGTACAGTTCATATTTGACGATTCTATGGTAACTCTTCCCCTTCGGGCTTCTCTGACCTTTATAACCTGGATGTCGTCTGGGTCATTCAGAAACACTTGGTCAAGATAAGCATATCTTCAACTACTAGGCTGTTATATCACAGCAATAATGTCCCTACCTCTAGACAAAAAGGTTTGGGTTCAAACTTCACCTGCCTTGGAATTGCGTTATCACATGTCAAAAAGCATTGATTAAATAGTTTACTTTCTCTTGGTTGTCCTTTGTCGTGAGTCATGTGCACTCCTAGTTTAAAGGGCATGGCTTTTCCCAGTCTTTATTGGATTGACTGAGATCTGCCATTGAATACCTTTGGTCTTGCACATCCTTCATACAGCAGAGAACCCACCCGACTACGTCCTCCTACTTTAGGCCTGAAGAACTGACTTGGATTTTGTTCACATTGGACAATTCTTTCATTAGTTTACCACATTCCACAAGCCCAGCCCAAGTTCAGTGTATACGAATAACTGAATAGAACATAGAACATAGAACAGTACAGCACAGAACAGGCCCTTCAGCCCACGATGTTGTGCCGACCATTGATCCTCATGTGAGGTAAACCTAATGTATGAACTCTCAAATTTCTGTGACCATATGCATGTCCAGCAGTCTCTTAAATATCCCCAATGACCTCACTTCCACAACTGTTGCTGGCAACGCATTCCATGCTCCCACAACTCTCTGCGTAAAGAACTGATCAGAGACTGAATGGCATGGTGACTCAGTGGATAGCACTAGTGCCTCACAGCGTTAGAGACCCAGTTTTGGTTCAAACCTCGGGCAACTGTCTGTGTGGAGTTTGCACATTCTCCCCGTGTCTGCATGGGTTTCCTCTGGGTACTCCAGTTTAATCCCATATTCCAAAGATGTGCAGGTTAGATGGATTGACCATGCTAAATTGCTGATAGTGTCAAAGGATGTGCTGGCTAGATGGATCAGCAATGGGAATGCAGGGTTACAGGGATGGTTTCTGGGTGGAATGCTCTTCATAGGGACACTGTTGACTCGATGGACCAAATGGCCTGCTTCCACACTGCAGGGATTCTACAATTCAATGATTCTAGACGTAATCACTGGATTTATGTGGCCCAAGAGCAGGTCACAATTAGGAATACAGCAGTGAATAACTCACCACTTGACTTTTCAAAATTTGTCTGCCACCTGTAAGGGGTGAAAATGTGTTGCTGGAAAAGCGCAGCAGGTCAGGCAGCATCCAAGGAACAGGAGAATCGACGTTTCGGGCATAAGCCCTTCTGCTTATGCCCGAAACGTCGATTCTCCTGTTCCTTGGATGCTGCCTGACCTGCTGAGCTTTTCCAGCAACACATTTTCAGCTCTGATCTCCAGCATCTGCAGTCCTCACTTTCTGCCACCTGTAAGGTACAGTCAGGAGTATGACGGAATACTCCCCATTTGATCGGATGAGAGGAAATTACACAACAGTCACTCCACCATTGATGCTCAGTTGCAGCAGGACGTATTATCCACAAGGTGCACTGCAGAAATTCACCAAAGTTGCTTAGACAGCACCTTCCAAAACCACGGCCACTTCCACCTTGAAGGTCAAGGGCAGCAGATTCTTGGGACACCTTTACCTGCAAGTTCCTCTCTGAGCCACTCGACATCCTGACTTGGGAATAAATTCTCATTCCCTCAGTGTCACTGGCTCAAAATCCCGGAACTCCCTCCCCAACAGCATTCTGGGTTTATCTAAAGTATACGGACTTCAGCGCTTCAAGAAGGCAGTTCACCACCACCTTCTCAAGGTCAACTAGGGATGTCTCAGGCAGTGATTCACTCATCCCATGAAGGATTTTAAAAACAACAAATAATACAAATGTACACAAAATGTCTCTATGTTTAATTCAAAATTTCTGTTGAAGAAACATTTTTAACGGTCCTTTACATCGTGTCAGACATCTGACACTCACAATTCAAGGAGAAAGGGAGGACTGCAGATGCTGGAGGTCAGAGTCGAAAAGTATGGCGCTGGAAAAGCACAACAGGCCAGGCAGCATTCAAGGAGCAGGAGAGTCAACATTTCATCAGGAATTCCTGATGAAGGGTTTGTGCCTGAAATGTCAATTTTTCTGCTCCTCGGATGCTGCCTGACCTGCCATGCCCTTCCAGCACCCCACTTCTCAACTCACAATTCAAGTCCATTAAAAAAGGTGAAAAGATGAACATACCAAGTTGTGGTAGCAGCACTGGGTAGTTGTAAGGCATAACAAAGAGATTCACACAGGTTAATGTTGTGCTCGCCTTCAGGTAACCAAATGGATGACTGAAGTCACTGTATTTTCCACCAATGCTCACAGATACCTGCCAGCAGGTGTGAGGCTGGGGCATTTTCCTCGGCGCAGCAGAGGCTGAGGGGTGACCTTATGGAGGTTTATAAAATCACAAGGGGCATGGATAGGGTAAATAGCCAAGGTCTTTTCCCCAGGGTAGGGGAGCCCAAAACTAGAGGGCATGGGTTTAAGGTGAGAGGGGAAAGATTTAAAAGGGACCCAAGGGACGACCTTTTCATGCAGAGGGTTGTGCATATATGGAATGAGCTGCCGGAGGAAATGGTGAAGACAGCTAAAACTTCCTTTCATCTGTGGGATGTGGGCATCGCTGGCTGGGCCAGCATTTATTGCCTGTCCGTAGTTGCCCTTCAGAAGGTGGTGGTGAGCTGCCTTCTTGAACTGTTGCAGTCCACCTGATGTGGTTGACGCACAAGGCCATTACGGGGTGGAATTCCAGGATTTTAACCCAGCGACCGTGAAGGAACAGCGATATATTTCCAAGTCAGGATGGTGAGTAATGTAGAGGGAGACTTGAAGATGATGGTGTTCCAATGCATCTATAATTGCAACATTTAAAAGGCACATTTTAGGAAGGGTTTAGTGGGATATGGATTACATGCTGGCAAAAGGGACTAGATCAGTTTGGGATATATGGTCAGAATGGATGAGTTGGGCCAAAGGGTCTGTTTTCATGCTGTATAATTCTATGACTATGATTCTATGACTACACAATCTGGACACTCGGTGACACAAACATTAAATTGATTTCCATCTCCTGGGTTTAGTCACGTTTAACTTTCTTAATCCATCAAAGAGCCCTGCTGTCATAACAGCATCCATCCTGTCATCTTCTTTCTTATGTTATTAGCCTTTATAGATAAACACTTTGAGAACAAATTGCCTTCCATTATGTTCTTACTTGGTCTGTGGTAAATGTACAATATGTTTCTCCTGTGTTTTTCCAATTTATTTGCAGGAACAGAATGATCCCAGTAAGGCAATATTTCTTGTATTTATTGTCTATCCTTAATTGCACTGGAATCTTGACTCTTGAATCATTTTAGTCCTGATGGTGATGATGTTCCCAATACAAAAAAAAAGATTATTGCATTGATAAAGCACCTTTCCTGAGTTTAGGACATCCCAGAGAGTTTTACAGCAAATTAGGTACTTTCCAAGTAAAAATAAAACAGCAAAGGTGCTGGAAATACTCAGCAGATCAGGCAGCATCTGCAGAATACACCTTGCTACATCTCCCTGGCCAAAATGGAGTCCTCACTGACGCGTGAGCTCTCTGTATTTTTCCAACTAGTTTCAGGATCACGATGCAGTGAATTGATGCAGGGGGAATGCAGATACAGGGGTGAATTGATGTGATGGCTTCCTTGGTTTTTGGAGATAAGAAGCGTGGCACCTACCGTTGTTTAAATTCCCCTAAATCTAATCCCTCACACCCTCACCCTCCCCAGCCTGTCATACCATACAACTCTACACGCATTATCCATAGCGACTTGCCAAGTGCCTATTGTGGACAAGACAGAGGAACCTCGATTATCTGGCATTCGATTCACTGAATTTCAGATGATCCAAACAAGAACGCAAGGCCCCAACGTTACCTGACATCAATTATCCGGCATTTGATTAACCGAATGAAATACTTCCCACCCATGTCCAGATAATCAAGGTTCCTCTGTATTTAGATTCATACAGTGTCAATGGAAAATATTTCATATCCTTGGGTGGAAACAATAGATTTTCTTCCATGTAATAATGTCCTTCATCACCTATTCTTTCATTGATGCTAGGAGAAAATTACATTCTGTGTGAAAATAAACTTTGTCATCCCCGTAATCCTATTAGTTTGTTTCAACCAATCAGAAACCACATCAAAGACCACACAGGATTTCAAGGAATGGAACTGGCAGTGAATGAAACACCCACGCGAAAGCAAAATATTACATCTGTTGGCAACCTGAGGTAAAAACAGACAGTGCTGAGAGGAGGCAGCAGATTGGCAGCAGCTCTGGAGAGTTGGTCATGTCACTAGACCAGAAATCCAGAAACTCAGGCAAAAAATTTAGAAAACGTATTTAAATATAGCGATGGCAGCTGGTGGAGTTTAAATTTCATTAATGAAAAGCTAAAAGTAAAACTAGAGAAACACAGCAGGTCTGGCAGTATCTGTGGAAAGAAAACAGTGCTAATGTTTTGAGTCCAGTGACCCTTCTTCAGAATCTTTCTTCAGAACAGTCTCGCTAATGGTGACTACAAAGACTGTTGTGAAGCCCATCTGTTTCACTAATGCCCTTTAGAGAGGCAAATCCACCATATTTGCCTGGTTTGGCCTACATGTGACACAAGACCCATTGCAACGTGGTTGACTCTTAAGCACCTTCTGAGATGACCCAGTAGCCCACTCAGTCAAAGGCTGGGCAACAATTGTAGGCTAGGACAGTGGACCATCCATTCCGAAGCAAGGATTTTAAAAACCAGACAAAAAAGAACTGTAGATACTGTAAATCTGAAACAAAAACAAAGTTATTTTTTAAAAACAGTTTGCATTTCACTCAGTTCAGTTATATTGCTTGTAGTGAGGTGCAAAAATATACCTGCTGTGTTTTCTGTGAGGTTGGATTCCAGATTATTAAATTTGACACTGCTGCTGGACCAGTTTTTAAACTGTTAACATGTCACTAATGAATTCCAACCTGGCTAACTGTCCAGGAGAGTGCTTGGAGCTTCTCTGCGTTTGTGTACTAATTGCCTGTCTTGCAAAAGTATGGGAAATGCAATGTTACCAGAGTGCCCAGCTCAAGGATAGCATCATAGAATTACACAGCCCAGCATGGCTGTGCTCACTGTTTGAAGAGGATACCCAATTAGACCTCTGACTGTCTCCTCACCCTATAATTTTGCTTTGAAATACATATCTAACTTCTTTAGAAAGATATCATTGAATCTCCTTCCACCATCCTCTCAGGCAATAGATTCCAGGTCATAGCAACTCATAGCATAAAGAAATATTCCTCAACTCACCCTCATGTTTTTACCAATTACTTTTAATCTGTGTCTTCTGGTTATTGCGTCTTGCATTGAATACATTTTCCGTTCATTTGTTCTGTTAAAAACCTCCATGCTTCTCATTTCACCTTCTCGTTTTTCTTTAGCTGCTTCTACCTTTGTTTAATGTCAGAATAATTACTTGGGGAGCCATTTTGCTTTCTCATATGGCTTGTAAAAAAACGTCACCAGCAAATACCACAGGTGTCTTTCTCCCAGCTGTTGAAACCATGGTCTCCTTCACGCTATATTACCTTCCAGTATTCACCTCTCCACGGGCTCTCCAATTCATTCAAGGGGATGTATTTTGCTATATTGATGAAATCACTGTGCAATTTTTCCAAATTCTAAGGGTGAACTAACACAAAGTAGCTGAACAGCAGGTATAAATGGGCAAGTGGAAGAAAAGCTATACCTTTGCACACAGGATACAGAGATTAATTAACATAAAGTACAAAAGCTGGAACCTGGGTGAAATGAAAGCAGGAAATACTGATGTGGTTGCTTTGAGTAAAGCTGTGTGTTTCTCAAAGTATGCATTTTAAAAGGAAAGAATGGTCTGTGGTCTATCTCAGGCACAAATGAAGCATCGTGTTCAACTATAATTCTGAATGGTGCATCTGTACACTGTCCAGAATGAAGGAATGTGACCAGAAAATTATTGGTGGGCCATTCAGGGTGTTGTCAGAAAGCGCTTGGTCACAACAGAAATGTGGAGCTCTGATGTGATTTGTATAATTGGGATACAGGATAAAGAGAAGGGTTTTAATGAATCATAGTTCTCCTCCTGTCTTTTCCATGGGTTTGGGCTTTGGATGCCAGGTATGACTAAACAGTGCACAATGCACAGTGTCCAGGATCCCAGGATTGGATCAAAAAGCCAATCCCAAGTGTGCCTTTGATGGTAGCTTGTTCAGTCGACAGGCAGCTGTCTACGTGGGTGCCCCCCAGGCCTGCTGCTAATTTCAGGCTGGTGGGCAGGCCCCTCATACTGCTGCCTCACTCATAGGCCGGGAAGTTGGAATCCTCAGTAATCCGACTGTGAGAGCTCAGTGCTCCTGGAGCAGGCAGGACAGCTTTTCAGGGCACCTCGTAACAGAAGTCTCATTGCAGTGCTAGGAACAAATTAAAATTCATACTGCCTTAAGGGACGTTCCTGAGGAATTATTGGATCAATGAGTACACTTATTCGTGCCTGTGGCCCTGGGCACTGTTGTTCCTGCCTGTGGCCCTGTGCACTGTTGTTCCTGCCTGTTGCCCTGGGCACTGTTGTTCCTGCCCGTGGCACTGGGCACTTTAGTCCCTGCCTGTTACTCTAGACACTGTTGTTCCTGCCTGTTACCCTAGACACTGTTGCTCCTGCCTGTTACCCTAGACACTGTTGTTCCTGCCTGTTACCCTAGACACTGTTGCTCCTGCCTGTTACCCTAGACACTGTTGTTCCTGCCTGTTACCCTAGACACTGTTGTTCCTGTCTGTTACCCTGGACATTGTTGTTCCTGCCTGTTGCCCTGGAAACTGTTGTTCCTGTCCACGGCCGTGGTCACTCTTGTTCCTGCCCTTGGCCCTGGGCACTGTTGTTCCTGCCTGTTGCCCTGGACACTGTTGTTCCTGCCTGTTACCCTGGTCACTGTTGTTCCTGCCTGTTACCCTGGTCACTGTTGTTTCTGCCTGTTGCACTTGGCACTGTTGTTCCTGCCTGTTACCCTGGTCACAGTTGTTTCTGCCTGTTACCCAGGACTTTATTGTTCCTGCCCATGGCCCTGGTCACTGTTGTTCCTGCCCGTGGCCCTAGTCACTGTTGTTCTTGCCTGTTACCCTGGTCACTGTTGTTCCTGCCTGTTGCCCTGGACACTGTTGTTCCTGTCTGTTACCCTGGTGACTGTTGTTCCTGCCTGTTACCCTGGACACTGTTGTTCCTGCCTGTTACCCTGGTCACTGTTGTTCCTGCCTGTTGCCCTGGGCACTGTTGTTCCTGCCTGTTGCCCTGGTCACTCTTGTTCCTGCCTGTTACCCTGGTCACTGTTGTTCCTGCCTGTTGCCCTGGACACTGTTGTTCCTGCCTGTTACCCTGGGCACTGTTGTTCCTGCCTGTTGCCCTGGACACTGTTGTTCCTGCCTGTTACCCTGGTCACTGTTGTTCCTGTCTGTTACCCTGGTGACTGTTGTTCCTGCCTGTTACCCTGGTCACTGTTGTTCCTGTCTGTTACCCTGGTGACTGTTGTTCCTGCCTGTTGCCCTGGACACTGTTGTTCCTGCCTGTTGCCCTGGACACTGTTGTTCCTGTCTGTTACCCTGGTGACTGTTGTTCCTGCCTGTTACCCTGGACACTGTTGTTCCTGCCTGTTACCCTGGTCACTGTTGTTCCTGCCTGTTGCCCTGGGCACTGTTGTTCCTGCCTGTTGCCCTGGTCACTCTTGTTCCTGCCTGTTACCCTGGTCACTGTTGTTAGACCATAAGACCATAAGACATAGGAGTGGAAGTAAGGCCATTCGGCCCATCGAGTCCACTCCGCCATTCAATCATGGCTGATGCGCATTTCAGCTCCACTTACCAGCATTCTCCCCATAGCCCTTAATTCCTCTAGACAACAAGAACCTATCAATCTCGGCCTTGAAGACATTTAGCGTCCCGGCTTCCACTGCACTCCGTGGCAATGAATTCCACAGGCCCACCACTCTCTGGCTGAAGAAATGTCTCCACATTTCTGTTCTGAAATGACCCCCTCTAATTCTAAGGCTATGTCCACGGGTCCTAGTCTCCTCGCCTAACGGAAACAATTTCCTAGCATCCACCTTTTCAAAGCCATGTATTATTTTGTACGTTTCTATTAGATCTCCCCTTAATCTTCTAAACTCCAACGAATACAATCCCAGTATCCTCAGCCGTTCCTCATATGCTAGACCTGTCATTCCAGGGATCATCCGTGTGAATCTCCGCTGGACACGTTCCAGTGCCAGTATGTCCTTCCTGAGGTGTGGGGACCAAAACTGGACACAGTACTCCAAATGGGGCCTAACCAGAGCTTTATAAAGTCTTAGTAGTACATCTCTGCTTTTATATTCCAACCCTCTTGAGATAAGAGACAACATTGCATTCGCTTTCTTAATCACAGACTCCTGCCTGTTCCTGCCTGTTGCCCTGGGCACTGTTGTTACTGCCTGTTGCCCTGGACACTGTTGTTCCTGCCTGTTACCCTGGTCACTGTTGTTTCTGCCTGTTACCCAGGACATTATTGTTCCTGCCCATGGCCCTGGTCACTGTTGTTCTTGCCTGTTACCCTGGTCACTGTTGTTCCTGCCTGTTGCCCTGGACACTGTTGTTCCTGCCTGTTACCCTGGTCACTGTTGTTCTTGCCTGTTGCCCTGGACACTGTTGTTCCTGCCTGTTTCCCTGGTGACTGTTGTTCCTGCCTGTTTCCCTGGTGACTGTTGTTCCTGCCTGTTGCCCTGGACACTTTTGTCCCTGTCCACGGCTGTGGTCACTCTTGTTCTTGCCCATGGCCCTGGGCACTGTTTTTCTTGTCCGCGGCCATGGTCACTGTTGTTCCTGCCTGTTGCCCTAGGCACTGTTGTTCCTATATGTTGCCCTTGACACTGTTATTCATGCCCGTAGCTCTGGGCTCTGTTGTTCCTGCCTGTTGCCCTGGACACTGTTATTCCTGCCCATCTCTCTGGGCACTGTTGTTCCTGCCTGTTGCCCTGGTCACTGTT
Organism: Chiloscyllium punctatum; assembly: GCF_047496795.1. Classification (NCBI taxonomy): domain Eukaryota; kingdom Metazoa; phylum Chordata; class Chondrichthyes; order Orectolobiformes; family Hemiscylliidae; genus Chiloscyllium; species Chiloscyllium punctatum. The sequence continues at coordinate 17,664,413 of NC_092783.1, read as the reverse complement.
GTTCCTGCCTGTTGCCCTGGACACTCTTGTTCCTGCCTGTTGCCCTGGGCACCGCATTCCTGCCCATGGCCCTGGGCACTGTTGTTCCTGCCTGTTGCCGTGGACACTGTTATTCCTGCCAGTGGCTCTGGGCACTGTTGTTCCCTCCTGTGGCCCTGGACACTGTTGATCCTGCCAGTGGCTCTGGGCTCTGTTGTTCCTGCCTGTTGCCCTGTCTGTGAGCATGGAGCCTCTGGATCCCACAGGGAGTTTGCCTTTACCAGACTGGTGACATCCCCACTTGGGAACAGGCAAAACACTGACAGCCCTAAAAGTCCTCCCAGTAGAGCCTCTTAGTTTTCAAACTGACTAACTGCCTTTGCGGTGAAATGATCTTGCAGTCCATGGTTTCACTGGTGGTTAGACAGCAATGCAGGGATATCCAGTTGCCATGTTACCATGCTCCCCTGCTGCCTTGGGGCTGCTTGATATCGTCCCTTTGTACACAATGTATAGGCCTCCAAATTTCAACAAGCATCAGGTGGCAGTGTTCTGGAGCTCAGTTCCGTTGGAGGTTCATTGTGAGTGAGAGACTGTCTAAAGGCTGACCCCAGCTATTCAGAAATTGTACAATCAATCTGTTTCTTTTGGAGAGGATGCCAAGGTGAAAGAAAACCCAAACACCGTGTAATTTGCAAAAAAAAACACATAATTGCAGAGGATGAAAACAGCAGCAATAGAAAATGGGCAGATTTAATTCCAGTACGTTTCCAAGAATGAGGCAGCTGATTGTTACAAGTTGGTAGCTGACTCTGACCCTCACCTCCCTGCTGCGGCTCAAACTGGTGATGGGAAAGCTGATTTACAGGATGAACAGGTCAGTTTTGTAAGAATTTTTGTTCGTAATTCATTCTGGTAACAATCAATAAAGGAACAGTTGAGGTGACAGAGGTATGCAGTGAGGGTGGGAAAATGAATTTGATGTACAAATCAGACATAATCTATCTGAAGGGTGGGACAGCTTTTAGACCTTGACTAGCTGAATCCTGTCCCTCTGGGCAGGAGGTAATGGATGTGGCAGGGTCTTGCCTGTGGTCTGAAGGACTGATAAGAATCCCACTTTGTCTCTTTTTGAGAAGACTTGCTGCATTAAGTGCTAATCGAGCACTGGCAATTGCAATCCTCCTCCAGTATAAGGATCTGAAGGGATAGATGGCCCTCCCTCTGAGAGCTTGTTGTTCATTTATCAGTGGGGCATAGGTGTCACTGGCTAGGCCAGCATTTATTGTCCATCCCTAATTGTTCAGAGGGCAGTTAAGAGTCAACCACATTGCTGTGATTCTGGAGACACACGTAGGCCAGACCAGGTAAGGAAGGCAGATTTCCTTTCCTAAAGGGTATTAGTGAATCCAGATGGGTTTCTATGACAATCAGCAGTGATTACCTGGGTTTCTGAATGACTAGTCTGAAGTGACAATACCACTCGTCTATCTCCTTCTTCGATTGTTAACCAGAGTGCCTTCACCAAACACAGAGGACACCACTCAAGAAGCAAACACTGTCATGTTTGAGTTTTAGAATGGTTACATCACCATGGAAACAGGATGAGGCCTTTAGTTGAGCCATAGTTACTTAGCTGAGGGTCTGAGTTGATGATAGGGCAGGGAGACTATCCATGGAGCTGTAGGGTGAGGGCAACAGGTTTGCCAGTTGACACCCTTATGTCTGATTAAATGCCCCCTTTCTCCAGGGATAGTTCACTAAATTTCACCTACCCCTATTCCTAATGTAGAAGAGATTTCCCAAGATGTTTCCGGAACTAAAGGGTTTGAGTTACAGGAAGAGGCTGGGATTGGTTGGTACATTTTTCACTGGAGCATAGGAGGTTGAAGGGTGACCTTATAGAGGTTTATAAAATAGTGAGGGGCAAAAATAAGGTGAATAGAAAGGAATTTTTTCCCTAGGGTGGGAGATTTCAAGACTAAGGAGCATATTTTTAAGGCAAAAGGAGGAGGATTTGAAAAAGACACAAGGGGCAATTATTTTTACACAGAGAGTGGTTTGTGTGTGGAATGAATTTTCCAAGGGAGTGGTGGGATATGGATACAGTTACAACATTTAAAATACATTTAGGTAAGTTTATGTATAAGAAAAATTTGGAGGGATATGGGCCAAATGCAGGCAGTTGGGACTAGTTAAGTTTTGGAATATGGTCAGCATGGATTGGTTGGATTGAAGGATCTGTTTCCATGCTGCATAACTCTACGACTCTAAATGAGTGAGGGAAACACACCCTCAACTGCATTGATATCATAATATGGTTGCTGTAGAACTATATAGTGAATTAAACTTGCCAGCTCAATCACCTGAATGTCAGTAGCCGTTCCTCATGCACAAGTAGTCTGGTTAATTCAAAGTCCACTGTGTTATGATGGATATTGGAAGCTACTGTTATAGATCTTGTTTGAATCTTTGTTCTTGATATGATTGATTAGTGTTCACAGTTCTGGTTGAGTCTCTCAAAGGCAACCCCCAAGTGAATGATCATCAATGTCAGCAAATACGAGCTGGTCACTGACAGGCACATAAAAATATCAATTAACTGGTGTATATAGTCAGTGGTTTCAGTTCTACATAATGAATGCCTAGTGAACTGGACACAGCAGGAGACCATAGATTAGCAATTTAATTGTACTCTTCTGTGTTTAAACCTCAAGTGATATTATTCCAGAAAGCAGCACAATTATTTTGAGGCTTTGTATGAAAGGAAAGAGTTTGAGTTGTTAATATATGGCTGGAGTATATTTAGACCAGTCAACTTATCCTTTTTATTAATGACTGGAGATTTGTGGCAAAGTAGAGAGATTTGTCTTACAGAGCAGATAACCATGAGCCTGAAATAGTCAGACAGGTTTCAGCCAATGACCCAGAAAGTCCATCACCAACCTTAGGCATGTCCTGTCTCGTTGGTAGAACAAGCCTGCTAAAGGTGACAATGTTGTGGTAAATAGTCAGGAGGGATTGGCCATGGGAGTCCTCAATATTTACGCTAGACCCCAACTGTGTCAACTGTACAAAGAGGAAGAAATAAATTTCCCGCTAATTATCACCGTTGCTTAGTTGATCAAGTTTGAACAGCACTTGGAGGAAGTACTCAGGGTAGAAAGGTATATAATATACACTGGGTGGGGGCTGCAATATCCATCGCTAAGGCTGGCTCAGTAACACCAGTCATATATAGGCTAAATACAGGGGATTCTGGAAATCTGAAACAGACAGAGAATGCTAGAAAAACTCAGCAGGTCTGGAAGCATTTTTCGGGAGAGAAACAGAGTTAGCATTTCAGGTCCGGTGTGACTGTTCTTCAGAGCTTTTTAATATCAAGGGATATGGAGATAGTGGTACAGAACAGCACAGAGACAGATGATCAGCCATAACCTGCTTTGAATGAGAGAATGATGTCAGGGCGAGAGATGACAGAGTACTGGAGGACAGACATTACAATGGGAGATGGGGAGAACCCTGGCCTCGATGCAGGGAAAGTGCCACGTGGTAGTTGGCATGGCTAAGTGTAGGGCCAGGATCAGGGGGAAATGTTGGGAGATACAGTTACAGTTCAATGAGATGCCTTGGCTCTTGTGGAAGCTCAGTACTGATCAGGACAAAAGGTAGTGAATGGAAGAAAGGAACATGGGGTCTGAGTGATTGTCATGCTGAGCCTGTGATTCCCTGTTCCAAACACAACCTCATTGTCTTCCATACTCTCGTGAATTGTAAATGCGCAATGGAAATGATGGCAACTACACCCGGAGCGGGCAGAGTCAGGGCTCTTTTACCCCAGGCTCTGCTGGTCAGGCACTTCTGGGGCCAATCAGGTAGTTTCAAATGTCAGGTTGAAGTCCCCTGCAATCATTCCAACCCTGCATAGAAGTTGCAGGCAGTGTCCAACTGCGGGAGCTTCTAATCCTGGTCACCAGCAAACCATGTGATTGGTCATTACGGATTGAAGCTAGTCGTCTCAGTGAAAGAGAAGTAATCACAGCTGAACTTAAAAGTGGCATCTGCAGGCCACAATTCCGAAAGCCAACTTATGGGCGGCACGGTGGCACAGTGGTTAGCACTGCTGCCTCACAGCGCCAGAGACCCGGGTTCAATTCCCACCTCAGGCGACTGACTGTGTGGAGTTTGCACGTTCTCCCCGTGTCTGCGTGGGTTTCCTCCGGGTGCTCCGGTTTCCTCTCACAGTCCAAAGATGTGCAGGTCAGGTAAATTGGCCAGGCTAAATTGCCCGTAGTGTTAGATGTAGGGGTTTGGGTGGGTTACGCTTCGGCGGGGCGGTGTGGACTTGTTGGGCCGAAGGGCCTGTTTCCACACTGTAAGTCTAATCTAAAAAAGGTGTCAAAGGCTGCACAAGGGAAGGGAGCTGATTCTCTCACACCTTGAACTGTAAGTATTCATTGACAAGCTTTTCTATGTAAAGCTGTCTTTCTTGGGTGATCTGGGAAGTGGGAGTCAAACGTTGAGAAGAACAAAGAACAAAGAAAATTTTACAGCCCAGGAACAGGACCTTCGGCCCTCCAAGCCTGAGCCGATCCAAATCCACTGCCTAAACCTGTTGCCCAATTCCTAAGAATCTGTAACCCTCTGCTCACCACCTACTCACACATCTGTCCGGACGCACCTTAAGTAAATCTACCGTGCCGGCCTATCACCTCTGCCAGCAACGCGTTCCAGGCACCTCCACCCCTTGTGTAAAGTACTTGCCGCGTGTATCCCCCTTAAACTTTTCACGTCTCACCTTAAAAGTGTGACCTCTTGTTATCGAATCCTTCAACCGGGGAAAAAGCTTATCTCTATGAAAAGCTATTGGTAATCCTCCAGTGTATTTGAGAGACATGGAATGTGCTGCATTCATCTGAATAAGGTGTCCATATTAAAGGATCATTCCATTACCCTCCTTCTCAAAGCCCCCCATATCTCATGGTATTAAAGAGTAGATCAATTACTAGATGCGCTTACAAGCATGGTTCCAGGGAGACAAGGATTGCTCTCTGCAACTCTAACTGATAGCTCTGTTGCACCTTCCCCTAACTGAGTCCAAGCTTCAGTACAATGCAACTTATTCTCCAACTGTGGAGCAGATGGTAGACATGCTGAAAGTTTTAATGTTTCAATCAGTCTGGTAGGGTATCATCATAGAGTCTTGGAGCTGTCTAGCATGGAAATAGACCCTTTAGTCCAACTTATCCATGTCAACCAGATATACTAAGTTAATCTAGTCTCATTTACCAGCATTTGACTGATATCCCTCTAAACCCTTCCTATTCATATACCCATCCAGATACCTTTTAAATATTATAATTGTACAAGCCTCCACCATTTCCTCTGAGAGCTAATTCCATTTCCCTCAAAGTGAAAGAGTTGCTCCTTAGGTTCCTTTTAAATCTTCCACCTCTCACCTTAAACCTATGCCCTGGAGTTTTGGACTCCCCTATCCTGGGGAAAAATCCTTGTTCATTTATCCTATCCATGCCCCTCACAATTTTATAAACCTCCATAAGGTCACCCCTCAGCTTCTAACACTCCAGGGAAAACAGCTCTCGCTTATTCAGCCTCTCCCTATAGCTCAAACCTTCCAACCCTGGCAACATCCTTGTCAATCATTTCTGAACCCTTTCGAGTTTCACAACATCCTTCCTATAGCAGGGAGAGCAGAATTGCAATTGCATTCCAAACGTGACCTAACCAAAGTCCTGTACAGCCGCAACATGACCTCCCAACTCCTATACTCAATGCACTGACCAATAAAGGCAAGCATACCAAATGCCTTCTTCAGTATCCTGTCTACCTGTGAAGGAGCGATGAACCTGTACTCCAAGGTCTCTTTGTTCAGCAACACTCTGCAGGACCTTACCATAAAGTGTATGATCACAGTGACTGAGCAACAAGACAGCCAGAAGGGTTTGCTACTGTCAGGACTTTGTGCTGTTCTGTTGCAGGATGGATCAGCATTTCAGCTGCTGCAGCCCAGGAGTTGCCCTTCACACTGTGGTTCTGCACTGTTATTTTGAAGCAAATGGGCCAGAACAGTATGTTAGCTCCTCGGTTTACCCACAGAGACGTGGAGGTGCTGCTGCATGGGGTGGTAGAGAAGACGGCAGTGCTTTTCTTGCTGGCTGATAAAGGAGAAGGCCATGCCAGTGGATTCAGCCAGGATGGACTCAGATATGAAACTCAATGCCCAGAAGCGTGAGGAGATGTGAACAATCTTCTTCACCCTTTAAGGTTAAGAGCAACAATCTTCTTTCTGCTTCCTCATGCTCTCAGGGCCACCACTCAGTCTAACTCTCCCACTGTTATCATGACCCACTGGACAATGCACTGGGAATAAAGCCCCAGCATTCCTGAGTCATCACGAATGGGGAAAAAAAATTAAGTTGAACTATCCAAAGTCTCCAAATTACGTGACAGAAAAACTCAGTTTAAAAGAAAATGTTTTCCAAGTTATTTCACCAACCTCTCCGGAGCTGTTATTTACATAACTCTGGAGCAGGTGGGACTTGTACTGAGGTGTCCTGGTCCAGAGGTAGACACATTACCACTACACCAGAAGAGCCCTTACAAGTTTCTGCATTTATTGCAAACAAATTCTCTTCAATGGCAATAAGGGAATATGAATTGCTAACTTCTAATTCTGTAACTTACACTCTACCTCTTTTTAAATGCCCACCCTCACATACATACATACATACGTACGTACATACATACATACGTACGTACATACAGACATACGTACCTACGTACATATATATGTACATTCATACATACAATGCATACATACATACATACGTATGTACGTACATACGTACATACATACCTACGTACATACATACATACGTACATGCATACATACATTTGTACGTACATACATACGTACATACATACATACGTAGTACATACATACGTCCGAACGTACATGTACACAAACGTACGTACATACATACACACATACATATGTACGTACATACATACGTACGTACATACGTACATACATACGTACGTGCATTCATACATACAATACATACAATACATACATACGTACATACATACGTACATACATACGTACATACGTACATACATACTTGCATACATACATACGTACATGCATACATACATACGTACGTACATACATACGTACATACATGCACACATACATACATACGTACATACATACACACATACATACGTATGTACATACATACATACGTACGTACATACATATGTACGTGCATACATACATACATACGTACATACATACTTACGTACATACGTACGTACATAAATGCATATGTACGTACATACATACGTACATACATACATATATACATACGTATGTACATACATATGTACATACATACATGCATACGTATACGTATGTACATACATACGTATACGTATGTACGTACGTACATATGTACATACATACATACGTACATATATATACATATGTACATACATACATACGTACATGTGTACATACATACGTACGTACATACATACGTACGTGCATATGTACATACATGCATACGTACATACGTACATACATACATACGTACATACATACAAGGCAGGGATATTACAGGTGCGAAAGAGAAAAGCAAAGTCTGATAAACCCAGTTCAATAGCTGCATTCTGGGTCACAGGACTCAACGTGTTGGTCTCTTTTACTTCCTTTTGATTCTTTGATGTTGACAAAAGGTTGTTTACACAATAATGTCCACTCTTTCATTCATCAGTTGAGAGTATGTCCTGTCACGGTCTCTGAAGGTATTTTATTCCTCCTTCCACAGGGATTTGGAGAGAAAGATGAAAAGAAGCCAGTTAGCTGTTAATGGAGACTTTTTAGTATTTACACACAGGAGGAGACAAAGAAAATGTGGATGCTTTCAGCTTGCAATCTCAATGTTTCTGCTGCCCCAGCTCACCTCTCTGACTCTCTGATGTCACTGTGTGGAATTAGTGATAACCAGCTTCAAGGCAGTTGTGAGCTGCAGAGAAATGAAACAGGGAGAAGCAAAATACAAAGGAGAAAGCCGGACATTCTCTTCTCAATGTCGAGAAACCCATTTTTCTATTTTCACTGTGTTTTCCCAACTTTCTCAGATTGCCAAGCCTTGGAACTGCCCGCCCACTCCTGTGCCCAATCAGGCACCTAAATAGTCACCCATTGGGCTTTTCAGCCAATCATTTCTTGGGAGGGTGATGTCCCACAGCCCTCCCTCCGAGGCTGCTGGACAACCAGCAGCAGGAAGTCAATGAGAGATGCAGCACCATCTCTGAGGTTGAAGCTGCCTGCTGCACAGCAACTCTGAATGCAGCAGACATTTTGAGGAGGGAGGTGGGAGGGTGTATCACAAGATGGGGGTAACAGGGAAAGAACGTTCATGTGGATTGAAGGTGAGTTTCAATAGTGAACAGGAGGCATTCCCATCCAGTGCCCCTGATCATCCCAGGCTGAGGGCAAACGAGGCCCCGCTCACACTAGGAGCTGCCAACCAAGCAGGTAGATCACTGCTTTACTAGTTAGATAAGATGGTCCTGTTGTTTCCTGCTAGAAACCTCATTCATTGCAGCTGTGGCATGAAGGAGCCTCTGTGTAATTGCTGAAGAGAAAGTGAGGACTGCAGATGCTGGAGATCAGAGCTGAAAATGTGTTGCTGGAAAAGCACAGCAGGACCAGTTCCAAAACCATACAACCCAGATGGCCTTCTTCTTCAAGGACCGCAATTTCCCCCCAGACGTGGTCGACGATGCCCTCCACCGCATCTCTTCCACTTCCCGCTCCTCCGCCCTTGAGCCCCGCCCCTCCGCCCTTGAGCCCCACCCCTCCAACCCACCGGTCCTCACCTACCACCCCACCGACCTCCATGTACAGCGTATCATCCGCCGTCATTTCCGCCACCTCCAAACTGACCCCACCACCAGGGATATATTTCCCTTCCCTCCCCTATCAGCGTTCTGAAAAGACCACTCCCTCCGTGACTCCCTCGTCAGGTCCACACCCCCCACCAACCCAACCTCCACTCCCGACACCTTCCCCTGCAACCGCAAGAAATGCAAAACTTGCGCCCACACCTCCCCCCTTACTTCCCTCCAAGGCCTCAAGGGATATTTCCATATCTGCCACAAATTCACCTGCACCTCCACACACATCATCTATTGCATCCGCTGCACCCAATGTGGCCTCCTACTTGCGGAACGTTTCAGAGAACACCTCTGGGACACCCGGACCAACCAACCCAACCACCCCGTAGCTCAACACTTCAATTCCCCCTCCCACTCCACCAAGGACATGCAGGTCCTTGGACTCCTCCATCGCCAGACCATGGCAACACGACGGTTGGAGGAAGAGCACCTCATCTTCCGCCTAGGAACCCTCCAACCACAAGGGATGAACTCAGATTTCTCCAATTACCTCCTTTCCCCTCCCCCTACCTTGTCTCAGTCAAATCCCTCGAACTCAGCACCGCCTTCCTAAACTGCAATCTTCTTCCTGATCTCTCGCCCCCACCCCACTCCGGCCTATCACCCTCACCTTGACCTCCTTCCACCTATCGCATCTCCAACGCCCCTCCCCCAAGTCCTTCCTCCCTACCTTTTATCTTAGCCTGCTGGACACACTTTCCTCATTCCTGAAGAAGGGCTTATGCCCGAAACGTCGATTCTCCTGCTCCTTGGATGCTGCCTGACCTGCTGCGCTTTTCCAGCAACACATTTTCAGCTCTGTGTAATTGTTATTTGGTCTCTTAAGGGTCATAATTGGTGGCATTTTGGTAAAGTCAAGCTTGGGCCTTCCTGCTCAGAGTTTGGAAACATGGCAAGATGCTAACTGACCCCATCATCTTCCTCTTCCATCACCTTCCCTGCCATTTCTCTGGAGGGGAAAGATTCCACCAGTTAATTTTGACTTCCTCTCTTCACCAACACTGTCTGATCTGTTGAGTTCTTTCAGGATTTCCTGGGGTTTTTTTAGATTTCTAGCAGCCACATTTTTACCTTTGAGTTTGTTTTTGAAATGGATTGGCATGGGCACAGTGTGTTGAACATTCTCCTCCTGTACTTTATCATTTTATGATTCTTATCAGGTGCTAGTGACTATGACCTGTTAAGCTAAGCTGTATAAGAGGGAGCTTCAATTGCTGGGTACAACCAGGGCAGATCAATTCTCTGCATTTATCTTCAGAAACACAAGATGACTGCATGTAATAACAGATTGATAGGCACACAATACTTTTTGAATCTCTGAAGGATTATTTTTATGTTTTCAGTCATGAAGTATGGCCATTGCTACTAAGGCTGACATTTATTGTCCCTGAGAAGATGGTGGTTCAATGTTCTTGATAGCGATGATTAGATTAGATTTCTTACAGTGTGGAAATAGACCCTTCAGCCCAACAAGTCCACACCGACCCTCTGAAGAGCAACCCACCCAGACCCCTACATTTACCCCTTCACTTAACACTACGGGCAATTTAGCATGGCCAATTCACCGAACCTGCACATCTTTGGATTGTGGGAGAGAACCGGAGCACATGGAGGAAACCCATGTGCAAACTCCACACAGACAGTTGCCCGAGGCGGGAATTGAACCCAGATCTCTGGCACTGTGAGGCAGCAGTGCTAACCACTATGCCACCATGCCACCTAAGATGATGAAAAACCATATGTATTAATGCCAGGATAATCAGTGTAAAAGAGGGGGGTAAACTTGTCTTTCTAGATTCAAGGTCCTCAATGGCTTTTATCTGAAGAGTTTAAAAAAAATTAATGCATAAATTAGAACTATCTGGATCCACAAGATGTAATTCCAGCATTTCAAAACCAACATCTCAACAAATTGCTGGGAGTCTCTGGTGGATTGTATAATTGGCGTGTTTAATAAATAAAAGCATTATTGAATAGATATTGCATTTGTGCATCATTAAAAAAATCAAAGTTAAATTTTGATTTTTTTGGGAACGGCGCGGTGACTCAGTTCGATTCACGCCTCGGGCGACTGTCTGTGTGGAGTTTACACATCCGCCCCATGTCTGCGTGGATTTGCTGCAGGTACTCTGGTTTCCTTCCACAGTCCAAAGATGTGCAGTTCAGGTGAATTGGCCATGTTAAAATAGCCCATAGTGTTCAGGGATATGTAGGTTAGGTGTATTAGTCAGGGGTAAATGTAAAGCAGTAGGGGAGTGGGTCTGGGTGGGTTACTCTTTGGAGGGTCACTTGTTGAGCCAAAGGGCCTGTTTCCACACTGTAGGGAACCTGATCTGATCTCCTATATGTGACAGGAGATGCAAGGCAAAACTCAGAACACCCTAGTTTTCCAAATCTCCTCCCATGATGTACAGCTGTCTTAACTTCAAAGGAAAGGTGGCGTCTGTTTAAAATGCCATGGAATGATAGTCAGGGTAGCATTAGCCACAATGGCGATCTGACCAGCATGTATACCGGTGATTCTTACAACAGCTTTTGTTGCATGGTTTGCTTCTCTACACCCCAACCTGAGAGCATTAGGATCTGGAACATCACTCCAATATGTTTGTGCAGGTGGATCAAAGACAGATCGATGGGATTGCCTTGTCCTGGATGGTATTGAGTTCCCTGAATCTCATTGCAGATCCACTGCTCCAGGCCATTAGGAAATATACCCTTGTACTCTTGATATGAGGCTTGTTGATCATGAAAAGCATCTGGGTGCTTGCTGCGGAATGACTTATTCCCGTGGCTACGGGTTTCCAATCCTTAATAATTATGATCTGGCTGATGATACATCTATAATTAGCTGCATTCCCTCGTTAAAAAAAAAGTGTTCAGTTTCGGTAATTTACATAATGATTTTTTTTGGGTCAGTGTGACTGTTTCTAATTAACGTTATTTAAGAGCTAATTAAAGCACAAAGAAATTGTTTCATTCCAGTTTAAGAAGCCTTTGAGAAATATAACATCTTCAAATTTGTCAGTAGTGATGTGTTAGGTAAAATGTGGGAGGAGTAATTATAGTTTTACAAGCATAACCAAACTACAGAACCATGTCCTTTCCAGGAACCCAAATTATGATAAATACCATTTTATGTGCATTATTTACAGCTGAACATTGATAATGAAAGTTCAAGGAGCAACATTCTGAATTATTTAAACTGTAATGGCACTTATGTTTTTAATGCTTTGATCATGAAAAATGTTAATTAACATCCACCACATTTTTTCAGATACAAGATAATCAGAGGGTTAGGCAGGGTGGACAGGGAGAGCCTTCTTCCAAGAATGGTGACAGCGAGCACGAGGGGGCATAGCTTTAAATTGAGGGGTGATAGATGTAGGACAGATGTCAGAGGTAGTTTCTTTACTCAGAGAGTAATAAGGGTATGGAATGCTCTGCCTGCAATGTAGTAGATTCGCCAACTTTAAGTACATTTAAGTTGTCATTGGACAAGCATATGGACTACATGGAATAGTGTACGTGAGATGGGCTTCAGATTGGTATGACAGGTCGGCGCAAAATTGAGGGCTGAAGGGCCTGTACTGCGCTGTAATGTTCTAAATTCTATGTTCTATGTTCTACCTCTTTTAAAATTATTGTGTGATTTCTAACAAATTGAAAAATTACCTAAGGTGAATTTGAAGCCCTGTGTTAATTTTTCTTTCTTGATTGGTAATATGCGAGCAGATTTTCCATGCCATTGCTCACAATAATATGTCAAGCATGGCAGAGCATAGCAAGCAAATATTGGGGTGGTACGGTGGCTCAGTGGTTAGCACTGATGGCTCATCGCTCTAGGGACTTGCATTCAATTCCAGCCTTGGCTGACTGTCTGTGTGGAGTTTGCACATTCTCCCCGTGTCTGTGTGGGTTCCCTCCATGTGCTCCGGTTTCCTCCCACCATCCAAAGATGTGCAGGTTTGTTGGATTGTTCCTGCTAAATTGCACATAGTGTCCAAGTATGTGCAGGCTAGGTGGGTATTGGGTTACAGGGATGAGGTGGGTCTGGGAGGGATGCTCTTCAGAGGGTTGGTGTGGACCTGATGGGCTGAATGGCCTGTTTCCACACTGTAGAGATTCTATAAAAAATAAGCTCAAGATAGTGCCATTGTCCAAAATACTACAAAATGTCACTGCCTATTCAATTATTCCCATAATACAAGGGTTGATTAGCACAGTTGGCTGGATGACTAGTTTGTAACATAATGGATACCAATAGTAAGCGTTCAATTTCTGCACATGCTGTGATTACCATGAAAGAGTCTCCTTCTCAACTTCTCCCCCTTGCCTGAGAAGTAATGACATTTAGGTTAAACCACACCAATCATCTCCTCCTAGTGAGAGAGCAGCCCCATGGTCTAGTCAAACAGTGGCATGTTTAGCTTTGCAATGGAGCAGCATTCATTCTGTGCTCAAGGCTAACTCTGCAACAACTGACATATCTGGGGCACTTCCCTGATGTACCTGAGTGTGTTAAACATGGCAGAACATAGCAGGAGAATGTTGAGCATAGTTAGCTGCAGGAGGTAGAAAGATTGAAGCTGGATCAGAGGGGATTTTTTTTTAGGAAGCTTTGGAAGGCCATGTTGAGAGTGACAAATGCAAGTTCTGAAGGGCAATGTTCTAAACTGAGGTAGACAGAGAGTCATGTATTACAGAGAGAGAGGCACCAAAATCATTGGGCTGCAGGGTCTTTGCCTGCAGGGTTGCAAACTTATGACTTATGTCACGTTGGGAGGTGTGAAGGACGATACTGAATTCAATTCTCCAGGTCACGGAGCCCGAGTGGTGCCCATGACATCTACCTCAAAATTTGATGCTGAGATAATTAGTGGGGTGGCTTTAAGGGTTAATTTTCATCTACAGCTAATTTCTCCCAAATTTATCAATGAACTAAAACTTCATCGCGAAATTCAGCAAAATTAGGTTCTATTTCAGCCTTACTACTGAGGTTTGTAAGCTCTTCGAGAGCAGCTGCTTCTTGCTAATGATGTGGCTGGTTAGAGTGCTTTTCAGATGTTTGAATTCAATCATTTTGTTTTTGAACAAAACATAAAAAGAAGCCTTCCTCAGTGCTGCCTCATCTGCATTGAAAGATGCTTTGGGTGCACAAAGTCTAAAGTGCAGACAAGAGGGAATGAAGTGAAGGGGGAAAGAAATGTGCCTGTCTTTATATATTTGTTGCATTTTACAGTCATTAGCATTCATGACAAGCTAAGTGCTTTAAAACCACAAATAAAAGTGGTTTTAAATATTATGACCTCATTGTCATTGTGGAAACATGGCTGCAAAGAGACCAAGACTGGAAACTGAAAACTCAATACTCATTTTAATCTTTCTAATTTCTAATCTAATTTTGTAGCCACTGTATTTCTATGGTGAGACCTGTTGAGTTTCTGGTCAATGGTAATCCCAGCATGTTGATAGTGGATAAATCAGTAATGGTAATACCATAGAATGACAAAGACAGTGGTTAGATTGTTTCTTATTGGAGATGGTCATAGCCTGGCATTTGTGTGGCGTGAATGTTACTTACCACTTGTCAGCTGAAACATAAACATTGTCCAGACCTTGTTGCATTTGAACAGAAGCGGCTTTATTATTCGAGGAGTGTGAATGGTGTTGAACATTGTGCAATCATCCCTATTTCTGACCTTATGATGGAGGAAAGGTTATTGATGAAGTAGCTGAAGATGGTTGGGCCTAGGACACTACCCAGAGAAACTCCTGAGAGATGTCCTGGAGCTGAGATGACTGACTTCCAACAATCACAACCATCTTCCTATGTTCCAGGTATGACTCCAGCCTATGGAGAGTTTGCCTCCTGAGACTCATTGATTCCAGTTTTGCGAGGGCTCCTTGAAGCCACACTCGGTTGAATGCAGCCTTGATGTCAAGGGCTGTCACTCTCACCTCCCTTCTGGAGTTAACTCATTTGACTATGTCTAAGGCTGTAACGAGGTCAGGAGCTGAATGGCCCTGGCAGAATCTAAACCGGGCATCACTGAGCAGGTTATTGGTGACCAAGTGCTGTTTGATGATACCTTCCATCACGGATGATCTAGAGTACACTGATGGGGTGGTAATTGACGGCTTGGATTCATCCTGCTTTATGTGCACAGGACATACCTGGGCAATTTTCCATATTGTTGGGTAGATAGAAGGATTTTTACACAGACAAGCTGCAGAGCTGAGCTGAGAGGTGGCAAATGGAGTCTAATGTGGAAAAGTGTGAGATGATTCACTATGGAAGGAGTGACAGGAATGCAGAGTACTGGGCTAATGGTAAGATTCTTGGTAGTGTAGATGAGCAGAGAGATCTTGGTGTCCGTGCACATAGATCCTTGAGATTTGCCATCCAGGTAGATAGGGTTGTTAAGAAGGCATACTGTGTGTTAGTTTTAATTCGTAGAGTGATTGAATTTTGGAACTATGAGGTCATTCTGCAGTACAAAACTCTTGTGGCTGTGGCCACACTTGGAGTATTGCGTAGAGTTCTGGTCACCACATTATAGGAAGGATGTGGAACCTTTGGAAAGGATTCAGAGGAGATTTACTAGGATGTTGTCTGGTATGGAGGGAAGGTCTTATGAGGAAAGGCTGAGGGACTTGAGGTTGTTTTTGTTAGAGAGAAGGTTGAGAGGTGACTTAATTGAGACATATAAGATAATCAGATGGTTAGATAGGGTGGACAGTGAGAACCCATTTCCTTGGAGGGTGATAGCTAGTGCAAAGGGATATAACTTTAAATTGAGGGGTGATAGACAGAGAACAGATGTCAGAGGTAGTTTCTTTATTTCGAGAGTAAGCGAGGCATTGCACTGCCTGCAACAGTTATAGACTCACCAACTTTAAGAGCATTTAAATGGTCATTGGATAAACATATGGACAAGAATGGAATAGTGTAGGATAGATGAGCTTCAGATTGGTTCCACAGATCGGAGCAACATCGAGGGCTGAAGGGCCTGTACTGCGCTGTGATGTTCTATGTTCTATATCAGTGTTATAACTGTACTGGAACAGCTTGGCTATGGGAATGGGAGGTTCTGGAGTACGAGTCTTTAGTAACATTGCCGGAATGTTGTCAGGGCCCATAGCCTTTGCAGTATCCAGTGCCTGCAGCCATTAGTTGATATCATGTGAAGTGTATTGATTTGATGGAAGACTGGTATCTGTGATGCTGGGGAACACTGGAGTAGGCTATGATGGATCATCCACTTGGCATTTCTAGCTGAAGATTGCTGCAAACGCTTTAACCTTACCTTTTGCATTGTTGTGCTGGGCTCTTCCATCGTTGAGGATGGGGACATTTATGGAGTTTCCTTCTTCAGTGAGTTGTTTAATCATCCACCATTATGCACGGACATATGGCAGGATGGCAGGGCTTAGATCTGATCCACATGTGGTAGGATTGCTTAGTTCTGTCTATCACCTGCTGCTTATGCTGTTTGCCATGCAAGTAGTCCTATTTGGTCATCAGGTTGTCACCTTATTTTCATGTATGGCTGGTGCTGCTCCTGGCATGCCCTCCTGCACTCTCCATTGAACCAGCATTGACCCTCTGGCTTGATGGTAATGGTTGAATGGGGAATGTGTCGAACCATGAAGTTGCAGATTGTGCAGCAGAGCAAACTCTGCAGCATCTCATGGATGCCCAATCTTGAGATGCCAGATCTGTTTGAAGTCTGCCCATTTATCACGGCGATAGTGCCACACAACTCAATAAAGTTATTCTCAATATGAAGATGGGATGTTGTCTCCATACAGACTATGTGGTGGTCATTCTAACTGATGCTGTTGTGGACAGATGCATCTGCAGCCAGCAGATTGGTGCGGATGAGGTCAGGTATGGTTTTCCCTCCTGTTGGTTTCCTCACCAACTGCTGCAGACCCAGTTTAGCAGCTATGTCCTTTAGGACCCATCTGGATCGATCAGTATGACTGCTACCAAGCCACTTGGTGGGCATTGAAAACCACTACCCAGACTACATTCCTTGCCACCCTCAGTGCTTCCTCGAATTGTTGTTTAATATGGAGGCACACTGATTCATCAGCTAAGACAGAATAGTATGTGATAATTAGCAGGAGGTTTTTTTGCTCATGATTAACCTGAAGCCATGAGTCTTTATGGGGTACAGAGTCAATGTTGAGGACTCCCAGGGCAACCCCCTCTCAACTATGTGCCACTGTGCCACCACCTCAGCTGGGTCTGCCCTGCCAGTAGGACAGGACATAATCAGTGATAGCGATGGTGGTGTCTGGGACATTGTCTGCAAGGTAGGATTCCGTGAGTACGATTACGTCATAGTTGCTTGACTCGTCTGTGAGACAGATCTCCCAGTTTTGGCAGTAGCCCCCAGCAGTTAATCAGTAGGACTTTGCAGGGTCGACAGGGCTGTTTCTGCCATTGTCTTTTCCAGTGCCTAGGTCAATGCCAGGTAGTCTTTCTGGTTTCATTTTTTTGTTGTATTTGGACTACCAGAAGATGAGGTACCTCACAAAAGGTTAAATTGTAAGATAACAGTCTACAGTGTTGGAGGTCGTATATTGGCAGGGATAGAGAATTGGTAGAGAACTGTGAGTGGGGATGAGGAGTTCTTTTTCAGACTGACCCATTACCTGTGAGGTTCCACAGGGATCAGTGCTGATACTGCAACTATTTACAATATGTATTACTGACTTGAATGAAGAAAGTGTAGGCAAATTTGCAGACAACACAAAAATAGGTGGAAAGGCAGATTATGAGAGGGATACAAACATTTTACAGAGAGATATGTTAGATTAAGCAAGTAAGGAAAATTTGACAAATGGAGTATAATGTGGGGAATGCAATTATTTATTTTGCGGGAAGACGTTGTGGGCATAAGCCCATGCTGGCATAAGCCCTTCATCAGAACATCAACATCGAGTCTCCTGCTCCTCGGATGCTGCCTGACCTGCTGTGCTTTTCCAGCACTACACTCTCAATGTTGTCACATCACTAGCCAGTTCAAACTGCAATTATAGTTTTGGATGGATTAGCAAGAATATTTGGCTTTGTCAAAGAGTTGGATAACTAAAGAAACCATGCCTCTTTCGTTCTTCTCCATTTTCAGTCGGTGCTTAATTGTTTTGGAACCTAGCCAAATTTGCACAGGAGAGATTGTGACGAATATTATACATTTCTGTCAGATGCTTCTAACAGAGTAATGTGAAGAGAGTGGTGGTCCTAACTGCACTGGCTCCTGCAAGACTATTTGTCTTTGAGGTCAGACCCTCATTTTGAAAGGCAGTCAACCATTGCTTATGCGATGATTTTTACTGTGGCTAGGTCAGGCCTCAAACAGATGGAATAGGGAATTGAACCACATGCTGTTAGCGCTATTCTGATCCAGAATTAACCATCCAGCAAACTGAACTGGAAGTGAAATAGAGACAAAGGAAATAGTGACAGGACAATGGCATTCAACCCAAGGAGTCGGCTCTACAGTTTAATTGAATCACGGCTGATCCTTGGCCTTCGCATCACTTTCATGCATTGTCCCAATATCCCTTGATGTCATTAATATCTAGCAATCTACCAGTCCATGCCTTGACTCCATTCAATGACTGAGCCTTCAAACTGCTGTGGTGCAGACAATTCCATAGATTCACCAGCTTCTAAGTGAAAAACATTCCTCCTTATCACAGCACAGAGTGGCCTCCCTCCTAAACGGAGACAGTGTCCTCCAGTTCCAGATCTCCCAGGAATATTGGCTCAGACTCCTCAATCTCCCTTTATACAATAATGTTGGCATCCCAAGAATCAGTCTGGTGAAACTTTGTTGTGCTACCTTGATGGCAAATATGTCCTTCTGTAAATGAAAGCAAGAAAGGGGAGTTGGGGCAGAGTCCCGGAGCGAGGAGCAGAGGGAGAGGGGGCAGAGTCCCGGAGCGAGGAGCAGAGGGAGAGGTGGCAGAGTCCCGGAACGGGGAGCAGAGGGAGAGGGGTCAGAGACCTGGAGCGAGGAGCAGAGGGTGCAGAGTCCTGGAGCAGGGAGCAGGGAGCAGAAGGAGAGGGGTCAGAGTCCCGGAACGGGGAGTGAGGGAGTGGAAGCAGAGTCACAGAGCGGGGAGCAGAGGGAGAGGGGGCAGAGTCCCAGAGTGGGGAGCAGAGGGAGAGGGGGCAGAGTCCCGGAATGGGGAGTGAGGGAGAGGAAGCAGAGTCACAGAGCGGGGAGCAGAGGGAGAGGGGTCAGAGACCCGGAGCGGGGAGCAGAGGGAGAGGGGGCAGAGTCCTGGAGCGAAGAGCAGAGGGAGAGGGGGCAGAGTCCCGGAGCGGGGAGCAGAGGGAGAAGGGGCAGAGTCCCGGAAGGGGGGGCAGCGGGAGAGGGGGCAGAGTCCCGGAGCGGGGAGCAGAGGGAGAGGGGGCAGAGTCCCGGAGCGGGGAGCAGAGGGAGAGGGGGCAGAGTCCCGGAACGGGGAGCGGAGTCCCGCGCCTGGAGGCAGCAATGAAGACAGACAGGAATGGAGTCATGTTGGAAAAGGACTATGACTTGAATATTTTTAAGACCCTTTTATTCTCATTCTCAACTTTTAAACTGAGTTATTCCCATGCTAATCTTTATTTTACTATTTATTATTCAATTCAATACCCTGTTCCTGAGATGTCACTGAGAAGAAACAATTACAAACTTTTCGCTGCACTCATTCAAGTGCACTTGACAATAAATGCTCTTATATTGTATTCTAAAGAGACCAAAACTGTGCTTAACACTCCCAGTATGGTCCAGCTATAGAAGGAGTCATGGAATTTAATGGCTTCTTCCGTTTAAAAGTGTCCAGCAGCAAATAATGTATCCGGAAGTTTCACATGTTTCCATTTGGAAACAAAAAGAGACATAAGTAAAATGGCATGGTTTCAACCATAACATTGTATCTCATCCTGTACATTAAGAAAAACATTAAGGAATATGGTTTTCGGTTAAATGATTAGTGTGTGACACTCATGAAAGGGCTTAAAGAAATATTTAATGCCACAGGCACATTGATTTTCTAATCAATCTCTTGAAGGGAAATGGTACATTTCCTTCCTCTTTTCATTTCAAACAATTGGATTCCATCGGGCTCTTCGGTCATATCGCAAAAATCACTGGAACCAATGGGAATTATGGTAACAAAGGAAATATATTTCTAAATCGTTTTAAAGTGGCATAAAATTGGACTGCTGAGAACTTTAATTTTATTGGTGAGCACTATCTCTTTGCAGCATTTAACTGTGGTGACAAATACATGAGCAAAATATTGAAACAAAAGATTTAATCTGGAGAAAGGTTGTATCAATCTTGGTCGTTCAGAAACATCCCATCCTTAGATCCAGTAAGATGGCGATGGAATAGGGTTTCAGAACCTGGGGTTCATCTGCGCTGTCTGCTTTATTTTTCTTTTTATTTCTCTCTTTAATTTCTCTTAACTTTATTTCTCTCAACTCTCTCTGCCGTTGGGATTCGCATAGGCGAGTAGTCCCAGCAACACAGACTGCGGCAGGCCCAGCAGTGTGGACTCATGTAGGCTCAGCAGCACAGACTCGCATAGGCCCAGCAGCATAGACTCACGTAGGCCCAGCAGCACAGACTCGCATAGGCCCAGGAGCACAGACGCCTGCAGGCCCAGCAGCATGTACTCATGTAAGCTCAGCAGCACAGACTCACGTAGGCCCAGCAGCATAGACTCGCGCAGGCTCAGCAGCACAAACTCGTGTAGGCCCAGCAGCACAGACTTCGTAGGCCCAGGAGCACAGACGCCTGCAGGCCCAGCAGCATGGACTCATGTAGGCCCAGCAGCACAGACTTCATAGGCCGAGGAGCACAGACTCCAGCAGGCCCAGCAGCATCTCATATAGACCCAGCAGTATGGACTCAAGTAAGCCCAGCATTATGGACTGTTGTAGGCCCAGCAGCACAGACTTCGTAGGCCCAGGAGCACAGACTCCTGCATGCCCAGTAGTATGGACTCAAGTAAGCCCAGCATTATGGACTCATGTCGGCTCAGGTGCACAGACTGCTGCAGGCCCAGCAGCACAGACTCGTATAGGCCCAGCGACACAGACTGCTGCAGGCTCAGCAATATGGACTCATGTAGGCCCAGCAGCACAGACTGATATAGGCCCAGCAGCACAGACTCATGTAGGCCCAGGTGCACAGACTTCGTAGGCCCAGGAGCACAGACTCCTGCATGCCCAGCAGTATGGACTCAAGTAAGCCCAGCATTATGGACTCATGTAGGCCCAGCAGTGTGGACTCATGTAGGCCCAGGTGCACAGACTGCTGCAGGCCCAGCAGCACAGACTCGCATAAGCCCAGCAACACAGACTGCTGCAGGCTCAGCAATATGGACTCATGTAGGCTCAGCAGCACAGAGCCACATAGACCCAACAGTATGGACTCATGTAAGCTCAGCAACACGGACAATTGTAGGCCCAGCAGCACAGACTCACATAGACCAAACCGCACTGATTTGCATAGGGCCAGCAGAATGGATTCACATAGGGTCAGCAGCATGGATTCATATAGGCCCAGCAGCAAGGACTCACATAAGCCCAGCAGCATGGACTCATGTAGGCCCAGCAGCATGGACTCATGTAGGCCCAGCAGCACAGACTCACATAGGGCCAGCAGCATGGACTCATGTAGGCCCAGCAGCACAGACTCATGTAGGCCCAGCAGCACAGACTCACATAGGGCCAGCAGCTCAGACTCACATAGGTCACGCAGCGTGGACTCACGCAGGCCCAACAGCGCAGACTCACATAGGCCTGGCAGCATGGATTTGCAAAGGCCCAGCAGCACAGACCCACACAGGCCCAGCAGCACAGACTCATGTAGGCCCAGCAACACAGATACGCGTAGGCCCAGCAGTGCTGACCTGTATAGGCCCAGCAGCACGGACTGGTGGCTGCTGCAGCAGGGGTGAGTTTGGACCGAGTACAAGACCTGGCAGCATCAGTAGCACTGTATTGGTGAGGTTGACCCAAATCGACCTCATGGTGGTGACACAGTTGAGTTTGGGCTGGTGTGGTACTCAGCAGCATCAGTGATGTCTACATCAGCAAGGTCCAGCAAGGACTGGTAGTAGCAAGGATTTTGATGGAGACAAGATGGTGCCGAAGAGTGGTGACTTTTGTTCCAGTGGTGGTGGTGGGAGAAAGGACAATAACATTGAACACTTTTTCTTTAGTTTCCTAATTTCTCTGCCTTTATATAGTATTTTTTGGTTTAATTTTATGTATTATAAAATGGTTCCAGGGAGTGGCGATGCTACACAACACTTTGCACCGTATTCCGTAACACAATAAGTGTGACAATAAATAAATCAAATAAATAAATGAAAATAATGCTTTTTATTTTGAAGAACAGTAACTTTTATGGACTCTATTTGATGACCATTTGACACCACTAATTCCACTGGTTAGAAATTCTAGCATGACAGGGAAAGGCATAAAATTAGGGCCAGGTGAAAGTGGGTACTGCAGATGCTGGACATCAGAGTCAAGATTAGAGTCGTGCTGGAATCCGAGGAGCAGGAAAATTGACGTTTCAGGCAAAAGCCCTTCATCAGGAAACTAGGGCCAGACCGTTAGGAGAGATGCTAGGGAACATTTCTGCACACAAAGGTGATTGAGGTTTGGAACTCTCTTCGTCAAATGGCAGTGGGTGCTAGGTATGTTGTTAATTTTTAAAACTGAGATAGATTACTTTTTTGTTAAGCAAAGGGATACGGGCCAAAGGCAGATATAGAGAGTTCGGCCAAATATCAGCCATGACCTCACTGAAAGGAGGAACCAGCTTGAGGGGCTGAATGGCCTACTCTTGTTCCATTGTTGCTATGGGAAACAGTGAAATTCCACAGAGTTCAGTGGATGGTATTGGTTCAGCGATGACATTTTCTTCACCGTGTCTGTGGATATTTAACATTGTCCTGAGTAACTGGGAGAGAACAAAATGTGCAAAAGCAAAATACTGTGGATGGTGGAAATCTGAAATGAAAACACTAAATACTGAGAATACTCAACAGGTCAGGCAACATCAATGGAGAGAAACATTTTTACCGGACTGAAACTTTCAGGATGGGCAGCATCAAAAGGATTCAACATTAGTTTCTGATGTACCTCGTGATTCTGATGAACACCCATCGGGTGGATAAGTTCAATTCTCACCCACGGGGGGATCAAACTTCCAATTATGGGTGTAATACTGCTCAGGTTGATGCACTGTTCTCACTGGTAGGAGAAAGCTGACCCATGCAGATATGGGTTAATCACTCGAGAGCATTGTATATTTTGCATTGATTTAACAGGACAATTTATTCCTGGGAGTAAAGCTGTTGCGTAATGGAAAACAAATAAATCAGCAGAAGGATCAAAGCTCTCAAGCACCCCCAATAGAACTCCCCATCCCCGATATATCACAGCACGCCCAATAGAACTCCCCATCCCCAATATAACAGAGCACCCCAATAGAACTCCCCATCCCCAATATAAGACAGCACCCCCAATAGAACTCCCCATCCCCAATATAACACAACACCCCCAATAGAACTCCCCATCCCCGATATAACACAGCACCCCAATAGAACTCCCCATCCCCAATATAACACAGCATCCCCAATAGTACTCCCCATCCCCAATATAACTCAACACCTCCAATAGAACTCCCCATCCCCAATATAACACAGCACCCCCAATAGAACGCCCCATCCCTGATATAACACAACACCCACAATAGAACTCCCCATGCACAATATAACACAGCATCCCCAATAGTACTCCCCATCCCCAATATAACTCAACACCTCCAATAGAACTCCCCATCCCCAATATAACACAGCGCCCCCAATAGAACGCCCCATCCCTGATATAACACAACACCCACAATAGAACTCCCCATGCACAATATAACACAACAACCCCAATGGAACTCCCCACCTCCAATATAACACAACACCCCTTATTGAACTCCCCATCCCCGATATAACACGACATCCCCAATACCACTCCCTATCCCCAATATAACACAACATCCCCAAAGAACTCCCCATTTCCAATATAACACAGCACCCCCAATAGAAAACCCCATCCCCGATATAACACAACATCCCAAATAGAACTCCCCATCCCCAATATAATACACCACCCCCAATAAAACTCCCCATCCCCAATATAACACAACACCCCCAATAGAACTCCCCACCCCCAATAAAGCATAGCACCCCCAATAGAACTCCCATTCCCCAAAAAACACAGCACCCCCAATAGAACTCCCCATCCCCAATATAACACTACACCCCAAATCGAACTCCCCATCCCCAATATAATTCAACACCCCCAATAGAACTCCCCATCCCCAATATAATTCAACACCCCCAATCGAACTCCCCACCCCCCGATATAACACAGCACTCTCAGTACAGCTCGTCCACCCCCGATATAACACCGGTACATCGCCCACTCATTTCCCCCCATATAAAACAACATCCCCACCGTAGCTTCCACCCCCCCCAATATAACACAGCATGACAAATACAGCTCCCACCCCCTCTCCCCAAAATCCTTCCCCCCCTCCCCTCCATGCAGCTCCCAATCCGTCTAGCAGATCTCCCTGTGGTATGTGCTCAGTGAAAATGAATCAGTTTCCTTGTTTTTGAAGCCAGTTGTGGCAGGCGTTTCTGAACAGATTAATTTCATTCGAGCCAGAGTCTTTTTGCTTTAATTTCCTTGAAAGTTCCTCCTGTTATTAAAGTCTACACTAATATTTTACCAGATTATTTATAGAAATATCTGCAGCATGTACCCAGCTGTGATATGTTTTCTTGGATGTGTGCGAGGTTGAGTGTATATAAAAGTGTGTGCATGTGTATAAGTGACCAGAAATCCACAGGTTGGAAATGACCTCAAATATCCTTCTCAATCTAGGGCAATAATTAGGTTTATTGTGAATCAGTGTGGGTATAGTTTTATTAAAATTCTGCCAAAATTCTCCAACCTCTTGTTCTATTCGATAGTTTGTGCACAAGTTCCTTAGCAGCCTCTCTGGATGACATGGCAGTAAGCATGGAATAGTAGACAGTTCTGTGCAGATGGCATGAACATGCAAAGATCTGTTTTGATCTAAACTGGGAACCATTGGAGTTGCAACTTAAAGTATTTCTATATTACAAAGTTGTGTCTCTGCTTTGTGGGAAGAATGAATTGTATGGTTCCCACTTTATTCTTTCAAGCCTCATCATACTGAGCTCAGGATTTAATGTAAATCCAATTTTCATATGATTGCTGAACCTGCTCACAGACTGGTATTTACATGTGAGTAGACTACTACTGGATTTCTGAAAATGAACATGTTACACTAGAGTGAATGCACCTGTGAGCTTTTTACTTCATTATTTGTGGAATGTGAGCATCGATGGTTAGGCCTGTATTCATTGTGACCTCATCAGCTCTGCAATAGAGAGAGCGTGTGTGTGCATGTGTCTGACTGTCTTTGTGTGTGTCTGCGCATGTGTGTCTGTGTATGTGTCTGACTGTCAATGTGTGTGTCTGTCTGTGTGTATTTCTGTCTGTCTGTCTGTGTTTCTGTCTGTCTATGTGAGTGTGTGTCTATCTTTGCGTATGTGTTTCTCTTTGTCTATGTGTGTGTGCGTGCGTCTGTGTCTGTCTGTCTGTGTGTCCCTGTGTGTGTGCCCCTGTGTGTGTCTGCATGTGTCTGTGTGTTTCTGTCTGTCTATGTTTCTGTCTGTCTATGTGTGTGTGTGTCTGTGTGTGTGTGCATGTGTTTGTGTGTAAAATGTGCACTATTTTCAATTACCTCAAAACTGAGACAATCTGTGATATCATAGCCTCATAAATTCAATGTATTCTTGTTAAAATTGTTTATGCTGTTGTGAAGAATTGAAGGTGGTTTTGCAGGTGGTAAAACAGAATGATTCCACTAGCCGAGATAAGAGTTATGATCTTAGAGGCTTATGCAATTCCTTATCTTTGCTCTAGCCACGATTTAAAGCATCTAAAATTTGAGTTGTCATCCAATGAAACCACAATTTTAGTTATGGGTGCAAGTATGAGTAAATATGCCTTGAAATATTGATATCTGATGCATGAGCCGACAGAATCAATCACCTGTAAAAATCTGGACAAATGGTTGACTTGGAAAGAGGTGCTTATATTCCGACAATACCTGATGGCATATCAACTGTTATCTATTTTGGTGAATTTGAGGGGTTTCTACACTATTACTCAGTCTTGGTTCTGTCTGTGAGTTGATGGATTAGCCACTGGAACATTAGTTGGCTTCCTGACTCCAGCTAATTATCGCACTCCATCGTATCGAGGGCAACTCGTTCTGCAGCTAGTCCTGGAGTACAAGTGGAGCACAAAATGAATCTTTTCCAGTGATCGGGAAGACATTATATTGAAGTTCAAATGTGTGGAAATCTTTCCAGAGTCAGAATAATTCAAGCATCTGTGTAGAGTTTGCACATTCCCTGTGTCTGCGTATGTTTCCTCCGGATGATCCAGTTTTCTCCCACAGGGAGAAAGTGAGGATTGCAGATGCTGGAGATCAGAGTGACCTGACAGGCTGTTTTTCAAGCACCACACTCTTTGAATCTTTCCTCCCACAGTTGAAAGATGTGCAAGTTAGGTGCTTTGGCCATGCTAAGTTGCCCCATAGTGTCCAAGGATGTGCAGGCTAGGTGGGTTAACCATGGGAAATGTAGGGTTACAGGGATGGGATGGGTCTGGGTGGAATGGTGTGGACTCGATGGGCCGAATGACCTGCTTCCATACTGTAGGGATTCTATGATTCTATAATCTTTCACATGTGCCATGTCATGGCTGTGTAGCACACAGTTCAGATGGAGTGTTTTTTAAATTGAGGCACTGCCCGACATGATGATTTAATGTCTCAGTCCGGTGAGCTGAAACGCTGAAGATCCATTGAGTGACCAAAGTAAGGGAAGCTGTTAAAGGGTTTGTTGCTTATGCACTTTAGATGGTTCTCAACTCCACTTTTGGTGCTGGGCTTGTCTGCTGGAGAATATTAGGCTCATATCATGGAGTCACAGTTCAAATATCTGACTGTGAGAAATGAATCTGTACTCACCTCGCTGAGTCTCCTCTTGGCACTCACAGTCTCCCTGAGAGAGGGAGTATTGTGATCCTGGACACACGGACAGTTGCTGCTGCTAAAGAGATGCAGGCAGCACAGTGAAGCTGACAAACCACGGTTTTAAAGGTTTGTCAGTAGGAAAGAAAGTTTGGGGATCCTCAGCATCAGGATCTGACAGAGGGGGAGGGTTGTTAAAACTGATTTTAAAAAAACCAAAAGAGCTGTGGATTCTGGAAATCAGAATCGAAAACAGAAATTGCTGGAAAAACTCCACAGGTCTAGCGACATCTGTGGAGAGAAATCAGTGTTAGCATTTCACGTCCAGTGACCCTTCTTCAGAACTGACGGTAGCTAGGAAAAAGTTGGTGTTTATGCAAAAGATAGGGTGGGGGAGAGAGAGGAGCAGTAAACGAAAGTTGGAGATAGCGCCCACAGGGAGAGAACAACATTCAGATAGGCAATGGAGTGGGTGAGGCCAGCCTGGGAGAATGAATAGCTGTGAATAAGGGCTAATAAGAACTGGCAATGGGTTGTTTGTGGTAGCAGCCCATGTGATGACAAGGCCTGATGTGGCGGGGTGGGGGTAAGGCCCTGGGAGAAGGCAACTCAATACCTAAAATTGTTGAACTTGACATTGAGTCCAGAACACTGCACAGAGTTCCCAAACGAAAAATGAAGTGCTGTTCTTCTAGCTTGCACTGAGATTCACTTGAACCCTGAAGTGCTCCTGAGACAGAGATGTTAGCCAGGGAACAGGGGGATGTCTTGAAATCTGGATTAGTGGTGCTGGAAGAGCACAGCAGTTCAGGCAGCATCTGAGAAGCAGTAAAAATCGACGTTTCGGGCAAAAGCCCTTCATCAGGAATAAAGGCAGAGAGCTTGAAACATGGAGAGATAAACTAGAGGAGGGTGGGGGGTGGGGAGAAAGTAGCATAGAGTACAATGCGTGAGTGGGGGAGGGGATGAAGGTGATAGGTTGGGGGGGAGGGTGGAGTGGATAGGTGGAAAAGAAGATAGGCAGGTAGGACAAGTCATGGGGACAATGCTGAGCTGGAAGTTTGGAACTAGGGTGAGATGGTGGAAGGGGAAATGAGGAAACTGTTGAAATCCACATTGATGCCCTGGGGTTGAAGTGTTCCGAGGCGGAAGATGAGGCGTCCTTCCTCCAGGCATCTGGTGGTGAGGGAGCGGCGGTGAAGGAGGCCCAGGACCTCCATGTCCTCGGCAGAGTGGGAGGGGGAGTTGAAATGTTGGGCCACGGGGCGGTGTGGTTGATTGGTGCGGGTGTCCCGGAGATGTTCCCTAAAGCGATGTCTTAAAATGGCAGGCTCAGGGACTTTTCTGCGGACAGAACATAGATTTTCTGCAAAGCTGTCACCCAGTACACGCTTTGTTTCCTCAATACAGAGGAGACCACATTATGAGTAGCGCGTACAGGAGAGAAGATTGTGAGAGGTGAAGGTACAGCACTGCTTCACCTGGAAGGTGTGTTCAGGCCTTCGTATACTGAGGAGGGGGGAGGCAAATGGACAGGTGTTACACTTTCTGCAGTTACAGGGGAAGGTGCCGTGAAGCTGTGGGAGGGCCATTGGGAGTGAAGGAAGAGTGGACCAGGGTATCTAGGAGGGAATGGTCCTTGTGGAAAGCTGACCAAGGAGGGGAGGGGAAGATGTCACTGGAGGTGGCACAGCATTGGAGGTGGCAGAAATGGCAACTAATGATCCTCTGGATGTGGAGGCTGGTGGGATGGTAGGTGAGGACAAGGAGGACCCTATCGCTGTTGTGGGAGGGAAGTGAGGGCCAAAGTGTGGGAGATGGGTTGGACCCAGCTGAGGGCCCTATCAACCGTTGCGTTGCGCAATCCTCAGTTGATGGATTCTCACCAGAGAGAGACAATTAGCTGAGCTATTAATGTACTGTCAGCTGAGGGTGCCCTGGCCATGACCACTAATTGTCTCTGGTGAGAAATAGCCCTATGAACCTCTGGGTCTACACTGACATTAAACAAAGGAGTTTGGTTAGCTCAGTGGGCTGGATGGCTGGGAGTGGAATGGGCAGCATCTTGGCCAAGACCCATCCCAAAGTAGCTGCCACATACAAATGGTCTACAGTAGGACCCTTACAATATTGGCATTCTGTATATATCCTTCTCCACGAGTCCATGCCCATTTTCTGTAATGTTTCTGTGGTCCACACTGTGCATCTGCCTCTGTGTCTCTGAAGTCTTTTGCAGGATAGTGGTTAAGTTTCATTCTGTCAATGGACAATGTACTGATCATGAGTGATGCATGCTGACATCCTGACACAGCTGGAACCTGGGTTGGGCCGGCCTGGTTCTGGGTACCTTCTCTCCAATCAAAGCTGTGATTCGTTTCCCTCTGTGCAATCTCGAAATGACCTTCGATCTTGTTCTTCTCCATCCTGCTCCTCTTTTCCCTCATCTAATGACAAGTGCACTTCCTCAAGTCCTGCAACCCCAAATACCCAAACCCTACTGCCCTGCTATGTTGTGCAGCAGACAATAAACTTGGAAAAGGACTTGGTTAGATCAATTGGCTGGATGGCTGGTTTGCAATGTTGACATGGTGCGCTCAATTCCTGTGCCCCACGTTACCATGAAGGACTCTCCTTCTCAATTCCTCCCCTCACCTGAGGCGTGATGATCCTCAGGTTAAGTTACCACCAATTGTATCTCTCTGGTGAGAAAGTAGCCCTATGATCCTCTGAGACTGTGCTGACATTAAACAAAGGAGTTTGGTTAGATCAGTCAGCTGGATGGTTGATTTATGATGATGTGAAGAATACGGTGTTGGTCTGGGATGGACAAAATTAAAAGCCAAATGACTGGGGTGGTATGGTGGCTCAGTGGTTAGCACTGCTACCTCACAGCACCAAGAACCCGGGTTCAATTCCAGCCATGGGTGTCTGTCTGTGTGGAGTTTGCACATTCTCCCTGTGTCTGCATGGGTTTTCCCCCCCCCCCCCCAACTCAAAGATGTGAAGGTTGGGTGGATTGGCAACGTTAAATTGCCCGTAGTGTTCAGCGATGTGTAGATTAGGTGCATTTGTCAGGGGAAACGTGGAGTAATAGGGTAGAGGAATCTGTCTGGGGTGGGGGTTAATCTTCGGAGGGTCAGTGTGGATGTGTTGGGCCAAATGGCCTGTTTCCATACTGTAGGCATTTCGGGTTCTATGATCAGGTTATAGTCCAACAGGTTTATTTAGAATCATAAGCTTTTGGAGTGCTGTTCCTTTATCAAGTGAAATGGTTTATGATGTGCAGTGATAATAAACTGTATAAGTTCAATTCTCATTCTGAGGTCACCATGAAGGTCACACCCTCTTGATCTTCCCCCTTGCCTGAGGTGTGGGGACCCTCGAGTTAAATACAGTCATAGAGCTGGACAGCATGGAAACAGACCCTTCGGTCCAATTCGTCCATGCCAACCAGTGATCCCAACCCAATCTTGTCCCATTTGCCAGCACTCAGTGACTTTACCTTTTGTACATGACTGTTGTTCAGAAGACCCTGACAGGTCTGGGGACATCTCTTGACTCCCTACGAGAGTGGTCAAGGTACAGAATGATATTTCAACAGGTGGAAAAACTGCTCAGTAAGTGCAATGGTGTGTTTTAGTTGTGTCATTGCTCGGATTGAGTTTGACAATCCCTCTGTTTAGGAGGTAAAAACAATGACTGCAGATGCTGGAAACCAGATTCTGGATTAGTGGTGCTGGAAGAGCACAGCAGTTCAGGCAGCATCCAATGAGCAGCGAAATCGACGTTTCGGACAAAAGCCCTTCATCAGGAATAAAGGCAGTGAGCCTGAAGCGTGGAGAGCGTGATCTCTCCACGCTTCAGGCTCACTGCCTTTATTCCTGGTGAAGGGCTTTTGCCCGAAACGTCGATTTCGCTGCTCGTTGGATGCTGCCTGAACTGCTGTGCTCTTCCAGCACCACTAATCCAGAATCCCTCTGTTTATGTTAAATGCCATCTCTTCAGAGAGTGTCTTGCCCTTGATGCCCAGATTCCACCCACTCCCTGGAGTGAGGTGTAGGGGGAGTTGGAATGGATGATGTGAGGCAGCCTAATCTTACAGAATAGGGTGGAAAGCATGGACAGACGTTCTTCCTTGGGCCACAGACACCTACTGGCCATTGTTAGAATGGCAGCCTTTCCTCTTAATTATTCAGGTAAAAACAATGACTGCAGATGCTGGAAACCAGATTCTGGATTAGTGGTGCTGGAAGAGCACAGCAGTTCAGGCAGCATCCGAGGAGCAGTAAAATCGACGTTTCGGGCAAAAGCCCTTCATCTGGAATAAAGGCAGAGAGCCTGAAGGGTGGAGAGATAAGCTAGAGAAGGGTGGGGGTGGGGAGAAAGTAGCATAGAGTACAATGGGTGAGTGGGGGAGGGGATGAAGGTGATAGGTTAAGGAGGAGGGTGGAGTGGATAGGTGGGAAAGGAGATAGGCAGGTAGGACAAGTCTGGACAAGTCATGGGGACAGTTACTGAGCTGGAATTTGGAACTAGGGTGAGGTGGGGGAAGGGGAAATGAGGAAACTGTTGAAGTCCACATTGATGCCCTGGGCTTGAAGTGTTCCGAGGTGGAAGATGAGGCGTTCTTCCTCCAGGCGTCTGGTAGTAAGGGAGCGACGGTGAAGGAGGCCCAGGACCTCCATGTCCTCGGCAGAGTGGGAGGGGGAGTTGAAATGTTGGGCCACAGGGCGGTGTGGTTGATTGGTGCGAGTGTCCCAGAGATGTTCCCTAACGCGCTCTGCTAGGAGGCGTCCATTCTCCCCAATGTAGATGAGACCGCATCAGGAGCAACGGATACAATAAATGATATTGGTGGATGTGCAGGTAAAACTTTGATGAATGTGGAAGGCTCCTTTAGGGTCTTGGATGAAGGTGAGGGAGGTAGTGTGGGTGCAGGTTTTGCAATTCCTGCGGTGGCAGGGGAAGGTGCCAGGATGGGAGGGTGGGTTGTAGGGGGGCGTAGACCTGATCAGGTAGTCATGGAGGGAACGGTCTTTGCGGAAGGCGGAAAGGGGTGGGGAGGGAAATATATCCCTGGTAGTGGGGTCTGTTTGGAGGTGGCAGAAATGTCGGCAGATGATTTGGTTTATGCGAAGGTTGGTAGGGTGGAAGGTGAGCACCAGGGGCGTTCTGTCCTTGTTAAGGTTGGAGGGGTGGGGTCTGAGGGCGGAGGTGTGGGATGTAGACGAGATGCGTTGGAGGGCATCTTTAACCATGTGGGAAGGGAAATTGCAGTCTCTGAAGAAAGAGGCCATCTGGTGTGTTCTGTGGTGGAACTGGTCCTCCTGGGAGCAGGTATGGCAGAGGTGGAGGAATTGGGAATACGGGATGGCATTTTTGCAAGAGGTAGGGTGGGAAGAGGTGTAATCCAGGTAGCTGTGGGAGTTGGTGGGTTTGTAAAAAATGTCAGTGTCAAGTCGGTCGTCATTAATGGAGATGGAGAGGTCCAGGAAGGGGAGGGAGGTGTCAGAGATGGTGCAGATAAATTTAAGGTCAGGGTGGAATGTGTTGGTGAAGTTGATGAATTGCTCAACCTCCTCACGGGAGCACGAGGTGGCGCCAATGCAGTCATCAATGTACCGGAGGAAGAGGTGGGGAGTGGTGCCGGTGTAATTACGGAAGATCAACTGTTCTACGTAGCCAACAAAGAGACAGGCATAGCTGGGGCCCATACGGGTGCCCATGGCTACCCCTTTGGTCTGGAGGAAGTGAGAGGATTCGAAGGAGAAATTGTTAAGGGTAAGGACCAGTTCGGCCAAACGAATGAGTGTCGGTGGAAGGGTACTGCTGGGGATGTCGGGAGAGGAAAAAATGGAGGGCTTGGAGGCCCTGGTCATGGCGGATGGAGGTGTAGAGGGATTGGCTATCCATGATGAAGATGAAGTGTTGGGGGCCGGGGAAACGGAAGTCTTGGGGGCCGGGGAAACGGAAGTCTTGGAGGAGGTGGAGGGTGTAGGTGGTGTCTCGAACGTATGTGGGGAGTTCCTAGACTAGGGGGGATAGGACAGTGCCGAGGTAGGTAGAAATGAGTTCAGTGGGGCCGGAGCATGCTGAGACAATGGGTCGGCCAGGGTGGTCAGGCTTGTGGATCTTGGGAAGGAGGTAGAACCGGGCAGTGCGGGGTTCCTGGACTATGAGGTTGGAAGCTGTAGGTGGGAGATCTCCTGAGGTGATGAGGTTCTGTATGGTCTGGGAGATGATGGTTTGGTGATGGGGGGTGGGGTCATGGTCGAGAGAGCAGTAGGAAGAGGTGTCCTCGAGTTGGTGTTTGGCTTCAGTGGTGTAGAGGTCAGTGCGCCAGACTACCACTCCGCCCCCTTTATCTGCTGGCTTGATGGTGAGGTCGGGATTAGAGCAGAGGGATTGGAGGGCTGCGCGTTGTGAGGGTGAGAGGTTGGAGTGGGGGAGGGGGCTAGACAGGTTGCGGTGGTTAATGTCCCGGCGGCAGTTGGAAATGAAGAGATCGAGGGCAGGTAATAGGCCAGCGCAGGGTGTCCAGGTGGATGCAGTGTGTTGAAGGTGGGCGAAGGGGCCCTTGGAAGGTGGGCGGGAGTCCTGATTGTGAAAGTAAGCTCAGAGGCAGAGGCAGCAGAAGAAGTGTTTGACGTCACGGCGTGTATTAAATTCATTGATGCATGGACGGAGGGGGATGAAGATGAGCCCTTTGCTGAGGACTGATCGTTCGTCCTCAGTGAGGGGGAGGTCTGGAGGGATGGTGAAAACTCGGCAGGGCCGGGAGCTGGGATCTGGTGTGGGTGTGGAGGTGGGAGTGGGGGCGGAGCCGGTAACTGGAGTGGGTGTGATGGTGGGGGGAATGGGGGTGGAGTCATGAGCAGGGGTGGTGTTCCCCTCGGGGTTCTGGGGGGTGGGGTTAGTGACAGTGGGGTCTGTTGGGGGCGTGTCAGCAGAATGCAGGTGAGTGGCGCTGGTGGTCGCAGAAGTGTTGGCAGACATGGCAGTAGGGGTGGCGGAAGTCACTGAGTGTGTGACATCAGTGATAATGTGAGGGGCGGAAGTGATGTCACATGTGATGCATGAGGAATTGTGAGGGGGCGGAAGTGGCTGTGGGAGTGGCCATGATAGGGGCGGAAGTGACATCATCAGTCAGCGTGGGGGTGGCAGCTGCACCAGCCGCATGGCTAATGGTGTTCGAGCAGTTCCAGAGGCCAGGGGAGTCTTCTGCAATGTTTGAGGAGCGCTGGTTATCGAGGTGGGTAGATAAAAGTTTGTTGTACTTACAGTTTTTGATGTTTGAGATCGAGTTGAAATACTGTTTGTTGAGAGTATGAATTCTCCTGAGGATGTAGTACAGAGTGGGTCCTTTGCAATTCTGAGAGAGTGTGGCCCTCAGCTGAGGCAGGGCTGACTGGAGAGAGGTTAGGGGCCGGCGCATTGCTGCAAGCGTGGAGCGGAGGATCTTGAAGGAGAACTGTTGCTGGTGTTTTTGAATCTGTAGTCTGTACTGTTTGTCCTGTTCGGGTCCGAACTCTGCTGGTTTAAAGGTGGTCCAGAGTTCGTGTGGAATGAGTTGGTTATGGAGGCAGGCACTGAGGAAGCAAATGTGGCTGTGGTAGCGAGTTTGTTTCAGGACATGGTTGAAGAGCTTCAGGGCAGAGGAAATGACCTGGGAATTGCAGTGGGAGAGGGACTCCCTGAGATTCTTGTAGAGAGAGAAGGAAAATTTCTTCAAGGCAGGCATCCTTGCAAGAGGATTCGCAATAGGGTTAAAATCAACGAGGTAAAAACAATGACTGCAGATGCTGGAAACCAGATTCTGGATTAGTGGTGCTGGAAGAGCATAACAGTTCAGGCAGTATCCAAGGAGCAGTAAAATCAATGTTTCGGGCAAAAGCCCTTCATCAAGAATAAAGGCAGAGAGCCTGAAGGGTGGAGAGATAAGCTAGAGGAGGGTGGGGGTGGGGAGAAAGTAGCATAGAGTACAATAGGTGTGTGTGGGGGGGGGGGGGGGGGATGAAAGTGATAGGTTAAGGAGGAGGGTGGAGTGGATAGGTGGAAAAGAAGATAGGCAGGTAGGACAGGTCATGGGGACAGTGCTGAGCTGGAAGTTTGGAACTAGGGTGAGGTGGGGGAAGGGGAAATGAGGAAACTTTTGAAGTTCATAGAACACCCCTGGTGCTCACCTTCCACCCTACCAACCTTCGCATAAACCAAATCATCTGCCGACATTTCCGCCACCTCCAAAAAGACCCGATCACCAGGGATATATTTCCCTCCCCACACCTTTCCACCTTCCGCAAAGACCGTTCCCTCTGTGACTACCTGATCAGGTCCACGCCCCCTACAACCCACCCTCCCATCCTGGCACCTTCCCCTGCCACCGCAGGAACTGTAAAACCTGTGCCCACACCTCCTCCCCCACCTCCATCCAAGGCCCTAAAGGAGCATTCCACATCCATCAAAGTTTTACCTGCACATCCACCAATACCATTTATTGTATCCGTTGCTCCCGATGCGGTCTCCTCTACATTGGGGAGACTGGGCGCCTCCTAGCAGAGCGCGTTAGGGAACATCTCTGGGACACTCGCACCAATCAACCACACCGCCCTGTGGCCCAACATTTCAACTCCCCCTCCCACTCTGCCGAGGACATGGAGGTCCTGGGCCTCCTTCACCGCCGCTCCCTCACCACCAGATGCCTGGAGGAAGAACGTCTCATCTTCCGCCTCGGAACACTTCAAGCCCAGGGCATCAATGTGGACTTCAACAGTTTCCTCATTTCCCCTTCCCCCATCTCGCCCTAGTTCCAAACCTCCAGCTCAGCACTGTCCCCGTGACTTGTCCCACCTGCCTATCTTCTTTCCCACCTATCCACTCCACCCTCCTCCTTGACCTATCACCTTCATCCCCTCCCCCACTCACCTATTGTACTCTAAGCTACTTTCTCCCCATCCCCTCTGCCACCTGAAGCTTATCATCCACAACAATGAATACCATCACAGGCTGTTGGCAGGAGCCAGCCTGGGGAGAAAGTGAGGACTGCAGATGCTGGAGATCAGGGTCGAGAGTGTGGTATTAGAAAAAACACAGCCGTTCTGGCAGTATCCAGGGAGCAAGAGAATTGACCTTTCGGGCAAGAGGCCTTCATCAGGAATGAGGTCCCGGCCTGGGGAGGTCAAGTCATTGAGTATGTTTAAGACATTCAAAGCAAGATAGGTTCTAGCTTTGTAAAGGGCATTAAGGGTTAGGGAAAGAAGGTGAGAGAATGGGGTTGAGAAACACATCAGCCATGGTCGAATGGTGGAGCAAGACTTGATGAGTTGAATGGCTGATTGCCCCCTGTATCTTATGGTCTTATAGCCTACCATGTGGTCCAACCCAATCTCTGTGGACTGTGCTAATGTCCCAGCAATTTGGAGCATCCAAATTTCAAAAAGGACTAGATGAGTAAATGGGAAGACATAGAGTTCAAAAAATATTTGATGAACTTCACCACTCAAACTTCCTCATAACCAAAATCTTCTATTATCCCCATTTCTGAAGAAACATCATTGGACTTGAAACATAAACTGTTTTCTCTTCACAGATACTGCCAGACCCACTGAATTTCTCTAGTAATTTCTGTTTTTATTAATTTCAGTTCACCTTTGGCTCCTTCTGATTCCCTAATCCCCACCCCACCCCCCCTTCCCCAGCCAGGAAGACCATTTAACTCACAAGCTGGGCCCCTTCAGCCTGCCATAAATATATCTGCAGCCGCCTACATGCTTGAGCATCTTCCACCCTGGCCCCTGTTTAAACTCCAGAGTCTCAAGAACAATTTCCTCTGCAATCAATCCCACCGCCCCCAGGATAGTCCCACCACCACTGCCTCCCTCCCAGTGCCACTGTGTACTGGGAAAACAGCAGCCAAGTTCAAACTGAAATTGCCTCATGTATCTCTGGCCTTTTTCAGTGGCACATCAAAGGGGCTGGGTTTTCCAATGCCACACAACAGAAGAGACTTAATGTGTCAATCAGGAGACTGATGGAACAGTAGCTTCACAGTGATCCGTGCATTTCAGGGGGTGATTTGGAAGGGTGCATATCTGCTCCCTCCGTGACTCCCTCATCAGGTCCACACCCCCCACCAACCCAACCTCCACTCCCGGCACCTTCCTCTGCAACCGCAAGAAATGCAAAACTTGCGCCCACACCTCCCCCCCCTTACCTCCCTCCAAGGCCCCAAGGGACACTTCCATATCCGCCACAAATTCACCTGTACCTCCACACACATCATCTATTGCATCCGCTGCACCCGATGTGGCCTCCTCTATATTGGGGAGACAGGCCGCCTACTTGCGGAACGTTTCAGAGAACATCTCTGGGACACCCGGACGAACCAACCCAACCACCCTGTAGCCCAACACTTCAACTCCCCCTCCCACTCCACCAAGGACATGCAGGTCCTTGGACTCCTCCATTGCCAGATCATGGCAACACGACGGTTGGAGGAAGAGCGCTTCATCTTCCGCCTGGGAACCCTCCAACCATAAGGGATGAACTCAGATTTCTCCAGTGTCCTCATTTCCCATCCCCCCACCTTGTCTCAGTCAAATCCCTCGAACTCAGCACCGTCTTCCTAGCCTGCAATCTTCTTCCTGACCTCTCTGCCCCCACCCCACTCCGGCCTATCACCCTCACCTTGACCTCCCTCCACCTATCGCATTCCCAACGCCCCTCCCCCAAGTCCCTCCTCCCTACCTTTTATCTTAGCCTGCTGGACACACTTCCCTCATTCCTGAAGAAGGGTTTATGCTCGAAACGTCGATTCTCCTGCTCCTTGGATGCTGCCTGACCTGCTGTGCTTTTCCAGCAACACATTTTCAGCTCTGATCTCCAGCATCTGCAGTCCTCACTTCCTATCATCAAGCCAATTTTCCATCCAATTTTTCATCTCCTTCTGGATTCGATGTGAACTAAGCTTCTAGAGCAGCCTATCCTTGTGGAACCTTATCCAAGGCCTTACTGAAGTCCACATAGACTATATCTACTGCCCTGCCCTCGTCAACCTTCCTGGTCACTTCATCAAAGAACTCTAACAAATTTGTGAGGGATGATCTCCCGCTCATATAACCATGCTGACCACTCCTAAGAAATTCTGTCTTTCCAAATTCATGTATATCTTATCCCTCAGAATCTTCTCAAGTAACTTACTCACCACAGATGTTAGGCTTACTGGTCCATAGTTCCCAGGTTTTTCTTTGCAGCCCTTCTTGAATAATGGCACAACATTCACTACCCTCCAGTCTTCCGGGGCCTCACCTGTGGCTATTGATGCTGCAAAAATACCAGCCAGGGCCCTGCAATTTCTTCTCTAGCCTCTTGCAATGTTCCTGGATATATCTGGTCAGGACCAGGAGATTTAT
Source organism: Chiloscyllium punctatum (assembly GCF_047496795.1). Lineage (NCBI taxonomy): Eukaryota > Metazoa > Chordata > Chondrichthyes > Orectolobiformes > Hemiscylliidae > Chiloscyllium > Chiloscyllium punctatum. Next base: position 17,625,880 of record NC_092783.1, on the reverse strand, counting down.
CCAACTTCATACATTCTAATGCATCCAACTCCATTGTGATATGGACTTTCCTCAAGATCTCACCATTAACTTCCTCACGTTCCCAAGTCGTCTTCATGTCTTTCTCGACAGTAAACTCAGAGGAAAAATATTCATTGAGAACCTTGGCTATCTCCTCTGGTTCCACACATACATGTCCATTTTAGACCTTTAGAGATCCTTTTCTCTCTCTCATTATTTTATTTTCCTTTAATATACTTAAATATGCTCTTTGGATTCACTCTAATCTTTTCAACCAAGGCTATCTCATGCTCCCCTTCTTGCCCTCCTGGCTTCCTTCTTCAGTAACCTCCTGTACTCCTGTACTTGGCGCCACAGTGGCACAGTGGTTAGCACTGCTGCCTCACAATGCCAGAGACCCGGGTTCAATTCCCGCCTCAGGCGACTGTCTGTGTGGAGTTTGCACATTCTCCCCGTGTCTGTGTGGGTTTCCTTTGGGTGCTCCGCCTTCCTCCCACAGTCCAAAGATGTGCAGGTCAGGTGAATTGGCCATGCTAAATTGCCTGTAGTGTTAGGTAAGGGATAGATGTAGGGGTATGGGTGGGCTGCGCTTCGGCGGGGCAGTGTGGACTTGTTGGGCCGAAGGGCCTGTTTCCACACTGTAAGTAATCTAATCTAATCTCCTCCTCACGTGCCCCCCCACCATATACCTCCAGGGATTCCCTTGATCCCAGATGCCTGTACCTTGAGCCATGCCTCCTTTTTTCTAATCAATGCCTCAATTTCTGTTGTCATCCATTCCTGCCATCTTGCCCTTCACCCTCACAGGATCATATAGACCTTGTACTCTAGCTATCTCACTTTGAAGAACCCCACTTGCCTGAGGTCCCTTTGTCTGTAAACAAGCTACTCCAACCAACCCCTGCAAGCTCCTGTCTAATTCCATCCAAATTCACCTTGCCCCAGTTTATAACTCAAACCTGTCAACCAGTTTTGCCCCTCTCCATAACTATTTTAAAATTAATAGAACTATGGTGACTGGTCCCAAAGTGCTCCCCCATTGTCACCTCTGTCACCTGTCTTGCCCTATTTCCCAAGAGTAGGTCAAGGTTTGCCCTTCCTGAGGAGGACCCTCTATATACTGCTTGAGGAAACCTTCCTGAACACACTTAACAAACTCCACCCTAAACCCTTAATGCAGTAGCATATCATAGAACATAGAACATCAAACAATACAGCACAGTACAGGCCCTCAATGTTGTGCTGACCTTTTATCCTACTCTAAGATCAAACTAACCAACATACCCTTCATTTTACTATCAAGCATGTGCCTATACACGAGTCAGTTAAATGTCTCTGATGTATGTAACTCTACCTCCACTGCTGGCAGTGCATTCCACGCAACCACCACTCTCTGCGTAAAGAACCTATCTTTGACATCTCCCCTAAACCTTCTTCCAATCACCTTAAAATTATACCCCCTCATGATAGCCATTTCCACCATGAGAAAAAGTCTCTGGCTATCCACTCTATCTATGCCTTTTATCATCTTGTACACCTCTATCAACTCACCTCTCATCCTTCTTCACTCCAATGAGAAAAGGCCTAGTTCCCTCAACCTTTCTGCATAAGACATGCCCTCCAGTCCAGACAGCATCCTGGGAAATCTCCTCTGCACCCTCTCCAAAGTTTCCACATTCTTCCGACAATGAGATGGCCAGAACTGAACACAATATTCCAAGTGTAGTCAAACCAGGGCTTTATACAGCTGCAGCATAACCTCACGGTTCTTAAACTCAATCCCCCTGCTAATGAAAGCCTACACACTATACGCCTTCTTAACAACCATATCAACTTCGGTGGCAATTTTGAGGGACATGGATCCCAAGATCCCTCTGTTCCTCCACACTGCCAAGAATCCTGCCTCTAACCCTATAACCTGCATTCAAATTTGACCTTCCAAAATTAATCACTTCACGTTTTTCCAGGTTGAACACCATCTGCCCCTTCTCAGCCCAGCTCTGCATCCTGTCAATGTCCCGTTGCAACCAACAACAGCACAGCCCTCCACAATGTCCACAAATCCACCAACTTTCGTGTCATCGGTAACCTTACTAACCAGCTCTTCCACTTCTTCATCCAAGTCATCTATAAAAATCACAAAGAGCAGAGGTCCCAGGACAGATCCTTGTAGAACACCACTGCTCACAGAGCTCCAGGCTGAATACTTTCCATCTACCACCACCCTCTGTCTTCTATGGGCCAGCCAATTCTGTATTCAGGCAGCCAGATTTCCTTTATTCCCATGCTTTCTTATGTTCTGAATAAGCCTACCATGGGCAATCTTATCAAACACCTTGCTAACACCCATTGTTTGTGGACAAGTTGTTGGAAGGAATCCTGAGGGACAGGATTAACTTGTATTTGGAAAGGCAAGGACTTATTAAGGATAGTCAAAACGGCTTTGTGTGTGGGAAATCATGTCTCTCAGATTTGATTGAGTGCTTTGAAGAAATAACAAAGAGGATTGATGAAGGCAGAGTGGTGGATGTGATCTATATGGACTTCAGTAAAGCATTCAACAAGGTTCCTCATGGGAGACTGATTAGCAAGGTAAGATCACATTGAATACAGGGAGAACTAGCCACTTGGATACAGAACTGACTCGAAGGTAGAAGACAGAGGGTGGTGGTGGAGGGTTGCAATATAGACAGGAGGCTTCTGATCAGTGGTGTGCCCCAAGGATCAGTGCTGCGTCCACTGCTTTTTGTCATTTATGTAAATGACTGGGATGTGAACGTAGGAGGTACAGTTAGTAAGTTTGCTGAGATGACACCAAAATTGGAGGTGTAGTGGACAGTGAAGAAGGTTGCCTCAGAGCACAACAGGATCTTGATCAGATGGGTCAATAGGCTGAGTAGTGGTAGATGGAATTTAATTTAGATAAATGTGAGGTGCTGCATTTTGGAAAGGCAAATCAAGGCAGGACTTATACACTTAATGGTAAGGTCCTAAGGAGTGTTGCTGAACAAAGAGACCTTGGAGTGCAGGTTCACAGCTCCTTGAAAGTGGATTCTCAGATAGATAGGATAGTGAAGAAGGTGTTTGGTATGCTTTCCTTTATTGGTCAGAGCATTGAGTGTAGGAGTTTGGAGGTCATGTTACAGCTATACAGGACGTTGGTTAGGCCACTGTTGGAGAATTGCGTGCAATCCTGGTGTACCTCCTTTCAGAAGGATGTTGTGAAACTTGAAAGGGTTCAGGAAAGATTTACAAGAATGTTGCCAAGGTTGGAGGGTTTGAGCTATAGGAAAGGCTGAATAGTCTGGGGCTGTTTTCCTGGAGTTTTGGAGGCTCAGAGGTGACCTTATAGAGATTAGTAAAATCACGAGGGGCAAGGACAGGATAAATAAAGATCTTTTCCCTGGAGTGTGGGAGTCCAGAAACTAGAGGGCATAGGCTTAGGATGAGAGGGACAGATTTTAAACGGACCTAAGAGGTAACCTTTTTACGCAGAGGGTAATGTCTGAATAGAATGAGCTACCAGAGGAAGTGGTGGAGGCTGATACAATTACAATTACAACATTTTAAAGGCATCTGGAAGGAGTATATGATTAGGAGGGTTTACAGTATATGGGCCAAGTGTTGGCAAGTGGGACTAGAATAATTTAGGATATCTGATTGGCTTGGATGAGTTGAACCAAATGATCTGTTTCCATGGCGTACATCTCTATGACTTTCCACCACATCCATTACTCTACCTTCATCAATGTGTTTTGTCATATCCTCAAAGAATTCAATAAGGCTTGTGAAGCATGACCTGCCCCTTACAAAGCTATGCTAACTACCTCTAAACAAACTATGCTTTTCCTGTCTCTCAGAATCCTCTCCAATAATTTACCTACCACCAACATAAGACTGACATAGGTCTGTACCTGAAGAAGGGCTTATGCCCAAAACGTCGATTCTCCTGATCTTCGGATGCTGCCCGGCCTGCTGCACTTTTCCAGCACTACACTTTTCAACATAGGTCTGTAATTCCCAGGGTAATCCCTATTCCCTTTCATGAACACTCCATTCATCTGACACTATTCCAGTGGACAGTGAGGTTGCAAATATCATCACCAAAGGCACAGCAATCTGTTCCCTCGAATCCTGTAGAACCTTGGGTGTATCCTGTCTGGCCCAGGGGACTTGTCTATCCTCTTGTGTTTCAGAATTTCCAGCACATCCTCCTCCTCAACATCAACCTGTTCGAGCATATCAGCCTGTTTCACGTTGTCCTCACAAATGACAAGGTCTCTTTCACAAGTGAATACTGAATCAAAATATTCATCAAAGACCTCCCCTACTTCTTCCAGCTCCAGGAACAAGTTCCTTGAACAGCCTTGCATCTTTACAGCATCTTTGAACATGGGTGAGGTCCTGGAGGACTGGAGAATTGCTAATTTCCGCTTGTTTAAGAAGGGTAGCAGAGATAATCCAGGTAATTATAGATCGGTGAGCCTGACGTCAATGGTAGGGAGGCTGCTGGAGAGGATACTGAGGGATAGGATCTATTTACATTTAAACGAAAATGGGCTTATCAGTGATAGACAACGTGGTTTTGTGCAGGGAAGGTCATGTCTTACCAACTTAATAGAGTTCTTTGAGGAAGTGACAAAATTGATTGATGAGGGAAGGGCTGTAGATGTCATATACGTAGACTTCAGTAAGGATTTTGATAAGGTAGGCTGATGGAGAAAGTGAAGTCGCATGGGGTGCAGGGTGTTCTAGCCAGGTGGATAGAGAACTGGCTGGGCAACAGGAGACAGAGAGTTGTAGTTGAAAGGAGTTTCTCAAAATAGAGAACTGTGCCCAGTGGTGTTCCATAGGGATCTGTGCTGGGACCACTGTTGTTTACGACATACATAAGTGATCTGGAGAAAGGTATAGGTGGTCTGATTAGCAAGTTTGCAGATGACACTAAGATTGGTAGAGCAGCAGATAGTGAAGGGAGACTGTCAAGGAATGCAGCAGAATATAAATAGGTTGGAAAGTTGGGCAGAGAAATGGCAGTTGGAATTCAATTCGGGCAAATGTGAGGTGATGCATTTTGGAAGATCCAACTCAAGAGTGAACTATATGATAAATGGAAAAGCCCAGGGAAAATTGATGTACAGAGAGATCTGGGTGTTCAGGTCCACTGTACCCTGAACATAACAACGCAAGTCAGTAGAGTGGTCAAGAAGGTGTAGAGCATGCTTTCCTTCATCGGATGGGGTATTGAGTACAAGAGTTGGCAGGTCATGGTTCAGTTGTATAAAACTTTGGTTTGGCCACATTTGGACTACAGTGTAAGATCTGGTTACCACATAACCAAAAGGATGTGGATGCTTTGGAGAGGGTGCAGAGGAGGGTCATCAGGATGTTGCCTGGTATGGTGGGCACTATTTATGAAGACAGTTTGAGTAGATTTGGATTATTTTCATTAGAAAGATGAAGGTTGAGGGGGGACCTGATTATGGTCTACAAAATCATGAGAGGTATAGACAGGGTGGATAGCAAAAGGCTTTTTTCCCAGAGTAGGGGTCTCAATTACTAGGGGCCACGAGTTCAAGGTGAGAGGGGAAAAGTTTAAGGAAGATATGCGTGGAAAGTTCTCTTCTTAAAATATGCCCTCTAGTTTTGAACTCCCCCCATACCAGGGAATGGACAGCTGCCATTCCCCTTATCTAGACCCCTCATGATTTTATAAATCTCTATAAGGTCACCCTCACCCTCCATACCAGTGGAAAAGTCCCAGCCTATCCAGCTTCTCCCTATAACTCAAACCCTCCATTCCTGGCAACATCCTGCTAAATCTTTTCTGAACTCTCTCCAGTTTAGGAATATCCTTCCTATAGCGGGGTGATCAAAACAAGACACAGTACTTCAAAAGAGACCTCAGCAACATCCTGTACAATCTCAACATAATATCCTCATTCCTATACTCAAAGGCTTGAGCAATGAAGGCAAGTGTGCTAAATGCCTTCTTAACCACCCTGTCTACTTTTCAAAGATTTATGCACCTGAACCCCTAGGGTCTCTCTGTTCGACAACACTACTCAGGGCCCTGCCACTACTTGTTTGTTTAACCAAAATGCAGTACATCACATTTATCCAGATTAAACAAAGCTTTTTATATTAGATCACAGTACATTACTTAATTGTCACAGTTTCAGTGTTCACTTGCTTTTGGGTATCCTAGTAAAAGCTGAAACAATTTACATTTTCAAAACTAAACATTTATTTGAAAACTTATAGTGTAACAAAGGTTTAAAAAAGTTAAATTTCATGAAATGTTTGTTTTGCTTCCATCACATTAAGGCTCGTGGCATTTCTCCTGCTTTGTTGAGCATTGTTTACACAGACTTTAGTAAAGCCTTTGACAAGGTTCCGATTGGTTGACTAACCAGTACGGTTAGATCACACATGATTCAGGGTGAACTTGCTCATTAGGTACAACATTGGCTTCATGACAGGAGACAGAGATTGGTGGTGGAGGACTGTTTTTTGGACTGGAGGCCTGTTACTCCCAGTGTTGAACAGGGATCAGTTCTGGGTCCACTTTTGTTTGTCATTTACATGAAGGGTTCAGATGAGAATGTAGAATGCATGGTCAGTAAGTTTGCAGATGACACCAAAACTGGTGAAATAGTAGACAGTGTAGAAGGCTGTCAAAGGTTACAAAGAGATCTTGATCAATTGGGTCAATGCACTGAGGAGTAGATGATGGAGTTCAATTTGGATAAACGCGAGGTATTGCATTTTGGTAAAACAAGCAAGAGCAGGGATTATATTGTTAAAAGTAGGGCCTTGGGTAGCGTTGTAGAACAAAGAGACCTTGGCCTTCAGGTACTTAATTCTTTGAAGTTTGCGTCACATGTAGGCAGGATGGTTAAGAAGGCAACAGAAACAGGAATTGCTGGAAAAGCTCAGCATGTCTGGCAGTGTCTGTGGAGAGAAATCAGAGTTAGCGGTTTGCGTCCGGTGACCCTTTCTCAGAACTGGACCCGAAATGTTAACTCTGATTTCTCTCCACAGACGCCACCAGACCAGCAGAGCATTTGTGGCAATTTCTGTTTCTGTTTCTAATTTACAGTTCTTTCAGTTTTGGTTAAGAAGATGTTTAGCATGCGGCCTTTATTACTCAGACCTTTGAGTACAGGAGTTGGACATCATGTTGAGCTTGTACAGGATATTGGTGAGCCCTCTCCTGGTGTACTGTGTCCAGTTCTGGTCTCCCTATTATCAGAAATATATTAAGCTGGAGAGGGTTCCGTAGGGATTTACCAAAATATTGACAGGAATGGAAGGTTTCAGTTATAAGGAGACGTTGGATCAGCTGAGACCTTTCTCACTGGAGTGTAGAGGTTGAGGGGTAACCTTACAGAGGTTTATAAAATCACAAGGTGAATGGTAGGTGTATTTTCCATAGAGTGGGGGATTTCAAGACTTGGGAGCATATTTTTAAGGTGAAAGGAGAAAGATTTGAAGAAGACGAGGGTCAATTTCTTTACAAGGGGAATGGTTTGTGAATGGGATGAACTTTGAGAGGAAGAGGTGTATGTGGGAACAGTTACAATATTTAAAAGACATTTTGATAAGTACATGAATAAGAAATATTTGGAGGGATATGGACCATGTGCAGGCAGGTGGGACTAGTTTAGTTTGTGATTATAACTGGCATGGACTGGTTGGTCCAAAGGATCTGTTTCAGTGGTGTATGACTTTGACTCAGTTAATCAATGAGCTCATTTCACCTGCAAAGTTTACTCCAGATAAACATTTAAAAAAGCACACAAATGTGAATATTGTGTCAAGAGAAACGATTACATTGATATCATGAAGGTCCTCCAGATTTGAAGCCAATGCCAAGGCAGCCAGTCTGAGCCAGTCCTGTCTGTTTACAGGACAGTCACTTCCAGCTGGTGCCAGTGAATCAGAGAGCGACAAGTGCCCTCAGCCCCCAGAAATATGAGAAAATCTGGTGGCAAATTTGATGCTGCTGCTCCTTTAACAAGACTATGTTGTCCTTGGTTTTTGTTTTCAAAGGGATCGTAAAGACACAGGTGCTGAAATGTCTGGGTTTATCTACTTGAAGGAGCTTTTAAGTTTAAGAAAAACACTTGGACAATGAAAAGGGAGTGGCCGGTTCTCCCAGCTCAACTTTACTCTGGTTTGGTTTGTTTTTAACAGTCTGGCTGCTTTGCAATTCTGAGTCCATTTTGAGGCTGTGGGTCAAGGAAACAGCTCCCTACTGATCCTCTATCACTCTCTCTCTCTGACATCCCTCCTATAAGAACCTGCGTTTGATTTTACTTTTAGTTTTCCTAGTATTTGGAACAGCATCATTAAGTTGCTATAGAGTCGGTTGGCTTTTTAAATAGTTATATTGGTGTATATTTTGTTCATGTATAAATAAATGCTGTTTTGTTAAAAACTGAGTGGTTGGGCCAGCTGCATCACTCCTAGAGTATCCACTTTACACCTGCTTCAAACAACTAGAAAGGTTAGGGTCCGAGTTACCTTCTTGAAATGTTTTGAGAGAGTCTGGCCTGGTCCTTAACATGGATAACTGGGACTTACAGTATGGGGAAACCTATACAGACACAGGGAGAATGAACAAACTCCACACAGACAGTCACCTGAGGCTGGAATTGAGCCCATATTCCTGGTGCTGTGAGGCAGCAGTGCTAACCACTGAGCCATCGTGCCACCCTCTATCCTGAGCAAGCTTGTGAGAAGACATTCCCAGTTACAGGGAGTTGGTGTTTCAGACTGGGGAGCTGGCAAGGGGCAAGGAGCAAGGCTCCCCTAGAACCTCACCCAATTCCACACCAATTGCCTAATGTTTCTTCCTTCCCCTGAGCCAGATATGTGTCTTTTTATTGTTTTAAGCAAAGCTTTGGCTGAACAGCTTGTGATGTATTACTGCTAATGTGGAGAGTGGGATGAGTGTGGGCCTTGTACAGATTTGGGACAACTTTGTACAGGGTTTATTGTGGCTCAGAGAGTTGGCCCAGTCAGTAGCTGAAACCTGGGTTTATCCTCAGTCTGGCTTCTGCACCTTTCGGTTTGTTGCTGTGATCCGTGCACAAATCAGGAGAAGACACAGGGTGTTTATTTCATTTCCTTCCGCATTTATTTCCAGATGTTAAAGTTCAATTATTTCAGCCAATTAAACAATGGGTATAAAACCAACAGCAAAGTGACAGACAGAAAAGACCCTGTTGGTCTATTCAGCCTGTCCCCCCCAACAGCGATGCCTTGTGCATCTCAGTACGCTCCCTCCTCCCAACGCCAACCCAGACCATGTGATCTCTTGGGAGAGGTGATTAAACCAGATCAAAAACCCGGGTCATTTTGGGAAAGAGAATGTGGGAAATTCTTCTCTGACCCCTTTCAGAGTCCAGGAGATCCCACTGGCCCCTGACAGGATGACAACTCTCACCATTAACTTTGCTAACCCCATTTGAGCAGAGACTGAGCACAATGAGCTTACACCACACTCAGGGATGAACAAATCAAACATTCCTGCCAAGATTTGAAACTGTTGGAAAATTTGTTCAAATTCTCCACTTACGTGAATACCCAGCCTAAATGACATTTGTGCTGAAAATTTGTTGCTGGAAAAGCGCAGCAGGTCAGGCAGCATCCAAGGAGCAGGAGAATCGACGTTTCGGGCATAAGCCCTTCTTCAGGAATGAGGAGGGTGTGCCAAGCAGGCTAAGATAAAAGGTAGGGAGGGGGGACTTGGGGGAGGGGTGTTGGAAATGCGATAGATGGAAGGAGGTCAAGGTGAGGGTGATAGGCCGGAGTGGGGGTGGGGCGGAGAGGTCAGGAAGAAGATTGCACCTTAGAACCTGCAATCTTCTTCCTGACCTCTCCGCCCCCACCCCACTCCAGCCTATCACTCTCACCTTAACATCCTTCCACCTATAGCATTCCCAATGCCCCTCCCCCAAATCCCCCCTCCCTACCTTTTATCTTAGCCCACTGGACACACTTTCCTCATTCCTGAAGAAGGGCTCATGCCCGAAACGTCGATTCTCCTTCTCCTTGGATGCTGCCTGACCTGCTGCGCTTTTCCAGCAACACAATTTTAAGCTCTGATCTCCAGCATCTGCAGTCCTCACTTTCTCCTAAATGACATTTGTCCCAGTTTAGTTTTATCTTGCTGGGGAGTTGATGACACTTCCTTAAGTTGATCTGGGCTGAGTGAATCGGACATTCAGGCAGTGGGCTCGAAACGTCGAGTTGAATTTCGCAATGAGCATTTTGAACCTGACGTCAGGACCATTCCCAATTCCTGAGCTCCGACTCATCGCATTGCCTGGCTGCTTACTGAATTTTCTTGGAGATTAGAAACTTACAGAGCACCTTCATGCTTTCAGCCTTATTACGGACAATAGGAGACCTCATTACTCAGAGGTAGCAGGACACTTTAGGAAATACTTTAGTTGCCATCAGTATCAGGGAGGTTACTGAGACCTCATGAGGCACATGACATTTGGAGACCTCTGACCTCCGAAGGCAATGCTGCAGACTGGAAGAACACAGCCTTGCTGTTTCCTGTCATCACTATTTGCATATCCTTCGTCAGTACCCCACAGCCTGACCTTCCCACTGTGCAGCAACCTTTACTTGCTGGGCTGTGGACACTGCAGGGGCTGAGTGATGTTGGGAAAATTGCTTCAATTAGAATAGTCAAGTATATCCTTAATTAGAATGGTTGTGTGTTCCAGCCAAGTCAGCAACATATTGGACACTGTCACAACATCCTCAAGATCAAAACTATCTCCAGCTCTCCCTTCACTGGCTCTGAAACATTGATGGGCTGATTGTGAAGCTCATTAATGGGATTGAGCCATAATTTAAAGGGGAAAATCTGAAACAACTCCAATTCCACTTTAACACTCTAACATGCGCGAGCGTGCCAATACGTGTCTCTCCTCTCTACGTTGCTCTCAGGCAGCATTAACCATTATTGACTAGGCAACACAAAATGAGTTAAAGAAATTCTTTGATCCCTCCCATAACCCTAAAGGACAACTAAGTGGGGAGGAATCACTTTCAGACAGTTGTAGGCCCAGGGCTGGGTCCGCTGTGGGACCGGGGCTGTGACAGTTGTAGGTCCAGGGCTGGGTCCGCTGTGGGACCGGGGCTGTGACAGCTGTGGGCCCAGGGCTGGGTCCGCTGTGGGCCCGGGGCTGTGACAGCTGTGGGCCCAGGGCTGGGTCCGCTGTGGGCCCGGGGCTGTGACAGCTGTGGGCCCAGGGCTGGGTCATCTGGAGGCCCAGGGCTGAAAAAAAGAATAGCAGAAAATGAATAAGCTGACAACAGAGCTGAACTTCAAAGGGCAGTGTGGAGGGAGAGAGAGAGACAGAGAGAAAGAGAAAGAGAGCGAGAGAGTGAGAGAAACAGAAACAGAGAGAGAGAAAGACGAGAGAGAGAAGAACCCAGCAGTGTGGAGGGGAGAGGGAGGCAGAGAGAGAGAGAGAGAGATGAAGAGAGTGAGAGAGAGAGAGGGATAGAGAGAGACAGAGAGAAATAGAGAGAGCGCGCGAGAAGAACCCAGCAGTGTGGAGGGGAGAGAGACAGAGAAAGAGGGTGAGAGAGAATAAGAGAGGGACAGAGCGAGAGAGAGTGAGAGGGAGAGAGAGAGAGAATGAGAGGGACAGACAGAGAGAGAATGAGAGAGACAGAGAGAGTGAGAGAGAGAGAGGGATAGAGAAAGACAGAGAGAAAGAGAGAGAGAGAGAGAGCATGAGAAGAACCCAGAAATGTGGAGGGGGGATGGAAAGAAAGAAAGAAGAGAGAGAGACAGAGAGACAGAGAGGGGGAGGGAAGAACCCAGCAGTGTGGAGGGGAGAGAGAGAGACAGAGACCGAAAGAGAGTGAGAGCGAGTGAGAGAGAGAGAGAGTGAGTGAAGAGAACCCAGCAGTGTGGAGGGGAGAGAGAAAGAGAGTGAGAGAGAGTGCGTGAGAGAGAGAGAGGGACAGAGAGCGAGAGAGAAAGAGAGTGAGAGGGACAGAAAGAGAGGGACAGAGAGAGAGAGAGAGAGAGAGAGAGAGAGAGAGAAGAACCTGGCAGTGTGGAGGGGGATGGAAAGAAAGAAGAGAGAGAGAGAGAGAGAGAGGGAGCCTAGCAGCAGCAGCAGGAGGAAGAGAGAGAACAGGACCTGACAGTGCGGAGGGTAGAGCATGCCAGCGATTTAAGATGGTGGCATGGGCACTGCAGGCCTGACGGCTCGAGGCTGGCTGCATCTTTATTTATTTCTTTCTCTCACTCTCTCTCTCTCTCCTAATATGTTTTTAAACTTTCTTTGTGGAGTTCTGGAGGGCGATGCAGCAGCAGCAATAGGACTGTGGTAGTGGTTTCCAAGTGGTTTCGCAGGCATCCAGTGTGGGAAATTGCTGTGGACCCGGGGCAGTATCAGCTGTGGGCCCAGGGCAGTGTCACTTGTGGGCCCGGGACTGTTTCACCTGTGGGCCCGGAGCAGTGTCGGCTGTGGGCCCGGAGCAGTGTCACCCTGTGGGCCTGGAGCAGTGTTGGGTGTGGGCCTGGAGCAGTGTCGGGTGTGGGCCCGGGGCAGTGTCGGGTGTGGGCCCGGAGCAGTGTCGGGTGTGGGCCCGGAGCAGTGTCGGGTGTGGGCCCGGAGCAGTGTCGGGTGTGGGCCCAGAGCAGTGTCACCCTGTGGGCCTGGAGCAGTGTTGGGTGTGGGCCTGGAGCAGTGTCGGGTGTGGGCCCGGGGCAGTGTCGGGTGTGGGCCCGGAGCAGTGTCGGGTGTGGGCCCGGGGCAGTGTCGGGTGTGGGCCCGGAGCAGTGTCGGGTGTGGGCCCAGAGCAGTGTCACCTGTTGGCCCAGGGAAAGGTCAGCTGTGGGCCCAGGGCAGTGTCACCTGTGGGCCACGGCAGTGTCGGCTGTCCGCTGGGGCAGTGTCGGCCGTAGGCACAGGGCAGTGTCGGCTGTGGGCCTGGAGCAATGTCACCAGAAGGGCCAGGGCTGTGTCGGCTGTGGGCCTGGAGCAGTGTCGACCATGGGCACAGGGTAGTGTCGCCTGAAGACCCAGGGCCGCATCTGCTGTGGGACCTGGGACACGACAGCTGTGGGCCCAGGGCAGTGTCGGCCATGGGCCCGAGGCAGTGTCACTTGTTAGCCAGGGCAGTGTCACCTGGGGACCTGGGGCAGTATTGGCTGTGGGTCCGGGGCAGTTTTGGCCATGGGCACAGTACAGTGTCAGCTTTAGGCCCAGGTCAGTGTCACCTTTTGGCCTTTAGCAGTGTTGGTTGTGGGCCTGGGGCAGTGTTAACTGGAAGCCTGGAACAGGGTGTGCTGTGGGAACGGGGCCATGACAGCTGTGGGCTCGGGGCTGGGTCCGCTGTGGGACCAGGGCCGTGACAGCTGTGGGCCCAGGGCCATGGCTGCTGTGGGTACAGGGCAGTGTCACCTGGAGGCCGAGGGCAGGGTCGCCTGAAGGCCCAGGACTGGGTCCGCTGAGGGTGCGGGGCCATGACTGCTGTGGGCTGAGGGCAGTGTCACCTGGAGGCCCAGGCCTGGGTCCACTCTGAGATGGAGGCCATGACAGCTGTGGGCCCAGGGCTGGGTCCGTAGTGGAACCGGGCCGCGACAACTGAAGGCCCAGGGCTAGGTCCGCAGTGGGACTGGGGCCGTGACAGCAGTGGGCCTGTGTCTGGGTCCACTTTGGGACCATGGCCGTGAGAGCTGATGACCCAGGGCTGGAGCCGCTGTGGGGCCAGGGATGCGACAGCTGTGGGCCTGGGGCAGTGTCGGTTGTGGGCAAGGGGCAGTGTCACCTGGAGGCCTGGGGCAATGTCAGCCGTGGGCCCGACGCAGTGTCGGCCGTGGGCCCGTGGCAGTGTCGGCCTTGGGCACGGGGCAGTGTTATCTGTGAATACTCAGGGCTGTCTGCTGTGGGCCCGGGGCAGTGACAGCATTGGACCTGGGGCGGTGTCGACTGTTGGCCTGAGGCAGTGTCATCTGGAGGCCGAGGGCAGTGTCGCCTGAAGGCCCAGGGCTGTATCCGCTTTGGGACCGGGGCTATGACAGCTGTGGGCCCAGGACTGGGTCCACTGTGGAACTTGGGCAGCGTCGCCTGAAGACCCTGGGCAGTGTCACCTGTGGGCTAGGGCAGTGTCAGCTGAAGACTGAGGGCTGTCTGCTGTGGGCCCGGGGCAGTGAGAGCTGTGGATCTGGGGTGGTATTGGCTGTTGGCACAGGGCAGTGTCACCTGGAGGTTGAAGGCATTGTCACCTACAGGCCCAGGGCTGGGTCTGCTGTGGGACCAGGGCCGTGACAGTTGTGGGCCCAGGGCTGGGTCTGCTGTGGGACCGGGGTCGCGACAGCTGTGGGCCTGGGACTGGGTCCGCTTTGGGACCATAGCCGTGAGAGCTGAAGGCCCAGGGCTGGATCCGCTGTGGGACCAGGGCTGTGACAGCTGTGGGCCTGGGGCGGTGTCAGTTGTGGGCCAGACGCAGTGTCGGCTGAAGACTAAGGGCTGTCTGCTGTGGGCCCGGGGCAATGACAGCATTGGGCCTGGGGCGGTGTCGTCTGTTGGTACGGGGCAGTTTCACCTGGAGGCCTGGGGCAATGTCGGCTGTGGGCCCAGGGCAGTGTGACCTGGAGGCCGAGGGAAGTGTCGCCTGAAGGCCCAGGACTGGGTCCGCTGTGGGACCAGGGCCGCGACAGCTGTAGGCTCAGGGCTGGGTCCGTTGTGGGACTGGGGCCATGACAGCTATGGGCCCAGGGCTGCATCCGCTTTGGGACCGGGGCTGTGACAGTTGTGGGCCCAGGGCTGGGTTTGCTTTGGGTCCGGGGCTATGACAGCTGTGGGCCTGGGGCGGTGTTGGCTGTGGGCCTGGGGCGGTGTCGGCTGTGGGCCTGGGGCGGTGTTGGCTGTGGGCCTGGGGCAGTGTTGGCCGTGGGCCTGGGGCAGTGTCGGTTTTTGGCCTGAGGCAGTATCACCTGTGGGCCAGGGCAGTGTCATCTGAAGACTCAGGGCTGTCTGCTATGGGCCCGGGGCAGTGAGGGTGTGTACCTGGGGCGGTGTCGGGTGTTGGCACAGGGCAGTGTCACCTGGAGGCTGAGGGCATTTTCGCCTGAAGGCCCAGGACAGGATCCGCTGTAGGACTGGAGCCATATCAGCTGTGGGCCCAGGGCTGGGTCCGCTGTGGGAAAGGGGCCATGACAGTTGTAGGCCCAGGACTGGGTCCACTGTGGGACTGGAGCCATGACAGCTGTGGGACTGGGGCAGTGTCGGCTGTGGGACTGGGGCAGTGTTGGCTGTTGGCCCGGGGCAGAGTTGGCTGTGGGCCTGGGGCAGTGTCAGCTGTGGGCCCCGGGCAGTGTCGGCTGTGGGCCTGGAGCAGTGTCGGCTGTGGGCCTGGGGTAGTGTCACCTGGAGTCTAAGGGATGGGTCCGCTGTGGGACTGGGCCCGTGACAGCTATGGGCCCAGGACTGGGTCCACTATGGGACCAGGGCCGTGACAGCTGTGGGCCTGGGGCAGTGACAGATCTGGGGCATGGGGCAGTGTTGGCTGTGGGCCTGGTGTAGTGTTGGCTGTGGGCCTGGTGTAATGTCGGCTGTGGGCCCGGTGCAGTGTCGGCTGTGGGCCTGGGGCTGTGTCACCTTGAGTCCCAGGGATGGGTCCGCTGTGGGACTGAGACGTGACAGCTAGGGGCCCAGGGCTGGGTCCACTGTGGGACTGGGGCCGTGACAGCTGTAGGCCCAGGGATGGGTCCATTGTGGGACCGGTGCCGTGACAGCTATGGGCCTAGGGATGGGTCAGCTGTGGGCCCAGGGCCATGACAGCTATGGGCCTGGGGCGGTGTCGGCTGTGGGCCTGGGGCAGTGACAGCTATGGGCTCAGGGCTGTGTCGGCTGTGGGCCCGGGACAGTGTCGGCTGTGGGACCGAGGCAGTGTCAGCTGTGGGCCCGGGGCGGTGTCGGCTGTGGGCCTGGGGCAGTGTCGGTTGTGGGCCCAAGGCTGTGTCACCTGTGGGCCCGGGGCAGGGTCGCTTGAAGGCCCAGGGCTGGGTCCGCTGTGAGACCAGGGCCGTGACAACTGTGGGCCCTGGGATGGGGCTACTCTGGGACTGGGCCATGACAGCTGTAGGCCCAGGGCTGGGTCCACTGTGTGACCGGGGCCGTGACAGCTGTAGGCCCAGGGCTGGGTCCACTGTGTGACCAGGGCCGTGACAGCTGTGGGCCCAGGGATGGGTCCGCTGTGGGACCGGGGCCATGATAGCTGTGAGCTCAGGGTTGGGTCCACTGTGGGACCGGGGCCATGACAGCTGAGGGCCTGGGGCTGGGTCCGCTGTGGGACTGGCACTGTGACAGCTGTGGGCCTGGGGCGGTGTCAGCTGTGAGCACTGTGCAGTGTCACCTGGAGGCCCAGGACTGGGTCCGCTGTGAGCCGTCAGCATTGTCGCCTGATGGGCCTGGGATTGAGTCGGCTGTGGGCCGTAGGCAGTGTTGCTTGAAGGCCCAGGGCTGGGAGTGCTGTGGGCCGTAGGCAGTGTCGCCTGAAGGCCCAGGGCTGGGAGTGCTGTGGGCCATAGGCAGTGTTGCCTGAAGGCCCAGGGCTGGGAGTGCTGTGGGCCATCGGCAGTGTTGCCTGAAGGCCCGGGTCTGGGTCTGCTGTGGGCCGTAGGCAGTGTCGCCTGAAAGCCCAGGGTTGGGAGTGCTGTGAGCCAGAGGCAGTGTTGCCTGAAGACTCAGGACTGGGTTTACTGTGGGCCGGGCAGTGTCTGCTGTGGCCCCAGGGCATTGTCGGCTGTGGGCCCTGGGCAGTGTCGGCTGTGGGCTCGGGGCATTGTCACCTGTAGGCCTGGGACAGTATCACCTGGAGGCCTAAAGCAGGATCACCTGAAGGCTAAGGCCAGGGTCTGCTTTGACCCAGGGCCGGTGTTGGCTGTGGGCCCAGGGCTGGGTCTGCTGTGGGCTGGGGCAGTGTCGGGTATGGGCCCGGGCAGTGTCACCTGTATGCCCAGGACGGTGTCAGCTGTGGGCCTGGGGCAGTGTCAGCTTGTTCCATTTCACTCTGTATCAGTCCCCCGATGTATTCTGCTTAGAAATACACCCAACACTGCCCCAGGCCCACAGCTGACATGCCCTGGGCCAACTGCCGACACCGCCCCGGACCCACACTCTCACCACCCTGGGCCCACACTCTCACCGCCCCGGGCCCACACACACACCGCCCCAGACCCACACACCCTGCCCTGGGCCCACACACATCCTGCGCCCTGGGCCCACACTCACAATGCCCCGGGCCCACACTTAACTCTGCGCCGGGCCCACACTTAACTCTGCGCCGGGCCCACACTTAACTCTGCGCCGGGCCCACACTTAACTCTGCCCCGGGCACACACTCACACTGTCCTGGGCCCACACTTACACTGCCCCGGGCCCACACTTACATTGCCCCGGGCCCACACACACACTGCCCCGGACCCACACACACCCTGCCCTGGGCCCACATACACCCTGTGCCCTGGGCCCACACTCTCACCACCCCGGGCCTGCACTCACAACTCCCTGGGCCCACACTCACAATGCCTCGGGCCCACAGTCATACCACCCCAGGCCCACACTCACACATCGCCCCGGGCCCACATCCACACTGCCTTGGGCCCACACACACACTGCCCCAGGCCCACACTCGCACATTGCCTTGGGCCCAAATCCACAATGCCCTGGGCCCACACACACGCCGCCCCGGGCCCACACTCTCACTGCCCTGGGCCCACACACACACCATCCCGGGCCCACACTCCCACTGCCCTGGGCCCACACACACACCTCCCCGGGCCCACACACACCCTGCTTTGGGCCCACACACACCCTGCGCCCTGGGCCCACACTCTCACCGCCCCGGGCCCACACTCACAATGCCCTGGGCACACACTCACACCGACCCGGGCCCACACACACGACACTGCCCTGGGCCCACACTCATACCGCCCCGGGCCCACACTCACACATCACCCCGCTCACACACCCACACTGCCCTGGGCCCACACACACACTGCCCTGGGCCCACACACACGCCGCCCCGGGCCCACACTCACACTGCCCCAGGCCCACACCCACACTGCTCCATTGGCAGTGTCGTCTGTGGGCCCGGGGCAGTGTTGTCTGTGGGCCAGTGGCAGTGTCGTGTGGGGGCCAGGGGCAGTGTCGTATGTGGGGTCCGGGGCAGTGTTGTGTGGGGGGCCTGAGGCAGTGTCGGGTGTGGGCCCGGGGCAGTGTCCGCTGTGGGCCCGGGGAGGTATCGTGTGGGGGCCCGGGGCGGTGTTGGGTGTGGGCCTAGGGCTGTGTCAGCTGTGGGGCGGTGTCAGGTATGGGCTCGGGGCAGTGTCGTGTGGGTGCCCGGGGCAGTGTTGTGTGTGGGCCTGGGGCAGTGTCATGTGGGGGCCCAGGGCAGTGACGGCTGTGGGCCCGGGGCGGTGTCGTCTGTGGGCCCGGGACAATGTCGTCTGTGGGCCCGGGACAATGTCGTCTGTGGGCCCGGGACAATGTCGTCTGTGGGCCTGGGGCAGTGTCATGTGGGGGCCCGGGGCAGTATCGGCTGTGGGCCTGGGGCAGTGTCATGTGGGGTCCCAGGGCAGTGACGGCTGTGGGCCTGGGGCAGTGTCGGCTGTGGACCCGGGGCAGTGTCGTTTGGGGGCCCGGGGCGGTGTTGGGTATGGGCCTGGGGCTGTGTCGGCTGTGGGGTGGTGTCAGGTGTGGCCCCGAGGCAGTGACTTGTGTGGGCCCAGGGCAATGTCTTGTGTGAGCCCGGGGCAGTGTTGTGTGTTGGCCCGGGGCAGTGTTGTGTGTGGGCCCAGGGCAGTGTTGTGTGTGGGCCAAGGGCGGTGTCGGCTGTGGGGCAGTATTGGGTGTGGACCCGGGGCAGTGTCGCATGTGGGCCTGGGGCACTGTTGGGTGTGGGCCCAGGGCGGTGTCGGCTGTGGGGAGGTATTGTGTGTGGGCCTGGGGTAGTGTCAGGTGTGGGCCTGGGGCAGTGTTGGGTGTGGGCCTGGGGAGGTGTCGGCTGTCGACCTGGGGTGGTGTCGTCTGTGGACCTGGGGCGGTGTCGGCTATGGACCTGGGGCGGTGTCGGCTATGGACCTGGGGCGTTGTCGGGTGTGGACCTGGGGCAGTGTCGGCTATGGGGCAGTGTCAGGTGTGGGGCAGTGTCGACTGTGGGCCCAGGGCAGTGTTGGGTGTGAGCCTCGGTCAGTGTCGGGTGTGGGCCCGGGGTGATGTCTGGTGTGGGCCTGGAGCAGTGTCGGGTGTGGGCCTAGGATGATGTCGGCTGTGGTCCTGGGGCAGTGTCAGGTGTGGTCCTGGGGCAGTGTCGGGTGTGGGGGAATGTTGGGCGTGGGCTGGGGTGATCACGTCTGGTGTGGGCGCGGGGCAGTGTTGGCTGTGGGACAGTGTCAGGTGTGGGCCTGGGGCAGAGTTGGGTGTGGTCCTGGGGTGATGTCAGCTGTGGGCCTGCGGCAGTGTCGTCTGTCGGCCTGGGGCAGTGTTGTCTGTGGGCCTGGGGCACTGTTGGGTGTGGACCTGGGGTGGTGTCAGGTGAGGGCCCGGGGCGGTGTCGGGTGTGGACCTGGGGCGGTGTCGGCTGTGGGGCTGGGGCAGTGTTGGGTGTGGGAGAGTGTTGGACGTGGGCCGGGGTGATCACGTCTGGTGTGGGCCTGGGGTGGTGTCGGGTGTGGACCTGGGCAGTGTCGGCTATGGGGCAGTGTCGACTGTGGGCCCAGGGCAGTGTTGGGTGTGAGCCTCGGTCAGTGTCGGGTGTGGGCCCGGGGTGATGTCTGGTGTGGGCCTAGGGTGATGTCGGCTGTGGGACGGTGTCAGGTGTGGACCCGGGGCGGTGTCGGGTGTGGACCTGGGGCGGTGTCGGCTGTGGGGCTGGGGTGATGTCAGCTGTGGGGCTGGGGCAGTGTTGGGTGTGGGAGAGTGTTGGGCGTGGGCTGGGGTGATCACGTCGGGTGTGGGCCTGGGGCAGTGTTGGGTGTGGGGGAATGTTGGGCGTGGGCTGGGGTGATCACGTCTGGTGTGGGCCCGGGGCAGTGTCGGCTGTGGGACAGTGTCAGGTGTGGGCCTGGGGCAGAGTTGGGTGTGGTCCTGGGGTGATGTCAGCTGTGGGCCTGCGGCAGTGTCGTCTGTCGGCCTGGGGCAGTGTTGGGTGTGGACCTGGGGCGGTGTCGGCTGTGGGGCTGGGGTGATGTCACCTGTGGGGCTGGAGCAGTGTTGGGTGTGGGAGAGTGTTGGACGTGGGCCGGGGTGATCACGTCTGGTATGGGCCTGGGGTGGTGTCAGCTGTGGGGCGGTGTCAGGTATGGGCCCGGGGTAGTGTCGGGTGTGGATCTGGGACAGTGTCGAGTGTCGGCCTGGGGCAGTGTTGGGTGTGGGCCCCGGCCTGTGTCAGGTGTGGGCCTGGAGTGATGTCATGTGTGGGCCCGGGGCGGTGTGAGTGTGGGCCCAGGGCAGTGTGAGTATTGGGCCCGGGGCAGTGTCATCTGTGGGCCTGGGGTGGTATGAGTGTGGGCCCGGGCAGTGTGTGTGACCCCAGGCCCATGGCTGACACCGCCCCTGGGCCCACAGCCGACACCGCCCCTGGGCCCACTGACGACACTGCCCCGAGCCCACAGCTGACACTGCCCCGGGCTCCCAGCCGACACCGCCCCTGGGCCCACAGACGACACTGCCCCGGGCCCACAGACGTCACTTCCCCGACCCACAGCTGACAGTGCCCCAGGTCCACAGCTGACATTGCCTGGGCCCACACCCGACACTGCCCCGGGCCCACCTCCAACATTGCCCCAGGCCCACAGCTGACACTGCCCCAGGCCCACACATGACACTGCCCCAGGTCCATGGCTGACACCGCTCCGGACCCACAGCCGACACCACCCCTGGGCCCACACCCAACACTGCCCCGGGCCCACACCCATCAGTGCCCTGGACCCACACCCAACACTGCCCCGGGCCCACACCCATCAGTGCCCTGGACCCACACCAAACACTGCTCCAGGCCCACAGGCGTCACTGCCCTGGGCCCCCACACGACACTGCTCCAGGCCCACAGCTGACCTTGCCGCGGGCCCCCACATGACACTGCCCCGGGCCCCCACACCCAACACTGCCCCGGGCCCACACCCATCAGTGCCCTGGACCCACACCAAACACTGCTCCAGGCCCACAGGCGTCACTGCCCCGGGCCCCCACACGACACTGCTCCAGGCCCACAGCTGACCTTGCCGCGGGCCCCCACATGACACTGCCCCAGGCCCACAGCCAACACTGCCCCGGGCCCACAGCCAACACTGCCCCGGGCCCCCACAGCCAACACTGCCCCGGGCCCCCACAGCCAACACTGCCCCGGGCCCCCACAGCCAACACTGCCCCGGGCCCCCACAGCCAACACTGCCCCGGGCCCCCACAGCCAACACTGCCCCGGGCCACCACAGCCAACACTGCCCTGGGCCCCCACACGACACTGCCCTGGGCCCCCACACGACACTGCCCCGGGCCCCCACAGCCAACACTGCCCCGGGCCCCCACAGCCAACACCGCCCCGGGCCCACAGCCAACACTGCCCCGGGCCCCCACACGACACTGCCCTGGGCCCCCACACGACACTGCCCCGGGCTCCCACAGCCAACACTGCCCCGGGCCCCCACACAACACTGCCCCGGGCCCACAGCCAACACTGCCCTGGGCCCCCACACGACACTGCCCCGGGCCCCCACAGCCAACACTGCCCCGGGCCCACAGCCGACACCGCCCCGGGCCCCCACACGACACTGCCCCGGGCCCCCACACGACACTGCCCCGGGCTCCCACAGCCAACACTGCCCCGGGCTCCCACAGCCAACACTGCCCCGGGCCCCCACAGCCAACACTGCCCCAGGCCCAGAGCCGACACTGCCCCGGGCTCCCACAGCCAACACTGCCCCGGGCTCCCACACGACACTGCCCCGGGCCCCCACACGACACTGCCCCGGGCCCCCACACGACACTGCCCCGGGCCCCCACACGACACTGCCCCGGGCCCCCACACGACACTGCCCCGGGCCCCCACACGACACTGCCCCCGGCCCACAGCCGACACCGCCCCGGGCCCCCACACGACACCGCCCCGGGCCCCCACACGACACTGCCCCGGGCCCACAGCCAACACTGCCCCGGGCCCACAGCCAACACTGCCCCGGGCCCACAGCCAACACTGCCCCGGGCCCACAGCCAACACTGCCCCGGGCCCACAGCCGACACTGCCCCGGGCTCCCACAGCCAACACTGCCCCGGGCCCCCACACGACACTGCCCCGGGCCCCCACACGACACTGCCCCGGGCCCCCACACGACACTGCCCCGGGCCCCCACACGACACTGCCCCAGGCCCCCACACGACACTGCCCCGGGCTCCCACAGCCAACACCGCCCCGGGCTCCCACAGCCAACACCGCCCCGGGCTCCCACACGACACTGCCCCGGGCCCCCACAGCCGACACTGCCCCGGGCTCCCACAGCCAACACTGCCCCGGGCTCCCACAGCCAACACTGCCCCGGGCTCCCACAGCCGACACCGCCCCAGGCCCACAGCCATCACTGCCCCCGGCCCACAGCCAACACTGGCCCGGGCCCCCACAGCCAACACTGCCCCGGGCCCCCACACGACACTGCCCCGGGCCCACAGCCAACACTGCCCCGGGCCCACAGCCAACACTGCCCCGGGCCCCCACAGCCGACACTGCCCCGGGCCCACAGCCAATACTGCCCCGGGCTCCCACAGCCGACACTGCCCCGGGCTCCCACAGCCGACACTGCCCCGGGCCCCCACAGCCGACACTGCCCCGGGCCCACAGCCAACACTGCCCCGGGCTCCCACAGCCGACACTGCCCCGGGCTCCCACAGCCGACACTGCCCCGGGCTCCCACAGCCAACACTGCCCCGGGCTCCCACAGCCAACACTGCCCCGGGCTCCCACAGCCAACACTGCCCCGGGCTCCCACAGCCGACATTGCCCCGGGCTCCCACAGCCGACACCGCCCCGGGCTCCCAGCTGACACTGGCCCAGGCCCACACCCGACGCCATGTCAGTCATGGCACAATGTGCCCAGCTCATCACAGCTGATCAAGGGGGCACCGTCTGTACCTCGATGCTGGGGATGTTGGCCTTGATGAGGACTCTGGTGTTGGTGCATCTGTCTTGTCGGTGGATTTGCAGGATCTTGCGTGGGCAGCATTGATGTGACTGCTCCATCGCCTTGAGATGTTGAAGGACCTCCTCAAATGTCTCTTCCCTGTGGCTGAGGATACACATGGACACGTACACAACTACAAGCACTTAGTCACACACACACACAAAGTCAATTACACACACTCACTCGCATGCACACATACTCAGTAACACATACTCACACTCACTCGCCAACGCACACACACTCTCTCACACACAAACACACACACTCTCTCACACACAGGGTCTCACTCATACACTGTCTCTGCCTCTCACACACACATTCTATCGCACACATACACACACATTAACATTGTATCGCACATGCTTACACACACCAAACTCATTTTCTTATTTGCACTCTGATGCACTGTCACTAACACACGCTTACTCACACTCACATCTACTCTCACAGGCAGGCACACATTCGCTCTCTTAATGACACACACATATATTCAATTACATACACACACACTCACTTACACACACTCACTCACACACGCATATACTCACTCACACACACATATGCTCAATTACACACACTCAAACACACTCACTCACACACACATATACTCAATATAGCACACACACACATATACTCAATTATACACACTCAATCACATGCACACATATTCAATTACGCACACTCAACCACACATACATATACTCAAAAAAGACACTCACTCACACACACACATACTCAATTACACACACTCACACACTTATGCATACTCAAAAAAAGACACTCACTCACACATACACATATACTCAATTACACACACTTACTCACACACACATATACTCAATTATACACACACATTAAATTACACACACTCTCTCACATCTGCATATACTCCATAACATTCACTCATACACATATATACTCAATAAAACACACTTGCACACATATACTCAATAAAACACAGACACATATACTTAATTACACTCACTCAGTCACACATACATATACTCAATAACACACACTCACACACATGCATACTCAATTACACACACGTACACACATATATTCTCAATTACACACTAACTCACATACACACATACTCAATAACACACACACATACTCAATTACACACGCACATATACTCAATTGCACACATGCACACACGCACACACACACTCAATTCCACACTCAGTCACACACAGATATACTCAAATTGCACACACTCACTCACACAATACTCAATTACACACTCACTCTCATACACATATATTCAATTAGATACACACACATATACTCAACAACACACACTCACTCACACACATATACTCAGTTACACACAGTCTCTCACGCACATATACTCAATTACACACACTCACGCACACACTCTCAATTACACACACACACATATAATCAATAACACACATGCACACGCATATACTCAATTACATACAATCACTCACACAGACACCTACTCAACTACACACACTCACACAAACATACTTACACACACATACTCAAGTACACACACATATACTCAATTACACACACACATATACTCAATTAGACAGACTCACTCACACACATACTCAATTACACACACTCACTCACACATAAATATACTCAAAAATGACACTCACTCACACACATACATACTCAATTACACACTCACTCACACATATACTCAAAAAAGACACTCACTCACACATACACACATACTAAAATACAAACTAACTCACACACATATTCTCAATTATACACACAAACATACTCAATTACACACACTCACACACACATATACTCAATTACACACACGTACACACACATTCTCAATTCCACACTCGTATATACTCAATTACACACACTCACTCCCACACACATATACACAATGACACACACACACACTCACATATATATATATATTCAATTACACACACATACATATACACAATAACACACACTCACTCACACATGCATATACACAATTACACACACACACTCACACACATTTTTTCGATTACACACACAAACATATACTCAATTACACACACTCGCTCATACACGCATATACTCCATAACACGCACTCACTCACACATACTCAATTACACAACATATGCTCCATAACAACACTCACACATATGCATATTCAGTTACACACACTCATTCACACACACACATGCTTTATAACATACACTTACTCACACACACATATACTCCATAACACACACTCATTCACACACATATACTCAATTACACACTCACTCACACATATATACTCAAAATACACACTCACACACATATACTCAATTAGACAGACTCACACAAACACATATATACTCAATTACACACACTCACTCCCATGCACATATACTCAATTATGCACATTTTCTCACACATATATATATTCAATAACGCACACACAGACATACTCAATTGCATGCACTCACTCACACACACATGCTCAATTACACGCACTCACTCACACTCACGTATACTCAATTACACACATTTTCTCACACATATATATATTCAATAACGCACACACACATACTCAATTGCATGCACTCACTCACACACACATGCTCAATTACACACACTCACACTCACGTATACTCAATTACACACATTCACTCCCACGTACATATACTGAATTACACACATTCTCTCACACATATATATATTTAATAATGTGCACACACATACTTAATTATACGCACTCACTCACACACATATACTCAATTACACACACTCACTCCCATGCACATATACTCAATCACACATACTCTCTCACACACATATATATATTCAATAACGCACACTCACTCACACACACATACTCAATTACACACACTCACTCCCACGTACATATACTCAATTACACACATTCTCTCACACATATATATTCAATAACGCACACACACATACTCAATTACACGCACTCACTCACACACATATACTCAATAACACACTCACACTCACGTATACTCAATTACACACACACTCCCACGCACCACTACTCAATTACACATACTCTCTCTCACACATATATATATTCAATGACACACACTCACTCACACACATATACTCAATTACACACATTCTCTCATACATATATTTCTTATTGAATTCTTCGAGGAGGTGACCAAGCATGTGGATGAGGGTAGAGCAGTGGATGTAGTGTACATGGATTTTAGTAAGGCATTTGATAAGGTTCCCCATGGTAGGCTTATGCGGAAAGTCAGGAGGCATGGGATAGAGGGAAATTTGGCCAATTGGATAGAAAACTGGCTAACCGGTCGAAGTCAGAGAGTGGTGGTAGATGGTAAATATTCAGCATGGAGTCCAGTTACAAGTGGAGTTCCGCAGGGATCAGTTCTGGGTCCTCTGCTGTTTGTAATTTTTATTAATGACTTAGATGAGGGAGTCGAAGGGTGGGTCAGTAAATTTGCAGATGATACAAAGATAGGTGGAGTTGTGGACAGTGAGGAGGGCTGTTGTCGGCTGCAGAGGGACTTAGATATGATGCAGAGCTGGGCTGAGGAGTGGCAGATGGAGTTCAACCCTGCCAAGTGTGAGGTTGTCCATTTTGGAAGAACAAATAAGAATGCGGAATACAGGGTTAATGGTAGGGTTCTTGGTCAGGTGGAGGAACAGAGGGATCTTGGGGTCTATGTACATAGATCTTTGAAGGTTGCCACTCAGGTGGATAGAGTTTGTAAGAAGGCCTATGGAGTGTTATCGTTCATTAGCAGAGGGATTGAATTCAAGAGTCGTGAGGTGATGTTGCAGCTGTACAGGACTTTGGTTAGGCCACATTTGGAGTACTGTGTGCAGTTCTGGTCGCCTCACTTTAGGAAAGATGTGGAAGCTTTGGAGAGGGTGCTGAGAAGATTTACCAGGATGTTGCCTGGAATGGAGAGTAGGTCGTATGAGGATAGGTTGAGAGTTCTCGGCCTTTTCTCGTTGGAACGGCAAAGGATGAGGGGTGACTTGATAGAGGTTTATAAGATGATCAGAGGAATAGATAGAGTAGACAGCCAGAAACTTTTTCCCCGGGTACAACAGAGTGTTACAAGGGGACATAAATTTAAGGTGAAGGGTGGAAGGTATAGGGGAATGTCAGGGGTGGGTTCTTTACCCAGAGAGTGGTGGGGGCATGGAATGCGCTGCCCGTGGGAGTGGTAGAGTCAGATTCATTGGCGACCTTTAAGCGGCATTTGGATAGGTACATGGATGGGTGCTTAATCTAGGATAGAAGTTCGGCACAACATCGTGGGCCGAAGGGCCTGTTCTGTGCTGTATTGTTCTATGTTCTATGTTCTATATATATTCAATAACGCCCACACATACTCAATTACATGCACTCACTCACACTCACATATACTCAATTACACACACTCACTCCCACGCACATATACTCAATTACACATACTCTCTCACACATATATATACTCAATAACACACGCTCACACACACATATACCCAATCACACATACCCAATCACACATACACACACACACATACTCAATTAAACACACACATATACACAATTACACACACTCATCACACATATATATTCATATACACACACACACATATTATGCACTCAGTAACACATACTCAGTCACATACACATGTATTCCATAACACGCACTCACTCGCACACACATACTCAATTACACTCACTCAATCACACACATATACTCAATTATACACACTCACTCACACACTCACATATTCAGTTACACAGACGTGCTCTATAACACACACTTACGCACATATACTCAATAACACATACTCAGTCACACACACACACGTATTCCATAACACACACTCATTCATACACATATACTCAATTACACTCACTCACACGCACACTCAATTACACACACTCACACACACACATATACTCCATGACACACACTCACTCACACACGTACTCAATTACACACACTCACTCACACACGCATATACTCAATTACATACAGTCACTCACACACTCACTCACACACGCATATACTCAATTACATACAGTCACTCACATATTCAGTTAAACACACTCACACACATATGCTCCATAGCATACACTTACACACACATATACTCTATAACAAACACTCATTCACACACACATATACACAATTACGCACTCGCTCACACACACGTGTACTCAATTACACACACTCTCACACACATGCTCAATTACACACACACTCACACACACATATTCTCAATAACACACACACACTCACACACATACTTACACAAACTCACTCACACACAAAAATCTTCAATTACACTCACTCCCACACACACTCACACACACATGCACAATTACACACACTCACTCACATACACACATACTCAGTTACACACATTCTCTCACACATTCATTTTTTTCAATTACACACTAACTCACACACACATACTCAAAAAAGACACCCACTCACATATACACACATACTCAATTACACACTAACTCACACACACATATACTCAATTATACACACTCACACAAACATACTTAATTATACACACTCACTCACTCACACACATACTCAATTACACACACACATACTCAATTACACACACATAGACACACATTCTCAATTCCACACTCAGTAACACACGTAGACACTCAATTACACACACTCACTCCCACACACATCTACACAATTATACACACACACACATATATATTCAATTACACACACACATATACTCAACATCACACCCACTCACACACGCATATACTCCATAACACACACTCACTCACACACATATTCAGTTACGCACACTCATTCACACACATGCATGCTTTATAACATACACTTACTCACACACACATATACTCCATAACACACACTCATTCACACACACATATACTTAATTGCATACGCACTCACACACAAGTTGCACAGACACACTTACACATACATATACTCATTTACACACTCACTCACACATATATACTCAAAACACACACTCACACACATATACTCAATTACACAGACAAACACATATATACTCAATTACACACATTGTCTCACACATATATATATTCAATAATGCACGCACACATACTCAATTACACACACTCACTCCCACGCACATATCCTCAATTACACATACTCTCTCACACATATATATATTCAATAACGTACTCAGTCACGCACAAATACTCAATTATACACACTCACTCACACACATATATACTCAATAACACACTCACTCACACATATACTCAATCACACATACACTCACATACACATACTCAATTATACACACACATAGATAATTACACACACTCACACATACACTCAATAACACACTCACTCACACACATACTCAATTATACACACTCACTCTCACACTCACATATTCAGTTACACACACACATATGCTCAACAACACACACTTACTCACATACACATATACTCAATAACACATACTCAGTCACACACACACGTGTATTCCATAACACACACATACTCAATTACACTCACTCACACACACACTCAATTACACACACTCACACACACATATTCAGTTAAACACATACACTCACACACACATATGCTCTATAACATACACTTACTCACACACACATATACTCCATAACATACAATCATTCACACACACATATACCCAATTGCACACTCACTCACGCATACATGCGTACTCACTCACACACACACATGCTCAATTATACATACTCACTCACACACAAATATATTCAATTACATACACTCACTCCCACACACACTCACACACATACTCAATTACACACACTCACTCACATACACATCTACTCAATTACACACACTCACTCACACATACACATGCTCAATAACACACACATGCTCAATTGCACAAACACTCAGACACATATATACTCAATCACACACACATATATTCAATAACACACACTCGCTCAAACACATGCACACGTACTCAATTACACACTCACTCACTCACACATACATACTCAATAACACATACTCACACACACACAAATATATTCAATTACACTCACTCCTCACACACACATACCCATACTAAATTACGTATACTCACTCTCACACGCATTTATACTCAATTACACATGCTCACTCACACACACATACTCAATTCCACACTCAGTCACACACATACACACAATTACACACACTCACTCACACATACATTTCCTCAATTACACGCACTCACTCACACACACATAAACTCAATCACACACACACTCACACCCATGCTCAATTACATACACTCACTCACACACACATACACAATTACACACACTCACTCACACACACATATATATTCAAATACACACACATATCATATACTCAGTAACACATACTCCGTCACATACACATGTATTACATAACGCACACTCACTCACACACACATTCTCAATTACACTCACTCACTTACACACACATATACTCAATTACACACACCCACTCTCGCACTCACATATTCAGTTGCACACACATATGCTCTATAACATACACTTACTCACACATAAACTCAATAACACATACTCAGTCACACACGCACGTATTCCATAACACACACACACGCATATGCTCCATAACACACACTCACTCACACACATGTACTCAAGTACACACGCTCACTCACACACATGCTCAATTACACACACTCACTCACACACACATATATTCAATTACACACACTCACTCCCACACACACACACACATTTTCAATTACACACACTCACTCACATACACATATACTCAATTACACACACTCACTCACACATACATTTTTTCAATGTCACACTCACACATACACATACTCAATAACACACACATGCTCAATTGCACAAACTTACTCACACGCACATATACTCAATCACACACACACACACATATTCAATAACACACACTTGCTCAAACGCATACACACATACTTAATTCCACACTCAGTCACACACATATACACAATTACACGTACTCCCTCACACATACATATATTCAATAACACACACTCACTCACACACACATATACTCAATCACACACACACTCACACCCATGCTCAATTACACACACTCACTCACACACACATACACAATTACACACACTCACACACATATATATTCAAATACGCACACATATCATATACTCAGTAACACATACTCAGTCACATACATATATATTACATAACACACATTCACTCACACACACATTTTCAATTACACTCACTCACTTACATACACATACTCAATTACACACACCCACTCTCACACTCACATATTCAGTTGCACACACATATGCTCTATAACATACACTTACTCACACACACACAAACGCAATAACACATACTCAGTCACACACGCACGTATTCCATAACACACACTCACTCACACATACATATACTCCACAACAGACACTCCCTCACACACACGTACTCAATTACACATACTCACTCACACATTCCCATATTCAGTTAAACACACACACTCACACACACATATGCTCTATAACATACACTTACTCACATACTCACATATACTCCATAACATACACTCACTCACACACACACATACTCAATCACACATACTCTCACACACATGTTCAATTACACACACTCACACACGCATATTCTCAATAACACACACTCTCACACATACTCACTTACAAAAACTCACTCGCACACATATACTCAATTACATACACTCACTCACTCACACACCAACATTCTCAATTACATACACTCACTCACACACAAATATATTCAATTGCACACACTCACTCACTCCCACACAAACACACACACACTTGCTCAATTACACACACTCACTCACATATACATATACTCAATTACACACAGTCTCTCATACTCAATCACACACTCACATACCCATACTAAATTACATATACTCACTCACACACACATATATACTCAATTACACTCACTCACTCACACACATACTCAATTACATGCACTCACACACATGCACACACACATACTCAATTCTACACTCAGTCACGCACAGATATACACAATTGCACACACTCACTCACACACACGTACTCAATTACACACACTCACCTACAATCGCATATACTCATTAACACACTTTCACTCACACACACATATACTCAATTACACACACTCACTCACGCACTCACATATTCAGTTAAACACACACACTCACACACACATATAACATACACTCATTCACACACACATAAACACAATTGCGCACTCACACAAACACACGCGTACTCAACCACACACACTCTCACACACATGCTCAATTACACACACTTACTCACACGCACATATTCTCAATAACACACTCACTCACACACAAATATATTCAATTACACTCACTCACACACACATACCCATACTAAATTGCACATACTCACTCACACACACATATATTCAATTACATGCACTCGCACACACACATACTCAATTCCACACTCAGTCACACACAGATATACACAATTACACACACTCACTCAAATCACATATGCTCAATTACATACAGTCTCTCACATATACATTTTTACAATGTCACACTCACTCACAAACACACACATACTCAATTACACAAACTCACTCATACACATATACTCAATCACACACACAATCACACACATATATTCAATAGCACACACTCACTCTCACACACACACATACTCAATTACACAAACTCACTCACACATGTATACTCAACAACACACACTCACACACACATACTCAATTACACTAACTCACTCACAAATATATTCAATTACACTCACTCACACACATACCCATACTAAATTACACATACGCACTCACACACACACATATATATGTAATTACACTCACTCACTCACACACATACTCAATTACACAATTACACACACTCACTCACACATACTCAATTACAAGACTCACACCCACACTCACATATACTGAATAAGACATATTCACTCACACACACATACTCAATTACACATACTCACTCACACACACATATACACAATTACTCACACTCACACAAACATATATATTCAATTACACATGCACACACAAATATACTCAATAACATACATTTACACACACACACATACTCAATTACACACACACACTCACATTCAGTTACACATACTCACTCTCACACACATATGCTCAATAACACACACTCACTCATGCACACATATTTAATTACACAGACTCACACATATACTCAATCACACACATACACGCAGACACACATGCTCAATTATACCCACTCACTAACATATACATGTATTCAATTACACACAATCTCTCACGCAAATATTCAATAACACTCACTCACAAACACACATACTCACGTACATACACTCACTCACACATATAAACTCAATTACACACTCAGTACTCACACACGTATCAATAGTACACACTCACTCACACGTACTCAATTACACAAACTTACTCACACACACATATACTCAATTACACACATTCACTCACACATATGTTCAATTACACACACACACACACTTACTCAATTACACACACTCACACGCACATACTCATTCACACACATTTAATTACACACTCTCACTCACACGCACATATACTCAATTACACATACTCACACACATGCACACACACATACTCAATTCCACCCTCAGTCAAACGCGGATATACTCAAGTACGCACACTCACTCACTCACACATACTCAATTACACACACTCACTCACACACACATATACTCAATTACATACACACTCACACACACATATACTCAATTACACACACTCACATGCACATACTCATTCACACACACACTTAATTACACACACTCACTCACTCACACATACTCAGTTACACACTCACTCATACACACACACACACACATCTCTTCTAATCTGGAATACATCTCAATGATGTATATTTGATCTAAATATGTATGAATTGAAACAAGCCAGTCAGTTTGGGTGTCACTGACGTTCTACAGAGAATAAACTGAAGGCTCAGTGATTACATATCTCCCAACATAGTACTAACCTTGGAATCACATCAGTTATCTCTCACTGCATATTGACATCTGAAGCCATATCCAAAGATGGCACAAAGTGATGCAACTCTGAACAAATTGATTTCCAGTTCTCAAGCTGGAGCTGCCTCTGTTGTCACCATGGCCCATCCCCCATCAGGGCACCCTCAGGATGGTCTCAGGGCTCTCCACTTCTTCCTGCAAAACAAAAAGCCTGAACCGTCCCCATGGACCATCGGCCTCGCATCCTCCGCCTGGCTGAGCTCATCCTCATCCTGAACAACTTCCCTTTTAACACCTCTCACTTTCTTAAGGTCAGAAGGGTGGCCATGGGTACCTGCATGATACCTAGTTTATACGCTTAATGGTAAGGTCCTGGGGAGTGTTGCTGAACAAAAAGACCTTGGAGTGCAGGTTCATAGCTCGTTGAAAGTGGAGTTGCAGGTAGATAGGATAGTGAAGGCAGCGTTTGGTATGCTTTCCTTTATTGGTCAGAGTATTGAGTACAGGAATTGGGAGGTTATGTTGCGGCTGTACAGGACATTGGTTAGGCCACTGTTGGAATATTGCGTGCAATTCTGGTCTCCTTCCTATCGGAAAGATGTTGTGAAACTTGAAAGGGTTCAGAAAAGATTTACAAGGATGTTGCCAGGGTTGGAGGATTTGAGCTATAGAGATTGGCTGAACAGGCTGAGGCTGTTTTCCCTGGAGCGTCGGAGGCTGAGGGGTGATCTTATAGAGGTTTACAAAATTATGAAGGGGATGGATAGGATAAATAGACAAAGTATTTTCCCTGGGATCGGGGAGTCTAGAACTAGAGGGCACAGGTTTAGGGTGAGAGGGAAAAAATATAAAAGAGACCTAAGGGGCAACTTTTTCAGGCAGAGAGTGGTATGTGTATGGAATGAGCTGCCAGAGGAAGTGATAGAGACTGGTACAATTGCAACATTTAAGAGGCATTTGGATGGGTATATGAATAGGAAGGGTTTGGAGGGATATGGGCTGGGTGCTGGCAGGTGGGACTAGATTGGATTAGGATATCTGGTCGGCATGGACGGGTTGGACCGAAGGGTCTGTTTCCATGCTGTACATCTCAATGACTCTAGTTATGCCTGTCTTTGTGGGTAACATGGAACACTCCTTGATCCAGTCACCCTCTGGCTCCTGCTGCCCATAACTCTCTCTCCTGTATTTCAATGACATCATCAGTGCTTTTCCCTCACTCACCTGGAGTCGGAAAAGTTTATTAACTTTGCTTCCAATTTCCATTCTTCTCTCACCTTCACCTGACCCATCTCTGACTCCTCTCTTCCCTTCCCTTCCTCGACATCTGTTTCTATTTCTGAGGGCAGGCTGTCCACCGATATCCACCACAAACCCACCAACTCCCACAGTTACACCGACTCTTACATCCTTGCACCCTGCTTCCTGTGAAGACTCCATTCCATTCTCCCAGTTTCCTTGTCTCCGCCGCATCTCTTGCCACCTCCTGAAGAAGTATCCAGAAATATCCAGCATTTTCCTCAACCGAGGGTTCCCCACTGCCATGATTGACAAAACCCTTAGCCACCTGCCTATCTTTTTTTCCACCTATCCACTCTACCCTCTCCTCCTTGACCTATCACCTTCATCTCCTCCCCCACTCACCCATTGTACTCTATGCTACTTTCTCCCCACCCCCACCCTCCTCTAGCTAATCTCTCCATGCTTCAGGCTCACTGCCTTTATTCCACATGAAGGGCTTTTGCCTGAAACGTCGATTTCGAAGCTACTTGGATGCTGCCTGAACTGCTGTGTTCTTCCAGCACCACTAATCCAGAATCTGGTTTCCAGCATCTGCAGCCATTGTTTTTACCTCATTGATTAAAATCCTTAGCCATGTTCAACCTATCTCCCTCACTTCTGCCCTTATTTCTTCCCTTCCCTCCCACAACAATGATAAGGTCACCCTGGTCCTCACGTATCACTCCACCAGCCTCCGCATCCATCACTTCCAGTGAGATGCCTCCATCAGACACATATTCCGCTCTCCTTCCTTTCCAGCATTTCACAGGGACCATTCCCTCTGGTACACCGTGGTCCTCTCCTCCATCACTCCCCATTACTCCCATTGAACCTTCCCCTGCAACCGCAGAAGGTGTAACATCCACCTATTTACTTCCTCCTTCCCTCACCAAAACCCCAGACATACCTTCTTCCAGGTGAAGTAGCCACTTACCTGATAATCACTCAATCTAATCTCCCATTTGCTACTTACAATGTAGCCTCCTTGATGACCACTTTGTGGAACACCAATGTTCCATCCGCAAAAATGACTGAGCTTGCCATTGCCTGCCATTTCAACTCACCACTGTGTTTCCACGCCGACATCTCTATCTTGGGGCTTGCTGCAGTGTTCCAGCGAAGCTCAGCACAAGGCAGAAGAACAACATCTCATTTCTGACTTGGGGTCCTTGCAGCCTCTGGGGATTCAATATCAAGTTCAATAACTTTAGAGTCCGATTCTACCTTCCCATGGTTTTCACCCACCCCCCCCACACTTGCTCCCTTCATGACATGGGTTACTTTTAGCTCACCCATTTTCTCACTTGTGGCTCTCATTATCTCTTACTCAGCTTCTCTTCTGTCCTGGCCTGTTATTGTTTACCTACCCTTTTCATACCTCCCTGTCTCCTGACTCCATCTTCATCGATCTGCCCAGCTCCCCTCACACCAACCTCTCATCCACCCTCCCCTACTTCAGCTGCAGTGTGTATGTGTATAAACCAGTTATCTCCGAGCTATGAACAGTTTTGATAGACTGGACTCGACACAATGACTCTGCTTTCCTCACACAAATGCTGCCGGAGTTTCTCTAGCAATTCCTGGTTTTGTTTCAGATTTTACTAAGATTGACCCCAGTACTATTTTTCATGAATTAGCTTGTTGGAATAGCAAACCTTTATCATGTATTTTGTCTCCTGTCCTAATGTGTAATAATAATAAGAGGGCACTAGAGGCAAAACAATGAGGTAGTTGATATGCAGTGGACTTGGGACAACAGCAAAGTTTGTGATGGATAACGATTGTGAATTTTGCCAACAGCATGTTCAAGGATATGGAGAAAGCATGAATCTCATTGCCCACAGATACAGCAGTTGGGTCCTTTTAGCAAAGGTCTCTTTAGACGGAAATATAAAATGATACATAAAAGTTGAGCCAATCCCCAGTATTGTAATTTGGCAACTGCTCTGCAATGGTTGTTTCATGCAAAGAATTCTCTTCAGATGATTGGAAGATATATTTTCCTGAGGAGTTCGTTCTAGCTGTCTTCCAGCTGTCTAACATACCCACTTCCAAAAAAGGAAACTTCACTCCCTGCACCTGTAAAATAAAACCCCACAACTGTCCACTTTTACACTTCAATTAGGCAGCTTTCTGGAAGAGAACAGAGAGAGTTCTCTGACACAATTAGAAAAAAAAACTGAATGAGAAGAATCTCATCAACTCCTCTCTAAATGTTTGACCAAACTCTTGGAAATGGCTCTCTCCTAATTCCTTGGAGCTCAAATAATCTTCCTGTCAGCCTTCATCTTCCAAAGGAAACAACCCCGGATTTTTGAAATGCTTCCTCATCATTAAGATTGTTTATTCTGTTTACACTGTCTTCAGTCTCCACCGTACTCTCCCTGGTGATAATAGCATATCCATCCACCAGTCTTAACTGAGGATTTAAGCAATTCTAGCAGAACATCCCTGATTTAAAGTTATATTAAACCAATTTTGACAGAAATTATATTTAACTTTATGCTTCAAGTAAAGAAAGCAAAGTATCCCACAAGCCTTCTTAACAACATTATCTCTACCCTTTCTGTTGCAAGGTTTCACTATTTTTTTCCCCTCACATTCTTTGTGGAAACCCTTGTCTTGTCTGGCCTCCCGAGATGTCATCATTGGATACTCAGCCAAGTGAATTGCAAGTGACATTTAACTGCCCAACTAACCAATTCAACTCATATTTTCTTGCAATCTACATTTTTTTTCTTTTGTAATTTAAACTGCCAGGTCATTTTTTTTGTATCGACTGCACACTTTTTATCTTCTAATCATGATTAAGTCAAGATCATTAATATATATCATGGAGAGTAAGAGTGAGCCCTCAGAGAGGTCTTCCAGTCACAAATCGACCATCACTGACCCTTTGCTTCTTGTTTTATGTGACAGCATTAAGTCAGGTAACTTGAAAAGACCTCAGAAAGAGACCTAGGGATTGGCAGCAGCAGACAAGAGCAGGAATATAAGAGATTCTGTTCTCACCAGCTCCAGACTGCGGCATAAGGAGACCAAGGCGACACAGGTGATATTTTAGCATGATTAAAAGGACTGGTTGAGGCACGGAAAGGACAGTCATGGTTAAATGGATCACTTTTAGGCTGGCAAAATAACTAGTGGAGTGTCACAGGAGTTAGGGTTGTGTCTGTGATTGTTCATGATCTATATCAATGACTTGGATGAAGGAAACAACTCTAACCTAGACAAATCTGCTCACAGTTCAAAGGCCATTGGGGAAAGGACAGGTCAGCAAAGTGGAGTTAAATCAACCATGATGTTTTTGACTGGCAGAACAAGCTTGAGGGGCTGAATGGCCTCTTGCTGCTTTTATTTCTTAGGTTCTTTCAAATCTTTTCACACTGTTGGCTGAGCCAACCATGGGCTCCACCTTCCTGGCAGTTTTTAAACACAGAGTTAAATTAAGAATTTAACTTTTCCAGAGAACAATTTCAGGTTGAAATGGTTATTACCTTTACCCAGGGAAGGACTGTGTTTCAAATATTTGCCGACGGCTCAAGGATGTGGCAAGGTGTACAGTGCCAACCTGCTGCCTACATCTATCCTTTCAGCATTTCTGCTTCAAATGACAGTTTCCCCATCCCCCTCCACCTGCCTATCTTCTCTCCTTTTCAGGAAATTCTAGTTGCACAGTCACTAGAGTAGATTTTGCTGTTACTTACTGTGGCTTTCACCTGGAACTGCAACTTCAATTTTCCACTGCAACACTTTTCCAGTTGTCAGCTGATCAGAGATGGTTCCATTGCTTGAACCTCCTGCACAAAGTGAACCCATTCAGATGCACCAGCGTAAGCCCAGTCTCACTCCTCGATAAGTCAAACAGTAAATCAGTCGGTCTTGTTTACTTTCTTTCACTTAAGCTGATGATGCAGCTGCCTCTTGCCTCATCGTTACTCAGATGGCCAACCTACTGTGACATCTGATGTCACTGTGATGCACAGTGTTGAGTGTAAAGCTTACCCTGCGATGTCACAGAATGATGACCAAAAGGTTGTTCAGCCTATCTCTCTGTATATGGCCTGGTTGAAATGACTAACCAATTCATCCACTGAAGATTTCTCCATTACACATATATCCTATCCTATTTTGAACTTAATTCTTCTCCAGTGTCATAAGATGTGTCGGCAGCTACCAAGCCTACTCAATCTAGTTCCAATGGGATTACAGGCAAGAGGAACATTGAGCTCTATGTTTCCACGAGGGCCTTCTGTATCTGCAAGGTTTGTGAAGGTTTGTAGCTCAGGTTGAGGTTTAGGGTGTAGGTTTGCTCGCTGAGCTGTAGGTTTGATATCCAGACGTTTCATTACCTGGCTAGGCAACATCATCAGTGGCGACCTCCAAGTGAAGCGAAGCTGTTGTCTCCTGCTTTCTATTTATAGCTTTCTCCTGAATGGGCTTCCTGGGTTTGTGGTGATGTCATTTCCTGTTTGTTTTCTGAGGGGTTGATAGATGGCATCTAGATCTGTGTTTGTTTATGGCGTTGTGGTTGGAGTGCCAGGCCTCTAGGAATTCTCTGGCATGTCTTTGCTTAGCCTGTCCCAGGATAGATGTGTTGTCCCAGTTGAAATGGTGGCTTTTTTCATCCGTGTGTAAGGCTACGAGGGAGAGAGGTTCATGTCTTTTTGTGGCTAGCTGGTGTTCGTGTATCCTGGTGGCTAACTTTCTTCCTGTTTTTCCTACGTAGTGTTTGTGGCAGTCCTTGCATGGAATTTTGTAGATGACGTTGCTTTTGTCCATGGGTTGTACTGGGTCCACCTTTGTCATCACAAAACGAAACAAGATAGAAGAGACATTTAACATCATCAACAACACCCTCACAGGCATAAAGTTCACCAAGGAGGAAGAAACTGACAACTGGCTAGCATTCCTGGACATCACAGTTGAAAGAAAGGACAATGGAGAACTACAAACTTGCGTATACAGAAAACCGACAAACACTGACCAAATACTTAACTACCCCAGCAACCATCCCAACACACACAAACGAAGCTGTATCAGAACACTATTCCAACGAGCATCCACACACTGCAGCACAGGCCAACTTCGTAAAACAGAGGAGAACCAGCTATACAACATATTCAAGAAGAACGGATACTCAGAAAATACAGTGCGCAGATTCCTCAAGAACAAACCACGACAAGCAGACCAAACACAGCCAGAAACCCTAACCACCTTACTATACATCAAAGAAGTTTCAGAAATGACAGCCAGACTACTAAGACTCCTCAGAATCCTAGTAGCACACAAACCCACCAACACTCTCAAACAAAAACTAACAAACTTAAAAGACCCAGTACAACCCATGGATAAAACCAATGTCATCTACAAAATTCCATGCAAGGACTGCCACAAACAGTACGTAGGACAAATAGGAAGAAAGTTAGCCACCAGGATACACGAACACCAGCTAGCCACAAAAAGACACGACCCTCTCTCCCTCGTAGCCCTACACACGGATGAAAAAAGCCACCATTTCGACTGGGACAACACATCTATCCTGGGACAGGCTAAGCAAAGACATGCCAGAGAATTCCTAGAGGCCTGGCACTCCAACCACAACGCCATAAACAAAAACATAGATCTAGATGCCATCTATCAACCCCTCAGAAAACAAACAGGAAACGACATCACCACAAACCCCAGGAACCCCATCCAGGAGAAAGATATAAATAGAAAGCAGGAGACAACAGCTTCGCTTCACTTGGAGGTCGCCACTGATGATGTTACCTAGCCAGGTAATGAAACGCCTGGATATCAAACCTACAGCTCAGCGAGCAAACCTACGCCCTAAACCTTCTGTATCTGTCTGTAGGTCCTTGACCTAAATGGGTTTGGTGGCAGGGGTGTGGGTGGTTAAAGTAAGAGAAAATCTTACAAGACAAACCAAGGAAACAGCTGCTGAGTCTCACTAATACTGAAACTGTACAAATATTAACACTGTAGAATATTTCTCAACATTGCTGAAACAAATGCTGCTTATAGTCCACTGGCCATCCCATTCACCAATACAGTGGCTCAGTTACAGTATCGAAGGGCACATCATTTACCAGAAGCTCAACTGACACTATCTAAACTTTTTGTCTTCCTTTCTATTCTTTCACATTCTTCCTACTCCAACATCCAATTCATAATTGCATGATTTCACAGCTTATGTCTCACTATA
This sequence comes from Chiloscyllium punctatum, assembly GCF_047496795.1. Lineage (NCBI taxonomy): Eukaryota > Metazoa > Chordata > Chondrichthyes > Orectolobiformes > Hemiscylliidae > Chiloscyllium > Chiloscyllium punctatum. The sequence continues at coordinate 17,584,150 of NC_092783.1, read as the reverse complement.
ACAATCTTGTTGTAATAATCTATGTTCATAGATAGTTAATTTGAGTTTTCAATATTCAATTGTTCCCTTTCCCTTCTTGAGTCTGATTCAGTCCCAAACAGCACATTTGAGTGAAACACCAACATCCTATTTTTTGGAGGCTGGTTAAATACCTGTTTATGACGACTCCATCTGCTATTAAAATTATTTGATCAGATCAGTTCTCCAAAAGACAACCTCAATTGAACCAGGATGAGCTTATTAGGTCAGACAATGTGTTTTCACTTTCTGAGATTTGAACCTTTCTATCCTCACATTTACTACAGAGGATCTTGCTGTTAAATGGAGGTGATACAGTCATGGACTGCAGCTCTAAATAAACCTTCCTGTGCAACCCCCCTGCAACCAACAGCTATTTAGAGATGGTCCCATTGCCCAAACTCCCTTTACAAAGCAAACCTGCTCACATGTCTAGCGCAGCCACAGTCGTTCCTCGATAAATTGAATAGCAGTTCGTCGAGCTGCTTTCCTGCATCTAAACTAGTTATCCAGCGCCTTGCCACAAAGTTACTCAGATGACCAACCTGTTGTGGCATCTGATCAAATTGTGATGCACTGTGTGACTGTGAGGCTTCCCCTGTGATGTTATGGTTTGACCTGTCCAATCAAAGGGTCATAACTGGATGTAACCGTGTTTGGTAAAATAAAATTGACTTCATTCAGGTAACCATCACACGATGTGTAGAATGACAGGTTTCCATGTGATAAAGGCTCAGGGAACATGGCATCATGGCGATGAGATTGTTTGCCTTTCAATTATGCCAAGCATTTGAATACATTTACAGCCAGGTCAATGGGCCAGTCAGCCCTTGACACAATCCAACACTACATGAGACCAATAACAATATCATAATGAGAAGATCTGTTTTTGGTGTTCGGACTCAGTGTTCAATATTGTCCAAGACTTTGGGAAAATTACAAATGGGACACCTACAAGAACAGTACTATCTGTGTAAAGAAGTGACGTTTTAATCTGGTTTAAGGGTATTGTTTGAGATGAACACCTTGAAAGTGGCCATAATAATACATTGAGTGGTCAAGAAGGCATATGGCATGTTAGTCTTTATTGGTCAGGGCATTGCATACAAGAGTCAGGGTGTCATGTTGTATTTTTATAAGGTTTTGGTTAGGCCACACTTCGAATATTGAACTCCATTCTGATCTGCACTTAACAGGAAGGATGTGGAGGCTTAGGAGAGGGTGCAGAAGAGGTTTACCAGGATACTGTCTGGGTTAGAGGGTATGAGCTATAAGGAGAAACTAGAAAAGCTTGGGTTGTTTTCTCTGGAGCAGCAGAGGCTGAGGGGGGATTTGGCCGAAGTCTATAAAATTGTGGGCTGTATAGTTAGAGTTGACAGAATTTTTTTTCCCAGAGTTGAAATGTCTAATACTGGGGAGGGGGGGGGGGGGGCATGTTTTTAAGGTGAAAGAGGGAAAGTTCAAAGGAGATGTGAGGAGCAGGTGTTTTGCCCAGAGAGTGGTAGGAGTGTGGAACATGTTGCTGGACGCAGTGGAGGCAGATGCAGTGGGGGTGTTTAAAGGGTTTTTAGATAAACACATGAATCTGCAAAGAATGGAGGAATATGGATAAAGAGCAGGCAGTAGGGATTAGTTTAATTTGACATTATGTTTGGCACAACACCGTTCCTGTGCTGTACTATTCTATGTTCTGACACTGAACGAGACACGGGCCAGATCTTCTGTTTTTCTTCAAACAATCCAATGGGATCTTTCTGTGTTTATCAGAGCAGGAAGACAAAGGACTGGTGCGATGATACTTGTGTCTGTTTCAGCTGAACTGAAACTTACAAAGTCAGCCAACTCAGAAAGAAAATTTCTGAATTTACCAGCAGTCTGAGGGTTAACTCAGTTTGAGTTTACTTATCATATACTCATTGCCAACTATCCAATGCTAATTGGTGATGGAGCACAAAGAGCAAGTTGTTGTTAAAACTATTTTTCTGTTCTCACTGGAGAGTGCAGCTATAAAAACATGGTGGTGGGAAATTGTCAATTTAATGAGATAGCAGCCAATTACATGAGCTGAAAATGCTAATTAAATTTGCTGAATTATTCATATTGATAAGTTGACAAGCTGGCAGTCTAAGCAGTTGGACTATTGTCTCCTGCCTCGTTACTAAGTATGTATCTTGTGAAAATAGAATGTTTAAACACAAAACAAATATGTACTGAGAAGTAACACGGGACTCTGGTTCTTTAACTATATTTTCCGACATGTTCCCTCTTATGTTTCCAGTTTCTCCCTCTGTCCCACATGGAAGGGTCTGATGGTGGGGAGAGGGGAGTGTCATAGTGATCGCACTTCCATTGATAAACCCACCCTTTAACGTGGACAGTGTTATTGTAAACTCGGAATCCTTCCATCTGAACCAATCTTTATTCTTGCTTCACAATGTGAACCCCTCAGATGCTCCTTTGGAAGGGGATTGGTGATTGTGATGGAAGGATCTGGCAGGGTGGGGACAGCAATGGTTAAGGTGAGACAGAGGTAGCAGTCCTTATTTTCTTGGTCCTGAGCTCTCAGCCCAGATCTGGAATCTGACAATTTGTTACGTTTAACGTCTGCCCATTGCCAGGTATGCCCACTTTGAAATAGTTCTGCTCTTCTCTCCAATGGGATTCTGGCTTGTTCACAATTATTACTACCTATCTCTCTCCTAACTTTGGATAAATTGCCAAAATTCATTGTCACAGCTAAACCACCCTCTTCAGTGACTGTGTCAGGCTCTGCCCTACTCCACAACTGAAATGTCATCCTTCCTATTTTGAGCCTATCCAGAATTATTGGTATTCTGCAGAGATACAACACTCCTCAGACAGCTGCTCTTGTTACACCCTGGGATCTACACTCAGTGCCATGCACCATCACCTGCAACACTCTCAATGTCTCTCTCTATGTGTGCACTGCCTCAAGCTATTTCAAAACAGACCCAGTCACCAATTCCATTTCGTTCTTTATCTCATTTGATGCTTTAACTTTTTTTCTTCCTTTCAGGTGTTAAGGAATACAAGCTCCAAAAACAGCAACTTCTCAAGAAGAGTCAAACCAGACTGGAAATGTTAACTCTGTTTCTCTCTCCACAGATATTGCCAGACCTATTGTATTTCTCCAACACTCTCTGTGTTAGTTTCAGATTCCTGGCATTTGCAGGAGTTTGCTTTTATTTGTTTGTTATCAATTGAATTTAATGAATTGTTCCTACATGCCAGACCCCTTTAATTCTATCTGAATGAGGCCATGCTATTCAAAGGATGACATTTTTAAAAAAATAACAACGAATTGAATTTCGTGCTAGTGTCTTAGTCAGAGTGAATTAGAAATCTCAGTCACTCAGGGTATGCACAGATCAACTCACATTCAGTATTTTCTGTTCCTGTATTATCTTTCTCCAGAAAGATATCAAGTTGACCCCTGAACCCATTTAAATTGCCCATTCTGTTTATCATTTATTCATTCTCCCTTAACTATCAGGCACTCTAAGGAAATAGCAGCATCCCTGGAGTTAGCCATTACTTTGATTACAATTATTAGACAGTGAAAGTAATAAGAATATCCCTTAGGAATTGTTCCAGGAAGAAAAAACAAATGCAACAAACTACAGATCTATAGTCAATAAGCAAGTGAGTGCAATTCAGTGCAGTATCTTACATGAATTATTAATGGAGTAGGAAACTTTGTGTATTTCAATTCCCAAGAAAGACAGAAAGAAGATTTACAACGCTAAGAATATTACCTGAGACCTTCACAGAGGAAGAGTGATTTTCAACAGGGAGGAAGTCTAATCAATTAAACGCTTTTATGGTTTCTCCCCTTCATTTTTCTCCAGCCTCCTCTACATTTACAACCTTTAAGATCTCTCCACTCTTCTGGTGCTGGCCTTAGGCAAGTACATGATTTATATCACACCGCCATGACAGCCAAGTCTTCAGCTGCATGGGACCTACACTTGGCATGTCTTTCCGAAATATAAACTGAAAGAACTATGGATGCCGTAAATCAGACACAAAAACAGGAATTGCTGGGAAAGCTCAGCAGGTCTGGCAGCACCTGTGGAAAGAAATCAGAATTAATGTTTCAGGTTGAGTAACCCTTCCTCAGACCTGCTGGTAAAGTTGGTATTGTACAGAAGATAGTATGGTGGGAGGGGGTAAGGAGTAAACGTATAGGAGTAAAGGTATAGAACGCAAAGAGATTGAAGAACAGTTGGACAGACAAAGGAGTGGTTGACAATCTGGCAGGGAGGGTGAATCGCAATGAATTGGGACTGCTGGTGGCTAACAATGGGTTCATATAATCATAGAATTACTACAGTGTGGAGGCAGGCCATTCAGCCCATTGAGTCCACACCAACCCTCCAAACAGCATCCCACCCAGACCCACCCCATCCCCATAATTCTGTATTTCCCATGGCTAACCTGCCCAGCCTGCACATCCCTGGACACTATGTGCAATTTAACATGACCGATATACCTAACCTGCATACCCCTGGGACCATGGGAGGAAGCAGGTGCACCTGGAGGAAACCCACATAGACACAGGGAGAATCTGCAAACTCCGCACAGGCAGTCACCTGAGGGTGGAATGGAACCCAGGTCCCTGGTGCTGTGAGGCAGCAGTGCCAACCACTGAGCCACCCTGCGGACCGAGTTGTGTGTAATATGTAAATAATGTGATAACAAAGGCTGGTGTGTGGGGAATGGGGTAAGGATATGGGAGAGCTCAAGGCCTAAAATTGATGAACTTAATATTGAGGACGGAAGGCTGTGGAGCTCCCAAGTGGAAAGGGGCTGTTGTTCTTCCAGCTTGCACTGAGCTTCACTGGAGCACTGCAGCAAGCCTGACACAGCAATGTTCGTCAGGGAACAGGGTGATGTGTTGATGTGACAGGCAACTGGAAGCTTAAGGTTTGCAGACAGAACATAGGTGTCTTGAGAAACAGTCACCCGGTTTATGTTTTGTTTCCCCAGTGTAAAGGAGATCACATTGTGAGCAGCCTAGATTGTGTGAAGTGCTGGTAAAGTGCTGCTTCACCTGGAAGATGTGTTTGGGACCTTGGAACATGAGGAGGAAGGAAGTAAATGGGCAGATGTTACACCTTCTGCCATTTTGGGAGTGTGGGGAAGAGTTGGGAGTGAAGAACTGAACCAGGGTGCCCCAGAGGGAATGGCCATTATGGAAGGCTTACAAGGGAAGGGAGGGGAATATGTATCTGGTGGTGACATCTCGCTGAAGTTGGCTGATGATCCTTTGAATGTAGATGCTGGTGGAATGGTAAGGACAAGGGGAACCCTATCGCTGTTGTGGGAGGGAAGAGAGGGAATGAGGGCAGAAATGTGGGAGATAGGTCAGACTCAGTTGAGGGCCCTGTCAACTATAGTGCTAGGGATCCCTCGGTTGAGAAAGAAGGCGGACATTTCAGAGGTCCCCTTGTTGAAGTTGGCCTCATCGGAACATGTGTGATGAAGCTGGAGAAACTGGAAGAATGGAATGGAGACTTCACAGGAAGCAGGGTATGAGAATGTAGAGCCAAACTAACTATGGGAATCATTGGGTTTGTCATGGACGTTGGTGGGACCCTATCCCCAAAAATGGAAGCAGAGATGTTAAGGAAGGGAAGGGAGGAATCAGAGGTGGACCAGGTGAATGGAATGGAATGAGGGTGGAATGGAAATTGGAAGCAAAATCGATAAATCTTTCCAATTCCAGGTGAGAGAGGGAAGCGGCACCAATGATATCATCAATATATTGGAGAAAGAATTGTGGGTGGGGCTGGAAATGGACTGGAACAAGGAATGTTCCACACACCCCATGAAGAGCCAGGCAGAAGTGGGGCCCAAAGGCTTAACCAAAGCCACCCCTCTGACCTGAAGAAAGTGAGGGAGGTGAAAAAAGAAGTTGTTGAGGGTGAGTACAAGCTGGGCCAAGTGGAGGAGGGTGATGGTGGGTGGGGACAGTTCAGGCCTTGGCTCCAGGAAGAAGGGGGAGAGCCCTGAGACCACCCTGGCAGGGGATGGTCATGTAAAGGGATTGCACATGCATGGTAAAGAGGAGGAGGCTGGAGCCTGCAAACTGGAAATTCTGAAACTGGCATAAAGCAACAGAGGTAGTGCGGATGTAAGTGGGGAAGGGACTGGACAAGGGGAGAAAAGACCGAATCAAGGTTTTACAGGACATTGGTGAGGCTACTTTCGGAGTACCACACACAGTTCTTATCACCCTGCTATAAGAGGGATATTGTTAACTTGGAGAGGGTTCAGAAAAGATTTCCCAGGGTGTTGCCAGACCAGAGAGTTTGAGTTATAAGAATTGGCTGGGAACTTTTTTCACTGGCAGTTGAAGGGGTCTTTGTAGAGGTGTATAAAATAATGAGGAGCGCAGATAAGGTGCATCGCAAAGGTCTTTTCCCTCAGGTGGGGGAGTTCAGAACTCGGGGCAATAAGTTTAAGGTTAGAGAAGAAAGAGTTAATAAGAACCTGAGGGGCAACGTTTTTTCACAGAGAGTGGTTCATGTGTGGAATTAACTTCCACAGAAAGTAGTAGACGCAAGTACAGTTCCAATGTTTAAAAGGCACTTGGATAAGTACATGAATGGGAAATGTTGAGAGGGATATGGGCTGAATGCAGGCAAGTGAGACTAGTTCAGTTTGGGAAACGTGGTTGGCATGGACTAGTTGGACCAGATGTTCTGTTTTGACTCTATGACTCAATGACCTCTTTCACCAAGCTTCTGTTTACCAGTCCTTATATTTCCTTTTGTAACTCTGTGTCAAGTTTCACTTGCTAGTTTGCCTGTGAACCACTTAGGGTACTTTCCTACTATAAGGGTTCCATACAAATTTAAGCTATTGGTGGCATTAGTAATGATTGCACTCCTAATTCATCTGACAATTATTATGGTATCCATCAACTGTAGAACAAGCATAAGTTAAACTGCCACACCCTAACAGATGTGCATGATTATTTGTTATAGGCACGCATTCTAAATTCATAGTGTCCGCCATTTAAAAGCAGCTGCTTTTTTGGTATCAACACCACATCCAAAGAGCCCTCAAGTCACAATCTATTCTAACTTGCACATGCATTCCTGTTTCTCCATTGTTGCTGGCAGATCTCCTGGTACTCCCAGTCCGAGGGCAATGTCAGAGTATTTTCACATACACAGTCCAACCATTCAGGAAAGACGTCCATTACAACCTTGTCAGGGGAGTCTGTAGATGGACACTACATACAAGCATTGCCAATGAAGCACGAGTCCTAATAATAAGTTATTAGAAAGAGAACCGCAATATATGCAGACTGAGATGAAAAGAATAGAGGTCTTAAAATGGTTTCGAAATAAGAATGAACAGCCTCTGTTCTACATAGCAAGACACTACAAAGGGTCCAAATACAGTACAGATATCACTTAACGCTCATTAACAGCATCATGTTCAGAAAGCATGAGAGAAATCCCAATAAAACTATATTCTCTTCTACATTTTTGGTTTTTAATTCTGACCAACTTTGCTGGACTCATAACATGGCTGAAGCTGACCACTGGATTATATTTCCAGAAGCTTCTACATCTCTCCCACATTATGTTCCAGCTAAAGCTGACAGAATAGACTCACAGATAACCATCTGCTTCCAGCCAAAGGAAAATATCAAAAGTCATTGTGTTAAAATGAGCATCAACACTTTTACAGTTATTTATCACCTCACAATGGAAAATCTGATTGGGGGTACGTTACACTGTTAACATAGTGGTCTTTTGTTTTGCCACAATGGAGCCTCAGTATATGAGACACTTGTGTCTATCACATGACTGAGCTTGCTGAATTGGTTCAGTATACAGCGCTGGGACTCGATGTTAGTTACTGTCTTAATTTATTGAAAAGACAACTCCAGACTTCAGCAGCTTGAAGGCGTGCTCTCCAGCTCTCTGCCTCTCTCAGATTATTAATTTCAAGAAAGAATCTCAGGCCTCACCTGCCAAAATGGGTTAGTTCTCCAAGTACAAAGGATATTGCTGTGCCTTTGATTGGTGTCCATCTTTATCCCAACTTCCAGGAAAATAATTGCTGTCAGATTAGGTAACTGACACCCTCCCATTGATTCAGTGGACTCTGAAATACAGCAACAGAAACAGAAACCAACATGTTTTATTTTTCAACATATTGATAATTAGTAACTTACTTTGTTCCCTTTTCCTTTCTTTCTCCCTTGTATGTTGTGATTGCAGTAGCAAAGCAACTCTCCACATTTTTGAATGCTTTTGCTAATAAGTTGTATCTTTGAGTTCATTTTAAGTGATTACTGATCTAAGATTGAAATAAAAATGTAAAGCAACGTTTACGGAAAATCTTCAGCCTCCCTTAGTAAGGGATAGTATTAAAAAGGAGGAGGAGTATATCAAACATTACCTTCTTGTCTTGGGTTAAAGAGGAAGAATGCAATTACAAGCTAAATTCAACCCATTCCCCCACTGTGTGAGAGAGCAGGTAAATTCAATTGGCTAATGAAATGTTGGCCATTGTCTCAGGAGGATTGGAAGACATTATGTCGCACCTGCATAGAGCTGTGGAAAACTCCTCAGGTAAGTGGAAGTAAGTGAGCAGCACTGATTCAACACAACGGAACTTGTGCCAGTTATTTGTTGGTTCATTTTGAAGAGCAATTCCCTGAATGTTCAGTGTCAATCAGCATAATTTAAATACAGTTGTGGTGGCACGGTGGCTCAGTGGTTAGCACTGCTGCCTCACAGCGCCAGGGACCTGGGTTCGATTCCTGCCATGGGCGACTGTCTGTGTGGAGTTTGCACATTCTCCATTTGGTTATACAGAATTTTCATATTGCCGAAAAAGAGCACATTGTAGTGAAGCTTTTCATTTTGCATTCACCAGGGCAGTTTGCAAGGATACCAACACAGGGGGAAACCAACATTTCTACTGCATGAAACAAGAGTGCTGATTGGTTGGCAAGTGGACTCTGATTGGAAGAGATGTTGTCAGGCACCAATTAACAATGTTTGACAGTGGACTGCCAGTCTTTGATTAGATTCCCTCCACCCCAACAAGTCCACACTGAACCTCCGAAGAGCAACCCACCCAGACCCATTTCCCTCTGCCTAATGCACCTAACAGGACAGGCAATTTAGCATGGCCAATGCCCCTGACCTGCACATCTTTGGACTGTGGGAGGAAACCGGAGCACCTGGAGGAAACCCACGCAGACTCGGGGAGAATGTGCAAACTCCACACAGACAGTCGCCCATGGCAGGAATCGAACCCAGGTCCCTGGCGCTGTGAGGCAGCAGTGCTAACCACTGAGCCACCGTGCCACCACAATTGCATTTAAATTATGCTGATTGACACTGAACATTCAGGGAGTTGCTCTTCAAAATGAACCAACAAATAACTGGCACAAGTTCTGTTGTGTTGAAACAGGCATTGTGCACATATATATTCTTTCTGTATGCAAACAACAAGACCCTGCTGAAATGCACCATACCATGAGTCTGACTAATGTTCCTACTTCAACACTACTCAAATACTAACTTATATAAATACAGCAGTGCCAAAGGTGAATCCAACACAAACCTCGGCCACCTTTGCATGTTTGCACTCTCCAGAGGGTAACACTGAATGGAGATCAGCTTAGGGGAAAGCTGGCTGTTTTATTTGATGAACTGCAAAGATTTTCAGTTAGAAATATGTCTCAAGCAGTGCTGCAAGTCCGATATTATTGGATTGGCCACAATGAGGCACTTAGTACCATCCCAGCCATTCAGAGTCCATTAAATGGTCAATCTGGTACCATCTGTTTTTGCACCATTGCCTGAGATGGAGTTCTTCCCATCCACATCTAATTATGACAATTCCAATTCTATGCTGAAGTAAGAGAGTATCACAAATTTAAATGGATAGCTATTCAGTAGAATAGAACTTGTGTATTGCTGAAAAACAACAGGAGCTGCCCAACATACAACCACACAGCTCAGAGGGAGTATCAAACATCTCAGGTTACTCCCATTGGGCACTAGCTTCATTCACCCTATGCCCATTAATATTGGCATCTGACATGTGCCAGCCTCATGGCACTCCTCCAATTCACTTCTACACTTGGACCATGCGCTTGGGCTGTGCAGTAATTCTGATTGTAATGCTGCAGCAAGGACACTGTGCACTCAGAGACACACACATCCAGCTCCTGCACTGGACCAGGCTGCATCTCTTGGTCTTCACTTTCTCTCATAGAGCTCACTCACTCTGCGACTATCTGAACCCTCACAGCATCCCTGCCTTTGCCTTGCATTTTTACACTTTGTCCCCTCAGACCCACCTTAGTTCTGTCTTCCCTTGCAGTTGGACGCAGGCACATTATCAGACAAAGGTTATCATGGTAGTTTTGGCTGGGGGGTGTGGGTGGATCCCAGTCATGGGCAGCCTCTGATATCAGAGCAGGGGTTTGGATGAGGGGGGGGGGGGGGGTGTCAGTGAACCACTCAGAGTCAGGATGCTGCACACATAAGGAGTAGGGTGTTATATGTCAGGCTGCCCACCACCCAGCTTGACATCCTCTGCCCTATTGTGGGCTGATTTCCTCCTGCAATAAAAGCGAGGCAGCTATTACAAGTGGATGGAAGTGCTGCAGCAGCAAATTGGTGTCCTAAGTGAGTGAGTAGGCAATGCAGAGGACATGCAGGGTTAACGGTGTCAGAGATTGGGATGCACCAAAGTGAGTGACAGACAATATTGCAGGCAATTGGGACAGTGGCAGAGGATGAGCATTGGCAGGAGCTGGGTACAGTAGCAGAGGTAATGTGAAGTATCAGAGATAAGATGGTGGCACCAATCCTGATGGGGTGGAAACAATCATTGGCCTCTGGGCGTTGCTGTAGAGATTGCATTAACCCACATGGGCCAGACTGGCATTGTCTAATGCTGCAGCCTTCTTTATTCGTCCGGAGGATTGAGGAAGTCCTACCTCAGTTCTGCCCTGTCCAGCCAGACCTCTAGGTCACTGCCCACAAGGCAGGGCACCGATTTCCTCTTGTCTGCCATGTGCAGGGAAAATGGCAGGCAACATGCAGGGCAGCTCCAGACTGCCAGCGGTTGGCACAGACCACCCAAATACAACACTGATACAAGGGTTGCAGGTTTGTCGGAGAAAATCCAATGACTAGCTGATGGTTCTGGGCACAATGAATGGTAAGAATTACACATGAGAGATGCCATTGGATTGAGGTAGATAGTTCACAAGGCAAGTTGGGTAAGTTACTGTGAGAAATCTCGCTTGGCTAATCCCAGTCGAAAACTCAACCTCACCCTCACTTCCTGCCAAAGAAAACTTAAGATTCAGCCTGACATGTCAAAAGATTTTCATTTTGCACTCATTAGAACAATTTGCAAGAAAGCCAGTTCAAGTGGAAAACCAATATTTATTCTGTGTGAGAGAAGAGTGCTGATTTAAGATTAATTTGAGAGATTAGCTCATCTGGTCAACAACACATCCATTTTGACATTTGAGAGGTTGAATTTGTATCTCTTAACCTACCCCAAAGCTGCTACCTCTGCTGTTCAGAAATTGACATTTGTTTTATTCATTGCTCACCTTAACTTTGTTCGAAATACCACAATCTTCAATGTAGGACAACACAAATTGCTTGTGACTGCCCAGTAAAGAAATCATGTAAATTGTCCATAAAACCGCTCTAAAATACTATGAAAGATGACAGAAAATATGGGTTATGACTGCCTTTGAGAGTTAAAGCATATAAACGTTCTCCTGAAGCTATATTTCTAATCGTAGAGAAAACAGAAAATGCTGCAGATATTCAACAGACTTGTTCTGTTTAGTTACAATTAAGGCAGTCATATTGGGACGAGGTTCTATTTTCTGATATACAATATTGGGATGTGTGGAAAATGATTATCACCATTCTATTTGCAAGAGATGATACGAATAGTACTCTTGAACTTTTGTGGCATTAAATGAGATCATCAGCTGCACTTATTTTGATGGCTGAACACGTCAGTTCTGGAAAGGCAAAGGTTTCCACACATGAAGTTGTCCTTTGACAATGTTGTGGGATAATTTCTGCTCTAGCCACTGTTACAGGGTTGGCATCAAAAAGTGTGGCCCTGGAAAGACACAGCTGGTCAGGCAGCATCTGAGGAGCAGGAGAATTGACGTTTTGGGCGTAAACCCATCATCTGAGACAGCTTAGGAGTTTTTAATATCACATGTCCTGAAGGTGTTGGATTCCTGCCCTTAGTTGCCATCACCATTCTCATTGATCATCACCTCAAATTTCCCAATTCGCACAGCTCGTTCCATACATGCACCACCCCCTGCATGAAAATGTTGCCCCTCTCTCCCTTCTCATGTTAAACCGATGTCCTCTATTTTTTTGATCCTCCCATCCTCAGAAAAAGACTTTGTCTCTTTATCCTATCCATGCCCCTCATGATGTTATAAACTCTGATAAGGTCACCCCCTTCAGCCTCTGACTCTCCAGGGAAAGAAGCCCCGGCCTATTCAGCCTCTAGGCAAAAATGAGGACTGCAGATACTGGAGATCAGAGTCTAGATTAGAGTAGGGCTGGAAAAACACAGCAGGTCAGACAGCATCTGAGGAGCAGGAAAATTGATGTTTCGGGTAACAGCCCTTCATCAGGAGTGAAGCACTCATTCCTGATAAAGGGCTTTTGCCTGAAACATTGATTTTCTTGCTCCTCGGATGCTGCCTGACCTGCTGTGCTTTTTCAGCACTACTCTAATCTAGACACGATTCAGCCTCTCCCTATCGCTCAAACATTCCTGGTTCCATAGAAAGTACAAACAATTTTTTTAAGCAGCTTTCTAATCAACCTGTACAGTGATATTATTACCTATCACTGGAACAGGTGGGACCTGAACCCGGGTTCCTTGGCTCAAAGATAGGGATACTACCACAGCACCCAGCAACATCCTTGTAAATGTCTTCTACCTCCTCACAGTCTCAACAACATCCTTCCTATAGAAGGGCAAACAGAATTGTACGCAGTATTCTAAAAGTGGCCTCACCAATGTCCTGTACAGAAGCAACATGACATTCCAAATCCTACATTCAATATCCTTTAGACTCAGGGTGATGTCAGATGTCAGATGTAAATGTTGCATCCTGTTCAAAGAATCTTATAAAAGAATGATTCACCCAGCCAGCAACAATAGGCCATTCTGTTTGAACTTGGTGGTGGGAAGATTCTGAGAATTCGGAAGCAGAGGGGACAAGGATGGATCCTTTGGGGGTGTATAAGGGAAGGAGCACAAATAAAAGTCATTACAAGTGATTGTCTGGCTACAGTTAGATGGATAAGATTGAAACAAAGTGAGGGTAGTGATACTGAGCTTCATTACAATGGACAAGTATTACAGGAGGATGATACAATCAAGGTTATTAAAGGGTGCAGACAGGTTGAGATGGAGAGAAAGTGAAAATGTGTCTTTCTTACAGTCATGTAGGTTATTATTCTGATAAGAGTTAGTTTAGTATTCTGGCAGGGAGAAAGTGAGGACTGCAGATGCTGGAGATCAGGGTTGAAAAGTGTGGTCCTGGAAAAGCACAGCAGGTCAGGCAGCTTCCAAGGAGCAGGAGAGTCAACATTTCGGGCATAAGCCCTTCTTCAGGGAAGTGGAAGGTGGCTGAGAGATAAATAGGAGTTGGGGGGGTGGGGGCTGTCTGGGGGAGAAGGTAGCTTGGAAAGTGATGGGTAGATGCAAGTGGGGGGGGGGGTGATGGTGATGGTGATGGGTTGGAGCAGAGGCTGGAGCAAATAGGTGGGAAGGACAATGTCTTTGTGGAGGGAGGAGGAGAACTTCTTCAAGGTGGGAGCCCTGGGATTTGGACATGGAGTTCTGGGAAAGAACGGTTTGGATGTAAAAGGCAAGCAGCCTAGAAGTTTGGAAAGAAACAGCAGGTTGGAGTTGGGATAGTAGTTGGCCAGGGTGGAGAGGTCAGGGATTGTTTTCCCTTTCAAGAAGAGGAGTGATTACATCAGAATTGAAGAAGTGATTCACAAGAGCTGGAGAGAGGGAATGTCTAACAATATCAGATAAGGTGGATTCCAGGATGGGAGGTTGGGGAATCAATCGATTATTGGGTGGTGGATTGAAAGATCAACAGGTGGGCCTCATGAATAAGAGAAGGATTCAAGCTCCGGGCTAGGGGCTCTTGTAATGTCATGATAGTCTGCCTACTTCTAAGCCAGGGGACCTGGGTTCAAGTTCCACCTGCTCTTGAAGTATGTAATAACATCTCTGAACAGGTTGATTGGAAAATAGAAAGGAAAATAAGACAGATCCATTCTCAGGTTCTTGTGGCACTGTGGTACTTTCCCTATCTCTGAGACAGGATTCAAGCCCCACCTATTCTAGAGATGTGTAATAACATCACTGAGCAAGCTGATGAGAAAATATGTTGAAAAAGAAGCTGTTATGTTGGTGTTTCCTTTGGAGTCAGGAATTATACACCATGAGGAAGAATGGTAAATCTGAACAAGAATACATTATTGACGATGCTCACATTTCCACAGCCAGTTCTGCCCTCTCTGAGTCACTTGCCCAAACTCTCTTAAAGGGATTAGACCCTCAACTACATCCAAAACAAATACAGATGCAGAGGACTACTGTGGTGCAGTGGTGGTGTCCCTACCTCTGAGACAGGAGATTTTGCTTCAAGTGCCATCTACTCCAGAGGTGTGTCAAAAAAACATCTGAACAGGCTGATTTTAAATCAAAATGCAGACAAAAGGCTACATTCTTGCAGTGCGGGTTGTAGTGGCCCTGGTTCAAGTCCCATCTGCTCCAGGGATGTGTCATAACATTCCTGAGGTGGCTGATTATAAATGACAATCAGTAGCCAGCAGAGGGGCTTGGGAAAATCGGAGGGTCTCCTTGTGGGTCTTCTCCTGGATCTAAACAGGGTAAGGCATCGGTGACTTGGGGGGCATATCTGCTGACCGTTTGCCCCTCTTCCACGGTCATGTTGGTGCCCAGGTGTCCCTGGAGAGGGAGAACGCAATGCCCACCAATGGTCCTAATGCCTTTAGAAAGAGGAGGGCACCGTGGCAAATGCAGTGCTTTAATTCCCTCCCACTCCATTTTGATTTAGCCCCTCCCCACCCTCGACCCCTGTATTACTTTTTATGGCTTGCGTTGCCTGCATCGGGCTTTGCATGTTAATATGCAAATGGCTACGTGGGACATTTACTAGTATTGGTTAACAGTTAAAAACAGAAAACAAAAGTGATTTGGTGGTGGGAGAAAAAAGCATTCGGTTGTGTGTAATAGTGCTTCAGGGTATATAAAAAGATGCAGATCTGGGGATGTTCCAGGCTGGGATTAGCCTGTGTGTGCCACAAGTAGTGGCTCAATTTTGGTGTTCCTGAATAAATAATATTCTTTTCCAGGTGGTGGAGGTGAGTATGAAAGTGGCAAAGGAGAGGGAAATAAGAAGATATTTGGAAGTGGAGGAAGGAACCTGGGCATTACCAGGATGATCTGGGAATAATTAGCAGATTTGACAGGGGAGAGCAGGACTGGATAGTGCATTCTATGATCCAGTCAGATCTGGTAACCAGAAAACCAGTTTTTTGACATATCTGGTGAAATATATGTCTCTTAAGACATAAAGAAGCAGAGACAAGGGTTGTTCCTGGGAGAATGGTCAGTGTTATAGGACGACGAATCGTTCCATCGAATCATAGAATAGAATCCTTACAGAGTGGAAGCAGGCCTTTCAGTCCATTTAGTCCACACCAAACCTCTGAGGAGTATCCCCCCCCCCCGCAGACCCACCTTATCCCTGTAACCCTGCATCTCCCATGGCTATTCCACCAAACCTGCACATCCCTGAACACTATGGGCAACTTAGCATGGTCAATCCAGCTAAACTTCACATCTTTGGATTGTGGGAGGAAATTGGAGCATCCGGAGGAAACCCACGCAGACACGGGGAGAATGTGCAAACTCCACACAGACAGGAATAAGAAAATGTCAAAGTTCTTCAATTTGGATTAGGGCATCAAAGGGTATCAATGAAAACATATTTCTACACCATTTTACTTCTTGGTCTTTTAAGAATGCCATTAAGCCACTTAAAATTATTGAGGTAAAAACTTTGTTGAATTAAAATTGAGTGGAGTGCCATTTACATATTGCCATTACAAACTGTAATTGCTGACTTTAGATGTACAAAAGCATAAAGCAGCTTTCCTTTTTAATATAATTTCTGAATAAAGTAAAACAAAATCATAATCTTAAGGGCTTAATGTTTGGCCCTTCATCAAGTGCCATGTATTTTTCCCCATCTGAATGAATGCATGGAGATGAGTCATAGATTTTACTGGAGGACACAAAGTTCAGGCAATAAGATTGAAGCTGGGACTCAGAGGATAACGCGTTAACTGTTTGAGAAAAGGGAAAAAAACATTATAAATTGATGGAAAATATCAGAAAAAAAAATCAATATTTGGAAGTGCAATAACTGAGGCAGAGGTACTTGGTTTGCAAAGATTGGTGAATACTTCATTTTTCAGGGCTGGGCAAAGATTTTATTATCAGCTCAGTCACATTCTAATAAGGTCATGGAGTCATAGAATCACAGACTATGGAAACAGCTCCTTTGGTCCAACCCAGTACATGTCAACAATAGTCCCAAACTAAACTAGTCCAACCTGCCTGCTCCTGACCCACCTCCCTTCAGGGAATTGAGTGGTATAGTTTGTACTGGGCAGGACAATTGTGGTTATTTTCCCTCCTTTATTTGATATGTAGCTTAGGTCTTTAAAGAGGATGGTATTTCATTGGGTCCCAAGAAGGTAACTTGACTTTTTCTTAATCCTAAAGCTGAATGATTTAAATTGAATGGTTTTTATTTAAATTGAACTATTACATTTCGAGTAATGTCCTGTTATGAGCTCAACTTACAAATAAGCAAAATATCCAGGTGTTATCATATATATGACGTAAAGGCCATAAGCTGTCAGCACTATAGCAGTCCAGGTACAGGCTGTGCTGGAGATCACTCTATACTCAATGCATTAGCTTGACTGTAAATACACTCACCAGTGATCTTCAAACAAGCAGAATCTCCGTATCCCATTTGTATTACATTTCGATCACTTAAGTATACAATGATGTGATGCACAGCTGAGTTTATTTCTTGAAAAACCAGAACAACGTAAAAACCTAGAAGTTTAGAGATTAGTGGGTAGGGCTGTAAGAGGAAAATGAAACTAATGCAGAGATTCCCAAAGTGCAGAAAACAGAAGAGTACAATAATTCTTTGCAAACTGTGAATATCTCTGCATTGGCCAGGTTCATGCTGTTGCAAACCCACCTTAGCTAAAGACTATTCCAAATTCAAATGGCCATCAAGTGTCAGTTCCTCATTAAACAATGCAAGAAAGCGATCTGCAATTCAGGAACAGCGCTGAGTGAACAGAGCAAACACTAAATCATGTTTTGGGTCAAAATCAAAAAACAAAACATAGAGTACACTGCTGGAAGCACAGAAGATTTAAAATGTAAAGTTAGGTATAAAGTGAAAAACAACAGCAGAAAGATGGATACCAATTCATGACCAAGAACTGAAAAGTCATGGATCTTCTATTCAAGTTCAACCTTTGTAAACAAATGATGTAGCTATGCAACCCCATTGTGTGTGCTTCCTGCACAGAGGAATCGGGTTGTTACAATCCATATGTACAACCCCTATGTTCCAGCGGCTGATGTCCTGACCTTCCTGGGAAGGTACGTCCAAGTTGAGGGAGAAGCCACTGATGTGATCGACCCCTTTGGGATCTGGACCAGTAAGCGGCAGGTCAGGGTAACTCTGAGGGCTGATGATAGTGGGAACATCCTCCACCCACCCTCGAGCTTCGCAATCGGAGGGAGCAGAGGCTACCTGACATATGCAGGGCAGCCGAAAGTGTGCCGAACCTGCGGAAAGTCGGGACACGTGGCGGCGGATTGCAAAGTGACCATCTGCAGGAACTGCAAACAGGAGGGTCACTTGACTAAGGACTGTCAGGAAGAAAAGAGCTGCAACCTGTGCGGAGAGGCGGGCCACATGTATAAGACCTGCCCAAGATGGGGGGGCCCCACTTAAGCACAGATGGCTGGAGGTGGCAATGTGAGCCGTGGACCCCCAAAGACCAGTAAGGTCCACCCGGACAGCAGGGAAACAGAGTCTGGTGGCACCCAGAAAGAAGAACAGGCTGGAGTGGAGAGACACAGCAGCTGATCCTAGCTCTAGCCGGGCAGATGGAAGAAATGGAGGAGGAGGTAATCAAGCAGGCAGAGGAGTGGATACCTGTTAAAAACAGGAAGAGGAAATCTTGCCAGGCCCCCAAAGCCTCCCAGCAAAAGGGGAAAAGACAGCTGCACGAGGGAGGGACGGCCAGCTCTTCGGAGGGGGAAGATGGACGCAAAGAAGGCCATCACCACCAGAAGAAGAGACAGAGTGCCGTTGGTAAAGAGGAGGGCATTTCCTCCCAACCAGGAAACGACGGACCCCCCAAAGTCCACCCTCCACCCAGTGAGAACCAGGAGGTACCCACTGCCCCACAACTACAGGCAACCGAGAGCTGTGATCCTCTGACAGTCCCATTGTCAGACACAGAACTGGACAGTGAGGACCCTTGCCTCAGCTCAATGACACCAGAGCGAGTAAATGACCCCAGTGAGGAGCTGGATAGCCATCTCAGCCCAGCGAAGGTCCAGCAGTTCGTGCTTACCTTGGGGATGTAGACAAGCTACCCCAGAGACAGGACAGTTAAATGGACAATGGTAACCCCATAAACTGGGGGTTAAAGAAGTTTCATTTGCTTTCATATAACAGGGGTCCCACTCTTTAGGTGGGCTCCGCTGAAGCCACAGCCAAATACCGAGAGACTGGATAGTTAATAAAGGTAACTGTTAATAGGATAACTGCGAATTCGATTAATTCAATTTGTTCTTTGTAATGTTAAGACATGCAATGTATATAACTATGAATGACATGGAAAATTGTACAAATACCAAAGATTTATTTACATGAATAAAGTATATTTTGAAATAAAAAAAATATGCATTGTAGACCAAGCAGTTGCAGAACCAGTTAGGCAAGCTAGAAAAATAATAATTTATTATTAACCTGTTACACAGAATCCATCCTTTGGAGTTATCTGAAGATGACTGCAAAGATCCAATAAAGATACAGGAAGTCTGAGAAGGTCAGTGGGCATGTGAGCATCAACTTTAGAATTTGTTGCTTAGAATAGTTTCCCCTATCGGCAAAATTGACATCAATCAAGAGATTAATTTGTCAGTGGGTGCTATAACAAGGGTAACACATGCAACATTCCAGAGGCTGAACTGCCAGAGTGGATCAGTGAGATGGTGAATACTTGTCAAAACATTTCAAAAAGACCCTTTGGAGAAAACGAGGGTCACAGCTTTGATTCACTGCTGGCGTATGGCAGAAAATATCAAGCCTTTGCAATTCAGCAACAAACATTAGATGCAGCAAATGGTATTTTCATTGTTGTCAGGACATAAAATCCAAGCGAGCACTTTGACAACTGAAATCCATCAAATCCACTGCAAAGCTGTCCTGAATTCCAAGATCTGTGCACAGCACACATGACAAAAGTACTGGGCCAGTCTATGTAAGGAGTTTCGCTTCAATAATGCAGCCACAGTACGAAACAAGGCTCAGCCAATCAGGAGACAGACATGACAGTAAGGCAGCAGAGACAATGACAGCTCAACAAGACAGACCCAGGTCAAATCACAGATCGAACAACTTCCAACCAGAGGAGAAATGGGCTTTTCACATTGTGAATGCAAAAACATTGTGTGCTTGTAATCAAGTAAACTAGAAGATCTTGCCGCAATGAACATCAAAGAAAACTGGTCAAAGCACACTTCTGGCTTGAAAATATGTTGCCATTCCTTCACTGTCACTGGTCAAAATCTTGGAATTCCTTTCCCTAAGGGCATTGTGGGTGTATCTGCACCCAAGGAGTGTAGTGATTCAAGAATGCAGCTCCCACCAGCTTCGACAGGGCAATTAAGGATGGAAACTGATTACTGACTTAGTCTGAAAGAAATAAAGCTCTTCAAGATTATTTGCGAGGGGAGAAAATGGAAGATGTGGCAGATTTTAAAGCGTAACTACTCAGAATTATGGAAAAGGCCTTGTTGGGCAAAAAATAAATCCTATTGACTGGGGAGTCAGGAAATAGGAAATATTATCTTGCATCCTGCAGAAAAAGATGGAAGACGTTAGGGGTTTATTCACAATAGGGCCGTGTTAGGAGAAGGTATACCTAACCAGCGACAGTATTCAAAAGAACTTTCAAATCCGATGAAGATAGGTCTGTGATAAGTTAATAAACCAAAGAAACAAAAGGCAAAGGAATTGAATTGAGAAGTTCTGCTTTATTAGGAATACCATCCAAACACAATGGCCTGTTAGATTCTAATGTTGCAGCAAAAATTAATAATTGAGGTTATTCTCCATGAGATTTATTTTTCAATGGTTTTTGAAGGAAAAGAGAGGGCTAACAAGATGATAGGAATTGGGGAGCAGGCATCAGAGAGCAAGGATTCCTGTTATCCTGTCTCGTGGAGTGACAAGTCTTTACCGAACTCTCTCCCTTACCCTTAGAACAGCAACAAATGGCATTCAGATTGTGCGGCTGATATGAAAAATATCCCAATCCATTTCATCCTTCAAAATCAATTAAAGCAAAACTGACTAACTCCTTTAAAAAATGTGCAATGGATATCTAGTTAAAATAGAACTCTAGGCTCTAGATAGATACAGACTAAGACAGTCATACAGAGCAAGAAATCTCGTCAAGATCAGACCACAACTTTTGTGTAAAGTCGAATTAATTACAGCTAAATTGTATAAATTCTGATTATGAAATCATCCAGGATATTTCTCTTTACTGCCCCTGGGGTAATATTCAAAATACATGGGCATGAGAGAAAGGTTGACCTCATAAATGATTTTACTCAAGATTTGGTCAGATTTTAGAGTCATAGTCACAGATCCTTACAGCTTGGAAACAGACATTTCAATCTAACCAGACTACGCCGATCATGTTCCCAAACTAATCTAGTCCCACCTACCTGCATTTGGCCTGAATCCCTCCCAACATTTCCAAATCATGCATTTATCCAATGTCCTTTAAATGTTGTAACTTGTACCTGCATCCAATACTTTCTTTGCAGTTGATTCCACACACGAACTGCCCTCAGTGCAAAAAAAATTGCCCCCATGTCTTTTTTAAATCTTTCTCCTTAGAAATATACCCCCAAACTTTGAACTCCCCCACCTGAGGGAAACAACGCTTGTTACTCACATTATTAGATTAGATTCCCGACAGTATGGAAACAGGCCCTTCGGCCCAACAAGTCCGCACCAACCCTCCGATGAGTAACCCACCCAGACTCATTCCCTTACCCTATCTCTGCCTAATGCATCTAACACTACGGGCAATTTAGCATGGCTAACTCACCTGACCAGTACACATTTGGACTGTGGGAGGAAACTGGAGCACATGGAGAAAACCCACACAGACACAGGGAGATTATGCAAACTCCACACAGACAATGCCCGTGGCTGGAATCAAACCGGGTCCCTGGTGCTGTGGGGCAGCAGTGCTAACCACTGAGCCACTGTGCCACCCAAATCTATGCCTTTCATGATTTTATAAACCTCAATAATGTCACCTCTCATGAGGAAATATTCATCTAATCAGAAGCGGGTCCTCACTCATGCTTGCTGGTTGTAGTGAGTGGGAGAGAAGCTGGCTGTGAGAGGGGGTGAATAAGGATGCCGAACCTGGGGATAACGAGACCTGAACAACTGAGGCCACTCAGGCACTGAGGCTTGTGTGGGATAGGAAGTGGGGGTGAAGCGTTGAGTTCAGTGGCTGGGAATAAAGATTGTCTGCAGCAGAGAAGGAGCTGGGCAGTGAAGAGGACGAGGGGACAATTAAAAAGGTAGAGGGTTGAGGAGAGAACAGTTTTGAACCTTTCAGCAAAGGAATTGTATATTTTATGCACATCACTATTGTAATGGACACTGTCATCTGGATAATTTAATACTGAACATATTTATTTCAAAAAGCTTGGCATTGATCAGTATTATGTTCCAAAGTATCACATATATTGTAAATTACTCAGAGTTCAGCAACCACGTTGGAGACAAACGAGCAACCACTTAGCTATGACCTTCTCAGTCATTTGAAAACAGTTTCACAGTGGGTTGTTTTATGTATGACTGTGCAAATTCTTAAAGATACCTTGCTAACACATATCTATTATCTTGTGCCAATTTAAGTACAGTAGTGTCTTGAAATTGAGAGCACCTTTGCATGTTGTGGTTTAAATGAAGTGGTGTTGAGTATTGAGAATTTTGTTGAATTCTGCTAATTCTGTTTTGGTGAGTTCAAATGCCGTGTACATCAACACAAATGCAGACTGTATTATTACTGCATGACTGCAGCATCTAATAAAGCAGCCCTTGAGAATGGAAAAGGAGGAAGCCCCGGAAAATCAAAACGTAGTCCCTGCAAAACAAAAGGTGGCCCTTGATAAAGTCTTGTAGCCCTCAGAACAAAAAGCATTTGACCCCTGCCTTGGAGCGTATTCTGACCAGGGTGTATCAGCTGAGGAAATGTGTCAAGTCATGATTGAGGACATTTCTTTTGGAAAGATTGAGTTTGCATGAATGAGTGCCTTCTTTCTGTCAATAAAGGGAAAGGGAAAGAGAACATATCAGACAATAACTTCTGTAAAAGAAATACTGGCCAGAATAAAGCTCTCTATTAACTTTGAATGTGAATGTGTGGACAGATTCTGGTCTGTATTCACAGTGAGGTAATGACTTGCAGGCCGAGATAACACAAATCTTTAAATGTGTTACTCAAGTCAACCAAATATGAAACTAGTTATTAACCTTTCATTTGTTGAAATGAGATTTAAACCTGTATTTATGTTTCTCATCAATTCCTAGCTTGATTCCAACAATCAAATTTATTTTCTGACTACCTGTGTGTTTCAAAGGGTCTGAGACTGCAAGCAACTTGTAATGGATTTTTAAAAATAAACTATATTCACCCCTTCCAACTCTATGTGGTGTAGCCCCTTCTGTAGCCCCCTCCCTGTCTCCCTGTCTCTCCCTCACCATTGATGGCTTGCCTTAATGGGCATTGTGCATAAATTCATCAGTTGGAAAACATAGGCAATTTATGTTAATAGATGAAAACTACCATGGGGTGATGTGGTGATGGGTTCTGTTGTGTGTAAAAGCGCTTCTAGGTATAAAAAAACTACAGTCAGCAGATATAAAAAGTTACATTCCATTGTGGGCTTCAATAGCACAGTGGTAGTGTCCAACCTCTGAGTCAGGAGGCCTATTCCAGAAATGTGCCATAACATTGTTCGGAAAGGTTGATTAAAAGCAACTAAAATCACATTCGACGTTTGTTTGATGAGAAACATGGTGATGGTTTAATTATATGAAAATAAGAAAACCACTTCATTGTGGTAGCGACGTGTGGGGCAGTGGGAACCCCCATTGAGAGCTCTCTAGGTAGAAATGCTCCTACTTTCCATCTATGATCGGGTTGGAAAATATTGGACACCACACTCCTTTGCAGGCATGAGTTGAGCTGGTTCAGATCCTCGGACCATGTGCATGTTGGTTGTGTTCAGTGGCACCCTCTGTTTAGTTATGTAAAGAAATGTATTTGTGCTATTTTCGTTACAGCTCAGAACCATGTTTCTGATCTTTAGGTACTCCATGTAGGTAAAGGTCGGTGGGATGGGTGGGATAAAGGTGAGACAGAGGGTCTTCATGTGGGCCTACTCCTGATCCTAGCCAAGGCAGCCAGCAAGATGTCTGGGCAACCAGATGTGAATTGTGGGGGGTGGGGGGGGGGTGTGGGGGCATAGTTCCTAAATGCCTTCTCCTCTTCCATGGCAACATTCATGCCCCGGGTTCCTCGAGGAGGGAGGATGTGGTGTCCACCAACCCTCTCAAAGCCTTTAGAGGGAGGTGAGCACTGTGGGGAATGGAGTGCATTATCTCCCCACCAACTCCTCTTTATTTTAATCCCCACTCTCTCCTCCCACTGCCTCCTACTTTTGACGTTTTGTGGTGGCCCAAATGGGCAGTGCTTGTTAATTAGTCTTCTAGTTGGTGAAACAGGCAATTCAGTGATGGCTTATTTAAAGAAAATGCATCTGTAGTCTCGGGTCTTTTGGTAAATTGGTAGTGTCCCCACCTTTGAGTCAGGAAGTCCAGGTTCAGGAGCCAGTTGCTCCAGAAGGTTGTAATAACGTCTCTGGTTAGGTTGATAGAAAATATTTAAAGTTGAGAGTGTGGTGCTGGAAAAGCACAGCAGGTCAGGCAGCATCTGAGGGACAGGAGAATCGAGGATTTGGGCATAAGCCCTTCATCAGGAATGTGGCTTATGGGCTGGGGGGTTGAGAGGTAAATGGGAGGGCAGTGGGGCTGGGGGGAAGGTGGCTGGGAATGTTATAGGTAGATGAGGTGGGGGAAGGGGAAATGAAGAAACTGGTGAAATTGACATAGATCCCATTGGGTTGGAGGGTCCCAAGGCAGATGATGAGGTGTTCTTCCTCCAGGTGTCGGGTGGTTAGGGTTTGGCAATGGAGGAGGCCCAGGACTTGCACGTCCTTGGTGGAGTGGGAGGGGGGAGTTAAAGTGTTCACACCTATTGCTTTTGCATGAAATGGTCAGAGTGTGTAACACACAAGGAAGCCATGAAGAAGGGTCACCAGGCATCAGGAACCTGCAGATGTGTGTCTGTCCTAAACAGTAAATGGGTCAACGTGTCATCTTGTCTCCCTTTAAAAGCCTTGACATTGCTGGGGCTTTGCAGTCCCCACCCTCACAGTTTGAGACATTGCCCCTTCCAGATCCTGCTCTGGGTCACTGTCATTGTCCTCCCCATGGTGCAGTTGCAAATTTCAAAGTTCCACCTTTATATGTCAGCCAGGCCCCTGAACATCCAAATCCACTTCCACGTAGCCCTACCTACAAACCCTGTCGGCTTCCCTCATTCTCGGGTCCCTAGCCAACATGGCTACACAAGCCCATAGCATCCACCATCCCCACTCCAACCCCTGGCAGATGAGGTGGTCAGGCCAAGTCTGGTCATGCACTGTTTCCAAAAGCCAGTGTGATGCTGTCATTTTTGAACCCCTCCTGCATGACCCCATTCCCATCCATGATTCACCATATTCACCTCCCCCCCCCCCCCCCACCCCCATATCTACAACTGCCCTCCTCCTTTACATCCATTATTCCCTCATCCCCTCTAGCCTATGGCTGCCAATCACCACATGTGGGTTCCCAGTGTTCTTCACACAGTGGCCCTCTTTTCCCCCCAACCCCATTTACCCCTTGCCTTTTTTAAACGGATACAATGGACTGACAGTGGACCAGACAGGCCAAGACAAAAAATGCCCACACCACTGACTGATAATTGTACATCATCCCAAATGTGCCAATGGTAACCCCTGGACTGGTCATTCTGGAGCCATTTGACCCATTCCCTGGATGGTAGAAGCACAGACCCGAGTATTTTGTGTCATTCTGGTCACTACATTACAGGAAGGATGTAATTGTTCTGGAGAGAGTGCAGAGAAGATTTACTGGAATGTTTCCAGGGCTGGAGGATTGTAGCTATCAGGAGAGGTGGGAGAGGTTGAGGTTGTTTTTGTTCGAACAGAGAAGGCTGAGGGAGGCTATCATGGATGTATACAAAATTGTAAGGGCTAAAGACAGAGTAGAAAGGAGGAACCTGTTTCCCTTGGCAGAGAGTTCAGAAACCGTGGTCACAGATTGAAGTCAAGTAACTGAAGAATTACTGGGGATGTGAGGGAAAATGATTTTATGCAGAGGGTGGACATTGTTGCCCGAGTTGATGATGGAGGAAGAGAACCTGAACTCTTTTAAAAAGTACCTGGACTTGGACCTTAAATGCTGCAAGCTGCCGGGTTATGTGCCAGAGGGATGGGATGAGAAAGGGCACAGGAGTGTCCTTGGGTTGGCATGGACAAGATGGCCTCCTTCTGTGCTGTGTCATTTCCAGAGTTAGATGGACCCCTGAACTGAGTGCCGTCCAACCAAATGCCTGATTGTAGTCAAACCCCCTGAACTGATCCCAGAGGCTTCCAGAACTTCCTGACTGATGGGTATCTCCATGGACCTCACTGGGGACCACTGCCCTTAGACTTCTGAGTCCTAGCGGTTTGCTTGAAGCATGTGCAGTGTGCTTCCCCCATTCGCTGCTGGTTTACAGTGCAGGTGTCAGACTGATGCTCCAATGCACCAGGGTGGGAATTCGGGCACCTGGAATGAAGACTGCTGACCAGCTGCCTTGCTCAGTGACTGGGCTCAAAGGCAAGACAAGGATGTTGTGAGCAAGCAGCTAGACATTAAGTGAGTGAGCACGAAGAGAGCCAGCGAGCAACCCTGAGCTGTAGCCTGGTCCAATCTAACCCCTGGATCTCCCTGTGTGCAAGGTGCCCTTGTAGTGGCAGTTCAATGCCAGTTCCTGGTGTGTCCCAAAGTGCAGCTTTAAAGTACAGAAGGTTCCTGTAAGTGGATAGGAAAGGTGCCATGAGGGTTCTCCAAGACTGGCGGGGTCAGATACTGGCTTCATGAGCATGGATTGCTGACACAGTTGGTGCCCTGGAATGTGTTCTGAGACATTGTTGATGAGTGTCCAAGACTGATGCTCAGAGGAGCACGGGGTGAGCTGGTGTCACCAGGTGCCCGCTCCGACTTCCATGTCAGGAACATTCACTCCCTAGTTTCCTCACGCTGGTGATAGAATCGGAAGCTGTATTCATTCTTAATTAAACTGGCAATGAGTAACGATCCCCTTTTAAAGACATCTTGCCGCTGCCTTGTGAGAATCTCACCTTAATGCCCACAAATTCCGTTTGTAAATGGAGCAAGCTGATTCCGATGTCAAATAAGGTCTCGCTTGACTTCTGACATGATTCTGCCCAATTTCTCACCATACTCCACATTGTTCAGGCCCCTACGACATTCCACCCAGAATTTCTCTGTTATCTCTCCACAGGTGCTGCCAGGCCTGTTGACTTTCAGATTTCCCAGCATCAACTGAATTTTGTTTATATTCTTTGGAGGATTGAGTTGAGAACAAGATGAGACACTTAATGAATTGAAATTGGAACTGAGTTGATTCCCTTGGATGGGGAGGTGATGGCCTCGTGGGATTATTGCTAGACTGTTAATCCAGAGACCTGGAGAAAGTGAGGACTTCAAATGCTGGAGATCGGAGTCAAAAATTGTGGCCTCCTCACATTCTTGATGAAGCGCTTATGCTCGAAACGTTGACTCTCCTGCTGCTCGGATGCTGCCTGACCGGCTGTGCTTTTCCAGCGCCACACGTTTTGAATCCAGAGGCCTGGTCATACTCTGGGCACCTGGGTTTGAATCCTGCCAAAACAGATGGTGGAGCCTGATTTCAATTAATATCTGGAATTAAGCATTTAATGAGGCCATGAAAACATTGTCGCTTGCTTTTGTTGCTCAGATATTTTGAGTCGAGGAGTTGGGATGTCATGTTGAGTTTTTTCAGGATGTTGGTGAGGTCTCTTCCTGTCCAGTTCTGGTCGCCCTGTTATAGGAAGGATATTATTAAATTTAAGAGGGTTCAGAGAATATCTACCAGGATGTCGCTGGGATTAGAGGGTTTGTGTTATAAAAATAGGCTGGATAGGCTGGGATGGTTTTCACTGGAGTTTAGGAGGGTGACCTTCAGAGATATATAAAATCATGAGGGCCTAGATAAGGTGAATAGCAAGGGACCTTTTTCCCCTAAGGCGGGGGAGTTCATAACTAGGAAGGTATACTTTTAAGGAGAGAGGGAGAAGTTTTAATAAGGACATGGGGGCAACTTTTTTACACAGAGAGTGGTATGTGTATGGAATGAACTTCCACAGGAAGTGGTGGATGCAGGTACAGTTACAACATTTAAAAGATATTTGGGGAAGTACATGAATAGGAAAATTTTGCAGAGGTATGGGCCTAATGCAGGCAATTGGGACTAAATTACTTTGGGAACATAGCCGGCCTGGACTAGTTGGAGCAAAGGGTCTGTTTCCATGCTGTATGACTCTCTGACTCTAGGATTGTTGGGGAAGAGCCCATCTGGTTCATTAATGCCTTTTCGGGAAGAAAATGCTGTCCTTACCGGCTCTGACCTACATCTGACTTC
Source organism: Chiloscyllium punctatum (assembly GCF_047496795.1). Taxonomy (NCBI): domain Eukaryota; kingdom Metazoa; phylum Chordata; class Chondrichthyes; order Orectolobiformes; family Hemiscylliidae; genus Chiloscyllium; species Chiloscyllium punctatum. Next base: position 17,555,783 of record NC_092783.1, on the reverse strand, counting down.
AGAACCACAGCAATGTGACAATAGACAATAGACAATAGACAATAGACAATAGACAATAGACAATAGATGCAGGAGTAGGCCATTCAGCCCTTCGAGCCTGCACCGCCATTCAATATGATCATGGCTGATCATTCCCAATCAGTATCCAGTTCCAGCCTTATCTCCATAACCCGTGACTCCACTATCTTTAAGAGCTCTATCCAATTCTTTCTTAAATGAATCCAGAGACTGGGCCTCCACTGCCCTCTGGGGCAGAGCATTCCACACAGCCACCACTCTCTGGGTGAAGTAGTTTCTCCTCATCTCTGTCCTAAATGGTCTACCCCGTATTTTTAAGTTGTGTCCTCTGGTTCGGCACTCCCCCATCAGCGGAAATATGTTTCCTCCTGCCAGAGTGTCCAATCCTTTCATAATGCTATACGTTTCAATCAGATCCCCTCTCAGTCTTCTAAACTCAAGGGTATACAAGCCCAGTCGCTTCAGTCTTTCCGTGTAAGGCAATCCTGCCATTCCAGGAATTGACCTCGTGAACCTACGCTGCACTCCCTCAATAGCCAGAATGTCTTTCCTCAAATTTGGAGACCAGAACTGTACACAGTACTCCAGGTGTGGTCTCACCAGGGCCCTGTACAGCTGCAGAAGCACCTCTTTGCTTCTATACTCAATCCCTCTTGTTATGAAGGCCAGCATGCTATTAGCCTTCTTCACGACCTGCTGTACCTGCATGCTTACCTTCATTGACTGGTATACAAGAACACCCAGATCTCTCTGACAAGAAAATGTGGTTGGCTATTACCTTACCCCCAGGCAATAAATGCTGGCCTAGACAGTGACACCCACATCACGTGAATGAATAGTTATTTAATAATTCCAAATCCCCAGTTGTAAAGGAGTGGGAAATCTCCGACTGCATTATGCATTAAATCAGCTGATTGAGGTTCGAAAACAAAGGGGACACTCCTGTGATGATAACAACCTGTGCCCAAGTTGTCTGCCTCCCAGCGAGGATGATAGAGTCCCTTTACAGGGACAAAGTGCAGATGTGAAAGTGGAAAGTCCATCTTGGGAGCTAGCTATTAGCTTGATTTAAGCACACGGTTCACTGTTTGTCTCCAACTAACAGCTGAGCAAAAAAAACCCCAATGGATTTATTTAGTTATTAGATTTTCTTGTCACGTACCTGAGTATAGGTATACAGTGAAGAGTGTACAAGTTGTCACCGTCTGGTGCTATCATAGAGTATAAAAGGCAGGATTAAAAAACAGGAACACAAATAAACGAAACAGCCGAGAGAAAAGGAAACATTCCAGAATCACTCTCCCCTGCCTCCATGAGTCCTCGCTGCCAGACAAAGTCCATCCCGCAGTCTGCGATTTCTCAGATGCCCTGAGTCCCCGCACATCGCTGCAGTCAGAACGCCAACACCTTTGCCATCAGGTTACCCGAGTCCAGCCGCAGCCTGGAGCCAGTCCACTGCCAATGGAAGCCGTATCATAATCCTGCAGCTCCATCGCCGATGGGCTCTTGTGACGTGAATTTGGAGAAAGAAAATCAAGATGTTTATTTTTATACACAAAGGTAAGGGTTCGTCAAGGTGTGGGTAACAGATTGACACTGAGTCATATAATAGGCAAGATGGCAAAAAGCTTGGCCAAAAAGCTAGGTTTGAGGTGGAAGGTTTAATGGGAAAACTACAGAACTTAAGCTGAAGCAGCTGAAGGCACACCCAGATAAGTGGCTACAGTTTCAACAAGTCCATCCATCTCTCCTTTCAGACCAATCCCCTCTGAGTAACCTGCTCTGCTGTCAGTTTGACAATGATGGCTCAGAAGGAAAGAGAGCTTGGATCAGGGATCAAAATCAATTGCTTCCTTCTTCCCAATATTCAAATAAAGGAATTAAATGTCCATTTAGCAATCAGTACTTAGTGAAGGAGTCTAGATTGGTGTGAGTGAGGTAGAGGTGGAACTCGCCCATGTGCGCTGAAATTAATGCAGCACTTTGAGATAATGGGGAGCAGGTCAATGGCACAAGAAAAGGTGCAAATGCAATTGATACTTCCACTATTTGTTAAAAAATGAACTAAGTGAGGACAATCCCACCATAGAATCACAGATGATACTGTCCAACATTAGATAAGTGTTGTAAACATGGGCTAACTTAGTACCGTCAGTCTGTTGTCTACTACAGCCAGCTAGTCTCTAATCCACCCCAGTATAGGGTGTGCAATTGACAACCATTGATGCTATTGGCTTGGCGAATCGAAGGAATCTGGTCCGCACTATTTGACATGATACGAAGGAAGCGAATGTTTAAATCCTACACATCTCGTGAAGGATACCTCAACCTTTATACATATAGAAGACACATACAGGTCACTTATTACCTATAGGGGGCACCGTGCAGCTCACCTTTCAACTATAACTACTTATGCAAAGCCTAAAGACTGCGACCAACTTTTAAAAACATTTCTTCCACAGGATGTGGGCATTACAGACAAGGTCAACGTTTGTCCCCTTAGAATCTTGGCTGCTTCAATTAGGCCACCTTTCATTCTTCTAAATCCCCAATGGGTATAGGCTCAACCTAGTCGACCTCTCCTCATAACAATGTCCCTCCATACATGGGAGCAACCTGGTGACCCTTCTCTGGATTGCCTCCAATGTCAATATATCTTCCCTTGGTTAATGGGACCAAAGCTTTTCACACTACTCCAGATTTGGTCTGATTAGTGCCCTATAAAGCTTTAACAAGGCCTCCTTATTTTTATGCTCTGTTCCCTTTGAAATAAAAGCCAACAATTCCATTTGCCTTCCCTATTTCCTGCTGAACTTTCTGCTAGCTTTTTAAAAAATTATTTACACATGAGGACTCCTAAATCCCTCAGTGCTGCAGCTTTCCACAGTCTGTCTCATTCAAGTGACATTCAGCTCCTGCATCCTCACTTTGCCAAAGTACATTGTCTCATAATTTTCCACATTAAATTTCATCTGCCAAATTTTTGCCCAGTCACTTAACCTGTCTATGTCGCTCTACAGACCCTCGTCCTCACTATTTGCCTTCTCACCTGTGCACATCATCTGCAAACATAACTACAGTACATTCACTTTCCTATACATTGTAAATAATTGTGGCCCCAGCACCAATCCCTGTAGCACTCCACTAGTCACAGGGTTGCCATCCTGAAAATGTCCCTCTACTCCAACTCACTGTTTCTATTCGCCAGCCAATCCTCGCTCTCTCCAATACCATGGGCTTTTATCTTATTAAGTAGCCTCACATGTGGCAATTTATCGAATGTCTCCCAAAAATTCAATTGTATCACATGCACATTTGTGGAATAAAATCTTTAAATTATCAGAAAGTGATTGCCAGGTTTAGCGCAGAACTCTAGTTCAATAAGTTGAACCATTTGCTTTCAGAAAAGCAGCAACGTTGGGTACAGTTTTACACAATAGAGGTAACTATCCTCATCCTGACCCATTCACTACCCCTCCCCCCAACAATAAAGAACAAAGCATCCACAAGAATAAATCTGACAGAACAAGCACATTAGCTAACATTTCCCTCTCTAAAAATAGGCCATTTTCAGACCTGAAGCACTATGAAACATGCTCGGAGAAGTCTGTGTTCATCAACAGCTGCCTTCAATTCCATTTTCACATTTTAGTCTGGTTCTCCTCTCAGCAACACATGAATTGGAAGGAACTGTCAATGTTAGCAATTCTACAACTTTAACTCCTGGACTTATTCAATAACTTACCAGTAAAAGTTATATTATTTAATACTATGCTGTCACAAAATATTCAGGGATTTACTGGGGGCGTGGAGCCTTATAGGAGAAAGTGAGGACTGCAGATGCTGGAGATCAGAGCTGAAAATGTGTTGCTGGAAAAGCGCAGCAGGTCAGGCAGCATCCAAGGAACAGGTGAATCGACGTTTCGGACATGAGCCCTTCTTCAGGAAACGTCAGGACTCCTGAAGAAGGGCTCACGCCCAAAATGTTGACTCTCCTGCTCCTTGGATGCTGCCTGACCTGCTGCACTTTTCCAGCAACACATTTTTCAGCTCAGGCATGGAGCCTTAGCCAAGAATGTCCAAAGCCAACTTGTAGAAAGAAAATTATTTCTGCTCTCACAACACATCTCAATGGATGTGAACATTTGTCATCTGAAAATTTTTTACCTGCTGAAGCTCCTTATTAGGAGACGATCCTAAACACATATACAAAGCCACCTCTAAAGTTTTTTCTTTCAAAAAATTGTTTTGCAGCACAGGATAAACATCCAACATTTCCCAAAAAAAAGAGTGGGAATGAGGAGGCCATTTTGGGCTGATCCCAAAGGCCAAATCAGCATGTTGTGGATGCAGATCGTCAGAGCTCACTGGAGTTTTCTTTTAAGATTACCTCATCCCAATCCATGCTTTTCTCTGGTGATGCAGTCAGAGATTCTCTTCACAGTTTCTGTCATGATTGGAGTGCTTTATTTCACCTCCAACTCCATTTTGATTCAATCCTTGCCCCACCTTCACTTTTTTGATCATGCAGCATTGCCCTTTGATGAGAAGGGCATTGCTTGTCACTGGCCACTCGGATGTTTCTTTTCTTCCTGGTGGTGGAATACAAATAAAGGTTTGTGCACTCATTGTTATTTCACTGTATCCTTCACCTGCATACACACGACATGGGTGCTGGTGAATAAATATTCATTATGGCTGTTTGGCGATAGGACAGGAATTAATAAAAAATACCAGAAAAAAAATAGCCGGGAGAAGGGACAGGTGGGCACAGTGATGAGTGGAGTGCTTTGTGTCCCCCTCCAATTCTATTTTGATTTAACCCCAACCCTCCCCTTCACTTTTTCATTAACGCAGGCTTTGTCTTTAAGGAAGGGGGTGCTACTTGTCACTGGCCACTTGGCTGTTTTTTCTTCCTGGTGGTGGAATACGAGAAAAGATTTCTGCACTGGTTTCTTCACTGTGTCATAAACTAATTTAAAAAGTAACCAGGAGAAGGGAGAGATTGGCTCTGCGACGAGTGGGGTGTTTTGTTTCCCCCATCGATTCTGTTTGGTTTTAATTTCTCCTGTCCCCTTCACCCCTGGTTCCATGTAAGTATTGCTCACTCCGGGCTTGGCTTGTCACTGGTTCCTTGGCCACATGGCTTTCCTGGTGGTAGTGCATTAATAAAGTTATTTGCAGTGATGTTTTCACTGTGTATTGCACTTACACACACAGACACACACGCGCGTGCACACACACACACTCCAACAGACAACATGGGTGCTCAGGAATAAAAGCACTACTCCTGTGTGGCAGTAGTTTAGGAGGGGTGGGGGAGGAGAGAAAGAAAACATAACCAGGAAATAAATATATAAACAAGGGATTTAGCATCTCCTCAGTTCAGGTGACTGACTTGGAGCTGGCTGGCCATAGCCAGCATGTACTGTTGCATTTCGTAACTGATTCCTGAGCTGGCTGGCCACACAGTGCATACTGTTATCTTTAAAGAACAGATTTCTGGCCAAAACAAGAACTAGGAGAAGGGAGGGGTGGGCACCATGGGGAGTGGAGTATTTTATTTCCCCCTCCCATTCTGTTTTGACTTAATCCCTACCCTCTCCTTCATCTTTGGTTTCGTGTAAGCTTTGCTCGTCTGGGCTTTCCTTGTCACCAGTTCAGAAAAAAATATAACCAGGAGATTTAGAAATTCCTCAATTGAGGGGACTGACTCGGAGCTGGGTGGCCGCGCCCAGTGTACTATGCACAGGTAAATAAAGGGAGGACTTGGTGACGGGATACCAGCCTCTGTGCAATTATTTCACTTCCATTTGTAACAGTCCTGGCCATTTCCAGTGGAGAGGAACAGAAATCCATCATTTTTCCCTGCCCTTATTAAGGACTTGGTCTATGTTTTCACTTTTCTAATGGACTGTCATCCAGTCTATTTACCCAATTGATTTCAAAAATATCTAGAATCACGGAATTACCCAGGGTCAGCCAAGGCCTTTGCCCAGATGATGTCGGGTTTTGAACATGGCACCTTTAGATCTGAGTTTCCAAACTGATTCAGCTTCATGGAAACTGCAAAATATAGAATGCAGTTGGCAACTGCTGCTTTGTAATTGTTTTAAGAGGTAGAGAGTTTACTAGTTTTAAACATAAAACTAACATTTTACTGAACATATCATGCTTTTTTTTGTGCACAAAGGTAAATGGATCGAATTCCCTTTTAATTCTCAGTCCAATAGAAATCATTGACGAAGAGTGGCAAGAGACTGACCTTTGATTACTCTTCTGATGCCACGCTTCCAGATCAGAGCTTCAATGAGTCAAATTGCGTTCACAAAACTGATTTCACTGGTTTGCATCATGCCATGGCTTCAAGTACCCCTTCTTTTTCCACTTCATTGGATAAGTACGCCCTCTAGTGTCCCCCGAATATTTCACATTCGCACTGAAGGTCTCAGGAATGATCCCTAGGCTGCCCGTGCATTACAGCTGCTAAAGTTACATTGAGTACCCTTCACTAAGGAGGGGATTGATAAGAACTCCTGATTCAACCTCACTCCCTCTACATCTGTGTGGCACAAAATGTTGGTGGATTGGCCGTACTGAATTGCCCGTAGTATCCAGGGATGTGCAGGCTAACTGGATTAGCCATAGTAATGGGGATGGGGTGAGATATTCTTGGAGGGTCGCTTAGGACTTGATGGGCAGAATGGTCTCTTTCTGCACTGTAGGGATTCTATGAAAAATTGGATCTTTTAGGATGTTAAAATGGTGATTTGATCTTGTAAGACAGTCTGAGTATGTTAAGTTCAGAATCAGATATAAAAAGATGGCAGGTTTCTGGTCACTATGCCAAGTTTATCAAGTGAGTGACTGAGAGGCATTGACCAGAGTAGATCTTGGCCGGTTCTGGGTTAGAAAAACCTTACTTTGTCCAGCAGTATGGATGTTATAGTTTGTGTCAGCTAATTTAAGAAGGGAAAGTCCAAGTGCTAAGAACTAGGAGCAGGAATGGGCAATTTAGTTCCTCAAGCCCGCCTGCCCTTTAACACCCTCTTCATGAACTTGCCTGCCCACACCCCATAGTCCTTCAACACATTACTAATTACAAATCTGTCCAATTTCCTCCGCACTCTGGGGAGTGAATTCCACAGATTGCCAATCCTTTGAGAGAAGCAATTATAGAACATAGAACATTAGAACATTACAGCGCAGTACAGGCCCTTCGGCCCTCGATGTTGAGCTGACATGTCATACCAATCTGAAGCCCATCTAACCTACACTATTCCTATGCTTGTCCAATGACGACTTAAATGTACTTAAAGTTGGTGAATCTACTACCGTTGCAGGCAGAGCATTCCATACCCTTACTACTCTCTGAGTAAAGAAACTACCTCTGACATCTGTCCTATATCTATCACCCCTCAATTTCAAGATATGCCCCTTTGTGCTCGCCGTCACCATACTTGGAAAAAGGCTCTCACTGTCCATCCTATCTAACCCTCTGATTATCTTATATGCCTCTATTTGACATATAAGCTCCTCTCTAGTGAAAACAGCTTCAAGTCCCTCAGCCTTTCCTCGTAAGACCTTCCCTCCATACAAGGCAACATCCTGGTAAATTTCCTCTGCAACCTTTCCAAAGCTTCCACATCCTTCTTATAATGCGGTGACCAGAACTATACACAATACTCCAAGTGCAGCCACACCAGAGTTTTGTACAGCTGTAGCATAACCTCATGGTTCTGGAACTTGATCCCTCTATTAATAAAAGCTAAAACATTGTATGCCTTCTTAACAACCCTGTCAACCTGGGTGGCAACTTTCAAGGATCTGTGTACCTGGACACCGAGATCTCTCTGCTCATCTACACTACCAAGAATCTTACCATTAGCCCAGTACTTTACATTCCTGTTCCTCCGACCAAAGTGAATCATCTTACACTTGTCCGCATTAGACTCCATTTGTCACCTCTCAGCCCAGCTCTGCAGCTTATCTATGTCTCTCTGTAACCTACAACATCCTTCGTCACTATCCACAACTCCACCGACCTTAGTGCCGTCTGCAAATCTACTAACCCACCCTTCTACGCCCTCATCCAGGTCGTTTATAAAAATGACGAACAGCAGTGGACCCAACGCCGACCCTCATGGTACACCACTAGTAACTGGACTCCAGGATGAACATTTCCCATCAACCACCACCCTCTGTCTTCTTTCAGCAAGCCCATTACTGATCCAAACTGCTATACCTCCCACAATCCCATTCTTCCGCATTTTGTATAATAGCGTCCTGTGGTGAATCTTATCCAACGCCTTGCTGAAATCCATATGCACCACATCAACCATTTTACTCTCATCTACCTGTTTGGTCACCTTCTCAAAGAACTTGAATTCCTCCTCATTCTCTGCTTTAAATCTCCCCTTTATCCTAAAGCTCTGGCCTCTCATTCCAGACTGCCCTGTATGAGAAAATATCATTTCTACATCTACTTTGTCAATCCTGTTTAGCACCTTATATCCCTCAATTAGATCTTCTCACATTCTTCTAAACTCCAAAGGGTATAAGCTTAAACTGATCAATCTCTCTTCATAAGACAAACCCTTATCTCTGAAATCAATCAAGGGAACCTCCTCTGAACTGGAATGCAGTGCAACCACAGCCTTCCTCAGGTAAGGGGACCAGAACGTTACACAATATTCTGTGCACAACAGTGCAGTCATGCGAAGACATTGTATTGATGGAGCAATACTCTATTCCCTGAGCAGTAAATGCCAAATTCCATTTGCTTTCCTTCTTACCTGCAAACTAGCTCTCGGTGAATTATGGACAAGGGCACCCTCTGCACCAAAGCCTTTTTTTCCCTCTCAGTTAGAATCATAGAATCTCCACAATGCAGAAAGTGCCCATTCAGCCCATCAAGTTTGCACCAACCCTCTCAGGTGCAATTCTGTCAGAATCATCCTCCCACCCTGTCCCTATAACCCCACAATTACCACGGCTAATCCATTAGCCTCTACACCTCTGGGACTGAGAGAGGAAACTGGAGCACTTGGAGGAAACCCACACAGACATGGGGAAGACGTGCAAACTCCATACTCCCAAGCGTGGACTTGAATCCAGGTCCCTGGCACTGTGAAGCAGCAGTGCTAACCACTGAGGCACCATGCCACCTCTGAGTGTCTCTCCATTTAGAAAATAAGTTACCTTTCTATCCTCCTGACCACAATGGACAACCTCACACTGAGGTTAAATTCATCTACCAAATTTTGGCCCATCCACCCAACCTATCCATATCGACTTTGTCTTAACTTTGCATTTTAATTCTACATTGTAGTTTATTTTTCCACCTATTTCTGAATTGTGCAGTTTTTGCTAGAGTAACTTCTACCTTTACATCTAAATCATGCACGTAGCTTGTAAATAGTTGTGACCAGAGGATCAAACTGTGTGGCACCCTACGAATTACATCTTTCCAACAAAAGAAAACGTACCTATTTATCCTGACTCTCTGCTTTCTTTTGTTTCAACTGTAGTTTGATAGTATCCTTGCAGTGGGTCACAAGATTCAAGTTCCATTCCAAGATTTGAGAACCAAAATTAATGTCTCCAGTACAGTAATGACCCTAAACAGTGACACTGACCCTAAACAGTGATGCTGACTCTTTAAAAAAAGGGGACAGCACGGTGGCACAGTGGCTAGCACTGCTGCCTTACAGTGCCAGGGACCCAGATTCAATTCCCACCTCAGGCAACTGTCTGTGTGGAGTTTGCACATTCTCCCTGTGTCTGTGTGGGTTTCCTCCGGGTGCTCCAGTTTCCTCCCACAGTCCAAAAATGTGCAAGTTAGGTGAATTGACCGTGCTAAATTGCCTGTAGTGTTAGGTGAAGGGGTAAATGTAGGGGAATGGGAATGGGTGGGTTGCTCTTCAGAGGGTCGGTGTGGACTTGTTGGGCCGAAGGGCCTGTTTCCACACTGTAAGTAATCTAAAAAAAAATGAGTGACTGCTGCACCATTAAATCTGCTGGTTTTTGGTGAAAATAGATTTTTCATTGTAACATTGCAATTTGTGTGAGCATGCTGACTACAAATTAGGTAATATGTTTCCTACATTACAACAATGACTAACAGCACAATTATTGGTACATGAAAGATGTTATAACTTGTTAAAACCTGCGCATTTATTTTGTTTAAAAGATTGGCTTTATTGAACTTCTAAAGTAGCTGCCACTAACCACAGAGCGTACACACTTTCTAAAGATCCAGACGCTTCTAAAAGTAGATCGTAGGTGAACCCAGCTGGACAGATCACCCCTGTGGAATGGTTTGCTTGCTTTCATGTGGAAATGCCGCAAAGCAGCAAAACAAAGAGGTTGAGTCTCCAAGCCTGGCTCAGTAACAGGAAAAGCATCTCAAATTTCATTCTCTGCACAGTGGTGTTGAAAACAACTATCCCTCGCTCAATAAGTATTAACAATGGATCTAACCAAGGCTGGAGAAACTCCATCATTAACTTAAATAACTCATTAATGGCCATCTATTGTTCATTAATAATATTTGATGACCAGAGTCACATGATTGCAATTTTAAAAAATATTTGCAGAGCTTTAATCACATGTTCTGAAACGTTGGCATAGCTTGGTACCATCAGGTAAGAAAGCAATAGACTCCAGGTTACCAGCAATACCTGCCTGAAAGGCAGAGACCTGATTCTCAAGGATCTTGAACTCACCTTGAAAATGAAACTGATTCGCCATCTACCACACTTACACAAATTTGTCATCTCATGTCGGTTTCTTATCCCACCTGTGAAGGAACTCTTCAATTCGTGACTCAAGCTGCTTGCATTCTGATCTTCAAGTGAACTGCTAATCATATTTTGTAATTTTTATATCCATAGACACAACACTCCTTTCTTTTAATATATGTTTGTGTTTGTGTGTGTGCATTCAGCCAAATCACAGCAGACCTGGGAGGAACCAGTGTAGGTGAGGTCACAGCACAGGGACAGGTAAATGCATAGTTGTTAATGTGTATCCTTGCTGTAAGTCTACGGTACTGAGTAGAGTGGGTTCTTTCTTGAATATATGTTTTATTGAGATCTGTCTCTTGATAAGTTTTAAAAATATAAACCATGAGTACTAAATTAGCCTGGAGCACTGCTTTGTGGAGCAAAAAGATGGCGTTATTTTCTGAGTCTGTAGATTGTGAAGGAACAAAGACAGCCTTGAGTAGAGTGATATGCTCTTCCTGTCAGATGTGGGAGTTTAGGGAGAGTTTCCATGTTACTGATGATTATGTCTGCAGGAAGTGTCTTTGGTTACAAATCCTATCAGATCGCATGGACCAGGTGGAGCACCAGTTAGCGGCAATGAGGAATTTGCAGGAGCCAGGGGGTGTGATGGATGACAGTTATAGGAAGTTAGAAAAGTTGCAGAAATAGTCAGGTAGATGGATTAACTCCAGGAAAGGTAAGAGAGGTAGGCTGTTAGTGCAGGAGTCTTCTGTAGCTATGCCCATATCAAACAAGTATGCTATTTTAGAAAATGTAGGGGGTGATGGACTCTCAGGGGAATGCAGCACAAACAGCCAGGTTTCTGGTACTGAGACTTGCTCTACTGTAATGAGGGGTATGTCGGGCTCAGAGCAATCAATTGTGATAGGGGACTCTTTAGTCAGAGGCACAGGCAGACGTATGTTTCTGTAGCTAGCAGCGAAAAATCAGAGTGGTGTGTTACGTCCCTGGTGCCAGGATCAAGGATGTCTCAGAGAGGGTCAGAATGTTCTCAAGGGGGAGAAGGACCAGCAGGAGGTCATTGTGCACATTGAAACTATTGAACTAATGACATAGGAAGGGAAAGGATGAGATTCTGAAGGGGAAAAGGTAGAAAGTTAGGCAGGAATTTAAGAAGGAGGTCCTCAAGAGTAATAATATCTAGCTTATGTCTGGTGCTATGAGACAATGAGTGTAGGAATAGGAGGATAGAGCTGATGAATGCATGGCTGAGGAACTGGTGTATGGGAGAAGGATTCACATTTTTGGATCATTGAAATCTCTTCTGAAGTAGAATTGACTTGTACAAGAAAGATGGATTGCACCTGAATTGGAAGTGGACTCATATACTGACAGGGAGATTTGCTAGAACTGCACGGATTTAAATTAGTAAAGTGGGGGTGTGAGACCCAGGGCAATACTGAGAAAAGAGATCAATCTGAGACTGGTACAGTTGGAAAAAGGTGCGAGTCAAACAGTCAGGGCAGGCAGGAACAAAACAGAGAACAAGGTAGGACTGGTAAATTAAACTGCATTTACTTCGATGTAAGAGGCCTAACAGGGAAGGCAGATGAACTCAGGGCATGGTTAGGAACATGGGACATCATAGCAATTACAGAAACATGGCTCAGGGATGGACAGGATTGGCAGCTTAATGTTTCAGGACATTTTTGCTATAAATGCTACAAGGAGGATAGGAAGGGGGCAAGAGAGGAGGGGGAGTGGCGTTTTTGATAAGGGATAGCATTACAGCTGTACCGAGGAAGGATATTCCCAGAAATACATCCAGGGAAGTTATTTGGATGGAACTGAGAAATAAGAAAGGAATGATCACCTTATTGGGATTGTATTATAGACCCCCTAATAGTCAGTGGGAAATTGAAAAACAAATTTGTGAGGAGATTTCAGTTATCTGTAAGAATAATACTGTGGTTATGGTCGGGGATTTTACTTTCAAAACATAGACTGGGACTGCCATAGTGTCAAGGGTTTAGATGCAGAGGAATTTGTTAAGTGTGTACAAAAAAAGTTTCTGATTCAGTATGTGGATGTACCAAATAAAGAAGGTGCAAAACGTGACCTACTCCTGGGAAATAAGGCAGGGCAGGTGACTGAGGTGTCAGTGGGGGAGCACTTTGGGGACCAGCGACCATAATTCCATTAGTTTTAAAATAGTGATGGAAAAGGATAGACCAGATCTAAAATTTGAAGTTCTAAATTGGAGAAAGGCTAATTTTGACAGTATTAGGCAAGAACTTTCAAAAGTCGACTGGGGACAGATGTTTGCAGTTAAAGGGACGGCTGGAAAATGGGAAATCTTCAAAAATTAGAGTACGAGAGTCTAGAGACAGTATGTTTCTGTGAGGGTAGAAGGAAAATCTGGTAGGTATAGGGATGCTGATGAATAAAGAAATTGAGGGTTTGCCTAAGATAAAGAAGGAAGCATGTGTCAGATATAGACAAGATAGATCGAGTGAATCCTTAGAAGAGTATAAAGGCAGTAGGGGTATGCTTGAGAGGGAAATCAAGAGGGCAAAAAGGGGACATGAGATAGCTTTGGCAAATAGGGTTAAGGAGAATCCAAAGGGATCTTATAAACACATTAAGGACAAAAGGGGAACTGGGGAGAGAATAGGGCCCCTCAAAGATCAGCAAGACAGCCGATGTGTAGAACTGCAGGAGATGGGGGAGATACTAAATGAGTATTTTGCATCAGTTTTTGCTGTGGAGAAGGACATGGAAGTTGTAGAATGTGGAGAAATAGATGGTGACATCTTGAAAAATGTCCATATTACAGAGGAGGAAGTGCCGGAGTTCTTGAAGCACTTAAAAGTGGATAAATCCCCATGACCTGATCAGGGGTACCTGAGAGCTCAGTGGGAAGCTAGGGAAATGATTGCTGGTCCCTTTGCTAAGATATTTGTATCACCCATAGTCACAAGTGAGGTGCCGGAAGACTGGAGGTTGGCTAAAGTGGTGCCACTATTTCAGAAAAGTGATAAGGAAAAGCCAGAGAACTATTGACTGGTGAGCCCAACATTGGTGGTGGGCAAGTTGTTGGAAGGAATCCTGAGGGACAGGATGTACATGTATTTGGAAAGGCAAGGACTGAGTAGGGATAGGGTCAACATGGCTTTGTGCATGTGAAATCATGTCTCATGAACTTGATTGAGATTTTTGAAGAAACAACCAAGAGGATTGATGAGGGCAGAATGTATATATGATCTATATGGACTTCAGTAAGGCATTCAACAAGGTTCCCTATGGGAGACTGCTTAGCAAGGTTAGATCTCACGAAACACAGAGAGAACTGGCTATTTGGTACAGAACTGATTCAAAGGTAAAAGGCAAAGAGTGGTGGTGGAGGGTTACTTTTCCCACTGGAGGCTGTGACCAGTGGTGTACCACAAGGATTGTAAATGATTTGGATGTGAACGTAGGAGGTATACTTAGTAAGCTTGCAGATGACACCAAAATTGGAGGTGTAGTGGACAGCAAAGAAGGTTACCTCAGATTACAACAGGATCTTGATCAAATGGGCCAGTGGGCTGAGAAGTGGCAGATGAAGTTTAATTTAGATAAATGTGAGGTACTGCATTTTGGAAAGGCAAATCAGAGCAGGGCTTATGCACTTAAAGAGAGCTTGGAGTGCAGGTTCATAGTTCTTTGAAAGTGGAGTTGCCGTAGATAGCATAGTGAAGAAGATGTTGGTATGCTTTCCTTTGTTGGTCAAAGCATTAAGTATCAGAGTTGGGAGGTCATGCTGTGGCTGTACAGGACATTGGTTAGGCCACTTTTGGAATATTGCATGCAATCCTGGTCTCATTCCTATTGGAAGGATGTTGTGAAACTTGGAAGTGTTCTGAAAAGATTTACAGGGATGTCACCAGGGTTGGAGGAGTTGAGCTACAGGGAGAGGCTGAACAGGCTGGGGCTATTTTCCCTCGAGTGTTGGAGGCTGAAAGGTGACTTTATAGAGGTTTATAAAATCATGAGTGGCATGGATAGAGTAAATAGGCAAGGTATTTTCCCTGGATGGGGGAGTCCAGAACTAGAGGGCATAGGTTTAGAGGGAGCGGGGAAAGATATATAAGAGACCTAAGGGGCAATGTTTTCACGCAGAAGGTGGTACGTTTATGGGATGAGCTGTCAGAGGAAGTGGTGGAGGCTGGTACAATTACAGCATTTAAAAGGCATCTGGATGGGAATATGAATAGGAAGGGTTTAGAGGGATATGGGCCAAGTGCTGGCAAATGGGACTAGATTAATTAACGATATCTGGTTGGCATGGGTGAGTTGGACCGGCGAGTCTGTTTCCGTGCTGTACATGTCTATGACTCTATTCAATGTGACTTTAAGTAATATTCCTGCTTTGAATCTGAGAGAACCTGTTGTGCGTCATTTTAGAATTAACTTCGCACAAGGAGAGCTTTGTGAAAAATGCCGCAGTCTTTTGAAAGTTGAATCACCCTGACTAGTGGCAAGGGGAATAAAAAGATGCAGTTTTTCACTCTCCTGAGATGTAACACTACATTTCAAAAGGAATTCACAGAGTGTAAGTCTCGTTTAGATACCCAGTTATCATAAAAAAATGCTTGATAAATGAGAATTTGTCCTTGTTTTATATTTTATACTGTTGTCTTTGATCCAGTAAGCTCTGTCATAGAAACACACATTTATGGTCAACCATCAGGTTTGCGTGATTATTAGACACTCGTAGGTGCTGTATTCCAGGCATAGACCAAAACGCCCAGAACTGTGAACAATAACAAATTGATCATGCAGTTAAGATATGCAAATAATGTATTATTGAAATACATTTGTTTGGCAGTATTCCAACTCAGAAGAAACAAGTATTAACATAGCAATTTTACAAAACAAATCTTACAAACCTACTAAGGGATCAAATTAACAGATACATTTTCTCAGGAAAGACAGGAATTGCACATGCCTTGAGATGGGAGCAATAGATGTTGTTGCTGAGTGTTATTTTTATTTGTTTATATGAGGTGGGCATTGCTGGCTCGGTCAGTATCTATTGTCCATCCCAACACGACACATGAAGAGGTAGTGTTGAGCTGTTTTGTTAAACTGCTTGTAGTCCTTGAGGTACAGGTATAACCCCAGTGTTGTTAGGATTAGTGCTCTAAGATTTTGACCCAATGACATTGAACAATAGTGATACGTTCCAAGTCTGGAAGGTGTGTGACTTGGAGAGAACGTGCAGGTGGTAGCATTTCCTTGCAACTGCTGTCAACATCCTTCCAGTTGGTAGGCAACACAAACTTACGGAAAAAGGAGTCTTGGTGAATTCATAAAATCTGTGGAAACAGGCCCTTCGGCCCAAACTGACCCTCCAAAAAGTAACCCACCCAGACCCATTCCCCTACATTTACCCCTGACTAATGCACCTAGCCTACGCATCCCTATACACTATGGGTAATTTAGCATAGCCAATTCACCTCAACTGCGCATCTTTGGATTGTGAGAGGAAACCAGAGCACCCAGCGGAAATCCACGCAGACACAGGGAGAATGTGTAAACTCCACACAGACAGTTGCCCGAGGCTAGATTTGAAACTGGGTCCCTGGCACTGTGAGGCAGCAGTACTAACAACTGAGCTACCGTGCCACCCAATTACTGCAGTGCTTCTTGCAAGGGTCCATACATCTACCACTGTGGTGAAGGGGCTGGACGCTGAAGGTGATTTTTGGGGTCCCAGTCAAGTGGGCTGCTTTGTCCTGGATGATGTCAAGCATTTTGAGTGTTGTTGCACTCACTCAGACAAGTGGGAGTATTCGATCACATTTCCGACTTTGCCTTGCAGATGGTAAGCAGGCTTTGGGGATTCAGGAGGTGAGTTTCCCACCACAGTGCTCCTAGTCTCTGATCTGCTCTTATTGATAGTGGAGGGAATTCAGTTTGGCAATGCCATTGAGTATCAAGTGATGATGGTTAGATTCTTGCGAGTTGGAGATGATCAATGTCTGTCTGTCATTTGTGTGATGCAAATGCTACTTGCTACTTGTCAGGCCAAGTCTGGCTATTGTCCAGATCTTGCTGCATTTGAACATGGGCTGCTTCAGTATCTGAGGAGTCACCTCTGGTGCTGAGCAATCATTGGTGAAATATCCCCATGTCTGACCTCATAACGAAGAGTGAGATTCTGGTAAAGACCAAAAATACACTTGCCCATTACCCACACAAGAAACAGGCAACACATCCTTTGCATCTGCAAATAAGAGAATGATTGAGTCCTAAACTGCAAGATTGGTTGGCACAAACTGCAGTTGGTGCCTGGATTGTTCTCCTTGTGCCCTGTGTGCCCCAATATTGGGCATTGTCCTAACTGCATTGTGCTTGCTGACTTCATTCTTTTCTGCTATACATTGCCAGCCAGTTGTGTGTGGCTGTAAATTGATCAAGAATGGACATTAGCTTTGTGAACATTGTTGGCTGTCGTGCCTGATGTACATCACATTTCAGTCCTGTCCATGTACCACCCAATATGTCCCAATGCTTCACCCTTCATCTGTCCCGAATATACTCCTGTGCTAAAATACCAGGAAACTAGCCAAGGTGAAGCTGAGTTTGCCTCACAGCATGTTTTTCTTTTGTCAATGTCAGGTTTGTAATTTTCTTTTTGTAAGTTGCATGCCTGAGTCTCCAGCAGGCAATCTACTTTGTAGCTGCTCAGATGCAATGAAGCAGAAAACGCGAGATGATCTGATATTCTCAATCTTCCATTGGCTGGTCTATCAGTCTCTCAGCATCTGCTCTCCCAAATGCTATGCTACAAGAAGGAAGATACTGTTCATCCTGATGAGAGACATCTCATGTAGACTTGCTGCTGTTTCACAATGCTTTTTTATTGGAATGACTAAATTCAGGAGTCAAAAATCACAGCGGAGTGCCCAGATGATGTGATTTTAAAGGGAATCTACGTGGATATGCAGGGGCCTGGGTGAACATAAATTGAGCAGCACCCTCTGGGAGTCCTCAGATGTGAAGACCCAGCTGATAGGGTGGTGATGCCCTCATGCTGTTATCACTCTACTGTTAATCCAGTGACCCAGGTAACATTCTGGGGACCCAGATTCGAATCCCATCACAAAAGATGGTGGAATTTAAATTTAGTGAAACAAGTATTTGGAATTAAGAGTTGATTGATGGCCATGAAGCTATTGCCAATTATGGGGAAAAAAATCTGGTGCACTAATGAAACTGCCATCCTTTCCTGGTCTGGCCTAGGTGTGATTCCAGACCCATGACATGGGCAATTAAGGATGGGCAATGAATGCTGACCGAGCTCAGAGATGCCCACATGAATAAAAACAATCCTCAACATTGACTCTGGACCCCATTAAGTCTCATGGCTTCAGGTTAAACATGGGCAAGGAAACCTTCTACTAATCACCATATATTGTCCTCCCTTGGCAAATGAAAGGGTACTTCTCCATGTTGAACAACACGTGGAGAGAGTATTGAGGGTGACAAGGGCACAGAAAGCCCTCTAAGTGGGAGATTTCAATGTCCACCATGATGAGTGGCTCCCAAGTAGCACGACTGATCGTGCTGGTCAGGTCCTAAAGGACTTAGCTGCTCGACTGGGTGTGGTGAGGGAACCAACAAGAGGGAAAAATAAACTTGACCTCAACCTTACCAATCTTCCAGCTATAGCTACATCTATCCATGAGAGAATAACCACCTCACAGTTCTTGTGGAGATGAAGCCCAGCTTTCACATTGAGAATACCCTCCATCATGCTGTGTGACATTATCACAGTGCTAAATGGGACAGATTTCAAACAGATCTAACAACTCAAAACTGGGCATCCATGAGGCACTGTGGGCCAGCAACAGCAGCAGAATTATACTCCAGCACAATCTGCAACCTCATGGCCCGGCATATCCCCCACTCAACCATTGCCAGCAAGGCGGGGGGGGGGGTCAACCCTGGCTCAATGCAGACTGCAGGAGTGCATGATAGCAGTAACACCAGGCATACCTGAAGATGAGGTGTCACCCTGATGAAGTTACCAAATAGGACCACTTGCAGCCAAACAGCATAAGCAGCAATGATAGACAGAGCTAAGCGATCCCACAATCAAAAGATTTACAGTCCTGAATGGTGGTGGACAATTAAACAACTCACTGGAGGAGGAGGAGGAGGCTCCACAAGTATCCCCATCCTCAAAGATGGAAGAGCCCAGCAAAGCAGTGCAAAAATAAGGCTAAAGCATTCACAGCAATCTACTGCCAAACGTGCTGAGTGGATGATCCATTTCGGCTTCTTCCACTGGTCCCCAGCATTACAGACACCAGTCTTCAGCCAATCAGATTCACTCTATGTGCTATCAAGGAACGGTTGGGGGCACTGAAAACTGCAAAGGCTATGGGCCTTAACAACATTCCAGCAACAGTACTGAAGCCTTGTGCTCCAGAACTTCCCATTTCCCTCGCCAAGCTGATGCAGTACAATTACAATACTAGCATCAATGTGACAATGTGGAAAACTTCCCAGGTATCCCTTACATAAAAAGCAGGACAAACCATCCCAGCCAGTTACTACAGTCTACTGTCGATCATCAGTAAAGTGATGGAAGGTGTCATCAATGCTGCAATCAAGCAGATAACCTGCTCAGTGATGCCCAGTTTGGGTTCTGCCAGGGCCTCAGCTCCTCACCTCATCACAGCCTTGGTTCAAAGATGGACAAAAGAACTGAATTCCAGAGGGGAGGTGAGAGTGATGGTCTTTGACATCACAGCTGCATTTGACCAAGTGTGGCAACAAGGAACCATGGCAAAAATGGAATCAGTGGGTATCAGGGACAAACTCTTCGCTGGTTAGAGTCATACCTGGCACATAGGAAGATGGCTGCGGTTGTTGGAGGTCAATTATCTCAACGCTAGGACATCTCTGCAGGAGTTCCTTAGGGTAGTATCCTAAGCCCAAACATCTTCAGCTACTTTATCAATGACCTTCTCTCAATCATTGGAAGTGGGGATGTTCACTGATGTTCATCTCCCTTTGTGACGCGTCAGATCCTGAAGCAGTCCATGTTCAAATGCAACAAGATGTGGACAACATCCAGGCTTAGGCTGACAAGTGATATGTAACATTTGTGCCACACAAATGCCAGGTAATGATCATCACCAATAAGAAGCAATCTAATCACTATCCCTTGATATTCAATGATGTTATCATCTCTGAATTCCCCACTGCAAGCATCCTGAGCATTACCATTGATCAGAAACTCAACTGGACTCAACTAATAAACACAGTGGTGACAAGAGCAGGTCAAAGCTAGCAATATTGTGGCGAGCAACTCACCTCCTGACTCCCCAAGCCTGTCCATCATCTGCAAGATACAAAAATGAAGTTAAAAATCACACAACACTAGCTAGTGTGCTTCCAATTAAACCTGTTGGATTATAACCTGTTGTTGTGTGATTTTTAACTTTGTACACCCCAATCCAACACCGGCATCTCCAAATCACAAGTCAGGAATGTGATGGAGTACTCCCCACTTGCCTGGCTTCAATAACACTCAACAGACTTGACACCATCCTGGACAAAGCAGCCCTCTTGATTGACGCTGCATCCACAAGCATCCACTCCTTCCACCACTGATACTCAGTCCCAGCAGTGTGTAATATCTACAAGATGCACCGCAGAAATTGACCAAAGGTCCTCAGACAGCACCTTCCAAACCCACGACCACTTCCACCTAGAAGGACAAGGGCAGCAGATAGATGGAAACACCACCAACTTCACGTTCCTCTCCAAGCCACTCACCATCCTGACTTGGAAATATATCGCCGTTCCTTCACTGTCACTGGGTCAAAGTCCTGGAATGCTCTCCCTTATGGTATTGTGGGTCAACCCAGAGCAGGTGGACTGTAGCGGTTCAAGAAGGCAGCTCACCATCACCTTCTCAAGGGCAACAGGGATGGGTAATAGCCAGACAGTGATGTTCACATCTCAACTGTTAAATAAAAAAAATCACTGGGGAATTTAATTACACTGAAACATGACCCCCAAGTATTTAAATTCGGTACTTTGTAGCTGTCTTCTTAGTAAAAGTTACAAACACACTTTCCAGAATACTGATGAGAATCAGATCAAACCACAAGAAAAAATATATAGAATAAGGAATATGAAATAATACATGGGACTAGAAGACAACAATTCCCCTGAACATGTTAATCTAAAACCAATAGTTGGCTGTAGAGTTCATGGATACATTGCTTTGGATCTTGATAGTAAGGCACTTGGAACATTATAATACAATTGGGCAGAATCAATGAAAGGAATATTAACTCTAATGCTCTGGTGTCTGGATTATTGAAGACTGGGCTATGGTCCAAGGTGTATCTTAGGACTCCAGGGAGAGCAAAGTGGAAAACAAGGTGTTCAGTCCTTAGGCTTTACACCATTGCGGTCTCAATATTGAATCCCATAACTTCCGAAATGTGATACTTTTTCTCTGTTCTTCTAACATTCTTCCCCGTTTCCTCTGGCCTTGTCTTGTTTGTGTCTAATTTACTTGGCTGTCTATGGAGAGGACACATTTGCAGCCTGAATTTACATCTGCTGTACCTCTCTTTTTCTGTCTCAACACCATGAGCAGCCCCTTTGTCTTCTGCACTGAACTTTTACACCATCTAGTCCCCTCACACCTCCTCTTCCTTAGTCCAAAATACTTCAAAAAATAATTTTCCAACATTTTCCAATTCTGAAGAAGAGTCATACTGACCTCAAAATGTTAATTATGTTTCTCTCTCAAGAGATGCTATCAGACTTGTTGAGTTTCTCTGTGATTGACAAATCAAGTTGGAAATATCGAGGTAAGGAATTTATAATAGCCTTTATGAAAAAGGACTTGTGAGTATAAAGTAAAAGAAAAATGCAATATTTCAGGCTTAATGCAATAATATCTAGAGTACTATGAATAACGTTTCTCTCCTTAGCTAAGGAAGGGTCTAAAAGCAAGATACAGGGTTACTTGTACACAAACACAGAAAGCTAGCACAACAATGTAGCAGGTAATCAGGAAGGTTAATTGAATGTTGGCCCTTATTTCAAGGGGGTTGGACTTTGTGACGAGGGAGGTCTTACTGCGACTGTACAAGTTATTGGTGAGATCACATCTGGAGTACTTTGAGCAATTCTGAACACCTTATTTAAGAAAAGAAGAATAATCTTTTTATTGTCACGTGTAGTCTATTCTAGGAGTGCAGTGAAAAACTTTTATAATACCTGCCTCCTTATGGTGACATCTTAGGTATAAGTAGCCAGGTACAATTCTTGGCAACAGCAGAGGAATGAAATTGTTGCATTATTTTACAGAGTTGAAAATGAGTTTAAAAAGGACATCATCAAATGATTAACATGACGGTAATGTAAGAAATCTCAAATAGATATTAGTGTAGCAGCTCAGCGCAGGGACTCTGCATGTGGGCTGACTGCCTGCACCAGACTCCAGTTCAATAGTCGTCCCCACACTGTTCGGAGACCCAGACCACTCTGTACTGGTACTCAGCTGCTCGCACGTAAGTAGAGAAAGTGAAGACAGCAGATGCTGGAGATCAGAGTCGAGAGGGTGGTGCTGGAAAAGCACAGCAGGGCAGGCAGTATCGGAGGAGCAGGGGAATTGGCAATAAAAGCATAAACCTATTGAAGGGCTTATGCCTGAAATGTTAATTTTCCTGCTCCTCGGATGCTGCCTGACCTGCTGTGCTTTTCCAGCACCACACTGATTGAAGGTAAGGCCCAGGACAGACTGGCCCGCACTGGTCTCCGCCCGGGTCTCACCATCTGCACGATACTCCAGGGCTATCAACCCACACTGTTCCAGGGCTCACAGCTCACACTGTTCCAGGGCTCACAGCTCACACTGATCCCGGACTCAAAGCTCACACTGTTCCTGGTCTCACAGCTCACACTGTTCCCAGACTCACAGCTCACACTGTTCCTGGACTCACAGCTCACACTGTTCCAGGGCTCACAGCTCACACTGTTCCCGGACTCACAGCTCACACTGATCCCGGACTCATAGCTCACACTGTTCCAGTGCTCACAGCTCACACTGTTCCAGGACTCACAGGTCACACTGTTCCAGGACTCACAGGTCACACTGTGCCATGGCTCACAGCTCACACTGTTCCCAGACTCACAGCTCACACTGTTCCAGGACTCACAGCTCAAACTGTCCACGGACGCACAGTCGACATTTTTCCAGGGCTTACAGTTCACACTGTTCCCACACTCACAGTCCGCAATATCTTCTGACTCACAGCTCGCACTGTTCCCGGGCTTACAGCTCACAGTGTTCACGGAATCACAGCTCACACTGTTCCCGGAGTCACAGCTCACACTGTTCCCGGAGTCACAGCTCACACTGTTCCCAGACTCACAGCTCACACTGTTCCCGGACCCATATCCCACACTGTTCCAAGACTCACAGCTCACAGTGTTCCAGGGCTCACAGCTCACACTGTTCCAGGACTCAGAGCCCACACTTTTCAAGTACTCACAGCTCACACTCTTCCTGGTCTCACAGCTCACACTGTTCCAGGGCTCACAGCTAAAACTGTCACCGATCGCACAGTCCACACTGTTCCAGGCCTCACAGCTCACACTGTTCCCGGATTCGCAGCTCACACTGTTCCAGGGCTCACAGGCCAAACTGTTCCAAGGATCGTAGCTCGCACTGCTCCGGGACTCACAGCTCACACTATTCCCGGACTCACAGCTCACACTGTTCCCGGACCCATTTCCCACACTGTTCCAGGACTCACAGCTCACACTATTCCCGGACTCACAGCTCACACTGTTCCCGGACCCATATCCCACACTGTTCCAGGACTCACAGCTCACACTATTCCCGGACTCACAGCTCACACTGTTCCCAGACTCACAGCTCACGCTGTTCCAGGACTCACAGCTCACACTGTTCCAGGGCTCACAGCTCACACTGTTCCCGGATCCACAGACCACACTGTTCCAGGACTCACAGCTGACACTGTTCCCGGACTCACAGCTCACGCTGTTCCCAGACTCACAGCTCACAATGTTCCCGGACCTACAGCCCACACTGTTACAGGGCTCACAGCGCACACTGTTCCCAGACCCACAGCCCATTCTGTTCCAGGGCTCAAAGCTCACACTATTCCCGGATTCACAGCTCACACTGTTCCTGGACTCCCAGCTCACACTGTTCCTGGACTCACAGCTCCCACTGTTCCCGGAATCACAACTCACACTGTTCACTGGCTCACAGCTCACAATGTTCCCGGACTCACAGCTCACACTGTTCCTGGACTCCCAGCTCACACTGTTCCTGGACTCACAGCTCCCACTGTTCACGGAATCACAGCTCACACTGTTCCTGGACTCCCAGCTCACACTGTTCCTGGACTCACAGCTCACACTGTCCCAGGGCTCACAACTCACACTGTTCCAGGGCTCACAGCTCACACTTTTCCCGGACTCACAGGTCACACTGTTTCCAGACTCACAGCTCACACTGTTGCCGGACTCACAGCTCACACTGTTCCAGGGCTCACAGCTCACACTGTTCCCAGATTCACAACTCACACTGTTCCAGGGCTCACAGCCCACACTGTTCCCGGACTCATAGCTCACACTGTTTCCGGACTCACAGCTCACACTGTTCCTGGGCTCACAGCTCACACTGTTCCCGGATCCACAGACCACACTGTTCCAGGACTCACAGCTGACACTGTTCCCGGACTCACAGCTCACGCTGTTCCCAGACTCACAGCTCACAATGTTCCCAGACCCACAGCCCATTCTGTTCCAGGGCTCAAGGCTCACACTATTTCCGGGTTCACAGCTCACACTGTTCCTGGACTCCCAGCTCACACTGTTCCTGGACTCACAGCTCCCACTGTTCACGGAATCACAGCTCACACTGTTCACTGGCTCACAGCTCACACTGTTCCTGGACTCACAGCTCACAATGTTCCCGGACTCACAGCTCACAATGTTCTCGGACTCACAGCTCATACTGTTCCCGGTCTCACAGCTCACACTGTTGCCGGTCTCACAGCTCACACTGTTCCCAGACTCACAGCTCACTCTGTTCCCAGACTCACAGCTCACTCTTTTCCCGGACTCACAGCTCACACTGTTCCCGGTCTCACAGCTCACACTGTTCCCGGAATCACAGCTCACACTGTTTCCGGACTCACAGCTCATACTGTTCAAGGAATCACAGCTCAAGCTTTTCCAGTGCTATAGCTCACACTGTTCCCGGACTCACAGCTCACACTGTTCCCGGACTCTCAGCTGACACTCTTACAGGGCTCACAGCTCACACTGTTCCAGTGCTCACAGCTCACACTGTTCCCAGTGCTCACAGCCCACACTGTTCCTCGTCTCACAGCCCACAATGTTCCTGGTCTCACAGCCCACAATGTTCCTGGTCTCACAGCCCACAATGTTCTTGGGCTCACAGTTCACACTGTTCTTGGACTCACAGCTCACACTGTTCCAGGGCTCACAGATCACACTTCCTGGACTCACAGCTCACACTGGTCTTGGACTGACAGCTCACACTGTTCCAGGGCTCACAGCTCACACTGTTCCTGAAGTCACAGCTCACAATGTTCCTGAACTCGCAGCCCACACTTTCCGAGCTCAAAGCGCACACTGTTGCAGGACTCACATCTCAAACTGTATCAGGGGTCACAGACCACACTGTTCCAGTGCTCAAAGCTCACATTATTCCCAGACTCACAGCGCACACTGTTGCCGGACTCACAGCCCATACTGTTCCGGGGTTTACAGCTCACACTGTTCCAGGACTCACAGCTCGCATTGTTCCTGGACACACAGCCCACACTGTTCCCGGACTCACAACTCACACTGTTCCAGGGCTCGCAGCTCACACTGTTCCCGGACTCACAGCTCACACTGTTCCCGGACTCACAGCTCACATTGTTCCCGGACTCACAGCTCACACTGTTCCAGGGCTCACAGCTCACACTGTTCCCAGACTCACAACTCACACTGTTCCAGGGCTCACAGCTCACACTGTTCCAGGGCTCACAGATCACACTTCCTGGACTCACAGCTCACACTGGTCTTGGACTGACAGCTCACACTGTTCCAGGGCTCACAGCTCACACTGCTCCCGGACTCACAGCTCACACCGTTGCAAGACTCGCAGCTCACACTGTTCCCAAACTCACAGCTCACACTGTTCCCAGACTCACAACTCACACTGTTCCCAGACTCACAACTCACACTGTTCCAGGGCTCACAGCTCACACTGTCCCAGGGCTCACAGCTCACACTGTTCCCGGACTCACAGCTCACACTGTTTCCGGACTCACAGCTCACACTGTTTCCGGACTCACAGCTCACACTGTTCCCGGACTCACAGCTCACACTGTTTCCGGACTCACAGCTCACACTGTTCCCGGACTCACAGCTCACACTGTTTCCGGACTCACAGCTCACACTGTTCCCGGACTCACAGGTCACACTGTTCCCGGACTCACAGCTCACGCTGTTCCCAGACTCACAGCTCACAATGTTCCCGGACCTACAGCCCACACTGTTCCAGGGCTCACAGCGCACACTGTTCCCAGACCCAAAGCCCATTCTGTTCCAGGGCTCAAAGCTCACACTATTCCCGGATTCACAGCTCACACTGTTCCTGGACTCCCAGCTCACACTGTTCCCAGACTCACAGCTCCCACTGTTCCCGGAATCACAGTTCACACTGTTCCCGGACTTACAGCACACACTGTTCCCGGTCTCACAGCTCACACTGTTCACGGAATCACAGCTCACCCTGTTTCCGGACCCATATCTCATACTGTTCCCGGACTCACAGCTCACACTGTTCAAGGAATCACAGCTCAAGCTTTTCCAGGGCTCAAAACTCACACTGTTCCCGGACTCACAGCTGACACTCTTACAGGGCTCACAGCTCATACTGTTCCAATGCTCACAGCTCACACTGTTCCCAGTGCTCACAGCCCACACTGTTCCTCGTCTCACAGACCACAATGTTCCTGGTCTCACAGCCCATAATGTTCCTGGGCTCACAGATCACACTTCCTGGACTCACAGCTCACACTGGTCTTGGACTGACAGCTCACACTGTTCCAGGGCTCACAGCTCACACTGTTCCTGAAGTCACAGCTCACAATGTTCCTGGACTCGCAGCCCACACTTTCCGAGCTCAAAGCGCACACTGTTGCAGGACTCACATCTCAAACTGTATCAGGGGTCACAGACCACACTGTTCCAGTGCTCAAAGCTCACATTATTCCCAGACTCACAGCGCACACTGTTGCCGGACTCACAGCCCATACTGTTCCGGGGTTTACAGCTCACACTGTTCCAGGACTCACAGCTTGCATTGTTCCTGGACTCAAAGACCACACTGTTCCCAGACTCACAGCTCACACTGTTCCCGGACTCACAGCCCACACTGTACCAGGGCTCACAGCTCACACTGTTCCCAGACTCACAACTCACACTGTTCCAGGGCTCACAGCCCACACTGTTCCCGGACTCATAGCTCACACTGTTTCCGGACTCACAGCTCACACTGTTCCCGGACTCACAGGTCACACTGTTCCAGGACTCACAGCTCACACTGTTCCCGGATCCACAGACCACACTGTTCCCAGACTCACAGCTCACAATGTTCCCGGACCTACAGCCCACACTGTTCCAGGGCTCACAGCGCACACTGTTCTTAGACCCACAGCCCATTCTGTTCCAGGGCTCAAAGCTCACACTATTCCCGGATTCACAGCTCACACTGTTCCTGGACTCCCAGCTCACACTGTTCCTGGACTCACAGCTCCCACTGTTCCCGGAATCACAGCTCACACTGTTCCTGGACTCCCAGCTCACACTGTTCCTGGACTCACAGCTCCCACTGTTCCCGGAATCACAGCTCACACTGTTCCTGGACTCCCAGCTCACACTGTTCCTGGACTCACAGCTCACACTGTTCCAGGGCTCACAGCTCACACTGTTCCCACACTCACAACTCACACTGTTCCAGGGCTCACAGCCCACACTGTTCCTCGTCTCACAGCCCACAATGTTCCTGGTCTCACAGCCCACAATGTTCCTGGGCTCACAGCTCACACTGTTCTTGGACTCACAGCTCACACTGTTCCAGGGCTCACAGATCACACTTCCTGGACTCACAGCTCACACTGGTCTTGGACTGACAGCTCACACTGTTCCAGGGCTCACAGCTCACACTGTTCCTGAAGTCACAGCTCACAATGTTCCTGGACTTACAGCCCACACTTTCCGAGCTCAAAGCGCACACTGTTGCAGGACTCACATCTCACACTGTATCAGGGGTCACAGACCACACTGTTCCAGTGCTCAAAGCTCACATTATTCCCAGATCACAGCGCACACTGTTGCCGGACTCACAGCCCATACTGTTCCGGGGTTTACAGCTCACACTGTTCCAGGACTCACAGCTCGCCTTGTTCCTGGACACACAGCCCACACTGTTCCCGGACTCACAGCTCACAGCGTTGCAAGACTCGCAGCTCACACTGTTCACGGAATAACAGCTCACACTGTTCCTGAAGTCACAGCTTACAATGTTCCTGGACTTACAGCCCACACTTTCCGAGCTCAAAGCGCACACTGTTGCAGGACTCACATCTCACACTGTATCAGGGGTCACAGACCACACTGTTCCAGTGCTCAAAGCTCACATTATTCCCAGACTCACAGCGCACACTGTTGCCGGACTCACAGCCCATACTGTTCCGGGGTTTACAGCTCACACTGTTCCAGGACTCACAGCTCGCCTTGTTCCTGGACACACAGCCCACACTGTTCCCGGACTCACAGCTCACAGCGTTGCAAGACTCGCAGCTCACACTGTTCACGGAATAACAGCTCACACTGTTCCCAGACTCACAGCCCACACTGTTCCTGGACTCACAGCCCACACTGTTCCTGGACTCACAGCTCACATGTTCCTGGACTCACAGCTCACACTGTTCCAGGGCTCACAGCTCACACTGTTTCCGGTCTCACAGCTCACACGGTTCCCGGTCTCACAGCTCACACTGTTCCCAGACTCACAGCTCACTCTTTTCCCGGACTCACAGCTCACACTGTTCCCGGTCTCACAGCTCACACTGTTCCCGGTCTCACAGCTCACACTGTTCCCGGAATCACAGCTCACCATGTTTCCGGACTCATATCTCATACTGTTCCCGGACTCACAGCTCACACTGTTCAAGGAATCACAGCTCAAGCTTTTCCAGTGCTCATAGCTCACACTGTTCCCGGACTCACAGCTCACACTGTTCCCGGACTCTCAGCTGACACTCTTACAGGGCTCACAGCTCACACTGTTCTAGTGCTCACAGCTCACACTGTTCCCAGTGCTCACAGCCCACACTGTTCCTCGTCTGACAGCCCACAATGTTCCTGGTCTCACAGCCCCCAATGTTCCTGGGCTCACAGCTCACACTGTTCTTGGACTCACAGCTCACACTGTTCCAGGGCTCACAGATCACACTTCCTGGACTCACAGCTCACACTGGTCTTGGACTGACAGCTCACACTGTTCCAGGGCTCACAGCTCACACTGTTCCTGAAGTCACAGCTCACAATGTTCCTGGACTCACAGCCCACACTTTCCGAGCTCAAAGCGCACACTGTTGCAGGACTCACATCTCACACTGTATCAGCGGTCACAGACCACACTGTTCCAGTGCTCAAAACTCACATTATTTCCAGACTCACAGCGCACACTGTTGCCGGACTCACAGCCCATACTGTTCCGGGGTTTACAGCTCACACTGTTCCAGGACTCACAGCTCGCATTGTTCCTGGACACACAGCCCACACTGTTCCCGGACTCACAGCTCACACTGTTCCCGGACTCACAACTCACACTGTTCCAGGGCTCACCGCTCACACTGTTCCCGGACTCACAGCTCACACTCTTCCAGGGCTCACAGCCCACACTGTTCCCGGACTCACAGGTCACACTGTTTCCAGACTCACAGCTCACACTGTTCCCGGACTCACAGCTCACACCGTTGCAAGACTCACAGCTCACACTGTTCCCAGACTCACAACTCACACTGTTCCCAGACTCACAACTCACACTGTTCCCGGACTCACAACTCACACTGTACCAGGGCTCACAGCCCACACTGTTCCCAGACTCATAGCTCACACTGTTTCTGGACTCACAGCTCACACTGTTTCTGGACTCACAGCTCACACTGTTCCTGGACTCACAGGTCACACTGTTCCAGGACTCACAGCTCACACTGTTCCAGGGCTCACAGCTCACACAGTTCCTGGGCTCACAGCTCACACTGTTCCCGGATCCACAGACCACACTGTTCCAGGACTCACAGCTGACACTGTTCCCGGACTCACAGCTCACGCTGTTCCCAGACTCACAGCTCACAATGTTCCCGGACCTACAGCCCACACTGTTCCAGGGCTCACAGCGCACACTGTTCCCAGACCCAAAGCCCATTCTGTTCCAGGGCTCAAAGCTCACACTATTCCCGGATTCACAGCTCACACTGTTCCTGGACTCCCAGCTCACACTGTTCCTGGACTCACAGCTCCCACTGTTCCTGGATTCCCAGCTCACACTGTTCCTGGACTCACAGCTCCCACTGTTCACGGAATCACAGCTCACACTGTTCCTGGACTCCCAGCTCACACTGTTCCTGGACTCACAGCTCACACTGTTCCTGGACTCACAGCTCACACTTCCTGGACTCACAGCTCACATTGGTCTTGGACTGACAGCTCACACTGTTCCAGGGCTCACAGCTCACACTGTTCCTGAAGTCACAGCTCACAATGTTCCTGGACTCGCAGCCCACACTTTCTGAGCTCAAAGCGCAAACTGTTGCAGGACTCACATCTCACACTGTATCGGGGTCACAGACCACACTGTTCCAGTGCTCAAAGCTCACATTATTCCAAGACTCACAGCGCACACTGTTGCCGGACTCACAGCCCATACTGTTCCGGGGTTTACAGCTCACACTGTTCCAGGACTCACAGCTCGCATTGTTCCTGGACACACAGCCCACACTGTTCCCGGACTCACAGCTCACAGCGTTGCAAGACTCGCAGCTCACACTGTTCCCGGACTCACAGCTCACACTGTTCCCAGACTCACAGCTCACACTGTTCCCGGACTCACAGGTCACACTGTTCCAGGACTCACAGCTCACCCTGTTCCAGGGCTCACAGCTCACATCTTCCCGGACTCACAGCTCACACTGTTCCCGGACTCACAGCTCACACTGTTCCCAGACTCACAGCTCACACTGTTCCCAGACTCACAGCTCACACTGTTCCCGGACTCATAGTTCACACTGTTTCTGGACTCACAACTCACACTGTTCCAGGGCTCACAGCTCACACTGTTCCCGGACTCACAGCTCACACTGTTCCTGGACTCACAACTCACACTGTTCCAGGGCTCACAGCTCACACTGTTCCAGGTCTCACAGCTCACACTGTTGCAAGAGACTCTGCTCACACTGTTCCAGGGCTCACAGCTCACACTGTTCCCGGACTTACAGCCCTATCGTTGCACCAGGGCCTGCTGCCTTGCTGTATGTTGTCCTGGGAGGAAGTTCAGAGAACATTCACTGAGACGATCCCTGGTGTGGAGGGATTGTCTTTTGAGAAATGGCTAAACTCGCTGGAACTCTCCTCTCAGCGATTCATCAGAATGAATCTGACATGACAGGGTGAATGCTGAGAGACGGTATCTCCTGATGGGAGAGTCTAGCACCAGAGGGCATTGTCTCAGAATAAAAAAAAAACCTCAATTTAAGCCAGAGATAATGCGGGGTTTAATTTCTCAGAGGGTTGTGAGCCTTTGGAACTCCTTGCCGCAGAGTGCTGTGGGGATGGAGTCCTTGCGTATATTTAGGACTGAGA
The DNA here is from genome assembly GCF_047496795.1 of Chiloscyllium punctatum. Lineage (NCBI taxonomy): Eukaryota > Metazoa > Chordata > Chondrichthyes > Orectolobiformes > Hemiscylliidae > Chiloscyllium > Chiloscyllium punctatum. The sequence continues at coordinate 17,524,029 of NC_092783.1, read as the reverse complement.
TAGATAGGTTTTTGATCAGTACATGTATCAAGGGTTACAGGGAAAAGTCATGGGAGATGGGGAGAGGATTGGAGTTGATAGATGTTTGGAATTGGAGAGACAAGAGACTATTAGAGGCAAGGTAATTGATTCTTACAACTGTCATACTTATAGTTCTTCATATCCTGCCTCCAGTGACAACAGTATTCCATAATCTTGGGATTCTTCATCTCTGTCACAATTGTTCTGACAATTCCCTCTCTTCACTAACACTTGTGATATGTACTCACCTCAGCCAAGAATTGCCCTCCACCCCCATCAATACTATGTCCATTCCTTTTCCCACATGTCAACTCACATCCTTTGCTCAGTTCCCACTTTTTTTGTTTTCATCTCCCACCCCAATGGCCTCCAAATTCTTCAAAAGATCATCTGCTCTCATTTCTGCAAACTCCAGTGTGATGCCATTAACCATCGCATCTTCAGTTTTCCCATTCGGCAGTTCAAGGGAACCTTTACCTGGTCTACTCCTCTATGACTCCATACCTTCATCCCCCTTCTCATGATTCCATGAAGCACCAATAGCTACAGTGTTTGCTATTTTACCTTCTTTCTCAGAGTCCAAGACTTCAAACCTTCCTTCAAGTGAAGTGATGATTTACAAGGTAATTGTGTATGCTGTATTCACAGCTCACAATGTGGATTCCCATTACATTGGGTGGACCAAATGCTGATTAGGTGACCATTGATTTGGAAGGCCTCAAGTTGTCAGTTATTTTTCATTTTAAGCATTTTCATTCCACTCTGACTTTTCCCCAGAGGGGTAAGGGAGTCCAAAACTAATGGGCATAGCTTTAAGGTGAGAGGGGAATGATGTAAAATGGACCTAAAGGTCAACATTTTCTTGCAGAGGCAGGTGCATGTGTGGAATGAACTGCCAAAGAAAGTGAGGGAGGCTGGTACAGTTATAACATTTAAAAGGCATCTGGATAGATACAGGAACAGAAAAGATTTAGAGGGATATGGGCCAAATCTTGGTAAATAGGAGTAGATCTGTTTAGGATATCTGGTCAGCATGGACAAGTTGGACCAAACGGTCTGTTTCTGTTGTGTACAACTCTATGACTCTTTTACCCTGTGGCACTTCAACCTCAACCTCAATGGAACCTTGAGAAACTACATCCCATTTTCGTGCTTTGGCACTTTGCAGTTTTTCACAATCAACATTGCCTTCAACAATTTCAGACCATAACCTCCATCCCAATGTATCTTGTTTTCTTTTTATGTTTTTCTTTTGTGCTTTTGATTTGTTTTTGGATGGAAACTGTTGGTGACAATCTGTTTTGCCAGATATTTAGTTTCTTTCATTAACACATTAGCACCCCTCTTTGCATTGCCAGCTCAGCTGTCCTGTCTTCCGTATTATTCCAGACCTTCCCTTTTCCAGTCATCCCATTTGCTCAATATCTGTTACATTTCTAACGTCTTCAGGTTTTGACAAATATTTAGTGACCTGAACTCTTTTGTTTTCTCTACCTTGTTGCATCATGCAGCAGAACTCAGGGAGCAATGGAGAATAGACACTTTGCTGTCAAAAACTGTGGGAAAAGACTTGCTAATCCATGATAAGCCCACAAAAGCAAAATTGGTCAAATTGTACCAAAACACCCAGGATTCCCGAGCAGCTCACAAGCCGAATCTGACAGCACATAGACAAGGGGAATACACTTTAAGCTCCCACCAACATGACAGAGCACCACAGATATCTCAAAGCCCCCAAGGGCAGTTTCACAACCCAGCAATACCAAAACCACACAAAGAGCAGGTCAGACAGAGAGGCACCAGCTCCAAAAGCAGGACAATGGAAGCACCTCACTACTTCAGAGGAGACATTAATACCTGCCTGTGAGGAGGAATGGAACCGTCGATACTGTCAGGATATTGCATTGTGTGAAGGAACAGGACATTGATCCGATATTTGTTTTCCAATTCGCATCCTTGCAACTAGATTACTCCATTTCCAGATACATTGTAGTTTCCCATTTCTTAATCAGTGTCATTGTGCAGCATAAAACTGGTCTCATCCTAAGCTCTGGGAAGATATATCTGATCTACCTGGACAGACAGTCAGTTCTGTATCAGCTGGTCTGTTTTCTCTTCCAGTGATATCATTTGCAATAAACTGTGTCAATTTCACTTCCTGGTGTGTTTTGTGATCTCTAATTTATTGGGCAAATTTCTCCAACAAAAAAAAAATGGACAATCTGTTTTGAAACGAGACGGAGTTGGGAGGTTGGGTGACCTCCCTTTTGATCTCCCAATATACACGGAATCACACAGGGCCAAAAGGAAGTCTGCTTGTCTGGAGAGGGGATTGAAATTAAAATCCCATTTTGATCTTCCATTGAGAAGTCATTCAAGTGAAATAGACCTTAGAATTACTGATTTCTTCTCATCCACAAATATCTTGGCTCCAGAAAATGCAATTTCACAGAAAGATGCTGATGGGAAACTCACTCATTCAAAAGGAGATGGAAATGACTGAAACTCAAAGTCCGGAGATTGTCAGTAGTCAAATTGTCAGGGACCATTTCAGTGGCTAATGGAAAATCAGAGATCACGGTCACATGACAGAAGCCAGGTTGTCATAGAGAATATTTCCTAACACACATTTTGAGAGCCATGTCTATTGGTGAGACAGGAACTGGTCCAGATCAAGAAGTGAAGGATTCTGCCCAGAATCCACGAAAAGATGCAAGTGGGGGCATTTTTTTTTAACTCATTAATTTGAAGAAACAAGTCAAATCTTCAGTGTACCTCAACCAAAGAAAAATCACAAACCGACTGCTGCAGTTTGTAAACGACTGCAAATTCCTTGCTGGAAACATCCAACCTCATCTCTTCCATGGATCAAAAAGCGAATTATCAGATGGGTATTTTTTTCAAGCTTCCATCTCAAAGGACAGTAAGTCCTTTTAATGTTGTAAAAACCTCAATTCTTCAGCCTCTACTAAAACCACCTTTTCTCTTGTGTGTCTGGATGTCTGTGTGCCTGAGTGAGTGGGTGCTGTTGCAAATACATTTGGGCGTTATGAAATAACGGCCTCCTCTTCTTAAACGTAAGAGAAAACTTGTATTTTATCAATTCATGAAAATTACAGCTCTCAAGGGTTCTATGTTTCTTCTTTTGAAACACATTTACCTGCAATTAGCTGAGATGTGAAGATGAAGGAAATGATTCTATTAACCATAACATGTCTTCAGTACTGTATAGATGCTATTAGACCTGCTGAATATTTCCACCATAAAACGTTTTTTATTTACAAGGCAGTTTGTACCTTTCTTAGGGGCAATGGATGCAAATGTCAAGTAGACTGTTTGGATGAGAGAATTGTTCATGAAGAAAGTTTGAATAAACCAAATGGATATTCTCTTGGGTTTAGAAGAATGAAAGGTGCCCTGATTGGAACATATAAGCCAGTGGTCAGCACCGAAATGAAGGTATTGTTGTTCATGTAATCCTTACAGTGTGGAAGCAGACCATTCAGCCCATCAGGTCTACACCAACCATCTGAAAAGCAGCCCGCCCATACCCGCATCAACTCACATTGAACTGTTCCCACTGACAGCAAACTAAGGTTAAAATCATTGGATCTGCTTCACTTATAATTACATTTTACCAGGGAAGAAATGAATAGAATAAATACTTGGGACATTTTTATGTGATTATGCGAGGCCCTTCAGTATTATAAACAAAATGTCCCTTCATCTGAAGGTTTGTCAACATAATGAAGAACTCTGATATTCCACAAATATAAAATTGGTTTGTCATGGATAATGAAATTGTTCAATAGTAAATATGAAGATTGTACCCACAAAAAAGCCTAGTTGTATTTCCATTCAACTGTGTATTTTTTTCCCAATGGTTTTTCAAGTGAAATGAATGGTGAAAAATGTCAAGTTCCTCATCAGATCAGTGATTTCCAATTAATTTCAGAATGGAAAGACCCTCAAAAGTATAGAGAGTATTTGTTTTGATTATCTCATCTTCTGCAAAGTGTAATTATAAGCATCACTACCAGAAGTGTAGCTTTAAATTAGGGGAGGCAATGGCTTCATCCTATTATCATTGGATTATTAAGCTAGAAGCTCAACTAATGTTCTGGGGATATGGGTACAAATCCAGCCATGGCAGATGGTGGAAAAACCCATCTGGGTTGCTAATGCCCTTTAGGGAAGGAATTCTCTCTCTGGTCTACCTGTGACTCTAGACTCACAGTAATGTGCTTGACTCTTAACTGCCTTTGGGCAATAAATGCTGGCCTATCCAGAGACATCCACGTCCTGTGAGTATTTAAAGATTTCTGCATTTAATTGCGCATGTGTAGATTTTAGAAGTCAGATTCAAAAAAGTAATGATGATAACACTGACAGATTATTATTTTTGCAAAATCCAGGCCATTGAAGGGATTGGTGTAGCAGACATTGGGAGCTGGGAGATTGTTTCTCCTAGTTTTGGCATCTAGAACAAGGTAGTTGAGTTATAGAATATGGGATCAGTCATTGAGGAGAAATATCTTTACTCAAAATGCTTCAAATATTTCAGAGTCCTGACTCCAGAAAACTATAGGCATTCATTCAAGTACATTCAAGAGAGATTGTTAATTTTATTTTTAAATTCTAAGTGAATCAAGGAAATGAGGTAGTGCAAAAATAGCAGAGATTAAATAAAAGGCCAAGCATGATCTTAGAGAATGGTGAAACAAGTTTAAATAGCTGAATGATGTTCTGTTTGTTTTCCTTATGTTCTTGTGTAAGTGTTGCCTATGTTTTAACTGACTTGTTTACAGGAGTTTAAATCAGGGCATTGCTTGACTTAATTTTAGAACAAACATGATGTTCAAATAATGAGCAAAGCATCCTTCAAAGGAGATCAAAGACAGATGAGAGGCTTTGACTTCAAAGCAGTGTGAACAATTCAAATGTGTTTATTTTCATTTGAATTGCCAGAGTAAGAAGATGTTTTGTTCTGTCAAGAGCATCACTTGTCAATAGTTCTGAATTAATGGAGACTGGGCTTCCTGTTCCATGACAAGGCTGCAGGAACCCAGTCACCTTGGTGTGGATTTTTGCAATGCCAGAGAGCCTCCATGGCATTACAGAAACAGCAGATGAGACTGGAAGGCAGTCATCCCACCACCAAATATGACAGCTACAATCTGAGCAGTGGCAGGAATGGGGTGAGTTTGAGTTTTGGACATCTCCATTACCTGGAGTAAGTTGCTGCGAGGAAATCAGTCAGAAGGCACGCAACACCAGGCTATTATCCAACAGGTCATCTGACAAAGGAGCAGCGCTCTGAAAGCTTGTCATTTTAAATAAACCTGTTGGGCTATAACCTGGTGTCGTGTGACTTCTGACTTTGTCCACCCTAGTCCATCACTGGCACCTCCACTTCCTGGAGAGGAAATCAGTGATTGCTTCCACTCCTGTCTGATTTTGGTGCCACAATTCAGTGAAGTGTACGTGGACATAAACTAAACCAGATAGAAACAGATCTGAACATAATGGTTAGTTTTGATTTGATAATTGCACTACTCAATGAGGAGGTAGCTTGTCTATTGGGGTGTAGTCCTGGGACAACTTAGGAAGCTGTAATGTGTCCTTTGAAGAGGTAAGGTGCCTTTTGGAAGTAGTTAAGATTGTTCACAAAACTATTAACTGTTCAACTAATTGGAATTGCATATAACCTAAACTTTAGAAAAGGACAAACAGACTTGTCAAAATGAACTATCAGAACTGTCAAGGCATTTAAAATGTCCACCTTTTAAATCTTTGGAAGGTATGTCTGGGGTATTTAAAAAATACTTGCTATTTCACTCTGTCTGTACCACACATGTTAATGTTTCAAACATTGGATTAGTGCTGTATAGTGTGTTTCTCAGCCTTCCATTATTGCAGCCTAGTGTCTGCCATTTGGCTGTTTTCTTGAATAGTGCAAATGACTATTGACTGTTTGAAGTAAGACGATAAATTCAAATCTTGTTTGGTATTAGAGATTCTGTAATTGAAGGAATCTAAATGTAGAAAGTGAATTTTGTTATGAATTAGAGTGTGATTTGTAAATAAAATATGCAACTGACACTTAGATGTTGAAATTATTTACTCTTAGTGTGGGTCTGGAGATCTGCCCATGCCACAGAAGTTTAACTGTATTTTGAATGAGAGACCTTCCCCATCAAGCAGTCAGCCTGATTCAATGTTTAACTTCTGCACAGATGGGTAAGTGAGAGTCCATTCTTAAGATGATCCAATGGTTGAATCTGTGGTGTGAAGGTAGTCAGTTTCTGATCTCTGATCCTTAACCTTTGAATGTCCATGTCTAGGGTCTTGTTAATAAACTGGGGTGGGACTGATATGGACCCTGAGTTGGGAAAACATTGCTATTTCCTGTTTCTTCTGGCCCACAATCAGTGCTGGAAAGAAGCTTGTCACCAAATACTCTCCATCTACCAAGTCTTTTGAGGGCTATTAAACCATCTAGGTGATTGGGATGTTTGCACAACAAGTTGTGAAGTGCGGTTCCATCATAATATTAAAGTTGTCCTTTAAGTGCATTGGCTGTTTGTCTGTTTCTGCCGTGATGCTGAGATTTTTTAATCTGACCCAACTCCAACCCACCTTCTTAAAACTTCCCATCATTGTTTCAGATCCTAATTTGAGCATGATTTTAGTACTGTAACCTCATTCTTGTCTTAGTATGAAACAAAAAAAAGTACGATTTTACTTCAGAAGTGAAAAGACTATAATCTTTACATCTGGCTACATTGTCACTGGTATATTGCAATGATGCACTTCCTGTACTTGTGTAAATACAACCAAATGCTACATAGTGAAATCTGGCTGGATTTGAAAATTGCATTCCAAATTCTTCAAAGGTGAAATGAAGAGCAAACATGCATCTTTTGGAGAATTAAGTGTGGGCTGAAAGTACATTTATGAGTAACAAAAAGATGGGGTACTGGGCTAATGGTCGGATACTTGGTAGTGTGGATAAGCAGATGGATCTTGGTGTCCATGCACACAGATCCCTGAAAGTTGCCACCCAGGTAAATAGTGCGGTGAAGAAGGCATATGGTGTACTGGCTTTTATTGGTAGAGGAATTGAGTTCCAGAGTCCTGAGGTCATGTTGCAGTTGTATAAGACTCTGGTGCGGCCGCATCTGGAGTACTGTGTGCAGTTTTGGTCGCCATACTATAGGAAGGATGTGGAGGCACTGGAACGGGTGCAGAAGAGGTTTACCAGGATGTTGCCTGGTATGGTAGGAAGATCGTATGAGGAGAGGCTGAGGCACATGGGGCTGTTTTCATTGGAGAAAAGAAGGTTTAGGGGTGACTTGATAGAGGTGTACAAGATGATTAGGGGTTTAGATAGGGTTGACCATGAGAACCTTTTTCCACGTATGGAGTCAGCTATTACGAGGGGGCATAGCTTTAAATTAAGGGGTGGTAGGTATAGGATAGATGTTAGGGGTAGATTCTTTACTCAGCGAGTCGTGAGTTCATGGAATGCCCTGCCAGTAGCAGTGGTGGACTCTCCCTCTTTATGGGCATTTAAACGGGCATTGGATAGGCATATGGAGGATAGTGGGCTAGTGTAGGTTAGGTGGACTTGATCGGCACAACATCGAGGGCCAAAGGGCCTGTACTGCACTGTATTTTTCTATGTTCTATGTTCTAAATAACTTAAGAGTTGATAACAAAACAAATTATGGTTGCTTTTAGCTCTTGTACTGAAAAAAAGAGATCTCAACCCCATTTTATACTTTCACTTTATAGTTAACATAGAACATAGAACATAGAACATTACAGCGCAGTACAGGCCCTTCGGTCCTCGATGTTGCACCGACATGTCATAACAATCTGAAGCCCATCTAACCTACACTATTCCATGTATGTCCATATGCTTGTCCAATGACGACTTAAATGTACTTAAAGTTGGCAAATCTACTACTGTTACAGGCAAAACATACCATACCCTTACTACTCTCTGAGTAAAGAAACTACCTCTGACATCTGTCCTATATCTATCACCCCTCAATTTAAAGCTATGCCCCTTTGTGCTCGCCGTCACCATACTTGGAAAAAGACTCTCCCTGTCCACCCTATCTAACCCTCTGATTATCTTATATGTCTCTATTAAGTCACCTCTCAACTTTCTTCTCTCTAACAAAAACAGCCTCAAGTCCCTCAGCCTTTTCTCATAAGACCTTCCCTCCATACCAGGTAACATCCTAGTAAATCTCCTCTGCACCCTTTCGAAAGCTTCCACATCCTTCTTATAATGCGGTGACCAGAACTGTACACAATACTCCAAGTGTGGCCATACCAGAGTTTTGTACAGCTGTAGCATAACCTCATGGTTCCGGAACTTGATCCCTCCATTAATAAAAGCTAAAACACTGTATGCCTTCTTAACAACCCTGTCAACCTGGGTGGCAACTTTAACTAAAAGAAAATAATATAAGCGTATTTTGAATATTTCTTTAAGAAAAAGGAGCTTGCAGCCCAAGTTGGGGTTCAGTATTAGAAGTCTGAGATTAAGCACTGCTCTATCTACCCACCTACAATTGCAACATTCAAGAGGCATTTGGATGGGTATATGAATAGGAAGAGTTTGGAGGGATATGGGCCGGGTGCTGGCAGGTGGGACTAGATTGTGTTGAGATATCTGGTCAGCATGGACGGGTTGGACCAAAGGGTTTGTTTCCATGCTGTACATCTCTATGACTCTATGACTCTAACTGAGCTAACCAGATTTTGTAGGAGCTGTCTGCCTAAAGTCATTTATACCTTGTTCCGCAATTTTATAAAGTGAGGCACACTGAAGTGTTGGTGCTTAGATATGTTCTTGAGGCAGTTCATTGTTTGGAAAGTCATGAAAGCAACTCAGAGGACTTCAGAGAGTATAGAGTCATGTTGTCATGTTGGTAAGATGGAAGAAATGGTTTCCAACCAGAATATACAGTACATCAAAGCAAAACAATACTCATTTGAAACCTGACAATTGGCATTCCAATTATTCAGCAGATTATGAAGCAAGCTCAGTATCAGAATAACATTACACCCATCATCTCAATACAAGAAACAGCTCAGGACTGCTCTGTGTACCATGAGCAACCATCAAATATTATGAGCTTTTTTTTCTCAAATTTACACTGCAATCTTGAAGGCAAGAAGTAACCTGATACAGTGTCACTCCACTCTCTCAAGTACCAAGGACACAGATGTGGCACATTGCTGCTTGTAAGTTGAGCTGCATGAAACCCCACATGTAATTTGTAGGTGTGGTAGACTTAAATATTCTCGGATAAGGGTGAGAGTTGAAGATGTACAATTTACACGTGACATAAGGTCAGAGATTATTTCTCCACCCACCCAAAATGTTGAACTCGAGCATTTATTTGTTCACCTTTCAGCGGTGTGCATTCTCCAGCAATTCCATCAGTGATGGTACAGTCATCAATAAGTGTCAGATTTGACCCTTCCCTCTCAAACAAAAGATCATGCAATTCAAACCTTACTCCAGGCAGCTGAGCAAATAATTATCTTGACACTTCAGTGCAGGACCGATGTAATGCTACACTATTGCAGATGTTATCTTCGAGATGAGGTCTTAAGCTGAGGTCCTATCAGCCTTCTGAAGTACTGTAAAACTTCAAAGTGAAAATGAGAGTACTCTCCCAGTTTTCTGTTTGTTATGAAGCTGTCAGGGGTACTGTTATTTAAGAGAGTGGAAAAGCTAGCAAAGGCTTAGGGAAGCACGCAGAGTACTGGAAAATTTAAAACGTAACATTTGGTCAAACAGCTACATTAGCTGGTTGCGTGGATACAAAGACAAATTTGAATTCAGCCAATCAGTTTAAATTATGCCCTAAGATACCAAACAAGTTTGAATTTAGTATTTTGACAATGTTAAAACCAACAAAACAATCCAATGCTTTGGGATATAAAACCAGGAAAAATTGAACACTTGAGGGAGAACTGCCAAGCCATTAACATATACAGACTGCCTGCAGAATAGCTCTCTTAAAGGTACCTTTATCTATCAGTGACCTGTAAAATAGAATCCCAATGAAGAAGAAGAGAAGACAGAGGAAAATATAAAGAGAAGATTCGACAGCTGGCTGGGTTTGAAATTTGAATTTTTTGGTAAATCTTAATCGCGGGTATTATTGGACCAGTATTGTAGAAGGGGGAGTAAAAGAAAGGTTAGAGAAAGGAGTTGTAAATAGTTGTTAGCGAATTATTCTCTGTTAGATTTTAAAAAAATAAAGTTGTCAGGTCTTACTTTAAATAGTGACTTTGAAGATAATTCTTTACCTCTTGAATTTTTGCAGATTTCCACACAGGGTAAACCTTTTCTGTATTTCTGGTTTAAATTAGTGGGGTGGGGGTGGTTTATCCCGTGTTATAACATGTTTAACACTTATTCTTTGACCAACATCACAAATAACAGTTTATCTGCTCACTTATCTCATTGCTGTTCATCAGACATTGTTTTACACAGATTGGGTTTCCCCTACATTACACCAGTAACTACATTTCACAAGTAGTTTTAGAGTAATATAGCATGGAAGGACCCTTAGATCCAACTCGTCCATTCCAACAGGACATCCCACTTTGACCTAGTCCCATTTGCCAGCCTTTGGCCCCTATCCCTCTCAACTGTTGTGATTTGTATACTCATCCAGATGCCTTTTAAAAGTTGTAATTGTACCCACCTGTAACACGTTCTCTGGCAGCTTGTTCCATACATGCACCACCCTCTGCATGAAAACATTACTGCCCCTCAGGTCCTTTATAAATGCTTTCCCTCTCACCTTAAACCTCTGCCCTCTCATTTTGGACTCCTCTGCCCTAGGAAGAAAGACCTTGACTTTTCACCACATCCATGTCCCTCATGATTCTATAAATATCTGTAAGGTCACACCTCAACCTCTGATGGTCCAAGGAAAATAGCCCCAACCTATTCACCCTTTCTCAGTAACTCCAACTCTCCTGTCCTGGTAACATCCTTGCACATCTTTTCTGCACCATTTCAAACTTATCAGAATTAAATGCAATATTCCAAAAGTGGCCTAACCAATGTCCTGTGCAACAGCAACATGTCATCCTAACTCCTATACTCAATGCACTGACCCATGAAGGGAAGCATACCAAACATCTTTTTTCATACCATGTCTATCTGCCACTCTACTTTCAAAGAAACTATGCACCTACACCCCTTGTTCTCTTTGTTTGGTAACATTCCCAGGACCCTCACATTTACTAGGCGAAAGTGAGGACTTCAGATGCTGGAGATTAGAGTCAAGAGTGTGGCGCTGGAAAAGCACAGCAGGTCAGGCAGCATCCGAGAATTTCTGATGAAGGGCTTTTACCTGAAATGTCGATTCTCCTGCTCCTTGGATGCTGCCCGACTTGCTGTGCTTTTCCATCGCCACACTCCTGACCCTAACATTTATTGTATAAGAACAACAAATGCTGGAGATCCCAGCGGGTCAGACAGCATCCATGGAAAGACAACAAGCTAACATTTTGAGTCTAGATGATGCTTCACTAAAGCTGAAGTGAAGTGTGGAGGGTGCAGTATTTATGCAGTAGTTTTGCAGGGTGTGGGGATGGGGTGGTGCATTGGGTGGTGGCTGGTGGATGTAGGGTGCTGTTGGAGAAAAGATGTTGATAGTTTAGATTAAGTGATCAGAATGTTACAACATCTCTGGGCTTGGCCGGGTGGTGGGAGTGCGCGCGTGTGGGGTGTAATGATAATGTTGACCAGGCGAGCAATCTGGAAACCCGGGCTCAAGAAATATGAATGCAAAAAGCTGGAATGGCAGCTGTGTAACCATTGTCAATTGCCCCAAACAACACCAATCTGCTTCAGTAATGCCCTTTAGGAAGGAAAATCAGTCATCCTTACATAGGCAGACCTACATGTGATTCCAGATGCACAAAAATGTAATTGGTTCTTAACTGCTGTTTGGACAATTAAGGATGGACAATAAACATTGGCCTAGCCAGCGACACTCACATCCCACTATCAAATAACGATAAAAGAGGAGAGTAAAACATAGGGACTGGAAGTTTACTCATATAAAAGGTTGAGCAACCTGTTGGCATGTTGTATATTCTATAAAAGTGATTGCATTGTCCCTCAAGTTTATTCTTCCTTCCATGAGTTCGCAGCAGCTTTGTCTCCATTGAATGGCCAACTCTCCTACAACTTTGAGGATTTCAGGACACCAGCTCCTCATTAAGGTCAATGGGGGACCAAAGTGGCAGAATGGGTCTGGTTGGTTTGAGTGTCTGTGATTGCTGAGGTGTGAAGTCGATTGTGAGCTGAGTGTTAAGAAACACACACAAAAAACAAAAGGTCTCCTTGGATTCCAGTCACATCGATCTTATGGAACTGGCTCCACAAATGCTTTCTCAGAGAGTTGCACTAACTCTCACTGTCAGCTAGTATCATATTCTACCTTATCATTCTCTCTCAGGTACCTGTGAGTAATTCAAATGCTTATCCCCTACTCTAGCTGTGGCTTGAGACCAGCATCAGCAGATTAAGCTGTTCATTTGCCTCACAGTGGTGTGCCTCAAAATCTTTGAACATCAAATGAAACAACATGAAGTGACATTTCTCTCCTATTTCCTTAATATGATTGTTTCTCACTATTTCCCACAACAAGTTTGAAGATCCATTGAATTTTAATGAAGTGTGGCCAAAGAATGGAAAAGCAGCAAATTAATGACATAATTCAGGAATACAATTCACAAATGTTTTGAAAAAAGCCCCAATTCTGTTTGAATCCAATATTGTCTCCAACATTTCAGGTCCAATTCAGATTGAGAAACATTTTAGTGTCATAGAGTCATGGAGATTTACAGCACGGAAACAGTCCAACTCGTCCTTGCTGACCAGATATCCCAACTAATTCTAGTGCCATAACCCAGCACCTGGCCCATATCCCTCCAAACCCTTCCTATTCCTATACCCATCCAGATGCTTTTTAAATGCAATTGTACCAGCCTCCACCACTTCTTCTGGCAGCTCATTCCATACACGTACCACCCTCTGAGTGAAAACGTTGCCACTCAGGTCTCTTTTATATCTTTCCCCTCTCACCCTAAACCTATGCCCTCTAGCTCTGGACTCCCCCAACCCAGGGAAAATACTTTGTCTATTTATTCTATCCATGCCCCTATAAACCTCTATAAGGTCACCCCTCAGCCTCCAATGCTCCAGGGAAAACAGCCCCAGCCTGTTCAGCCTCTCCCTATAGCTCAAATCCTCCAACCCTGGCAACATCCTTGTAAATCTTGAATGTTGCAGAACTCTGGAGCATACAGTTGATATATGATGCCAGCTGTGACCCATACAACTAGATGATGGCTCTGTATCAATGGCAGGACCCTATGGGTATCCTCGAGTTTCGATACTTATTGAGTGAAGTAATCCAGGTGTTCAAAATGAGAAAAGGATTCAATGGACTATATCCAGAGAAGTGATTCCACTGGTTCAGAAATCCAGTTTCCATGATTGGACCAAGGCTGTAATGGAATCAGACACTGAGTGAAACTGAAACAGAGCATCATTGAATTGATTATTGCTGAGGAATTGCTGCTTGAAATCACTGTCGACGTTAACTTGCTAATGGTCAAGAGTAAACTGAAACGGTTATCATTAGCTGGCTCGGATTTGTCCTGTTTCAGACAGACAGGAAAACCTTGGGTAATTTGCCACATTGACAAGCAGATGCTAGTCTTGTAACTACACTTGGTTTTTCTGGAGTGTACTGTCTTTGCAGTAGCCAGTGCTGTGGTTGTTTCTTAATATCACAAGGAGCAAACCAAATTGATTGAAGTTTGGCATTTATGATGCTGGGGATCTCTGAAACAGATAGAGGAGATGAATTAGGAACAGACATAGGCCATTCAGCCCCTTTGTACCTGCACTACCATTTAATAACCCAAAACCCAGTCTGACTGTAGGCTCACATTCACTTTCCTGCTGAACCCTGATGGATAAACACCTGCCAATCCCGACCTTAACAGTGTTTCACTGACCCTACCCCCAGTGGTCTCTGTGAAAGCAGGTGCCAAATTGTCACAGCTTTCCATGAGAAAGATTTATTCCTCTTCTCCGTCTTCAGTAGATGAGCCCATAATTTTAAGCGTTGTCCCCTTAGTTCCAGTACCATCCAGTATTGGCCCCTGTCTGGCTGGAGGTGGTTGTCAATGCCGCAGCTTTGTCCTTTTCACAGATGTTGAGGATGGGGATATTTTTGGTACCTCGTCACCCACATTCTGGTTTGTTTCTGTTTTCTTCTGAAGTGGACAGCATATTTTACTGATGGGTGAATGGGTGCAGCAGTCTGAAATCTCTGAGTAATGCTGTTGTACCCCGAACTGTGAATTCAGGGACAATTTTAAACCATATGGGACATTACAATTGAGTTTGATCCAGTTAATTATTTAATTGTCCAATGTGATTCATGACCACATTCCCTGAGTTTCTTATTGGCTGTAAGACCCTCATAAGCCTGTATGGGAGGTGAATTCTGGGAACAGATGTCAATGTCACAATCGGATGTCAACACCTATTGCACATGCACTGCTTAGAAGGGACGTTGTTCACAACTGAATATGATAGGACAGAACAGATTAGATCTGATCCTCTGGGTACTTGTGGTGCAGGAGTATTGTCCCTACCTTAGAGCTATGGGAAGGCCCAGCTTTAAGTCTCACCAGCTCTAGAGGCTTGTAATAGCATCTCTGAACAGATCAATTTGTAAATATCGCTATCTAATCCCTTGGTTGAGAGATCGCTTAGCTCCAAGTATTGCAATTTGCTTGACATGGCACGTGGTGTAGTTCTGTGCTTTAGCTTCACAATATTGACACCTCATTTTTTCCGGGTGCTGCTCCTGGCCTGCACTATTAATCGAACTTGGATAAATCCCTTGGCTTGATGTAAGTGCTCGTGTTGGAGAGATATGCCAGGCCACAAGGTTACAGATTGTGTTTGAAGTCAATTCTACTGCTACTGATGGCCTCATGGATGGACTTTATATGAAATTAGCATCCTTTTAGATGCAGCAATACACAGCATTGAAATAACCAGAGCATTCTGTGCAGGAATTAACATTTCAGTCTTCATTATTTTACAGCCAAAACTGGAATATTTTTAGAACAAATTTTATTCAAACTGGTTTAGGAAAGACTGAAAGAAATTTAATTTCCCTGAATATCTACTTCAAAGAATCAAATTACTCACCTTGATATTTTATTAATATTAGTCAGCCTGTGATCTTCTTGTATTGCATCCAGTTTGTTATTTTACAGATGAAGTGTTGCCTTGTGTAACCTATATCTTAGTTGAAGTGGTAGGTTTGAAAACAAATTGAAGACTCCGATGGGAAATAATAACCGAGGAGAAAACATTACAAAGGAACAACATGCAGGGTCAGTAGGAGACAAGAAGAGTGACAGGATTCTTTGCAAAGTGCCCTGAGTGTGAAACAATAAATACAGGCACTGAAATAAGGGAATGAATTCAAAGACAATGAAAAGACAGCCTGAACCATTAAAAGTTGCAATTTTGAGCAGCTTCCCACCCAGTTAATAGAGAAGTTCCTCTGAATATGTTGGTAATTAAAGCTTTCTTGTCAATGAAAGTTAAAACTTACAGAAAATGTCTTCCTCCAGCATACTAGACCAATGACTGCTTAATGTCTTTGCCTCTTCCAGCTCTTGAAGCTGAGAGCAAAGGGAAGGGACTATTACCATTACCTTCCTGTTTAAAATATGTAACAGAATTATGGTTCTTACCTGCTGGTCATTCTCTTGACCCTGTGCTCTTACTTTGGCGGAGGATGAGCAGAATCATCAGAAAAATAAATAGCTGGCTGTGCTGATTAGATTAGGCCCAAGTCAGGAGGTTGGATGATCTCTGGCAATATTTCAGTGTCTTTAGCATTGCCCTTTGAAATAACTTCACGGAGGCCAGTATCTTATCACCAAATCACCCTTTATTCACACCTGGAGCGTCCTTGACACTGCTCCAGCTCCCTCAGAGTCAACTCTCAGAGCGAACAGGATGTGTGACACTCCTGTTTATATCTGTTAGCCAGGACTTCTTGAATTGGCTCAGGGTTAACAGCCCCAATCAGGGAACTCATATCCTATGAGGTCCTCCTGGCTGACCCTGTTACAATCACTACACCTTCCACTCTCCAATTTTCTCCTCTTTTCTTCTGACATAGAAGATGTACTCTAGGGATGGCTGAATGGGCACAGCTGTCAGAAACTTTGTCCAAGTGGGTGATGTTCTATGAACCTGAACACTGAATTTAGGGAAGATTTTAACCCATATCAGACATCACAGCTGAGCTTGATCATGGCTTCATCTATTTTGAATTGGATTCTTTAGATAGACACTGACATACAAATGCACACTTGATTTCCATTTTAAACATCCATTCCCTCTACCACAGTGGTTATGCTGTCACCTCCATATGATCCTCTGTAATAGCTCACCAAGGCTTCATTGATGGCATCTTCTAAACAGACTAAAGGGAAAGGGCAGAAGGTATATGGGAACAGCACCAAATCCAAACTCTGTTCCATGTCACATCCCATCCTTACTTGGTATGTACCATTGCTTCCTCTCTGAGCTCAAAATCCTGAAACCACCTCCCTAAACGAGCTGTGCGTTCACTTCCTGCACTCAGACAGCAATGGTTCAAGAAGGAGATGTGCCAGCTTCTCAATCACAATATGGACCAGCAATGATTCTTCAATTCTCATGTGCCGCTCAGTTCGCTAGTTTGCTGGATGGCAGCTTTGCAAGGTAGAGTGATGCCAACAGTCTGAGTTCAGTTCCTACACCCGTGATACTCCCATGAAGAACTCTCCTCTTCAACTTCTACCTTGCCTGAGATGAGCTGATCCTCAGTTGCCTCTCTCTTTGATGAGAGGACACCCCCATGGTCTGGTAAGACGATGGTGACTTTTGTTTCTATCTGCTCTTTAACTGCCCCTAAGCCACTTACTCTTACTTTTCATCAAAACCCCTTTTGTCACTCAATATCTCTTGCCTTCAACTGTATCACAGGCCCTCAGTTTTATATTTCCTCTCGCCATTTTCCTTTCTCTGTGTCGTGTCCCAAAACACATTATATAAGGCAACATCCTTCATTCCCTGTCAGAATGTTCAGTGCCCTTTGCACTTTGCAGCACAATGTTCATTTGGACTTGCCCAGAATTGCTTGCTATCTTTTATTTGAGCTGATTCTTTTCTCTACATTCCACTGGATGTGACATTCATTAAATTTGTCTCACTGGTTTGCCATAACCATACTAGACATTTGCTGGGAGCTTCCACAGTCTTTGTGCTGATGCTGTGCTTAATGGCACATTGGGTTAATGCACCTGAAGTTATATCGAAAATGAATTTTCATACAAGCATAAAAGCACCCATTTAAGTCACGAACCTCACTGAATGAGATTTATCCTTGGGTTTTATCTTTGGACTTCAGCCAAATTTGTAAATCCAAATCATACTTTGGATCTCACTTCAACGGAATTAGCAAGTTTAACAGAAGCTGAATGCAGTAATTAATATTATCTCAGTGTGAGGATGTGAGTGCTGTTATAACCAGTGGCTGATGAGGCAGGTTTATATATTTTTAATCCACATCCTCAAGGATGACCCAACACATACCTCAGGAAGTGTGAGTTTGGAACCCGGCTCTTCTAGCCTAGAGGTATAAACACTAATCATAAAGTCCCTACAGTGTGGAAGCAGGCATTCAGCCCACCGGGTCCACACCAACCCCCCCTCCAAAGAGTATGCTCCCCTCCCCATACCTGTAACCCTACATCCCCAGCTGATCCATCTAACCTGCACATCTTTGTACTGCAGGAACGAAACCGGAGCTCCTGGAGGGGATTCATGCAGAGAATGTGTAAGCTCCACACCGATAGTCACCCAAGGGTGAAATCAAACCTGGGTCTCTGGCGCTGTGAGGCAGCAGTGCTAACCACTGAGTATTGTGCTGCCCCAATACTACTGAGCCACAAGAACCTGGCAATATGGCTTGAAAATGGGGTTAGTGTTGTATTACTTATGAATGATCAGTAGTTAAGCCAGTTACTGGGGGTTGGAGCCAGTTAATTTTATCCAGCAGTGTGTGTTGGCTTACTTGAATGTTTTCCTGATATTTAAACCAGTCAATATAATTGCAGCCAAAATTAAAAATCTAATTATTATACACATTGGTAGAGAAGGCCACAGTTAGTGATCCACTGAGGCATTATTCATCACTACATAGGACTGAGAGATATTTTTTAATGTTTCTCAAAACTACGCATCACCTTCCTTCAGTGTACTTACCATTCAAACAGATGTATGAACCTTACTGATGTAGTTTTATTTTACAACATCTGACAGAAGACAGGAATTTTAAAAGGAAAATTAAACCAATTCCATCTTTGAGTCAGAAGATAGTGAACATACAACCAAGAATAGGTCACTAGATCCTTTGAACCTGCTCTCCCATTCTCGAAGAGCTTGGCTGATCTGATTTTAATCCTCAACTCTACATTCCTGCATATCCTTCATAATCTTTCAATCCTCATGAGTTCAAACCTCACCCAGGCTTTGAGCGGAGATTTAAAAAGTTCATTGCCACACTTTCAAAGATAAATAAGGATAGGCATTAAACTTATCATGGTTACAGGATGGTCACAACTGCAAGTTAGATATCCAGGGTATTAGACTATTCAGAAGGACAGGCAGGAAGGTAAAGGAGGTGATATAGCTCTGATATTCAGGGATGGCATCAGGGCATTGCTGAGGGATGTTATAGGTTCTATGGAGAATGAAGTTGAATCCATTTGGGTGGAAATTAGAAATTCGAAGAGGAAAATGTCACAGACAGTCATAGTCTATAGGCTACCAATAATATCACCAATAATATAATAACATCATATCGGGCTGGGCAATAAACATAGAAATAACTAATGCCAGTAAAAAAAGTTTATGGCAATTATCATGAGGAATTTTAATCTTCATATAGATTGGTCTAACCAGTTCGGTCAGGGTAGCTTTGAGGAGGAGTGTGTTGAGTGTATCCGTGATAGTTTTCTTGAACAGTACGCAATGGAACTGATGAGGGAGCAAGCTATCCTAGATCTGGTCCTGTGCAATGAGACAGGAATAACTAATTACCTCATTGTTAGGGATCCACTTGGAAGGAGCAATCACGTATGGTTGAATTTAGAATACAGATGGAGAGTGTGTGAAGATAAAATCCAATACCAGGGTCCTGTGCTGCCTAAACAAGGGAGACTATAATAGGAGGAGGGAGGACTTGGCTAAAGCAGACCTGAAACAAAGACTTTGTGGTGAGACAGCTGACGAGCAGTGGAGGACATTCAAAGCAATTTTTCAAAGTAGTCAGTAAAAGTATATTCTAGTGAAAAGATAGGAATGTAAGAAAAGGGGTAATCTTCCGTGGGTGTCTAAAGAAATAAGGGAGGCTATCAAATTGAAAGAGAAGGCACAAAAAGTGGTCAAAAACAGCATGAAACTAGAAGATTGAGAAAACTTTAAAGGTCAACAGAAAGCCACAAAAAGAGCTATAAAGAAAAACAAGATAGAACATGAGAAAAAATTAGCACAGAATATAAAGATGGATAGCAAACGCTTCTATAAATATATAAAACGAAAAAGAGTGGCTAAAGTAAACATTGGTGCTTTAGAGGATGAGAAGGGGCATTTAGTTATGGGATATGAGGAAATGGCCGAGGCACTGAATGGGTATGTTGTGTCAGTCCTCACAGTAGAGGACACTAATAACATGCCGGTAATTGGCAAACAGACGAAGGTGGGTGACGACCTGGGAACAATCATCATCATGGAAGTGGTAGTGTTGGGCAAGATAATGGAGCTAAGGATAGACAAGGCTCCTGGCCCTTATGGAATACATCCCAGGGTACTAAAAGAGATGGTGGGAGAAATAGTAAATGTACTTGTGGTAATTTTCCAAAGTTCACTGGACTCTGGGGCAGTTCTAGCAGATTGGAAAACAGCAAATATGATGCCACTTTTTAAAAAGGGAGGTAAAAAAAAATGGAGAATTAGAGACCGGTTAGCTTAACTTCTGTAGTGGGGAAGATGCTTGTATCTATTATCAAGTAAGAAATAATAAGATATCTCGATTGAAATTGTCCTGTTGGGCAGACGTAGCATGGGTTCATGAAGGGCAGATCCTGCTCAACTATTCCTTTGAAATCCTATGAAGACCTTATGAGCAAGGTAGACAATGGGGACCCAGTGAATGTGGTGTACCTATGTTTCCAAAAGGTCTTTGACAAGGTGCCGCACAAGAGGCTGCTGCATAAGATAAAGATGTATGGCATTATGGGTAAAGTATTGGCTAGGATAGAGAATAGGTTGACTAACAGAAAGCAAAGATTAGAGATAAATGAGGCTATTCTGCTGGCAATCAGTGACTAGTGGTGTGCCTCAGGAATTGGTGTTGGGACCACAATTATTTACAATTTATATCAAAGATTTGGAGTTGGGGACCATGGTTAGGGTGTCAAAGTTTGCAGATGACACTAAGATGAATGGCAGAGCAAAGTGTGCAGTGGTCTGTGAAACTTTGCAGAGGAACATAGATACATTGAATACTGGGCAAAGGTCTGGCAGATGGAATACAATGTCAGTAAATGCAAAATCATACATTTTATTAGGACAAAGTTAAAAATCACACAACACCAGGTTATAGTCCATCAGGTTTATTTGGAAGCACTAGCTTTCAGAACATCACTCCCTCACCAGCTGGCTGTGGTAGGAGTAATAGTAAAAAGGATGATCACTTGAATGGTAAAATGTGATTTGCAGAGGACTTGGGTGTCCTTGTGCATGAATCACAGAATATTGGTCTGCAGGTACATCAAGTAATTCGGAAGGCAAATAGATTTTTGTCTATTTGAGTTTCTCAGCAAGTCAGGCAACATGTAAGATGTGACAGACAGAGTTTCAGGTCAATGACCTGAAAGTGCTTTGGAACCAATTACAGCTTCTGAAGAATAGCCACTGTAGTAACGTGGGAAACACAGCAACTAATTTCCACACAGCAAACTCTCCCAAATGTGATGATGGCCACACAATCTCCAGCTCTATCGAAACACTATCCCGACTGTTGTACCATCTCTCTCATTTTGTGCACTGTTTATCCAAGTGCACTATTTGGATAGAAACCTCCTCAAACTAAATATTAGGAAGACCATTGAGCCTAACCTTTAACACATTTAAACCCTTCCACTTACACAGAACTGAAAGTGCACATTAGTTTTCACCCCTGGCTATAAACACTGTTCCTGATCTGCTGACCCAATCTCTCACCATAGATGGGTGTGCTCAGGATAATGTACAAACTGGTCTGGAAGCAACCTAAGGCATGAACAGTAGATTTCAGATGTAGTGAGGTTTACAAACAGAAGAACTGGGGAGACCGGCCAGGATTGTACGAGATGTGTCAGGTCCAGAATGAACAAAAGCATTGATTCATAGCAGTGTATAGCACAGAAAATGGCCTTTCAGTCCATAGCTGGTCAAAAACAATGATCTAACTACTGTAATCACATTTTTCATCATTTAACCCATAGCCTTGCATGCTTTGACATTGCAAGAGTACATAATTCTGAGGGCGATGGTTACCTGATATTCAGTGCATGTAAGGGTGGTAGAGGCAGAAACTGTCATCCTTACATGCACTGAACACCAGATAACCAGCACCCTCAGATTTGTTCACACATCCCTTCGAAGCCCTCTGTCCCTCACTTTGAATCTATTCCACCTGGTCATTGATCAGCCCAGGCAACATCCAGGTAAACCTCCTTTGCAGTCTCCCTAGTGCAATCACATCCTTCCTCTAATGTGGAATCCAGAACTGGACACAATAATTTAGCTGGGACCTAATCAATCATTTATACAGTTCCAGCATCACTTCCCTGCTCTTAAATGCTACGCTTCATCTAATAAAGGCAGGTATCCCCTCTGAGTTCTTAATCATTTCATCCACTTGTCCCACTACCTTTGTCGATTGATGTACATGCACACCTCTGATCCTAGTTGCATTCCCAGGGTCCTGCCATTCAATAAGTATCCCCTTGACCTGTTTGTCCTTTAGTTCTCTTTCAATTCCCATTGGCCAGAACTGTGAGGGATCAGAAGGATTCCCCTCAGCAATGATACATTGGTCACAGTATATTTTAAATCCCTTTGAGATCCTTAAAAATCATCCCTATCCTTTATTTGAAAAAAACAGTATATCCAAAATTCTGTGGTTCATCTGTAATCAATTGCAAATATTCCTGCTGTTAACTTTCCCCTGTAGAAGTCAATCCATAACAGAACCAACCCCCATAAAGGAAAAGTCACCGTGGACTCACTAGAGGGAGATGGCTGGTGGTTGTACACCTCGAGTGAGGGAGAAGGTTGAGAAGGAGGGACATTTACAGTAACCTCATCTGGTGCAGGAATGGAATCCATGCTTTGCCTTTCAAACCAGACATCCAGCCAACTGAGCTAACTACCCCTCTTTCGATGACTGCACCCACTGCTGAACAGCCACAAAGAGATGATGGACCAGTCTACTCAGGATTGGGAGATACCGTGCTGTGAAATAACACTCTTGCCAATTCCTTATACTCCTTCAAGTTGCATGTCTTACGTGCTTTCTTTCACGTTAAGCAAATACAGCATATTATCAGACCCCACCCCCTCTTCTGCAAGGGGTGTTGAAGTGTTTATAGGCTAACTCTATCTTGAAGCACCCTCAAAGTTCTGCACATGCATCAACAGGGACTACTGCAGCCTGGAAAGATCTCAATGCAATCAAATTCAGGGTCATGGTCACTATTATGATCATAGAGTGCAGCATCCTCACCCTGCTCTGACTTTGTGAGTCTGGCTGCAATAACTCCTGCGCTCTGTGTACAGCTCCTTTGTGAGTTGTAGATGAGGTACAGGTTGCTCCATGTTTAAGTGCTTGTGGGATGATCATTGCCTGGCATTTGTGTAGCATGAATGTTACTTACCACACATCAGCACAAGCCTGGATATTGTCCAGAACGTTTTACATTGGAACGTGGAGAAAGTGAGGACTGCAGAGATCAGAGTCGAGGGTGTGGCACTGGAAAAGCATAGCAGGTCACGCAGCACCCGAGGAATAGGTAAATCGACGTTTCAGGCATAAACCCCTCATCAGGAATCAGCTCATGCCTGAAACGTCGATTCTCCTGCTCCTCGGATGCTGCCTGACCTACTGTGCCTTTCCAGTACCACATTCTCAACATTTGAACATGGACTGCTTCAGTGTCTGAGGAGACACAAATGGTGCTGAATATTGTGCAATCATTAATGAATATCCCTACTTCTGACCTTATGATGGAAGGAAGGTTATTGATGAAGCAGCTGAAGATGGTTGGGTCTTGGTTACTACCCTGAGTAACTCCTGCAGGGATGCCCTGGAGCTGACATGACTGACCTCTAACAACAACAGCCATCTTCCTATGTGTCAGGTATGACTCCAAACAGTGGACTGTTTGTCCCACTATCCTTTGATTCCAGTTTTGCTCGGGATCCTTGATGCCACATTCAGTTGAGTACAGCCTTGTTGTCCAGGACTCTCACCTCCCCTCTGGAATTCAGCTCTTTTGTCCATGTTTGAACCAAAGCTGTAACAAGGTCAGGAGCTGAGTGGCCCTGGCGGAACCTGAATTGGGCATCACTTTGCACATACATTATTGCTGAGCAGGTGCTGCTTGATAGCATGTTGATAAACCCTCCTATCACTTTACTGATGATGGAGAGTAGACTAATGAAGGGGGTGGGGGTGGAGGGAGTAATTGGTAGGGTTGGATTTATTCTATGGTCTGTGTACAAGACGTACCTGACAATTTTCCATATTATTGGGTGGGTGCTAGTGTTGTAACTGTGTAATGATTGCCATTACAGTAAATCCCCTGTGTCCTTGTGTTCACAACTTGCAAATTCACCTCTCCACGCCAAAAAGTAAGTAGAAACAAAATTTGACATCAATGGGTAAACTCCAATTTGTAACCTGTATTTTTAACAAGCTCTGCATTAGTGAATTTCATCATTCCCGGGCCTTCTCTGAAAGGGAACCCTCGTGCACAAGGAGGAATAAGTGTAAATCAATCATTATTTCAATGGAGTATAAATGAACACGGCTGGGGGGGTGGGGGGGAGTGGGGGGGGGGGGGGGGTGGTGGGGGGGAAGGATTGCAGATTGAGTTGTGCACATTTTTGCTGCAGATGAAAGATGCAGGACCTGACTGTGACAGTTCCCATTGCGATGGGCACCTCCAATACTACATCCTGTGACCTCAACTGACAGGATTTCAGCACACAGCTCAGCAGAACCATTGCTTCTGACTGGCTGCATGCACACAGTGGCCTCACAACATTGAATGCAAATGTATGTTCTAGTGAGCTTCCAGCTCGTAAAGGCTGTCTGTCCCTCTTAAAGAAAACTAGTACTGGCTCACTGGGGAATAGGCCTGATTGAAACTGTGAGCAAAGGAATAAAGGCTCGGGCAGAGAGAGCTGCGTGATTCGTCAATGGACTACTGAAGGCCCCCGTCATGAAAGCTCCATTTCTGCAGGAGGCCAAAAGTAATTTCGGAAATGCCTTCTTCAGTGAGTGGAAGTAGATGGTCATGGGTGTCAACTCCCTGAGGAACTCCCTGAGGATCTGAGAACAGAATCTCAGTTCAGCATAGCTCAACCTGGTATTGGTTGTTCTTGACATGTCGGATTTCCAAGGGTAAACCACGGGGAAACCTGCAAACCCCAGGGTCTGTATACTCATTCCAACCGACCTTCTCTCCTCAAGAGGATGAACTATAATGACCAAGCAGTGAAGAGAGAGCCTCAGTGACCTCCCTTGAGGAAACAATGAGTGGAAGACTGTCAGCTGTTGCAAATACATTCATTGTGCTGCGATGTACTTTAAAGGAGACACATCCCAAGCTGTCGATCACTACAGCTGAGACAGGAAGTGATGCGGTAATTCCATTGTTCTGGACTCAGAACACAGCGGCCCTGGAAAGATCTATTTGGCCTTCCAGTTAATATTTACACAGAGTCATATCTTTGAATAGTGAACCCACATTACTGCTTTACAACACCTTGTCAATTCATTGGCACATTTACAATCAACCCACTTCCACCATGCCACATTATAGTCACCTTCATAGTCTTTGGCCATACCACCACTGCCCTATTCTACAGCAGGAGCAACTGGCAATATTAAAGAGGCTGTGCTTTAGTGAAGTGTGCACTTCTCACAGACTGTCCCCCGCTGAGTAGGAGGTTTGTTTTCTGAAAACCCTGGCCAGATGTGATCTTTTGCTCATGCAGTTTTCCACCTTCCCGATCCACTTAGATGTCAGAGAGTCACAGAATCATAGAGATGTGCAGCATGGAAACAGACCCTTCAGTCCAACCCGTCCATGCCCACCAGATATCCTAATCTAATCTCGTCCCATTTACTAGCACTTGGCCCATATCCCTCTAAACCCTTCCTATTATATAATCATCCAGATGTCTTTTAAATGTACTCATACTGATCTCCACCACTTGCTCTGGCAGCTCATTCCATACACGCACCACCCCTTGCTTGAAAAAGTTGCCCATTAGGTGCCTTTTAAATCTTTCCCCTCTCACCCTAAACCTATGCCATCTAGTTCTGGACTCCCCCACTCCTGGAAAAAGACCTTGTTTGTTTATCCTATCCGTACCCCTCATGATTTTATAAACCTCTATAAGGTCACCCCTCAGTCTCTGACGCTCCAGGGAAAACAGCCCTAACTTATTCAGCCTCTCCCTTTAGCTCAAGTCCTCCAACCCTGGCAACATCCTTGTAAATCTTTTCTGAACCCTTTCAAGTTTCACAATGTTCTTCCTGTAGGGATTCTAGCAGTTGCCCAGTGCCTACCGATCTCTGCTCATTCTTTGCCATGATGTCTTCCAAGATGAATGCTGGTGAGTGTGCCCTTGTCTGAGAGAACCTGTTTTGGACGAAAGCCTTTTCAGGAGTTGCCAAAACACTTCCTGTGGATCTCAGCAACTTGCAATCATGACAGAGAGCACCAAATACTTGTGGAAACATGGCAACCAACACTCAACTGACCTGTGTATAGTGAATGATCCCTTTAAGTCACACTGCTTTGGCAGGGCAGTGAATGGCTATGGTGGGGGTCAACTCATGATCAGCAGGACGTGATAACATACGTGATAGCAGTAGTCAGAGCTTTGAGTTTTAAAATAGCACTACTGGCCTGTTCTGTGTGTTTCATAGAATCCCTACAGTGCAGATAGAGGCCATTTGGCCCATCAAGTCTGTGCCAACCCTCTGAAAAGCATTCCACCCCCATCACCCTGCATTTACCATGGTTATTCCGCCTAGCCTGCACATCCCTGGACACTATGCATCAATTTAGCACGACCAATCCAGCCAACCTACACGTCTTCGGACTGTGGGAGGAAGTCAGAGCACCCAGAGGAAACCCACACAGATACAGGGAGAATGGCAACCTCCACACAGACAGGCACCTGAGGCTGGAATTGAACCCCGGTCCACTGAGCTACCATGCTGCACCAATGGCTACACTAATGGTTTCACCAGTAGGGTATCCATCATGACTCATGAATCATGAGAGGCATAGATATGGTGAACAACCAAGGTCTTTACCCAGGGTAGGGGAGCCTAAAACTAGAGGGCATAGGTTTAAGGTGAGAGGAGAAAGATTTAATAGGGTCCGAAGGTGCAGTGTTTTCACGCAGAGGGTGGTGCGTGTATGGAATGAGTTGCCAGAGGAAGTGGAGGCTGGTACAGTTACAACATTTACAAAGGATTTAGATGTTTAGATGAATAGGAATGGTTTAGAGGGGGATAGGTCAAGAGCTGGAAAATTGGACTAGGTTAATATAAGATATCTGGTCGACATGGATGACTTGGACCGAAGGGTCTGTTTCCATGCTGTACATCTCTATAACTATGACTCATCTGTAAAGGGTCCCATGAACACCACTTTGGACACCAGTTGGCACCCACAGCACCCAAATGATGGGCACTGCCATCTGACTGTCACGCCCAGGGCTGTGAATGCTGATTGACATGTTTCTGGAGGCTTTGCCACATGTTCCATCCCCAGACTAGGTCAAGAGTCACACCATCTCCTGCCAAACAGAAATATCAAAACCTCTTCCTTAACAGGCTGGCAGATTCTTGATTGTCTACAAAACAGCCTTCTTTCTTCCCTCATCTCAGATATTGTTATATGTAAAAATCGAAGGATTTAGGATTTGTATTTTATTTGTTTAAAACGCCCCTGTAATGTTAGGGTTGCTCATAGTTGTTTGCGAGGAAATAATCTTTATTTTCTGAAGGCCACCGGGAAATTCTGAAAGACTTCAACAGTAATCAGATAGTTGATTCTTACTGAACAGCTAAAATAAAGTTTGTTATTTATTGAGAAAACAAAGGCCGTGTTAATTTTCCTGCAGGAATGATTAACTGTGTTGAAGATGAATTTAGTTTTATGCTTCTGCCCACATTAAATTTCTTTTTAGATTATATTACATTACAGTGTGGAAACAGGCCCTTCGGCCCAACAAGTCCACACTGACCCACTGAAGCGCAACCCACCCATACCCATACATTTACCCCTTACCTAACACTACAGGCAATTTAGCATGGCCAATTCACCTGGCCTGCGGGAGGAAACCGGAGCACCCGGAGGAAACCCACGCAGACATGGGGAGAACGTGGAAACTCCACACATTCAGTCGCCTGAGGCAGGAGCTGAACCCAGGTCTCTGGTGCTGTGAGGCAGCAGTGCTAACCACTGTGCCACCGTGCCACCCACAATATTTTAATATTGCCATTTGGGATGCTCCTAACTCTGTTGCCTGAGGCTAAGATGTGAACTAATGTCAGAGCAATGTGTTGGAGAAAGAGCAATTATAGCTTGCAGTTGAGCAACAATTCAATGAGCGTGAATAATGCTAGGACATAGCATCCCGACAATATGGAAGCAGATCACTCAGACTATCAAATCTACACTGACCCTCCACAGAACATCCCACCCAATCCCTATAAGCCTACATTCCCCATGGCTAACGCACCTAACTTGCGTTAGCCACTAGTCACAAATGGTAATTTAGGGGAAAGTGAGGACTGTAGATGCTGGAGATCAGAGTCAAGATTAGAGTGGTGTTGGAACAGCACAGCAGGTCAGGCAGCATCCGAGGAGCAGGGACATTGATGTTTCAGGCAGGAGCCTTTCCCTGGGGATCAGCACAGCCAATCCACCTTAAACTGCACATCTTTGGGCTATGGGAGGAAACCAGAGCCAATCCACACAGATATGGGGAGAACATGCAAACTCCACACGGACAGTTGCCCAAGCATGTGATTGGACCCAGGTACCTAGCTCTGTGAGGCAGCAGTTCTAACCATGGAGCCACTATACCACCTGCTCTGCTGCCTCACTACTCGATCAGTTCGTCAAAATTGTTCAAATAGTGAACAGTGCAAGATATAGCGTGAATAAATTGAATTAATTATTATTAATCACCTTGTTAATCTTACTAATCATCCAGAAGCATTAGGCTCCAGTTTATTTAATATATTTATTGCAGTTTATAAGTATTGTAGTTTTAGACTCAGTGTTCACATTGCTACATACTGATTGAGAGACACATCTATGGAAGATAGCTAACTCAGCAATTCGGACAGATTTTTATGCCAAAATGAAAATGTATTTGCGGTTTCAATCTGACATGATGCCAAATGAGGGAACAATATAGATAATTACAAGTAAAGGAAAGATATGAATGTGAGTTGGTGTTGTTATGGTAACAAGGCTTGCAGGACATTATGCTGGGTGCCAACTCGCTGACACCTCCTCCTACTGCCCCCTTGACCAAGACCGCACCTCCCATCACCAAACCATCACCTCCCAGACCATCCACAACCTCATCACCTCAGTGGAACTCCCATCCACAGCCTCCAACCTCAGTCCAGGAACCCCACACTGCTCGATTCGACCTCTTACCAAAAGTCACAAACCTGACTGCCCCAGTCGACCCATCATCTTTACCTGCTCCACCGAACCTATCTCCTATCTTGACACCACCATGTCCGCCTTGGTCCAGGATCTCCCCACACACATTTGAGACACCACCCCCACCCTCCACCTCCTCCATGACTTTTGTTTCTCTGGCCCCTAATGCCTCAACTTCACCATGGACATCCAGTCCCTATGTGCATCCATCTGCCATGGCGAAGGCCTCCAAGCCTTCCATTTCTTCCTCTCCCGCTGACCCAACCTTCCACTGACACTCTCATTTGATTGACAGAACTGATCCTCACCCTTAACAACTTCTCCTTTGAATCCTCCCACTTCCTTCAAACCAAAGGGGTAGCCATGGGCACCTGCATGGGTCCCAGCTATGCCTGATCCTTTGTCAGTTATGTGGAACAGTCCATCTTCTGCAGCTACGCTGGCACCATTCCCTCCACTACATCGATGACTGTATTGGCGCCACCTCATGCTTCTGCGGGGAGGTTGAACAGTTCATCAACTTCACTAACATCTTCCACCCAACCTCAAATACATCTGCACCACCTTGGACAGCTCCCTCCCCTTCCTGCACCTCTCCACCTCTCCATCTCCATTTCCGGTGACCGACAACCCATGGGCATCTACTTCAAACCCACTGACTCCCACAGTTACCTGGACTACACCTCCTCCACTTTACCTCCCTTATTCCCAATTCCTCTGCCTTGGCCGCATCTGCTCCCAGGAGGAACAATTCTACCACACAACACACCAGATGGCCTCCTACTTCAAGGATAGCAATTTCCCCTCCTATGTGAACAATAATGCCCTCCAGCCCATCTCCTCCACTTCCCACACCTCCGCCCTTGAATGCCACCCCTCCCACTGCAACAAGCATAGAAACTCCCTGGTCTTCACCTTCCACCCAACTAATCTCCGGGATACAGCACGTTATCCTCTGCTATTTCCGTCACCTACAATCAGAACCCACCACCAGAGAGATATTTTACTCCCCACGTCTATCTGCATTCCGCACAGACCATTCCCTCGTTAGGTCCAAGCGCCCCACCAAACCACCCTCCACTCTCAGCACCTTCCTTTGCTGCCACAAGAGGTGTGAAACCTGTGCCCAAACCTCCCCCCCATCTCTGTCCAAGGCCCCAAAGGATCCTTCCACATCTGGCCGAGATCTACCTGCATATCCAAACACCTCACCTACTGTGCGCAATATGTTCTCCTCTACATTGAGGAGACAATATGCCAACTCACAGAATGTTTCAGGGAACATCTCTGGGACACATGCACCAAATAATCCCACTGCTCTGTAGCTAACCACTTCAACTGCTCCTCCCACTCCGCCAAGGACATGCAAGTTCTGGGCCTCCTCTAACACCAAATCCAACCCATCCGACATCATAAGACCATAAGACATAGGAGCGGAAGTAAGGCCATTCGGCCCATCGAGTCCACTCTGCCATTCAATCATGGCTGATGGGCATTTCAACTCCACTTACCCGCATTCTCCCCGTAGCCCTTAATTCCTTGTGACATCAAGAATTTATCAATCAATCTCTGCTTTGAAGACATTTAGCGTCCCAGCCTCCACTGCACTCTGCGGCAATGAATTCCACAGGCCCACCACTCTCTGGCTGAAGAAATGTCTCCGCATTTCCGTTCTGAATTTACCCCCTCTAATTCTAAGGCTGTG
This sequence comes from Chiloscyllium punctatum, assembly GCF_047496795.1. Taxonomy (NCBI): domain Eukaryota; kingdom Metazoa; phylum Chordata; class Chondrichthyes; order Orectolobiformes; family Hemiscylliidae; genus Chiloscyllium; species Chiloscyllium punctatum. The sequence continues at coordinate 17,493,116 of NC_092783.1, read as the reverse complement.
TCCACGGGTCCTAGTCTCGTCGCCTAACGGAAACAATTTCCTAGTGTCCACCCTTTCCAAGCCATGTATTATCTTGTAAGTTTCTATTAGATCTCCCCTTAATCTTCTAAACTCCAATGAATACAATCCCAGGATCCTCAGCTGTTCCTCGTATGTTAGACCTACCATTCCAGGGATCATCCGTGTGAATCTCCACTGGACACGCTCCAGTACTAGTATGTCCTTCCTGAGGTGTGGGGACCAAAACTGGACACAGTACTCCAAATGGGGCCTAACCAGAGCTTTATAAAGTCTCAGTAGCACAACGGTGTTTTTATATTCCAACCCTCTTGAGATAAATGACAACATTGCATTCGCTTTCTTAATCACGGACTCAACCTGCTTGTTTACCTTTAGAGAATCCTCAACTAGCACTCCCAGATCCCTCTGTACTTTGGCTTTATAAATTTTCTCACCATTTAGAAAGTAGTCCATGCTTGTATTCTTTTTTCCAAAGTGCAAGACCTCGCATTTGCTCACATTGAATTCTATCAGCCATTTCCTGGACCACTCTCCCAAACTGTCTAGATCCTTCTGCAGCCTCCCCACTTCCTCAGACTACCTGTCTGTCCACCTAACTTTGTATCATTGGCAAACTTCACTAGAATGCCCCCAGTCCCTTAATCCATATAGTGTCATATTACTGTAGATTTGATCTGACTTAATCTTCTGGACCAGTTTATCATGAGAGACCTTGTCAAATACTTTGGTAAAAGATGCGATTCAACCTTCCTTATTTTGGTTTGTTATAGTTTCCAGAGGTTCTATCCATGGTTACAGGCAAATTTGTGAGATCGATTCCGCAGCTGACTCCTTCCTTTGGGATCATATAAACGTTTATATTTCAACATGACAGATACTTTTCCTGAGCATATTTTTTATTATGCAAAATCAGGAGCAGTTCAAATATCACTGAGATAATAATAATAAATAAATTCAACTGTTCACTTTAGGGGAATAGCGTAAATCAGTGGGAGTCATTTGATGATTGAATGATGATATAAAATGGCCTGTATCAGATTAGCCACAATTTATATCCTCCTTCAGACTCTTCTCATAGTTATCCTGCTCTGTGTGACCTCTCCTGAAAACTCTTTATCAACCTTAAGGGAAAGAATTATCAAGCATAGTTATCAACTTTCTCGACCTTATCATTTTATTGTTCTGTATTATTCATTGGGAAGGAGCTGTTGAAGGATTGCTGGACATTTAAAAAGCAAACAGCCTGACTCGGATTGTAAGTATTTTTTTTACAGTTTCAGGAAATATACTTACAGCCAAGCTGAAGCCAGCAGGATGTATGACTGGAGATTTCACCATCAAATTGGTTGTAAAATGGTGACCAGATATTGAGGATTAAGGCCTTCTGGGCAGAGGGAACGTAGTCCGGAGTCCGTGCGGGATCTGTCCGTGCCTTCTGCCTGACAACAACTCTCAACATCAGATCTCAGAGAGGGAAGGAATTGTTCCTTTTCTCTGCAGTAAGATCACCTCAAGCCCAAATAAAACCAACTTATTTCTCCCTCATCAGATGCCGTAAACTGTGGCTTTTTAACTAGGTATTCAAAGACTTTGTAAATGTGAACCAGTGACTGAAAACCTCCTGAAAACAAGTGAAAGTACCTGGAGAAGGAAGATCAAGGAATAGTGTCCTAATGAGCTAAAAGGATAATCTCAGCCAACAATGGGGCAGTCACCCATGGACTGTCTTTCCAGTTTTCCCCTCAATTCCTAAAAGCAATGCTTTATTTTCATGTCTATTTATGCAATTAGGCTGAATTTCTAAGGAACTCAGAGTTTTAACTGATTCAGTCATATATTAATTGTTCATGGTTGTTAGAATGTATTTATTTGCAATAAATAGCCATTCTTATTCAGGCAAAGTCACCTCAGTGCCACTCCCTTATTAGAGATTGATGATTAATGGTGAGCCTCAGGTTGGGGGTGGGACCTTCATGGTAACTTCAACCACTAAAAATGCCGGAGAAAAGATCACAGAAGTGCTTCACAGGAGGCTCCCAAGCACTGAGGATGTCACCTAGACAGGGGATGAAACGTCTGTAACACAAATTCCCAGCTCGGCGAACAGAACCACAACAACGAGCACCCGATCTACAAATCTTCGCACAAACTTTGAACTAGTCTATGATTTTTGACAACTTGTGTCTAAAAGAGGAGTAAATTAGGGAATTTTGCATACTTTTATCAAATCCTTAACTTCTGTGATGACTCCAACAGGAACAGCAGGGTTTCATTTCCAGTGGAAGAAGGTGAGGATGGCAGATGCTGGAGATCAGAGTCGAGAGTGTGATGCTGGAAAAGCACAGCACGTCAACGTTTTGGCTTATGCCCAAAACATTGATCTCCTGCTCCTCGGATGCTGCCTGACCTGCTGTGCTTTTCCAGCAACTCTCGATTTTATTTCCAGTGCTCCACCCCAGTGAGGGAACATAATACAGGCTTTTTACAGCAGACCCTCAGTTAGGTCACTTCACGACATTTTTTGAGGTGTCAACATGTTAAAAGATCCATGTTGAAACCATAAGAACTCATCATATTGGCTTTAAACACATACCAACCTGGTATTTCTGCACAGTAAAGGAGTATTTATACATTGCTACAGGTTGGTGATAAAGGAACATGACATTTATGACTAACTGAGAGAAACTGAGCACTTTGCTATGTTCTTCTTGACATAATTAAAACAATGCAGTCATACATTCCTTATCGACAACCATACCGTATCTGAAAGGCATAATAGTGTTCGTATGTGCAAAGGCTGAATTTTAACACAAACCATCTCTTGGTATCTTTTCTTCACCAGTTGAATGTCCATCTCTTTTGAAGCAGAACCGAGATACAGTGAGCAGAGTTTGTTTTGTATGGTTCAGGTTGATGCATCAGTTTATATAGCATTTACCCTGGCAATCCAAACACCTGGCTGTGGAGAAACCACCCTCTCATGGACTGGTGAACTGCAGAGGCACACTCTAACTGTTTCGATATTAAACTCCTGAAAACAAAATCTAGTCTGTTTCACGGATGTGGGAAATATCAATTAAACTGCATTTCTAATCAATCCTCAGTTCGGTAATAGTTAGACTTCTTCTGAAAGAATTGTTACTGGATCACATCAGACAATATTAAAAGCTGATCGGATAGTGAGGAATTGGTAGCACGTGTAAATTAAACCAGATAATGCCAGGAGACTGCCTCCTGAAAGACATTTATGAATCAGTTGGGTGTTTACAATAATCCAGCTGCTTTCATGGTTGCTTTTCAAGGATTAGCCTCAAAATGTTCAAATTTATTGAGTTCAGTTTGACAAAAAAACCAGAGTGGGAATTGAACTCATAAGCCCCTGCTAATCCACTATCACAGCTACTCAACTGTGATTTTCAGGTGAACAATTACGGGACAAAACATATGGTGTTTGGAACTCATTCTCATCAGGTTAGCTCTTTTTATGTGATAAATTGTGCCATATCACATTCTTTCCGTTGAATTAATTAGGCTTCCAACTGTGGAGTCTAATTAGTTTAGCTCACAAGTGAACTGGCATGATCTTGCCAATACGTGCTTCAGGTTGCCAATTTTGTTCCATATTTGTTCATTCTCAAGGGCACAACAAATCACTAGATGAAACTTCACACAGCACAGTTCAGTGAACGAGCTATTCCAATGCTTTCTTTCTTCTTAGTCTTGGTGTCTGCGCTATCTGCCTCTATTGCCAATTCATGGTAATGACTACTGGGCTAGGGGAGGTTGTAGTAATTCACTACCACTAAACCTCCTTTGTCCATGTTGTGTCTAGGGCCTATCTAATCATTAATGTTAGAAGATAGGCTGCTGGGGAGTCTTAGTTGACCAGATGGCATTTTGTAGATATCAATAAGTACACTTTGCACAATGAAGGACTCTCAAGAGCTGTAGAGAATAAATCTGCTCTTTGCAAACAATAGTGCAGATGTCCTGTCTCCTAAAGACCATATATGGCATCATCTGGTTGGTTGCAACTAATGAAACTTCAACATCAGCTCTTTCGGAACCATTATCTTAAATTGCAGTGTTACTCTCATCTGATCTTTTGCCCAGTTTATTCCTGGTGGAGCTTTTCTGCCTGAAAATACTGATCTTGATTATCTTATTGGCTTTGGTTCTCTTGTTCAGTCCGGTTTCAGTACCTGTGGAGACTGTGATGATCCTGTATGTCTGTGCACATGCCTGAATATGTGTGTGTCTGTGTGTGAGGTATGCATACAAGTTCAAATACACACATGCATGTGTCTTTGCATGCAGGTGTGATAATGCGTGGATGCATACATGAATGTATTACTTTTTAGTTTTGAGGGTATTTTTTGATAGAGAAGGTATGTAAAAGTGCACTAGGAAATGTGAAATGCTCTGTTTAGAGTCTCCAGTGTCTGAAAAGGCAAGATCAAAAGTTGTTGACTAATTGTACAGTAATTTTCCCTTTGCCTTTTCTAGAAAATTCCTCAATCCTACTGCCAAAAGCATTTGCTCTTTCATTGAGATGACATTTTCTTTTATTTCACATCCTGCACACCTACCCTTATGTCTGTCATTTCTATCGGACATAAAATTCATGAAGAGAAATAGTTTACTGATGGTTTGTTCGAGTTCCTGGTGCTAACCTTATGTTACAGTATTTACAGAATAAGCAAACAGTTGTTCTTGGGGCCTCTTGTAAGTGGTTACTGTCTATTCTGTTCTGAAGGCTTAAAATTGTAAATACAGTGGTTATAAAAAAGAAAATGAAACAATGAATAATTTAGTTAAGTGATTAATTAAATCTCAATAAGGCAGGGCAGGTGACATGTCAAGACTGCAGTATGTGGGGGTTCCTGGATACCACTGTGACACTACCAGCATGTCTGCAGTTAAGGGTTTCAATCTCGAGGAGCTGTAGCTCAGAATCCTTAAGCTGAAGGCTGAGATACAAATGCTGTGACAGATCAGAGAGAGAAAGTTATCTAGATACTTTGAATCAAGATAGGGTATTCTGACTTGTTCAGTGGTCAGGGATGAGAAGGACTGCCCGTAGGTGAGGAAGGTATGGGCAAGAGGAGTGCCAACTTCTACAATTGTCGAATAGAATCTGAGGTTCTTGTAGCCTATTTGGATGACAGCAGAGGCTGCAGTGTGGATGAGAAAACTGACCATGGCAACCTGATACAGGAAAACCATTCCCATGAGGAGACCAACAAGGAATGTAACTGTAGTAGCAATAGCATGAGAAGGGGAACTGACACTGCTCTCTACAGCAATGAGTGAGAGTCCTTACGGCTGTGTTGCCTGACTAAGGATTGAGAAATACTCTCAGGGCTAGAGATGAAGTTGGAATGAAAGGGTGAGGATCCAGTTGTCAGGTCCATTCAGGGAATAAGAACTTAGGTGGAATGAAAAAGAAGTGGTTCTACATAAAGTATGAGGAATTAGACATGAAACTAATTTTGAGTCAAAAAGTGTGGTGCTGGAAAAGCACAGCAGGTCAGGCAGCATCTGAGGTGCAGGAGAATCGTTGTTTCGGGCATTAGTCCTTCGTCAGTGGTTTATGCCCAAAACATCAACTCACCTGCTCCTCGGATGCTGCCTGGTCTGCTGGGTTTTTCCTGTGCTACACCTTTTGACTCTGACTCTCCAGCACCTGCAGTCCTCACATTCTCCTAGTCTGGTTCAGGGGCACTGACATCAGTGCCAGGAAAGTGAGAGGTGTACGCTTGGCATTGTGCTGGGAGTGTTTTTACAAACCACTGAACCATGGGAATGGAGACAGTTTTATTTTAGCTCATGTGGGAAGGGATCAAATATAGAAAGATGTACCATATCAATGAATAAGTGGTAAGAGAGGAAAACAGTGCTTGGGAACTACATGTCAGTAAACAGCAGATTGGGACAGAGAGAAATAAACTAAGAATGCACCAATAATCAAGACTGGACATTCCAAAGATAACAAAAGGTCTCTTGGCTGTTCCAAGATGGCTGCTGGGGGGTCAGCAGTGTTTGGCTCCTGAGCATGGGCCTCAGCCACTCATGGCTTAGGCTGCGGGCTCTGTCACATCCACATGGTTTCATTATTGCCTTTTCGATTACTGTAGTTGCCACAGGGCCTCCTCCTGATAATCCTCCTGTGGGAGGCTGGTGGGCCGGGGGGGCGGGTAGCTGTGTCTCTCCATCCCTGTTCCGTGTGAGGGGCGGCAATGGATGATGAACCAGAACCCGTCAGTCAATGTCCAGTGTCTGAGGATGTGCAGGACCCACACAGCGTAAATGTCTCCAGCTCGGAGAGGATAGACGCAGAAACAATGGCACCAGTGGCAGCAGGAAAGGAACATATTGCCAGGATCTCAGGGACAATGTCAGATAGTGGTGACTGGAGGAGCAGAGGGGAGAAGGCTACGGAGAAGGAACAATGAACTTCTGATGCTGTTTTAGTTTCAGTAAGACCAATTAAGTAGCATTAATTTACTCAGTATTCTACAATAATACAATTTATTCAATAACTTATTATATAATCTAAAATGGTGCCAGAACATGGCGACATTATCCACTTTTCACTATACCTAGGTACAAGTGACAATATATTCAAAAAATCTAAATCTAAATCTAAAAGGACAAAACTAAAGGCTCTAACTATCAATAGCATTCATAACAAAGTGAATGAACTGACAGCGCACATGGAAGTCAATAAATATGATCTGATAGCTGTAACATAAACATGGCCACATGGTGACAAGGATTGAGTCCTTAGTATTAAGCGGTGAATGACATTCCAGAAGAATGGCAAACTAGGTAATGTTTGTCAGGTATGACCTTTCTGCAGTAAGATGGAAATAACCTTTTTTTTAAGGAGATCATGATCTAGAATCAGTTTAGGAGGAAATGGGGACTACTGGGGACATAAGTTACTAGCGGGAGTGTAACCACATTGCAGGGTGGAGTGCGCAAGAAGAAATATTGGCTGTTTGTAATAAAATGCCAGCACTAATCACAGTTGACTTATAGTTACATTTCAGAATAACCAGACAGACAGTAACAACCTGGATAACAAGTTCACAAAATGTTTCTGAGACAAAAGCAAAATACTTTAAAAGCTGGAAATCTGAATCAAACACAGAGAATGCTGGAGACACTCAGCAAGCAGCATCTGTGAAGTGAGAAACAGAATCAACATTGAATCCAGTATGATTCTTCAACAGAACACTGATGAATAGTCATACTCGACTTGGAATGTTCAGCTTGTGTTTTTCTCTGGCAGACCATACTAGGTTCAGTGAGTGGACAGAGCTTTGGTGGATGCAGTATAATGACAGGAGTTGACCATAAAAGTAAGGATGTGGTTATACTTCAGTTGTACAGGACATTATAGGGAACGTATCTTAAGTCGAGTGTAGTTTTAGTTTCCTTATTCAAGGAAAGATACAAATGCTTTGAAGGCAGTTCTGAGAACGTTTACTGGACTGAGACCATGAAACAGTCAGTTGACTTTCGAGGACAAATAGGACAGGCTGGGTTTTTTCCACATGAATTACTTTGATGTGGAAATTGTGTCTGTGTGTGTGTGTGTGTGTGCATGTGAGTGAGTGCGTGTGGGTGTGTGTGAGTGTGTGTATATGTGTGTGTGTGTCTGTGTGTGCGTGTGAGGGTGTGTGGTGTGAGGGTGTGTGTGTGTGCATGTGTGCGTGTGTATGTGTGTGTGTGGGTGTGCGTGTGTGTGATGGCGTGCGTGTGAGGGTGTACGCACGCGTGCATTTATGTTCAGTCAAAGGGTCACTCTTTCAGTACAGAGATAAGGGGATTTATTTCCTCTCCGAAGATTAGGTGACATTTGAACTCTCTGCCTTAGACAGTGGAGAAAGTTGGGTCATTGAATTATTTTAAGGGTGGAGGTGAATAGATTCTTATTCAACAAGGGAAAGGATAGGAAGAAAACAATGTGGAATTTGAAATATAAACAATAGACAATAAGTGCAGGAGTAGGCCATTCTGCCCTTTGAGCCTGCACCACCATTCAATATGATCATGGCTGATCATCCTTAATCAGTATCCTGTTCCTGCCTTATCTCCTTAACCCTTGATTCCACTATCCTTGAGAGCTCTATCCAACTCTTTCTTAAATGAATCCAGAGACTGGGCCTCCACTGCCCTCTGGGGCAGAGCATTCCATTCAGCCACCACTCTCTGGGTGAAGAAGTTTCTCCTCATCTCTGTCCTCAATGGTCTCCCCTGTATTTTTAAGCTGTGTCCTCTGGTTCGGCACTCACCCATCAGCGGAAACATGTTTCCTGCCTCCAGAGTGTCCAATCCTTTAATAATCTTATATGTCTCAATCAGATCCCCTCTCAGTCTTCTAAACTCAAGGGTATACAAGCCCAGTCACTCCAGTCTTTCAGCATAAGGTAGTGCCGCAATTCCAGGAATTGACCTCGTGAACCTACGCTGCACTCCCTCAATAGCCAGAATGTCTTTCCTCAAATTTGGAGACCAGAACTGCACAGAGTACTCCAGGCATAGTCTCACCAGGGCCCTGTACAGCTGCAGAAGAACCTCTTTGCTTCTATACTCAATCCCTCTTGTTATGAAGGCCAGCATGCTATTAGCCTTCTTCACTACCTGCTGTACCTGTATGCTTACCTTCATTGACTGGTGTACAAGAACACCCAGATCTCTTTGTACTGCCCCTTTACCTAAATTGATTCCATTTAGGTAGTAATCTACCTTCCTGTTCTTGCCACCAAAGTAGATAACCATACATTTATCCACATTAAACTGCATTTGCCATGCATCTGACTACTCACCTAACCTGTCCAGGTCACCCTGTAATCTCCTAACATCCTCATTACATTTCACTCTGCCACCCAGCTTAGTATCATCAGCAAATTTGCTAATGTTATTGCTAATACCATCTTCTATATCATTAACATATATTATGAAAAGCTGTGGTCCCAGTGCTGATCCCTGCGGTACCCCACTGGTCACTGCCTGCCATTCCAAAATGGAGCTGTTTATCACACCTCTTTGTTTCCTATCAGCCAACCAACTTTCAGTCCAAGTTAGTACTTTGCCCCCAATACCATTTTCCCTAATTTTGCTCACTAACCTCCTATGTGGGACTTTATCAAAAGCTTTCTGAAAGTCCAGGTACACTTCATCTACTGGATCTCCCTCGTCCATCTTCAGAGTTACACCCTCAAAAAATTCCAGAAGATTAGTCAAGCATGATTTCCCCTTCATAAATCCATGCTGACTCTGTCCTATCCTGTTACTACTATCTGGGATTTTATTGAATGGCAAAGCATGTTGAAGGGGCTGAATGGCCAACTGGATCTCCTCATTCATATGTTCATACCAGGCAGCAAATAGAGACAATACTAATTCATCTCTGCATTCGCATTGAAGGGTCTACATTTGTCAAGTTAACTCATCTGTTTCCTTCATCTTGCTGACTGATGTACTAAGTAGTTTTAACGCTCTGTTTTCAAATTAACTTGAAGTTTAGGTCTTGGAAGTCAGTATTTAGTCCCTGACATCCTTCATCATTTTCAAACAATCAGCTTTCCTGACATGAGGGATAACAAAGCATAATTAATTTAAAGTCTCATTCTGCAATTATGCAAAGTCATTTGGGATTCAGTTATTAATCCTGTTTGTAATTGAAAACATATGAATGAAGAAGATTTTTGGAAGCCCTCTTTATCTGTTGAAGATTTTTCACAATAACCCTGGAAAAGTTTGTAACCTACCAGTGAGAGATAGAAATTGTTTTGCAACACGCCAAGATGAATAAGGCTGCTGACAACATCGGGAATTAAGTTGCAATTGTCAATTAAATTTGAGATATGATTTAAACACACTGGTGAAATATTATTGGAACTGAATAATATTGCACATTATTCCTGCAGTACCTTGCCAATCATGTGAGCTGTTGGAGAGGGCTAGTTACAAAGCAGTAATAGTAGCCACAGAATGAGGGGCCACTTCACCATCACTAGATAATAATAGGTTCATTCAGATGCCAAACAAAGCATTGGTTTAGTATTAACCATGTTTCAAACCTACACTCCACCAATCCCCAAGTCTAAAATGTGCTGACAATTCTTCATGAAATCTGGTCCTTTGTTGTACAAAGAAACAAATAAGGAAACAGCAAAAGCCCAAGGCTAACACAACTTTCAGGCCCAAGACATACATCTGGCATGGAAAGCTTTCTCTGCACATTCAATAGACTCACTGACTTCAGCTTCAGGGCAAATACGGTACTCAAAGCTCTGTACACTGCCAATTGTAAAACTTTTTATTGCTGATGTGCAGTTCTATCTGTTTCTGTGCGCAGAATCAAAACTTTGAATTTTATTTATTTGGAGCACAGCGTAACAATTCGCAGGATAATATAACATATTTATTGAATAACCTATTGGCTTTGGCTCTTTAATTCAGTCAAGGCTGAGTAACTGTTCAGATTGTGATGATTGTGCAACTTTGTGTGTGTTCATGTCTGTCTAGGTCTGTGAGTGAGAGGATGCCAGCATCTGTCTGGTATCATCATATTGGCTGGAACTAATGCAACTTCAGCACTAATTCTTACAAAATCATTCCCTGATAGAACAACAATTTTCTCAGCTGCACTTTGGACAGTAAAGTACAAAATCAGGCTACTTTCTGGATGCTATGAAGTTAAATATAGTGGATGTCCAAGGGGACCTGAGAGTTCAGGCACATAGATCTTTTAAAATTCATGAATAAATACAGAAAATAAAGCTAATGAAATGCTGGCCTTTACATCCAGAGGACTGTACAAAGCCTGGTTTGACCCCAGTTGGAGGACTATGATCTGGGCCCCACACTTCAGAAGGATATTTTGACCCTGATGGAGCACAGCGTAGGTTTACAAGAATGATACCTGGATTTCAGGGGTTAGGTTTCGAGGAGCGATTGTACAAATTAGGTCTGTTTTGTCTGCAATGTAGAAAATTGAATCATTATCTGATTGAAGTCTTCAAGATATTAACTGAAAATGATAAGGTAGATGAAGATAAACTATTTCAACTGTTTAGATACTCTATAACTGGGGTACAAAGTCTAAGTATTAGGATTAGACACGTTCAGGAGAGATGTTAGGAAGCACTTCTATTCTCAAAGGATGGGAAAGGTTTGGAACTGTTTTCCACAGATTGCAGTTGATTAATTTTGCTATTAACTTTAAATTAGAGATAGATAAATTGTATTAAGAAAGGTATCAAGGGATATGCACAAAAGGAAGGAACATGGGAATTGGTCACAGATCAGTCATTGAATGGCTGACAGGGTCCGGGGCCAAATGGCCAACATCTGACCCTCTGTTCATAGTTATTCCTGGTAATGCTCTTCTGCCTGAATATACTGAGCCTAATTATTCTGTTGGCTTTATCATTTTTGTTCAGCCAAGACTGAGTAATTGTGAGATTGTGTTGATTCTGCACCTGCATGTGTGTGTGTCTGTGTGTGAGGATTTGGAACATGGGAATGAATGCATATGTGTGCAAATGCAGGTGTATGTGCATTCTAGTCTCACTATGTGTGTGGAGGGGTGTACATTACTTACCATTGGTGTAAGTTTTAAAAATTAAATAATGACTCTGTTCCTTCTCTCCATATCCTCTATTCCAAAGGTCACCCAAGCATTTAGACTTTTAAACTGATTTAAATTGGTAAACAAAGAGATTTATCTACCTGACAGGCGGATTTACAATAGCTGGATCTAACATGGAAGACATATTGCTCGAGATCCAATATTGTCCTCAGCTGTCACATCTGTGGGAACACAATTTTTACCTTTGTTCTGCAGCAAGTTAAGTTAAACACTCTTCGTGCAGGACAGGCTATTTGAATTATTAATATATGCAGATTGACAGATAGCTAAGTAAACTATTTTATTGCTTGGAACTATTGAATAATTTTAGGAAATAATAGGGCAAGGTGTGCAATAGGGAATTGTACTTTGAAAATGGCAAATATCTAGCCCATTAATGCTTCATGCGCAGGATCAAATATCCGCTAAACTGTCTTTTTTTTAAGGGAATCACTTGGATATGAACGAAGTCCCATGGTATTAGACACAGCTTGGACTGGTAAGTTTTGAGTGCTGGTAAAGGTAGCTGAACTCCATGAGAGACCTAAATTGTCACCATCCATCATCTCAACTTGAAAGTTTATCAAGTGACAAAGTGCCTATTTCAACCAGATGTTCTAACTGTTATCGAATCTTGTAAGAAGCCGAACTCTCAAAACGATGAATTTGTGCCTTGTGAATTGCTTCTAGTCTCACAATACTTTCCTAAGAATTGTGTTGCTATTCAGCACATTACCCACACCCCTTTCCTTTCAGCTAAAATGGCAGAGGTGCATAGGAAGGGGATAATTCGGATCAAAGAAGGAAAAGAGCAGAATTTTAGCTGCCAATGTTGGGGCAGGTTGGATGCAAGCAGGGCTTAAAGCTGTAAATGCAACATGCTCCTTCCTTCCTTCCTGAGTTTTAGACATGTTTGATATTGAATGGGAAAGTCTCCAGGGAACTATCAGCCTGCTCCTGTTACCTGATCCATCAAAGTGCTCATCAAAGAACTCTACAGCACAACAGTGAGAGATCTGTCCCATCACAGGCTGGAGCCTGTACTATCCTCTCTCCCTCTCTCTCTCTATCTCTGCCTTGTCACAGAGTGATCGTATGTGGTGCCTCAACACTTGCGTATCCCAGTTCTATCCTACGTTGTAAATGGATAAGTGGATTCAGGATCTGAATTGGTGACTGTAAGTTTCACCAACATTTTGTCATTCTTCCTGTGTCTGCATGGGATTCCTCTGGGTGCTCCAGTTTCTTCCCACAATCCAAAGATGTACAGATTGGCTGTGTCAAATGGCCCTATGGTATCCAAGGAGTAGCCTTGGGAAATGCAGGGATAGGGTGGGTCTAGGTGGGATGCTCTTAAATGGGGCGGCACAGTGGCTCAGTGGTTAGCACTGCTGCATCACAGCACCAGGGACCCGGATATGATTCCAGCCTCTGGCAACTGTCTGTATGGAGTTTGTACATTCTTCCAATGTCTGTGTGAGTTTCCTCCCATAATCCAAAGATGTGCACATCCGGTGAATTGGCCATGCTAAAATTGTCCATAGTGTTAGGTGCATTAGGCATGGCTAAATATAGGGTCGGGGCAAGTTACTCTTCAGAGGGTCGGTTTGGGCTGAAGGGCCTGTTTCCATACTGTAGGGAATCCAATCTTCCTTGCTTTGGGAGATCACTGTTGTGACTATGCTTTGAATGCATACTGATGTTACAGCTATATTGATGGATGGTGCTACGACCATAGGATCAATCCTGCCTGGTTGTCCCTGCACGGATTCCATCACCAATGAGTTCACTTGGATGCTGATGTCTGTATTACACTTTTGAGGTTACACTATCTATCTAAACTGTTACGGCATTGGCTCCTTTGTATCTCAATTTCATACTTAACAAAGAGTAAGTCTTCCTCACACACTATTAAGTTTTCTAAACTCTTTAATTGCACTCTGCTATGTTATAGACTGGTGGCTTGTTAGCTCAGTTGGCTGGATAACGGGTTTACAAAACAGGGTGATGTCAATAGCAAGGCTTCAATTCCCGTATTAGCAAAGGTTACCATGAAGGACTCTTCCTTTCACCCTCTTCCTTCACCTGAGGCATGATGACCCTTAGGTTATGCCACCACCAGTCATCTCTATCTAATGAGAGAGTTTGATAGGGCTATGGCAATTTTATACATGACACTGATATAGCTCTCCCATCAGATTTTCAGTTCTCAGGAACATATTTCTGATGATAACAGAGTAAGACCACCATCATTAACACAGCCATCTCCCATTATATAAGAACTTCTTTTCTTTTCCTTTGCTGCCTGAATTTTTGAAGTACCTGAGGGCAAAAGGATCATGGGTTGGGTTGTGGTGAGTTGGGGCAGAGAAAGTAAGAAATGCATGCTTAGATTCACTGCAACTTCTGAGTGAGAAGACACCATGGGAAGGTGAAGATGTGGAATGAGAGGAGGAGGAGGAGGAGGAGGAGGAGGAGGATTAGATCGGCGAGACTCCACCTCCGGTTGTTTCAGCCCTGTTGGTGGCCATAATGTCAGCAATAATCATTCTAGTGATGGTTGCTGCCTCTTCCACGTTGGGCAGACCATATACAACTATCTGTCTTCTAAGCACTCCTTCTTGAAAAACAGCACGCCAGGCAAAAACCACTCTAAAAATATCAGTTCCCTGTGTGAAAGCATGTAATTAAGGTATAATAATTACTGGTTACAACCGTAATCTAATCCAGTGCGTAATGTATTTAATGTAATTTATGTATGCAATAAACAGAAAAACATGAATATTGTTCTGAAGATAGCTTTTATTGCCATTTAAAATATAGGATGCGAATATTGAAGATCAGTTGAATAAGTCTGTGGAAACTTTATCAATATCCAACTCTAGGCTGTACCACAGAATATGGTGATAATAAAGAGCTGAGGAAAGTCTATTTGAAGTGAATAGTTGATATTTCCTGAAGAACTGACATATTTACAAGGAGAAAGTGAGGACTGCAGATGCTGGAGATCAGAGCTGAAAAATGTGTTGCTGGAAAAGTGCAGCAGGTCAGGCAGCATCCAAGGAACAGGAGAATCAGGAATTCCTGAAGAAGGGCTAATGCCCGAAACATCGATTCTCCTGCTCCTTGGATGCTGCCTGACCTGCTGCGCTTTTCCAGCAACACATTTTCAGCTATTTACAAGGATTGCCTTGCTAAAACCTCACAAGGCATCAGCCACACCACACCTGCAAAACTCTGAGCAGTTCTGGTCCCCATGTCCAAAGAAAAATATACTGGCATTGGAGGTTGTCCCGAAAAGGTTCACTGGGTTGATCCCAGGTATGGAGGAGTTTTCTTAAGATGAGAGATTGTGAAGCTTGGCCTGCACTCATTGGAGTTTAGAAGAATGAAACTTTATTGAAACAAATTAGATTCTTAGTTAGCTTGACAGGGTAGATGCAGAAAGACTGTTTTCCCTTGTGGGGGAGTCTAGAAGCAGAGGGCATCACCTCAGAGTAAGGGGTTGCCCCTTTCAGAGAATCCTTACAGTGTGGAAACAGGCCATTTGGCCCAATGAGTCCACACCAGTCCTCTGTAGAGTATTCCACCCAGACCCATTCTCCTGCCCTATTACTGTACATTTACCCCTGACTAATGCACTTAACCTACCTAGCCCTGAACACTGTGCAATGTAACATGGCCAATTTACCTAACCTGTACATCTTCGGACTGTGGGAGGAAACCAGACCACCCAGAAGAAACCCACGCAGATACAGGAAGAATGGGCAAACTCCACACAGTCATCCAAGGCGGCAATTGAACCCGGACCCTGGCGCTGTGGGGTAGCAGTGCTAACCACTGAGCCACCATGCCACCCGAGAAATGAAACAATGACCTTCAATGGTTTCTACGCTGTGAGCATTTAAGACAGCAATGAGGAAGAGTTTTTTCTCTCAGACGGTAAGGAATCCGTGGATATTTTTTACCACACAGGGCTTTTGAGATTAACGTACTAAGTATTTTAATAGATTATTAATCAGTAAGGAAATGAAGAATTATGTGGAAAAGGCAGGAAACTGAAGTTGAGGATTATCAGATCAGCCATGATCTCACCCAATGCGAGAGCAGACTTGACAAACCAAATGGCCCACTCTGTTCCTATGCTGTGTGGTCTTCATTGTAGACCAGTCAGGAATGTTAAATGGATTTGTCCAACTCACAATAGAATCTTAAATGATGGATTGCATCTCATCTGCTGAACTACATAACACACTTTAACTTCTTCATTGTGATTCAAAGAGTTACTGCTAAGTTTCATTGTCTCTATCATTGCCATTCTCCTCCAAACTCAATGTCATCTTCTCCAGCTGTGGGTATCACATTATAGGGAGGTTGCAAGTGCCTTGGAGACAGTGCCAAAGCAATTTAAAAGGATATCTCCAGGAATGAGAAATTTTAGGTTTGAGGACATATGGAGGATGTTAGGAATTTTCCACTTGGAGGAAAAAAGATATCTGATAGAGGTTTTCAAAATCATGATAGTGTAGATAGATAGAAGCTGTTCCTGTTCATAAAGGAACAGGTTGAAAGGCAGGGATTTGAAACATGTGCCAAAGAAACAAGCATTAAGTGAGGAGAACATTTTCGCAAAGTGAGTCAGGAATGCATTACCTGAAAATGTGATGGAGGCAGGTTCAATCGAAACATTGAAGAGGGTGTTTGGATGATTATTTCAGTAGAAGTAATGTGAAAGGGAGAAACAGGAAGTTGTCACTAGGTAATGATGATGGTTTGAAGAGCTAGTATAAGCAGAATGGGCTGGATGGTATCCTTCAACACCATAACTATTCTGTGTCTTTGAAATCCATCAGGTCTTCTAGGAACGAGTTTAACTGAGAGATTGCAATAACTCCTCCACGTCCACATTATTCACTTCAGCATCAGCAAAATCCATACCAGGTGAAAGGTTAATAATCCCCTCTATCCCAGCTCCATTTGCATTTGGGACCCACTAAAATCAAACCTTGGGCCAAACTACATTTAATGTTGCTGGTTGGATTGCTTCCTAAGAATCATAAGGAGCTGAATGCCATGTATGATGCTTGAAATTTTGCCAAAACCCACAAACTCTTGTCTTATTTTCTCCCTCAGTTTCACAAATCAGCTGGGCTCAATTTCTCCAGGAAAAAATGCTTTGACTGTATCGATCACACCTTGGCTGAATAGGCTGGATAAAGTTTGCAGTATCCTTTGGGAGACATTCTATTCTGATGTTATCAGAAAAATCAATCACATTTATGAGGTGACCAGGTGCATTATCTAGAAGCAATAATGCTTTTTGGACAAAGTGTTTTTGCCTCTGCAAAACTTTCAACAGCAGGACAGAAGTTAGAAGTAAACCAGCCTTCAAAAATCTTCCCGCGCATTCTTGTTAGAATGTCATATAAAAGGAAAAGAAGGTGTAACATACTCCTTTTCGGATTTTGGGATTTCAATGCTGAATGCTGATTTCAAGCAAATGTCTCCCTCCATGTTTGACCCATGCAAGTCTACATATCTATCTTTTGTAGCCTCAGAAACATGCATTTTTCTGCAAAAATTAATACGGTATTCAGTCAGTTTTTCCCTCCAGTATAGACTTAACTTGTCAACATTGAAGACTTGGCCAAGTAAATCACCTCCCTCCTCAATAATACTCTTAAAGGTAGCCAGATATGCATCTGTAATACAGAAGTTAACATCTGCTGTCTCGTTAGTCATCTTGAGGTTCTGTAAAGTTACCAAAATAATCAAAGACTAACTGTAAAGGACTGCGGAAGTTGGAAATCTGTGTTAGACACAGAAAATGCAGGAGAAACTCAGCAGGTTAAGCAGCAGTTGTGGAGACCGAAAGGGTGTTAATGTTTCAAGTCTAGTGATCTTTCTTCAGAACTGTAGAATAACTCCGAACTTGTTTTAATAGATGCATTTAAAGCTGATTCATTGCCTTTTAATTTCAAATTCCCAAAGAAACTTTCAGTTTAATTACAGGATAAGGAATTCACCGTTGGGACTGATCCTCAAGCCAAACATCCAGAGACTGCTTCACTCACTCCATTTGTGTGTACAGGTGTTATGACCTTGTACCAGTTGAAGGAGTTACACTCTGACCTCCGATTTCATTGTCTTCCTTTATTCTAACAGCAAGAGCAGTATCACCAGCCGAGTTTGTGGAATTAGCAGCATCAATCATAAAACCACCTTGCTCAAGACTCCTGAGCACATTAAGCTTATCATTTCAATTAATGACCTTCTTCTTAGCAATTGGGGGAGTTGGAGTGAGCCATTGCTTAGATATGACAAGCATTAATTTTATCCAGGTCACTTACACTTAGCATAGCAGCATTTTCAATGGTTGTTAAATGAAATGCTAAGAGATTGAAAGTTATGCACCACATTGTCACTGAATACAGTACAGTTGGCACACACATGATAATCACTTACCAATGCCGTTTTTGACTCATATAGAGGCTGAATAAAAATTACAGCTAACTGATTAATTGATTGATTTATTGTTGGCAAATGTACTTCGATACAGTGAAAAGTGTTGTTTTGTGTGCTGTACAGGCAGATCATACCATACAAAGTGCATCAGAGTAAAAGACCAGAGTGCAGAATGCAGTGTGACAACCGCACTGTTCAAAGTCTGATAACAACTGGGAAGGAGCTTCTCTTGAATCTGTTCATATGTGTATGCAGACTTTTATATCTTCTGCCCAATGAAAGAGGGTGGAAAAGAGTATAACTGGGGTGGGAGGGGTGCTAATTATGCTTGCTTTCTCAAGACAGTGGGAAATGTAGATGGAGTCAATGGATGGAAAGCTGGTTGGTGTAGTGGACTCGACATGTTCACATCCCTTTGTGGTTTCTTACAGACTTGGGAAGAGCAGTTGCCAAACCACGCTGTGAATCGGCCAGATGGAATGCTTGCTCTGGTGTATCTAGAAACATTGGTAAGAGCCCTTGTGGATATGCTGAATTGCTTTAGCCTCCTGAGGAAGTAGCGATGTTGTTGCACTTTCTTGACCATCGTGTTGACATGGACGAACCAAGACAGATTGTTGGTGATCATCACTCCCAGGAACTTGACTCTCTCAACCATCTCCACCTCAGCACCATTCATACAGACAGGGTCATGGCCTCCACTCTGCTTCCTGAAGTCAATGACCAGCTCCTTCATTTTGGTGACATTGGTGGAGAGATTATTGTCTTTACACAATGCTGCTAAGCATGGTGGCTCAGTGGTTAGCACTGCTGCCTCACAGTGCTAGAGACCCTGGTTCAATTCCAGCGTCAGGTGACTGCCTGTGTGGAGTTTGTACATTCTTCCCGTGTCTGTGTGGGCTTCCTCTGGGTGCTCTGGTTTCCTCTGACAATCCAAAGATGTGCAGGTTAGGTGAATTGGCCATGGGAAATTGCCCACAGTGTTCAGGGCTGCGCAAGGTTAGGTGCATTGGTCAGGGGGAAATGTAGAGTAATAGGGTAGGGGAATGGGTCTGGGTGGGATACTTTTTGGAGGGTTGGTGTGGACTTGTTGGGCAGAAGGGCCTGTTTCCACACTGTACAGATTCTATTCTATTCCAGTTCTTTCCTATATTCTATCTGGTCATTGTTTGAGATCCAAGTTACAACAGTGGTGTCATCAGCAAACTTGTCAATGGAGTTGGGATGGAATTTGGCCACATAGTCGTGAGTGTATAAGGAGTGCAGGAGGGGGCTGAGTACTCAGCCTTGTCAGGCACCGGTGTGGAGGATTATGGTGGAGGAGGTGATGTCACCTATCCTTATTGATTATGGTCTAAGGGTCAGAAAGTCAAGGATCCTGTGACAGAGGGCACAGTTGAGACCTAGGTCTTGCAGTTTAGTGATGGGTTTGCATGGAGTTATGGTGCTGATGGCTGAACTGTAGTCAAAAAGAGGAGTCTGTCGTAAGTGTCCTTGTGGTCCAGATTTTTCAGGGATGAGTGTAGGGACAGGAAGATGGTCTGTGCTGTGGACCTGTTGCTCTGGGAGGTGAATCACAAAGAATCATGGCAGGCTGGGAGACTGATATTGATATGAGCCCTGACTAACCTCATAAAGCATTTGATTGTTATGGAGGTCAGAGGCACAGGGCAGTAGTCATTGAGGCAGGCTGCATGGCTTTGCTTTGGTCCCAGGATGCCGGTGATCTTCTTGAAGCAGGTGGGGACTTCAAATCATAGTAAGGAGAGGTTAAAGATGTCAGTGAATACTCCCAGCTGGTCTGCACAGGATCTGAGTGTATGGCTGGGGCCAGACGCTTTCCATAGATTCATTATCAAGAAGGTCGAGCTAACGCCTGCAGTGGTGACCTTGGGTACAGGTGCAGCTGAGGCTGTTGGGATAGGTGACATCATTTCACTACCTCTTCAGAGCAAGTGTATAATGCTCATCAGGTAAAGGTGTACTGCTGCCTGCAATTCTGTTCGACTTTGCTGTGTATCCTGCTTTGTGGTGGTAAGCCTTACTACAAACGATAGATGTCCGTGTGGTTGGATTGGGTCTCAAGCTTAGTTTGGTGTTGTCTCTCAGTATCTCTGAAGGCCTTACGGAAGTCATAACTGGAGGTCCTGGACAGGTCAGAGTCACCTGACTTGTACGCCTCAGACCTGGACTTCAGTAGGGAGTGAATCTCCAGGTTCGTTCATAGTTTCTGGTTCAGAAACATTCAAATTAACTTCTTCGGCAAGCAATCTGTGACGATAGTGACAAACTCATTTTGGTTGGCTGCTGAGCTCTTAATTCTGGAGCAGTCCGCTGACTCTAAGTTGTCCTGCAGAAGCCCTTCTGCTGCCTCAGACCAACATGGCACTACTTCCTGTACAGGGTCCTCATGCTTCAATTTCTACATGTAGGCCAAGAGGAGGAGCACAGCGCTGTGATCTGATTTCCAAAATATGGATGGGGGATGGAGCGGTTGTATAGCAATGGTCAAGGATGTTCGGACCTCCCGTGGGACAGGAGATGCATTGATGCACTTTGGTAGCGCGTTGTTGAAGTTGGTCGGATTGAAGTCACTGGCTACGATGAACAAGGCCTCAGGGTATTCTGTCTCAAGGCCAGTTGCAGCATTGTATATGTCGTCAAGTGTATTCTTCACTTCTGCATGGGGTGGGATGTAGACTGCTGTCAGGATAGTGAAGGTGAACTTGTGCAGTAGATAGTAGGGATGGCACATTACTGTAAGATACTCAAGGTCTGGGGAGCAGTAAGTCACCAGGATCGCCATGCCTGAGAGCCAGGGGCTGTGATTAGGAGATAGATCCCACCACCCCATGCCTTACCTGAGGTCACCGAGCAGCCCATTGGGTGAACTGAGAAACCCTCAGGTTGTAAAAGGCACAGTCAGAAAGGAGCCCTGTCTCTATAAAACAGAGCATACAGCAGTCTCTCACTTCCCTTAGGAAGGAGAATCTAGCTTTAAGTCCATCCATTTTATTCTCAATGTCTTGGACATTTGCCAGGAGTGTGCTGGGGAAGGGGGCTTGAAGCCCTGACATTTTAGTCTCACCTGACACCTGGCATTTTTCCCTTGTTTCTTGGGTAGGTGACTGCTCATTGTCAATCCAGGTGCTGGTGAGGAAAGTCTGCTGCTCCTGAAGTTACATGTGTGTATACGATGGGTCCTGATCCTTGAGCCTCCTGATGAAGGGCTTATGCCTGAAATGTCAATTCTCCTGCTCCTTGGACGCTGCCTGACTGGCTGTGCTTTTCAAGCACCACATTCTATGGACTCTGATCTCCAGCATCTGCAGTCCTCACTTTCTCCTGGAGGATTTTGTGGTTGGCTCAGTGGAGCCTCCTCGATGTCGGGTCACCGTGGGTTCAGGCCTTGTTCCTGCGCTGGTTGGGCCTCTGTTCTGGGTTTCCACGATGTAGGAGAAGTGGGGCCTGTGAGAGGCCAGAAGCCCTTTGGGCCTGCAGTTTCAGTGTGGCAAGGTAAGCACGTGCATCTGATGGGGTGCTGGACACTAGACACATTCACGAGTCCAGTGATGGGGATGGAGGGGGGGGTGAGGGGTGGGGGTGTTGGGGGCGGAGGTGAGCATTGCAGCTGATCTGGTTGGGCCTTCTCAATGTCAGGTCACCGTGTGGTCAGGTCTTGTTCCTGTGCTGGTCGGGCCTTGGTTCCAGGGTTCCATGAGGAGGTCAGGCCTACACTTCCAGTGTCAGTAGTCGAGCCTCATTGGTTGAAGAGTCTTTGAACCTGAAAGTAAATTTAAGAGAACATTGTTATTAATCTGATGGACCTCAAATTGAGGTTTTAAAGAGCAGAACAATTCAAAGACATGTGAGAATAAGATCTACCACAATCAGTTCACAAAATGTCTGGCGCCATCTTGAATCCATCTTGGCCGTGTTATTCATCTAAGTTCCCTAGTTTTAACCTCGCTTTAAAATGAAAGCTGATTGGAATGCAGTCTAACTGGGGACATTTTATTGACATACTCATCCACTTCACTTGTGCGCCACTTGCGTGCACGAGAGAGAGAGGAAAGTGTGTACGCAAGAGTCATATAGGCTGACTAGGCGTCATGTTCACGCTGGGGGGACATAGCGGCAGAAGGAACCATTCATGATAACCCTCAACTCCTCTTTTCGTGCCCTTTCCCCATAACCCTTGATGCCCTTACTGTTTATAAATCTCTCTATCCTTGCCTTGAATATACTTAAGCGGCAAGCCTTGACAGCCTTAGCCCGAAACATCAACTTTCCTGCTCCTTGGATGCTGCCTGACCTGCTGTGCTTTTCCAGCAACACTCTAATCTAGACTCTGGCTTCCAGCATCTGCAGTCCTCACTTTTGCCTAGCCTACAATTGTGCTAAGTAAGTGAGGTGAAGTGAATCATTTGAATATTGTTATGTGAATGATGGGTCAGTGGTGAATTGTCAGTGGCTGAAACTAGAAGTGCAGTTGATTGGAAATGACTTTTGAAGATCCATTCACTGACCTTAACCGTTTGCGTGGGACTATTAAAGATTTCACACAACTGCATTGAGGCCTTTGGGGCTGGCCAGATGGTCCTACTTCTGGTAGTGGTTTGTTCCTGCTGACTTTTCACTCTATCTTTGAAGTGCCTTCTGCCCCCCCTGAAGATTCTGGGTACCTCTCCTTCCATGCCCCTTCTCTGCCAGGTTTTGAGTATCTGAAAACACAAGAGGTTCACAACAGGATTTCTTATGCTTTACCAACGGTGCATCAGCAGTGATATCATAGAATTGTTGAATCCCTACAATATGGAAGCAGGCCATTCAGCCCATTGAGTCCACACAAAGCCTTTGGAGAACTGTCCCAGATTCACTGCTTAAAAATGTGTTGCTGGAAAAGCACAGCAGGTCAGGCAGCATCCAAGGAGAAGGAGAATCGATGTTTCGGGCATAAGCCCTTGTCCCAGATTCACTCCATCCATTGCATTGGCTAATCCATCTAGCCTACACATCCCTGGACGCTGTGGGCAATTTAGCATGACTAACTAACAAACTAACTTGCACATCTTTGGATTGTAGGAGGAACCCAGAGCACCTGGAGGAAACCCACACAGACATGGAGAGACTGTGCAAACACCACACAGACAGTCGCCCAATGATGGAATCGAACCCAGGTCCCTGGCACTTTGAGACAGCAGTGTCAATCACAGTGCCACTGTGTTTCCCATCAGGTCACATGTAACCAGCTCCTGGCTAACAAAGGTTCCAAGGCATTCCTGCTGAACCATCTCTCTCCAAACAGTATAATTAGGCCATTAACATTCCCAGTGTGTATGGGTATGGTTTTCAGCCCTCAGCTATCAAATGTATATGGAACCTGACCATGGCAGAGGTGGTAATTACCATTTACAAAGGTTCCCAGTCGCTGCTCATTAAAATGAGGACTACCAAGTCTGGTAGAATGCAGCTGAGAAAGTTACCACAGCAATAACTAGAGTACCTGCTCATTGCCAGAGTGCAGCTGACCAGCAGTGAACAGCGTTACGGTAAACATTTTCCCTCCACTTAAGCTGCTCAACCTCACTATAGACCTTAACCAAGCTGGGTTACTGGACAAAATTGGGCTGCCAATTCTAGGGATGCCAGACCAGCTCTGGACTTATTCAGAAGCCAGATGAAATTTGCAGTTCTGCCCCGATTAAGCAACTGTGCCAATGACATTTTAAGAATACAAGGGACTGATGAAAAAACCACCAAATACAAAGGGAGTTTTAGAAGATCTGGGTTTCTACTTTGAATTTCAAAGGGATTCTAACATTGACCAGGAAAAATATTACCAGAGACCGCAAGGCTCTGTAATAAATATAGTTTCCTTTGATAATTGTCTCTATCGGGTGTCAACCAAGTGTGGATGGAAGAGGACCATGAGAGGGGCTGCGGTGAAGCAAAGCATGATGGGACAAGATGCAGTCAAGGTCATTACTCCATTTCCATATTGTTTGGGAAATTTCCACATCACCACCAAGTCTGCCCAGCCATTGAGGTCTAACATGCCATAAGAGAGGCCATTTTAAGATGGTTTGCCACAGGAACAGAAGACTTCCATCTGTGGGACAGAAACGTGAAACCAGGTGACTCCAATCTGTAACCATCTGAGAAGTGGCTAACATGATACATTTTGTCTCAGGTGAAGTTGAAGACTTACAAGAGAATTTCTGGTGAGCAGGTACCATGATTAACAAAACAAATGTTAAACTAGACACAGGCACTGGGGTGTCCATTCTTCCAGAAGTCACACTGTGGACGAAGCCTGAACATCTCAAACTGTGTTTCATTCGATTTCATGGCTCACAGAATATTCCATTCAGGGTGTCAGGGCAGATGTGTGATATAATGGAAGAGAGATCATTTCCTATCCTTGTTAATCAGTGCTGTTCTTTATCAAGCAGAGAAGCTTGGAAGGTTTGAGTCTTCTTTATTTTCCAGCTCCAGACAAAATTCAAGTTGACTCAGTACACCATGAAATAACACGCCATTGAGGAAACTCCATGGCAAGGATCATAGGAAGTTATGATAGATCTTCCACTGTATCCCAATGAGAGGCGAGATGAAGTGAAGAGAGGTACAATCAAGGATGAAAATAACCAGCTGCAAGGTGACATGCTGGACAGGAAAGTGTAGAAGAGATGATGCTTTCACTGATTTTGATGATATTTTGAAGGAGGAAATCTTGAGTCTTGCTTTATCCTATTAAAGACAGTGCAGGTGCTGTCCATGGTAATCCTTATGTCTCTGTTGAGGAGCATCAACATATTTTTGAAGAACCTGAAGGACATTCAATTCAAACAGAATGGCAGGGATGAAGGATTAAATTGTTCAGGGTATTATCACAAGTGAGGGTTTACCAATCAGCTGTGGTCTGCAAGATGCCACTGTTCTGTCAACCTGGCTACCAGTGTCTATCATATCATCTATTCTTCCCTGGTCAGGATGACTCCTAGCCTTTGTTCCAGCCACAATACACCTTTCCTCTAAGAGGCGTAGGCTAGCTTTAGCCAACACAATATTGTACAATATTTTGCATCCTGCTGAAATATGCAGCTGATGAACAGTGTGGTTAGAGCTGGATTTTATTTTTGCAGATGTCATTAATATGAGCTGAGAGCTAAAGTTAGTCTGCTGCTGCCATATTGCTTAACAGGTAATCCTGCATTACAACCCACGGCAGCAACCGCTGCCGTGAACCATGACGTCACATACAGGTCCTTGGACTCCTCCATCGCCAGACCATAGCAACACGAAGGCTGGAGGAAGAGTGCCTCATCTTCCGCCTAGGAACCCTCCAACCACAAGGGATGAACTCAGATTTCTCCAGTTTCCTCATTTCCCCTCCCCCCACCTTGTCTCAGTCCCAACCCTCAAACCCAGCACCACCTTCCTAACCTACAATCTTCTTCCTGATCTCTCCGCCCCCACCCCCACTCCGGCCTATCACCCTCATCTTAACCTCCTTCCACCTATCGCATTTCCAACGCCCCTCCCCAAAGTCCCTCCTCCCTACCTTTTATCTTAGCCTGCTTGGCACACTTTGCTCATTCCTGAAGAAGGGCTCATGCCCGAAACATCGATTCTCCTGTTCCTTGGATGCTGCCTAACCTGCTACGCTTTTCCAGCAACACATTTTCAGCTCAGATCTCCAGCATCTGCAGTCCTCACTTTCTCCTTACAACCCCAATGCCCGTTCTCAGGGATTCATCAACTTCACCGCCTATGTCTTTAAAAGTCTTTAATAGAGTGATTAGGGAGGAACCAATCCCCTTAGTAGGAGGCCAATAACCAGGGAGTATAGATTGACAGTAACTGGGGACGTGTTATCACACAGCGAGTCTGGAACTCTCTGGCCAGAAAGATAGAATCTTTCATCATACTTATAAAATCTCAGATACACACATTTAGTATCATAATCTAGAAGGTGTTAGGCTAAGATCTAGAAAGAGGGATGAGGCTGGATAGCTCGAAGTCACAAAAGTGACAGCCCTGTCACAAGTGAGTAGGTTGGTACTCAGCAAGCAAAGATGACTTTGCTGATCAGGGCACCTTTGAAGGATGGAAGACAGACAGATTCCCAAGAATGGAGAGTGGCTGGACACCCAAAGCTCAACTTCAAGGATGCTTGCAAGTGTGACATGAGGGCCCAAAGCATCAGATCACCAGGAGACACTAACTAAAATTCAGTGAAAAAAGCCATCTTACACTCTTGTAGAACTTAATCTATCATTTGAATTTTTGCTGCACGTTAATTGCAAGCAGAAGGCCAAAAAGAGATTAATAAATTCGTATTCTAAGTCAGTTCTTCAGAACATAGTGCCTAAGAACCCCAACTCTGTAGTAAAATGTCGTTTTACTCATTGACAAAAATGTTTGCTCAAATGCCTAAAATCCGAATCAATTGAATGTCTACTATGATTCCAGTTCTGATAGCAGCGTACATGTCAGATTCCAGAATGAAAATTGAGTTGGGAGATCAAATGTCTTCTTTGATTTAGTTAGTATAGTGGTCAGTCACTGAAACCTAGTCATAACAGTTTCTTTAACAATTGAACTGAAATGCGTGACACAAAAGAATTTTTAAGAAAAAAACAAGCTCACATAGTTAGGGGGTCTTAAAACAGACAGCAATGTTTTAATTTGTTCTCTGACACTATTGTTACAGTTTCAAGCCCAGAGAAATTAAACCTCTTTATCAGATTTTTAAATTCTACTTAATTGATTCTCCCTCATTTATTTCTTGTGAACTGTAGCATCTTCTCACATGAATACTCACCAAACTGAGAGCTCAAACTTTCTCAGTTTTGATTAACCCATGGAATTCTCGCCAAACATTCTGATCTGGAAGCTGTACAAATTAAACATTTACTCCCTCTTCACAATGAAACAAAACTTATTTCTGACCCCAATTAGGTCTCCTTCAAACTGCCTAAAAGCTTTCAAATGCAAGGGTTTCTAAACTAAAATCGATCCTTGATTATTCTGAGCATGAAAACATGCTAATGACCTTCAATGTTTATCCCTCTGTCACAAACCACCACAGGATAAACATATTACTCCATTAACACTCCAGGGGTCCATTGTTACCTGCTCTCTGATATATATTAGACCATGCCACTGTCCTGGAAGGACTCTGACCTTGTTTATGTTTATCTTTGAAGAAAGAAATTTCTTAAGAGTAACTAATATCCATATGTCGCTATTTTAAAATCCAAACTCTAAAATACATAAAGAAACATTTTTCAGACATTTTTCGTCACACTTTCATGAATTAATATAACTTTGATTGCATGTATTATAATCAGTTCTCAAACATAGACTACAGTTTAACAAGAGCTATAAAATGTTCTATTTAATGGTCCATGACTTCTTCCAAAATTACATAGTGGAAGAACCCAAGATGGATTATTATAAGCATCTCAGCCTGCTTTAATGATTAGGCAACGATTGAAAACAAATCGACTGAATTTTTAACTGCACTAGATATTTTCCTAAATCATACATATTCCCTGTATGCATGAGTTTCTTCATTGATGATTAAAGCCAAGGTTCCATATTCTGGGAGAGATTTATGTTGATTACAGTTTTCTCATTAGACAGCAGAGGATTTGAGCTGACAAAACAAAATGGCTGTTGAGTGACTTCAAAGTGGCTATGCCATCAAAGCTACAAGTAATTAGGCACAGTACCAGTGTACTGACATAAAGCAGATGATCAAATTCTGCTTGACTCAGCATCAGCAACACTTTTTTCACATCATCACAGCCACACAGGAAGTCCCACCGCGGGTTCAGTGAACAGTCGACGAACAATAGCCCTTATTAACTTTCAATGATTCTAGTTAAAGTGGACCGGCAGTCAAGTTGTTGTTTAAAGAGGTTAAAGGTTAGGATGTTAAATGTCATTTGTGGGGATTCTGGATTATCCAAGATAGAAGAATGGAAAAAATTGTGGCATTAAGAGCTGTTTCTTTTTTAAGGTATTTTAGGTTTTGGAGCTGATTTCCTTGAATTCCAGGAGCAATAATTACTGTTTGAAATCCTATTGCATTGTTTTGGAACTTTAGGGAAAGAACTTCAAACCAGTGGTACTGTAAAAAGGAGGAAGAGTGGCAAAAGTAGTGATCACATGGTCAGTGAGAGAGTGAGAGGAAGAAACGTTCACTGCTGTCTGACACAGCAATGAATCTCACAGCTACTGCCTTTGCTGTTTGAGTTCAAGTATTTCTGGACATTGGAGTGTGTCCAAAATAAAAATTAACAGACAGTGAAATTCATCGTTGACCTTAGAGGAACCTGTGTGGGAGACCTCACAATATAGGAGCAGATAAGTTCGTAAAGTTGATGAATTGTTGAACCTCCTCATGGGAGGTTTTTTTTAGACCAGTAAGACTGTGCCATTTTCTGGATCTGTGGATTGTTAAAGTGTAAAGATAGCCTTTAGTAGAGTGATGTGCTCTTCCTCTTGGATGTGGGAGATTCGGGAGAGGTTCCATGTTATTGATGATTGCGTCTGCAGGAAGTGTATTTGATTGTGAATCCTATCAGATCACATGGCTAGGTGGGAGCGGCAGTTAGAGGCAATGAAGAACTTACAGGAGCTGGGGGTGTGATGGATGGCAGTTATAGGAAGGGAGAACAGCCGCAGATACAGTTAGATAGACGAGGAAAGGTAAGAGAAGTAGGCAGATAGTGCAGGAGTCTCCTGTGGCTAGCCCCATCTCAAACAAGTATGCTGTTTTGGAAAATGTAGGGAATGATGGCTCTCAGGAGAATGTAGCATGAACAGCCAAGTTTCTGATACCGAGACTGGCTCTAATGTAATGAGGGGTACGTAAGGTTCCAAGCGATCGATTGTGATAGCAGACTCTCTAGTCAGAGGCAGAGACAGACACTACTGTGGCCGACAGTGAGAAATCTGAATGGTGTGTTGCCTCCCTGGTGCCAGGATCGAGGATATCTCAGAGAGGGTGCAGAATGTCCTCAAAGGGGAGAGGGAACAACAGGAGGTCATTGTACACATTGGAATCAACGACACAGGAAGGGAAAAGGATGAGATTCTGAAGGGAGAATATAGAAAGTTAAGCAGGAATTTTAAAAGGAGGTCCTTGAAGGTAGTAATATCTAGATTATTCCTGGTGCTATGAGCTATTGAGAGTAGGAATAGAAGGATTGAGCAGATAATTGCGTGGTTGAGGAGCTGGTGTATGGGAGAAGGGTTCACACTTTTGGATCATTGGAATCTCTTCTGAAGTAGAAGTGACCTATATAAAAAAGACAGATTGCACCTGAATTGGAAGGGGACTAATATACTGGCAGTGAGATTTGCTTGAGCTGCTTGGGAGGATTTAAACTTGTAAGGTGGGGTTGTGGGACCCTGGGAGATAGTGGGGAAAGAGATTAATCTGAGACTGGTGCAGTTGGAAAAAGGAGCGAGTCAAACAGTCAGGGCAGGCAGGAACAAAGCAGAGAATGAGGTAGGACTGATAAATTAAATTGCCTTTATTTCAATGCAAGAGGCTTAACAGGGTAAGGCAGATAAACTCAGGGCATGGTTAGGAACATGGGACTGCAATGCAGTAGTAATTACAGAAATGCGACTCAGGGATGGACAGGACTGGCAGCTTAATGTTCCAGGATACAAATAGTTTGGAAATATAGAAAGGAGGGCAAGAGAGGAGGGGGAGTGGCATTTTTGATAAAGGATTATATTATAGCTGTACTTCGAGAAGATATTCCTGGGAATACGCCCAGGGAAGTTATTTGGGTGAAATTGAGAACTAGGAAAGGGATGATCACATTCATGGGACTGTACTAAAGACCCACAGTAGTCAGCGGGAAATTGTGAAACAAATTTGTCAGGAGATCTCAGATATCTGTAAGATTTATAGGGTGTTTATGGTAGGGGATTTTAACTTTCCAAACATAGACTGTGACTGCCATAGTGTTAAGGGTTTAGATGGAGAGGAATTTGTTAATTGTTTACAAGAAGATTTTCAGATTCAGTATGTGGATGTACCTACCAGAGAAGGTGCAAAACGTGACCTACTCTTGGGAAATAAGGCAGGGAAGGTGACTGAGGTATTAGTGGGGAGTACTTTGGGGCCAGCGACCATTAATTCTATTAGCTTTAAAGTAGTGATGGAAAAGGGTAGACCAGATCTAAAAGTTAAAGTTCCAAGTTGGAGGAAGGCCATTTTGATGGTATTAGGCAAGAACTTTCAAGAGTTGATTGGAGGCAGATGTTCGCAGGTAACAGGACGGCTGGAAAATGGGAAGCCTTCAGAAATGAGAGAAGGAGAGTCCAGAGACAGTATATTCCTGTTAGGGTGAGAGAAAGGCTGGTAGGTATAGGGAATGGAAAAGCACAGCAGGTCAGACAGCATTCGAGGTGCAGGAGAGTTGATGTTTTGGGCTTTAGCCATTCTTCAGTCCTGCTCCTTGGATGCTGCCTGACCTGCTGTGCTTTTCCAGCACCACCATTTCTGACTGACACTCCAGCATTTGCAGTCCTCACGAGGTGTTTACTTAAGAGGGAAATCCGGAGGGCAAAAAGGAGACATGAGATAGTTTTGACAAATAGGATTAAGGAAAATCCAAAGGGAATTTATAGATATTTTAAGGACAAAGGGTAATGAGGGAGAGAATAGAGCCCCTCAAAGATCAGCAGGGCAGCTTATGTGTTGAGCCGCAGCAGATGGGGGAGATACTAAATGAGTATTTTACATCAGTTTTACTGTGGGAAAGGATATGGAAGATACAGAATGTACGGAAATAGTTGTTGGCATCTTGAAAAATGTCCATTTTACAGAGGAGGAGGTTTGGATGTCTTAAAACACACAAAGATGGATAAATCCCCAGGACCTGATCAGATGTACCCTCGAACTCTGTAGGAAGCTAGGGAAGTGATTGCTGGACCCCTTGCTGAGGAAGTAATATCATTGATAGTCACAGGTGAGGTGACAGAAGACTGGAAGTTGGCTAACGTAGTACCATTATTTAAGAAAGGTGGTTAGGACAAGCCAGGGAACTATAGAGCAGTGAGCCTGACATTGGAGGAATCCTGAGGGATAGGATGTGCATGTATTTGGAAAGGCAAGGACTTATTAGGAATAGTCAACATGACTTTGTGTGTGGGAAATCATGTCTCATGAATTTGATTGAGTTTTTTGAAGAAATAATGAAGTGGATGGATGAGAGCAGCGTGGTGTACGCAATCTATATGGAGTTTACGAAGGTGTTCGACAAAGTTTCTCATGGTAGACCGGTTAGCAAGGTTAAATCACGTCAATTACAGGGAGAACTAGCCACTTGGATACAGAAATGGCTTAAAGATAGAAGACAGAGGGTGGTGGGGGAGGGTTGCTTATCAGACTGGAGGCCTATGACCAGTGGAGTGCCACAAGGATCGGTGCTGGGTTCACTGCTTTTCATCATTTATATAAATGATTTGGATATGAACATAGGAGGTACAGTTAGCGAGTTTGCAGATGACACCAAAGTTGAAGGTGTAGTGGACAGCGAAAAGGGTTACCTCAGATTACAACAGGATCTGAACCAGATTGGCAAATGGGCTGAGGAGTGGCAGGTGGAGTTTAGTTCAGATAAATATGATGTGCTGCATTTTGGAAAGGCAAATCAGAGCAAGACTTTTACACTTGATGATAAGGTCCCAGGGAATGTTGCTGAACAAAGAGGCCTTGGAGTGCAGGTTCATAGCTCCTTGGAAGTGGAGTTGCAGGTAGATAGGATAGTGAAGAAGGCGTTTGGTATGCTTACCTTTATTGGTCAGAGTATTGAGTAAAGGAGTTGGGAAATTATGTTGTGGTTGTACAGACATTGGTTTGGCCACTTTTGGAAGGTTGTGTACAATTTTGGTCTCCCTCCTACGGAAAGAATCTTGTGAAACTTGAAAGGGTTCAGAAAAGATTTACAAAGATGTTTCCAGGGTTGAAGGATTTGAGCTATAGGGAGAGGTTGAATAGGCTGGGGCTGTTTTCCCTGGAGCATCAGAGGCTGAGGGGTAACTTTATGGAATTGAAAGTGTGGCGTTGGAAATACATAGCAGGTCAGGCAGCATCCGAGGAGCAGGTAGAGGTCTCTATAATCATGAGGGCCTGGATAGAGTAAATAGACAAGGTCTTTTCCCTGGGGTAGGGGTGTCGAAAACTAGAGGGCATAGGTTCAGAGTGAGAGGAGAAAGATTTAAAAGGGGCCTAAGGGGCAACCTTTTCACGCAGAGAGTGGTACATGTATGGAATGAGCTGCCAGAGGAAGTGGTGGAGGCTGGTACAATTGCAACATTTAAAAGACATCTGGATTGGTATATGAATAAGAAGAGTTCAGAGGGACATGGGCCAGGTGCTGGCAAATGGAACTAGATTAATTTAGGATATCTGCTGGGGATGAACGATTTGGACTGAAGGGTCTGTTTCCATTTTGTATATCTCTATACTCTATGACAAAGATCCTGTCAGATAAAGCTATTAATAAGAAAATACAAATATGAAGATTAAAACAGTTACAGAGAATACAAATAATTTGGAGTTGCCAGTGTTGGGTTAGGGTGGATAAAATTAAAGATCACACAACACTTGGTTATAGTCTAACAGATTTATTTGGAAGCACTAGCTTTCAGAGTGCTGCTCCTTCATCAGATGATTGACAACATGTTGGTCTATAACCTGATGTTGTGTGATTTTTAACAGGGAATACAAATAAATACTTATAGAAGATAGTCCCAAGAAGTTGCTGTGGTTTTCCATTTAGGCTCATTGTTTGAATTAGTGGTTGCTGAAGCAACGGGTTTAACATTTGAAGTCACATCCAGCAGCCGCAATGGACTCTGTAGTTGGTTAGCTCATGTTTTTTTGTCCAAGTAGGTTTCTCAGAACAGCAGACCTTGGCTGAGTGAGAGAAGATTCCTGGCTTCTGGTCCTTCAGGTTTGGCACTAACAGGTGCCGAGTTACTTTACTCAGCCTAACTGTAATGTTCTTGTTTCTCATGCCCATCTGATTCAGACATATTCAATATATTAGCACTGAACCTAGGGTGACCTCCAGAACAGGAGAAAGTGAGGACTGCAGATGCTGGAGAGTCAGAGTTGAAAAGTATGGTGCTGGAAAAGCACAGCAGGTCAGGCAGCATCCAAGGAGCAGGGGAGTCGACGTTTTGGGCATTAGTCCTTCATCTTATCTCGAGAACATACGTGTATACAGCTTCTGTGAAAAATGAGGTGCAGTATAGATTATTTTACTGATCAACACAATGCTTACTAATGACAAATAGTCACTCACTAATGAAGATGATATCTCACACTAACTGAAATGTCAGCAATAGAAATATTGAAACTATATCAACATTCCAGAGCTGAAAAGAATAAGGTATCTCAGAAGTTATGATACTTGTACCCTTCACCAGAGTTATGAGCGCGACTCATTCAAATCCTAAGGGCAGAGAATCATCAATTTAAGTGCAGTGCTGAATTGTTTTTTTTAATCTTATACTCAGTTTAAATGGAAAATGTTTTCAGATTACTTACAGTGTGGAAACAGGCCCTTCGGCCCAACAGGTCCACACCATTCCCGCCTTCACCTAACACCTAATTCACCTAACCTGTACATTTTTGGACAGTGGGAGGAAACCCACACAGACACAGGGACAATGTGCAAACTCCACACAGTCAACTGAGGTGAGAATTGCACCCAGGTCTCTGGCACTGTGAAGCAGCAGTGCTAACCACTGTGTCACTGTGCCGCCCATGCTTCTGTTAATATAATTTCTAAAAGACAGATTATGGTTCTGCATTCTTAAAGCATTCGAAATCAGAAATACAATTTTATAGTCTATTTTACATTGTAAAAGCTTCCTAATGGTTTAATAAGTTCAATGAGTCTCTGAGCTACTCAGAACAAGAAAGCTTCATTATCAATTCCTGATCAGTCCTCAGTTCACGAGTCCTGGCCTAGAATGATGGAAAGAAAACTTTAATTTGCCTCCAGAGTTCCCCAAAAGGAAGGAAGGGAATATTTTAGCTATAGTCCTTGCTTCTCATCCAGGAGGACCCTCTCAGCAGCGTGTGAAGAGTAGGTACCTGCACATTGGCTGAGACCAGGATCAGGAATGACTGTGATGCTGTCTGCAAACTAATATCTTTCTGGAACACACTGTCCAGTATTAATGATTCCTCAAGCTCTTAAAGAAAACACGTAGAGCTGAAGGTTCCCATTTTCAGACAAACTGTTTTCTTGGAGTGAGATTCATTGCATCCAGTCAAGGCTTAGAGTGACATTCCTCCCACAGTCTTCCACTTATCATCTTATTAGTGTTGCGTCTGGACACCCGTCTCATTCAATCATGAGGCAGGATTGGCAGGGGTGCTTGCTGCTGTTGGGATTTCCCAGCAGTCCTATATAAAGCCCAACTGCACACCACTTTGGACACTCAACCCAATAACTGCCCTTTGCACAGCCGTGCTCCACTATTATCATAGACCACTTGGCCCATCAAGGCAGGTTAACTCCTTGGTTTGTTGTCAGAGACTTGGAGGTGCTAGTGGATGAGGGGAGCCACTGCTGTATCCTGCTGACTGACAAAGGAGGCCACAGCCTCAGATCCAGCCAGACTGGACCGAGTTCACAGGCAGGGTCAGTGCAGTGCTCCGAGTGAAGCACAATGCATAGCAGTATGAAGAAAGTCAATAATCTTCTGTGTTCTGCAAAAGCAAGTGCCTCGACCTTTGAACCGCAACCTCACTCTAACTCTGCTTTTGCAATGTGTCTCACCAAGCTAATGGTCTATACTTCACACTATGGCGTGCATCATATAGAATCTCCCTAGTAGGTTCTGATCTCAAGCAACTTCACTATGATATATAGAAGTTGCTGGAAAAGCTCAGGTCTGGAAGCATCAGTGAAGAGAAATCAGAGTTAACGCTTTGGGTCCAGTGATGCTTTCTCAGTGTTAACTCTGATTTCTCTTCACTGATGTTGCCAGACCTGCTGAGCTTTTCCAGGAATTTCTATTTTTGTGAATATATAGTTCAGGAATTTTGGAGGGAACATGGGAATTCAGTGTAGAGGGGAAGAGCTGGTTTTTGCTTGTTTTGATTCAGAGTTTGTAAGATCTTTTTAACAGAGTAACCTGAAGCTACGGATTGGGGCCTGGCACAAAGCGATGAATGACAATAAAAGGAAAATCATAAATTCATTAGTTGGTAATCACTGCTAATTTGACTAGCTATTTCAAGTTACTTTTAGATTGAAATAGGAGAAATATTTACAGATTACAGGCTGAAATACCAGTATCATTTAAAAAGAGTGAAGTAAATAAAATAGAGAAGTAGGGCCAGGTGATGTGCTGTAACTGAATGATGTGGGAGCTGGGAGACCCCATTGTGGGTTGCAATGTTTATGGAAGTAGCAAGCGCTGGAGGAGATTCAGCTCAGAGTGAATGAGCTGGAGTCTGAGCTTCAAACACTGCCACACATCAGGGACAGAGAGAGCTACCTGGATGTTGTATTTCAGGAGGCAGTGATACCTCTTAGATTAACTGCCTCGAATTAGATCAGTGGTCAGGGACAGGAGGGTGTGACTATGAGCGAGGCAGGTAGAGGAATCCAGGAGGTCGTGCTGAAGGAGTCTCAGCCCTTTAGCTTGTTTAACAGGTTTGAGATTCTTGCTCTCTGTGTGGATGAGAGTGGGGACTATATGGAGGATGAGTGAACTGACAACAACACCGTGGTTCAGGCAATCATTCAAAAGATGGGAGAAAAGAGACATGTAGCTGTAATCAGGGATAGTAAAGTCTGAGGAATAGACACTGTTCTCTATAGCCTGGATCGAGAGTAATGCTCGGGTTCAGGATGTCTTCTCTGGGTTGCAGAGGAAAGTAGAACAGGAGGGGAAAGGTCCAGTTGTTGTGTTAGGAATCAATGATACAGGTAGAAAGGAGAAAGAGATTCTGCTGAGGGAATACGAGCAGCTAGGGGCTAAATTGAAAAGGAATAAGTAATGATCTCTGTATTACCACCTGAGCCACAAGCAACTTGGCACAGGATCAACAAGATTAAAGAGGGAAATGTGTGGCTCAAAGACTAGAGAGAAATTGATTTGAATTCATAGAACATTGGCACCAGTACAGGGGAAGGACGGAGTTGATCCAGTAGGATGGACTCTACCTGAATCATGTTGGGACTGGAGACTGAGACAATCATATTACAAAAGCTGTAGGTGGGGCTTTAAACTAAATATTGGTGGAGTGGGAGTTTTGGTGGGGAGGTTCAGTTCCTTGGCAAGTTGTAAAATTATAGATTAAGGAGAATATAGGATTGTAGTTTAGTGATGGGTCTGATTGCTAAAAAGAAACTAAGAAGAAAAGATAGAATGGAATGTGAATAGATTTAGCTGAAGTGGAAGAGGTGGATAAGTTAGCATGATTGACAGTAAGGAGGCAGTGGCAGATATTCAGGGAGGTAATTCAAGACTCTCAGCTGAAATGCATCCCATTAAGAAGGAAAGATTCTAAGAGAGGGATAAACCAACCATAGCTAACCAAGAAAGCTAAGGAGACTATTAAGTCGAAAGAAAAAGCAAATAAGGGAGGCAAGGTCAGTGATAGCCCTGAAACCTGGGATACTTTCAGACACCACCCAAGGAGTATGGAAAAGATAATAAAAGCAGGGCAAAACAGTGAGGAAAATTAAAACTAACAATAAGAGCTTTAAATATATAAGGAGGAAGAGGAAGATCAAAGTGAGCATAAAACCCTCGGGAAATGAAACTGAGGAGATGGTTTTGGGTAATGAGGAAGTAGCAGAGGAGTTAATTAAATATTATATATGTGTCTTTACAATGGAAAACACT
The DNA here is from genome assembly GCF_047496795.1 of Chiloscyllium punctatum. Lineage (NCBI taxonomy): Eukaryota > Metazoa > Chordata > Chondrichthyes > Orectolobiformes > Hemiscylliidae > Chiloscyllium > Chiloscyllium punctatum. The sequence continues at coordinate 17,456,065 of NC_092783.1, read as the reverse complement.
TCAACCATTCCATTAAAGTAAGGAATTTGGGAGATTAATTAAGTAACATCACCAACTAACCAGGCTAAATACAGGTAATTACGTGGCCATAATGGTTTGCATCCCAGCATCCTTAAAGCGTTAGCGACTGCGATGGTGGATGCATTGGTTATAATTTGCCAAAACCCATTGGATTTTGGAGAGGTGTCAAGTCATAGAGTCATAGAGTTATACAGATGTACATCACAGAAACAGACCCTTTGGTCCAACACATCTAAGCCAACCAGACATCCTAGATAAATCTAGTGCCATTTGCCAGGATTTGTCCTATAAATCTCTAAACCCTTCCTATTCCTCTAACCATCCAGATATCTTTTAAATATTGCAATTGTACCAGCCTCCACCACTTCCTCTGGCAGCTCATTTTACACAAGCACCACAATCTATGTAAACAAAGTTGCCCTTTATGTCTCTTTTAAATCTTTTCCTCTCTCACCCTAAACCTATGCCCTCTAGCTTTGGACTCATCACCCCAAGGGAAAAAAAACTTTGTCTATTTATCCCATCCATGCTCCTCATGATTTTATAAGCTTCTATGAGGTCACCCCTCAGCCTCCGACGCTCTAGGGAAAATGGCCTCAGCCTATTCAGCCTCTCCCTATAGCTCAAACCCTCCAACCCTGGCAACATCCTTGTAAATATTTTCTGAATCTTTCAAGCTTCACAACATCCTTCCTACAGCAGGGAGACCAGAATTGCACACAGTATTCCAATGGTGGCCTCAAAAATGTCCTGTACAGCCACAACATGACCTCCGATCTCCTATAATCAATGCACCTATACCTGACTCTACTTTCAAGGAACTATGAACCTGCACTCCAAGGTCTCTGTTCAACAACACTCTCCAGGACCTTACCATTAAGTGTATGATTCCTGCCATGATTTGCATTTCTACAGTGCAGCACCTCACTTTTATCTAAACTAAACTCCAAGTACCAGAGGATTGGAAAACTGCTCATGTGACACCCCTATTCAAATAGGGAGGGAGGTAAACAGTATAGGCTGATTAACCTACTATCTCTGTTCAGTCATGGAATCAATTATTAAGAAAGTAACAGTAGAACATGTGGTAAATTGTAATCTAATCAAATGGAGTCAGCAAGGCTTCAGGAAAGGGAAATCATATCTGACTGATTCATTCAAGTTTGTCAAACAAATCTCACCCAGATTGGAAAGAGAGGAGCCAGTGTTTTGTTTGCTCTTCCAAAGGGCATTCAACAAGTCACCTCACAACAGGTTAAGTCATAAGATAAAAACTCATGGTTTTGGAGGTAGTATATTGGCATAGATAGAAAATTGGCTCATGGGTAGAAAATAGCCAGTGGGGACAAGGGGCTCTTTTTAAGGTTGGCAACCCCATGACCAGTGGGGTTCCACGGAGATCAGTGCTGGGACTGCAACTGTTGGGAGGAAGGAAATGAATGCATTGTAGCCAGATTTGCAGATGATACAAAATAGATGGGGAGGCAGGTTGTGAACAGGATACAAACAGTTTACAGAGCGATATTGGCAGGTTACGTAAATGCGTAAAAAGTTGGCAAATAGAGTATAATGTGAGAGAGTGTGAAGTTGTTCATTTTGGAAGGGAGAACAAAAGAACAGAACCTAATTTAAATGGAGACAAACTGCAGAAAGCAGATACATGAAAGGACTGGGGCGGTGGTTACTTGTATGTGAAACACAGAAAGGAAACACAGAGGTACAGCAGATAATCCAGGAAGGCGAATGGAATGTTGGCCTTAAAAGAGTTGGAGTATAAGAGCAGGGAGGTCACACTGCAACAGTACAAGGTGCTGGGGAGACCATATTCAGAAAGTTCTAGTCTCCTTATGGAGGGATTGTCGAATGAGCAAATGTTAAACAGGCTGGGACTCAACTCGTCAAAGTTTAGAAAAATGAAAGGTAATCCCATTGAATTGTATAGTTTTCATAATGGGCTTGACAGGGTAAATGCTAAGAGAATGTTTCCCTTCATGGGAGAGTCCAGGACTAGAGGCATAGTCTCAGAATAAAGGGGTGGCCATTTAAGGCTGAGATGAGGAGGGAGAATTACTTCTCTCAGAGGGTTGTGGGCCTTTGGAACTCCTTGTCACAGGAAGCTGTGGCGACAGAGTCCATGTGTATATTTAAGGCTAAGATATTGATTATTGATCAGTCCGGGAATCAAGAGTTACAGGGAAAGAGCAGGAAGATGGACATGAGGAATGTCAGATCAGCCATGATCCTCTTGAATGGCACAGCAGGTTCGAGGGACCTAATGGCCTATTCCTGCTCCTACTTCATATGTTCTTATGATAGTTTAGTTTAAACCATCAAGGATGATTTGCATAAATTGCAGCAACATTAAGGTAATACAGTTCAGTGTTTTATGCTCTATGGACTGCTCTATTTATTTGTTCTCGTTGTATCTCAAGCTGAAGTAAAACCAGAATATTGGTGTTAGTTGTTTCAATTAAAAACATGCCTATGTAAAAGTGTTAGGTACTTTTGTAAGCAAATAATAATGAATTATTTCTGAGGAAGGATCACTGGACCGGAAACATTAACTGCATTTTCTCTTCATAGATGCTGCCAGACCTGTTGAGCTTTTCCAGCAATTTCTGTTTTTGCTTCTGATTTCCAGCATCTGCAGTTCCTTCAGCTTTTACTTAAGAAATTGTTTCAGCAGTCAGGCAGATGACATAACCTGAAAGAATATTTGCAAAAGAACTATGCATGCCTGAGAAAACATGTTTTTTATGTAGACAGTTATTATAACGTGGAATGCATTGACTGAAAGGGTTGTGGGAGAGGTTGAGTAGCACCTTGCCAAAATTGAGGACATTTCTGAATAGGAAAGAATTGCAGGCCTACAGGAGGAAAACAGGAAGTGTCTCAATTAGAGAACCCTTTCTAAGACACAGCATGCGAATGATGGAGCGAATGGCCTTCTTTGGTCTGACAAGATTGCGATAACACCTGAATAGATGTGCCATGACCTAATGTTGTGCATTGAATCGGGTGATATGACTGAACTGAAGTCAGACAGCAACTGATAAATACTTTATACTTACCATGAAGAGCTCATAGTTGAAAAATGTGGTGCTGGAAAAACACAGCAGGCCAGGCAGCACCCGAGGAGCAGGAGAATCGACGTTTCGGGCAGAAGCCCTTCTTCAGGCTTATGCCCGAAACGTCAATTCTCCTGCTCCTTGGATGCTGCCTGGCCTGCTGTGTTTTATCAACACCACATCTTTCAACTCTGGTCTCCAGCATCTGCAGTCCTCACTTTTCCCTCCATGAAGAGAACATACCCATTTACCCTGAGTGACCTGCATAGGTTAAACATTTTCAAATTCACTTTTGCTTGTCAATCTCAAGTTATAAGTTTATCTTGACCATTGAAATGTAAATTTATTTCATGATACATTCATGTATTTTAACCTGAAATGAAAACCACAAATCTAAACAGCACTTACGGAACTGCTTCGGGTTGCAGTTGGTGTTCAGAATACTCAAAGTTCATAAAGGGACTTTCAAATTGATCCAGGTGATGTTATGTGAGTCAGCACAGGCACACTCCTCCAATCAGATTTGAACTCTGACCCTACAACCTTGAACAAGCAAAGGAGATAATTAAACTCTGGCTTACAAGTACGATAGTTATATGAAAATATGCAAATATTTCTCATTGTTATATCTTCGAGAAAATTCTGCTAATTATCAGTAGAAATGGGCTTCTTAATGCCTCACTAAACAGGAATAATATAGCAATAACATAATTTTGGAACAGCTTAGGGTAATTGCAGGCTGTAGTTGAATGAATGATAGTAATGAGATTCGGGGTCATTAAGGAGCATAATGATTGAGCCAAATAATGGATCTTGTTTGTTATTGAAAAGTACAAACTTCCTGAAGCCCGAGGCTGTTTTGTTTGTAGCTATTCTTCAAACTGTCTTGAGCTGGTGTCCCAGAAGCAAAAGCTGAAGGGCATTCGAAACCACAAATCATCTTCATCGTTCAGCTGTTAAGTTGGTCAAAAGAGTTATAAAACTAATTAATTGCCAAATCCAAAGAAACGTCAGCTTATTATGATGCAGTGTTCTAATGTAGGAAGACATACAATGTAACAAGAACATTATGAAAAAAAATTTAAAACTAAACCCCACACGGCAACATTAGGTCAGGTGGCCAGAACAAAGAACAAAGAAACTTGCAGCAAAGGAACAGGCCCTTCGGCCCTCCAAGCCTATGCTGTACCAGATCTTCTACCTAAACCTGTCACCTATTTTCTAAGGATCTGCATTCCTTTGCTTCCAGCCCTTTCATGTATCTGTCTAGATTAGATTAGATTAGATTAGATTACTTACAGTGTGGAAACAGGCCCTTCGGCCCAACAAGTCCACACCGCACCCGCCGAAGCGCAACCCACCCATACCCCTACATCTACACCTTAGCTAACACTACGGGCAATTTAGCATGGCCAATTCACCTGACCTGCACATCTTTGGAGTGTGGGAGGAAACCGGAGCACCCGGAGGAAACCCACGCAGACACGGGGAGAACGTGCAAACTCCACACAGAGAGTCGCCTGAGGCGGGAATTGAACCCGGATCTCTGGCGCTGTGAGGCAGCAGTGCTAGATACACCTTAAATGACGCTATCATGCCTGCCTCTACCACGTCCACTGGCAATGCATTCCAGGCACCCACCACCCTCTGCCTAAAGAACTTTCCATGCATATCTCCCTTAAACTTTTCCCCTCTCACATTCAACTCATAACCCCTAGTAATAGAGACAAAGCTTAGTCAAAGAAGTAGGATTTAAAGAAAAGCAGTCCTTAAAGGAAGAATGAGAGATGGCAATTTTTTCTAAGGAGGGTGGTACTGATTTGTGGCTTTGCGTGTGCCCCACGGCTCTCCTCCAACACATGATCACATGTGGACTTCAAGCAGGCAGCAAGACCAGCGCTGCAACTAGGGACGGTGCAGTAGCTCAGTGGTTAACACTGCTGTCTCTCAGTGCCAGGGACCCGGGTTCGATTCACACCCTCGGGCGACTGTCTGTGTGGAGTTTGCACATTCTCCTGCTGTCTGCGTTGTCCCCTCTGGGTGCTCCAATTTTCTCCCACAGCCCAAAGATGGGCGGGTCAGGTAGATTGGACGTACGAAATTGCCCATTCTGTTCCCGGATGTGCGGGCCAGATTGATTAGCCATGGGAAATGCAGGGTCACGGGGATTGGGTGGGCCTGGCTAGGATGCTCTTTGGAGGGGTGCGGACTTGATGGGCTGAATGGCCTGCTTCCAAACTATAGGGATTCTATAATTATTAGGGAGTAAACTATCCGCAATTTAATACATGGTTCCAGGAGCCAGAACACTTGGGGATAACCCTACAGTACTCACCAAAGCACGTCTCCAAATTTACAGTAGTCTGCCGCTTGCTTCCATCACATCTGAGCCCTTATCATCAGGCAGTGAGGAACTCAGGAGGAAGGAGAGATGTGAGGCCCTGCGACTCTATCACCCTGCACAAATTGCCCGTGAATGTCTAATTAGCCTCTAGTTTCTGTAAAATTACCCGGATTTTTCCGCTATTCCCTGTTACTTCATCTCAGGGCATAAATTACAGGATGATCTCAAGCTGCTCTGGGGCATGAGAGCCTGGCTTGAGACTGCACAGTCAGTAGCAGGTGAAGCTGACAACAATAACATGGGCACCAACAGGAGTTGTCTGGACAAACTGGTCATCCTGAGGGAGGGCACCTCATTCATGCCCCATTCAGGGCACCACAACGCTGGTATTGGAGAACAAATCACCAGAAGGTTGTGAAACCCTGAAGGAGCCTTCAAACGTCTGCCATCATAACTGCAGATCCAATATGGGTAACAAGCAACCTGCTTTGGTTTTAGCTCTCTGAAAGGAGAGATCCAATCGAGTGGGTTTGTGGTGAGGTTAGGGTGGGGTTGTATATCTTTACATAATATGAAGCCTTTAAATAACAAAAGATGTCTGGGATGAGAGTGAATGTGGAATGTGGGAAAGGATACTGGGTATGACAATACCGTCATGTTTGCCTGGTTCTGCTCCAGCACTGGCCAGTCGCTTGGACATGTCTGCTCCAGTACAGAGGAGTCTTGATTATCTGAACCTCGATTATCCAAACAAGATTGCAAGTTCCCCATGTTTGTCTAAACTGTGTTATCTGGCATTCGACTACCCAAACATTCGATTATATGAACAAAATTCTCCCTATTCATGTCATTCCGATAATCGGGGTTCATCTGTATTTGGCAAAACTGCCTCTCCATGGGGGTTAGTATATACAGCCATCCGGCTGGTTCATTCCTGCAGTCCCCGGTTATATTCCACCTTCTCCTGAGAGAGACAAGGGCGTTTGTCAGCGAGTGTGGTGCGATGTTTTCTGGTAAGGTGGTTGAATATCCGACTGGCAAATTTGTGAGCTGTGTGTGTGAGGCTTACAACTGTACTGAGTATGTGAGGGCAAGGTAGAGCTACGCATATTAGGTATGAGACGTGATTCACTGAGATTGTTGTAGAATGTGATGGAGATTTGGGAAATAGAATAATTATTGACAACAGTGGTCTCGCTGCTATTGTCCACTCATGTAAAACATTGAACTTCTTCCAGCACTGCATCCAGGTTCCTGGGACTAGACTGTTGCCATTAACCCTGAAGGCTATCTGGTGCCACTCCTCTCCAACAATCTATCTGGAGAGTCCCAGTGGATACAGGACACTTCTCCTTGCTGTATAAGGTGAACAAGGTGAACAAGGGTTAATCCATGACTGAACGTAATGAACACCACCAATATGATGATGTCAGGAGCACTTGATGGAAGGGGAAGGTAGTTTCTTCATAGCATCCCCTGTATGGAAGCAGGCCATTCAGTGTTGGGGCCAGTGTTGCTTGTGATATACATAAATGATTTGGAAGAAGGTGTAGGTTGCCTCATTAACAAGTTTGCAGATGACACTAAGATTGGTGGAGTAGCAGATAGTGGAGGGGATGGTCAGAGAATGCAGCAGAATATAGATAGATTGGAGAGTTGGGCAGAGAATTGGCAGATGGAGATCAATCCGGACGAATGCAAGATGATGCACTTTGGAAGATCCAATTCCAGAACGAACTATGCAGTAAAGAGAAAAGCCCTGGGAAAAATTGATGTAGAGATAGATCTGGATGTTCAGGTCCATTGTTCCCTGAAGGTGGCAATGCAGGTCAAGAAGGCATATGGCATACTTTCCTTCATCAGGTGGGGTATTGAGTATAAGAGTTGGCAGGTCATGTTACAGTTGTATAAGACTTCGGCTACATTTGGAATACTCTGTATAGTTCTGGTCGCCACATTACCAAAAGGATGTGGATGCTTTGGGGAGAGTGTAGAGGAGGTTCACCAGGATGTTGCCTGGTATGCAGGGTGCTAGCTGTGAGGAGAGGTTGAGTAGATTAGATTATTTTCATTGGAAAGACGGAGGCTGAAGAGGAACTTGATTGAGGCCTACAAAATCATGAAAGGTGTAGACAGGGTGGATAACAAGAACCTTTTTCCCAGAGTGGGGGACTCAATCACTAGGGGTCACGAGTTCAAAGTGAGAGGGGAAAAGTTTAGGGGAGATATACAGGGAAAGTTCTTCATGCAGGGGGTGGTTGGCACCTGGAATGCATTTCCAGTTGAGGTAATAGGGGTGGGAACGATAATGTCATGTAAGAGACAGATACATGAATGAGCAGGAAGCAAAGGGATACAGATCTCAAGAAAATAAGTGGAAGGTTTAGATAGAGGATCAGGATCGGTGCAGGCTTGGAGGGCTGAAGGGCCTGTTCATGTGCTGTAATGTTCTTTGTTCTTTTTTCTAGCCCATCAAGTCCATATCAACCCACTGAAGAGCATCCCATCCACCCCCACACCACCCTATCCTATCTCTATAACTCTGCATCTCCCGTGGCTAACCCTCTTAACCTATACATCCCTGGAGATGATGGACAATTTTCTATGGCCATTCCACCAAACCTACACATCTTTGGATTGTGGAAGGAAACTGGAGCACCCAGAAGGAAACCACACAGACACAGAGAGAACATGCAAACTCCACACAGACGGTCGCCTGAGGGTGAGGTGGAACATTGGTCACTGGCTCTATGAGGCAACAGTGCTAATCACTGAGCCATCATGCCACCCACATTCTTTGTAGAAATGTAAGTTCTTTTCTTATAACCTGAAAATAGTTGGAGCAATATAATAACCTATATCCTTCTCGCTAGACCAGACGGTCCTGTTAGACCCTCAGATACACATGCATGAAACCCATAAGTCCTTAAGAACTCTCAGAGCTAGTGGATGCAGATGGTGGATTGGCCATGCTAAATTGCCCAGAGTGTCTAGGGACATGCAGGCTAGGTGGGGTAGCCATGGGAAAAGCAGGGTTACAGGTGTAACATCAGGGAGTGTGTTGGGGTCAGATGCACTTTGAAGGGTCGTTGTGGCCGAATGGCCTGCTTCCACACTGTAGGGCTTCTATTCTATTCAGAGTATCAGACCCAACACATCTCCTCTCAATCTCATGCATCAAAGGTCTTCAATGGGATACATTCTCTCTCCACGGTACATAGTAATCATTCTCCCCGCACTCCAGACAATCTTGCCTCCACTTGCTCTTGCCAGAATGCACTTCCTGTTTGACAGATGCAGACTGGCTTCAAGTTGCTTGGCCTCATTTCAGCTGATAAAAGCAAAATCCTGCGGATGCTGGTAACCAAGCAGAAAATGCTGGAGAAATATAACAGGTCTGGCAACATCTGTCGAGACAGAAGCCAAGTTAACGTTTGAGTCCATTGACTCTTTGGAATTATTAACTCTGTTTCTCTCTCCATAGGTGCTGCCAGGCCTGCTGAGTTTCTCCAGCATTTTCTGTTTTTGTTTTAACTTCAAGAGATGCTTTCCTTGCTGAGGTGTGCAGTCACTCAACTGCCTCTCTGGCAGTGTGCAGTAATTTTAAATTAGGAGGCAGAGCAATGTTTGAGGGCTGTCTACAGTGAAACAATGGATCCACGTTATTGTGCATTCTATTTACAATTTCCCAATATTGTGCCCCTCTGTTTTGATAGAGATTCAGAATCTAGAAATCCAGACGCTCGAATATTCTTATCTCATCAAGAAACCCACAAAGCAGCTGAACTGAGGTGAGAGGAAAATTAAAGTGAACAATTGACATTAGTGCATGCCAAGCAATGGTTGCTCATTAGTGAAGCTGGTAAAGATAAAAACATTTGGGAGCACTCATCAATCATTCACAAGATTTTCTAGTGAATCTGTTGTTAATCAGCTTTCTTACTTATCAGGATACAGCTCAATAGAATCTAATTTAAATTAGGTCAAGTTATTGGGAATCTTGCAGAGATCATTGGTATGATGACATGCACAATCTTGCATGCAATTCCAGGCAAGCTATTTTCTAATAGATAAAATTGGACAGAGTTCACTGAAAAACTGGAGGATACGACAATGAATTAAAGAGTGTGAAGCAAGTTGAAGAGTCAAATTTCTTCAGGACTGCAGATAAATGGAGTAGATTCCTAATTGAAACAGTCACTGATGTACAGAATACCAGCTTGTAAAAGAGATAAATATAAGAAATGTTAAGAACGTGTGTCTTTGTGTGAAAATGTGTGTGTGCATATGTGCGTGTGTGAGAGAGAGAGACTGGAATGAACACAGTACTCAATGCAAATGTGCCAAGCTGTCCAGCGCTGTCATTTATGGTTGAACTCTTCAAAGCCCATTCAGAACTATGAAACCAAATGAACGCTTGACTAAGCATCTTATTGTCACAGAAAAACAGAAATGTTGTGGTGCAGAAGCCATCATGTCTGCACTGGCTCTCTGAATGAGCATCATGATTTAGTGCCATTCTCCCATCTTTTCCCCATAACCTGCAATATAGTTTCTATTCGAATAATCATCCAATGCCCTCTTGTCAGATTCAATTGAACACATCTCCATCACACTTTTCAGGCAGTGCATTCCAGATGCAAACCACTCATTTGGATACCACTTGGTTAAAAAATATCTTCTTCTTGCACTGCGTTTTTTCTTTTGCAAATCACTAAAGCTGTGTCCTCTATTTCTTGATCATTTTACAAGTAGGAACAATTTCTCCCTATCGACACTGTCAAGAACTCTCATAAGTTTGAAAATGACAATCAAAGCTCTTCTTAACCTTCTCTTCTCCAAGGAAAAACATTCTAGCTTTTCCAATCTATCTACCTAAGTGATGTTTATCAACTCTGTCACTGTTTTTGTAAATGCATTTTCTGCATTCTCACCGATGCATTCACATTCTTACCAAAGAATTGTACACAATGTTGCAGCTGAGGTCTGACCAGTATCTTCTATGAATTCAACGTCACTTCCCTGCTCTTGTATTATATGCCCCATTAATAAATCTAGATGTTTTATAAACTATTCCCTTCACCTGTCTACCGTATTTAATAACTTGTAGACATATAAACACTGGTAATCTTGCTCCTGTGCACCCTTTAGAATAGTATGCTTTTTTAACACTATGTCTCCATGTTCTCTTCATCAAAAGGCATCACCTCACATTTCTCTTCATTGGACTTCATCTACCACCTATCTGGCCACTCCACCAGCTTGCCAATGTCCTTTTTAAAAATTCTACACTGTCCTCTTCACAGGTTATGATACTTCCAAGTTTCTTTTATCATGCGCAAAATTTGAAATTGTGATAAAATTTATGATATGTTACTATATTGGAATGTTTGCTGCTCAGTAGTTAAATAATCATAATATTCTGTTAAGTTTTCCAATCAAATTATTCCAGTCCTTTTATGTTTGTTTTTATCTTAACTGTACTATGTGGATAAAGTGTGTTTTGCTTCAAGACTGGTATTTTGACAAATCAAATTGCATCCAGCATGCAACTCCTAGCACTTGCCCTTAAAATAAGAAAATGTTAGGGCCATCTCCTTGACATGGTTCGAGGGGGTTTGGTTGGTCCATAACACTGGTGTCTTGTCAACTTATACAATACCTGTGCCTGTTCAAGTTTGTATCCTTTGAGTTTCTGCCTGTCATCAGTTTGCATTTGTGTTTATCAAAGGAGCAGATGAGGTGGTAACATCATGGTAATGGCATTGGCTTGCTGATCCATTGTCATTGTCTTATATTAAAGGGACATGGATTTGAATCCCAGCATGGCAACTTTGAATTCACTAAATTAAAAACTGACCTGGTGATAAACATTATTATGAAGACACATTTGGTTCACTACTATCCTTTAGGTAAGAAAATCTACCATCCCTGGAAAATCTCAGCAGGTCTGGCAGCATCTGAAAGGAGAGAAAAGAGCTAAAGTTTCGAGTCTAACTGACCCAAAGCTTTGATAAAGGGTCAGTTAGATTCGAAATGTCAGCTCTTTTCTTTCCTTACAGATGCTGCCAGACCTACTGAGATTGTCCAGCATTTTCTCTTTTGGTTTCAGATTCCAGCATCCGCAGTAATTTGCTTTTATCTATCATCCCTACCTTGTCTGGCCCAAATGTGATTCCAGACCCACAACAATGTAGTTGATCCCTATTTGCCCATTGGGCAATAAATGCTGGTTGAGCCAATGACACACACCATCCAGGAATACATTTCAAAAGAAGAATTAGTACTTTGGCTATGCCACCTAACTCCATGTGTAAATCTCCATCCTGGTCTCTAATCAGTCCTATTCTTTCTTTCACCACCCTATGATTGCTTATGGACCTTTGGACTCTCTTGCATGGTATCGTTCGGTCTTTTTATTCATAATCCTTCTTTGCGTTTCTTATGCTTTTAAACACCTTCTTTCCAAACATTTTGTATTCAGCTTAAATCTCTGTTTTCACTAGACATCTATCATAATACACATTCTCTTCTCTATATTAATCTCTTTCTCCTTTTTCATCCAAGATGCTATACATTTCTTTGACCTGCCTTTTCATTTTGAGGGAACATGTCTTGACTGCACTAGAACCATCTCCTCATTGCTCAGCTAATGTTTCTCTCATCCATCTTTTGCTCCAGTCTATCCAACCTCGCTCCATTCTTGCCCCTGTGGAGTCAGCTATTTTCCAGTTAATTGCTTGTACTATATATTGTGCATCACTATTTCCCACTGTCATCCTCCAACTAAGGATACAATTATCACTGCATCCCAAATATTCCCGCACTGACACTTCCCTATTTGACCCTCCTCATTCCTGAGAACCAGATCTAATAAAACCGACTTCCTTGTTGGCCTGGTCACATAAAACTGTAGGAAGTTCTCCTGAACACAGTGTAGAAATAAGAACAGAAATAACTGCAGAAACATAGCAGGTCTGACAGCATCTATGAAGAGAGAAACAGAGTTAACGTTTCAGCTCCAGCAATTTCTGATTTTATTTCAAAGTCCTTGCATCCTCAGTTCTTTGTGTTTTACCTAAATCTAAGAATACTTGCCCTGTTTGACCTTAATCCTGCCATTATCCCAGTCCATACTTAATTAGAGTCCCCAATTATAACTACTCGGGACTGTTTGCAACTCTCTGTAACTTCCCACCAGATGTGTTCCTCTACTTCTTTCCTACTGATGGTGACGCGCTGGCTCAGTGGTTAGCACTACTGCCTCACAGCACCAGGGACCTGGGTTTGATTCCAGGCTCAGGTTGTCTGTGTGGAGTTTGCACATTCTCCTTGTGTCTGTGTGGGTTTCCTCTGGGTGCTCTGGTTTCCTCCCACAATCCAAAGATGTGCCGGTTAGGTGAATTGTCCACGCTAAATTGCTCATAGTGTTAGGTGCATGAGTCAGAGGGAAATGGGTCAGGGTGGGTTACTCTTCGGAGGGTAGGTGTGGACTGATTGGGCCGAAGGGCCTGTTTCCACGCTGTAGGGAATCTAATCTAACCGAGCTGGTGATCTGTAGACTGTACCACGCACAAAGATTGCATTCTTCTTGTTCCTTAGTTTGAACAAACTCAGTTCTGTTCTTGAACCCTCTGAGACATTATCTTTCTCCAATACTGCAAGGCTCTCATTAAGCAAGACCACAGCCCCCGACCCCGACATTTTTGTTTCCTTTGTCACTTTACTGAGCATCTCGTAATGAAGAAGATTGAGCTCACAGTCCTGCCCTTCTTTTATCGAGGTCTCTGTTAGCATCACAAATACATTAACACAACCAAATCTTGCCACCCAGCAGGTTCCATGAATACCCAATCACATTCAAGTTTCTAATTTTCAATCTCACTCAACTAGGAATCATCCAGGTAAGGTTTAGTGTGTTCAATAGGCTGGGAATTATGTTCACAACACTTACTAAACCATCAATGCTTAACTAATTTGAATAGACCAAATAATGCATTAATTTAGCCCTCTGATGGCCAAAATGAACTGTACGCATGTCACTTAGGAATGACTTTGACGAAAATCTTACTGACTTGATTCATCAGGATTTCTCCATTGTCTTGGATCCATCTATTAACACTGGACTGCTTAGAGAATCTCCAGAAGTCATATGCCTTTAGCGTTTCTTCAACCTTGTACATGATTCTGTTAATAGTTCAGATTGGATGAGTTTTGCAAAGACGAGCTCTTTTTGTTCCTTCATTTCTTGGACTGTGGAATAAAAAAAAGAAGATATTGCTTTAAACTAAGGAGACTATGCAACGAAAAAACTGCACTTTTAAAAATCATGTTTTCTGGAGCACATTGTGAGCTGTATAGAATGTTGCTTTACCCTGGAATCATAAAAGTAAAAGCAGTTGGTGGGATCTGAGTCAAGGGACAATTGCGTGAAAGCAACAATTTGATTGGCTCGTGGTCAGATAACTATGGCTTGTGTGGAGCCAATGAAGCAGAGAAACATCCAGCCTGCAAAGAGAAAGCATCAAAACTTTATCTTGATTGTCTCTCCCCTTGTGGATATGCCAAATACAGTAACAGCTTCCACTTACTTATCTCTGTATGTTCCCTTGCCAACAGGAAAAAGGGAAAATCAACTTCAGAGACTCTGACAAGGGCAAATTCTCAGTCAGTGAAGGAAAGGCAGCATCAGTGTGCAAACATTTATTGGCAAAGAGCCAAAAGAAATTAAAAGAAACTGAAAGAACGTAACATGTCGACTCCTGCAGTCCGGACTGGTGTCATTGAATTGTGTTCCCTGATCATTTTCCATGTTCTCCTCTTAATGGCCATGAGTGGCCAGTTTGATTGTGAAAGGGGAATTTAATATGAGGTACAATTTATTTATGGGGTTATAAGTTAGCAGTTTCCATTACCTCTTTTCCATTGACTAAAGATAATTTGTTTATAATAAAGAGTTATATACTTGTGAAGCATAGAAAACTGGTGAGAGTATTCTTTTAGCCTGAGTTTGTCAGCCATGATAATTGGACACTTTGGATAGTTTGACTAAACTTTCACTCCTTTAGTGACTCCAGGGGTAGTAGACCTTTATTTCCAGATTCTTACCCCAATAGGTTGTGAGAGTCCTAGATAGAACAAAATGGAATTTCTGTGAGTTTTGTGGGTGAAGAAAATTGATGAGGAGAGAAAGAAGTTGCTTTCCTGCTTTTTCTATCTTTGTCAGCCTCCAGGAGACCAGACATTGAAAGCTGCACGGGAATGCTGAGCTTGAGACATGACAGGTGAACTCTAAATTCACTTATCTCTAATCTTCAATTTCTCGTAGATAGTATAAAGCTTAAATTATGTTAGAGCAGCTTGGCTGATTTTATAGCATATGGGGAATTGTCGACATTTCATGTGACCTAGACAATGGAAGTGTCACAGGCAGACGTTGAGCTCCAAGTTTGGAACTGGACTGGGAGCTGAAATTTCTCTAATGTATCTGCATGGATGAGAGTTATATGGATAGCATATTCAGGAAACTGGTCACGGTGCAATTCAGGGGCATGGCTCTGGAATTAGAAGATTATAGATGTAAGTGCTGACGAAGAGCTGATATTTGAACCAAAGCCTTCCCTGCATTCACAGGTAGATGCAAAAGCTCCTCCAACGTTATTCTAAGAAGAATCACGAGAGCTCCCCTCTGTACAGTGGCCAAATTTACCAACAGCTCAAGAATTCATTATCTGATCATTTATTTCATGGTGTTTGCAGAATCTTGATGGGTGTAAATTAGCTGCAGTGTTTCCTATATTACAGCCGTCATTGTACTACTAAAGTATTTCACTGGCTTTGCAACTTACTGAGATCAGGTGCTGCGTGAGTATAAGTTTTAATTTTGTCTACCCTGTGGTCAAGGGCAGTCTGCGTTACATAGTGTGGGATGGAAGATTAGATTGGTGTGCATTAGCTCACAGCAGTCTGATCTTGTTATAATAAAGACTTATCATGGCAGCTAATAGAGCTGAGAATGCTGAAGGAACAAAGCTGTTTCTGTCTGACAATCAAAGAGTCTCTGATGACATTTTTTACGAGTAGCTGAAAGAACCAGAGTGTTGGTCATAAATTATTGCTCTATTCTGACCCTAATTTACATCTACTTGGCATTGTGACCATGCTGTGTCTGTATCTCAATGATACATGTAATCTTCATTGCTTCTACATTGATCTATATTGTGCCATTCAAGACAGGGAATCCTTTTCCTTTCAGCCAAATCACTCATAGAAACACGGAACGAACAAGCCTTGTTAATGTGTTCCAGCCTTAATAAGGAATCCATACAGTTTCACAGTGGTTCTATTGGAATATTCTACAAACTGAAAGCTGTCACAATCTGAGATCTTGCCATTGTAGGTTAGTGTAGTTTTGATGTTGCCCTGAAGGCTGGGCAGTTTGCTGTGAACAATAGTCTGTTTAAGGTTCAGCGGTTGTTTAAAGGTGAGAAGTGGAGATGTAGGGAAGATTGTGGCGAGGTGCTCATCATCATCGATGATGTGTTACAGGCTGCGAAGAACATGGCGTAGCCCCTCCAGTCCCGGGAAGTACTGGACAACGAAGGGTACCCGAACGGTCAGGTGCCGTGTCTGTCTTCAGAGGCAGTCATTGTGGTTATTTGCCCTGGCACCTTGGAATTGGTGATTAATGAGCTGAGCAACTGAACCCGTCCTTAGGAGGGCATCCTTCAGCATCTTCAGGTGTCCATTGTGTTCCTCCTTATCTGAACAGTTCCTGTGTATGTGTGGGGATTGTCCATAGGGGAGGGATTTTTAAATATGTTTAGGGTAGAAGATCTTGAGGTTATCTGTGAGCTTGCAGTAGAGTGAGGTACTGAGGTCTCTGTCCTTCACGGAGATGTGTGTGTCCAAGAATGAGACTGATTCCAAAGAATAGTCCATGGTAAGTCTGATGGTGGGATGAAACTTGTTGACATCACTATGTAGTTGTTTCAGTGATTCCTCCCCATGAGCCTAAAGAAAGAAAATGTTGTCAATGTACTTGTTGTACAACATTGGCCAGAGGTCCTGTGCAGCAAAGAAGTCTTGTTCGAACCTGTGCATGAAAATTTTGACATATTGGGGTGCAAATTTGATCCCCATGGCTGTTCCATGTGTCTGGATGAAGAACTAGTTGTCAAAGGTGAAGACATTGTGGTCGATGATGAGTTGCAGGATGGTGCCTGGAGATTGAGTTGGTAATTAGTACAGAGGCTGTTGCAGTGATACTGTTGTTGTGGGGGATGCTGGTGTAGAGTGACAAAATGTCCATTGTGACGAGGAATGTTCCCAGTTTGACTGATCCAAGGGTGTTGAGTTTCAGTTAGAAATCTGTAACGTCGCAACAGAAGCTGGGGTTTCCCTATACAATGGGTTTCAAGATGTCATTAACATAGCCAGAGAGGCTCACACAGGGTCCTAATGCCTGAAACAATGGGATGTCCAGATGGGTTGGCAATGCTCCAAAAACTAGTGTTTCCAAATAAACCCATTGGACTATAACCTGGTGCCATGTGATTTTTGACATTGTAGGCTACGCACACCTACTTAACCTTTACCCTCAGCCTTTCAAATGTCAACTAATCCATCATAATAATACTTACACTTTTTATTGTGTTATATGATGTCAAAATGATTCATAGCTGCACATGGCGAGATAAATCTTTATTTTGTGCAATAGCATATCACAGAGGTAACCTATTGGACATCTCCCACCAAATTATATTTCACTTACTTTAATATATTATTACCTGCTTTACACTTGCTGCATAATTCAAAATTTACCCCAGTTAATCATGTTTGACACGGATTGACTGTGGTATGTCATGTAGACTTAGTTTAGCTATAACTTACATAAAACTACCTTTCAATAGTCTGCACGTCACTCATGTGTCCCCACTTATTAAGCTGTATAGAGTCAAATAAAGTGGGTTTGATCCATGATGGGATGAATTATTTATACTCAATGGAAGGAGCAAGCTTAATTGACCAAATGGTCATGATTTCTACAATTCTGCCAGTGACTTTATCCAAATTGAATTTAACAGCACAGTGAAGGAGTCCTGCACTCTGATGGTTTTTCTTATCCATTTGGAACTGTTCTTTACCTTCTTCACATCTTGCAAGTTTTCCATAATCTTCACTTCTCCTCTGTAAGTCATATTCAGTTCTGCTTCAACTGCTGTTCCTCATTGTCATTCATTGCACTGACATCCATTTCAATCCAAAATAAAATTTCTCCTAAACTCTCTCCCTTTATTCAATCTTAAATACAGAGGACGTTGGGGAGATCTCTTTGGAGTACTGTGTCCAGTTCCGGTCGCTCTGTTAGAGGAAGGACATTATTTAGCTGGAGAGCGTTCAGAAAAGAGTGTTCAGAAGAGATTTGCTGAGATGATGCCAGGAATGGAGGGAATGAGTTATCAGAAGAGGCTGGATAGGCTGGTGCTTTTCTCACTGTAGTGTAAGAGGTTGAGGGGTGACCTTATAGAGGTTTATAAAATCATGAGGGGTTTAGATAAGGTGAATGGTAGGTGCCTTTTCCCTGAGGTGGGGGATTTCAAGATTAGGGGACATATTTTTAAGGTGAGAGGAGAATGTTTTTAAAAGGACACGAAGGATAACCTTTTTACACAGAGAGTCACTCTTGTGTGGAATGAACTTCCAGAGGATGTGGTGGATGCAGGTACATTTACAATGCTTAGAAGACATTTGGATAAGTACATCGATAGGAAAGGTTTGGAAGGATAAGCACAGGCAGGTGGGACTGGTTTAGTTTAGGATTATGATCGGCATGAAATGGTTGGATCAAAGGCTCTGTTTCCATGCTGTATGACTCTATGATTTGCAAACATCAACAGACACTTAGGTTTTCCCCACGTACCTTCACAAACATCACTCATAATTTTGAATGGCTTCACCCTATCATCCTTCTCTGTTTTGAGAAAGGACCAGATTGCTGACCTGCCCTCCAAAGATTATGTGGACTAACTAGATTGCTCCAGCAAAGAATGGGCACAAATATGGTCAGTCAAATGGCTTCTTTCCATGTTGTGCCAATTGATGACTCAATGATTTGGGGATCATTTTAGCAGCTTTGTTAAAGTAAATTAAAACTCGCTTGGCTTTAACCAATGTATTCCTCCTTTTAAGCATTTATTATTTGATATTAACCTTGAATAACAATATTTTTGAAAAATCAAGGTTTAAGTTCCCTGGGGGATTAAATTGATGTGTGGTCAACTTTAGCCTTTTTCATGTATATACATTACATTCTAATAAAGACGATGAGAGGCTGAATCAGACTTTGTTTGTAATGGAGTCTGGCTGGAATCTGTTTCTGTTTTTGGATATCAAAAAGAAGTGTATAATAAAAAATGCAATTTAATTACTGTGCTGTGTACCGCATCTACATTTGGCAAAATGCCTCAAAATATATTCTACAATAATGTTAGTCGTAGCGATTCAACCTTTTCTCTGCAGACTCTAGCATTTAATGCTGTCAAGTATAGATCGGATGTTTTCTTCAGCAAAGGTTTGGAACCCAGGGAGTCAATATCATTATTCAGTGACTGTCAAGTAGATCGATTGTGTTAGCTTATTGTTATAGCAGATCTTCACTGGCTTTGCTCACACTGATAGCTGGGGGAATATATGCATCCAGTTCTTCTGATTGCTATCACCGTGTTTTAAAGTAACACCATTCAGAAAGTGAAGATGTGGTCCTAACAGCTCGGCTGTGATAGTAATTTCCTCTTTACACACTGTATGGCCAGAAATAGTCCCCTCTTGCCGCATAGCCCTCCTTACGTTATATTAGATGTGATCACATTATGGTTACGTTACTGATTGATATACGGGATCTGGGAATCAAGTCCCTACAGGTGTCCACCACCGTTATCCCAGATCTTTTCTGCTAGAACAGAACATAATAGAACAGAATAGAATAGCCTTTATTGTCACATATACTCAATGAGTATATTGAAAAGTTCATACATCGCCAATTACAGCACTGACTTAGATACAAAAGTACCTAGGCACAACTTCTACTGTGACAAGATTTGTTACAGTACTGCAGACCACGCTGGTATTAATCTTTCAGTCCTATCATGATCTGCAGTATATACACAGTGACACACTCTTTTACCTTCCACAGGATATTTGTACCTGATGGAGTTATAGTTACATTATTCCCATGACATAAGAACTAGACAAATGTAGCACCATGGTGAAAGATTCAGTGGACATTTATTGCAGCTCATGGTATCTACATATCTTCCAATTACAGACACTAATGTGTCTGAGCTAATCCTGAGCAACTTGGTTACAAAATGTTATACCTGTCACTCAGCAGATTATGCTGCAAGTTTTCCCGGTAAGAAGGAGATTGAGAACTTTGTTCCATTGGTGAAACACTGAGAGCATATGTCTTCAAGGTATATTGCATACTAGCTGTCAGATGTTACTGGATCAGTAATTTGGCTTTTGGACTAATAGTCTGGCACAATGTTGTTTCAAATTCTAGGCATCATGCCTGGACAGAATTTGGCTAGCAGAGTTTCTCATTGAATCTGAATTCAATTAAACTAAACTCTGGAAAAAAGGGTAAAAAGGCAATGGAGCTATTAGATGCACATACAAGACCTTCTTGCACAAACGTCTCCTTACCTTGGGGATGGTTCTTTATTGCCCTCATGAAGAGTCTAGCAAACCACTCAGGAACATCAAGAGACATTATTGCAACAGTTAAAGAGCCTATTGACACTTCCTGAGCAAAAGTAGAAATGGGACATAAATGCCAATCTTGCTAGTGAAGTTCACATCCTGAAAACAATGAAAGAAGATAAAGACTTGCATTTGTATAACATTTTACACAATCACTAGGTATTTCAAAGTGTTTCACAATTAATGAAATCCAGGCACTGGTGTAATGTGGGAAATGTGGCAGTCAATGTTGCAAGCTGTCACAAACAGTAACTTGGAACTTGCCAGGTCATCTGTCCTATTTGGTTTTGATTGGAGAGTAAACATTGGCCAGGACATCAGGAGCGTCCCTCTCACTTTTCTTTGCAATAGAGTCATTGGACTTCACATATCCTCCTGAGTTTACAGCCTGGAACTTGGTCTAACACTTGTTCCAAAAGACAGCACCTCCGACAATAAAGCACTCAGACTTTACTGCATTAAAACATCTGCCTTGATCTTTGTCAGCCAATCTAGGAGTGAAAGGTGAACCACAATCTCGCAACCCTGAGGCAACAGTGGCACTGACTGCTCCATGACTAATGCAGAGATGGAATGATTGGCCACTGTCATCTCTCTTTCAAGTTTTATTGTGGTGCAGTGAGAGAAATTGGTGAAAATTCATATCCAATACAGAAGGATTATGATTTGTAAACCATGGAGGTAGAAACCAGTTAAATTGACAGATTGTCAAGGAGAGATAACCTAAAATGTGACCAATAAAGAAGGAATTAACAGGGGAATATATGGACAGAATCTGACTAACAAAGTTGTAATGCAGCCAGCTTCAGATTAGAATGCTTTAGTTTGGGCTATGCAATTCACTGGTAAATGCATCATGTCAATGTTTTCTACATTCAGGAACTTAATCTCAATTCTGCTATCTTTTTATTCCTGTCACAAAATAAATATTGATTTCTTCTGTCACATGAAAAGTATCATAGTCTCTGAGTGTTTCAAGGCTGCAAAATATCTCATTGTTCATAAGAGTCACTTGTGATTTAAAGAGCTGGAATCCATTGCTAGGTTGTTACAGAAGGCCAGTAACAATGATTCTCACCTCCTACCAATCTACTCACCATCATTAAAAGACAAAGTTGATCACCTCATGTGTCACACATTTAATTTCAGACTTTATCTGAGGGGATCAGTTGGCAGCATCTGTCAGATTGTTGGAGAGAAGAAAGTATTAAAGTGTGGTCCTTCCTTATCATGGAGTTGGTTGCATTCATGAATTAAGATTAGAGTGGTGCTGGAAAAGCACAGCAGGTCAGGCAGTATCTGAACAGCAGGAACATCAACGTTTCGTGCAGGAGCCCTTTATCAGGAATGAGGCTGGAAGCCTCAGGGTGGAGAGATAAATGGGAGGGGGGGTGGGGCTGGAGACAAGGTAGCTGAGAGTGCAAGAGGTGGATAGAGGAAGGGGTAAAGGTGATAGTTCGGAGGGGAGGGTGGAGCGGAAAAATGGGAAGGAAGATTGATAGATGTGACAGATCATGAGGATGGTGCTGAGCTGGATGGTTGGAACTGGGGTATGGTGGGGGGAGGGGAATTGAGGAAACTGGTGAAGTCTACATTGATGCCAGGGGTTGAATGGTTCCAAGGTGGAAGATGAGGCGTTTTTCCTTCATGCGTTGGGTGGTGAGGGAGTGGTGGTGGAGGAGGCCCAGGACCTGCATGGCCTCGGCAGAGTGGGAGGGGGAGTTGAAATGTTTGGCCACGGGGCGGTTGGGTTGATTGATGCGGGTGTCCCGGAGCTGTTCCCTGAAGCGCTCTGCACGAAAGCATCCAGTCTCCCCAATGTAGAGGAGACCGCATCATGAGCAACAGATACACTAAATGACATATCTGGAAATGCAGGTGAAACTTTGATGGATGTGAAAGGCTCCTTGGGGACCTTAGATGGAGGTGAGGGGGGAGAGGTGGGCGCAGGTTTTACAATTCCTGTGGTGACAGGGGGAGGTGCCAGGAGGGAGGGTGGGTTGTTGCGGGCATGGACCTGACCAGGTAGTCACGGAGGGAATGGTCTTTGTGGATAACGGAAAGGGGTGAGGAGGGAAATATATCTCTGGTGGTGGGGTCCATTTGTAGGTGTTGGGGTGAAAGGTGAGGACCAGGGGGGTTCTGCCTTGCTGCTCAACCTCCTCGTGTAGTCATCAATGTAGCTGAGATGGGGAGTCCTGTATTCCCAATTCCTCCGCCTCCACCTCCACCATACCTGCTCCCAGGAGGACCAGTTCCACCACAGAACACACCAGATGGCCTCCTTCTTTAATTTCCCCTCTCACGTGATTGAAGATGCCCTCCAATGCATCTCATCCACATCCCGCACCTCTACCCTCAAACCCCACCCCTCCAACCATAACAAGGACAGAACACCCCTGGTCCTCACCATCCACTCCACCAACTTCCACATAAACCCCTTCATCTGCCGACATTTCTGCCACCTACAAACAGACCCACCATCAGGGATATATTTCCGTCCTGCCCCATCAGCTTTCTGCAAAGACCGTTCCCTCCGCAACTACCTGGTCAGGTCCACAACCCGCAACATCCTACCCTCCCATCCTGGCACCTTCCCCTGCCACTGCAGGAATTGCAAAACCTACATCCACACCTCCCCCTCACCTCCATCCAAGGCCCCAAAGGAGCCTTCCACATTCAGTAAAGTTTCACCTTCATTTCCATGCATCATTTATTGCAGCCGTTGCTCATGATGCGGTCACCTCGACATTGGGGAGACTGGACACCTTATTGCAGAGCGCTACAGGGAACATCTCCGGGACACCTGCACCAATCAACCCAACCGCCCCGTGGCCAAACATTTCAACTCCCCCTCCCACTCTGCCGAGGCCATGCAGGTCCTGGGCCTCCTCCACCACCACTCCCTCACCACCCAACGCCTGAAGGAAGAACGCCTCATCTTCCACCTTGGAACCCTTCAACCCCAGGGCATCAATGTGGACTTCACCAGTTTCCTCATTTCCCCTCCCCCCACCATACCCCAGTTCCAACCTTCCAGCTCAGCATCATCCTCATGACCTATCCCACCTGTCAATCTTCCTTCCCATTTTTCCGCTCCATCCTCGTCTCCGGGCTATCACCTTTACCCCCACCTCCATCCACCTATTACACTCCCAACAACCTTCTCCCCAATCCCACCCACTCCCATTTATCTCTCCACCCCTGCAGTTTCTAGCCCCATTCCTGATGAAGGGCTAATGCCCGAAACGTCGGTTTTCCTGCTCCTCAAATGCTGCCTGACCTGCTGTGCTTTTCCAGCACCACTCTAATCTTGCCTCTAATTTCCAGCATCTGCAGTCCTCACTTACACCTAGTTGCATTCATGAATTGCCTTAGGCTGTCCTTGAATGAGGATAAGACAACAGAAAGAGCAAGTAATGCTTGATTAAATTGTGACTATTAAAGCTGAGATTGAGAGATCTTTGTCAACTGAAGGTGATACAGTATACGAAGCAAAATTGGGTTTATGGAATTAGATTATTGCTCATTAATAATCTTATTGAAAGGTAATACAGTTTCCAGAGGTTGAACAAGCTTCTCTTAAACTGACTGGTTAAATTTGAATTGTTGTCAAAACAGCAACCAAAACTCAGGTATCCATTTCACAGCCAAATGCCATATATTTATAATATTCCAGTACACTCTGAGACTGCCATCTGGTAAAGGCCTTCATCTGAGAAGAAACCAAAGTAGCAATAACTTAGTAAGAGTAACTATTTTAAAATGTATTTGAATCAATGTAATGGCAGAGTGCTGTTAGAGGGTTGGTTAACCCAGTGGATATACAGCTTGTTAGTGATACCAACAGCATGGGCTCAATTCCTGCACTGGCTAAGGTGACCATAAAGTATTCTCCTTCTCAGTGTCTTCCCCTCACCTGAGGTGTGGTGCAGTTCAGGCTAAACTATCACTAGTTGTCCCTCCGAAATGAGAGAGTAGCCCTCTGGGACAACGGCAATGCTATAAAACTCTTAATTGATATTTTTCCTGATTTCTTTTTGAGAATGGCACAAACAACAACAGATAAACTGCTGCACGATAGAGTTGTGAACAAAGATATAGTTCATAGAATAAAAGAGACAGTATCAACATGGATACTGAGTGACAAGAAATAGAAGCCAGGATTTTCTGATGGCCAGATAGACATTTCTACAGTGCAGATGGGAGTTGCACATTGGGACATTGTGAAATTCCCAATTTGCAGATCCTGAGGAAATTACCTTGGAAATTGTAGCTCTTGCTGAGCAATGTCCACAGGTTAGAAAATTGTGGCATTGTGGTAATGTCACTGGACTAGCAGTCTGGCACACCAGGTCAATATTCTGTTGTGAAGATAAAGGTCTATATCTTTAAGAGAGAGTGAATGCTGTTCTGAACTGAGAGATTACAAGCACTTTTGTATATGACTAGTTGGCAGTCTCAGAGTGTACTGGAATATATAAATATATGGCATTTGGCTGTGAAATGGATACCTGAGTTTTGGTTGCTGTTTTGACAACAATTCAAATTTAACCAGTCAGTTTAAGTAATGCCACAGGATACAAAAACCCAAACCAGTTTGAATTTATTGTTTTACCAGCATTGGACCAATGAGGTGATCTGATGTTGAGGGTATAAAAATGCGGGATTTTGAAAATTGGCGAGAGAGCAACTGCCATTGAGAGACGCCTAAGAAATTAGGAAACACTCTCTATCAAAGGTGCCTTTTCATATGAAACATGTTTGCAGTAAAAAGAAAGAAGGTGACTCAGGGAGATCTTCAGCTGGAAGAAGAAAGACATAGAAGGTGACAGCCGCTGTATGGTTTTGAAATTAAGCTGATGTAATTTTAATAAGTGCCTTAATGGAACAGATTATTGTTGTAGAGTTGGAGGCAGATAATAAGCAGTTAAGAGAAAGGGGACTTAGAGTTTTGAATAATTATTGCTTAATGTTCACTTTTAAAGTTAAAAAACATTTGATGTTAATTTCTTTAAGTAGTGGAATTAAGGAGTTCTCTGACATTCATATGTTAACAGATTATGAGGTAGGGTGAGCTCTTCTGGGAGTTTGGTTTAATTAACAGAAAGGTTCACACTGTGTCATAACAATTCACATGATATTGGTTAGAATTCCACCATAGCAGATGGTGACATTTGAATCCAATAAAAATACGGAACAGAGAACTGACCTAAGAGCACCATGTAACCATTTCAAATATTGGAAAAGTCCATCTGGTTCACAAATGTCCTTTAGGGAAGGAAATCTGCCATCCTTACTTGGCCTGGCTTACATGGACTCCAGACTGACAGCAATGTGGTTGCCTTTTAACTGCCCTCTAGGCAATTAGGGGGGAATAAATGCTGCCCTAGCCAAGGATACCTATATCCTCCAAAAATATCCATCTAAAGCAGAAAGTATGGAGTATTCTGCTGCAGCTAAGTAAATAATTACTCTACTCAGGAATGGATAGAAAATTCAAAATCTAACTCCCGAGTAACTATTAAAGTGACCCTCAACTTACCATATACCTCCACTGTACCACCCACCCCCAGGCTCTGACCTGTCTAGTCCATCTCCATTTGGGACCTTAACCACAACCCCCTCCCTACTATTGAATCCAATACCCTTCTCCATCCTGGGACTCAAAGCACTACATTGACTGAAAGCTTCAGCCCCATCACTTCGGGGATTTTACACTCCTGTGATTGGATCGGACTTCTCCCCTCTCCACCCTGGACTCAACAACCTACTTTCCAGACCAACCTTTAACTGTCCGTCACTCACCTGGCTCCCGTCCTTCCTTATACTCAGGCACCCTACCCATCGGGTATCCGACTTACCTGGCTCACTACCTACCTCGGGCCCTAACTACATGACCTCCTACCCATCTGGCACACTGGCATCCCATCCTCCTGGCACCCTAACCTCACACTTTACTTATGGACTTGCCCTTTTAGAGTTGCTGTCTGTGACGTGGACTTTTAAATCACAGTGCACAGCAGTGTGACTGTAAAAGGGGGTGCGGTTTGCCTTCCTCTGGCTATCCTGTATTACAAAGATCTTGGTAGATTTAAAGTCTACACTATGCATTCCTGAAGGAACCCTTAATCAGAATTTCCACTCAGAAATGTGCTGCTGTTTCTTATATGAAGAAAGAAGGATCAGCATGCCAATATGGTTGTGCTCGTCTCTTCTTGTGAGATCTGGCCCAGAGACTAGTGGTAAAAGCGTGTTTTTCCAACTGGTAAAAGGTTTATGAAGTAGAGGTTCCCCAGGAGTCAGTGCTGAGACTGTTGTTCTTGCTGATTATTAATGTAGACCTTCAGGTACTGGACACAATTCCGAGATTTGCAGTTGATACAAAACTTAGTCGCAATGTGAACTGTGCAGATGGTTGTGTAATATTTCAAGAGAATGTAAATTGGTGGAATGGGCAGGGAAATAATAGATGAAATTTAGATTAGATTCCCTTCAGCCCAATAATCCACACCAACCCACCAAAGAGTAATCCACCCAGACCCATTACCCTACCTTATATTTACCCCTGACTCATGCACCTAACATTATGGCCAATTTAGCATGACCCACACATCTTTGGATTGTGGGAGGAAACCCACACAGACACGGGAGAATGTGCAAACACCACACAGACAGTCATGCAAGGAAGGGTCAGTGGTGCTGTGAGGTAGCAGTGCATACCACTGAGCCACCATTCGGCTGATTTAATATAGTGAAGTATTGAAGGGATTAATTTTGACAGAAAAAGCATGGAATGATATTCCAAAATAAAGGTAAAAATCAAAAGAGGTGCATCAGCAGAGGAGGATGAGCACGTGTGTATAAATCGTTGGAGGTTTCTTTATTAGTCAGAGGAGAGTACGAAATCAAAGATATTATATTCATCTTGTAAAAAGCATTGCTTGTGTCCAGCATGCGTTTTGAGTCCAGCCCTGGACACCGTCTTTAGGCATCAGGAAGGATCAGGAAGGATGGAGAAAAGGTTCACAAAAATGGTCCCAGAAATCAGAAACTTTAATTATGCAGATAGATTGGAGAATTTAAGGCTGTTTTCCTTTAAAGTTGAGGAGATTGAGAGGAGAATTGTTTCAGATTTTCAAAATTATCAGGTGTCTTGACTATAGTTAATAGGAAGAAACTAACCCCAAAGATGGGAGGACTTAGAACAGGGCCAAGACAATTGGCAAAAGAAACAAAATGAGGTAAAGTTTTTGCTTTACGCAGATTGCAGTGAAGATCTGGAATGGACTCCCTGAGATTGTGGTGAAGGCTGGTTCAAAAGGGAATGGGATCATTAAGTGAACAGGAAGATTTGCAGGGTTGTAGGGAAGTGAGTCCAAATGAATTTCTCCTTTAGAGAATCAGCAAGGAGATGACAAGTTGACTAGCCTCCTCTGCGCTATGTCTTAGTCTTAGAGAATAGAGAGAGATGACTGGTGGTGATTTAACCTGAGGGCCATCTCAGACAAGGGGAGAGAGTGAAAAGGTGAGTCCTTCATGGTAACCTCAGCTGACGATGAGAATTGAACCCACGGTGTTGCCATTACTCTGCTTCACAAACCAACTGTCGAGCTAACCGCACTAAACTTAACCCCTGCCCCCTTGTGCTATAACCATTCTGTGACCCATTGCGTGACACTGAATCAACATCATCTTTCTATGTTAAACAACCAATATCTGGATGGAGCGACCTCAGTTCATTTACAGTGAACAAGCATCCAACCAAAAAAAAATGGAAAAACAGAAGGTTTCTAATCGGTAATAGATGCTGATGCTTCAGCTGTTACTCCAGAGGAAAGAGACCTCTCCTGTTCATCAGTTTTGGATAAGCATCATCTTGTAGATTTAGTATTCTCTTTGCTTGTCGCTTTTGAACCTTCTCTAATACTTTCACATCCAATTTTCCTAACATGGTCACCTGCCAGGAAGCCACCATGGTTTCCATGACAGTCTGCTATGTATGGGAGCCTGTGCCACTGTTTGTAAAATGTTGAGCAGTGAGAAGTAGGCATTAATTGATATCTGTCCATCTCCTGTCACCATTCCAGCTTGTGGAAATATCTTGTGACGCTGAAAAGATTTTGGGTTTTCTCCCAATTTCTTCCATCACCACTTGACAAATCTCCCCTGCCTCCTGGCCCAGCTGCAGAGGGATGGTAAAGTTCTTTTATTTTAATTTGCTCATGAGCTGTGGACATCACTGACTGGGCCAGCATGGATTGTCCATCTCTAGTCACCCTTACGAATGTGATAGTGAACTGTGTTCTTGAGTGATTGCAGAACATTTGGAGTAGGTGCACCTACAATATCACATGGAGGACCTTCCAGGATTTTGACCCAGTGACATTGAAGGAATTCTTTAAACATCAGAATGATGGTTGGTTTGAGGGATAGTTGCAGGTGAAGGTGTTTCTGTATATTTGCTGCCCCTGTCCTTCCAAGTCATAGCAGTTGTGGGCTTGGAAGGTCCTTTGTAAAGAGCCTTGGTGAATTTCTGCAATGCATCCAAAAGCACATTGCTCTTCCTTTGTGCTAGTTATGACTGCACCCAGTGGAGACTTTCCCTCTGAGTCCCTTTGACTCCAGATTTGTAAGGCCTCCTCAATACCATACTTGGTGAAATATAGCCTTGATGTCAAGGACAGCCACTCTCACTTCGTCACTGGAATGCAGTTCTCCTGTCCCTACTTGGACCAATGTTATAGTGAGTTCAGGAGCTATGTGGCCTTGGAAATGTGCCTGCCAGTGTGACAGGATCTCCCTGATTATACATATCACTAGCCATTCAGTACAGCTAGAACACCACTCAAGGAATGACTTATATGCAGAAGGTTTTTTGATCTACTGCATCTATACCTACTCTGTAAGCATTTTAATTTTGCACATTTATTTTAAATAAAACAACTGTTGCACTTCACAGGAGGCTCCCAAGCACTGAGGATGTCACCTAGACAGGGGACGAAACGTTTGCAAGACAAATTCCCAGCTCGGCGAACAGAACCACAACAATGAGCTCTGAGCTACAAATCTTCTACCAAACTTTGAAATAAAACAACTATTTAAAGCCTTTCCAAATGCCTCAGTTAAACACAAACCCCACTTGCTGACAGTGCACTCCACACTCTAACAACTCATTGTGTGAAAACACTTTTCCTCACCTTACATTAGCTCCTTTTTGATGACATTTTAAAACCCTGCTGTTTGCTTCTTGATCCATTTAAAACTGGGAACAACTTCTCCCTCTTTACTTTGTTTAGACAGCTAATGATTTTGAAGTCCTGATTTAGAAGAGCCGGTGTTGGACTGGGGTGGACAAAGATAAAAATCACACAACACCAGCTTATGGTCCGACAGGGTTATTTGGAAGCACTAGCTTTTAGAGTGCTGCTTCTTCATCAGGTGGTTGTGGAGCAGAATTGTAAGACACAGAATTTATGGCAACAGGATTGCAATGTCATGGAATATAGTATTAAACAAATTTAGCTAATGTCTTTCATCTTTTAGAATGACCATGTTAGTTTTGGTTCCTTCATATGCAAATCCCTGAATGTGTTAAAAGTTACTTTCTCAAGACAGCTTTTAACAATAGGTGTCACCTCAAGTCAGATAATGCATTGAAGGTGTGAAGTTAAAGTCTGTCTGTGTCCCAGTGATAGCTGATTCTATTTCTAAAGTGGGAATTACAGAATCTTACATGATTTCGAAAACTTCTACTGAATCTCCTCAACTGTCTACTCTCTAAAGGAAGGAGTCCCAACCTCTCCGAGCTTTCCTTGTTAACCTAAGTATTTCATCCCTGGAACAATTCTCATCAACCTCTTCCCCCTTGCATTCCTGTCTTTCCTAGATTGTGATCCCCAGAACTGTTACACTGTATTCCAGCTGAGATCTAATCAGTTCATCATAACCTCTCTGCTGTTATATTCTCTCTCCTGATTAATAAAATCAAAAAAACTTGCTACTTCAGTAGCAGTTCTCCTCTACCTGTCCTGCTAACTTTAATGACTGAAAGGTTTCTCTGTTTATACACATCATTCAGAATATCAGTCTTTATTTCATACTTTCCTTTAATGTTATTTGTCCCAATTACCAACTCCCTCACACTTCTCCACATTTAGCTTTATCTACCACCTATTTGTTTATTCCCATCAACAAGTTAATGCCCTTTTGAGGTTTTACACTTGCTGGAAATTAGGGTGTCCTTTAAAAGTGTGTTCTTTTAGTGTTCCATATGCAGTATTTCCTGCTAGCACAAGACCTCATTGAACTGTGTTACAGGAGTAACTAGCCTTCATCAAGATTTATTGGGTGAAAGAATGAAAGCTACCTTTGCAGGTGGGCAATGGTCATCTGTTATCATGAGTAGTTGTTTCATTGTCATTGGCCATAAAGGTACAGACAATTGCTTGACGCACTGTAAGCCACCAGCATCTAGATGGAAGGGATACCATCAAACGTTCAGAGGCATAAGGCAAAACTCATCAAGCAGTCCTCATCAGGCAGTCCTTATAGTCAGAAATCCTCATCAGAGAAGTGTCTTCTCCAGATGGAAGATGGACCAGGCAAGAAGGAGGAAGACTCGGTGAAGAATACCTTAACACCTCAGCTTGAGAGCGGGATGCTTCAGAACTTTATAATTGCACAACTTTGTTGAGGCTGATGCATTCTGAGCCAATGTACTGTTTGTCCTCTTGTATCAGTGCACCATCTTCTATTGTCACTATATATTTCTACTATTAACTTACCTACTGTAACATATCTAAACTATCACTTCTCAACAAACTCAATAAACTGTCATAAAATGCATTACAAATAGCTGACAAATTCCTTACAATAGATTAAATAACTGTGATTATGAATCTCCAAGATCAACACACTCTCCTCATCTCCTCTCCAACACATTCTCCTCATCACAGTTTGCTATTCTCCTAGATTTTATGTCAACCATAAACTTTGAAACAGTCTCCTGCACATTAAACCTTGATCATTTATGTAGCCAGGAAAAGCCAATGGCCCAATATCACCTGCTGGGGAACTCCTTGACAAACTTCCTGCCAGCGTGAACAATAGCTATTAGCAATTAGTATTGCTTATCCAACTAATTATTTGCACACTTAGGATTATTGAGCACATGTCTACCACAGAACCTCATCTAAAGTTAGAAATTTTGCTGTGAAGTTTGCAAATATGGTCTATATGCATAGGGTCAGTGTTTTGCATGATGCAAACATTAAAATGTATATGCTGTTTAATATAATCTACCAGTCTTTGGAATATAAAACTTCCATACTTGGCATCACACTGACATTGAAATTTGTATACCATATTACTCATTTGTGTCGAAGCAGATTCTTTCAGGTTAACAGCAGTATATTGTTAGTGGCGTGCATCACTTGCGTTGATGTTGCATATTGTCAGTGTTAGCTTCACCTATTGCTGTAACATTTGGGATACCTTATCTTTCCAAGGTAATATTAAGTAGACTGAATACTTTTCAGGACCACAAGTGATGGCCTTAAGCCTACCCATGAGCTTTTACAATCTATAGAGTCAAGAGGCAACTCACCACTGCCTTCTTATGGACAACTAGGGATGTGCAATAAATGCTGGCCCAGCCAGCAATGTCTACATCCCATGAATGAAATTAAAAAGGGAGAAATACAGAGAGGATGAATTCCTCAGCTACACAATGCAGGCCGTCTAGATTAAAACAATACCATCTCAGAAGAAACGGCAAGCCATTTAGGTTTGACATGAGGTAAGTCAGAAGGTCCTATTTTTTGAATCTCCGCAGTCCAGATGCAAGCTCAGTCATTAAATATGTTCAAGATGTGGATTTGTAGATTTTTTGGACTGATATGATATCAAGGGACAGTTTTGGAAAATAGCTTCTGGGTGAATGATCTAGATCGGTGGAACAGGCTGGAAGAACTGAATGGCCTGATTCAGATTGTGTGTTCATGTTCAGAATAGGCCAGAGTACACTACCTGAAACCTGACAGCTTTTACAGAGGGTTAGTGTAACTTCCTTGCTTGGGTTCTTGATGCTGTCATTAAGAAAATCAAGCATTATGTCAGTTTTACAGTTTTCTGGACCTGCCCTCCCTCTGTCACAGATTTTGACTCTTGGCCACAGACAGCTCCAGTCTTTTTGCTCCTACACCCCTTGAACACTGGATCATTTAGTTCCTATAGCAACCCCATCATTACCATCCAACCAGTCTTCCTACTTCCTCCCAACTCACTGAGTACTTTAATTTTTCCCCAAATTTCTGGCCTTCTCTCATCCCTACCACAAATTCTGGCTTTCCTTGTAGACCCACAAACACCTCTGAATATTAATCTTTGTCATCCTCTGACTTCCAGACGTGTTGTCACCCAAACATTACGGTGGCTCAGTGGTTAGCACTGCTGCCTCACAGCACCAGGGACCTGTGTTCAATCCCAGCCTCGGGCGACTGTCTGTGTGGAGTTTGCACATGCTCCCCATGTCTGTGTGGGTTTCCTCTGGATGCTCTGGTTCCTTCCCATAGTCCAAAGATGTGCAGGTTAGGTGGATTAACCATGCTAAATTGCCCATAGTGTTCAGGGATGTGTAGGTTAGGTGTATTAGTCAGGGGAAATGTAGGGTATTAGGGGAATGGGTCTGGGTGGGATACTCTTCGGAGGGTTGGTGTGGAATTGTTGGATCTAATGGCCTGTTTCTACAGTGTAGGGACTCTATTGTTGTCAGCTGCAGGTTCCAAGTCAATGCTCTGCCTAATGACAAAGCCCAGTACCAGTGAGGGTGTTAGATAGCCTTCAGCTTTAGCTCCTTGGCAACTCCATAGGCTCATATTCTCAGGAGCCCAGTTGAAATTCTTCACAAGTACTTACTCCCAGTCCAAAGCAAAGATTCCTAGTTATCACTAGGTACCAAGTCAAATGGAGAAGCATGAAACAAGTCCTTTCTCCGATTGTTGGTTGACTTGCAGAATGAAGCATTCCTTACCCCTGCATCTGACCTTTGTCCCTCACCTGTACAATCTTAATAATATAATTAACACACTATTTACATCCAGTGGTTTCCTTTGAAGCAGAAACGATGCCTGAGAAGAACTCAGTTGATTTTCTCAGTCTACTATTTTTAGCAGGAAAGATATTCATAATGAGAGCATTTAAAAGAAAAAAGGAGAGAAAGCAGAAAGTGGAAAATGCATAAAAAGACATTGCTGAGATTATTTTGCCCTGTTTATCTAGATGGATCCTAAAACAGATTCAACCAATATTGAATATTATTGTGAATACTTGCCCTAGCCTTTACATATTGCAACATGGTTTGAACCTTCGAGGGGTATGTGTTCAAATTGTCAACCTTTCTGAACATTATGTAGTCCTGTTATATAAGGCTTAGCTCATTAAAAAGAAGTAATATATCTTATTTAGAGATTGAGTGGTCGAAAAGCAATGTTTCATTCAATCTATTTAGAATTTGGGATTTCGAGATTTCAATTTTTCCAATTAACTAAGGGAAATAGTCAATGTACAGCAACAAGATGAGGATATATACTCTTCAGTGTTGTTCCTACTGTTAAACTTGGAGGTTAGGTCTTACTACTTTGAAATTTTAAAGCTGCTCTGCTACAAGTTAGGATGGTTCAGTGGTTCGGACTGCTGCCTCACACTGATATGATTCCATCCATGGGTAACGTCTGTGTGGAGATTGTACATTCTCACTCCATCTGTGTGGGTTTCCTCCAGGTGCTCCGGTTTCCTCCCACAGTCGAAAGATGTTGCAGTGAGGTGGATTAGTCACGCTAGATTGTTCCACAGTGTATTGGGATATGTAAGCTCAGTGGATTAGCCGTGGGAAATGCAGGGTTATGGGGATAGGGTAAGGGGCTGTGTCTGGGTGGGTTGCTGTTTGGAGGGTGGGTGCAGGGCTGAATGACCTCATTCTGCACTGTAAGGTTCACAGTGAATAGAGCTTAAGGCAATCCTTCGTATGAAGCCTTTCAGGCCCTTAAATACCTACATAACATATCGCTGATTTTCAAACTATTATGATTCTTATTGTACATTTGTGCGTTTAATCACATTCACCTCTACGTCATCTCCCTCCAAGTCTCTGATTTCAGAAGTTCAAGTGATCAGAAGTTCACTATTCTCCCAGAACATGTTCCCTTTGGACCTGGAAGATTAGCAGTTAGAACATAGAACATAGAAGAATACAGCGCATGTATGTTCTGGGATGTTGCGATGTTGCGCCGATCAAAGCCCACCTAACCTACACTAACCCACTATCCTCCATATACCTATCCAATGCCCGCTTAAATACCCATAAAGAGGGAGAGTCCACCACTGCTACTGGCAGGTCATTCCATGAACTTACGACTCGCTGAGTGAAGAACCTACCCCTAACATCAGTCCTATATCTACCCCCCCTTAATTTAAAGCTATGCCCCCTTGTGATAGTTCTGTGAGTTGAAGACTGTTGACCCTGATTCTTCTAAAAATATGAGATCTGAAACTCCCTGTAAACTGGAGGAGCTTCATCCTTCTGGAGCAAATTACTGCTCCTTAGTAATGTCTGGAGGAACTTTAATCTCATGGCTTTCCTTCACAGTGGGATTGATGTGATGAGACAGGCAATGTCTCCCCTGCTGTATCCTGAATCATTGAACATTGATCATCCCTTCTCTATAGTGGATTCCATAGAGTTATATGTGCCACATCTTTAATCTTTGTCAACTAATTTTATTCTAACCTGCCCATCGATCAGTGCTGTATCCTGTCAACTCTTTACTTCAACCTGACTGGACATCGATATTTACCCTCAGCAATGGTACCAATGGAGTAGACAATGAGATTTGACCTCAGTTCTGTTATTTAAGGATTGTTTTTTGCTTGATATGATCTCTGTCAGTGTTAGTGAGGATTCTACTCGTGAAGATGAGGAAAGTTAATTCCCTGTTTGAACTTGTCACATCTGAACCACCTCAGCATTTAACAATGTATTTCCATTCTATTTGTTCACCAAGCTGTGTTACACGCTGAGCTGCGTGAGTTAAAAGTGTGTTTTTTTTAATTTCAAAAATACACTTTATTCATAAAAAATTTCTTGGTGTATACACAAAATCAAAAACGCACTTTGGTTTTGTGCATTAACACTACAAGGAAACAAACACTGGAGTTTGACTCTGTCCAAACACCCAAAGGCATTTCTTACTGTATAAGACAAAAAATATGTTAATTCACTCAAACTAGATTTACTACACACTGGCTATTTTGTGTTTCCTCACAAGCTTTGTTGATTCTTTCAGGCTGTACATTTGTCAGCGTTGATAATAGAGAAAAACATTTCTGCCAATCAGCATCGTCATCTTGATAACAGTGAAAAACATTTCTGCCAATCAGCATTCTCAGATGCTTCCATCTTGCCTATTGTATGAAATAAATTTCTTATGACAACATATCCAATCACAATGAACTCTGTATTCTGTTTTGGTTTTGCCTAGAGTCTAGGGAGATTTATAAAATCTTCTGGTTCTTCCTTGACTAGTTGTCACACATTTGGTTATTCCTTTAGTCACTGTTCCATGACTGACTGCTCCGAAAGCAATTGTTTCTTGTCTTTGACTAGTGAAAGGTAGAACTGGACCAGCCATTACCTGTGGGAAT
Organism: Chiloscyllium punctatum; assembly: GCF_047496795.1. Classification (NCBI taxonomy): domain Eukaryota; kingdom Metazoa; phylum Chordata; class Chondrichthyes; order Orectolobiformes; family Hemiscylliidae; genus Chiloscyllium; species Chiloscyllium punctatum. Next base: position 17,420,167 of record NC_092783.1, on the reverse strand, counting down.
AACTTAAGTCTCTCTTCTTCTGTGGACTGTGTACTTTTAACCTCTTTATATGAATAACTCTCTAGTTACTTATTTTTCTGTGACAATACCCCATTTAAGTACAATTTCTGAAATGACTAACCGGATTATGGGTTAAGCATTCTCCTTTCATAGTTGGGAATTGTCTCTACCTATGAAGCTTTTTGCTCAAAAGCACTGACAAGAACCTTCACTGCCAGGCTCCTGTCCTACTCGTTATTTCTTTCTCACATCTGCCTTTTATTGTTTTTTGCATCTTGAGCTAAGCAGAATCCTTTCAGTTTGTCGGTCCCAGGATTGATCTTCCCCTGTTACAATTGAACTGTGCTGCTTCCAGACTTCTATATGGCATGTTGTATGAATGGCTTTCTCTGGAATCAAATCATTTTTAAAAAAACTGTAATGAATTTGACAAAAAAAATCATCAAAATTTCTGACAACTTTGCCTCTTATCATTCTGACCTTAAACCACTAAATTATTTATGGATTAAAATTATTTATGCATTTTCTTGGATGTGGGCCTCTTCTATTAAGTATTGCTCCATAACGAATTTTATTTGTTCTGATGTTAAAGTAATTGTCAAAGGCTTTCTGTTCTTTTTCAAAACTTTTGATTCTCTTGCTTTTTCTATGCCTTCGAGAGCTATAATATCATATCTACATTTACAATTTATGTGAAGTTTACTTGTTCAGCTTCTGATGTAGCGTTAATTTGGAAGATATTCTATATCTGAGGAATTGTTTTCTCCAAGATGTTTAGTTTCTCTTTCTTTTGGCCCATCTTCAAAACTGAATATTCCTTGTAATATTATTTTTAATTATGTGACTTTCTGTTATGATTAATTTATTTGCTTAGAGAGGTTTTATTTTAGACTAAAATCAGTGGTGCTGTTCTTTATTGCTATGCTGGAGCAGTTTCCCACATTTTACAGACAAAATGGAAGATTTCTGCCCTCTTGCAGCTAAAATGGAAGATTCCCACCATTTGTTCACAGCTTTCCTGAGTATATCTCACTCCTTCAAGTTTTAATAAATGATTTTTGCTTCATTAACAATTTTATTGGATGAATCCCATGCCTGAAGCTTTACTGGACGATTTCTATTTTAATCACTGTCTCACCGAGTGACTCCCACTGCTTGTAACTTTAATAAATAAATCCCGCTACTTTCATTTTTTTAACCATATCATTTCCATTGTCTGAGGCCTTAGTGAATGACTCCATTTCATTTACAATTTTTGCTGGACAATTTGCAGTCCCCATGAATTAAATAAATGCTACCTGCCTTTTTGTGTGGATTTCCTTAAAGGATCACCCACGCTCACTTATTAGAGTGTCATAATTTTCTTTCTTCATTGAGCCAATCTGCTTATTATCACTTTGATACTGACTTTTCAACATCTGTGACTTCAGTCTGAGTGACATCTCGATTTCCCCCACTATAGCCATGCGTTGTAATGCAATAGCAGCAATTCTTGATTTGGGGCTGTATTTTCCTTATATTTCACTTTACAATTGTGTGATGCTGTGCTTTTTTTTAAAAAACATAGCTTTTCCTTGATCATCAAGGATTTTAGCTTTACTCATGGAGTCTCTAATATGCATTCACTCTCTATTTTAACCTCAAATTGCAATATGACTTACAGACCTCTACCACATGTTGCAATCTGTATTGGCTTTGGAGTTAATAATAATTTTCCTCCAGAGATTAAATAGATCTCATGAAAAACAGGGATAACTAACCATTTGGATACAGAACTGGCTTGAATTTTGAAAGCAGAGGATGGTGGGGAAGGGTTGCTTTTCAGGCTGGAGGCCTGTGACCAGTTGAGTGCCACAAGGATCGGTGCTGGGTCCACTATTTTTCATTCTTTATACAAATGATTCGGATGTGAAGATAGGAGGTATAGTTAGTAAGTTTGCAGGTGACACCAAAATTGGAGGTGTAGTGGACAGCAAAGAAAGTTACCTCAGAGTACAATGGGATCTTGATCAGATGGGCCAATGGGCTGAGGAGTAGCAGATGGAGTTTAATTTAGATAAATGCAAAGTGCTGCATTTTGGAAAAGCAAATCTTGGCAGGACTTATGCACTTAATGGTAAGTCCTGAAGAGTGTTGCTGAACAAAGAGACCTTGGAGTGCAGGTTCATAGCTCCTTAAAAGTGGAGTCACAGGTAGATAGGATAGTGAAGAAGGTGTTTGGTACGCTTTCCTTTATTGGAATAATATGTGCAGTTCTGGTCTCCTTCCTATTGGAAGGGTGTTGTGAAACTTAAAAGGGTTCAGAAAAGATTTGCAAGGATGTTGCCAGAGTTGGAGGATTTGAGCTATGGGGAGAGGCTGAACAGGCTGGGGCTGTTTTCCCTGGAGCGTCGGAGGCTGAGGGGTGACATTATAGAGGTTTACAAAATTATGAGGGGCATGGATTGGGTAAATAGGCAAAGTCTTTTTCCTGGGGTGGGGGAGTCCAGAACTTGGGGGCATAGGTTTAGAGTGAGGGGAAAAAGATATGAAAGGGACCTAAGGGACAACTTTTTCACACAGAGGGTGGTACATGCATGGAATGAGCTGCCAGAGGAAGTGGTAGAGGCTGATACAATTTGCAACATTTAAAAGGCAGCTGGATGGGTATATGAATAGGAAGTATCTGGAGGGACATGGGCCAAGTGCTGGCAATTGGGACTGGATTATGTTTGGATATCTGGTTGGCACGGAGGGGTTGGACCGAAGGGTCTGTTTCTATGATGTACATCTCTATGACTTCTCTTACCAGGTCTGAAATATCTTTAACATTAATCTCAATTCCTTTCTTTTTGAATCTTGCCATGAGGTCTTGATCTGTTGGGTTCACTAGTCTTCAGCTCTTCCCTGCTGCTGGCTGTCTATATTAGTTGGTGATTTAAGCAGATTGGAAAGATGCTGAATAACCTTCAGACCTTCACCACTGCTAACATGTTCTATGAAGCAGCCAAATAGAATCTGCACCACTGCTCACTATGTTAAAATACTCACAAAGAGGTAAGTTTTCTGAGAGTATCTTCTGGCAAAAATTTCTTGCTGTAAGAGCTGCTCATTTTTGTGAGGTATTTTGGGTGTTGGAGGTAATTTCCTCGAATTCCTGGAGCAGCAATTACTGTTTTATATGCTGGTGCATTGTTTTAGAACTTTGGGGAAAAAAATGCAAAGCAACAGCAGTTTTAAAAGGGAGAAGAGCAGACAAAGGAAGCACATGGTGAGGACAGTGCAAGATAGAGAAAGAGAGAGAGAGAACCTGCACAGTTACCACCTTTGCTGTTTTTGAATTCATGTGTCTCTGGACATCGGAGTGCATCTGGGAAAATTAACAAACAGTGAAATTCACAACTAATCTTGGAGGAACTGTTGGGCGAAGTTCACAACACAGAATCAGATAAGTTAATTGTTGTTTTAAGTCTGTCCAAGAGAAAGCCTATATTAGTGAGTACAGTGGGTTCTTTCTTGATTATATGTTTTTGGAGATAAGTCTCTTGATTAAACTTAAAATATAAGCCATAGCTATTAATTTAACCTGGGCAGTGTTTGTAGAGGAATAAGACAGTGTTATTTTCTGGGTCTGTAGATTGTGAAGGAGCAAAAATGGCCTTTGCAGTGATTTGTATTTCTTGTCAGATGTGGGCGTTTAAAGAGTTTAAGGGTTACTGCAGATTATATCTGGCATAAATTCTGTTGGATGTGAATCTTATCAGATCGAGTGGGTGGGTCAGAGAGACAGTTAGAAGCGATGAGGAATTTGCAACAGCAACAGTATGTGATGGATGGCAGTTATTGGAAGCGGGGAAGTCTCAGATACAGTCGCATAGATGGGTTAACTCCAGGAAGAGTAAGAGAGGTAGGCACCTAGGGCAGGAGTCTTTTGTGGATATACCCATTTCAAATAGGTATGCTGTTTTGGAAAATGTAGGGGGTGATGGATTCTCAGGGGAACGTAGCACGAACAGCCAAGTTTTTGGTATTGAGACTGGCTCTAATTCAACGAGCGGTATGTCAGCTTCCAAGAGATCTATTGTGTTCGGGGATTCTGTAGTCCAAGGTATAGACAGACATTTTTGTGGCCAGCAGAGAAAAAGCAGAATGGTGTGTTGTTTCCTTGGTGCCAGGATCAAGGATGTCTCAGAGAGGGTGCAGAATGTTCTCACGGGGGGAGAGGGGCCAGCAGGAGGTCATTGTCCACATTGGAACCAACAATATCGGAAGGGAAAAGGGTTGAGATTTTGAAGGGAGATTACAGAGAGTTAGGCAGAAATTTAAAAAGGAGATCCTCAAGGGTAGTAATATCTGGATTACTCCCAGTGCTACGAGCTAGTGAGGGCAGGAATAGGAGGATAGAGCAGATTAATGCATGGCTGAGGAGCTGGTGTATGGGAGAAGGATTCACATTTTTGGATCATTGGAATCTCTTTTGGGGTAGAAGTGACCTGTACAAGAAGGATAGATTGCACCTAAATTGGACGGGGACTAATATACTGGCAGGGAAATTTGCGAGAACTGCTTGGGAGGATTTAAACTATTAAGGTGGGGGGCTGGGACCCAGGGAGATAGTGAGGAAAGCGATCGATCTGAGACTGGTACAGCTGAGAACAGAAGTGAGTCAAACAGTCAGGGCAGGCAGGGACAAGGTAGGACTAATAAATCAAACTGCATTTATTTCAATGCAAGGGGCCTAACAGGGAAAGCAGATAAACTCAGGGCATGGTTAGGAACATGGGACTGGGATATCATAGCAATTACGGAAACATGGCTCAGGGATGGGCAGGGCCTGCAGCTAAATGTTCCAGGATACAAATGCTACAGGAAGGATAGAAAGGGAGGCAAGAGAGGAGGGGGAGTGGCATTTTTGATAAGGGGTAGCATTACAGCTGTGCTGAGAGAGGATATTCCTGGAAATACATCCAGGGAAGTTATTTGGGTGGAACTGAGAAGTAAGAAAGGGATGGTCACCTTATTGGGATTGTATTATAGACCCCCTAATAGTCAGAGGGAAATTGAGAAACAAACTTGTAAGGAGATCTCAGCTATCAGTAAGCATAATAAGGTGGTTACGATAGGGGATTTTAACTTTCCAAACATCGACTGGGACTGCCATAGTGTTAAAGGTTTGGATGGAGAGGAATTTCTTAAGTGCATACAAGACAATTTTCTGATTCAGTATGTGGATGTACCTAGAACATAGAACATAGAAAAATACAACGCAGTACAGGCCCTTTGGCCCTCGATGTTGCGCTGATCCAAGCCCACCTAACCTACACTAGCCCACTATCCTCCATATGCCTATCCAATGCCCGTTTAAATGCCCATAAAGAGGGAGAATCCACCACTGCTACTAGAGAAGGTGCAAAACGTGACCTACTCTTGGGAAATAAGCCACGACAGGTGACTGAGGTGTCAGTGGGGGAGCACTTTGCAGCCAGTAACAATAATTCTATTCGTTTTAAAATAGTGATGGAAAAGGATAGCCCAGATCTAAAAGTTGAAGTTCTAAATTGGAGAAAGGCCAATTTTGACGGTATTAGGCAAGAACCTTTGAAAGCTGCTTGGAAGCAGATGTTTGCAGGTAAAGGGACGGCTAGAAAATGGGAAGCCTTCAGAAATGAGATAACAAGAATCCAGAGAAAGTATATTCCTGTCAGTGTGAAAGGGAAGGCTGGTAGGTATAGGGAATGTTGGATGACTAAAGAAATTGAGGGTTTGGTTAAGAAAAAGAAGGAAGCATATGTCAGGTATCGACAGGATAGATCGAGTGAATCCTTAGAAGAGTATAAAGGCAGTAGGAGTATACTTAAGAGGGAAATCAGGAGGGCAAAATGGGGATATGAGATAGCTTTGGCAAATAGAATTAAGGAGAATCCAAAGGGTTTTTACAAATATATTAAGGACAAAAGGGTAACTAGTGAGAGAATAGGGCGCCTCAAAGATCAGCAAGGCGGCCTTTGTGTGGAGCCACAGAAAATGAGGGAGATACTAAATGAGTATTTTGCATCAGTATTTACTATGTAAAGGATATGGAAGCTATAGACTGTAGGGAAATAGATGGTGTCATCTTGCAAAATGTCCAGATTACAGAGGAGGAAATGCTGGATGTCTTGAAATGGTTAAAGGTGGATAAATCCCCAGTACTTGATGAGGTGTACCCGAGAACTCTGTGGGAAGCCAGAGAAGTGATTGCTGGGCCTCTTGCTGAGATATTTGTATCATCGATAGTCACAGGTGAGGTGCCGGAAGACTGGAGGTTGGCTAATGTGGTGCCACTATTTAAGAAGGGTGATAAGGACAAGCCAGGGAACTATGGACCAGTGAGCCTGACCTCAGTGGTGGGCAGGTCGTTGGAGAGAATTCTGAGGGACAGGATGTACATGTATTTGGAAAGGCAAGGACTGATTAGGGATAGTCAACATGGCTTTGTGCGTGGGAAATCATGTCTCACAAACTTGATTGAGTTTTTTGAAGAAGTAACAAAGAAGATTGATGAGGGCAGAGTGGTAGATGTGATCTATATGGACTTCAGTAAGGCATTCGACAAGTTTCCCAATGGAAGACTGATTAGCAAGGTTAGATCTCACGGTATACAGGGAGAGCTAGCAATTTGGATACAGAACTGGCTCAAAGGTAGAAGACAGAGGGTAATGGTGGAGGGTTGTTTTTCAGACTGGAAGTCTGTGATCAGTGAAGTGCCACAAGGATCGGTGCTGGGTCCTCTACTTTTTGTCATTTACATAAAGGATTTGGATGCGAGCATAAGAGGTACATTTAGTAAGTTTGCAGATGACACCAAAATTGGAGGTGTAGTGGACAGCAAAGAAGATTACCTCAGATTACAACAGGATCTGGACAAGATGGGCCAATGGGCTGAGAAGTGGCAGTTGGAGTTTAATTCAAATAAATGTGAGGTGCTGCATTTTGGGAAAGCAAATCTTATCAGGACTTATACACTTAATGGTAAGGTCCAAGGGAGTGTTGCTGAACAAAAAGACCTTGCAGTGCAGGTTCATAGCTCCTTGAAATTGGAGTCGCAGGTAGATAGGATAGTGAAGAAGGCGTTTAGTATGCTTTCCTTTATTGGTCAGAGTATTGAGTACAGGAGTTGGGAGGTCATGTTGCAGCTGTACAGGACATTGGTTAGGCCACTGTTGGAATATTGCATGCAATTCTGGTCTCCTTCCTATCAGAAAAACTTGAAAGGGTTCAGAAAAGATTTACAAGGATGTTGCCAGGTTGGAGGATTTGAGCTCTTGGGAGAGGCTGAACAGGCTGAGGCTGTTTTCCCTGGAGCGTCGGTGGCTGAGGGGTGACCTTATAGAGGTTTACAAAATTATGAGGGCCATGGATAGGATAAATAGACAAGGTCTTTTCCCTGGGGCCATGGAGTCCAGAACTAGAGGGCAAAGGTTTAGGGTGAGAGGGAAAAGAGATAAAAGAGACCTAAGGGGCAACTTTTTCATGCAGAGGGTGGTACCTGTATGGAATGAGCTGCCAGAGGATGTGGTGGAGGCTGGTACAATTGCAACATTTAAGAGGCATTTGGATGGGATATGAATAGGAAGGGTTTGGAGGGATATGGGCCAGGTGGTGGCAGGTGGGACTAGATTGGGTTGGGATATCTTGTCGGCATGGACGAGTTGGACCAAAAGGTCTGTTTCCATGCTGTACGTCTCTATGACTCTATGACTCTAGGTAATGTTGAGGAATTGGAAGAGGCTGCAGAAAGACTTGGACAGGTTGGAGAGTGGGCAAAGAAATGGCAGGTGGAATATAATGTGGGAAAATTTGAGATTATGTACTTTGGTAGGAAGAATAGTCAGGTAGACTACTTTCCAAACAGGACAAGGTTTCTGAAATCTGAAGCACAACAGAACTTACAAGTCCTAGTTAAGAATTCTCTTCAGGTTAACATGCAAGGTCAGTTGGCAGTTAGGAAGGCAAATGCAAGTCAGCATTCATTTCCGGACGGCTGGAATAGGAAAACAGAGATGTGCTGCTGAGGCTGTAGAAGGCTCTGGTCAGATCGCATTTAGCATATTATGAGCAGTTTTGGGTCACGCATCTAAGGAAGGGGATCCAGAGGAGGTTTACTAGAATGATGCCCGGAATGAAGGGCTTGTCATATGAGGAATGGTTGAGGACTCGGGGTCTGTATTCAGTGGAATTTAGAAGGATGATTGGGGATCTGATTAAAACTTACAGGATACAGAGAGGCCTGGATTGAATGGAAGTAATGAAGATGTTTCCCCTAATAGGGAGAGACCAAGACCCAAGGTCTATCTACCTACCAATACTTTTGCAGCTGTGGCATATGAGATCAAGTCAGGAGGACCAGTTCCACCATAGAACACACCAGATGGCCTCCTTCTTTAGAGACCGCAATTTCCCTTCCCACGTGGTTAAGGTTGCCCTCCAACGCATCTCGTCCACATCCCACACCTCCGCCCTCAGACCCCACCCCTCCAACCGTAACAAGGACAGAACGCCCCTGGTGCTCACCTTCCACCCTACAAACCTTCGCATAAACCAAATCATCCACCGACATTTCCGCCACCTCCAAACAGACCCCGCCACCAGGGATATATTTCCCTCCCCACCCCTTTCCGCCTTCCGCAAAGACCGTTCCCTCCGTGACTACCTGGTCAGGTCCACACCCCCCTACGACCCACCCTCCCATCCTGGCACTTTCCCCTGCCACCGCAGGAACTGTAAAACCTGTGCCCACACCTCCTCCCACACCTCTATCCAAGGCCCTAAAGGAGCCTTCCATATCCATCAAAGTTTTACCTGCACATCCACGAATATCATTTATTGTATCCGTTGCTCCCGATGTGGTCTCCTCTACATTGGGGAGACTGGGCGCCTCCTAGCAGACCGCTTTAGGGAACATCTCCGAGACACCTGCACCAATCAACCAAACCGCCCCATGGCCCAACATTTCAACTCCCCCTCCCACTCTGCCGAGGACATGGAGGTCCTGGGCCTCCTTCACCGCCGCTCCCTCACCACCAGACGCCTGGAGGAAGAACGCCTCATCTTTCGCCTCGGGGCATCAATGTGGACTTCAACAGCTTCCTCATTTCCCCTTCCCCCACCTCATCATAGTTTCAAACTTCCAGCTCAGTAACTGTCTCCTTGACTTGTCCGGACTTGTCCGACCTGCCTATCTCCTTTTCGACCTATCCACTCCACCCTCTCTTCCTTGACCTATCACCTTCATCTCCTCCCCCACTCACCCATTGTACTCTATGCTACTCTCTCCCCACCCCCACCCTCCTCTAGCTTATCTCTCCACGCTTTAGGCTCACTGCCTTTATTCCTGATGAAGGGCTTTTGCCCGAAACATTGATTTCGCTGTTCCTTGGATGCTGCCTGAACTGCTGTGCTCTTCCAGCACCACTAAGCCAGTATTTGGTTTTCAGCATCTGCAGTTATTGTTTTTACCTCAAGTCTCAACCTCTCTACTTCAGAAAGGGAAACATCAGAAAGGAACAGACTTCCAACAATCTTAAACGCTGATCTTCCTTTATTCTTTATCAATGTTATTTATCCTTAGTTGCAGCATTCAAAAACTTAAAAGGGGCTGCATACAAATTTGCACAACTGATTAGTCCATGAACCAATCGGATGATCGGTATGGTGTAGTTGTGAGACATTGCACACAGCAGATGGCATCACAAACAGTGATGCTGTAAAACCAGACAGTCTGTTTCTTTTTTTGTGATAGTGGTTAAGGGGTGAATATTGATCAGGACACTTTGTGTAACTCACATGGTCTCTTTCAAAATAGCATCATGGGATCTTTGACCTCAGTTAATCCAAAAGACATTGTCCTTATCTCTACAGGGAATTGAACCACTCCTGAAAGACCCTAAAAGGGTCAATGTGGAGAGATGTTCCCTTTTATGGGAGAATCTAGAACTAGGAACCATTGTTTCAAAATCAAGGCTTTCCCATTCAAAACCGAGAGTAGGTGAAATGATTTCTTTCAGGGGATCATGAGTCTTTGGAATTCTTTCCCTGAAAAGTCAGAGTGGAAAGAAAGCCCTTGAATATTTTTCAGGTAAAAGTAGGCTTACTCGTGTTAACGAAGGGGGTTAAAGGTTATCAAGGATAGGCAGGAATATCATTTTTGAAGTTACCATTAGATTAACAATGAAAGGTGAAGGAAGTTAAGTGGTCTACAATCACTCCTGATTTGTAAGCTCACATCAGTTTCAACAATTGTCTCTGTACCATTCTGGGAGAAAGTGAGGACTGCAGATGCTGGAGGTCAGAGCTGAAAATGTGTTGCTGGAAAAGCGCAGCAGGTCAGGCAGCATCCAAGGAGCAGGAGAATCGACGTTTTGGGCATGAGCTCTTCTTCAGGAGTGAGGAAAGTGTGTCCAGCAGGTAAGATAAAAGGTAGGGAGGAGGGACTTGGGGGACGGGCATTGGAAATGCGATAGGTGGAAGGAGGTCAAGATGAGGGTGATAGGTCAGAGTGGGGGTGGGGGTGGAGAGGTCAGGAAGAAGATTGCAGTTAGGAAGGTGGTACTGAGTTCAAGGGTTGGGACTGAGATAAGGTGGGGGGGGGAGGGGAAATGAGATTTCTCCAGTTTCCTCATTTCCCCTCCCCCCACCTTGTCTCAGTCCCAACCCTTGAACTCAGTACCACCTTCCTAACCTGCAATCTTCTTCCTGACCTCTCCGCCCCCACCCCCACTCTGGCCTATCACCCTCATCTTGACCTCCTTCCACCTATCGCATTCCCAACGCCCCTCCCCCAAGTCCCTCCTCCCGACCTTTTATCTTAGCCTGCGTGGCACACTTTCCTCATCCCTGAAGAAGAGCTCATGTCTGAAACGTCGATTCTCCTGTTCCTTGGATGCTGCCTGACCTGCTGCGCTTTTCCAGCAATACATTTTCAGCTCTGTACCATTCTGCTCAATGAATAAACATTCATACATTATATTAAAGTGTAAATATTTACAAATTTCATCCCTCAGCTATCAATTTTGCAATTGATTAAGACAAAGTTACTTTCCCTGCACACCCACTCTCTTCAAGATGGCTCCCCCTTTCCACAAGTGTTCGGTGCTTTGGTGTAAATTAAAGGAATGAAGATGGGGAGAAGAGAATGACTGAACAGCTGTAACTGTATGACCAGCAGGAGAGTAAACTCACCATATTCAGGAAAGGAAGCACGATCTGGACCTTTGGGAATGAAATGGGCACTCTTCCAACTGGCGTATTAAATTGGGAATGTACAGCAATGGTAACAATTTGAGATATTGTCAGTGGCAGGTGCTAAAAGCAACTACCACACTAACTGCAGACAACAAACAGAAATGACTGAATCATTACTGTGTATTGTAACAATATAAAGGAAGGAAAAGCCCATTTTCTAACCCCTTTGAGATTTCTGATGCTGTAATTTAAAATATTGAGCTGCCTCAACCATGGGACAATTACACATAAGGAGGCCAGTTGGTCCATTGTGCCTGTGTTAGCTCTCTCTGGTCTCACTATTACCATTGTGTCCTTGTAGCTCTTTCTCTTCCTGTGATCATCCAACTCTCTTTGTAAAGCCTGATTGAATCTGTATCCACATACACTCAAGTTGGGTATTCTACAGGCTAACCACTCTTTGTGCAAAAGTGTTCTTCCTTAAATTACCATTGCTTCTTTTTCCAGTCACCTTTATTTGGTGTCATCTGATACTCAACCTTTTCTCTCTATCTTGCTCCCTCAAGGCTTTGAACACTTCTAAAAAGTCTTTCCATCTGGTCTACTTGAATAAGATTCTCATGAATCTTTGTTTGTCTCTCTTCACAGTCTTACACTTTTCCTACAGTAAAGAACCTTGAATTGGACACAACGCTTCATTTGAGACTAAACATATGTTTTGAAGTTCATCACAATGTCCTAGCTTTTGTACTCTGTGCTTCCAGAAAAAACACTAAGATTCAGCTTAATCACTTTTTGTGCACATTTAATGACAACTGCTCATAAACCCCTCAATCTCTGTTCCCATATCCACCCTAGAATTGCACCCTTTATTTCCTACTTGGTTCCTTCACCACCTGCCACAGATTCAGTCAGGCAGCTATATCCTCTCGGACTCGATCAGTTCAGTCAGGTTTCTATGTCCTTTAGGATTCTATTAGTTCAGTCAGTTATGGTTCAGTCAGTTGAACCATTCGTCATGATACACATTGACATTCATCACCTATATTACATTACTCACTACCACTCTCAATCCTTCCTCCGAGTGGAGTTCAACTTGGATCATCAGCCAAAGGCTTCATGACAATCAGCAGGAGATTTTCTTACCTGTGTTTGACCTGATGCTATGAGGCTTCATGATTGTCAGACAGGGATGGTGAGGTGGTTGCATGGGATGTGATTGGTAAAATACCAGCATAACTATATCAGGCTGTTGCTTAACATCAATCGAAAGTTGCCACAAATTCCTACTGGGATCGTTTTTGTTTGCAATGAAACTGCAGAGAAATCTTGGAAAAGTCCACAATGGAGACTTGCATTTATCCTTGGAGTTATGGAATAAACTTACAGAAGCTCTGGTCTTCGAGCCCGGAGCTGTGAAATAGACTAAGATGGATTTTGTCTTAAATGCTGTTTTTAAATTTTTTAAAAATTATATTATTATGGAAGAACTGCTATTCTGTCGCTTTTTTTTCTAATTTATTACAATGGTTTTGTACTTTTGAAGATCTGTAATCCAAGACTTTTTATTTCTGTATTTTCTTATTTTCTTTTCAAGAATTTGTACTCAAGGATCTGTACCTAAGTAATCTGGTACCTGAGATGTTGGCGTAAGTGGCAACTTGTAAACTTTTCACTGTGCTCGTGTGAGTACATGTGACAATAAACCTGATAATAATTCTAATTCTAATTTAGCTAATGTGCCTCTTATAATTACAACAGGTACTATTGAAGAGAAAGTTTGCCAAGAAAGTTTCTCCATATTTACTCAATGGAGACCTCTTACAATTTTCAACAAAGCTGTTAAATCACCTGTTGCTTTAAAGAGGGTGTTCCTACCTCCTCTTGTGTCTCTTTGTAACTGAAGTCTGAACTCCTGGTGCCATTCTCATTAATCTCCTCTTTGACTACTCCATAATTAAAGAATCCCTACAGTGTGGAAACAGGTCTGTTGGCCCAAAAGGTCCACACCAACCCTCCAACGAGTAACCCACACAGACCCATTCCCGCTGACTAATGCACCTAACCTATACATTCCTGGACAATGTGGTAATTTAGCATGGCCAATTCACCTAACCTGCACATCTTTGGACTGTGGGATGAAACTGGAGTACCCATTGGAAACCCATGCAGACACAGGGAGAACATGCAAACTCCATGCAAACAGTTGTCTGAGGCTGGAATCAAACCCAGGCCCCTGTTGCTGTGAGGCAGCAGCGCTAACCATTGAGCCACTGTGTCACCTCCTTGATATAACCTTGATATCTTCCTTTAGAAAGGTGCCTGAGGAAAATAGTGTGTCAGTGTTCAGTCAGTGACGGTCCATCATTGTTTGTAGTACCATTAGATAAGATATATGGAAAGGTCCACCCTTTGAAATAATGAATCTTGGAGAACAATGAACTAATAAGTCTAATGGAGTGGATTTGCATGCAATTAGAGAAGACTTAAATAACCACAATAGTAACTATGTAATCACCAGATAATAAAAGACACAATTATGCCAGGACTGGCAAACATTTTTTTTCTCGAGAAAGACCATATAGGGTCACTAAAGCAGAGTAGAGCAGGTTGACATTGATTCTCAAGTGATGGCAGAGTTGCTAGCTATTTTATATCAGTCTCTGTTCAATATCCGGGTAATCGTATTGAATAGCATTTTCAATATTCAAACAGACAGTAACAGAGCCATCGAGTCATACAGCACGGAAACAGACCCTTCGGTCCAACCAGTCTATGCTAACCATATTCCTAAACTAAACTAGTCCCACCTGCCTGCACATATCCCTCCAAACCTTTCCTATTCCTGAACTTATAATGTTGTAATGTTATATGTTATCTTATAAACGTTGTAATTGTATCTGCATCCATCACTTTCTCTGGCAGTTCATTCCACACATGAACCACTCTCTGTATAAAATTGTTGCCTCTCATGTCCATGTTAAATTTTTCTCCTCTCATCTTAAAAATCTGCCTCCTAGTTTTGAACTCTCCCACTCTAAGAAAAAGACCTTTGTCATTCACTTTATCTAAGACCGTCAAGATTTTGTAAGTCTCAATAAGGTCACCCCTCAACATCATCCTATGCTCCAATGAAAGAAGTCCCAGTCTTTCCAGACTATTTTTATATCTCAAACCCTCCATTCCCAGCAACATCCTGGTGAATCTTTGCTGAAGCTTCTTCAGTTTAATAATGTCCTTCCTACAATAGGGTGATCAGAACTGGCCACAGTACTCCAGAAGAGGCCTCACCAATGTCTTGTACAATCTCAACATGGCCTCCTCACTCCTACACTCAAAGGAATAAAAGCAATGAAAGCAAACATACTAACTGCCTTCTTCATCACCATGTCAACCTGTGTTGCAAATTTCAAACAATGATATATCTGGACCCCTGTTTTATAGCACTACCAAAGGCCCTACTTTTAATTATGTAAGTCCTATCCTTATTTCTTTTACCAAAAATGCAAAACCTCACATTTATCCAAATTAAACTCCATCTGCCAATCCTCAGCCCATTGAACCAAATAATCAAGGTCCGTTTGTAATGTTAGATAACCATGTGTCTGTACACTATACCACCAAGTTTGGTGTCATCTGAAAATTTATTAACCTTGTCTCCTATATTTTGATCCAAATTGTTTATCGAAATGACAAATAAAACTGGACCTAGTACACATCCTGGTGGGACATTGCTGGCAGCTTAGATAGAAAGGCTCAAAATCAATAGGTCTGGATAGCATCTGGACAAGAATGAATGGAAAAATTGTATTCTCTCAGCCCTTTTCTCAGAGCTTCAATATTTCAGAAGAATCGTTAATAGTTTCCTTATCCTGGATGCTAACTTCTACAGGTCCCATTTTTAAAACAACATAGAGGACAAATGAGAGTTCAGGAACTGTAGGCCTTCCATCCATCAGGAAGACATTTGATAGGTTAATGGTCACTGGAAACAAGAGAGGACAACAGAACTTCATAACATGAATCATGAATAAAAATGTGTCTAGCAAGTTTGACGTGACTTTTGTGTCTATCTCTAGGGGAGTGAATGGAAAACGTCTGACAGCTTTTCAACAAATGTTTGATAAGATTCCTCACATGAGGTTATAACAATAATGGGACTTCATAATGTCAGTAGAAATTTGAAGTATTGAATTAAGACTTGCTTTATAATCATTGTAGCTAAAGTCTACAGGATATTGGATTGAATTAATAGAATAAATTAGTTTGAATCAATGGATATCATTTTGACTTTATACAGGCTTCTGGAAAGACCACATTTGGTGTACTTTGCCCAGTTTGGCCCTCTGACACCTTTGGTGACAAAACAGCATTCAAAAAGATCCAGAAGATAACTTCAAGGATGATTCCTGAATTTAAGATCCTATGCAAGTCGGAGAGTCTCAAGGATTCTTTTTCTATTTACTACAAAACCAAGTAAAATAAAACAAAACAGAAAGTTGTGGAGGGAGGTCGCAGGTCTAGCAGTATTTGTAATTAAAACAGAATTACAGAATTGTTATGGTGAAGAGACAGGCCTTTTGGCCCATCATGCCTACACTGTTTCTGTTACACAGTCTTCTCCCCATGTCCCTGCACAACAGTTCTATTCAAATCATCATCCATTGTCCTCATGTAGGCCTCAACTGAACCCACCTCCACCCCATTTCTGGGTAGTGCATTCCACACCCTAACCACTCACCATTTTCTCACATCACCCTTGCTCCTTTTGCACATCTATGCCTTCTCAGCTTTCTTCTCTTGCGGTTGGAAACAGCTCCCCAACTACTCCATCCAGCCCGATCATGATTATGCAAACCTCTGCCAAAGTTCCTCTAAGCCTTCCTCTTCAACAGAGTTAATGTTTCGAGTTTGTCTCTTCATATATGCTGCCAGGCCTGTGGGGTTTCTCCGGCACTTTCTTTTTTGCATTTCCAATCCCCAGCATCCACAGTATTTTGCTTTTGTAAGAGCAGATGAACTGATGGAGCCTTTCTGAGGTTGAGAAGCAAATGCAGATCTTAAGTGCACCAGCAGTACCTGACCACTTGGCTGTGTTTTACTTTTATTTATTCTTGGGAGGTTGGTGTCACTGGCTGGGCTAACAGAACATCCATAAAGACTCTTACAAATTTTTATAGATGTCCTGTAGAAAGCATCCTATCTGGATGCATCACTGCAAGAAACTACAGGGAGTTGTGAACACTGCCCAGTCCATCACACAAACCAGCCTTCCAACCATTGACTCCATCTATACGGCCCCCTGCCTCGGGAAAGAAACCAACATAATTAAAGACCCCTCCCACCCCAGTTATCCTCTCTTCCACTAGGTAAAAATATAAAAATTTGGACACATGTGCGAACAGATTAAAAAACAGCTTCTTCCCTGCTGTTATCAGACTTGTGAATGGACCTCTTGAATGTTAATGTTGATCTCTCTCTCTGCATTTTCTTGGCAGCTGTAACATTGTATACAGCACTCTGTTCTGTTACTCAATACGATCTGCCTGGAAAGCACGTAAGACAAGACTTTTCACTGTACTTTGAACCACTTGACAATAATTCATTAAATCAAATCATTAATTGCCCATCTCTAATTGTCCAGAGAGCAGTTAAGAGTCAACCACATTGGTGTGGATCTGGAGTCACATGTAGTCCATCCAGGTAAGGATGGCAGTTTCCTTCTCTCAATGACATGAGCGAACCAGATGGTTTTTCCAAAATGAACAATGGATCCATGATCATCATTTGATTCTTAATTCCAGAATTTTTATTGCATTCAAATTCCACCATCTGCTCTGGCAGGATTCAAGCCCAGAACATTACCTCAGTCTCTAGATTAACAATTCAATGGTAATACCAGGAGGCCACCACCTCCCTCTATATGATCCTACCTTCATGATACAATCTAGTCAAGAAAGGTTGAAGGTCAGAGAGCCAGCTCAGACAATGGGAGCTCCAGAAACAATGGACACTGCTGCATCAGGTGGGGGAATGTGAGATGCTGCAGTGCGGAGGTGATTTCAGCGAAATATTTCACATCATCTATGGCTACCAGATGATCATTTTGAAGGGGATACGCCATTCTACACTATGGCCTGTGGCAAGGATGATTCTAGGGGAGGGGGCTGATATTAATTGAAGGAATCTTTATTGGCTTGCTACCAGGACGCTATCTCCAGGGACCTGCCAGGGTTTGGCTGCAACACAGACCCCATCCATTGTCAGTAAGAGGAAATTGTTCAGTCACACTGGAGTAGTACATTGGAAATCAAGCTCCATTATCACCAGATTCATCACAAAATGTTAAAGATTTTAAAGTAACAAAATTGACCTATTTACATGATTTCCCCAAACTGATAGAATCAAAAGGTGTGGTACTGGAAAAGTTCAGCCAGTCAGGCAACATCCGAAGAGTAGGAGGATGCACGTTTTGGACATAAGCTCCTTATCAGGAATGTGGAGGGGGAAGAGGGCTGAAAGATAAATGGGGGGTGAGGTTGGGGCTGGGGCTGGGGGAAGGCAGGTATGCTGTCAATAGGTGAAAGGTAATTGTGATAGGTCGGAGGGGAGGGTGGAGTGGATAGGTGGGAAGGAAAATGGACAGCTAGGACAGGTCAAGAAGGAAGAGCTGAGCTGGACGGTTGGATCTGGGATGAGGTGGGGGGAGGGGAGATTTGGAAACTGGTGAAATCTATGTTGATCCCGCATGGTTGGTGGGTCCCGAGGCGGAAGATGAGGCGTTTTTCATCCAGTTGATGGGTGGCTTAGATTTGGCAGTGGAGGAGGCCTAAGATTTGCATGTCCTGGGGGGAGTGGGAGGGGGAGTTGAAGTGGTCAGGCACAGGGCGGCGGGGTTGTTTGTGTGTGAGGATCAGAGATGTTCCCTGAACCGCTCTGCAATTTGGCGCTGAGTCTTCAGATTATGGAGGACACCACATCAAAAGCAACATAGATAGTAGATGAGGTAGGAGAATATGCAGGAAAATCTCCGCCAGATTTTTCAAATGATCCTTTAGGGCCTTGGATGGAGGTGAGGGGGGAGGTGTGGACGGAGGTTCTACACCTCCTGCAGGGACAAGGGCAGGTGCCAGTACAGGCCATGGCACTACCGAGGGAGTCACAGAGGGAATGGTCTCTGTGAAACGCTGACAGGGGTGAAGAGGGAAATATATGTTTGGTGGTGGGGTCTGATTGTAACATGGTGGAAACGGTTGAGGATAATGCGCTGTATCTAGAGATTTGTGGGGTGGAATGTGAGGACCAGTGGGGATATTGTCTTTGTTGCTGTTGCAACCCCCAACTGGAACAAGGATGGAAACCACCGCCCCCTCTCCCCCCGCCCCCCTCCCCCAACCCCCTCCCCACACACACACACACACACACACAGATGTGTATGGTGAAGGAGACATGATGGAGGGCATTGTTGACCATGTTGGGGGATATTAAGTAGGGACTAAGTACCAACTTTCTGTATTGAACCAGAATGACTATTTATTATAAGTAATTTTCTCTCACTAAAAGTAAACAATTATAAACTGCTGACATGTAATGTCACTAATTAAAATTCAAACCTCCTTTCAAACTTTCCCTTACACGCACACTGACAGATATACAAACAGGGAAAAATAAATGGAAAGATAGTTCAGTCATCTTTCTTCACAAATTCAGTTGAATTGGTTTTTGCTGATCTAAATGTTTCTTCCCTTTTCCAGATGCTTCCGCTGATTTGTAAGAGGCACAGGGTGGCTGATAATTAATCACAGGCAAAAAGCTTTTGTCATTGACAACTCGTCACTAATCCATAGACCAGTTAACTTGCTGTTGCCCCTCAGCTGTGTCTGTACACTGCCCTTCAGATCCTGTTCACCTGTAACCACTCTAGTTCCTGCTCGGTCAAACAGTGCTTTCTGGTGCTTGCCACAGGTGGCAGATTACTTGCTTTTAAAAGCAGGGAGACATTGTTTCAAAGTGCTGTTTCTTTAAAAAAAAAAGTACTTTTTCATTTCAGTCGATAACTATAAAACTAAACAAGCATAAAAAAGAATTGTCCTTGTAACACCGTCAAGTGGCCAACTGGCTGCCTTCCATTGACTTTCCTCTGGCCAATCGTTCCTCTTTGCCAATCTGCAAAGTTGGTTTCATAGGGCTGGTGCAATCCTGACCCACACATTTATATGCAGACTCACCCACACATTTATATACAGACTCACCCTCACATTTATATACAGGCTCACCCACACGTTTGTATACAGACTCACCCTCACATTTATATGCAGACTGATCCCCACATTTATATACAGACTCACCTTTACATTTATATGCAGACTCACCCACACATTTATATACAGACTCACCCTCACATTTGTATACAGACTGGCCCTCACATTTATATACAGACTGATCCCCACATTTATATATAGATTGGCCTTCACATTTATATACAGACTCACCCTCATATTTATATGCAAACTGATCCCCACATTTATATACAGACTGACTTTCCCATTTATATATACACTGACATATGTATGTACACAGTGATGCATAAAGCCACTTGAATGTACACACAGACAAACAGAGAGCTTTCAAAATGATGGACAATGAAGTGAATGGAAGATAATGAGGAATGATGGCTAATTTAGTAATGTAACTGTTTTGACCGAGGCATTTCAGAGAGCTCGGGGAAACATAAGGTCATTGTTCCTGGAAGTTGAATTAATAACAGTTTGGGCAGCGTAGCAGATGAAAGCTGAAAAGGTCAGAAAAGAAGATGGAGTGACAGCCCAGTAGGAAGTCATAGGAACACAGGAATGGTTGTCAAAGAAAGGACACAATCTATCCAGTTCAACCTCTGCTGTGAGAGGGCAATGGATTTGCCTATTATAGTGCTTGTATTTAATGATATGTATGTGCCTATGGCGAACACAAATATGGGGCAAAGATAAGCACACTGATGGACAGCCTTGACAACCACAAATACAAAGTGAATATTACAACTGAGGACTGAATAGAAATGTTCAGACAAGAGGTCACGCAAATTCTGCTTGGGTTTCCCAATGCGCAGGAGATCACCCTGTGAGCAGTATACTGTATATTAATTCGGAAGAAACGTTACTTATTTCAGTGCCTGACTTTTCGGATGTCAAGTTTTTTACGCGTTTGCTCATTCATGCATATTTTGTTGTTTTTTTTCATTGTCCTATTTTACTGTTATCTGTTCTCCCAATGTCCTTTTGCTGTTTTGCTTTCTTAATTCTCAGAATTTTAAAAAATCTTTTAAAATATTTTTTATAAAGCTGTTTCCTGGACAGAGAAATTGATTAATGGGCTTTGGATCTTTACAAACTTCTGTTACTCTGACTTATTAATTGCCTGCTTCTCTCTCACCTTTTAGATCTAGTTACATTGGAAATTGGCTACTGTGCAGAAGGAAGCCATTCAGCCCATCATGTAGGCTAGTCCTCTTCCCACCCTTACGGTATAGCACTGCAATGTTTTTGTTTCAGCTGCTTGTCCAATTCCTTCAGAAAGGTCTGTTGGATTTGCTTCCACCTCCCTCTCAGGCAGTGCTCTCCAGGTCTGAGGAAATCATTTCATTGAGAGTGAGGAGGGTGGGAGAGAGTGAGAGCAAGTGGTGAGAGAGTGAGAGTGAGGGGAGAGAGTGAGAGTCTGGGATGAGAGGGAGGGAAGAGAAAGAGATAGAGAGAGTGAGGGGGGAGAGAGTAAGAGGGAGGGGGTCAGTGAGAGTGAAGGAAGAGAGAGAAATGGAATGTGAGATGGGAGATAGAAGAGAGAGAGAGTGAGAGTGAGGGGATAAGTGAGAGTGAGGGGGTAAGTGAGAGTGAGGGGGTAAGTGAGAGTGAGGGGAACAAAGAATAGTACAGGAACAGGTCCACCAAGACTACCCCGACACCTGATCCCTTACTAAACTAAAAGCCTTTCATTGCTCTGTGCTCCATATCCCTCTTTCCCCTACCTATTCATCAATCTGTCAAGATGGCTCTTAAACATCGCTCTTGCATCTGTTTCTACCTCCTCCTCTGGCGATGTATTCCAGGCACTTACCACCCTCTGTGTAAAAAAACCTGCCTCAGATAGCTCCGTTAAACTTTCTCCCTTTCACCTTAACCCTATGCCCCTTAGTAATTGACATTTCTACTCTGGGACAAAAGAACTCCATTCTATGCATGCCTCTTATAATTTTGGAACCTCCCATCAGGTCGTCCCTCAGCCTTCAATGTCCAAGTGAAAACAAACGAAGCTTGTCCAATCTCTCCTCATGGCTAATACCCTCCAAACTAGGCAACATCCTGCGAATTTTCTTCTGTACCTTCTTCAAAGTCTTCACATCTTTCTGGTAGTGTTGTGACCAGAACAGTAAGCAATACTCCAACTGTGACCCATCTAAAGGTTTATGCAGCTGCATTATAATTTGCCAATTTTTATCTGCTATACACGAACCAATGAAGGGAATCATGCGCTATGCCTTATTCATTTATGTTGATGCTTTCAGGGAACTGTGGATGTGTACACCTAGATCCCTCTCTATTTGGATGTTACTAATGGTTCTGTCATCTACTATATGCTTCCTCCTGCATTAGATCTTTCACAATGCATCAGCTCACATTTGTCTGGATTAAACTTCCATTTCTCAGCCTAAGTCTCCAATCTGTCTATATCCTGTTGTATCCTCTAACAATCCTCCTATCTGAGGCTCCCCCAACCTTTGTGTCATCCGCAAATTTACTAATCGCACCACCTACAATCTCCTCCAAATCATTGTTATATAAAATACAAACAAAGGGGGTCCCAGCACTAATCCCCTGCAGAATACCACTGGTCACAGATCTCCAATCAGAAAAATACCCTTCTACCGCTACTTCTATGACGAACCCAGTTCTGTATCCATCTTACCAGCTCATCACAGATCCTATGTGACCTCTACTTTCATATCAGTGTGCTATGAGGGACCTTGTTAAAGGCCTTGCTAAAACACAGATAGACAACAACTACCACCCTACCCTCACCAAAGATCTTTGACACTTGCTCAAAAAACTCAAGTTTGTGAGACAGGAATCTTCCCCACATAAAGTCATGCTGCCTGTTACTAATACATGCATATTTTCCCAAATGTGATTAAATCCTTTCCCCAACAATCTTCTTCAATAACATCCCTACTACTGACATGAGGCTCACTAGCTATAATTTCCTGGATTATCCCTGTTGCCCTTTTTAAACAAAGGAACAACATTAGCTATTGTCCAGTCCTCGGGACCTCTCCTGTGACTAACCAGGATACAAAGCTTTCACATGAGCACCCAGCAATTTCCTCTCTTGATTCCCTCAGCATTTTCGGATAGACCATACCAGGTCCTGGGGACTTATCCACCTTTAATGATTTTCAAAGCATCCAACATCATTTTAGAATTGATTTACCATGATTTGGAATAGAGAGAGAGTGAGGGAAGACCAAGAGAGAGAGAAAATGAGAGTGAAGGGGAAACTTAGAGTAAGGGGTGAGAGAGAGAGAACGTGAAAGAAAAAAGGCATCATGACAGGAGAAGACAAATAAATGAGATTGAGTGGAAAGACTGAGAGGGGAAAGAGTGCTAGTGAGAGGGAGGAGTATGAGAGTGAGGGGAGAGAGAGTGAGGGCAGAAAAACAGTGAGAGTGAAGGAGGGGTGAGAGTGGGGAAAAAGAGAGAGTGGAGGGAGAGTAAATGAGAGAGTGAAGATAGAGAGAGTGAGAGTGAAGGGAGAGAGAATGAAAGGAAGTCAGGAGATGGAGTAAGAGGAGATCATTAGAGTAACAGTGAGGGATAATGAGAGTTAGAGGGAAAGAATGAGTGTGAGGGCAGAGAGGACAGGTAAGGGGAGAGAGAGTGCGAGTATGAAACTGAGAGGAAATTGAGTGAAGGGATAGAGAGTGGGAAAGAAGGGAGAGACAGAGATTTTCAAGTGGGGAGAGTGAGGGGACGGAGAGACACAGAGGGAGGGATGAGAGAATGAAAGTGAGGGTGGAACGAATGGAGGTGAGGACAGGGAGAGAAAGGGCATGGGAAAAATTGTATGAGAGGAAAGAGTGTGAGGAGCAGCGACAGCAAGAGAGAAGGAGAGTGAGAGATAGGAGAAAAGTGAGAGAGGGGTGAGAACTTGAGAACAACAGAGAGGGAGAGAGTGAGAGAAGATGGAGAGTGAGCCAGAAGAAGACAGCATGAGAGGGTGTGGAAGAAACTAAAAGAGGGTCAATGTGTTAGATAGTGTGTTAGAATGTGTGTGAGTGTGTGTGTGAGTGTGTGTGAGTGTGTGTGAGTGTGTGTGTGAGTGAGTGTGTGTGTGAGTATGAGTGAGTGTATGTGTGTGAGTGAGTGAGTGTGTGTGAGTGAGTGTGTGTGAGTATGTGTGTGAGTGAGTGTGTGTGTGAGTGAGTGTGTGTGAGTGAGTGATTGTGTGTGTGTGAGTGTGAGTGAATGTGTGTGTGAGTGTGTGTGTGAGTGAGTGTGTGTGAGTGAGTGTATGTGTGCGAGTGAGTGTGTGTGTGTGAGTATGTGTGTGAGTGAGTGTGTGTGAGTGTGAGTGCGTGAGTGTGTGTAAGTGTGAGTGTGTGTGTGAGTGTGTGAGTGTGTGTATGTGTGTGTGTGCAAGTGTGTGTGAGAGTGCGTGTGTGAGAGTGTGTGTGAGTGTGTGAGTGTGAGTGTAAGTGTGTGTGTGTGTGAGTGAGTGTGTGTGAGTGTGTGTGTGAGTGAGTGCGTGTGAGTGAGTGATTGTGTATGTGTGAGTGTGAGTGAATGTGTGTGTGAGTGTGTGTGAGTGAGTGTGTGTGTGAGTGAGTGTGTGTGAGTGAGTGTATGTGTGCGAGTGAGTGTGTGTGTGTGTGTAAGTGTGAGCGTGTGTGTGAGTGTGTGAATGTGTGTATGTGTGTGTGTGCGAGTGTGTGTGTGAATGTGGGTGTGAATGTGTGTGTGAGTGTGTGTGTGTGTGTGTGTGAGAGTGAGTGTGAGTGTGTGTGTGTGAGTGTGTGAGTGTCAGTGTGGGTGTTTGAGAGGAAGTTTGTGTCTATGTATGCACATATGTGTGTCACTGTGTGTATGTGTATGTATGTGTGAGAGAATGTGTATGTGTGGGAGAGCGTGTATGTGTGAATGAATGTGTATGTGTGTGTATGCGTGAGAGGGTGCGTATGTGTGTGTGTATGTGGTGTGTGTGTGTGAGTGAGTGTGTGTGTGTGAGTGATTGTGTGTGTGTGAGTGTGAGTGAATGTGTGTGAGTGTGTGTGTGTGAGTGTGTGTGAGTGTGTGTGTGTGAGTGAGTGTATGTGTGCGAGTGAGTGTGTGTGTGAGTGTGTGTGTGAGTGTGTGTGTGAGTGAGTGTGTGTGAATGTGAGTGCGTGAGTGTGTGTGTGTAAGTGTGAGTGTGTGAGTGGATGTGTGAGTGTGTGTATGTGTGTGTGTGCGAGTGTATGTGTGAAAGTGTGTGTGAGTTTGTGTGTGGTTGTTTGAGAGGAAGTTTGTGTCTATGTATGCACATATGTGTGTCACTGTGTGTATGTGTATGTATGTGTGAGAGAATGTGTATGTGTGGGAGAGTGTGTATGTGTGAATGAGTGTGTATGTGTGTGTGTATGTGTGTGTATGTGGTGTGTGTGTGTGAGTGAGTGTGTGTGAGTGAGTGTGTGTGAGTGAGTGTGTGTGAGTGAGTGTGTGTGTGTGAGTGAGTGTGTGTGTGAGTGATTGTGTGTGTGCGAGTGTGAGTGAATGTGTGTGAGTGTGTGTGTGAGTGTGTGTGTGAGTGGGTATGTGTGAGTGAGTGTATGTGTGCAAGAGAGTGTGTGTGTGAGTGTGTGTGTGAGTGAGTGTGTGTGAATGTGAGTGCGTGAGTGTGTGTGTAAGTGTGAGTGTGGATGTGTGAGTGTGAATGTGTGTATGTGTGTGTGTGCGAGTGTGTGTGTGAGTCCGTATGTGTGAATGTGTGTGTGAAAGTGTGTGTGAGTTTGTGTGTGAGTGTGTGAGTGTATGTGTGTGTGAGTGTGTGTGTGTGTGTGAGTGTGTGTGAGAGTGAGCATGTGTGTGTGTGAGTGTGTGAGTGTGAGTGTGTGAGTATGAGTTTTTGTGTGTGAGTGTGACTGTGTGTGTGAGTGTGAGTGTGGTTGAGAGGAAGTTTGTGTCTATGTATGCACATATGTGTGTCACTGTGTGTATGTGTATGTATGCGTGAGAGAATGTGTATGTGTGGGAGAGTGTGTATGTGTGAATGAGTGTGTATGTGTGTGCGTATGCGTGAGAGGGTGTGTATGTGTGTGTGTATGTGGGTGTGTGTGTGTGTGTGAGTGAGTGTGTGTGAGTGAGTGATTGTGTGTGTGTGAGTGTGAGTGAATGTGTGTGTGAGTGTGTGTGTGTGAGTGAGTGTGTGTGTGAGTGAGTATGAGTGAGTGTATGTGTGTGAGTGAGTGTGCGTGTGTGAGTGTGTGTGTGAGTGAGTGTGAGTGAGTGTATGTGTGTGAGTGTGTGTGAGTGTACGTGTGTGAGTGTGTGTGTGAGTGCGTGTGTGTGAGAGTGTGTGTGTGTGTGAGTGTGTGAGTGTGAGTGTATGTGTGTATGAGTGTGTGTGTGTGTGAGTGTGCATGATTGTGTGTGTGAGTGTGTGAGTGTGAGTGTATGTGTGTGAATGTGAGTGTGTGTGAGGGTGTGTGTGAGTGTGTGTGTGTGAGTGTGAGTGTGGGTGTTTGAGAGGAAGTTTGTGTATGCGCATATGTGTGTCACTGCGTGTGTATGTGTATGTATGTGTGAGAGAATGTGTACATGTGGGAGAGTGTGTATGTGTGAACGAGTGTGTATGTGTGTGTGTGTGCGTGAGAGGGTGTGTATGTGTGTGTGTATGTGGGTGTGTGTGAGTGAGTGTGTGAGTGAGTGAGTGTGTGTGAGTGTGTGAGTGTGAGTGAGTGTGAGTGAGTGTATGTGTGTGAGTGAGTGTGCGTGTGTGAGTGTGTGTGTGAGTGAGTGTGAGTGAGTGTATGTGTGTGAGTGTGTGTGTGTGAGTGAGTGTGTGTGTGAGTGATTGTGTGTGAGTGTGAGTGAATGTGTGTGAGTGTGTGTGTGAGTGGGTGTGTGTGAGTGAGTGTATGTGTGCAAGTGAGTGTGTGTATGAGTGAGTGTGTGTGTGAGTATGAGTGAGTGTATGTGTGTGAGTGAGTGAGTGTGTGTGAGTGAGTGTGTGTGTGTGTGTGTGAGTGAGTGTGTGTGTGAGTGAGTGTGTGTGAGTGAGTGATTGTGTGCGAGTGAGTGTGTGTGTGTGAGTATGTGTGTGAGTGAGTGTGAGTGTGTGAGTGTGTGTAAGTGTGAGTGTGTGTGTGAGTGTGAGTGTGTGTATGTGTGTGTGTGCAAGTGTGTGTGTGAGTGCGTGTGTGAGAGTGTGTGTGAGTGTGTGAGTGTGAGTGTAAGTGTGTGTGTGTGTGAGTGAGTGTGTGTGAGTGAGTGCGTGTGAGTGAGTGATTGTGTATGTGTGAGTGTGAGTGAATGTGTGTGTGAGTGTGTGTGAGTGAGTGTGTGTGTGAGTGAGTGTGTGTGAGTGAGTGTATGTGTGCGAGTGAGTGTGTGTGTGTGTAAGTGTGAGCGTGTGTGTGAGTGTGTGTATGTGTGTGTGTGCGAGTGTGTGTGTGAATGTGGGTGTGAATGTGGGTGTGAGTGTGTGTGTGTGAGTGTGTGTGAGAGTGAGTGTGAGTGTGTGTGTGTGAGTGTGTGAGTGTCAGTGTGGGTGTTTGAGAGGAAGTTTGTGTCTATGTATGCACATATGTGTGTCACTGTGTGTATGTGTATGTATGTGTGAGAGAATGTGTATGTGTGGGAGAGTGTGTATGTGTGAATGAATGTGTATGTGTGTGTATGCGTGAGAGGGTGCGTATGTGTGTGTGTATGTGGTGCGTGTGTGTGAGTGAGTGAGTGTGTGTGTGTGAGTGAGTGTGTGTGTGTGAGTGATTGTGTGTGTGTGAGTGTGAGTGAATGTGTGTGAGTGTGTGTGTGTGTGAGTGTGTGTGTGTGAGTGAGTGTATGTGTGCGAGTGAGTGTGTGTGTGAGTGTGTGTGTGAGTGAGTGTGTGTGAATGTGAGTGCGTGAGTGTGTGTGTGTAAGTGTGAGTGTGTGAGTGGATGTGTGAGTGTGTGTATGTGTGTGTGTGGGAGTGTGTGTGTGAGTGCGTGTGTGTGAATGTGTGTGTGAGAGTGTGTGTGAGTTTGTGTGTGGTTGTTTGAGAGGAAGTTTGTGTCTATGTATGCACATATGTGTGTCACTGTGTGTATGTGTATGTATGTGTGAGAGAATGTGTATGTGTGGGAGAGTGTGTATGTGTGAATGAGTGTGTATGTGTGTGTGTATGTGTGTGTATGTGGTGTGTGTGTGTGAGTGAGTGTGTGTGAGTGAGTGTGTGTGAGTGAGTGTGTGTGAGTGAGTGTGTGTGTGTGAGTGAGTGTGTGTGTGAGTGATTGTGTGTGTGCGAGTGTGAGTGAATGTGTGTGAGTGTGTGTGTGAGTGTGTGTGTGAGTGGGTATGTGTGAGTGAGTGTATGTGTGCAAGAGAGTGTGTGTGTGAGTGTGTGTGTGAGTGAGTGTGTGTGAATGTGAGTGCGTGAGTGTGTGTGTAAGTGTGAGTGTGGATGTGTGAGTGTGAATGTGTGTATGTGTGTGTGTGCGAGTGTGTGTGTGAGTCCGTGTGTGTGAATGTGTGTGTGAAAGTGTGTGTGAGTTTGTGTGTGAGTGTGTGAGTGTATGTGTGTGTGAGTGTGTGTGTGTGTGAGTGTGTGTGAGAGTGAGCATGTGTGTGTGTGAGTGTGTGAGTGTGAGTGTGTGAGTATGAGTTTTTGTGTGTGAGTGTGACTGTGTGTGTGAGTGTGAGTGTGGTTGAGAGGAAGTTTGTGTCTATGTATGCACATATGTGTGTCACTGTGTGTATGTGTATGTATGCGTGAGAGAATGTGTATGTGTGGGAGAGTGTGTATGTGTGAATGAGTGTGTATGTGTGTGCGTATGCGTGAGAGGGTGTGTATGTGTGTGTGTATGTGGGTGTGTGTGTGTGTGTGAGTGAGTGTGTGTGAGTGAGTGATTGTGTGTGTGTGAGTGTGAGTGAATGTGTGTGTGAGTGTGTGTGTGTGAGTGAGTGTGTGTGTGAGTGAGTATGAGTGAGTGTATGTGTGTGAGTGAGTGTGCGTGTGTGAGTGTGTGTGTGAGTGAGTGTGAGTGAGTGTATGTGTGTGAGTGTGTGTGAGTGTACGTGTGTGAGTGTGTGTGTGAGTGCGTGTGTGTGAGAGTGTGTGTGTGTGTGAGTGTGTGAGTGTGAGTGTATGTGTGTATGAGTGTGTGTGTGTGTGAGTGTGCATGATTGTGTGTGTGAGTGTGTGAGTGTGAGTGTATGTGTGTGAATGTGAGTGTGTGTGAGGGTGTGTGTGAGTGTGTGTGTGTGAGTGTGAGTGTGGGTGTTTGAGAGGAAGTTTGTGTATGCGCATATGTGTGTCACTGCGTGTGTATGTGTATGTATGTGTGAGAGAATGTGTACATGTGGGAGAGTGTGTATGTGTGAACGAGTGTGTATGTGTGTGTGTGTGCGTGAGAGGGTGTGTATGTGTGTGTGTATGTGGGTGTGTGTGAGTGAGTGTGTGAGTGAGTGAGTGTGTGTGAGTGTGTGAGTGTGAGTGAGTGTGAGTGAGTGTATGTGTGTGAGTGAGTGTGCATGTGTGAGTGTGTGTGTGAGTGAGTGTGAGTGAGTGTATGTGTGTGAGTGTGTGTGAGTGTGTGAGTGTACGTGTGTGGGTGTGTGTGTGAGTGCGTGTGTGTGAGAGTGTGTGTGTGTGTGAGTGTGTGAGTGTGAGTGTATGTGTGTATGAGTGTGTGTGTGAGTGTGCATGATTGTGTGTGTGAGTGTGTGAGTGTGAGTGTGAGTGTATGTGTGTGAATGTGAGTGTGTGTGAGGGTGTGTGTGAGTGTGTGTGTGTGAGTATGTGAGTGTGAGTGTGGGTGTTTGAGAGGAAGTTTGTGTATGCGCATATGTGTGTCACTGCGTGTGTATGTGTATGTATGTGTGAGAGAATGTGTACATGTGGGAGAGTGTGTATGTGTGAACGAGTGTGTATGTGTGTGTGTGCGTGAGAGGGTGTGTATGTGGGTGTGTATGTGGGTGTGTGTGAGTGAGTGAGTGTGTGTGTGAGTGTGTGTGTGTGTATGTGTGTGTGTGAGCATGTGTAACTGTGTGTGTGAGTGTGTGTGTGTGAGAGTGTGTATGTGTGTGTGTAAGTGTGTGTATGTGTGAGTGTGAGTATGTGTGTGTGAGTGTGTGTGAGTGTGAGTGTGGGTGTTTGAGAGGAAGTTTGTGTCTATGTATTCACATATGTGTGTCTCTGCGTGTGTATGTGTATGTATGTGCGAGAGAGTGTGTATGTGTGGGAGAGTGTATGTGTGAAAGAGCGTGTATGTGTGAGAGAGTGGGTATGTGTGTGTGCATGTGGGTGTGTGTGCGCGAGTACGTGAATGTGTATATGTGGGTGTGTGTGTGAGTGAGTGTGTGTATGTGGGTGTGTATGTGTGTGAGGGAGTGTGTGTGTGAGTGTGAGCGTGTGTGTGAGTGTGAGTGTGTGTGTGAGTGTGTGTGTGAGTGTGTGTGTGTGTGTATGTGTGTGTGATTGTGTGTGTGAGTGTGTGTGTATGTGTGAGTGTGAGTGAGTGTGAATGTGAGTGTGTGTGTGTGAGTGTGAATATGTGTGAGTGTGAATGTGTGTGTGTGCGTGTGAGTGTGTGAGTGTGAGTGCGTATGTGTGAGTGTGAGCGTGTGTGTATGTGTGAGTGTGAGTGAGTGTGAGTGTGTGTGTGTGAGTGTGTGTATGTGTGAGTGTGTGTGAGTGTGAATGTGTTTGAGTAAGTGTGTGCATGTGAGTGTGTGTGTGAGTGTGAGTGCGGGTGTTTGAGAGAAATTTTGTTTCAATGTATGTGCATATGTGTGTCTCTGCATGTGTATGCATGAGAGAGTGTTTACGTGTGAGTGTGTGTATGTGGGTGTGGTGTGTGAGTGAGTGAGTGTGTATATTTGGGTGTGTGTGTGTGAGTGAGTGTGTTTGTGTGTGTGTGAGTGAGTGACTGTGTTGAGTGTGTGTGTGAGTGATTGAGTGTGTGTGTGAGAGTATGTGTATGTGGGTGTGTGTGTGTGAGGGAGTGTGTGCGTGTGAGTGTGTGAGTGAGTGAGTGTGTGTGTGAGTGAGTGTGTGTGTAATAGTGTGTTAGAATGTGTGTATGTGTGAGTGTGTGTGAGTGAGTGTGTGTGAGTGTGTGTGTATGTGTGAGTGAATGAGTGTATGTGTGTGCGTGAGTGAGTGTGTGTGTGAATGTGTGAGTGCGTGTGTGTGAGTGTATGTGAGTGTGTGTGTGTGATTGAGTGTGTGTGTGTATGTGTGAGTGAGTGTGTGTGTGAGTGAGTGTATGTGAGTGTGTGAGTGAGTATGTGTATGAGTGAGTGAGTGTATGTGAATGAGTGTGTGTGTGTATGTGGGTGTGTGTATGTGGGTGTGTGTATGGTGGTGTGTGAGTGTATTAGTATCTAAGTGTTTGTGTGTGTGTGTGTGTGTACGTGTGCATGTGAGTGTGAATGGATGTATGGGTATATGTGGAGATGAGGATGTGTGTGAGGAGGTGATAGTAAAGGGTAAGTGAAATTATGTGTTAACTCTTGAGAGAAACAGACACTGCTCTGTCATCTCTTTCCACCTCTGTCTCTGATTTCCTCTCACAACCCAATCAAGAAAGCCGGCTGGAAAAGGAGGAGAGCCCTGCCTCTGGCCTTCACTTTCAGGCATATTCCATCTTGGAGTATTCATCATTGGGGCAAAAGCAAGGTCAGTGTTACTTAATCTCAATAGTTCAGTGTGGAGTCAAGCCCCTCCCCTGTCCTCACAATTAGGGCTTGAAGCCTCATCTGTATCTTTTTGAATCTGCTAAATTGAAAAGAAATAAAAGCTTCAGTGGTTAGCTCTGCTGTGTGGCATTTTTAATGATTATATTTTATTAAATGCTAGCTGATTTAAATGATCTATGCATTGCTTTGGAATTTTGCTTTTAAATTTGTTTAATGTTGTGTCAAAGCTTCCTTATATGAAAATTGCTGTCCTGTCACCGTCCACTAACCCAACCCTCCCAAACCACTCCAAGTGTGAGAAAATTGTAAAAAAAAGTGCCTCCCATTTTAAAAAATCTGGACACGCGTGTTTCATAGATGTTACCAGACTTGCTGCCTTCTGTTTGTTCTCTGCTCTTGTTAGTGGTTTACGATTGTGGATAAGAGGTCAGAGTCTGACCACTATAGATGTCGGAAGATAACTTCTGAAGGCCAGTGATGTGGCCATATACTGATAAATCCCGAGAGAGAGGAAGTGATCACAGAGCCACGGTGCAGAATCTGACCATCATTTCAGCTCCACCTACGAGCATTTCTCGTGACATATTTCTACCTTTTCCCTGTAACTCTGAACATTGTTTCCATTTATATAATCATCAAATACCCTCTTTAATACCTCAAGCACACTATCAGGCAATGCATTTCAGACTCTAAGTACCTGATATCTGAAGAAAAATTTTCCCACTTGCATTTGTTTCTTTCACAAAACACTTCATAAGTGTATCCTTTGGTTCTTGATCCATTTACAGATGGGAACAATTTCTCCCTGTTCACGCTGTCCAGATCCTTCATGATCTTAAAATCTCAGATCAAAACTCCCGTCAGCCTTCTCTTCACCAACGACAGACAATCTCATTTCTCCATTTTCTGGATTAGTGGTGCTGGAAGAGCACAGCAGTTCAGGCAGCACCCAAGGAGCTTCGAAATCGACGTTTCGGGCAAAAGCCCATCATCAGGAATAAAGGCAGTGAGCCTGAAGCGTGGAGAGATAAGCTAGAGGAGGGTGGGGGTGGGGAGAGAGTAGCATAGAGTACAATGGGTGAGTGGGGGAGGGGATGAAGGTGATAGGTCAGGGAGGAGAGGGTGGAGTGGATAGGTGGAAAAGAAGATAGGCAGGTAGGACAAGTCCGGACAAGTCAGGGGGACAGTGCTGAGCTGGAAGTTTAGAACTAGGGTGAGGTGGGGGAAGGGGAAATGAGGAAACTGTTGAAGTCCACATTGATGCCCTGGGGTTGAAGTGTTCTGAGGCGGAAGATGAGGCGTTCTTCCTCCAGGCATCTGGTGGTGAGGGAGCGGCGGTGAAGGAGGCCCAGGACCTCCATGTCCTCGGCAGGGTGGGAGGGGGAGTTGAAATGTTGGGCCACGGGGCGGTGTGGTTGATTGGTGCGGGTGTCCCAGAGATGTTCCCTAAAACGCTCTGCTAGGAGGCACCCAGTTTCCCCAATGTAGAGGAGACCGCATCGGGAGCAACGGATACAATAAATGATATTAGTGGATGTGCAAGTAAAACTTTGATGGATGTGGAAGGCTCCTTTAGGGCCTTGGATAGAGGTGAGGGAGGAGGTGTGGGCACAGGTTTTACAGTTCCTGCGGTGGCAGGGGAAAGTGCCAGAATGGGAGGGTGGGTCGTAGGGGGGTGTGGACCTGACCAGGTAGTCACGGAGGGAACGGTCTTTGCAGAAGGCGGAAAGGGGTGGGGAGGGAAATATATCCCTGGTGGTGGGGTCTGTTTGGAGGTGGCGGAAATGGTTTATGCGAAGGTTGGTAGGGTGGAAGGTGAGCACCAGGGGCATTCTGTCCTTGTTACGGTTGGAGGGGTGGTGTCTGAGGGCGGAGGTGCGGGATGTAGATGAAATGCGTTGGAGGGCATCTTTAACCAAGTGGGAAGGGAAATTGCGTTCTCTAAAGAAGAAGGCCATCTGGTGTGTTCTGTGGTGGAACTGGTCCTCCTGGGAGCAGATACGGTGGAGGCGGAGGATTTGGGAATAGGGGATGGCATTTTTGCAAGAGGTAGGGTGGGATGAGGTGTAATCCAGGTAGCTGTGGGAGTCGGTGGGTTTGTAAAAAATGTCAGTGTCAAGCTGGTCGTCATTAATGGAGATGGAGAGGTCCAGGAAGGGGAGGGAGGTATCAGAGATGGTCCAGGTAAATTTAAGGACAGGGTGGAATGTATTGGTGAAGTTGATGAATTGCTTAACTTCCTCGCGGGAGCACGAGGTGGCGCCAATGCAGTCATCAATGTAGTGGAGGAAGAGGTGGGGAGTGGTGCCGGTGTAATTACGGAAGATCAACTGCTCTACGTAGCCAACAAAGAGACAGGCATAGCTGGGGCCCATATGTGTGCCCATGGCTACCCCTTTGGTCTGGAGGAAGTGGGAGGATTCAAAGGAGAAATTGTTTAGGGTGAGGACCAGTTCGGCCAAACGAATGAGAGTGTCAGTGGAAGGGTACTGTTGGGGACGTCTGGAGAGGAAAAAAACGGAGGGCTTAGAGGCCCTGGTCATGGCGGATGGAGGTGTAGAGGGATTGGATATCCATAGTCAAGATGAGGCATTGGGGGCCGGGGAAACGGAAGTCTTGGAGGAGGTGGAGGGCTTGGGTGGTGTCTCGAACGTATGTAGGGAGTTCCTGGACTAGGGGGGATAGGACAGTGTCGAGGTAGGTAGAGATGGGTTCAGTGGGGCAGGAGCATGCTGAGATAATGGGTCGGCCAGGGTGGTCAGGCTTGTGGATCTTGGGAAGGAGGTAGAACCGGGCAGTGCGGGGTTCCCGGACTATGAGGTTGGAAGCTGTGGGTGGGAGATCTCCTGAGGTGATGAGGTTCTGTATGGTCTGGGAGATGATGGTTTGGTGATGCGTGGTGGGGTCATGGTTGAGGGGGCAGTAGGAAGAGGTGTCCTCGAGTTGACGTTTGGCTTCAGTGGTGTAGAGGTCAGTGCGCCAGACTACCACTGCGCCCCCTTTATCTGCTGGCTTGATGTTGAGGTTGGGATTGGAGCAGAGGGATTGGAGGGCTGTGCGTTGTGAGGGTGAGAGGTTGGAGTGGGGGAGGGAGGTAGACAGGTTGAGGCGGTTAATGTCCCGGCGGCAGTTGGCAATGAAGAGGTAGAGGGCAGGTAATAGGCCAGCGTGGGGTGTCCAGGTGGATGCAGTGTGTTGGAGGTGGGCGAAGGGGTCCTCGGAAGGTGGGCGGGAGTCCTGATTGTGAAAGTAAGCTCAGAGGCAGAGGCAGCAGAAGAATTGTTCGACCTCACGGCATGCATTAAATTCATTGATGCGTGGACGGAGGGGGATGAAGGTGAGTTCTTTGCTGAGGACTGATCGTTCGTCCTCAGTGAGGGGGAGGTCTTGGAGGATGGTGAAAACTCGGCAGGTCTGGGAGCTGGGATCTGGTGTGGGTGTGGAGCTGGGAGTGGGGGCGGAACCTGTAACTGGAGTGGGTGTGATGGTGGGGGAAATGGGGGTGGAGTCATGAGCAGGGGTAGTGTTCCCCTCGGGGTTCTGGGGGGTGGGGATAGTGACAGTGGGGTCTGTGGGGGGCATGTCAGCAGAATGCAGGTGAGTGGCGCTGGTGGGGGCAGAAGTGGTGGTGACCATGGCAGTAGGGGTGGCGGAAATCACTGAGCATGTGGCATCAGCGATGATGCGAAGGGCAGAAGTGATGTCATGTGTGATGCATGAGGAATTGTGAGGGGTGGAAGTGGTTGTGGGAGTGGCCATGATGGGGGCGGAAGTGACATCATCAATCAGCGTGGGGGTGGCAGCTGCATCAGCCGCATGGCTAATGGCGCAATAGATTCCGAGACCAGGGGAATCTTCTGGAATGTTTGAGGAGCGCTGGTTATGGAGGTGGGTAGATAAAAGTTTGTTGTACTTACAGTTTTTGATGTTTGAGGTGGAGTTGAAATACTGTTTGTTGAGAGTATGAATTCTCCTGAGGATGTAGTACAGAGTGGGTCCTTTGCAATTCTGAGAGAGTGTGGCCCTCAGCTGAGGCAGGGCTGACTGGAGAGAGGTTAGGTGCCAGCGCATTGCTGCAAGCGTGGAGCGGAGGATCTCGAAGGAGAACTGTTGCTGGTGTTTTTGAATCTGTAGTCTGTACTGCTTGTCCTGTTCAGGTCCGAACTCTGCTGGTTTAAAGGTGGTCCGGAGTCCGTGTGGGATGAGTTGGTTACGGAGGCAGGCACTGAGGAAGCAAATGTGGCTGTGGTAGTGAGTTTGTTTCAGGACATGGTTGAAGAGCTTCAGGGCAGAGGAAATGACCTGGGAGTTGCAGTGGGAGAGGGACTCCCTGAGATTCTTGTAGAGAGAGGAGGAAAACTTCTTCAAGGCAGGCATCCTTGCAAGAGGATTCGCAGTAGGGTTAAAATCAACTGAGTAAAAACAATGACTGCAGATGCTGGAAACCAGATTCTGGATTAGGGGTGCTGGAAGAGCACAGCAGTTCAGGCAGCATCCAAGGAGCTTCGAAATCGACGTTTCGGGCAAAAGTTTTAATCTCATTTCTCCAATCTAGCTTTATGTCTGGAGCGTCTCATTCCTGGAATCATTCTTTTGACGTTCTTCTGCACCCTCTCCAATGCATTCACCATCCTCTCTAGAGTGTGAGACCCAGGTCTGTGCACAATACTCTAGCTGAGGTCTGATCAATGTCTTATTTACGTTCATCATATCCAACCCTTTCCCTCAAGCCCCACCTGTTCTTGGATTCTATGTCCTTGTTTATGAAGCGAAGAATACTTTGTGCTTTATTAACAGCTTTCTCCGTACCGTCAATGTTTTTATTTTTAAATGTATCATCTCACACTTCTTATTAAATTTTACTTGCCAACTCTCTGCCCACTCCGCCAATTTGGCTGTACATCCTTTTGAAGTTCGGCTCTGACTTCTTCACAGTTTAGAATTCTCTGAAGTTTTGCATTGATCTCAAAATTGAAATTGTTCCCGACTGCACCAAGATCTAGACCATTTATATTTCAAGAAAAGCAAGGGTCCCCACACTGACCCCTGGGGAACTCCACCACAAACCTTCTTCCAGCCTGAAAAAATAGTCATTATCAATTAAAACATAAGAGCAGAAGCAGGCCATTCAGCCCATCAACGATGTTCTGCTATTCAATGAGATCGTGACTAATCTGATAATCCTCAACTCTATTTTTGTGCCTTTTCTCATAAGCTTTACTGATTAAAAATCTGTCTTTTATGACAACAATGGCAAGCAAACAAAAAAATACAGAACCAGATAAAAAAATATACAGAGCCAGATAGCTATACATCGACAATTTTAACAGCTGTCTGTGTTGTCAGGAGCACTTTAAGTGGTCCCAGCCACCTCTTCGCCTTCCAACTTTTCCTCCTGAAATCTTTCACCACTATCCAGTCTCCAGGTGCTAGCTTGTGTAGCTTCCCTTCTGCTGGTTGGGGTAGTGCTGCTTTCATTTGATTCTGTATTTCAGACAAAAGTGTAGAGAGTTTTATACAGTAACCCAACATCTTATCCTCACAGTGTGCTTGAACATACTTAGAGTTACAGAGCAGAGCAGAGTATCCAGCACAGGAACAGACCCTTGGTCCAACAGTCCATGCCTACCATAATCCCAAACTAAACTCGTCTCACCTGCCTGCTCTTGACCCACATCCCTCTAAACATTTCTCATTCATGTACTTATCTAAATGCCTTTTAAATATTGTGACTGTACCCCCCCCCCCCATCCCCCATCCACCACTTCCTCTGGAAGTTTATTCCACAAAAGAATTACTCTCAACCTTAATAGATTGTCCCTTGTGTCTTCTTTAGACCTTTTTCCTAAAACCTTAAAAATATGCCCCTAATCTTGAAATCCTAAGAAAAAGACACTTGGTCTTTTTACAGAACACTTGGTCTCCTTATCTATACCGCTCATAATTCTATAAATCTCTATAAGGTCATCTCTCAACCTCTGATGCTCCAGTGAAAAAAGCCCCAGCCTATTCCGCTTCTCCCTATATCTCAAACCATTCATTCCTGGCAACATCCTGGTGAATCTCTTCTGAACCCTCTCCAGCTTCATCACATCCTTCCTATAACAGAGTGACCAGAACTGGAAGCAGTACTTCAGAAGAGGCCTCACCAACATCTGTATAACTTCAACACAATGTTCCAACTCCTATATCAAGGTTTGAGCAATGAAAGCTGTCGTGGAAATTAAATTGATTTGACTCAAATGCTAGCAAGAGCAAAGAAAAAGTTTATTTTGAAAACTCTGCAGAGCTGACCCAATACATTGGCTTGGTAAGATGCCGCATGTAAGGGTTGCCTGAATAGCTTTCACATATTCCCTTTATATTAAACCTCACCTACTCTTATCACATCTCAAGGTCAAGAACTGGGAACATTCGGCTGTTGATATAAAGCTTATGTTTTCTCTGACTCTTGCTAAATCTGACTGTTTTTGCATGACTTGTCTGCTTGCAGAATTCAGCAAAGTCAGACTGTCTACTTAAAATTTTAGCAAAGTGTTAGTTTTATCAAAATGTTAGATTAGCAAATTATTCTCTTTCAGATTTCACAGTAAATGTTAATTTTGCTAATTTTCCATTACATCTTCCCCCTTTTTGGCATTTTATGACAACGTCAAGCAAACAAAAAAAACAGAACCAGATAAAAAAAATACAGAGCCAGATAGCTATACATCGACGATTTTAACAGCTGTCTGTGTTGTCAGGAGCACTTTAAATGGTCCCAGCCACCTCTTCGCCTTCTAGCTTTTCCTCCTGAAGTCTTTCACCACTATCCAGTCTCCAGGTGCTAGCTCGTGTAGCTTCCCTTCTGCTGGTTGGGGTAGTGCTGCTTTCATTTGATTCTGTATTTCAGACAAAAGTGTAGAGAGTTTTATACAGTAACCCAACATCTCATCCTCACAGTGGCCTGTTATCTGTCTTACCTTAGGTCTTGGCCCAATTCCTGTGTTGGGCGGTCTACCAAACAAAATCTCAAATGGGCTAAGATGAACTCTTCCTCCCCTCCTAGATCTCATATACATTAGCAAAATCGGAAGTGCCTTTATCCATGCCACCCCTAGTTCCTCACAACATTTTGTCAATTTATTTTTTTAAGGTAGCATTTTCTCTTTCCACTGTCCCACTTGCTGGGTGATAGGCACAGTGTTGCCTCATTTTCATTCCTATATAATCACAGATCTGCTGTAAGACATTATTGACAAATGGTGTCCCATTGTTGCTATTAAGCCTTTCAGGGATGTCCCATCTCGGAATTAACTCCATTAGCAAAGCCTTGGCTACTGCACTGGCATCCTGTTTAGATGTGGGGAACGTTTCCACCCATTTGGAAAACATATCAACCATTACCAGACAATACATTTTCCCTTCACTGGGTGTTTGTTCAATAAAATCCATTTGTAAATGTTCAAAGGTTTTTTTTTTTCGGGGTTGGGGGTGTGCTGCCTGACTCATCTGTATTTACTTCCCCACAGTATTAGTGGCACAGATAACACATGGTTCACAATATTTCTGGGAGTAATGAGTAAATCCCTTAGTGTACAAGTGTGCCGAAATACTGTTGTACATCCCCCCTTTTGACACATGGTGCTTTCCATGTGTCAATTTGGCATAGAATGGGAATAACGATCGTGGTAGACAG
This sequence comes from Chiloscyllium punctatum, assembly GCF_047496795.1. Classification (NCBI taxonomy): domain Eukaryota; kingdom Metazoa; phylum Chordata; class Chondrichthyes; order Orectolobiformes; family Hemiscylliidae; genus Chiloscyllium; species Chiloscyllium punctatum. The sequence continues at coordinate 17,381,362 of NC_092783.1, read as the reverse complement.
GGTATACCATTGGGGCCACACCATACGCCTTCCCTCAGGCTACACCCTGCTTTTGTCCACTCATGCTTTTCATCCAGAGTGGCCTACGACTGTAACTCCTGTACATCTGCTTTTGGGGTACAAATTTTTGTCATACTCATGTCAAACTAATCACTTTGGCAGCTGCTGGGCTGCCATTCTTGCTGCTGAGTCTGCCCTTGCATTGCCTTGGGAAATAGAATCGTTATTTTTCGTGTGGGCTTCACATTTACACACAGCGATTGATTTAGGCAACAGGACCGCTTCCAGGAGGTCAGGAATCAGGCCACGGTGTGTGATGGGCTTTCTGGTGGAGGTCAAGAAGCCCCTGTGTTTCCACAGGGTTCCAAATCCATGTACAACTACAAATGCGTATCTGCTGTCGGTGTAAATATTCACTGTCTTTCCCTTAGCCAACATACAGGCCTCAGTCAAGGAAATCAGCTCTGCTGCTTGCACTAACAGATGGGAGTGATCCCGCTTTGACTATCTCGTGGGTAGTTACCACAGCATACCCAACACAATTCTGGCCTGTCTCCTTCCTTCTGAATGCTGTCCCATCCACAAAAACTCCATATCCGGATTCTAAAGTGGTGAATGCTGCAAGTCTAGTCTGGGACTCCAAATTATTAATTACAGCGACACAATCATGTGGGTGTCCATCTCCTTCTGTGGGGAGAAGGCTAGCAGGGTTAAGGGTGTTACATCGCTTTATTGTAATGTGAGGCATCTCCAATAACACAGTATTATATCGGAGCCAACGTGCTGCTAACATGTGTGCGGTCTTTTGCTCGGAAAGCAGTAAGGATCCTGCATGTGGGACCAGTAGGGTTAATTCACCACAGCCGACTATATCCCTGGATGCTACAACAGCCTTTTCAGCTGCAGCCACAGCTCACAGGCATTGAGGCAATCCTGCAACTACGGGGTCAAGTTTAGCTGAAAAATAAGCTACTGGACTCAATTTTCCCCATGATCCTGCAACAGCACAGATGTCATGCATCCACGTTTCTCATCTACCGTTTGTACAAAAGGCTTGTTTGTATTCGGAACCCCCAGCGTAGGTGTAGTTTGGAGCGCCTTTTTCAATTCAACACAGGCACTCTCGGCCTCTGGGGTCCACTGCAACAGACTCTGGTTCTGCAACCCTTTACCTTGGGCTATGTCACTTAGGGGCGCCTCAAGTGTTGCATCATGTGGGATAAACATTCTACACTAGGAGCACATACCCAAAAAGGATAGCAATTGTTTCTTCGTGTGAGGCTTTGGAATTTGCTGGATTGCTTGAACTCTGTCTTGACCAATGGTCTTCCCTTGTTCAGATATTAAGTGACCTAAGAACTTCACCTGTTGTTGCACAAATTGTAGCTTTGTGAGACTGGCTTTGTGCCCTTCCCGCGCTAGATGGCAGAGCAACGCAAGAGTATCCTTCTCACATTGTTCCTTTGTTGGTGGCGCTATCAAGCAATCATCTACATACTGCAAAAGCGCTGACCCCGGGGTTAGAACAAGAGGCTCCAGACTCCTGTGTAGAGCCTCACTATATATGGTGGGGGACTTACAGTAACCTTGACAAAATCGCGTGAAGGTATTTGATTTGCCTCTGAATGAGAAAGCAAACCAGAATTGACTATCTGGGTGCACCAGTACTCTAAAGAAGGCATTTGCTAAATTCGACATGGAGAACCATTTACTGTCCGGTGGAATTTGAGCTAATGTAATATAGGGGGTTGGGCACATTTGGGGTGCGCGGGACAACAGCGCTATTGACTGCCTGCAAGTCTTGAACAAACCTCCATTCCTCCGGATCACCAGGAATGTTTGCCTTTTTGGCTGGAAATATGAGGGTTCTCACCGGTGAGTTTTCACAGGGGATTATCACTCCAGCCCAGCCTTTAGGAGGGATTCAAAGACGGGAGTAATTCCTTCTATGGCCTCAGGTTTTGTGCTCTGCAAGGACGATGCTCAGACTTCGGGGTTATTCTTATGGGTTCGTAGCTTCATATGAGCCCCACATCATGTTTTGCCTTTTGCCCAGAACTCAGTAGGGACCATTTTTAATCTTGGGTCCGATCTTAGGGAAACGCCAGGCTACCCTCCTCGGCCCTTCAGGGCTAGCGGGAGTTACCTGGACTGTCCTATCTGCCTGAGTTAGCCAACTTAGTCTCTTCCTATATGTCCGCATATCTGCATTGAACCAGACACCCACATCATCCCTGAAGACCCTACTTTTCATTCTCTGTGCCTTTAGCACCCATGGTCCCAAATCCTGCCACCTGTCACCAGCCACCTTCGCCAGTGACACATGGGGAGCGGAGCCTTCCACATCAAAAAGATAGGGTCTGCTTGCTATCACAGATACCTTCGATAAGCTCACACTGACTGCACATCTGTGATCACTCCAATAAAAATCACACAATAACAACTGATCTGGTTTAACCAATCTCCTGAACCAATCCCTCTCATATGCTTTGTCAGGGCCAGGGTATGTGTGCTGTGCAGTGCAGCATATCCCCAGCGAGAAAATCGGTGTTAATGGGATTAACATGGTTACTTGCTTCCAGGGCGAGTGAATCGCTTACTGAACTTATCACTCTCTCAGACATACATCAGGGGTCGTGAGTCATATTTTACAGCCTGCACGGGTAAATCTTCCCTTTGAATTACCTGCAAGCCCGTCGGGGTACTGAGCAAATCCAACCCCAGTCTCCTTATGAGATCCTAAGCCATCAGATTTAAAGGACAGAATTCCGATAACAAAAATGAGAATTGGAATGTTTCCCCATTTTGCACAACAGGGGTGCTGTAAATCTCTCTCGTATCACGACTCCTGATGCACCCATTGAGTTCAGAAACCTTCCACTCACCTTTATTTGCGTCGACTCTCTGAACTGGCTTAAGTTAAGGACTGAATATGTTGCCCCTGTATCAACCAAAGAGGTAACTGGTGTACTTTCCACATGTAACATAGAGGTGGGCATTGACTTACACGCCTCATCATTGTACTGAACATATAGTCCACACTTTGCAATCTCAGTGCTCAATATAGAGGTGGGATATGTTTCAGTGCCTGTAAGGTGAGTAGAAGAGATTAGCATAAGCAAGTCTTTGTTGCCAAGCATAAAAAAACAGAGGCTTACCAGTACCTGTGGGCTGCCACCTCCTCCTCAGCCTTCCCCTGTCAGTTACCTTGCTGTCCAGCCTCCAGGGCCAATTGAGGCTGTCTGTGTGGGCACTGCCTCGGCCAGTGGTCTATTGCTCAGCAAAGCACCCGCCAGATCTACCTCTGCCAGCCCCTCTTCCTCTCTCTTTTCCCACAGCACCTCCCCCCAACAGCTGGGTGACCATCTGCATCAGAGTAAGCTGAGCTTTATGAGCTTGCTGTTCCATCTTTAGTTTCTGCTTGTCCTTCTCTTGGGCCAGCAATTTTTCAGCATGTTGTTCTATCAAATCCAGCTTTCCCGTGTCCCAGGTAATACATGTGTCCTTTACCTTCTTCACTATTTCGTCCTTCATTCCATTGATGAAGCTGTTCCTCAGGTATGCCTCATACGGCGTGATTTCTGCCGCCGTTATGTCCTCGGGTGGTCTCACTCCACTACGGGTGTTATGGACTTCAGTGAGACTCGTAAGGTACTGGGACACTGTCTCACCTTCTCATTGTTTACACACTTGCAATTTTGGTCATGTCCATTCGCACTGGGAATGCCTCCCTACAGGCGGTTGCCAGCGCTGCAACAAAATCATGAAACTCTCCGTTCTGCTCTGCTTGCAGGTTGGCTACTCTGGCATGGACTTTTATGGCTGGCCAGTTACACTTGATTTTGGTGACATCAACGCACAGTTTTCATCCCAGGAGACGTCGCATCTCATGTGATGTGGGACGGAACTCGATACAGAACTTTGTCACTTCTTCAGCAAACTTATGACCTCTAACCTCGCATGGGTCAGGCAACTGCCCAAAGGCACTTTCCAAATCCTTCATGGTGGACCAACATTGGGTACCCTTCTGGACCTGCAACTTCAACCATCGGTGCTTGCAGAACCACCTGGTTAGGTGATCGTACGGCAGTATCCTCACTGTCTGACTCATCATCTGTTAGGAGATGATCGCGAATAGGCCTTGGATGCCTTTCCATCTTGGAGTGACCGTCCTTCTTTTGGCCTTCTTGCTTCAATCTGTTGCGGGTACGAGATGCTATCGGTGATCCAGCAGACCCTGAGGTGGCAGCCACTGACTTGGAACCTTCACCAAGTGGATCTGTAGGTCTCAGAGGGCAGCCATCAGGATCTGAAACAATCTTAAGATACTGGACAGTTTCATTAGGTTGTTTTCCGTGTGTGTCTGCATGTGCGCTGGTATTTGTACACGTATTTGATCTATCATATACTTGAGATTTCTTTTCCCTGATATCAGCCTCAGCCTTCCAGATGTTATAAGCACTCCAATTCACAGGTTCTATTTTTCCCTTCCGTTTATCCTTCTCTCTCTTCTCTAACCTTGACCTCAATATTTCCAACTGCCTTTTACTAAAACATCCCTCCTCCGGAAAACCACATTCCTTGATCCACAATTCTAACTGACTTACTGACTCTGGACCATAATGATTTAACATGTACTGTATTTTTGGTTGGCCATTTTCCAAGTCCTTTGTGGACCCTCTTTTTGTTTGCTCTTGCCGGAGTCCATTTTCAGTGTTATTGGAAAAGTCTTCAGCTTTCTCTCTCTCTCACGGTACCATTATCTTTCTCCTTTTGGCTTGCTTTTTACCTCTGGAGGTCCCCTCTCGCATTAGGCACACCCACCTCAATGCCTTGGTTTTCATAAACCAAGAAACCACGGGCCCGGTACATCTTTGGTGAGTCCAAATGGTGGCTCCAAGTCTAAAACCACCCTTAAACATGCTGTCTCTTAAACACTCTAGAGACGGCAATCCCCTTCCCTTGGGTTTTACTCGAATACTGCGCAAGAGTTCACTGGACCCTCTTCCTGCTTTATTTATTCTCTTAGAATTAAGCTCTACATAGGATTACTTAAGCCACAACTCTTACTCTGACCCTATTCTGTTTGGAGCCTGGCGCTGGGGTGATCCACAGATTCCCAGTCCTCATGCGCAAAGGGGCCAATTTAGCGCTCGAGATGAAGTGAAAGTCCTTCAAGGTGCTGGCACCTGTGCCTCCTGGGAATCTTCAGAATCCCACCTAGTCTCCTGTGGTGATGTCATTTCCTGTGATTATATCATTTCCTGTTCTTTTTCGCAGAGGTTGGTAGATGGGGTCTAACTCGATGTGTTTGTTGATAGAGTTCCAGTTAGAATGCCATGCGTCTAGGAATTCTCGTGCCAAACTGAGATGCACAAGAATTCCGAGAGGCATGGCATTTCAACCGGAACTCTATCAACAAATACATCGAGTTAGACCCCATCTACTAACCCCTGAGAAAAAGAACAGGAAATGACTTCACCACAGGAAATGACATCACCACAAGAAATGACAACACCCACCCAAAGAAACCCAAACATATAAGTCAAAAGCAGGAATCATGTACAGTGCTTCCTCTGAGGCCCACTGAAGCTGTTATCCTGTAGGGTGACGAAACGTCTGGAAATGAACCTTCCAGCTCAACGAGCAAATCTACATCCAGAAGCTCAACCTGAGCAACAAATCTTCTCGAAACTCACTGTTTATCTCTTCTTTTGTACATTACGGTTATGCAGTTTTGTTGAAGAACATTTGCAGTCTCATGTCAATTGACTGACTATCATGTTAATCAAATGCAAAAATTAAACATATGATCTATCAAGCCAGGTTTCACGTGTGATCTGACTTGTTTGATATTACTGTCATAGAGTCATAGAGCTGTATTGATAACGTCTGTCTTTACCTGTTAAAACCATAATAATCCATCCCCCTTGACACTAGGACCATTGATTAAATCTCATTGTTTCTATGACCAGATTCTTTTTGCAATTAAGTATTTACAGTGAATCTTGACTAATACTTCAAACCCAGTTATATTTTCTTCTATACCCTGCTTCATGGGGATTTCATTGGCTATAAGTCAACTGTGTGCAGAAATGTACTGACTCAATGTCTTTAATCCTTTTGCATGCAACACTGATGAAGTCCTGTACCTCTGGAACTATTGCTTCCAAACCTTCCACTATTGGCCTCCTTGTGGACCATCGGTATTTTCAAAGTAGCAATGACAATATCTTGACTGGAACTGCTGCCCTGATTGATTATTGTAACAGACTGACCTGGGTAAGTGCTGTGATCTTTTGTTTTTCCTTTCTGTGTTTGAAGTCTGTTTTCCTGTTAGATTCAACTGTCTCTGACATCCTTCTTCTGTCTGACAGACTCTTCCTTGTTTTCTCATGTGCTTCATGAATTGTGATCTGACTTCAATTCAATGATTTTGAAGGTTCTGTCACTGTCACCTAGCTTTAAGTGAATATTGTTGCAGTGAGTATTCTCTCTTGTTTCTTTGGGCTTTTTAGTGTGTCCATCTGTATTTTTTGAGGCCTGTTCTCTATTTAATGACATTGCTGGTATTATTAGTCTCTAGTATTCATAGCTTATACTTATCTTAGCTTTTGCCTTCTGAAAATTAATAAAATTATAACTAGATTGGACTAGCAGAGATAAGGAATGGAAAAGTCCTACGCCCTGTGTGACATGAACAATTGGGAGAAATGTGGGGAAGTACGGCAAGAACGAAGACTGAAGAACCCAGGTTCTCAACATATTTCCAAGTTTCCCTTCCAGGATTCCATGGTGAAACCAGAATCTTCACCTTATTTCCACAAATATGAATCCATTAATATCCCAACTCGTTCCATTTTCATGAAGCTTGCAATTCTTCCCTCCTCTCCCAAGAAACTGGACAGGGACAATTCCTGACTTCTTTGAGCAAATGTGTGGAAATAATAAAACTGGCCCATTGCTTCGTTAGGGAAGGCAAAGCAATAAATAATGTGAATATGCCCAGATAGGATGGGGGCAAAGGCAGGTTGTAAAAAGAGAGGTTAGGACTGGGAAGAGATAAACAATCAAACTTAAATAAATTGAGCAAATTCTTACATCCAAAGATCAAGGGAAGAGTAAATAAAAATGCGGATACTGTAAATGAGAACCATCAACAGAAGTTGCTGGAAAAGCTCAGCAGGTCTGGCAGCATCTGTGAAGGGAAATCAGAGTTAACGTCCAGTGACCCTTCCTCAAAACCGAAGGACCTGAAACATTAACTCTGATTTCTCTGCACAGATGCTGCCAGACCTGCTGAGCTTTTCCAACAACTTCTGTTTTTGTTTTTTGATCAAGGGAAGAGCGACAGAGACAGATTACAAAATACAGAGTGGGGATGTGGTTGTGTTCCCCAGTTATTTGTGGAATCTAAGCAAGTTTCCTTTAATGACTTGGTAAAGTGGTAAAGTGATTGAATTTCACCCTCTCAGTGGAATTTGAATAGATGCTTTCTATTAAGAAAAGAAAATTAGTAATGGAAAGTGTTTGGAGTAGAAACAGTAATTGATTCAAGAACTAAACTCTGGTTTAATACTCACTTATAGCATGCAAATAGCACAGATTGTAAACTGCAGCTGCAAACAAGCTGCTCTCAGTTTCTTAGATTGTCAAAGAACTATAATGTTAAGTGTGACTATATTGAAACTGAGAATACATACTTCATAACAATTGGTAGACATCAATTCCTTCCTAATCTTCCAAACTGAAGTTAATTGAGAATTTGGAGGAATCCTCAGTGATAAGCAAGTATTTAAGTTATTGGCAAATAGAACAGTGCAGCTGGCAAATGTCAGGGAAAAAGTATAACTGTCGAACTGCATGGTAAACGAATGTTGCCATACATACAAACTAATGTACAAATCAATATAGGGAGAAGGCCTTTGTCCCCCTTGAGCCTGCTCCGTCATTCAATAAATTCATGGCTGGACTGATTACTCCTCATTCCTGTCCACCCTCCATTAATCTTTCACCTTCGAATATATCAAGAACCGCTACCCCTCATTCACGATATATTCTCTCTTTTGTCTCCTGTAGGTACCATTGCAATCAGCACTGTGTCAATATCTAGGGTACCAGCCTCACAAAGAATCTACTCCTCCACCTCTCAAGAGAAGGTGGATACCTCAGAGGTTGCAGCATTGGCCAGACTGCCTCTTACACCCACCCACCAGGTCAGATACTGGCACCTTTGTGGTATGATACTAAAGCAGGTTCTGAAGAGGAGATAAAGATTTTGCAGACGTTAGGTTATAGGTTTATTTGGAAGCACTAGCTTTCGGAGCGCCGCTCCTTCATCAAGTGGTTGTGGAGTATGAAGGAGCAGTGCTCCGAAAGCTAGTGGTTCCAATTAAACCTGTTGGACTATAACCTGGTGTTGTGTGATTTTTAACTTTGTACACCCCAGTTCGACACTGGCATCTCCAAATCATCAGTTTGCAGGTGGATATTGACAGGCGAGGAGAATGGGTCTAGAATTTGACAGATGAAGTTTAATATGGATAAGTGTGAGAATATCCACTTTGGCTAAAAAAAAAAGAAAGGGCAAATTATGATTTTTAAACAGAAAGTAGATTCAGAGCGCATCAGAGCAGAGGGATCTGGGTGTCCTTGTGCATGAGTTGCAGAAAGTGGGTCTGCAGGTGCAGCATATAATAAGAAAAGCAAATGGAATCTTTGCATTTATTAAGCCATTATTAAGATACAGAATTGTTATTACAACTATATAAGGCATTGTGAGACTTGGAGTACTGTGTCCAGTTTTGATCTCCTTATTTAAGGAAGGATGTGATTGTACAGGAGGCAGTTCAGAGGAGGTTCAGCAGCTTGACCCTCAGGATGAAAGGGATGTCGTACGAGGTGCAGGTGAATAGTTTTAGCTTATACTCAGTGGAGTTTAGGAGAATGTGTGGAGATCTGGTTGAGGTGTGGAAAATGCTAAAGGGGATTGATAAGGTGGAAGTTGAATAGACAGTCCTTGTAGGTCAGTCTAAATCAAGAGGTCACAGGTAGAGAGTGAGAGAGGAGGTCGGTTCAAAACTGAGATGAGGAGAAATGCCTCTCTCAGAGGGATGTGAATCTATGAAACCCACTGCCTCAGAACGCGGTGGAGGCAGAATTGATCAACAGATCAAGAAAGAAAAAGAAATGTTTCTGATGTAAAGCAGAATTATGGACTTTGGGGAGCAGGCAGGAGAGTTGCGTTCAGACCAGGATAAGACCTGCCATGATCATGTTAAATGGTGAGCCACCCGCTCTCGCTCCTAATTCCAATGTTCCTGGGTTAGCTTGGCGAGAGTTTTGACTAGTTTACAGTCAGGCATACCTGCTGGTGAGCAAATCACAAGCACATTTCTGCAATTGGTCAAGAGGGAAAAGCCTCAGAACGAGTGCCAAAGATTGGTCTCCAGCTCAGCCCCAGGCAGAAGAGGATCCTATATAATCAGCAACTAAAAACTCCTTCCAAATGCCCAAGCAGACACAAGAACAACAGGTAGGCATATCTGAGACACTGTGCCAACTGACACAAACTTTGCAGGGCTGCACCAATGCCATTGGCACCATTCTGCCTCAGGTATGCGATCATCTAGCCACCTTGATGGACAGGTAGATAACTGCCACCAAAAATCTGATCCAGCACAGAATCATAGACTCAGTGCAGGTTGAGGCTCTTTGGCCCATTGAGTCTGTACTGAATTTCTGAATAGCTTCCCACTCAGAACCACACCCCCATCCCCATAACCTTGCACATTTACCATGATTAATCCATCTAACCTGCACATCTTTGGACTGTGGGAGGAAACTGGAGCACCCGGTAGAAACCCAGGTGGACATTGGGAGAATGTGCAAACTCCACACAGACAATCGCCCAAGGTTGCCCACACTCCGAGCCTGCTGGAGATGTGCAGAGACATGCATGGTAATGCTGGATGGCATTCAGCTTAATGCCAGGAGTCGAGCGAGTAAGGCAGATTAGTTGAAGGAGCTGATTAATGTGAAGATTGTCATCATTGCTATTATACAGCCATGACTGAGGGAGAGACAGGACTTGCAGCTCAATAGTGGGATCTTCAGGCAAGACTTGGAGGATTGCAAACAATGAGGTGGTGTTGCAATATTGGTCAAGGAGTATTAAGGAGGAATGATATTTTGGATGGGTTCTTAATTGAGTCCATATTGGGTAAATTATAAACAAGAAGGGAGCAATCACATTTTTGAGAGTGTATAATACATCCCAAGCTGTCAGAAATGCAGATATGTGGGCAAAGTTCAGAGAAGTGTGAAAATAATAAGGTAACATTAGTAGGAGATTCCACCTCCCCCAATATTAACTGGGTTAGACAAAGTGTGAAGGGGTGGAAGTTTTACAAAATATCCAGAAGATCTTCATAAGCCAGCATGTTGGCAGTCCTTCAAGACAGGGGACAGTACTGGAGTTAATGTTCGGGAGCAAACTCAGTTAGAAGTATCAATGGAACAACATTTTGGTGATAGTGACTGTAGCGCAGGGAGATTGAAGGTAATCATGGAAGAAGACCAACATGGACCAGAAATAAAGATTCTGAAGTGAGGGTAGGCTGTCTTCAATGTGGTCAGACAGGACCTGGCCAAAAGTGGATTCATAGCAGGATCAGTGGGAGTCTTTTCAAAGGAACTGGTGAAAGTGCAGGGCCAACTGCATTCCTGTAAAGATGAAGGGTGGGTCCAACAAGTTCATAGTACCCCAGAAATTGGGTCAGAACAATGGGAAAACTTATGGAGATACCAAAAGCGCAAAACCCCAAGAACCTTAGACGCCTATAGAAAGTGCAAAGGGTTGTTTAAAATTGAAATTAACAAAGTAAAGGGGGAACGATAAAAGATAGGAACAAAAACAGAAAATCGCTGGAAAAGCTCAGCAAGCCTGGCAGCATCTGTGGAGAGAAATCAGAGTTCACCTTTTGGGTCCAGTGACCCTTGTTCAGAACTGATGTAATGAGGAAAAGCTTGTGTTTTTTTTAATGCAGAGCATAGGGTGGATGGAAGGGGGGTAAAATGTAAAGGATAGGTGGAGATATAGCTTAAAGCCAGACAAGAAAAGTTGGACAGCCAAACGAGTGGATAACAGTCAGCCCCAGGAGAAGGGAAGGCTGCTAGTGGGAACTATTAGTGGCGAACAATAGATAGTGTGTTCAAAAATACGAATGGATAAAATAAATAAAAATCCAAAGGAAATTTCTAGGTATGTTATGGATAAGATGAAAAAAACCAGAGCAAGAGTAGGGTCTAATAGAGACCAAAGTGACAAGCTCTGAGTAGACCCAGAGGTGTGGTAGAGGTTTTAAAGGAGAAATTTGCACTAACGAGAAGAAGGACTTGGATACAGATATCAGAGAAGGGCAGTGTCATGTATTTGAAACAAAAATTACATTGGAGAGGATGAATAAAAAGCTGTTTCAGTGTGTTTAAAATTGGATGAATCTCCAGGTCCAGATGAAATGTATTCCAAGACGTTGTAGAAGGAGAAGGAGGTGAACCAGGGCTTCTGACATAAATTTTCAAATTCTTGCTGGCCACAGGAGCAGTTCAAGATGACTGAATGATAGCTAATATGGTATCATGATAAAACAAAATGCAGTAGGAATAACATGAAAACTACAGGCTGTTGAGCTCAGCATCAGTGGCAGAGAAACGAAAGGGAGAAAAAAACAACTCTAAGGGAGAGAATCAACATCCACTTGGAGAGACAAAACTTCATCGGGGATCGTCAGTGTGGCTTTGTAAGGGGGAATTCATATCTGACAGCTTTGATGGAGCTTCTCAAGATATAAAGATGAAGATAATGCAGTGGATGTAGTTTACATGGCCCTTGGTAAGGCTTTTGACAAAATCTCTTAGTTGATTGGTCAATAATGTACAAGTCCACGGAATCCAGGGTAACTTGACAAATTTGATTTGATTTTATGTGATTCATTATTGTCAAATATACCGAGACATGTTTTATTTTGTGGACAGTACAGGCAGATCCACACCAAGTGCATTGGTTAAAAAAACAGTGCAAAGAATATAATGTCACAGCTTCAGAAAACGTGCACAAAGAATGAGATCGACATAAAATTTATTCAGAAGTTTAATAACAGTGGTGAAGAAGCTGTTCTTGAATCTATTCATTAGAGAATGCACACTTTCATATCTTCTACCTAATGGAAGAGACTGGAAGAGATTTTAGCCAGGGGAGTAGGGGTCTTTGATTGAGATTGGTTCAAAGTTGGCTTAGTAACGGGAGGCAGATGATGATAGTCATTGTTTGTTTTTGTGATTGGAAGCGGCAGAATAGATGCTCCAATCAGAGCTCGCCTGGTCACCAATTCCTTTGCTTTTTTATTTCTTTTTTCTCCTCTTTGTACCTTTTTCTCATCTCCCCACCTGCCCCACCCCCCACAACTCTTGACTGCCTGCCCTCCCTGGAGAGTGAAGTTGAGGGAGACAGGTCACAGCTGGAGTCTGGGTGGCAGTGCAGTCAGTCAACACAGGGTGGGCCCAGCAGTGGAGAGAGTATGGGGAGGGTCCCACAGTCTAGCAAGCACAAGGAGGGTCCCACGGTGGAGCAAGCATGGAGAGGGTCCCATGGTGGAGTGAGAACGGGGATGGTCCCATGGTGGAGTGAGCACAGAGCGGGCCCCACAGTGGACCGAGCATGGGGAGGGTCCCACAGTGGAGCAAACACAGGGAGGGTCCCACAGTGGAGCAAACACGGGGAGGGTCCCATGGTGGAGCAAACACGGGGAGGGTCCCACGGTGGAGCAAGCACAGGGAGGGTCCCACAGTGGAGTGAGGACGGGGTGGGTCCCATGGTGGAATGAGCACAGGGAGGGTCCCAAGGTGAGGCGAGCACGGCGAGGGTCCCACGGTGGAGTGAGGACGGGGTGGATCCCATGGTGGAGCGAGCACGGGGAGGGTCCCATGGTGGAGCGAGCACGGGGAGGGTCCCACAGTGGAGTGAGGATGGGGTGGGTCCCATAGTGGAGCGAGCACAGGGAGGGTCCCAAGGTGAGGCGAGCACGGGGAGGGTCCCACAGTGGAGTGAGGATGGGGTGGGTCCCATGGTGGAGCGAGCACGGGGAGGGTCCCATGGTGGAGTGAGCACGGGGAGGGTCCCACGGTGGAGTGAGGATGGGGTGGGTCCCATGGTGGAATGAGCACGAGGAGGGTCCCATAGTGGAATGAGCACGGGGAGGGTCCCACGGTGGAGCAAGCGCGGGGAGGGTCCCACGGTGGAGTGAGGACGGGGAGGGTCCCATGGTGGAGCGAGCACAGGGAGGGTCCCGTGGTGGAGCGAGCACAGGGAGGGTCCCGTGGTAGAGCGAGCACAGGGAGGGTCCCATGGTGGAATGAGCACGGGGAGGGTCCCACGGCGGAGCGAGCACGGGGAGGGTCCCACGGTGGAGTGAGGACGGGGTGGGTCCCATGGTGGAGCGAGCACGGGGAGGGTCCCACGGTGGAGTGAGGACGGGGTGGGTCCCATGGTGGAGCGAGCACGGGGAGGGTCCCACGGTGGAGTGAGGACGGGGTGGGTCCCATGGTGGAGTGAGGACGGGGTGGGTCCCATGGTGGAGCGAGCACGGGGAGGGTCCCAAGGTGAGGTGAGCACAGGGAGGATCCTATGGTGGAGTGAGCACAGGACAGGTTCCATGGCGGAACAAGCGCATGATGGGTCCCATGGCAGAGTGAGCTGGCCGGGTTCCAAAATTTCAATCATCTGAAACCATCAACATTGTTTTGTCATGAATACACGGCATTATTTTGAATTACTTCCCAGAATATTGTAAATTTAAGTATGTGGTGGTATTTGGCCCATTATTTGAAGTTATTTGATAACATTAATTGTTTACTGAGAAGCAACTACTCTTTGAACAATATTTAATTGTATTTTGAAAGCTGAAAGGATTAATGATTTAATTTCTACAACAAAAAAACATTGGCAGTATAATTTGAAAAGTGTTTGTTTGTAAATGAGCTGATACTTGCTCATAAATCATTTTTTAATGACTCTAAAATGCTTTTGGAAACTAATCCTTTCTGCAGTCATGTCTGTGTTGAGAATACCGAATATGTATCCAAGGGAATTTAGAGAAGAAAATAAACTGAATCTACCAGTGGAGTGGAATTTGGCAACTGGATTGGGAGGTTAGCTGGCAAATTTGCAAAAGAATAATATTGGCTAATATCTAGACATTTTTCTGACTTATCACCAGCTTTCCAAGGCTAGCAAACTAGGGGGCATAGCCTCAAAATGAGGGAGAACTGATTTATGACTGAGTTAAGACTAACTCAGTTATGTCTGAGTTATGACTAACTTCTTTACTCATAGGGGTGTGAATCTGTGGAAGTCTCTGCCCAGGGAAGCAGTTGAAGCTGCCTCGTTGAATGATTTTAAGGCAAAGATAGATTGAAAAGTCAAGGAATTAAGGGTTATGAAGGGTTCATTCCTGATGAAAGACTTTTGCCCGAACCATCGATTTCCCTGCTCCTCGGATGCTGCCTGACCTGCTGTGCTTTTCCAGCACCACTCTAATCTAGACTCTGATTTCCAACATCTGCAGTCCTCACTTTTACCGAATTAAGGGTTATGATGAGTGGGAGAGTAAGTGGAACTGGGTCCACTAAAAATCAGCCATGATCTTATTGAATGGCAGAGCAAGCTCCATGAGCCAAATGCTCCAAGTTCTTATGTTATTATGAGCTGCCAGTGAAATCGTGAAATCCTGTGGATGATTTGCAGAGCCAATTTAAACAATTAAATCCCAGTAGAAACACACATTTCTTGCTGCAGAAACACCATGTTCTAGGTTCAGGTCCCATTCCAGGGCTTGAATGGATTAAAAAACAAACGAGGCTGAAACTCCATGCTGTAGCGAGTTCGGAGTGGTCTAATGTGGCCGTTTTATTGGGATACTTTGAGTCATTTTCTGATGAGGCACAGTTTCTTTGTTACGCCCTGCTCCCACCATGGCACACGCCCTCCATAAGCTCTATCTTTACTTTGAAATCAGCTTGGACGTGACCCCATGACATAACCACAATGGGAGGACGCTTAATACACTCAATCAAAGTTTGGGAGAAGATTTGTAGCTCGGGTGCTCGTTGTTGTGGTTCTGCTCGCCGAGCTGGGAATTTGTCTTGCAAACGTTTCGTCCCCTGTCTAGGGGACGAAACGTTTGCAAGACAAATTCCCAGCTCGGCGAGCAGAACCACAACAACACTCAATCAAATTTTCAACCTTTCAGACCCTAACGGCGCCAGATGTAACAATACAGTCAATTCTTCTATAGCATGATGCATTCTTGCGCAATCCCGTGTTGTAGAAAAAACATATTTTAGAAACAGTTTCCCCAACTCATCAATCGGGTCACAGTGATATTTGCGCTGACAAAACACACATTACAGCACAATGACCTGTACTGACACACCCAAAAAAAAGCAGTAATCTCTCCATTTGCTGTTTCACATCCCTCCGTGCTGTGTCTTTCAAATGTGGCTCATTTTCTCATGGCAGAAGCAGAACAGAAGTCGCAATGAACCGCTATAATTACAGCGTGCGATAAGCTATGGGTTGAGAAGGCTGTCAGACAATAATGAAATGTTAAATATACAAGACAGAAAACAAAATTCCAGAGAGATGCTGACAAGTATTTAAGTCATTGTTAATGGCAATGTCTCATACAATGATTCACAATGTGTAGACGTCCAGGTTTTAATAAAGTATTTATATGGTCCAGCAGTTGGTCTGATTATGAATGAAGTAAAGAAGTTAATCAAATCACACCTGCTCTTAAACCTCTGAGATAACTGAGAGACCTCAGCTGCTCAAATCTGAAATAAAAAACGTTAATGATGTGCTCGGTTTGATCAGGACCATCTGCAGGGGGAGGAATTGACATCCTAGCAGATGTACTGCAGTGACTCCTGCTGCACAGCTCCATTGCCCAGTACCTTGGGAACAAGTCATCAGCAGCTTTGGGTCTCCACTACAGCCCCTCCCACATACAGCTTCAACTTCTCCCCTTCAGTACGTTGAAGACCCATTTGCATTTCTTAAATACTCCAGGGCAATCCTAGAGTGTTGCTAACCCTCTACATCCCTGGCCAAATTCCCAGAAACCATTGCAGTTGCCAATTAGCTGGCATTGGTGGAGGTATGATGTTTGAGAGTTAAACTTGATTGAATGTATAGGACAACACCTATTGTGGTTAGGTCACAGGGTAATGTCTCAGGTGACGTCAGAGTAAAGATGGACTTTATGGAGTTTAAGGTCTTTGCAATCACATTCAAAAATCTGGAAATAGTTTCAGTTATACTTATCACCTGACTCAACTAGAGTCTTCCAGTTAGACCAAGAAATCCACACAAGCTCACTTTAGGCTTGAAGGAACATACACTTTACATTGTGGCAGTGGTGAGCAATGGAGTTCTGCTCTATTTTGCCAACTTAGAGAAATTGGAATTTATGGCTTCAGGATAAACCAGGGAACAAAACAGCCTTGAGATCCAGATGTATCAAGCAAAACAGGTATTGCTTCTTGTTGATGACAGTGAAGTGGCAGAGCGGAAGATGTGATCTATATGGACTTCAGTAAGGCGTTCAACAAGGTTCCCCATGCAAGACTGATTAGCAAGGTTAGATCTCATGGAATACAGGGAGAACTAGCCATTTGGTACAGAACTGGCTCAAAGGTAGAAGACAGAGGGTGATGGTAGAGGGTTGTTTTTCAGACTGGAGGCCTGTGACCAGTGGAGTGCCACAAGGGTCAGTGCTGGGTCCTCTACTTTTTGTCATTTACATAAATGATTTGGATGCGAGCATAAGAGGCACAGTTAGTAAGTTTGCAGATGACACCAAAATTGGAGGTGTAGTGGACAGTGAAGGGGATTACCTCAGATTACAACAGCATCTGGATCAGATGGGCCAATGGGCTGAGAAGTGGCAGATGGAGTTTAATTCAGATAAATGCAAGGTGCTGCATTTTGGGAAAGCAAATCTTAGCAAGACTTATACACTTAATGGTAAGGTCCTAGGGAGTGTTGCTGAACAAGGAGACCTTGGAGTGCAGGTTCATAGCTCCTTGAAAGTGGAGTCGCAGGTAGATAGGATAGTGAAGAAGACGTTTGGTATGCTTTCCTTTATTGATTAGTATATTGAGTACAGGAGTTGGGAGGTCATGTTGCGGCTGTACAGGACATTGGTTAGACCACTTTTGGAATATTGCGTGCAATTCTGGTCTCCTTCCTGTCAGAGAGATGTTGTGAAACTTGAAAGGGTTCAGAAAAGATTTACAAGGATGTTGCCAGGGTTGAGGATTTGAGCTATAAGGAGAGGCTGAACAGGCTGGGGCTGTTTTCTTTGGAGCATCGGAGGCTGAGGGGTGACCTTATAGAGGTTTATAAAATTATGAGGGGCATGGATAGTGTAAATAGGTAAAGTCTTTTCCCTGGGATTGGGGGGTCCAGAACTATAGGGCATAGGTTTAGGGTGAGAGGGGAAAGATATAAAAGAGACCTAAGGGGCAATTTTTATACACAGAGGGTGGTACGTGTATGGAATGAGCTGCCAGAGGAAGTGATGGAGGCTAGTACAATTGCAACATTTAAAAGACATCTGGTTGGGTATATGAATAAGAAGGGTTTGGAGGGATATGGGCCAGGTGCTGGCAGGTGGGACTAGATTGGGTTGGGATATCTGGTCGGCATGGATGGGTTGGACCCAAGGGTCTGTTTCCATGCTGTACATCTCTGTGACTCTATGACTCTGTAACAGTGAATAGAGAAAATTACTTCAGGGAATGACACAGGAAGCATTTCAAACCTGGCAGAAGATGGGCAGGAACAGAAGAGGTCTGCAGAGGTACAGACTACATCACAAAATGGTTGGCTTTTGGACAGTCCTCAATCAGTGGTGAACAGGTGAGCAGTCCAGGCATCAAGAAATGCCTAAGTTAAAATTTTAAAAACCTGTTGTAGAAAAGGAGAAACTTTAAGTGGAGGAGTAATTCAGGCTAAAGGGCTGAATGTTTGGGGCTTCAGGCTGAAGTTGCCACCTTGGGGCCTATATATTGCAGGAGAAGACAGGAGACACGAGAGAATGCTGGGAACAGAGAGCTGGGGAAGTTACTAACCAACGCACTGAGATCAAAGAAGCATTGGACAATTTAAAGGTTTTTGCAATTCTGGTTGAACACAAAACATTTCTCTGGAGACAAGGAGAATACAGCTGGAGTAATTATCCGGCTTTGAAATGGGGTAAAACCTCCATTACTAGAAAAATTGCAGGAAATCTCTCAAGTACAACAGTAAAACATGGCTGTCTATTTCATTTGGCAGCTTGTTCATTTGTCTATTCTTGGAGGGGTTGTGATGTGGCGGGGGGTGGAGAAGGGGGTGTTGTGGTCGGAGATGTGAAAGAAATGTTATTAATACACTGGATGGAATCTTTCCAGTTCCTGAACTGGGCCGTGGCAAGAAATTTGGGAAAAATGAGTAAGAATCCAGTGAGAACCTTCTTGATGCTGAGAGCAGGAAGTCCAATTTTCTAAACCAGTGTTGGATATGAAGGTGCAATTCAACCAAGTGAGTAACAAGAAGCCTATTAACATGGACCACTACTAACTAACAGCCACATTATTACTTCTTCACACCTCATTAATATGCTGGGATGTGTTATACCACCCACTGGCTGGAAATTAGATGGACGACAAATGCAAATATACAAACAATGCCCAGGAATAGACCACTGTGGGGTGCTCCTCCATTCAGTGATATTATGGCCAATGGGATTTTAACCTCACTACGGCATTCCTGTTCATCCCTGATTATGTCTTATCCCATTGGTAATCAAAAATGTTTAACGATTCTATATCCACTGCCTTTTGTGGAAGGGAATTCTAAAGACTCACAACTCTCTGAAAGTAAAAGAAGTTCTCTTCATCTCTGCTTTAAGTGGACATCTCTTTATTTTTAAACTATGACTCTAATTCTAAATTCTCACACAAATGGAAACAGTCATTCGAGTTCCACCCATTTTAGTCCCTTCAGGATCTTATACATTTCAATTCAATCACCTCAGACTCTTCTAGATGGTAGAGAACACAGGCCTAGCCTGTCTAGCTTTTCCTAATAAACTCGTGTGCTCTTCCCAGGTATTAGTCCAGTAAGCCTCCACTGAATGGTTTCCAATGCATTAATATGTGAGAACAACGACTAAGACTGTAGATTATACTCAAGAGGTGGTCTCACCAGTGCCCTGTATATCTCAACTTGTAGCCTCCCTCCTCTTGGATTCAATTCTTCTCACAATAAGACATGATATTTCATGGAATCTTCTGATTAATTGCAATACCTGCAGTACTAACCTTCAAAGATTAACTCATTTGGTCACTCAGATCTCTTTCTTTGATCTGCTTCTTTTTTTTATTGTTTCTTTGAATTCCCAACATACAAGTCAGAGTGGTTACCCAGCCATGCCAGTTCATTGTTTGCTCCAGAACTCCATTTTGGAGGCACTGCCATCTCAGGGCATGTTCCATGGCCACTGACTGCATGCCAACTTCCAGGCCTTGGATCTTGTCACATCATTGTACCAATCTCATCTTAGCAGATTTTTGACCCACTTACAGTATTTTGGAGTGCATCAATACCTACCATTGGAATGCTGCTGCTCGGAAACATTACCATATGGAGTGGGCACACAGCTCTCACATAGCTCACAGATTGGACCACATTCCTTTTCACCTCTGCTCACCTGATCTCTTAGTGCCCACTCACTTTGTGCTTACTTGGATTCTCACAGCATCACTGCGTTGCTTTTGTCCTCAGCCAGAGTTAACAGGCTCACTGTACTTCAGTCTTATCTTGCCTTCCAATAAAGACCCAATGCCAGACGATGTGTCATAGTTGCTAGTACTCATCAGTCAAGGAGGTGTTGCTGTATGTCACTGTGCCAAATCTATGTTAAACCTGCACCACATGCCAAACACTCTGCTTCGAGCAGATAGCCAGGTCTCAAAGTTCATGGGAAGTAGTCCTAGCTCAAGACAAGCACCTTTCAGTCAGGAGCCCCAGCACAGCAAGTCAAAGTGGAAATAATGAGACATAGCACAACAATAGGAAACACTTCTTATGTAGTTGCTGGGACATGGAGGTTTCTGCATCTCCACAGGACTGGCTCCTGCCCTCACTGGCGAGAGCCTAACCCCTGAACTCATATGGAATTTGAAGCTGAATCATAGACATCTCGCTCGCCATCCTGGCCACTTCACCCCTGCTATTGTCCATTTCTCTCCTGGAATGAGACAAAGGGAGGCCTTGTTTGAGATTTGAGTGGATGACCCAGCTGTAAGAGCTGGTGCAGGTCTGGGAAAAGTGAGGTGTCCTCAGTGAGTCAATTTGCACAGAGACCATGCAGTGTTAGTAACATCAATGGTTGGAATGGGCGAGAGAAGATGCTGCATGGCAGGAGTGAGAGTGGTAAAACTTTGTTTCTATTCACAGGATGGCCAGCATTTATTGCCCATCCCGATTTGCTCATGGGGCAGTTAAAACGTCAACTATATTACTGTTTGTCTGTAGTACTATGTAGGCTAGACCAGGTAAGGATGGCAGTTTGCTTCCCAAAAGGACATTAGTGAACCAGATGGATTTTTCCTGCTCATCATTAATTATAGATTGATTTTTATTGAATTCAAATTCCACCATCTGCCATGGTGGGATTTGAATCAGGATGAGTCAGGACTTTACCTGCCTCTGGATTCACAGTCCAGGGGAAATACCACCAAGCCATCACCTCCCCTTGCATGAGCCTAGGTGGGAGGTGGGTGCAGTAGCAGAGGCAGAGTGAGTGTGAGGTAACAGAGCAAAGATGGTGGCACTTACCCTGGCAGGATGGAGAAAGTCACTGACCTTCTTGTGACCCTGTTGGGCATTCCTTCAGACTGCGAGATGGTACTGACTTGGGTGGCAACATTGAGACAGGCTGGCAAGGTCTGGTGTTGTGGCTTCCTTTGTCAGTCCTGAGGGAAAATGATGCACACCCTCTACACCACCCATCCACCAAAACGTCCAATTCCTGGTCCACAAAGTGGAACATTGATTTCCCCTTACCTGCTTTGTCCAGGGCAAGTTAGTCATGGTGCAATGAATGGCTCCAAACTGCCAGCACTTGACCAGGTTGACACAACCTTTAGAGATAGAGCAGAACTTGAGGGATCCTAGGCTATCCCAGCAGTACTGAATATTTCTTTCTATAGTGAATAGGAGAACCATGTTAGCATTGGATGGCCAGGTCTCATGGAGTTTGGTACCCAGTTAATGAGATGAATTTGGGACAGTAATGTGAGAAAACCCATCTTGGAGGTAAACTCTCCAAGAAAATCGATGAAAATTACAATTAACCAATTGCCGCTAAGACCCAGCCAACCATCTTAGAAGTAAATTGTATTGTCGTTTGTTTGGATGGTGAGCTTGTGTTTCATAAGATGGAACGGACCTTTCACTATGAGAGGGTCATAAATAGGTGCATCATTGAAGATAACAAACTTCCTGGGACTGTGGGATCAGTGCGCCTCAGGCTGACTCGCTCTAGCCCATGATTTCCAAGTTTCTGATTAGTTCCATTGTTCTGCCTTTGTACAAATCAATATTTGACAGAGGTGAAAATCTGATTTTACAAACTGATCAAAGGTGTCCAAAAAAATCACAAATTGCACAAAAACACAGCAAGCCCAGTGAAGGGAAAATGAAATCAACATTTGGAAAGCCACTTCAGTTGAAGTGACTAAAAGTGAAGTTAATTTTATTTTTCTCTTTACAGATGTGAAGGTCTGGAATGTTATAAATTCAGATTGCCACTGTTTGTAGGTTGCTTTAATATGCCCACCACATAAACTGAAGTCAGGAGGTCTTGCCAGTCACTGGAAAATGCCATCACTGAATATGTTACACAATTTCTCAGTGTGCTTCCATTGTGATTGATTTGTCCAATGCAATAACGTTTTTATTTTCATTCAGACAGGTGTTTGATAGAAGCATAAACTGAACTGAATGATCTCCCAATGAAAGGACTTTCTGTGGAATCCACAGTAGTCAGCCCTGACAGTCAGATCAAAATCTAAGGGGTAGACGTCATTCCTAATGCAAGATACTCCAAGGTTCGGTGTCTGTTCTGTCATTGCAAGATTTCGAGATATTTGAGGAAGACTGTTTGCCCTGTTAATGTCTAAAAAGGGCCCACACTGCACTTTGCATGCAGTGAAGTGATGAAGTAAGAGCAACTTTGAGTTAAAAGTCTTAAGAGTAAGTAATCATATTCACTGGGCGGGAAACTCATGTTAATGCCTGTGTGATAACACACAACCTGCCAATAATGCTGTCCAATTGCTTCATTGCAGAGTGAAAGCAGACAGTTAAAAATCACACAACACCAGGTCATGGTCCAACAGATTTGATTGGAAACACTAGCTTTTGGAGCACTGCTCCTACAACCATTTGACGAAGGAGGGGCGCTCCGAAAACTAGTGCTTCCAATTGAACCCATTGGACCATGACCTGGTGTTGTGTGACTTTTAACTTTGTCCACCCCAGTCCAACACCAGCTTCTCCAAATCATGAAAGCAGACATGTTGTAAAGCCAGCACTACACCCAAAACACTCAGCTTCTCACTGAGTGAGGTCAGGTTAAAGTTAATACTGGATTAGTGGTGCTGGAAGAGCTCAGCAGTTCAGGCAGCATCCAATGAGCAGCGAAATCAGATTTCGCTGCTCGTTGGATGCTGCCTGAACTGCTGTGCTCTTCCAGCACCACTAATCCAGTATTTGGTTTTCAGCATCTGCAGTCATTGTTTTTACCAGGTTAAAGTTAACCCCACTGAATGGCCAGCAAGTAGCCAGTGGCTGGCAATTAGATCCCTGATCTCCTCAAGCAGAAGCAGACAGTTTTCATCACCCGAAAAGTGAATAATGACTATGCCCCATCATCTGAAGGCTGAGATCCAGCAACGTCTTTTGTGACATTAAGAACAAACAGTGCATGGAGAAGAAACACAAGCTCAGGTTTATGCTGAGCAGCGGGACATGTACAACTCCTCCCAGGTCACCATGGCAAATGATAGACTGCAGGTCAGCTCCCAGCTCCTCATGGATGACAATGCCATCTGTCAACATTGTCACCAGTCAAGGAAAGCTTTGAACTCCTTCTCAACTGGGTATCCACCTTATTGAAGAAGATCTCACAAACCATCCCATAACAGACTGGGAAGGTTTCAGTTGGTGATCCATCAATCATTGATTATCTTAAGTGGGCCATCCAACAGATGAAAAGCAACTAA
The DNA here is from genome assembly GCF_047496795.1 of Chiloscyllium punctatum. NCBI lineage: Eukaryota > Metazoa > Chordata > Chondrichthyes > Orectolobiformes > Hemiscylliidae > Chiloscyllium > Chiloscyllium punctatum. Next base: position 17,357,965 of record NC_092783.1, on the reverse strand, counting down.
ACGTGTGAGCCAAATGCTATACCCACTGAGACTGACCATGCTGGTAGCTGTTGGCTAGCATCATGACTCCATCAGCTCATACTCTGTCTTTGGGATTCCCAGGGATTCCAAGAACATGATCATTGTGGCTACCTACACCAGTAAATCTGAATGTGAAAGCTATAGAAGATATTCCCTCCCATCCATCACAGCTAAGATACTGGTTCCTATCCTCCTGAGCTGTATGTATCCTGTTTCTGAGGAGTTCCTCTTAAAATCCCTGTGTAGCTCCAGACAACCTCAGAGTCCTGCTGACCTGGTCATCCTGTAACTGATTAGAGACTTCAGTATGGCAATATCATTGTCTCAATCCTGAAACTGATGTTTTTTACACTCAGACCAAAGGTAAAATAAGTTATGTAAATTGGCCAACATCATCTATCATCTACCTAAGCACTATCATCCACTTCATCCCAGACGACTTATGACCCCAGTATCAGCATTCAATATGAACTGGACGGGAAGCAGGTCAAGCTTGGTTGCTTTCAGGCAGAAACAAAACTCACCACCATGGATACGAATGTCCTTCAGTTTGCAGTTGACTGTCACGTGATGGATTACTCTGCAGAGTACATGCAAAAGAATCTTTGACTTTTTCAGTATTTGATGCTTTGCCAGTCCTGAAACACCACCAAGATAAAGGTCATCCATCAACCTTCCTCAGGCCAGCTAAGCATGTCCTTCTCTAGGTAGCGAGGCTCTGGAGTATGTGCAAAATTATAGCTCCCGGCAGCCAACTCTTCCAAAGGGCTATCCTTATTTAAGAAGTCTAGTATTGAGTCAATATGCCAGCATTCTTCAAGCTGTGACACTGTCTTTTGTTAATAGGGACCTCTTGAATCAATAAAGATCCTGGCCTGTAAGACTGTTGTCTTGACCACCTTCCTCTACTGCAGTGAAACCTAGACCATCCATCAATGTTACAGTAAAATCCTGAAGAGCTTCCGTGAACAGTGCACATAGTTAATCCTGAAGGTTGAAGGGAGGACCACTGGACCGATGGGAATGAACTTCTAGAAGCTACATCAACAAGTATTGAAGTATGTCAACCAGCTCCTGATGAACCCCACTCAGATGGATGAGTTATTGCATCTAGATACAAAAAAACAACCTCACTCATTAGATTTCTTCTCTCATCATTGCTGGTGAAAGGCTAACCAAAGCAAAGGGAAAGGGAAGAAGGATATGCTGAAGGATTCCTTAAACACGGAGTCATTAACATTCTGTTTGGGAGGAGAAAGCTACTGTCCCATTATCATGTAACTTCCAGATCCATCAATGTGCAAGGCCCTTAGAAGATGGGAGGTGGAATGATTGCAACCAAGGAAGGAGAAGGAATCCATTTGGGATTTGCATTTCCATATCCTCTTACAACAACCTGCCCTGAATGCAGCAAAGCTAATGGATCCAAAATTGGACTCCTCAGTCATCTGGGGACTGATTTAGCCTGAGAGACATCATTTCCTTGACTCTAAGGGACAACTTCTGACATTGAGTGACAGGATGGACAGACAGCTCTTATTTAATTTACATAATTTGTATTCTGTGCTTTGATGAGTCCAAAGCAAATCAGCATTATGTTTCTGTTTTGTAAATCTATGTGGTTTTAATTGGAAGTGGAATTAGCTGTAGAATGATCAAGTCTGCAATCTGCTGTGGAATTTTGCCATTTTTAAATGGATAAAGCAAATGGACATTAAATGTACTGGCTGACATCATCTACACACTTCTCCTGTGAGTTATCTACTGTACAAGGCTACACAGCTGCAACAGTCACTTTAGGACAGGATAATTACAAATCAAAATGGCATTCTTTAAAATCTCATTGAATATACAGCAGCTTCAGAAATTTAGCCTTTCTCAAATTGTTCCTACATTTTCATGATGAATGCCCTTCTGGAATATAAATTCTTGCAACCATTCATCTTCCTGTTGCAGATGCCTCTGTAACATGATTATGGTTAAATATAAGTTGCACGAAAATTATTGGAACACCTTTCTTTACACAAATGCAACTTTACTGTCTTCAATGCTCAGAGTTTTTGTTCATTTTTTTTCTAGATTTGACGGACTGGATGTCATCATGAATGATAGCCATCTCCTCTGGTCTCAACCCTTGCTATTTCACAGCAGAGAACTCTGGGAAAATGGTTCACACTGTTGGCCACTCATCAACCAGACAACATTAATTTCAAATTAAAGAGAGTGATCAGACGTTTTGGTTTTACAGAAAAGAAATGCCAAAGCAAAAATGGCTTGCCAATAACAGTGCTGAAAGCAGAACATTAATGAATAGGTATCTGAATAAGTTTTGGGGAAAGAGCAGGGAATTCAGAATGACGGCGAACCACTTTGAGAAACTTAGCCGAGCTGTGATGTATTGAATGGCTTCCACCAATAAAGCAAAACCCAATGACTCACTGGGTGGGATTTCAGTTTACTGCATGGCTGTAAAACCGATGGTCCAAACTGGCTGATGCTTATTAGAAATCACATGACTTTAATTTCCATATTTGATCTGAAAAGCCAGGAAAAGTTCAGCAGTCAGATCGCATCTTTACAGAGAGGGCAACAGAGTCAATGGATGGAATATTGTACACTACATTAATAATCAGAGATTGGAACTATTTCAGGTTGCTTTAAAAGGTAAGAAGAATCAGCTGTAGAATGATCAAAGCTACGGCAATCTGCTGTGGAATAATGCTAATGTTAACTGGATGAAGTGAACTGTTTGAATAGAGTGATCTCATAGTTGCCAGTCACTTGACCACTGGCACTACCCTCTTAAATAGAGAGAGGGTAAGTGAGCAATCATCTGGGCACCTCTGGGTCTACCTTTATGAAGGTTGGTGTGACAGACCAAATCAGATGGTCCATAGCTGAGGATGGCTTGGCAGGCCCCACTTACAGAGGTAAGTGTTATCCCTGCAGGACAATGATTGAAGGCACCTCCGTCATGACGCCCTTTTGGAAGAGGTCTTCATTTCTGTTCAGGTGTTCCAGGCCACTCCTTGTGGAGGGGGTGGTCCTCCTCAGGGTGACCTGTGGTAATTTTCTACTGCCAAGTATGTAGCTGCTGCCTTTGATAGCTGCCTCAAGTGATTGGCCAACAGATCCAAAACCCATCCTTTCAACATTTCCTCCTGGAACCACTTTCAAAGCCATCTTTGCAAGTCCAGGAATAATGAATCAGGTCAATGACCTCTCATCAAAGCAGAAAGAATTTAGCAACTCTTTATTACAACATTTTGCTAACTGTTAAAGATGTAACTTCTTTCTGTTCTGATAAGAGATGATGGCTTAGACTTCAGGGTAGTGATGACAGTGAAACTGTCAGTGAGACTGTCAATGCTCCTGAGTGGATCTCTCAGAGAAAGAATTGTAACAATTTTAACTCTTTGGACACTTTCTCGATTTAAATCAGCTTTACCATGCGATTTCTTGGAAATTACACCCAGCAGTTTAATGTGTGCGATGGTTCTCTATTGTATGACTGGAAATCAAGTGGTTTTGAAGAACAACACTAGCAAAGCTTTTAAAGAGATAAAAGATAAGGGTCATTGTTTCAATCATTATATAAAAAACTGTTTGATAAGACTAGGCGCTTTTATGCTAATTGTTGCTAGCGACCCTCTCTCTAGGTTGAGAGCCCTGTTCTACAGAAACAGGAATCAATGTAAATAAGACACCACAGGGATTGCAAGGTGCTCCTCTGAAAAGAGAGAAATCCTGTTCTCAATAGAAGTCCTTTGGAAACAAAATCTGTATTAATCTGATAAAAGCTGAAGGGGTGGACTGTGACCAGTCTCTAATGAATCAAATCTAAGTTTGACGGAATCAGGACTGGAGATTTATCAAAAATCTATAGATCAACTTTGTTATCGGTGGATCCCATAAATACGAGAGCTCAGCACATTTAATCCTTTGTTTCTAAACTTCTGGTATACAGGGAGGGCTGTTTTTATTCCCTTTAGCCCATAAGCTCGACGGATGGCTTATGGGGTGTGTGTGTGTGTGTTGTTTTAGTGGGAACATAGTTTTAATTCTGGATCATAGCTTAAGGTTAGCTAGAGTTTTCCACTTGCCTCAAGAATAAGTTTTATTTATAATAATTATTTCATTTATTCTGACTGATCATACAAAAGAAAAGCAATTTAGTAATTGAAGTTAGAGTAATTATGTAACTGGTCGAGTAGTGAGGCTTGATTATGCATAAACTCCTCATAGTCGGAATACCTGACTGACAGGAATTTCTGGAGTCTACCAGTGTGGAGAATAACACAGAAATAACACTCCTCAGAAAGAGCTGCTGTCGACATACCCAAAGGGCACTCAATGGGCATTCAATTGAAGTAATAAATATTCTACTCTCATACTTTTGGTCTTCGTCGAATCCCTACAATGTGGAAACAGGCCATTAGGCCCAACAAGTCCATTCTGACCCTCCAAGGAGTAACCCACCCAGACCCATTCCCCTAATACTCTACATTACCCCTGACTAATGCACCTAACGTACATACACCTGAACACTATGGGCAATTTAGCATGGCCAATTCACCTGGCCTGCACATCTTTGGACTATGGGAGGAAACCAGAGCACCTGAGGAAACCCATGCAGAGAATGTGCAAACTCCACACAGAGAGTCACCCAGCATCAAACCCATGTCCCTCGTGCCATGAGGTAGCAGCGTGAACCACTGAGCCACCGTGCCATGCTTCTTGAAAAGACTCTTGAATAAGATGCACCTTGTTCAATAAATTATGACTGGGTGTTTAATATTAAATTTATAAATAGCATTAAATAATACTACAAGCTCTGAGAAGTTCACTTTATGTTTGTGGAATGTTGGAATTCTCCAGAGTGAAAACAGATGCATAATTTTCAAATTACTACATCTATTTTAGAGCTTGTTTATCTTTGTATTAGCTTCTGAATTCAATAACAATCATTTCTTTCACTTTCTGAAAACTTAAGTTCGAAGAGAATAATATGTTGTTTTCTTTCATTTACTGTTTTTTTGTGTGTGAATTTCTCAATGTGATTGGCTGTTTACCACTTGATGACATCACTGCTGCTGCACAACAAGAGATCCCTTTGGCTTGGCACCAGGTATAAACTATCATTGGAAAAGGGAGAGACCCCACTGCAGAGATTACTCAATCATTTTGGATGAGTCAACAGGACAATAGCTTTACCACAAACAACAGAATCTAGCTTTACATGATGCTACCTGATCACTTGGGTTTTTCCAGCATTTTCTGTTTCCATTTCAGACTTTCAGCATCTGCAGGTTTTTTTTTATTTTCTCGTTTATAGTCCCTCTGTCCAAATACGCATTCTCTTCCAAACTATTATAGGGATCTTTGATTTAGGAGCCAGTTGGGTTTTACAATGGCTGTTCTGCGTCACTGCTTGAGAATGAATTTATTCCCCAGTGTGCGGTAGCCTTTGGCTGCAGTGTGGATTGTGACTGGAGTGTTTGAAAATACATAGTATATTGATTCGAGTCTGATTGGGTAAGTGTACATAAACTGTTTGAATACCCCTCAATCACAGCTAATTGTCTTGAGTTCCAACACTAACTACTGTAAGCTGTACCCTTCCATCATAAACAGTTTTGTCTTTAAAAATAAGACACTGGGAAGTAGACATGATGATTCTGTCCTTAAAATCACCATCTCACAATAGAATCAATTTCCCAATATGGCAAAATTGAGAATTGCAGATGCTGGAGATTAGAGTCAAGATTAGAGTGGTGCTGGAAAAGCACAGCAGGTCAGGCAGCATCTGAGGAGCAGGAAAATCTACGTTTCGGGCAGGAGCCCTTCATCCTCGGATGCTGCCTGACCTGCTGTGCTTTTCCAGCACCACTCTAATCTTGACTCTAATCTCCCAATATGCCCTACAGAACACAATTTGTTGACGCTGCTTCTTTTACTTATGGCTTATTGCTGGATCATCAATAAAACTTTAGATCTTACAGCATTTTTGCATTTGCTTTTAGTTTCCTGCATGTAGATATAACTTGTGCTGTGTAGATCATACTCACAGCTCACATGTGTTTCTTTTTTTTCCTTTTCTGCAGCTTCCTCCAGGCCTCCACTCTGATCTACTGATGCAGCAGATTGAGGAGCTATTCTGCAAAGGTACTTTAGATCACTTGCACAAATTCTGTCTTCAATTTGCTTTCAATAAGTTTCACCAACATCTATATAATTTCTGCATCAACTGTTTAAACCAGTGAATTGTTTTCACTGATTTTAAATCAGTCTCTTTCCATGACTTTCCTGATGTCCTAAGTCATTCCAACAATGACCAGGTTCCTGTCTCTAACCAGCTCCTCTTCACGATGAATGTTCAATCTCTTTACACCTCAATGCCCTGCCAAAATAGTCTGTTTCTTCCCCTTCCACCAACACACTCCTCTGCCAGGCTGAGCTGGTTCTCACTTTGAACGATTTCTCCTTTAACTCATCTCACTTTCTCCAACTAAACGTTGTTGCTATGGGTACCTGCACGGGTTCCAGTTATGTCGCTGTTGTGAAGTACATGGGCAGATCCATGATTACGATCCTACTCATGTTCCAGTGCTGTACCAGAGCAACTTTCTCCTTCTTGTCCAGAACTAGCAAACTTTATTAACATTGCTTCCAATTTCGATCCTTCGCTCAATTCGCATCGAGCATCTTCAACACTTCCTTTCCCTTCCTTGACGTTTCTGTCTCTATTTCTGGATTTAGGTTCTAGAACATAGAACATAGAACATAGAACATAGAACAATACAGCACAGAACAGGCCCTTCGGCCCACGATGTTGTGCCGAACTTCTATCCTAGATTAAGCACCCATCCATGTACCTATCCAAATGCCGCTTAAAGGTCGCCAATGAATCTGACTCTACCACTCCCACGGGCAGCGCATTCCATGCCCCCACCACTCTCTGGGTGAAGAACCCACCCCTGACATCTCCCCTATACCTTCCACCCTTCACCTTAAATTTATGTCCCCTTGTAACACTCTGTTGTACCCGGGGAAAAAGTTTCTGACTGTCTACTCTATCTATTCCTCTGATCATCTTATAAACCTCTATCAAGTCACCCCTCATCCTTCGCCGTTCCAACGAGAAAAGGCCGAGAACTCTCAACCTATCCTCGTACGACCTACTCTCCATTCCAGGCAACATCCTGGTAAATCTTCTCTGCACCCTCTCCAAAGCTTCCACATCTTTCCTAAAGTGAGGCGACCAGAACTGCACACAGTACTCCAAATGTGGCCTAACCAAAGTCCTGTACAGCTGCAACATCACCTCACGACTCTTGAATTCAATCCCTCTGCTAATGAACGATAATACTCCATAGGCCTTCTTACAAACTCTATCCACCTGAGTGGCAACCTTCAAAGATCTATGTACATAGACCCCAAGATCCCTCTGTTCCTCCACCTGACCAAGAACCCTACCATTAACCCTGTATTCCGCATTCTTATTTGTTCTTCCAAAATGGACAACTTCACACTTGGCAGGGTTGAACTCCATCTGCCACTCCTCAGCCCAGCTCTGCATCCTATCTAAGTCCCTCTGCAGCCGACAACAGCCCTCCTCACTGTCCACAACTCCACCTATCTTTGTATCATCTGCAAATTTACTGACCCACCCTTCGACTCCCTCATCTAAGTCATTAATAAAAATTACAAACAGCAGAGGACCCAGAACTGATCCCTGCGGAACTCCACTTGTAACTGGACTCCATGCTGAATATTTACCATCTACTACCACTCTCTGACTTCGACCGGTTAGCCAGTTTTCTATCCAATTGGCCAAATTTCCCTCTATCCCATGCCTCCTGACTTTCCGCATAAGCCTACCATGGGGAACCTTATCAAATGCCTTACTAAAATCCATGTACACTACATCCACTGCTCTACCCTCATCCACATGCTTGGTCACCTCCTCGAAGAATTCAATAAGACTTGTAAGGCAAGACCTACCCTTCACAAATCCGTGCTGGCTGTCCCTAATCAAGCAGTGCCGTTCCAGATACTCGTAAATCCTATCCCTCAGTACCCTTTCCATTACTTTGCCTACCACAGAAGTAAGACTAACTGGCCTGTAATTCCCGGGGTTATCCCTATTCCCTTTTTTGAACAGGGGCACAACATTCGCTACTCTCCAGTCCCCTGGTACCACCCCCGTTGCCAGTGAAGACGAGAAGATCATTGCCAACGGTACTGCAATTTCCTCTCTTGCTTCCCACATAATCCTAGGATATATCCCGTCAGGCCCGGGGGACTTGTCTATCCTCAAGTTGTTCAAAATGTCCAACACATCTTCCTTCCTAACAGATATCTCTTCTAGCTTATCAGTCCGTTTCACACTCTCCTCTTCAACAATACAGTCCCTCTCGTTCGTAAATACTGAAGAGAAGTACTTGTTCAAGACCTCTCCTATCTCTTCCGACTCAATACACAGTCTCCCACCACTGTCCTTGATCGGACCTACCCTCGTTCTCGTCATTCTCAGGTTTCTCACATACGCATAGAATGCCTTGGGGTTATCCTTGATCCTATCCGCCAGGGATTTTTCATGCCCTCTCTTAGCTCTCCTAATCCCTTTCTTCAGGTCCCTTCTGGCTATCCTGTATCCCTCCACTGCTCTGTCTGAACCTTGTTTCCTCAACCTTATGTAAGCCTCCTTCTTCCTCTTTACTAGACATTCAACCTCCCTCGTCAACCAAGGCTCCCTCACACGACCATTTCTTTCCTGCCTGATCGGTACATACATATCAAGGACACGTCGTATCTGCTCCTTGAAAAAGTCCCACATTTCCACCACATCGTTCCCTGACAGCCTATGCTCCCAACGTATGCTCCTCAAATCCTGTCTTACAGCATCGTAATTTCCCTTCCCCCAATTGTAGAAACTTCCTTGTTGTGCGCACCTATCTCTCTCCATAACCAAGGTGAAAGTCACAGAATTGTGGTCGCCATCACCAAAATGTTCACCCACTAACAAGCCCACCACTTGTCCCGGTTCGTTACCGAGTACCAAATCCAATATGGCCTCCCCTCTGGTTGGACAATCTACATACTGCGTTAGAAAAGCTTCCTGGACACACTGCACAAACACCGCCCCATCCAATCTACTTGATCTAAAGAGCTTCCAATCAATATTTGGGAAGTTGAAGTCGCCCATGACTACGACCCTGTGGCTTCTGCACCTTTCCAAAATCTGTTTCCCAATCTGTTTCTCCACATCTCTGCTGCTATTGGGGGGCCTATAATAAACACCCAACAAGGTGACTGCACCTTTCCTATTTCTGACTTCAGCCCATACTACCTCCAGAGGCAGATCCCCCTCAAACTTCCTTTCTGCAGCCGTTATACCATTTCTAATTAGCAATGCCACCCCCCCTCCTTTTTTACCACCCTCCCTAATCTTACTGAAACATCTGTACCCAGGAACCTCCAACAGCCATTCCTGTCCCTCATCTATCCATGTTTCCGTGATGGCTACAACATCGTAGTCCCAGGTACCGATCCATGCCTTAAGTTCACCCACCTTATTTCTGATACTCCTTGCATTGAAGTATACGCACTTGAGCCCATCTCTGTGTCTGTAAGTAGTCCCTGTCAGTGCTACCTTCTCCACAGCCTCCCTACAGTCTTGGACATCCTGACACACAGCTAGCTTACTTGCTGGACTACAAGTCCGGATCCCATCCCCCTGCCAAATTAGTTTAAACCCCCCCGAAGAGTGCTAGCAAACCTACCCCCCAGGATATTGGTGCCCTTCTGGTTCAGGTGCAACCCGTCCTGTTTATACAGGTCCCACCTTCCCCAGAATGCAGTCCAATTGTCCAAATATCTGAAGCCCTCCCTCCTACACCATCCTTGCAGCCACGTGTTCAACTGCACTCTCTCCCTATTCTTTGCCTCTCTGTCACGTGGCACCGGCAACAACCCAGAGATGACGACTCTGTCTGTCCTAGCTTTTAGCTTCCAGCCTAACTCCTTGAGCTCTTGAATGACCTCCCCGCCCCTCTTCCTACCTATGTCGTTGGTGCCAATGTGTACCACGACTTCTGGCTGCACACCCTCCCCCTTAAGGATTCTGAAGACACGGTCCGAGACGTCTCGGACCCTAGCACCCGGGAGGCAACAAACCATCCGAGAGTCTTGCCCATGTCCACAGAACCGCCTGTCCGTCCCTCTAACTAGAGAGTCCCCTATAACTAGCGCTCTCTTCTTCTCCCCCTTTCCCTTCTGAATCTCAGAGCCACAGACCCCTTCACTGCAGCTTACACCTGCAAGGCTGTCCCCCCCAACAGTTTCCAAAGCTGCATACTTATTTTTTAGGGGAACGACTACAGGGGAACCCTGCACTGCCTGTTTCTTCCCCTTCCCACCTCTAACTGTTACCCAGCTACCTCTGTTCTCTGGCGTAACTATGTCCCTGTAGCTTCTATCGATCACCCTCTCAGCCTCTCGAATAATCCTCAGCTCATCCAGTTCCAGTTCCAGTTCCCTAACTCGTTCGGTGAGGATCAGGATCTGACTGCATTTCCTGCACACGAAGTCGGCAGGAGTATCGGTGGTCACCCCTACCTCAAACATCCTGCAGGAGGAACATTCCACCGCCTGTGCTGCCATGACTGTACACTGTCTCCAAAAACAAGAACACTGAGTCAATAACCTGTGGACTTTAAAGTTAGGTTAGAGGAGGAGGGTGGGAGGGAGGCCCTACGGGAGTAGGACCTGGGGTTTAGAACACACCCACTCAAATACTAATCACTTGCCTTCCCGCCCAGCTATGCGCTCCAACCTCACTTCCGCTGCCCGCTACAGGTAAGTAATTTTGAAACAAACTGTCTTACCTTAGCTGTAGTCTCCCGGGTTCGTTTTTCCTCGGCCGCTGCTCCCACTCAAATGACTCTATAAGTATGCATTATAAGTCCTCAAATGCCCACAGCTACCTCCAATACACTGCTCACACGTAGCATCCTGTAGAGACTTTGGTCCATTCTCCCAGTTTCTCCAGCTTCATGTGCACATTTTCCAATGAAGTATCCTCCTCCCTTCTGAAATGTCAGCCTCTTTGCTCAATGAAGGACTATTCTCCATTGTGTTTAACAGGGCCCATAACACTGGCCAACCTGTTTGTTTTCCTCTGCCCTAACTCCTTCCAACTTCCACCTAGAACCACAATAAGGTTTCTTTTGTCCTCGTTTACCTTCCTACCAACCTCCATATTGCCTCACCATAGTTCCACCATTGAATGGAGGGCTCCAAGATGGCGGCGGAGCAGGATACTTCAGGTGGAGCTTATCCGCTCTCCCATTCTTCTTCTCCTTCTTTTCATCTCTTTATTTCCTGTTAGTTTTTTCTTTATTTTTACATCTTCTCTCATGACCTGTGATGATTCCCGGCCTCCGGCAATAACTTGTGGCCTCTGACGATAACCCCAACCTCCAACAACTCTCAGTCTGGTGCACCAGCCTCCCGAGGTGGCGTGGTGACCTCCTGGCCTGGCCCAACAGTCTCCTAACTTGGTGCAGCAGTCTCCCATAGCGCCCTCCAGATGTAGTGTCGCAGCCTCCTTGCCTATTGTAACTGTCTCCCAGTGTAGCATCCTCTCGGCCCAGGGTGGCAGCCTCAGCCTGGCATGGTGGTCTTTTCACTGTATTCATTGAGTAAAAGTGACAATAAATTCTGAATCTAATTCTAAAAATGCATCAGTCCCTCTCCTCCACTCCACCTCACCATTCCAAAGGGATCATTCCTTCTGCAGTCACTTGGTCATCTCCTCCAAACACCCCAAACCTTCATTTCCTTGCTGCTGCAAGTTTCGAAGCAGTTGTTGGAGATGTTGCCTTTTATTTCATCTTTCCTCACTGTCCAAGGTCTAAAAGACTCCTTCCATGTGAAACAGCAATTTATTTGTAAATCTTTCAATTTGGTCTACTGTATTTACTGTTCACAATGCAATCTGCTGTGCAATGCGAATATCAGGTCTGGATTGTTTCAAATTGCTTTGTGGGCAGTTTTACTGGGTCTGCAAGCGTGACCACGAGATCCGAGCCATTTACGTTTCAAACATTCCTCGCCTCTTTACTCCCACATTGACATTGCTGTCATTGCAATAGGTTTCAGTGAAGCTCAGTGCACTTTATCTTCCAGTGAGGCACTTTATGTCCTTCTGAACTCACCATGAACTCTGCCCTCCATGTTACTTCTGCCTTTTTGTCACGTGCAAGTCTGAAACCTTGATGATCTTGCTTTTGGTCAGAATTCTTCATTAATCTGCGATTAGCTCTCATTCATGACCAATCCTTTGTCTCTTTGATTAACCATGATCATTTCCTTTGCCTTTTTTCCATGACATGTTGGTCATTTACTCTCTCCCACTTTACTTTATCCAAGTCCTTCTCCGAAGGTGGGTCATGGGTCACTGGACATGAAACAGTACCTCTGTTTTCTCTCCATAGATGTTGCCTGTAATTTCTAATTTTGTGTGTTCTATAACCTTCAACAGCATAAAACCTATCATATCACTTCATACCTATCACATTTTTCGCTTACTTCAGGTCTGAAGAAGAACCAAGATCTACCTTGAAACACTAACTGTTCCTCTAGCCACAGATGCTGCTGCTGGACGTTTTGAGTACTTCCAGTTGTTTATGTTTTTCTTTTAAATTTCAGATTTCCAAATTTATTTTTGGCTTATGTTTCAGAGAAGTGATTAGGTCCTGTTTTGTATTGAGCTTTGATAATAAGGCCTTTCCAAGGTCAGGAACTGTATAACTTAATGTCCATTTTACTGCAACAGTGGTATTGTTGCAAGTCAATACACAGGAAATACAGTCTTTGACCAGATGAGGGAATGATGCTTTATCACTTTTCAGGATGTCAGACATCAACTCTGGGCTTAGTCGACTTATATTAAACTTACTGTGTAACTACTAGATGTAAGATAATATTCATGTGCTGCTGCATAACTAATAATGTACCTCAATTCCTATTTCATTTACAACAGCAGTCAGCATTAACTTTCTCCACTAAAGTGATTAAAGACTTAAGAGTCAACCACGTCTGTTCAATAAATCACATCAGTTGTATGACACCTTGATCTTTTACTATAAATTCTATATCCTGTAATCCTGCCCCACTAGCTACCTGATGAAGAAGCAGCGTTCTGAAAGCTAGTGCTTCCAAATAAACCTGTTGGACTATAACCTGGTGTTGTGTGATTTTTAATTTTGTCCACCCCGCTCCAACACCGGCATCTCCACATTATTCCACCATGAGTTCATCATCCTAGGATTTTGGAAATGATGCAGAGTCATGGAGATGAAAATACCACCAATGTGTAAATTAGATTGTGGAAAACAAAATTGCTCAGAGTTTGTCAGCTTCCTTCATCTAGGTCCAGTGGAAAAACAGACTCGAGATGGCTCGAGGTAAGTCAGCTGGAGTGAATAGTTTCCTGGTATCTGATGCACCTGTGATGATGACCTTAATGGTTGTGCTACTCTGCCCTCAATTGACAGGAGATGTTGTTGACCAGAAAGGTAGAGGAATGCTGACCCATCTCTGCAATTTATCTTCCCAAACATTACCCATTTGCTGGTTCAGCCAATAAGCTCACACAATTTTCCAAGCCATCAGCATGCAGAGGTGGCTCTGAAGAATGATAGATGAGTGCATTGAAGAACAGTGATAATAATCCATCTACAGGGGATAGAGCCAGCTCCTTATTAATGGTACTATTCCTAATGCTAGGCATGACATCCCAACCTTAGTTTTGTAAAACCCAAGCCCTGCTCTTACTAGATACTATACCTGAACAACCTTCTCAGGTATACTCTGCTCATCATTCATCTTAATACTGTACTCAGAGTTAAATTCTCTTTTCTTTACACACTGCAGGCTGTGATTTGTTTTCCATGATCCAATAATCATTTTTATTTCCAGTCACGGACTCAATATCTGTGACAGAAAAAAAAAAAATAATCTCACCATATAAATGAAAGGATGCTGCTACGAAGCACCTGGCAATTGGACGATATCATGGTTTGATGAAAATATTGCCGAGTAGTGGGGAATATACCACGCTTAAATCAAATAATATTTCTAAACCAAGTATTTGGGTACTTCTATCATTGTAGCTGATGAGAGTGCAATAAATAATGTTGCAGTCATATACTCTCCAATAAATTATGTTTGGAAATCTGCATCTTTTACAAGTTTGTTAATATTTATTATTAATATTTCCATATATATATATCTCCAGTGATTCACTACTGATTACTTCCGACTGCTGCAGTCCTGGACATAAAGAAGATGTAGGAATCCTGCCAGTTTCAATGGTAAATCTCAATTTATGCGATCTCCTCATCCTTGTAATGTTATTGTGCTATGTTTTGCTATGTGAACCTGTTTTTCAGTAGCTCACAATGAGCGAACTGTCCCATGGACCAGTCAAGCAACAGCCTGACATCGTCATATTCACAAAATTGTACCTTACAGACTGTGTCCCTGACACCTTCAGCACCATCCCCCCACCCCACCCCAGATTTCCTGTCCCACCCGGACAGTGTCCCTGACACCCTCAGTACTATTCCACTCCCGGATGTCCTGTCCCACCCAGGAGAACAGAACCACCAGAGGTTGTGCACTTAAGGGTCAGTTGCCCTGGGAGTTCTCAGCTTTGACAACTTCTTGAAATCTCATGGCATCATGGACAGGTCAAACATGGATAAGGAAACTACCTACTGATTATCAAGTACTCCATTACCACACCTACCACCTCTAAACCCACCACTGTGGTGGATGAAACAATACTTGTTTATGTCGAACATCACTTGAAGGAAGCACTGAGGGTAGAAAGGGTGGAATGTGCTCTGTGTCAGGGACTTCAATGTCCATCACCAAGAATGGCTTGATAGCACCAATAATGACCTTCAATCCAGGAGATCAACCCTTGTTCAATAGAGAGTGTGGGAGGGCATGCCAGGAGCAGCACCAATTATACTACAAGATTAGATTAGATTAGATTACTTACAGTGTGGAATGTCAACCTGGTGAAGCTACAAAACAGGACTACTTGAGTGGAAAATACCGTAAGCAGCATTGATAGACAGAGCTAAGATGGAGAAAGTAAGGACTGTAGATGTTGGAAATCAGAGTTGAAAAGTGTGGTGCTGGAAAAGCACAGGCAGCATTTGAGGAGCAGGAGAATTGATGTTTTGAGCATAAGCCCTTCATTAGCAAGGGGGCTGTGAGATAAATGGGAAGGAGGGTGGGGCTTGGGGGAAGTTAGATGGGAATACGATAGGTAGCTGAAGGTAGAGATGAAGGTGATAGATTGGAGATGAGGGCGGGGCTACATCCATGACTGTATAGGCGCCACCTCATGCTCCCATGAGGAGGTTCTACAGTTCATCAACTTCATGAGCACCTTCCATACTGACCTCAAGTTCACTTAGACCATCTGAGAGGACCTTCCTGGACCTTCCATTTCTGGTGACCAACTCAACAGAGACATCTACTACAAACCCACTGACTCCCACATCTTCCTGGACTACACTTCCTCCCACCCTGCCTCCTGTGAAAACACTATCCTTACTTCCCAGTTCCTCTCCTGTGCCGTGCCTGCTCCCAGGAGGACAAATTCCACCATACAACATCCAAGGTGGTCTCCTTCATCAAAGACCACAATTTCCCCTCCCATGTGATTGACAATGCCCTCCAGCATATCTCCTCCACTTCCTGCACTTCTGCCCTTTAACCCCACCCCTCCAATCGCAATAAGGACAGTACTCCACTAATGTCTGAATACAATGCACCATCCTCCACCATTTCTGCCACTTATAAATAGACCCCACCACTAGGGATATAATTCTCTCCTCACTCTTATCTACATCCTGGAAATCCCTCCACAAATCCCTTGTTAAGTCCATGTCCCCCAACAGCCCACCCTCCCCTCTAAGCACATTCCCCTGCCATCATAAGAAGTGCAAAACTTGCGCCCACACCTCCCCCCCCCTCACCTCCATCTGAGGCCCCAAAGGATTCTTCCACATCCAACAGAAATTTACCTGTACTTCCACACACATCATTTACTGTGTCCGTTGCTCTCGGTGTGGTCTCCTCTACATTGGGGAGAGAGAACTCCAACTTGCGGATATTTCAGAGAACAATTCCGCGACACACACACTAAACAACCCCACCGCCCTGTGGCCAAACACTTCACTCCCCTTCCCACTCTGCCAAGGACATGCAGGTCTTGGACCTCCTCCACCACCAAACTCTAGCCATCTGATGCCTGGAGGAAGAATGTCTCAAATTCCGCGTTGGGATTCTCCAACCACACGGGATCAGTGTGGATTTCACCTGTTTTCTCATTTCCTGTCCCCCCACCTTATCCCAGATTTAACCTTCCAACTCAGCACCCGCCCTCTGGAACTGTCCGAGCTGTCCATTCTTCCTTCCCACCTCTCCACTCCACACTCCTCTCTGACCTATCACCTTCACCCCTACCCTCATCTACCTATCGCATTCCCAGCTAACTTCCCCCCAGCCCCACCCGCCTACCATTTATCTTTCAGCCCCCTTGGGCCACACCCTCATTCCTTAAGAAGAGCTTATGCTCAAAACGTTGACTCTTCTGCTCCTCGGCTGCTGCCTGACGGACGTGCTTTTCTAGCGCCACACTCTTCGAGAGCTAAGATGGATCAGAACCAATGGATCCGCAGTCCTGTCACGAATGGCAATAGACAACTAAATAACGAACCAGAATTGTTAGCTCCACAGGTATCCTCATCATCAATGACAGGGGGCCTCACATTAGTGTAAATGATAACGTTCAAGCACTTGCTTCAGCCAGACATGCCAAATCACTAATCTATCTCTAGCCTCCTCTAGATGTTCCCAGCATTACAGATGCCAGTCTTTAACCAATTCAATTCACTCCATTTGATACCAAGATATAGCTATAAGGGACAACATTCCAGCAATAGTATTAAAGACATATGGTTCAGAACTTGCCATACCACTAGCCAAGCTGATCCTGTGCATCTATAACACTGATATTTACCCAGTAATGTGCAAAATGGCCCAGGGGTTTCCACAAAAAGCAGGACAAATCCAACACAACAAATTGCTGCCATATCAGTCTACTCTCTATCATTAGCAATGTGAGGGAAGGAGATTTCAACAGTGCTAACAGCAGCAAACAAATAACCTGCTTACTCCCATCCAGTTTGGGTTCCAACAGGGTCACTCAGCTCCTGACTCCATTACAGCCTTATTTGAAATATGAACAAAATATCCGAATTGCAAAGGTGAGGTGAGCGTGACAGCTCTTGACATCAAGGCCGCATTCAACCAAGTGTAGCATCAAAGAGTCCCAGCAAAACTGGATGGAGTCACTGGGAATTCACGGGGTGACCTCTGCTAGTTTGAGTTGCACGTTACACAAAAGAAGATGGTTGTGGTGTTAGAGATCAGCTATCTGAGCTCCAGGACATCTCTGTAGGAGTTCTACAGGATAGTGTTCCAGGCCCAACCATCTTCAGATACTTTGTGAATGACCTTCCTTCCACAGTAAATGAGGATTGGATCTAATACTTACATAACGTTCAGTGATTTTTGTAACTCTTCAGACAGTGAGGATAGTCCATGTACAGATGCAACAGGATCTGGACAGCAATTTGGGCAGTTCAGTGCCAAATAACATTGAGGCTAAACACAATCTTCAACAAGAAAGATTCTAAACATCATCACTTGACCTTCAGTACTATTTCCATCACTGAATTACCCCATGATCAATATCCTGGAAGGTACCATTAACCAGAAACTGAAAGGGACTGAGCCACATAAATATTGTGGCTAGATGAGCAGGCTAGGACTGTAATAAGGAACTCTCCCAACCCCCACCGTGGATTTCCCAAAGCCTGTTAACCATCCACAGGGTCCATGTCAAGAATGCGATAGAATGCTCTCCATTGGTTTGAAGGAAGGCAACTTCAACAATGCTCAAAAAGCTTGACAGCATCAGGGACAAAGAAGTACATTTTTATAGGACCCCATCCATCAACTTGAACTTTCACACCCTCTACCACCAATGCACAGTTTTAGCAGTGTGTGCCATCTGCAACAGCCAATGCACTTTTGACAGCACATTCCAAACCCACATCATCTAACAACTAGATAAACAAGGTAACAAATACTTGATAACACCATCTCCTGCAAGCTTCCCTCAAAGGTACATCCCACACTCACTTGGAACTATGTCACCATTCCTTTCAGTGTCGTTTGGTCAAAATCTCAGAAATTCCTTCCTAACAGCACTGTGGGTAAATTGTCCTCTGCAGACTGCAATCGTTTATGAAGGCAGCTCACCACCAGCTTACAATCAGGAGCTAGTAATTAATGCAGGCCGAGCGAACTATTCTCATATCCTGTGATGGAATTAAGATAAGAACTGGACTTCCTTTCTTGAGCAGCACAGCTATTATTCCCAACATTCCCCTCACGAACCTCATTTCATTTGGGGATCTTTCCCCTCACTACCTCCCAGCTCATAGTCTCCCAAACTTGCACAGCCCCTTCTACCTCCTCCCTAAAACCCACAAACAGAACTGCCTGGGCAGACCCATGGTTTCTACCAGCTCCTGCCCCATGGAATTCACCTCTTCTTACCTCCGCTTGAATTTTTCTCCCCTGGTGTAGTCCCTTCCCACTTAACATTCGTTATTCTTCTGATGCTTTATGTCAGTTTCAAAACTTCCAGTTTGTGGGCACCAGCCACCTTCACTTTTCCATGAATGTGCGATCCCTTTGCACATCCATCCCCTACCAGGTTGGTCTCAGAGCTCTCTCTTTCTTCCTGTAGCAGAGGCCTCACTCGTCTCCATCCACCACCAGTGTCCTCGCCTGGCCGAGTGCATCCTCACCCTGAACAAATTCTCCTTTAACTCCTTTCACTTTCTTCAGGTCAGAGAGATGGCCATGGGTACCCACATGGACTGCAGTTCTGCCTGTCTCTTCGTGGCGTACATGGAACATTCCTTATTCAAGTCTGATTCTGGTCCCCACCCACAGCTCTTTCTCTGGTACACTGATGACATCATTGATGCTGTTTCCCTCTCTCATCCGGAATTGGAAACGTTTATCTATCATGCTTTCAATTTCCACCCCGCTCTCACCTTTACCTGGTCCATCTCTGACAACCCCCTTCCCTTCCTCAACATCTCTGTTTCTATTTCTGGGAATAGGCTGACCACTGATATACACTACAAACCCACTAGCCCCCACAGTTACCTTGATTACACATCCCCACACCCTGCTTCCTAAAGACTCTGTTCCATTCTCCCAGTTTCTCCATCTCCATTGCCTCTCTTCTGATGATGCCAGCTTCTACAAGGGAACCTCTGAAATGTCCACCTTCTTCATAGAATCCCTACAATGAGGAAACAGGCCATTTGGACTAACACATCCACTGACCCTCTAAGAAATAACCCACCCAGACCCATTAATACTCTACATTTACCCCTGACTAATAGACCTAACCTACACATCCCTGAACACTAAAGGGAAATTTAGCACGGCCAATTCACCTAACTTGCACATCTTTGGACTGTGGGAGGTAACAGGAGCATCCGGAGGAAACCCACGCAAACACGGGGACAATGTGCAAACTCCACACAGAGATTTGCCCGCGGTCAAACACGGGTCTCTGGTGCTGTGAGGCAACAGTGCTACCCCTGAGCCACTGTGCTGCCCTGATTCCTCAACTGAGCATTCTGCAGTACTATGGTTGACAGGGCACTCAACCGTGTCCGACCTACCTCCCTCACTTCGGCCCTCAACCCCATCTCTTCCCTCCCACAACAGCGATAGGGTCCTCCTAGTCCTCACCTACCATCCCACCATCCTCCACATCTAGAGGATCATTAGCCACCATTTTTGCCACCTCCAGTAGGATGCCACTACCAGACACATATTCCCCTTCCCCTCCCTTGTCAGCTTTCCACAAGCTCCATTCCCTCAGGGAAAGCCTGGTCCACTCTTGCTTCACTCCCAACATCCCTCCCACATCCCCACGGCACCTTCCCGTGTAACTGCACAAGGTGTGACAACTGCCGGTTTCTGTCCTCTCTCCTCAGTTTCCAAGGACCCAGACATACCTTTCAGGTGAAGCAGCGCTTTACCTGCACTTCACTCAATTTAGTCTACTGCATTCACTGCTCACAATGTGGTCTCCTCTCCACTGGCGAGACAAAGTAGAAACCTGGTGACCACTTTGAGAAACACCTACGTTCTGCCTGCAAAAGTGACTCTAACTTCCAGTTGCCAGTCACTTCAACACATCACCCTGTTCCCTGGCCAACATCTCTGCCTCAAGTTTGCTGTGGTGCTCCAGTGAAGCTCAGAGTAAGCTGGAAGAACAGCAGCTCATTTTCTACTTGGGGACTCTACAGTCTTCTGTAATTAGTATTCAGTTCAATAATTTTAAGGCTTCTCCCATGTCCTTACCCCAACAGCCACACACTAGGCCTTGTTATCACATGGACTGCTACCACAAACAATCCATTATCAGGTATTAGCTCCAATCAGCAGCTACTCATTCTCCTGCCTGACCTTTACCCCCTCCTTTGTTTGTCTGACTGTTTCTCTCTCACTTTGGGTTCTATCTCCACCTATCGTTTACTCCTCCCCACCCCCACACCAGCAAGAAGCCACAAATGAACCACAGACATTATGAGCAGGATGTTGCATGACCATGTTATTGGATTGAATGGCAATGCAAACAATAAGGAAGAATGACGTTTCAAAGGTTCATATTGGTCATGTATGTTAACCCTGTCTCTCTCCCTCTCTCTCTTTCACCACAGATGCGATGGACCTGTTAATTGAGCATTTCCAGCACTTCCTTGTTTTTGCTTAAGATTTCAAGCATCTGCAGTGTTTTGCTTTCCCATTGGTAAAATTGACTTTCTCAGTGAGTGTTACATTTATTCTTTCTGATTGTTTTCTGCCAGAGGCCACTGCCACATTTGAACTGTTCACTCAAAACAAACAGACTGACAAGAAGGATGACACACAAGACCAAGCACTCTGAACTAGAGGCATGGCATAGTGAGAATGATGTTCAGAATCTTGATCAGCAAAATCTGCAATATTCACCAGTTCATTCTGTTAGCATCCAATGTAAACTTCCAGCGTGGAACAAAACATCATTTATGTCATCATGGGATCAGGATTCTTTTGCCAAATCTTCTGTGCATATTGACTTTTTTTTATTATTGAACTCTTGATGACATGGTTCAGTAATTCAGGACAGTGTACTTGAGTACATGTCTCTGGAGTGTGGACTGAATATGTCTACTGTGCAGTAATAGTCCAACCAGCTTAAGGAAGAAGGGCACTGAGGGAGACCATTGTTAAATGATTTGTGTGGTGTAACTTTAGGAACAGAGGCGATTTCTTGGGATTGGATTTCATCTGGGACTGCTTTCACCATCATTTGTTCATTCATTCATTCATGGATATGGATGTCGCTAGCCTGACAAGTATTTATTACCCATCCCAAACTGCCCTTGAGAAAGTGGTGGTGCACTACCATCTTGAACTGCTGCCATTCATTTGGGATTTGGTACCTTGCTGATGTTAGGAAGTAAATTCCAGGATTTTGACCTGGCATCAGTGAAGGAATGCCAGTGCATTTCCAAGTCAGGATGGTGACTGACTCAGAGGGGAGCTTGTAGGCAGTGGTGGTCCCATGTATCTGCTGCCCTTGATCAAAGTGGTCATAGGTTTGGAAGGTGTTGTCGAAGGATCCTTGGTGAATTTCTGCAGAGTGATGTTAGATTGTAAACGCTGCCGCTATGGAGTGTGAATGGTGTTGAAAGTAAATATTCGTGGATATGATGTTAAACAAGCAGCCTGCTTTGCCCTGGATGGTGTCAACCTTCTTGAGTGCTTTTGGAGCTGCATCCACTCAGGCAAGTGGGGAATATTCTATCATTCCCCTGATTTGTGTCTTGTGAAGGTGACAGGCTTTGGGGAATCGGGGCGTGAGTTGTTCTACAAAGGACTCCTAGCCCCAGCCTGCTCTTGTCACTATAGTATTTGCATGACTAGTTCCATTCAGTTTCTGATCAATAATGCTGATTTGAATTACAGGAGAAATAAGACATGTTCTTCCAGCTGAAGAATTTTGGAAAGTGTCTGAACATTTCCAACATGATTACTTGGCTCAGAGTTAGCTTGTCTGCATATTTCACTGGACCCCGAATGTTCTATATCTCTCATGATTCAGCCTGAAGCCCCTATCTATCATTACAGCTAACAATAGACACCAATTTGCATACCTGACACTTTGCATTTGTCAGTGGAGTGTGACTGTACATGTGGTGTAAGATAATTGGCGGTATCAAATCTATGAGTTACAGTGTGCTGACAAAACATTGCCTGAAATGTGATTCATCTGATTTTGTGCAACGTGTCCCCTCCTGATCCTGATCCTATCATTGCCATGCTGATCTAGAGATGTTCTCAACAGCATCTTGGTTTTTTTTTCACAAATTAGAACGCATTCAACCTTTTGACCAGAACTCTCAGATTGGCTGCACAGTCCATGCCATCACATTTTAGAGAGGAGAGAATTGTTCTGGAGACAGTACAGAAGAGATTTTACAAGAAAGTTGACAGGGTTTAAACATTGGACAGGCTGCCGTTGTTATCCTCAAATAGAGGAGGTTGATGGGTGAGGCAGTTGAGGTGAATGATGAGAGGCTTTGATAGAGTGAACAAGATAGACCTGTTTCCTCTCATGGAGAGGAAATTACCACTGGGCACAGAGTTAAGGGGGTTGGTGTAAGGATTAGGGGGGACATGAGGAAAATTATTTCACCAAGAGGGAGATGGACACCTGGAATTTTTCCACCCAGTTTGTTGTTCGAGGTGGAAGCCCTCAACTAATTTAAAAGGAATGCCCAATCTGCAAGGCTACAAATCAGGAACTGGTAAGGGGGATGACAATTTTTTTTTAGCCAACACAGACTTGATGAACTGAATGGCCCTCTTTTCATGCTGTGACTTTACTGTGGTTGTATGGTTTGAACAATTCAAGCTCCGCAAATGAAATGGTAACTCTTCCTCCTACCCCCAGACATTAAAAATTTGCAAAACCCCATCAAACACAAAAATGAGAGACTGTCTCATTAAACAATAACAAGACCAGTCCCTACACAAAAACACATCAATAAATCTTCCATTTCCATTCGATTTCATTATCCGGCAACTTCACCTATTCTCTCTCTTCCCCGAAAATGTATTACAATCTCGTTGTTCTCATTCTTTGACTGGTCTCCTCTACCATCATGGTTGTCTCTTTCAGTACGTGAGTTTCTGTATCTGAGTTCTCTCTACCCAAATTTCTCTCTCTTTCTTCTCCCTTTGGTCACAATGGATGTTTAAACGTTATCTTCAAAAAATAATTCCCATTCCAAAGGCGTTCTCTTTGTTATTGAGGATGGTGGGAGAGATCAGGCTGGGATTGTTGATGAAGCAGAGAATGCTTTTGTTTCTTCCCACCCTGAAGACCTTCAGTGCTGCTCCCCACCTTGTTAACTTTAAGCAATCTTTTGCAATTCTTCTGGGAATGAGAAACTACTTGAAAATACAAAGTCAACCTTTTTAGAAGAGTAAAAATGAAGTGAGCCATCAGAAACTTGGCGCTCTGAATTGGCAATGAGTGTGAACTATTGGTTTGAACTTGCTATAGCCTGCAGTAAAATCTATGGCAAGGGTAGTGGTGGAGAGTTCATTCATTAGATGCAGAATGGGAGTAGCTCTGGAGACAACGAGCGATTGATTGAAATATCTTTAAAATGTGTTTAGGTATTAAAAATATTTCTATTGGAATGGCAGCACCCATTCTTTTTGATCACTTATATTTGTTCTCTATAATCTATTGCTTAAATGGAGAAAAACTCTACAAAAAGGACAGCACAGCGGAATCTTGGTGTTCTTGAGCATGAAAAACATAAAGTTAATAATCAAATGAAGCGAGTAATTAAGAAAGCAAATGGAATTTTGGTCTTTATTTCTAGAGGATTGAAGTTTAAAAACAGGGAAGTCTTGTTATAACTCTACAGGGCATTGGTAGAAATCCAACTAAGGGCTGTGTACAAATGGAGATTTGGCTGGCAGCAAGTAGCTGATTGGTCTGTAGACTAGTAGCCAATTATCAATAACAAAGGCCTTCTATTTGATTGGCTCCTAGGAAGCTGAACAGTTTGGGAATGTAAGCATGACAGGGAGGAACCAGGGGGACCTTTGGAAGGGAAGGAGCTGCTTTGAAAGATGTCTTAAACTTGAAGCTAGTTGACCTCCCCTCACCGGATACTGTCAGTTGAAATAAGTCAAAGACCTTTCTAAATATAAACCAGTCACTCTGTACCTCCTAAAAACCTGTGAAAGTACCTGGAGAAGGAAGATTCAGAGGCAGTGTTCTGATCAGCAAAAGAATCATCTCAGCAAACTTTATGGACAGGAAACAATGAACTGCCTTGCCAGTCTTTCCCTATGCTCATAACACCCATGTTTTCTTTGTGTCTGCCTGTATGTAGAGGAGGGGTTTATAAGGGTCCTTGAATTTTAGCTAGTAATGTTATATAATTTTTAGTTCATGATTGTTTATCTGTAGCTTGATTCTATTTATTAGTAGTAAATAGTATTTCTTATAACTAAATAATGTGTTCCATAGCTTTATCAACTCGAAGGCAATTAAGTTAGCAATTTTGCACACTTTTATGAAATCTTTAATTTTTGTGATGACTTTGGGAATAGTGAGGCTTGACTCCTAGTGCATTCCCCAATGAGGTGTAACAATAGGTACCAATTCTGTTGTGCTCCCCCCAAAACAGACAGGCATTAAGCCAGTTTGTTTGTATCCTTGGTGTCCCATCTCACAATGAGACAAGCTTCTAACCTTATCATTCACACCATCATTAAGATTGCCAAATTCTATGTCTGCTACATAGTCTTTGACTTCACCTTGGTCCCAGCTTATCTGTTTCGAAAACGTCATTTAACGTGCTCCTAACATTATTGTTATTCCAATAAACTGGCTGGTCTCCCAAATTCAACCCTGTGAAAACTTGAACTCATTCAAATTTGAATCTTACCTTGCATCAATCTATTTACATATCACTCTTGCATTCATTAATCTACATTAGCTCACTGTCAAGCAATACCTTGCTTCTAAAATCCTCATTTGTTTTCAACTCACCTGATGACTTTGGCCCCTCCCTACCTCTGTAAGCTCATTCAATTGACAACATTCCCTGATGTCTGAACTCAATGAATTCCAGCTTTTTCAAATTCTGAATTGTCATTGCTTCACCATTGATGGCCATAGCTTCAATTGTCTGAACCTGGAAGCCTGGAATTTCCTGCGAACATAGAGACATTTGAAAGTGTGCAATATGATCAAGCAGAGGCAGCATGGCTCAATGAAGGAAAATTATGAATGACAAATTTGTTAAATTATTTGACGAGCTAAGAAGTAGGATAAACAAAGGGGATCCAGTGGATGTAATGTATTTGGATATTCAGATGCCATTTGATAAGGTGCAATATATTAAACTATTTAATGTCGTATGATCTCATGGTGTTGATGGAGGTATATTAGCATGGATAGAGGATTGGCTAACTAATAAAAGACAGAAAATAGGGATAAGGAGGACATTTTCAGGATGACTACTTGTAGCTACTGGAGTGTCACAGGGATCAGTTCTGTAGCCACAATTATTTACAATATATATTAATAACTTGGATGAGGAGAGTGAACGCACAATAGCCAAGATTGTGGATGACACAAACATAGATGGGAAGATAAGTGGAGAGTAAGATACAAATTATCCGCAGAGGGATATAGGCAGAGTGGACAAAAACTCGGCAATTGCAATATAATGTGGGAAAATGTGAGATGGTGTGCTTTGACAGGAGGAATAAAGGCATTGAATGTTATTTAAATGGAGAAAGACTACAAAAAAACTACAGAACACAGGAATTTGGGAGTCCTCCTTCACGAATCACAAAAAGCTAGCATCCAACTTCAACAGGAAATAGGGAAGGCAAATGGAACATTGGTCTTTATTTCAAAAGGAATGGGGTATAAGAGTGG
This sequence comes from Chiloscyllium punctatum, assembly GCF_047496795.1. Taxonomy (NCBI): domain Eukaryota; kingdom Metazoa; phylum Chordata; class Chondrichthyes; order Orectolobiformes; family Hemiscylliidae; genus Chiloscyllium; species Chiloscyllium punctatum. Next base: position 17,331,732 of record NC_092783.1, on the reverse strand, counting down.
GGAAGTTATACTAAAACTATACAAGGCCCTAATCAGAGCACAACTGGAATACTGTGCAGTTTTAGGCCCCCTATCTAGTGATAGATATACTGACATTGGAAGCTGTTATGGACCAAGCCAGTCCCCCTCAAGACATTTAGAGAATGTAGCCCAGACCCTAACCTTGCTAGTTGCTTTAAGCAAGCATTACACAGATATTCCAAAAAGGATGCAGCTGGTCAAAACACTTAATTTTAAACAAAACTGAATTTATTTACAGGAGTACCAAATGAAACACCAACAAAAGAGAACAGAATACAGAATAACTGAACCTGTCTAAAAACCCAACAGATCATCCCAACTTAACGATGCCATTCCCAGTACATGCAACAATCCCCATAAACACCCCTTAGCACAAAGGATGAAATCAAACACAGGGTCTTACAGGAGAGATATCAGAGAGAGAGAGAGAGTACCAGCATGGACCTGCTTCTTTGGGTCAAGCAGCTTCTACAATTGCCTGACTGCTTTCAGTCAATAGCCAGACCAAATCAAACCAGAGCTGGGAGAACTGGCCACTCCCCTTTCATTTACAAATTTTGTTTAAAACTGAAAAGCCTTTTGCCTGAGGTAGTATCTGTTGGCTACATTCAACCTCATCCTAAAACCCATCCAAACTAGACTTTTCAGAATCGCTGTTTTTACGGCATCTCTGAAAAAACAGCCGAAGACAGCATAACCTTGTTAAAGAAGCATCATCATCACAAAGCAGTCTACAGTAGGTTTATTGGACTGATTTCATGTACAGATGAGAGGTTGATTAGTTTGGGCTTCTACTCATTGGAATATAGAAGATAGAAGGTGACTAATGAAACATACAAGATTCCTAGAGGACTTGACAGGGTAGGTGCAGAAAGGTTGTTTTCCCTCGTGAGACAGTCGAGAATCAGAGGACATAACCTCAGAATAGGGGTCGCACATTTAAGACAGAAATATGGAGGAGTTCTTTTTCTCTCAGAGGGTAGTGAATGTATGGAGTTCTTTAGCATAGAGGACTGTTGAGGTTGGATCAGTAAGTATATTCAAGGAAGCAATAGACAGATCTTTAACCAGTAACGGAATCAAGGATTATGGGGATAAGGCAGGAAGGTGCAGTTGGGGGTTACCAGATTAACCATTATCTCATTGATTTGCTGAGCAAATTCATTGGGTTGAATTGCTGAGCAAATTCATTGGGTTGAATTGTTTGCTTCTGCTCCTGTCTTATGGTCTTACAGTCAGTTTCAGGTAACATCTTGCACATTTGAACTAATATTATTATCTTCTCAAATCTCCTATCTCAGAATGTAATGAAGCCTTAATGTCCACAAGTGCATTTGTAGAGATAATTAACTCCTTAGAATAATTAAGCAGGATCTGGATAAACATTGAATATAATTGGGAATGGTGCTGATCACTTTAGAATTGAATTACACTGGCAGCATCAGAAGCTAATATAAACTAATCATTCTTCGCCTGAAAGTTGATAAGTCAGAGATGGATGGTAGAGCTGTGAAGATTAAGCATATTTTGAAGTTGTGGAGGATTGCCTGTGAGAACTTTCCCTCAAAAGATTAGATGGGTGCAATGGAATCCTGAGTAGATTAAGCTTCATATAATATATAAAGACGTGCACTTGAGGGATCAAATGGCCTTTTGTCCTTCTATACATTGAATGATTATTACTCATATTTCAGTATGTTCAGTATGTACAGGACACAAACATTTTAACATCATTGACTTAATAACTAAATGCCTGTTTCAGAAAAAGCTTGAAGGGACTGCACAATGCAAACATCTCTCATGTGCTTTCTGTCTGAAATTCTTTTTTAGTTCATTAAATAATCAGCTATCAACAAAAACAAAAGGTTTCACAAGCCACTCAAAATGAGTTAATATTCAGGCAGCCCAACCGAAAACCACACAAGGCCAGAGAAGTTACCTCACCCTCCGTGCAGCTGCTAGGATTAGTGCTTATGAATAAAGAATGCCAATGTGAAGCATCAGTCTATTTTTATCTATGGTAAGCTTGCTGTTACTCCCATTAGTACAACCATAATGTGGTACCTTTTATATCCTTGAAGTGCATGTGGTAAAAATCAGTAAAATTGTACAATGTTGTGGATTAACTTATGCTTTCTTTGGGCAACCGTTTCAAGCAAGCTGAAATAAAATGTAAGTCACTCTAAGAGTCAAGGCTGCACATTGGAACTCTCAAAAGAAGCAGGATAGGATCATCACTGCACCTCTCCATATTGTGATCCAGTTTTACAGCGTTTCGGTTTTCACATTCTCTGAGCTCATTTCTATCATTGTCCATGGGTGTTTGGCATTGTATCAAACAACATCACAGTTTCAGGGTGAAGGAACATCCTCAAAATACTTTTAATATCAAGGCAAGCACTATAAACTGCACGTCTTTAATTAAGTTAGATTGTTTTGTTCTGGGCAGGAGTTACATCAATCCAGTGATTTGCCATCTGGAGAGAGATCAGAAATGGGCTCAACTGTGACTGTCTTGCCTCTAAGACAGTGTTATGGGTCTCTGCTCCTTATTTCACGGGTTCAGTGATAGCCAAGGATGTCCTTGTAACAATGACTGAGGGAAGGCAGCATTGCCTTAATGGAAATGTAAAACAGTGATTCCACCTGCAGCCTCAGGTGGATGTGAAATATTCCATGGTGCCTAAACAAGGGAAACAGAAAATAAATCAAAAATGAAAGTAAACAAAGAATGGAAACAATTCCTTTCTTTGTACCCTAGTCTCCAATTAACACAGTAGGAAAACAAAACATGAACTGATCAACCCTTCCTTCATTTTTTGAACACATTTATCAATTCAGCATGGCTGACAAAGTAGACTACAATTCACTGGCTCCCAAAGCAGTCGCTATGTGAACTGTTTACCAATGTTTAACACATATGTCAGTCTTATTGATTAACAGAATTTTATCCCAATCACACATCGAGAAATGGTTCCTTCCTGATCCCTCAAAGTTCTGAGTGGATTTTGACAAGTTGGTGTTACCTGTTGAGGTATATCTAATTTCCCAGAACATGGAATGAACTTGGTTTACTCTGATTTGTTGATTTCTGTCATTTTTACCTTGAATGATTCTTCCTACTCTGAATTTGTCAGCATATAACAGATTACGTTTTAATGAATCAGCCACTGCCTTTCAATTCCTTAAATTTGGCTTGGGAAATATACACCATTGGCAGAATCTTACAGAGCCCTGACTGATGTCAGTTATGGCGAGAATTCTGGGACACTCACATGAGATGTTGGGAAAGGTCATGTTTTGGATGAAGCCAGACCACTCAAAACATTCTTAAGCAGTCAGCCCCAGACCATAACTTTGCAATTTGTTTCAGTAAGTGTACAGTGAAAATTACCCAGAGTAAGTTAGCTAGGTCGACTACTAGACTTTAAAACAGACAAAAATCTATTCACAAAATTACACAACGAAACACAAAGAACCCCTACAGAACTCACCCTATCCAACCAGACTAAATTATGCTCTTCCGAATATACACAATAGTCCCAGTTAAAAACCAGTAATAATGGAACACAAGCTTACAGGTTGAAGTTGAAGGGCAAAAAGAGAGAGAGTTTCCACACAACTCCCTGTTGAATGTCCCAGTTCAACTCTGAACTAAAACTGCTCAGCTCAGCTAGAGAGCTGACCACTCCCCTTTCATTATACAGGTCACTTCTGAAACATGACCACCTTACCCTGAAGCCTCATCTGGTTATATAATAACAAAAGGCCTCTCAAAATCCTTTTTTATCTCTGTACCAAACCAGACTAATTGGAGCCCGGCCTGATTTATTGCCCCTCTGAAAAAGGTCAAGCTCTCCTTGAGCCAAGAACAGCTTTTTTTTAAAAAAGGACTAGCTTTGTATCATCTCCTCCCTTAAAAAGAAACCATCAATACCAAAAGATGGCTTCATTTTCAACCCTTTAAAACCCAGTTAGTACTCTAAACACACATATACACTATGCTGACAATACACGTACAAACGTGCACCACCACATGCACATTCAGGCTGTGGTACACCCACTACCGAATGCCTCCATATCTCATTTGAGACTCAATAACGCATCGGAAATCGTGTTTTCACAACCTGCCACATGCACAATTGTCTAACTGAATGGCTGCAGCAACAAGCTCCATCTAAACAGTCTGGCATTTTTGTCCCTAAATTTTTCCACAAGCATCAATGCGTTATAATCAGTGTTAACAATTGTCTCAGATGCATTGCTGGTCATAGAAATACTGTAACATTTTAATGCCAAAACAAGCTTAAAGTCTCTTTCTCCACCATTGATATTTCTGTTGCTAAACGTTCAACTTCCTGGAAAAATACCCGATGGATCTTTCTATTTCTTTGTCATCCTCCTGCAGGAGCACCGCACTGACACCCTCAACACTGACATCGACAGCCATCTTGAAAGGCTTTGGGTAATCCGGTGTGGCTAATACTGGGGCAATGGTTAGCACAGTGTTGAGGCTGTCAAATGCCTTTTGACAGTCCAATGTCCACTGAAACTTCTTGCCCTTTTTTAACAATTCATTGAGTGGAGCTGCCACATGGCTGAAGTTCGGCACAAACTTTTGGTAAAACCCTCTCAACCCCAGGAACTGGAGTACTGCTTTTTTTGTCGACGGTGTGGGATATTCCCCAATTGATTTTGTTCTGGCATCTTGTGGGTCCATTTGTCCATGTGCAATAACATAGCCAGGAAGTTAACTTGGCCTTTGGCAAATTCTCTTTTAGTTTAGCCTGCCTTCCAAAGTCAATTGAACAATTCCAATAAATGCTGTAAATGTTTCTTCCATGAGTGACTAAACATCACCAGGTCATCAATATACACCACATGTTGGGTAATCCAACATTGACCTTATTAGTTAGTCTCTGAAATATGGCTGGAGCGTATTCCATACCAAATGGCATGGTTTTGAATTAATATAGTCCATTTGGTGTTATGAAAGCCAAAATTGCCTTTGCTCTCTCTGACAGAGGTACTTGCCAGTAGCCTCTGAGCAAGACCAACTTAGAAATGTAAGTTGCTTGCCCCACTGTTTTGACACAGTCCTCCAACTGTGGATACAGATATGCATCTGTCTTTGTAACGGCATTGACTTTGGATAGTCCACACCATAACCATTGGGTACCATGACTGTAGGTGAGCTCCAGTCACTGCAACTCACTTTGATTATGTAATTGTTGAACATACGCTCTATCTCATTCTGAGCTTGTGCCAACTTTAGAGAGTTACGCCTATAGAATGCTGTTTAATCAGAACCGCATCTCCTTCATCTACATCATGCACAATTTGGTTAGTACTTCCCAGTTTATTTCCGCATAGCTCCCCATGTGATAGCAATAACTTTTTCAGGTCATATCGATTTTCTTGTGGAAGGTAACTCAATAATTTATCACAATTTTTTACAACTTGCTCATTGTGCAATTTGATTTGAGGAATGTCCAATTCAGAATCCTCTGAATTTGGTTCTTCCTTCTGTGCTGTTGTCCATCTGATGAAGGAGTGTCACTCCAAAAGCTAGTGCTTCCAATTAAACCTGTTGGACTATAACCTAGTGTTGTGTGATTTTTAACTTACTCCTCTTGCTTCCTTCCCTATCAAAATACCTTTTGAGCATATTCACATGACACACTCTGTGAGATTTCTTCCTGTCTGGAGTTCTTATCAACTAGGAGAAAGTGAGGACTGCAGATGCTGGAGATCAGAGCTGAAAAATGTGTTGCTGGAAAAGCGCAGCAGGTCAGGCAGCATCAAAGGAGCAGGAGAATCGACGTTTCGGGCATCAGCCCTTCTTCAGGAATGAGGAAAGTGTGTCCAGTAGGCTAAGATAAAAGGGAGGAGGAGCTTGGGGGAGGGGCGTTGGGAATGCAACAGGTGGAAGGAGGTTAAGGTGAGGGTGATAGACTGGAGAGGGGGTGGGGGCGGAGAGGTCGGGAAGAAGATTGCAGGTCAAGATGGCGGTGCTGAGTCCGAAGGTTGGGACTGAGATAAGGTGGGGGGAGGGGAAATGAGGAAGCTGGAGAAATCTGTATTCATCCCTTGTGGTTGGAGGGTTCCTAGGCGGAAGATGAGACGCTCTTCCTCCAGGCGTCGTGTTGCCATGGTTTGGCGATGGAGGAAGCCAAGGACCTGCATGTCCTTGGCGGAGTGGGAGGGGGGGTTAAAGTGTTCCACCACGGGGTGGTTGGGTTGGGTTATGCCCGAAACGTCAATTCTCCTGCTCCTTGGATGCTGCCTGACCTGCTGCGCTTTTCCAGCAATACATTTTTCAGCACCTTATCAAGTAGTTCACCTCACTCAATTTCTTCTCAATTTGATAAAGTCCACGAAACCTGGCTTTTAAAAACTCACCTGTTACTGGAAGTAACACCAATACTTTATCCCCAGTTGCAAAATTGTGAATTTGTGATTTCTTATTTATTTCCTGTTTCATTGTACGCTGTGATACTTTTAAATGCTGTCCGGCCAACTCCCCAGCTCTATTTAATCTTTCTCTAAAACTTGACACATCGTCCAAATGGGTGGTCTGTGAATTCTGACTTATTAATTCTTCCTTAATCAATTTTAACAGTTCTCTTACGTCATGCCCAAAAATGAATTCAAATGGACTGAATATGGTCAATTCATTTAGTGCATCTCTGATCGCAAAAAGTTCAAACAGAATTCCCTTATCCTAATCATCTGGATAATCCTGACCATAAGCCCTCAACATGATCTTCAGTGCTTGATGCTATCTCTCTAATGCTCCCTGTGATTTGGGATGTTACGCAGTTGATTTGAAATGCTTTATTCCCAAGCTATCCATAACCTCCTTGAATAGTTTGGATGTGAAGCTTGATCCTTGATCTGACTGGATCTCTACTGGTAGTCCGTATCGAGTGAAAAATTGAAATAATTCTTCTATAACCCTTTTAGCTCTGATATTGTGTAATGGGATTGCCTCTGGAAATCTAGTCGACACATAATGTTAATAAATATTTATTCCCACTTTTTGTTTGAGGTAGGGGATCTACAGAATCAATCAAGACTCTTGTGAAAGGTTCCTCAAATGGTGGAATAGGTATTGAAGGTGCAGGTTTTATTACTACCCGTGGTTTTCCAACTAGCTGAATTGTATGTCATGTCTGACAAAATTCAACTACATCGCTGTGTACTCCCGGCCAATAAAAATGTCTTTGTATTTTAGCCTGTGTTTTCCTCACCCCAAAATGATCTCCAAGTGATAGCTCATGCACCACTCATAGCACGTCCTTTCGATATCCAACAGGCAAAACAATTTGATGAATCTCTGCCCATTTCTCATCAGCTTGACTGTGTGATGGTCTCCATTTCCTCATTAAGACATCATTTAGTAAGTAATAACACACAGGAATACATTCACTTTCTTTCTTTGTTAATGCCTTTTGATGTAACTGTTTTAATTCCTCATCTTTTTAATTCAATCAGCTTAGCAGAGCTAAAGATACTTGCATGTTTACATATTTTCTCTTTCTCTGTTTCACTTATCTGATCAAAGAAAGTTTCAGATAACACTGTGTCAGCTTCCATATCTGAGCCCTTAGATCTCCCCTGCTTCAGCTTGTGCCTCTGTGATCCTGTGATCACACAATCAGGGAAAGTTCCTGGCTAAACCTTCTCCAGGTCTTCAGTTGCCTGCATCTCCACTGGCTTTTCAACCAGAGTATGCGCATACCTACTGGTGAATTAGCTACATCATTTGCAAGGACAAATTGCATTCCTGGAGCTGAGAATTTGTCCAGTACTCCTATCACAAAGTCTCCACTCTTCTATGGGCTCTCTAGCCTCACTTTAATAACTGAGCAATTCTTGTCTCACCACGAATTCCTGTTACCAGTACCTTTTCTGACAATAGTCCCTCAGGAGTACACATCTCCTCATCCTTCAGCATCACAGACTGAGAGGATCCTGTGTCCCTTAATATTATAACCTCCTTACCCACTACTCCTGGCCTATGTGAATAAACCTTACCCTTGCATGTATATTTGTTTAAACAGATCTGGCACTTCCTCCTTAACCAACCTCTGATCATTTTGTACACTCTGAGGCAGTTGTCTAACCTCCCTTGTGCTTGTCCAAAAATCTTCTGGGCTTGTTTTGCTTTCCTACATCTGGCTTTTTCCTCGCCCACCAATACTGTGATTTTGTGTGGCCCACTTTAGTACAATGAAAACACCAGAGCTTTTTTAACTTCTTTGCCCCCTTAAGGGCTTTTTTTCAACCCTGTGATGAGTTATCCTTATGATCTTCACTGCGATCAATCTTTCCCTTTCCACGTGACGATTTCTCTTTGCCCCAATTTCCATCCCTCATGAATTGGAATTGATTCTGGAAGCTGAACCGTATTTTATGGACCAGCTCATAATCTCAGCCACTTCAGCTGCTAACTTGCTGTTTTAACTCTCTGCTCTTCCACATGAGTTCGCACTGCTTCAGGCAGTGAATGCTTGAATTCCTCCAAAATAATTGCCTCTCTAAGGGCATCATAGGTTTGTGTGATTTTTAAAGTTCTTATCCATCTATCAAAATTACTCTGTTTGATCCTTTCAAACTCAATATAGGTTTGTCCAGGGTCCCTCCTTAGATTCCTGAAACATTGTCTATAGGCTTCTGATACAAGCTCACAAGCGCTTAAATGGCTTTTCTCAACTCCCCATACTGCCCTGATACCTCCTCTGATAGGGATGTGAATACCTCACTAGCCCTATCTACAAGTTTTGTTTGGGATCAACAAAACCCACATTGCCACTGGCAACTGCATTTGTTTAGCCACCTTTTCAAATGAGATGAAAAAGACTTCCACATCCTTCTCATCATGCTTGAACATAGTTAAACAGTTTCTCACTAGGCTGCTGACTACCAGGGACTTGCTCATGCTCACTCTCCTCCTCACTAAGCCTAACTTCAGCCTTTATCTCCAGCCTTTACGCTGACTTTCCTTTTTAAGTATCAAGTTTTGAAGTTCAAAAGCTCTCTCTTTTTCCCTCTCTTCTGCTTTTAATCGTAACTCAAACAGTTTCATTTCTGCTGCCCTTTCCTTATCTCTCACCTCTAACTCAAACTGCTTCATTTGCAATTGAGTTCTTGCCATCTCTATACATTCTGATGTTTTCTCCAGCAAGTTTAAATGCTGAGCTACTGCTGCACTTATCTGTCCTTTCCTTAGAGAAGCAGGCATGTCCAATTCCAGCTTCTCTGCTAATTCTTGCAACTTGGTCTTAATCACTTTTTGCAAAACATCCAAAGTCACCGCATCCACATCCAGAAAACTTCTAGTGACTGAAAGAACCATTCCTATCCCAAGCTTTGTCTACCCAACAAAACCAACACCCAAAATAAAGATACTAGCACCTACCACTCACTGTTTAAAATACCGCAAAAAGCCCCCAAACTGTTATGGACTAGGCCAGACCACTCAAAACATTCTTAAACAGACAGCCCCAGACCATAACTTTGCAATTTGTTTCAGTAAGTGTACAGTGAAAATTACTCGGATTAAGTTAGCTACATTGACTACTATATTTTGAAACAGACAAAAATTTATTCACAGAATTACACAATGAAACACAAAGAACAGAATAAAGAACCCCTACAGAACTCAACCTATCCAACTAGATTAAATTATGCTGTTCCAAATCTACACAACAGTCCCAATAAGCAAAGTCCCTTTAAGACAGTATAAATGGAACACCTGCTTATTGGTTGAAGTTGAAGGGCAGAAAAAAGAGAGAGTTTCCACACAGCTCCCTGTTGAACTTCCCAGTTCAAGACTGAACTAAAACTGCTCAACTCAGCTAGAGAGCTGACCACTCCCCTTTCATTATACAGGTCACTTCTAAAATATGACCACTTTGGGCAGAAATCTCATCTGTTTACAAAAAAACAAAGGGCCTCTCAAAACCCTTTTCATCTCTGTCCCAAACCAGGCTGTTCTGAGCCCGGCCTGGTTTATTACACCTCTGAAGATAATCAAGGACAGAGTCTCCTTGAGCCAAGGAACAGCTTATAGAAAAAAAACCAGGACTAGCTTTGTGACAGTCAGTCTTGACATTGAGTGAAGAGTTTGATTTATTGTTGTCATATGTACTGAGATTCAGTGAAAAGTGCATCAGATTAGCAGAACTTAGTGTAGAATACGGCCGCAGAAAAAGTCCAGAGAGAGAGAGAGAGAGAGAGAGATTTGAGAGGTCCATTTAAAAGTCTGAGAACATGGGGAAGGAGCTCTATTTGAAACTGTTCATATGTGTATTCAGAGAACTGCATTCTCCAATGAGTTTGTGGGTGTCAAGACAGGGTTCTCACTGGGCAGCTGCCTATTAAAAGGGAATTTTACTTGTTAACAGCCTCATTAACACCTCACCTCTCCTCTTTAATATGTAACATCCTATTCATCCATCTGCTGCGATGAAGCTAGACGTTGACAATTCCTGATATGGAAGTCTGAGCGTGACTTGTGCCTTCTGGCTGCCATTTTGGACAGTTGGTAACAATGTCTCAGGGCATGCTCCAGGGCACCAGCCATACATACATCTCATTCATGGACACTGGCATCCAGCCTCTCAGGGCCTGCATGTTACCTTGCTGATCTACTTACAGTACGCTTCACATTTTAATGCTGCACCTTGGGACGCACCTAACATTGTAACAATGCCTCAATGCAGCTACACTGTGTGAGTACAGGGACAGGTTTCCAGCTCCCACACTGGAGAAAACTGCATTTCAGGCCTGTTGGCTCACTGTCAGCACTTTGAGCCTACCTCACAATATTCATGCCTCACGTTGCCTTGTAGTTTTGTGATTTGCTGCTTCAAACAGAAGTATCAGGCTCTTACTTTTACTGTCTCGCCTTCCCATTTATCACAGACACAGAGCCAGGTTTGTCACAGTTGTCACGTTTCAGTCAGGAGTCCCTGGCACAGTAACTCAAGGGCAGTCTGTTATACGAGTCCAGGAGTTCAGCCATGGTCAGTCAGAAGCAGGACCCATGTCTCGTAAGGGGTGAGCAGTGAAATGATAGAGAAACCTGTATTTTGTTTCCAACAATGTGTACTATTTTCGCCTGGAATAAGAGAAAGGGAGGGATTGAGTGGGGAGGGGGAGCAGGCTGTTACAGTTGACGCACATGTAGTGAGACAGTGATGAGGAGCCCTGAGTGAGTGAGTAGGCAAGACAAAGGTCATGCAGGGTTGCTGGTGTCAGATACTAGACAGTAAGTGAGGGAAAATATTGCAGGCTACAGTGAGAGCGGTAGAGCATGAGCCTTGTTGAGAGCAGCAGAGATAGAGTGAACGAGAGGTTGCAGAGACAAAATGGTATTGGTTACCCTGGCAGAGTGAAGCAGATGCCAGCCTCTTCTACCTCCAGTAGTGGTCATTCCTTCACATGGCTGAGACCACACTGACCCAGGCAGCAATCTTGGCCCAGGCTCATCGAAGCTGGTCTTCCATAGATTTTCATGTATTGTCCTGAGGCATGCAGGAACGTGAATACAGTGTAGCATCTTATAAGAACATCAACAAGGCTGTTGTTAAAATGATTCAAGCTCAACACAAGATCAATAAATTGAGAATTAGATACTTCCATGCATAAAAACTGAGTGCAAGTACATAATGAACTTGCAGTACATTGATGAAACAATATTGTTTGCAGAATCGGAAAAATCCCCCAAAAAAGAATAGGATGGTTCGAATATGGATTGAATACAAACACCTAAAAGTCAAAACAAAAGTCATTAGAAAGAAAACGTCAGAAGAAATTGGGGTGAAGTTTGAAGCAAATTATATCACACTGGAAGAAAAAGATTAAAATGTCTCTTACAGACAAATTATAGCAGAGGATACCAGATGTAATACAGACATTAGAACAAGGATTTTTACAGCTAGAAGTAATTTTGTGAAGCCAAAATGTGCATTGACATTAAAAGAATTCAAACTTGTAAAAGGAGAAAGTTCCAACAAATGGTCTAATACAGAACAAATACCTGAAAAAAATTCACTTTATTTATATGTAAACACATACAAGACTGAATCTAGTCACGTTTTGACTGAGTGTCAATGTAATTGAGTTTCATGGGGGGTTTCATGCTGTGAGGCCCAGGGTGGTATTTTGCAGAATATCCCAAAAGCACCTCATTATCTACCTACACCAGCCCACAGGAGCTTGGAAGGCCTGCTGGGTAAGATAATGCAGAGGATAACCAATCTCTTCCCCAGGGCTAATGATTGAGGTCACAACACCAGAATGGTAGAATCGAGCTAGCACTCAAGGAGAGTGTTGCTATTGTGAGATGCCATATGTAAGTAGATATTCTCCTAGAAATCTCACTGGGCCTGACAGCAATAAGCCTCCAAGAAACTCAATTAAATTGCCATTTAGCAAAACATGATAAAATTTGGACTCATATGCATTTACATACAAACAAATTGAAATTTACTCTTTCAGGTTTTTATTCTGTATTAGGCCACAAGCTTTCTCCTTGTTACTGGTTTGAATTTTCTTTATGTTAACATAGCTTTCAGCTTCACAAAATTGTTTCTGGCTGTCAGAATCCTTATTGTAATGTCTGTATTACATCTGCCATCTTCTGCTATCATTTGTCATAAAGAGACATTTTTCTCTTTTTATTCCAGTGTGATGCCATCTGCTTGAAGCTTCACTGGAGCTTCTTCTGATGTTTTCTTATGGACTGCCACTGTTTTGACTTTTTGGTATTTGTACTCAATCCACTTTCTAAACATGCAATTTTTTTTGGACTTCTTCTGATTCTGCCGTCTTCAAGATACCACAAATTCATTATGTGCTTATCCAATTTGTACACTTTGAAGTAAATCTAATTCTTTGTGCATTTGTTTTATGCACGGCTTCCATAATTTTAACAACAGTACACAGCCCTCCTTAGAAGTTATTACATTCTATCCACTTTCCCATGTGCATCAGAAACCTAGGTCGTACGTGAAGATCGATGAAAGACAATCACAGCCTTTGAAATGCAGATGCTGAATTATATGTTGAAAAAAATACAATCATAAATGAAGATGTTCTTGAAGTTCCAACAGTAAAAACAAATCTAAAAGTGACAAACAGAAATGAAAATGTCAGAGCTCAGAGCTAAGAAGTGACAGTGATCTCTTCTAGAGGGTAGGAGAAAGAGGGGTTAACTAGTTGGTTGAAGGATGCCAGAGTGGTTGCAGATGGGCTACAGAGCATGTGAGAGAATGTCAGAAGATATATGAGCATAATAGCAGACTTACCAGCAGGAGGAGCTACAAGTAGACATTAGACCACTTCATATAATGCCATAAACACTGCTGCAGTCCCTCCAGTGCAGAGCTGACAGAGTGCTGCACTGTCAATATTGCAATAAACCGTGACCTCATCTGTTTTCTCAGGACAATGAAGAATGATATTTATCCTACAATCAGCAACACTAAATAAAACTACAAACAATTTGGTAACATATGCCATTGTTATCTGTGGGATCATTATTTGTACATTACACTAGTGATTATTATTCAAACACATTGCATTGGCTGAAAAACACTTTGAGATGTCCTGAGTTGAAAGACATTATATAAAATGCAAATTTTTGTTTCCATTTCTTTTTTTAGTCCATGTACCTAAATCAGTGACCAATGATTGAAAGAATATGTTAAATCTATTTTATTATTGTACTGCCTGTTCACGCCAATGGGATGGAAACGACACAATTGATATTTTGGTCAATTAACTGCTTGCGGTTTGTTAATGTTTCATTAGAACATTGATGCTACCTGAGCAATACTTAGTTCCTTTCAAGGTTTAAATCCATTAAGCTTATTGCTCTTTTGACAGCAGTGCATTTGCTGCTCTTTACAAAACTTTAGCAGTTTTTTGTTGTTTCTGCTACAGAGTATGTCTGCAAGAATAATGAAATGTCAAGATTTCAAACATGCAAGTTCATCTTCCTAACATTTGATTTTGGATTTCAATCCAAAAACTGGAATCATCAATCCATTTTCTAGGTCCCTTCTGAAAGAAACACATCATGCAAAAAAGTACTGTTACCTCAAATTAAATTTGCATCCTCTAAATCCTTCCACACAAAAAAGTCATAAAAGTGTATTTAAGATAATATCTTAACTGCGTAACATAGTCACTATTAGCCAAGTGTAGGAGTATAATGTGATAAATCAGCTTTACTCTGAAGCCTGGGCTGAACTGAAGGACATTTCTGTGATTTGTCAGTTCTCTGTCATGGTGACATGACACATCCTTCATTTCCTGTCAGGATTTAGTCCATCCAAATCTCAATATAAAATTAGTCACAGTGATAATATCCTGTCATCAGCCCACACACGTTTCAGCTGAAATAACCGAGTCAAATGGCAAAAAAGAAGTTTTAAAGTGGATCATTACATGGTAATCACATCTACTGTGGTAAAATGTCTCATTATAAATTTACAAACCACAAAGAAATTCACAATGAAATGTTAGACTGAGATAGATGCCACAACCGTTTTGATTTCACTCCATCCCATTGCATTTGTAATATCCACATAAAACAACAAACAAATCCTCCAGATATATTTATTTAAACAAATATGCATAATATTTGTAAATTGAATAAGACATGTATGTAGCAGGGTCAGCTAGTGTAGCTTCATGCTGATTCACTCAAAAACAAAACTGACAATGTCTGCATATTCTTATACATGTTTATAATACTCAGACAGCAAGGCAGATCATTCTAGATCTGGAAATTCAGGGATTTCTTTGGGAATATCCTATCCAGTTGCTTAAATTAGGCTCAATGTATATTCAGATCAGACAGTCATACCCCAGAGCATTGTACAAACAGCAAAACTTCGATATGACAAGCGTGCATTATTTTAATTGTAATCTTTAAGTAAAATAAGGAAGTGTTGCAGTTATATATATATGATTAACAGATGTCCAAAGTGTATTAAAGCCAGGGAAGTACTTTTCTAAGTGGTAGTTGCTGTTTGAATGCGGGAAATACAGCAATTAATATACAAGATACCATAAATAGATCCCACAATCTGTTAATGTGATGTTAATTGAGAGATAAATACCCCTAGGACACCAGGGATAATTCCCGTGTTCTTCATGGAAATTGTTAGAGTTACTCAAGAGAGCAGAAAATGACATCTGTAACAAAGCAGTACTCTATTCCCTCAGTACTACACAAGAGATTCAGCTGAAGTCATTGTGCTGAACTGCTGGAGTGGAAAATAGACCCACACTATTCTGTGGCTCAAAGGCAAGTGGACCTTTAACACTGCAGGCAGGGAGTCTAGGTTCTAGATTTTCACTCGCTCGTGGACATGGCTGGCCAGCATTTATTGCCTGGCTGCTAGATCAAATTGCAGTATGTATCAACAACACTTCTTGCAGAGCTGCTCACTCACTGGTGGTGAATTACCCTCCTCTCAGGATTAAAGGTCAACACGATCACAAATTTAGACAGGACAATGCATACTTATTGTACATACTTCAAAGAAGTACAGCGTAATGTAACGGACTAACTGCATTTCATAATGTAAGTGTTTGCTATTGCAAACCTGTTGCTTGGTCCTGAGATCTGCTGACCTCTCTATCTTTAGCATGTAGAGGAACAAGCTATTTCAGATGCATGGGTATATAAAGGCCGGTAATACCACAACCTAGATGTTGTGACATAGATGAAGCTTTGATATTGGAATTGTCCAACCACCACATTCAAATCCTGGAAGGTAGCTCCAACTGAAAACAGACAATGACCTACTCAGGATTTGGGTGCATTTTTAACCTCATCATTGTGTTGTCTGTTGCCCAGCAGCAGCAACATGTTAAGAAGATCTCTCAAGCCTGAAAAAGCTCAGATAAATTAAGCTTCTTGTGGGTCATCATGAGAAGGAGAAGTCCCTCCTCTTCAGGCTTCACATGGAAACTTTTGATCTCCCCAGGTACTGCCTTCAGCTATAGCCTGGGGCGGTGATGGTCAAGTGTTATTATCGTTGGACTGTTAATCCAGAGAGCCAGGTCATGTCTGGGGACCTTGGTTTGAATCCTGCCATGGAGCATTGTGGAATTTGAATCCAATAATAAAAGAAATCTGCAATTAAGAGTGTAATGAAGACCATGAATCCATTACTGATTGTTGGGAAAAATGTCCTTCAGAGAAGGAAACGACCACCCTTATTTGGTCTGGACTGCATGTGACCCTAGACCCACAGCAATGTGGTTGACTCTACTGCTGTCTGGGCAATTAGGAATGGGCAATAAATGCTGGTCTGGCCAGTGATCATACATCCCATGAATGTATAAAAAAAATTCACAAATTTTACTCTTCCAGACTACCATTATGCCTTTTACCCCTTCCTGATTGTGTCTTGAGATTTCTGTCTGTCTCTCTGACCGCAAGAGATCGCTCCCACAGAGTCCCAGTTAAAACCTCTTTCAACTAAATTTCCATTCCCATTCACCAGCTCCCAGTGTCGTTCTGGTCAGGTGCTGGGCTGAGAGTATAAATGTACTTATTTAAATGAGGCTCTATTGTTAAGATAATCTGCACCTTTTACCCTACGATGTACTTCAGTCTTGATTTCAGATAAGCACTCTGTGATTTACTGGGTGTGATGAGTGATCAACTTACTGTGAGACATAATCAAATTATGTATAATTGTATGTTGTGAGCTACAGCACAAGCAAAATGGATTGAGATGATATCTTACAGATTTACCATAGTTTCCTTGCAAGTATAAAAGTAAAGAAGCTTTCACCTCAGTTTTTGTCAATGAATGAGGGTCTTTATCTCAGAGATTAAATGGAAATGGTTGAACACAAACTTTTGTTCTTCTCCTATCATTGATATATTAATATGAAGTACAATTAAGAATCAAGTTAGCAAATATTAGGTAACGTGGAATCTTTGATTAGTTGAGCTAATATGCTTATTGGTGTTTCTAGAAGCTCAGATCAGCATTAAAATATATTCAATATATATCCTTGTGTTTTGCTGCTATGTATTTGAGACATTGACATGCTTTAATGCAAGGAATATTCAAAGAACATGATCTCATACAAAGAAAATGGCCTCCAGCAATTTTATTTTAATGAATTTTATGTAATTTTAATTTGCTAATGATTCAAAGAAGTCCACAATAAAATAAAAGGCTTCTAAAAGACATCAAGAGAATTCCATAATAATGACACTCAAGCAAAACTTTGGAAGTGGCCTTTGCAAATGAATTAAATGTGGAAAATATTTAATGCCTAGATGTCTGGTAGTTTATCCTGTGATGCACAAAACACCTATTTATAATGCAGGAGTATGATTCCAATTACTGACTGTATTTGTGTATTTTACTTCAAACTTAAATGAAGCATTTAAAACCTTTTGTTTTTGCTTTATTCACTTTTCAGACATTCCTCTGTTTAGATCTATCAATTTATTTCTCCATTATTTCTAGACCATGTCCAACTGATTGTCTACCTATTATTTTCTGAGTTTCAACTTTGCACTAACTTGTTTTTCATGCCTCTGGTCCAAAACAGACCAGTAGGTTAGTAGCTAAGGAATGTGTACCTTCAGACATGTGTCCCTAATGCACACCCCTCCTTGTGGAAGCGGCATCATCCAAACAGATGTGACGGAGATGGAGAAACTGGGAGAATGGAATGGAGTCTTTACAGGAAACGGGGTGTAAAGATGTTTAGTCAAGGTAACTGTTGGAGTCAGTAGGTTTATAATGGGCTTGTATTTCCAGCATCTGCAGTTCTTTGTTTTTGACCTTAACTCTGTGCCCTGTTTTTCTCGATCCTTCCATCAAGCATACAGCATTTCTCTAACTACTGTGTTCAGACCTTTCATGGTATTGAACAAGTCCAATAAATCCTCTCTCAAATGTCTCTTCTTCAAGAAAAACAGTCCTAACTCCTAGAATATATCTACATAACTGAAATTCCTCATTCCTAGAGCCATTCCCTGAATCGTTTTTGCACACTCTGTAATGCCATCCTATTTTAAAATGGAAATGTATTTTGCACAATAGTGATAATGAACTAATCTGTTTGCTGATGGGACATGGGGCCTTAGTTATGTCATATTTTATAGTAGTAGTACATAAGACGAGTAGATGCCAATGTTGAAATGTATATTTGTAACTGCAGAATGAATTTGTGTTACTTATAACACAATAATAAAAGCATATGCTACAACTGTTAGTGAACAGGGAGCATTAACAACAAAAAAGAAACCTTTGTTTTAATTTGCATTTACAAAGCATTTTTATATTGGGAAAGCACATCGTTGCTACTCCTGGAAGTGTTACAAACTAATATGAAGGAAGTTGAGGTAACAGTTTGCCAATGAACTTGCTGTTAAGAATGTTTTATAAAAGTTTGGAGGTAGCTGTTGGACTTAATTCCAGAATTTAGGACATAAGTAGTTGAAGGATGGGCACCAGAAGCGAGGGGTCGATTTCTGAGTAACTTAATAGCTCCTCGGGTAACTTGACTTTATTGAATTATTGGAGTACAGCATTTCAGCTTGAGTAACATCCAAATAAAGCCAGTCAAATTGAAGGAGCATCCAGTCAATGAAAGTGTGAGAACTTTTGGCCTCTGGAGAGGGAGATTGTCATTGGAGATTGAGCAAGACCTGGATCTGCAAGAATATACAATGATCCATCAAGCAAAAATGTGCCAGGCTAAGTGGGTGTGTAATTATGTATTGCTGATAATACAATAATGTTCTGCCAGGTGTCAACCACCAAAATGGTGCAGACAGTAGAAACTGGGACAGCAGGGTTCAATTTAGTTAAAAAAAAAGGTTTTTCAAATAATTATTAGACAGCTGCTAATGTCAGTTATATATGCTGTATTGGAGATTGGCAAAAAATATCTAGATTAAATGTTAATATAATATTTCAATGTGGAGATTCAAGCTCATGTAGATAAAGAGCTTGAATTGGTGAGGATTATAAGAAATACTGGATTAGTGGTGCTGGAAGAGCACAGCAGTTCAGGCAGCATCCAAGGATTGTAAGAAAGCCATGAATACACAAACAATCTCAGAGAGGTAATCAGTGACTCCCATCACCTAGAAGGATAAAGATTCTCTACACCAACATCTCACAGATGACCTTGTAGAAGTTTATAAAATACTAGAGACACAGACAGAGTTGATGGTAGTTGTCTATTCCCTTGGATGGGGGGATTTGAAGTCTAAGGGGCACATTTTAAGGAGGGAGCAGAGGGATTTTAAAAAAGACATGAGGGACAATTTTTTTACACAGAGGATGGTTTGCATGTGGAATGAACTTCCAAAAGTAGCAAGGGGTGAATGTGCTTACAATTACAATGTTTAAAAGACATTTGGAGAAGTACATGAATAGGTAAGGTTTGGAGGGATATGGGTCAGGAGCAGGCAGGAGGGAAAAGTTTAGTTTAAGATTATGGTCAGCATTGTCCAAAAGGTCTGTTTCCATGCTGTATGACTCTATGAACTATATATTAGAGATTAGAGTCCCTACAATATGGAAACAGGCCCTTCGTCCCAACAAGTCCATACTGGCCCTCCAAACAGTAACCCACCCAGACCCATTCCCCTACCCTATATTTATCCCTGACTAATGCACCTGACACTATGGGCAATTTAGCATGGCCAATTCACCTAACCTGCACATCTTTGGATTGAGGAAAGGAGAGCACCTGAAGGAAACCCACACAGACACGGAGAGAATGTGCAAACTCCACACAGGCAGTCACCCGAGGTTGGAATCAAACCTGGGTCCCTGGCACTGTGAGGCAACAGTGCTAACCACTAAGCCACTGTGCCATCCACATGTGTTGCCAATGAATCATAAAAAGTGATCTGTTTTGAAAGTGTGACTGGAATGTTCAGACTGTTGCAAATGATGAAAGACAGGTGAACTGTAAATGACCTGTTGAAAGGGAATGAGAGACTCAAGCAATAAGCTGCACCACCAAACAAGTGTAATGAGAAAACCATCCTCACAATAGTGATAACTTTGACCAACATTGAAGGTGAGGGCTTTCATTAGGGACACAAAATTCAGGATAACTATTATTGGAGCCTGGGCCAATGCCTTTAGCAGAAGC
Organism: Chiloscyllium punctatum; assembly: GCF_047496795.1. Lineage (NCBI taxonomy): Eukaryota > Metazoa > Chordata > Chondrichthyes > Orectolobiformes > Hemiscylliidae > Chiloscyllium > Chiloscyllium punctatum. The sequence continues at coordinate 17,311,539 of NC_092783.1, read as the reverse complement.
TATCTCACCTTACAGTGAGGGTGATCTGATTGGACTGGTCCTGATAAATGGTCTCCCTGCTGAGAGGAGCAGGAAATCAGAACAATAGACAACCCAGAAACAAACAAAAATCAGTCCAAAGAGCTACGTTTATAGATAAGGACCATAAACTATGCTGGTCAAGGCCTGAAGTCAGATTGCTGTCAGTAAATAGGCTACGGTTAAATCTGCTCACAAAATAGGCACCTCTAACTAGTAAATAATCCTGACATTTCCTGATCTGTTGTTGGAAGACAAATATAAACAGAATTGGAGTTATTGAATGTGCATGTGATACAAGTTAACTCAATACCTGCCGATTCTTTCTGTTGTAATACAAGATTCAAAATGTAAGGTCCACAAAATCAAGTTTAGAATTTTAAAAAAAATCAGCAATCATCAGGGTCGGGGTCGCGTTTGGTGGGTTGGAGGTTCATAATAAACATTGTCACAAATTAGTGAGTGCAACGGGAGTTAACAAAGACGCGTTGGTCTGCAATTTGGAGTCGCACCTGAAGTTTGGTTTCTCTGCACGGTTTTTCAACAGGGAGCATTGCACTGGTCTTTGTCAAAGCTAGCATCGCGACCGGCACTATACAGCTGCATTGAATTCTGATCTAGTTGTTACACTTTCTATTCTTTTTGTTTTGCAAGGAAAAGCGGAACCACAGGATTGAAATGAAGGGACGTCTCTTCAGGAGATAGAGGAGAGTGCCTGTTGTAACTTCACTGCAGAAGAACATGTTACACAGACACAATCCGAGCAAGTATAAGAAAGTAACCAATGTGTCCAATCGATGAAGCGATCAGCTGACTCAATGGCAAGTTTCTATTCTATTTGAAACCTTGCCCAGAATTCAAAATTGCAGTTAAGAGGTTCCCAGAGAGAGAGAGAGAGGCCACGCCTCAACATCCGCAATATAAATAAGAGATCTCCCCAAACACTCCCAGAAACATTCCGGAAGCCAGTAAGATTTCAGCAAGCGGTGGATCGTGCAAAGTAGCTGCTCGCCTGCCAATCGTTGACATCAATGTGCCTTTGGATGAAAGGGGAGGTTCCCTATGGGTGGCTTCACGCCGGCGAGTTGCAGATGTGCTCCGCGTTGGACTGAGCGGGTCCTTACCAGCTCCTGATCTCTTGTCCACTCCGCAAGAGGAAGGATGCCTTATAGGAGATGAGTGCCAACCGAGAGGACCATGTGATCCTGTGTCAAAAGGCCATCGGGCTGGTCAACGAACTGTGCACCAAGAACCTTCTGGAACATGAGAAGTGCCTGGAGTTTGTGTTTTCCTCCTCCAGTCAGCTCCCCAGTGTAACTGAGACAGGTAAAGTAAGGAAACAGCTGATCACACTTAACATTAATGAGAAAGAGAATCCTTTCAATAAGTTTGGACAATAAACCAAGCGCCTTTCATTAAACCAAACTAGCCAACTTAATTCCAACTCACCTAGAATAACATAATGATGGCGAAGGGCTCTATAAGATTTCTAACGTAGCTATGAGAAAGTATTGCACGTTCATCAATATCATCCATATGGTTACTTACAGTCCATAAATAGTATTTAACTGAAGTGTTCATCCCAGAATAAAAATTACGATCCGATTGTAAAGACAGTTCCCGAGGAAAGCCAACTGGCGAAACACTGAAGGGATTGTATTCTCTTTAGCATTCTAACTGTTCAGTACAGTCAAGGGAAGCAATGGCACTTTGCACTGCCTGAAATTGCAAGTTGTTCCCTGACAGTCTCTTGGCACTAGAGGGAAACAGTGACCGAGTTCACCCAGGGCAGCAGCAGCAGCCACTAGCTCTCCGAGAGACGCTGAAATCAGCCATCCTACTTCAACTGGCGGTGCTGGGAGAAGGAGCCAGGCATTAGATACTGCCTGTTCTCTCGGACACCTGACTGCACACTGCTGGAGGTGTTTGTTATTCAAAAACATGTTTTCCTTTCGATGAGAACCCAACCTTCGTGAGAACCGGCGATCATCAGTGAGCGCTAAGGTCTGTTTGTGAGTTGACTTTTGCAAAACAGAAATGCTGGTAGAGCAAGATTATTGAAATTTTAAGCCCGTGGGCTAGACCATGTTGCGTGTCCTCTCTGTAGAATGTGATTCCTAGATAGCCAAGCGAGTTGATTACATCAAGCTATAGATTGGAGTGTTCAGTCTCTCTGTCACATTCACTGTCCATTTCTTGTATCTATTCCAGTTATGAGGGGGTGCATCCATCAGCTTTCCGGCACATACTAGGCTAAGTTCCACAGCCTGCTTTAGAGCCCACAGGCGGCGTTTGGGTTACTCGAGAGAAGTCTGTTTTTCCGGCTGAGGTTCGGTTAACAGTTTGAACAGAAGCTGCAGGTGAAAGTTGGCGTTAAGGCAAGGTGTTTGGTGAAGTTGTCTTGCCATCCTGTTGATTCCGAGACTGTTGCCTGAGCATCCAAGTTGCGATTTGGGTCCCCCGGGGAGGAGGATCGCGGTCATAGTCCCTGCCATGCGGTTGTGCTGAGGAGCTGTCCAGTGCTGAATCTTCAATTACCTTCTGAGTCAGTCGGGATCTCGGCCGGTGTGAGAGGAACATTCCTCGCCATATTTCACAGGCTTTCTGAATTGTTCCTTTCAGATTTCTGTCTGCAGGTAGTAGTGGAACATTATTTTTTTTTAAAATGTTTTCCCTGAAATTTGTGTTGTTTCCGTGTGGGATGCAGTTGAGGAGATTTTAAGGTTCTATTTCAGGCTTTGAAGTGTTAATCTTGAATATTATCTTGTTACGGTTATTATTAGTCCAATTGGCTATGTCAGGCCAGGATCAATGTTAAGACTTGGGATTGTTTGCATTTGGTGTCTTGTGTGCTGTGAAGAGACCTCTCAGCTATGTTATGCAAGTTGAATTTACACGTTATTGCCTGGCAGCTTGAGAATGTGATTTGAGAGCAGGTGAGTAAACGAACCAGTGCCAAATCTTAAAAATTATATGGAAAAATGGTTTCTTTCCAGATGAGGTAAGTTGTGTGTTAGGTTGGAGTAAAGGCGCATTGTACGACTTCTTAAAACTAAACGCTTAAAACCCGCTTGTGATAAGTGGGTGCTGTCTCGCACACCACCCTTCGGGACAGGGTAGCTCAGGACTGTATGTGTACAGCAGCTGAATTTATAAGTTCAACGGTGAAGTTTTCTGGAAAGCAGAATGGGTTCATTTGCTAGACCTGTCCCATACTGTAACTTACGCCCTGCTGTTGTTAAGCTTACACTGAAAAGGTTAAAACATCTGAGCTTGAGACCGACTGGGGAAAGGTACTAATGATATCGGGAGGTATTGAATTCTTCTCACGGCTGTCATTCGAGAAAGCTCATGAATGGAGAGACGGCGAGATGCAGCCCCGTTGTAATTGTGAGGAGGCTATAGGTATCCAAAGGTGAGTCCGACCACTTCAATACAACCTTGCCATCTGCTGAAACATACACTGCAGTGAAATAGCAATTGGATCTGTTTAGATGTATTTTTTTTTCACTTGCCTATGTTCTTGTTGGCTTTGATGACTGTCTATTCCCGCCAATGTGTGTGTGGATAATGATTACGTTGTCTACCTGATGTTCCACCTAGCAGTTTAATTGTTACTGACTGTTGTTTTGCCTCTCTGACTCTTGCAACCTAATGTCCTCATCGGTGTTATTGAGCACGGAATTATTTGCTTCCTCAAGGCAGGACATGAAGTGGTTCAGTTTAAGTAATCGCTGCCAGGTTTCTGAGCAGAACTGTACACACACACTGGCACACACATACAGGCACACACAGAAACACACACACACACACACAGGCACACACAAGCAGACAGGCACTCAAACACAGGCACAGATGCACTTACACACACAGACACACACACAGAGACACAGAGACTCACATTCATACATGCACAGAGGCACTCACACACACAGAAGCACACAGATACACACGGGCACTCTCGTACACACACACTCACTCACACGCACACACCCACAGGCTCACACACACTCACGTACACACACACACACTCACACACACGCACACACACCCTCAGGCTCACACACACACACACAGGCACACACACAGAGACACAGAGACTCACATTCATACACGCACAGAGGCACTGATACACACAGAGAAGCACACACATACACACAGGCACTCACGTACACACACACACACGCACACACACCCACAGGCTCACACACACACACACACACAGGCACTCACGTACACACACACACTCACACACACGCACACACACCCACAGGCTCACACACACAGGCACACACACAGAGACACAGAGACTCACATTCATACACGCACAGAGGCACTGATACACACAGAGAAGCACACACATACACACAGGCACTCACGTACACACACACACACACACGCACACACACCCACAGGCCTTTCCCCGGAGATTATGCTTCTTTGATAAGAAGGTATTCGGCTGCAGTTTACACAGTGGGTTGTGTAGTGATCGAAACACAGAGGCTTCAATAGTGTTCACTGTGGAATGGTCTTTCGTGTGCTCTTTGATCGCAAGAGTTAAACATCAACGCTTTCGAATACAAGGGTTGGAAAGAAGCAGCAGCGGGAACTGAAACCTGAAAATCATTGGATGGTGCAAGGGGTAATTACAATTTTAATGAGCATCTTACTCTATCAATTTATTTTGCCGGCTCAGGGACGTGTTTCCCTTCCATCACTGGTTGCCTTATCTTTTCAAAGTATGAAGGCATTTGTCATAATTTTTAATGAGATTTGTATTTTTTGGCATTTGGCATCTATGCCTCTATATTTTCTTGTTAAAACGAGGGTCTGTGTTCACATGGACCGGTCACAAAATGCACCAAATATGCAGAATACTGGTACCCTAAATCTAGGTTAGAACAATAGTCACATCAGCCAATTGACTGTGTACGCTTTAGAACATCCAATTTTGTGAAACCAATCGATTACTTACTTTGGACATTACATATTGGCGATATTCCCTCCAGGGTTGGGATTTCATTCAGTAAGGTGCACTCCAGCTGATCCTGTCAGGAATCCAAGGGATTAGTTACACAACAGGGAGAGGAAAATTGACATGGAAATAGAAACTGCTGCTCATACTCAACAGGTCAGGCAGCATCTAGGGAGTAGGAAACAGGACAGAAACAAGTGCATGACAGATGTGCCAGGTTCTCAGCAAGTGCATGGGAGGGTGAGGAGAGAGGAGGAAATACAAGGGGGGGGGGGGGGAGGTGGTGGTAAGTATGTGATTGGCAGAAGACAGAAATGATTCAATAACAAACAAATGATGGTGTGAGACTACAAGTGGTGGCAATTGAAGCAGAAGCAAGAAGCTGGGTCTAGAAGAATTGTTACTAGTAATAGCAAAGTTATCATCACCTGTACTACCTGAAAAGGAAAGGTTATATCTAAAAGCGTTAAAACTATTAGTTTTGCTGTGAATTTCTGCTATTAGGCTTTTTAATGATTTAATCCAATTCTATTAATGGATATTAATGGTTAACTATCATCTAACTAGTGACCTGTTTAGTTGGTTCTTCAATTGCTTTGGTAAACACATAGTTAGTCAGATATCTTTTACTTTCTGGACTATCCAGTCAAATACCCCAACTCTGCGTCTGGCAAGTACCTTATGATAAAGCATTGGTCACAGTTGAAAGTACAAGTAACAAAAAACACACACTCTATTTGTTAATCATTATGTGATTGTTTCAAAGTAAAACTACTTATTGACCACATTTAAAAACTTTCAAGTTTGAAATACATATGCTTCATTCAAGGTTTACATCTCATGCTCATCGCAACTAGCTCCAGCCACTTTTAGGTTGAGTTTGTTTGTCCCAGCAAGATGTACATGGCAAAGTGATTGTTGAGAGTGAAGATAGAAACTGAATGGTTGATTAATGATAACGTGCTTGTTCCAGTCATACCTCTGTAACTTTAATTGCACATCCCGTTGAAATATATTTGACAGGCAAGCTTCTTCTAGCAACTACACATGAATCTTTCCAAAAAGACATTGTGGTTAGCCCTTTGGCAAATTGAAAGCAATCCTATTAAGATTGGAAATGCATTGATTTGTTTTTAAGTGAAATATCAATAACGGACAAGAAGAACTGTGTATGCGTGCACCCATATTTATAAGAGGTGCACAACGGCTGACTAATTTAGAGAATAATAACTTGCATAAATGATATATATTTAAAGTTAATTGACAGGAAACGTTTTTTAAAGAGTAAGCCAGGCTCCTCCAAGTATAAGTCCTTCTGATAAGAACTTTACGTTGTTAAACAACAAATTTGGGTGAAGGAGTTGGGACATTATGTTGAGGTTGTACAGGGGCATTGGAGACGTTTTTTCTGAAGTACTGTATACTGTTCTGGGTGCCCTGTTGTAGCTCAGATATGATTAAACTGGAGAGGTTTTAGAAGAGATTTACCAGGATGCCAGGAATGGAGGACTTGAGTTATAAGGAGAGGCTGGATGGGCTGGGACATTGTTCACTACAGCGTAAGAGTATGAGCGGTGATCTTGTAGAGGTTTATAAAACCATGAGGGGCATAGATAAGGTAAATGGCAAGGATCTTTTCTTTAGGGTGGGGAATTTCAAGATTTGGGAGCATATGTTTAAGGTGACAATGGAAACACTTTTAGCGAGAAAGTGTTTTTTGTATGGAATGAACTTCCAGAGGAAATGGTGGATGCTGGTACAGTTACCATGTTTAAAGTACATTTGGATAAGTACATGAATTAGAAAGGAGAGATCTGGGGCAAATGCAGGCAGGTGGGACGAATTTAGTTTAGATTATAATTGGCATGGAGTAGTTGGACCGAAAGATCTGTTTCCATGCTGTATGACTCTCTGACTCTAATTGACTAGTGCTAGGAAGATGAGTTTAACAGTGCAGGGAGGTCTTTGTAATGGCACAACTATAGCAAGGAGACTGACAGCAAAATGAAACATTTCAAAGCTGGTGCATGTGTCCACATGCAGAAAAGAGCAGAGTGTAATGGTGGTGCTTATTAATGTCACAGTTAGTGAGAAGAAACTAAGCCAACACTTGTAGAGATTTGTCACCAGTTTGGAGTGGTTTTGGAGAGATTGCAATATGGAAGAAATTTGACCCTATAATTAATTTGCATAGATTCATAGAATGGTTCTGCACAGAGTTAAGATCACTCAGCCTCTTTTGCCTGTGCTGGCTCTATGAAAGAGCTATCCAATTCAATCCCAATTGCCCTTTCTGCCCAGAACCCTGCCCCACTACTCTCACCTCAAGCATTTATCCAATTCCATATTCACAACATGCATTACAGATTATGACATTTTCTCCCCTCTCATATCACTTTTGGTCCTTTTGGCAATTAACTTAAATCTGTGTCCCCTGATTACCAATTGTCTTTCTAATAGTAGAAACAGTCTGATAACATAAAGGGTTCCTATTGGACTAGATTTATTTGCTGCAGTGTAAATGTCTCAGGCACAGTTTACATTTTATTTCTGCGGTATAGTATACAGAGATGATGAGATGTACAATATCTGCTGTACAATCAAGTAGCTCATGGAAACAAAGACTCATTCTAGAAAGATTGTTAAGCATACATAATATACTGTCATCAGTGCTAAGTAAAGTTGTTCTGTTGGTTTATGTATTGTAATGCTATATATTGCCTTATGTATATCTGATGCTGCTGTTAAACAAAGTCATATTTCCTTATAGCCGTAATTGAGCATGTTGCTAGGGATTATGGCCCTCAGCCAAACATTGTGAGTACACTTGTGCATAGACTAAGAGATGAACATGAGTGCTTCAGCTAACGTAACTTTCAGAGTCTTCGTGACAAACTGAATGAGTGCAGTTGAAGTAGCTTGGATTGTTATGCCAGCAATTTTATCATTGTCCTAACTATTAAGAATATTCTAATCTTTTCACTCTAATTACTTCCATCAATCAAGTCAATGTTTGTGCTTGTTGCTGCCACTCAACTTTTATTGCTGCCACACATTTTACAGCCTCCTGAGCCCTGTTGTGGTAGTTTCGTATTACAGGAGAGGAAATCATGAGCTTCACAACAAAATGAAAGCTATCATTTCCCTTGCATGTAACAAGGGACTGATTTATTGCAGTTCCTCTTTTACCAGATTCAATGCTGCTTCTCAAACATTAATGTGTTGCTGTACTGTTCACTATTCTGGTGGATTGCTCCTGATCACTCCCTGGCTCAGTGACCTGCCGGGCGTTACTGCTTAACAGGCTGGTAGAAACTGTTTTATTTGATAACATTTTGAAATCCAGCAGGAATTTGAGGGGTTTTGTTAAAATTGAGCATTTTAAAGTTCCAGTGTATTGACTTGGGGTGCTTATTTCCTCTGTGACCCCAGGGGGATCTTTGCAAATTAAAGGAGAGATTTTTTTTTCTCTCCTGGGAAATATTTAATCCTCACATCGTGGGCTGACACCCAAGCTCCTGTAGCAGTGTTCAGTAAATTTTATACTGTGACAGATTTGAAATTGATTGCTACCTGAAGGAACTCCATGGAGGTGTGTGCTGGACCATAACCTGACTCTTGCGCTTGGAGCGTCTCGGAAGAAATTCATCCCCTTCTTCAGGAGATAATGGCTTCAAGGCTGTGGCATCCATCGTGTTGATCCTGTTCTCAGAGGTTTCTTCAAGACTGGGCAGTGGGGGAGCACCCATGTATTCTGACAGCCTTGCTGGATGTTCCGAGGGGCCGGGTATAGTTTGTTCCTGCCCCGTTTGTGAGTTTGCAGCTTTTAAGTGGTTCACGTGCTTTTTCAGGACCACATCACCTACCTGAACTTTGTATGCCATTGGACCTGCTCTTGCGTCGACCATGACTCGTACCCGTGCAGGGCCATTCCCGTGATTTCAAAACCAAAGTTCTTCCCCTGAAGGGCAGAATGGCCTACTCCTGCATCTATTGTCTATTGTCTATTGTCTATTGTAAACAACCTCTCTGTCTTAGAGGAATCCTGTGTCCAGCAATGGCATTGCAGATGCCATTTCACCCCCAATCCCCAAGATCTGGGGAGATCAGGTTTAACCTGATGTGGAGTCTTCTCTCCATTAGCTACTCTGCTGGAGCTACCCTTGTAGTTGTGTGAGGGGTGGTCCTGTAAGCAACAGGAATGGGTCAGTTTGCTATCGAGTGAAAGGTGTAGGCTGTTTCTTTAAGCCTGCTTCCAATGTTTGGACTGCTCTTTCTGTGAGGTCATTGGATGATCAATGGCATGGAGCTGTCCTTACATGCCTAATGCCATTTGGCTTTAGCAAATACTTGAATTTCCTGCAGGAAAATAATGGCCCATTCTCTGTGACCAACACCTTTTGGGAGTCTATGTGTTGCAAAAGATGCTGTCAGCTTTCCCATCATCACCCCCATGTTTGACAAAGGAACTCCCTTATTCCAACCACTTTGAAAGGGTGTCTGCAATGACTGAGAACACGGAGACTATGAAAAGACTGGCATAGTCAACATGTAACCAATTCTAGGGTTACCTGGGCATTCCTACAAATGTGGAGGAACTGCTGGTGGTAATCTTTGTCTTTGTTAAAAATCACACAACACCAGGTTATAGTCCAATAGGTTTAATTGGAAGCACTAGCTTTCGGAGCGCTGCTCCTTCATCAGGTTGTCCTTGTTGGCACTCTCGGTACTACCCCACTAATGCGGCAATGTCCGCATCCAATCTGGCTACTGGACATAATCTCTCACCAACATCTCTATAGTGGAAACCCCCGGATGACCCTGCTGGAGTTCAACCAGTATCTGGCTCTGCACAATCACTATTGCTCCCCATAATAATATGATGTCATCTATGGTGATCTGGTCCCTCTGGGTCCAGAAAGGTTCCAATTCTGGTTGTGATGGCCCTTCTGTCTCCCCCATCACTGTCAGCAGTTTCAGTTTTGTCAGGATGGGATCATTCTCTGTCCAAAGTCTGATATTGTCAGCAGTGATCGGAAATGGGTCCAGAAAGTTTAAATCCAGAAAAAACGGACTTTTCTAGTGGTGGCACCACCGATGGAGTAAGTGCCAACAGGAGGCACCCCAAGTCATTCACATTTGCCAGTCGGTTTCCCAAGCAGCATTTTAACTTGTAATTGTGCGCGCACACTATTACAGCCCACAGCTGAATTTGACCTGAAGCAATGGGTGGCACGGTCCTGTCCTCTTTTAGTAGGGGTTTGTGGTGTATTACTATTACAAATTTATGTCCATTAAAGTATTGTCAGAACTTTCTCACACCAATTTCACCCCATCAAGCTTGAGCCTGAGCTTCTTACTACAATCAGTGGGAACTGAACCAGCTACATCCCATAAGAGACAGGAAACCAAAGTTGTACCCTTACTCTGTCAAGCTTCCCCGGTATAGGTTCTCAGTTTGGCCAAGGTCTAATGTAAACCTAAGAGTTCGAATCCAGAGTGAATTTGCTAAAGACTGCTTCCACAATCACTGATATACCTGCGCTTTAACCACCTCCATTAGAATTGGGTGACCATTTAACCAGGTGCTTATTTTGGTTCTGATTTGGATGTTGCTAAGAAATTTCACTGTTCCAAACGAGATGTTGGCTGACTTTTGAGGGTGAGCCCTGTCCTGGATGCCAGCCTATTAGATAGCTTATTTAATTGTGGCCATCAGTAACTTGCCACATTTTCCAGTGATAAAGGAAGTTGCAGTGCCTGTTTGAAATCCAGTTGGGCATCATCTAGTGTGTGCTTTTTCATGGTTATAGCATTGCTCCCACATTCTAAGTGGTCTCACCGCATCTCATCAAGGGTTAAACAAAAATCACATGCCTCTGCCAGTCATCTTAACCTGGTCCAGAATCCCAAAATGGATTCCCTTGGATCTAGCACAGCCGAGTAAAACCAACAATGTCTCACACTTAGAGGAGGCTTGGGGTTGTAATGTTCCTTAGCTAAATCAATTAACTCTTGAATGGGTTTAGTATCTGGTCCCTCATGGAAAGTTAGCCTCTCAATAATCGAAAAAGCTGAGGATCCACAAACTGTCAGGAGAATTCCTCATTGCTTTTTGTCTGCCCCAGTGTCATTTTCCCCGAAATAAGAATGCATTCTTTCCACATACTGGGCCCAGTCTTCAACGTCGGGCTCAAATAAGTCAACCTTCCCAAATAACAGCATAATGCCAGAAATATTTACCATAACACAAAGGCAACCATTGTGAGTGGAACACTAAAGGGGCATATCGCACTCTTATCACCACTGAAATAATTCCATGAAGGCCTGTATCCCACCACCAAGTCACCCTTGATTTACATGTGAATAGTACATGATACTGTCTCAACTAGCTCAGTGCCGGCTCCTCGAGTGAACAGAGCCCCTGTCATCTGTGTTAGCCAGGATTATTTGATTAGGGCTGTTACCCTGGTCCAATCAGGGAACTTATATTCTGAGTCCACCTGGCTCACCTCATTCCAATCAAAACAGGCATGTGTTTAACCTCTATATTTCTTGTCTAATTCTATTCTCCGTGCAAAGTGCAGATTCTCTCTTGATTGATGATATTATAGCATTTTTCAGTAAGCTTAGATATGACACAGTGAGGAGTGTGTTATGAAGAGGAACCTGGGATAGTGAATTAAATAAATCCCTAAAATTGGCCAAACACTAAGCTCCCATGGCCTTACATTCAAGACAGCACAAAGTGTTATATCTTTTTATGAGCAATAGTTCATTTCCTGCAGTGATGCTCTTGAGATCCTTGAAGGTTGCAGTACAATAGTAATAATAAACTGCTAAGGTAGAGTTACGTTCAATCTGCAGTATGGTTTATCCCTTAAGACCAGTGTTCAGCTATTCTTTGAGGCGCCCATGAATTCTGGAGCTTAATTGTAGCTGAGGTGGTTCAACTAACACTGTCAACTTTTATCCATGATAACTTCTTTTGCTCCTTTTTCATTGCTTTACTGTTACTTTGATTTTTTCCCTCATGTTTTGTCTCCTTTTCATTTCAATTTGACCTTTTCCTCTCTCCAATGTTGTGAAGCTCGTGACCTGTTACCAAGGTTCAGATTGGTGATCTTACTTTGATTGTCTACTAGCCACATTCTAAAGTCATAGTTGAGTAAACCCTGGTGTGGAGCACCTTGTCATGTGGGGCATCAATTGAACTTTTTATGGTTTTGGAACCTGCTGCCCCCTCATCACGATGTTCTGGAAATGCCAATGGCTAGTGGCATAATGAGATCAAGAAGGCATTTGAAACTTCATGAACACTGAGTCCATAGGTTTATCCCCTTAACCCATAAAACTAAAGGTTGATAAAGGAAGAGCAAGTAACAGGGAGGGATTTTGCATGAATAAGAATCAAAATGGATTCAGTAAGTGAAATAAAGAGAAGATTAATGTAAAGAAAGGGAGGAAGAGACAAAAAGAAAATTGTTTTTCTTTGAAGCTAAAAACCCGATCGGAAGAATTGGCCAGAATAAAATTGCAGTTTCAATGTTTCCCTTTCTGGGCCTTCAAACAGTTTCAAATCTTGTTCATAAATCATGTCATTTAGCAGGGAGCTTACAACATGAAATAAATGGCTGTGGTGAGATTCTTCTGTAATTACAGTGAAAAATGCAGCAATTTCCTGACACTTACTGAGAGCTTGACTTCGAGCTTCAGTTTGTGTGAGGTTAACGGCAATGCCGTGCCAATCAAATTGGCATTAACTCATAACTCATGGCATACAGCTGAAAATGATTTTAAAAGCAATCAAAAGCCATTTATTGTTTCTTTAACACACATAAGTCATTTTGTTTTTGTTCAGGGAATTGAGTTTTTTTATGTTTAAATGCTTAAAAAAATGCCCAGTGGGGCCTTTGTATCTACAAAATGTCTAATTTTAAGAAGGCTTTCAGGCATCCAAATGGCAGAAAAAATAGTGCTAATATTAAATCAGAAACTGCTGGAAAAACTCAGCAGGTCTGACAAGGTCTGTGCAGAGACAAACCAAGTTAGCATTTTCAGTTCAAGGTGATACTTCTTCAGAACTGAGAGTCATATCGGACTCGAAATACTTACTCAGTCTCGTTCTCCACAGATGTGCCAGACCTTCCTATCGGAAAGATGTTGTGAAACTTGAAAGGGTCCAAAAAAGATGTACAAGGATGTTGCCAGGATTGGAGGATTTGAGTGATAGGGAGAGGCTGAACAGGCTGGGGCTGTTTTCCCTGGAGCGTCAGAGGCTGAGGGGTGACCTTATAGAGGTTTACAAAATTATGAGGGGCATGGATAGGATAAATAGACAGTCTTTTCCCTGGGGTCGGGGAGTCCAGAACTAGAGAGCATAGGTTTAGTGTGAAAGGGGAAAGATATAAAAGAAACCGAAGGGGCAACGTTTTCACACAGAGCTGCCAGAGGATGTGGTGGAGACTGGTACAATTGCAACATTTGAGCAACATAAGAGGCATTTGGATGGGTAGATGAATAGGAAGGGTTTGGAGGGATATGGGCCACGTGCTGGCAGGTGGGACTAGATTGGGTTGGGAAATCTGGTCGGCATGGACGGGTTGGACTGAAGGGTCTGTTTCCATGCTGTACATCTCTGTGACTCTATGACCTGTTGAGATACCCTAGTCCTTTCTGTTCTGATTTCACATTTCCTATGTCTGTATTATTTGGCTTTTATTTGAGTAACTGGCGCTGAGCTGCTTTGAGATGGTCTTGTGACACAATTAGCAGCATCTTTGCCTCTAAGCCAGAAGCTTCAAGTTCAAGCCCTGCCCCTTGGATTGATGACTCAGGAAGGTGCGTTCATAATATGGTCAGACTGGCGCAGTGTCTGCCTGCAAATCCTTCCACTATGTATCAATGGCAGGTGGGAAGAATGGGAGAGATTCCAGGTCAGCAATGTTCTGGAAAGAGATTGGAGACACTCCCACCACTATCTATAGCTCCAGACTTCAACATGCATGTAAATGTGTGTGATGCTGTTGCTATTTGAACTCCCTAACTGAATTGGAACACACCACCACCAAGTTATCTCAATTAACTTGCCTGGGGATTCTGGGCAGGTCTGTCACCTTGCACATTTTTTTTTAAGGCAGGTGATTGCAAATACACAATTTTGACAGACTATTGCTTAAAACTGAATTACTCTGTCTTTGGTTTAGATGATTCCAACCAAATTGCGGATAGGTAAAGCAGCATAACTCTATCCCCTGTATATATTTGTAATTATTTGAATTTATACTGGAATGATTTGTCCTGTGTGATACTTATTTGGGGGTCTGAGTTGAAACCAGAGTGCTGGAAAAGCACAGCAGGTCAGGCAGCATCCGAGGAGCAGGGAAATCGATATTTTGGGCATAAGCCCTTCATCAGGAATTGACATTTCAGACATAAGCCCTTCATCAGAAAATTTCCTGATGAAGCAGTTCTGCCTGAAATGGATGCTGCCTGACCTGCTGTGCTTTTTCAGCACTCCACTCTCGACTCTGATGTCCAGTATCTGCAGTCCTCACTTTCTCCTTATTTGGGGGTCTGGCCATGTATCCTGTGTGAGCAGGGTGGTTAATCTGCATACATATTAACTGATAATTTCTTGGAGCCTTAGTCTGTGGAAACAAAATCTAAGGTTAAATTGATATAATCTCCCATCTTATTCATTATTTTTCCTTGGTAATTTTGGGTAGACTAAACTGCAAATGTGGATAGACTAAATTGGCTAATTTATCTTTGCGTTTTTTATTTGCTGTGATTTGTTTTGTTGCTTTGTGTCAATTGATGAGATTAGCATACAAGATTCATGAGTTACTCACCAAGTGCTGTCAGAGTGGATTAGTCAATAGTAGCCATTCGCACGTGGCCTTCAGAGCACGTACATTTCGTATTGAGTAGCTTCCTACAGCATTAGCTTTGCAATAAAACTGTTGCAGAAAAGGCCTTAAAGAAATGTCAATAAGAAAGCTGTAACCCAATGGATGTGAAGTTAGAAGAAGATTGTCTTTGATTACGTTGTGTTCTTCCTTAATTTGGTAGGAGATTTTCCTCTTCATGACTAAACAGTTGTTTTCATTACATTGGATCACCAGATGCATTGACTTGAGATCCATCTTATACCTACAACTGGCTGATAATGATCATGATCTTTGATGTGCGATGATTTAATGTGTCCAGTTGACAATGGCAGAGATATGGATAAAAACAAATTACTGCGGATGCTGGAATCTAAGCTTTGACGAAGGGTCAGTTAGACTCGAAACGTCAGCTCTTTTCTCCCCTTACAGATGCTGCCAGACCTGCTGAGATTTTCCAGCATTTTCCAGGGTGAGAATGGGGTGGAGGGTAAGGGGAAGCCACCCTTCTTCAGAGAAACCGGCAGAGGAGGGGATCACGTTGGGATCCTGAACCAACATCCACTTCAAACCCAGTTCTAAGGGCCTGGAATATTTCTGTGTGTTTATTCCATTTTAGTTGTTGGTACAAACTTAAGTTAATTGAACAATTTCATTCCTTATTGAAGTGGCATCGAAACATTTAAAAGTTATGTTGTGATGAACTACCTTGCATCCCCAAAAATTATGAACACTATTTTTGTCTCAATAAGCAGTGAGCCTTGTCTGCTCCTGTTGTAATTGCTTCTGAAGCCTTTCTTTTCTGCTGTAATTCGTCTCTGGCCGGACTCTTGCTTCTCTCCGATAATGTTTCCAACCCGTGGAGCCCAATGGCCAACTTCTGCTCCTATATTATTTCTTGATATCACCCCAAACTTTTCATTCCTCCGATTCCAGCTACTTAAATATCCCCAGTTTACATATCTCTGCCCAAAGAGAGAAAATGCTGGAAAATCTCAGCCGGTCTGGCAGCATCTGTAAGGAGAGAAAAAAGCTGACGTTTCGAGTCTAACTGACCCTTTGTCAAAGCTTAGATTCCAGCATCTGCAGTAATTTGCTTTTATCCATATCTCTGCCATTGTCAGCTGGACACATTAAATCATCGCACAGAAAAGATCATTGTCAGCCAGTTGTAGGTATAAGATGGATCTCAGGTCAATGCATCTTGTGATCCAATGTAATGAAAACAACTATTCACAGTAAAGCAGTCACATTGTGCATGAGATAGAGAAATTATATGGGTGGCATGATGGCTCAGTGATTAGCACTGCTGCTTCACAGCACCAGGGGCCCAGGTTTAATCCCAGCTTTGGGTGATTGTCTGTGTGGAGTTTGCACATTGTCTCCATGATTGTGTGGGTTTCCTCTGGGTGCTCCGGCTTCCTTCCACAGTCCAAAGATGTGCTGGTTAGGTGAATTGCCCATAGTGTGCAGGGATGTGTAGGTTGGGGTGCATGTGTCTGAGTGGGTTACTTTTTGAAAAGTCAGAGTGGACTTGTTGGGCCAAATGGCCTGTTTCCACTCTGTAAAGGATTCTGTGACCATACTTCTGCAGGTCACATAATGGTTTTCCTTTTATCCTTTCACAGGATATTAACGCCATTGGCAAGAGAAGCATTTGTTTCCCAACCCTAATTGTCCTTGTGAAAGTGGTTAGGGAGCTTCCTTCTTGAACCGCTACAGTCCATGTGGTGAAGGTACACCCATAGTGCTGTTCAAGGTGGGAGGGGGGTTCCAGTATTTTGATCCACTGACAGGTGAAGTCATTTCTAGTGCTTACAATGAAGCTGGATGATCTGTCTGGTTTCATTCTTCCTTAACCTTTCTGCAGCAGTTTATTGGTTTCAATCGTTTCGCAGATCTTGGGGTCTGCAATTATACCCAGCCCAGGAAAGGATGACAGATGTCCTTTCCTAAAGGTCAGGTGTGTTTTTCCAATAATTTTGTAATTTAATGGTCATCATAAATGAAACTACAAGGGGTCCCCAATTTAGAAATTTCTGACTTACCAAACTTGTAGTATGGACACGGATGCAATTTTAAAGACCCAATAAGTGAACATTTCCCATACCTATAGATATCCCCTTTATATTGTCCTGTGTTGTGTTCAAGGTGTATACAAATTGACTTGTGAACAGACTACAGAACAGAATCTTATCACAACCCAGGAACAGATTATAGTTTTTTTTTCCCCTCTGATTTATGAATGAACTTCACCAGACGGTATGGTGAGGTTAGGTCCTGTTTCTCAATTAGACCAGATGTCTGGATTACCCCAGTCCAGTAACATTTTCACTACACCACTATCCCCACATGTACTATCTGTCCTTCCTCTGCAGTTTTCTGCTTAAAGGTAGGTCCAATCAACAATGAAAAAATCTCTACAACTGATGGGACAAGGAGGCCGATCCCACATCCACCCACTGGAAGGTGGTTGAAACCCCATTGGCTCAAATTTGATCACACCAACCAGTCAACCAACTAAACCAAATTGGCTCCGAGTTGCCTCGGCAACCTTCACTTTTACAGGAATGTTGTAGTCTGGAGCTATAGGGGTGATGGCAGAGACTCCAGTTTCTATCCATTACCTGGTTGCTAAGGAACCTCTCCTGTGTTTCCAATCTACCGTTGACACATGCTCAAAGGATTTACATGTTGATCATCAGCCTATTTAGCCTGTGTGATGCACATATCTTCCTTGGTTGTCAAGTCCTGGAGTTCCATCCAGAACTCCTGACTCAGAAACAAGGGCATTATCCACTACACCACAATGTCTCTGCTCCCCATTATTTGAGATAAACATTTGAAAAGAGCAGCATAAGGAGCAATTAAGATCCTCAGATAGCACCTACCCAAACCCGCAACCACTTCTATCTAGAAGGACAAGGGCAGCAGAAACATGGGAACACCATCACCTGCAAGTTCCCCTCCAAGCCACTTACTATCCTGACTTGGAAACATATCACTGTTCTTTTAGTGTCACTGGGTCAAAATCCTGGAATTCCTTCCCTATGATACTGTGGATCCATGTGCAGCGCATGGACAGCAGTGGTTCGAGATGGTAGCTCACCACCACCTTCTCAAGGGCAACTAGGGATAATAATAAATGTGAGCCCAGTCGGTGACAGCCATATCCCCATGAGTGCATTTTAAAAAATTCAAGAAGATAATGATCTCCTTACAACTGAATCTCAATTCTCCCCCTCCAAATATTGGGAGTTTTGTTAGACTTGTAGTATTCTAGATGCAGTAGATTGAAGATTATTTATATACAGATCAGGCATAAATCTATCAAATTAATAATTAATGTCTCAGTCTACATTTAGTAGACAAATGCTTTTATAATAATCAAGTGTCCTCAATAAATCTTCCCAGAGCCAGTCCTTAGTGAATTTCACCATTGAATCCAGCAGAATGAGCAATTAAAAAACCTAATATGATTCCCACACTATAAAAAGTACAAGAAATATGTGTTAATTGCTTTATGCTTGTGGAATGCAATTATTTCTGGTCTCCATGTTCTAATAAGTGGTGCTATTATGCAGTTACATAATGTATGCTTTTTTCATATTTGCACTATATTAGTCACAAAAGTCCTGAATGATTCAATTTAGGGACAACAGAGGCTAAATTGGATAGCCACTGAAAAGATGCATTGGCATTGAGTTATAATATTAACCTGGGTGCTTTTATTGTTGCCATTCATTTGAAAGATCTCTGCATTCAACAGTAGCCTGATGTTCATTGTTTTATCACTGGGCCAAGACAATGAGTGATCAGCATTGATTAAAGCTAACCTGAATAAATGAGCATTTAACCACTGCTTAAATGTGGTTTGTCATCTCAGAGCAAGGTGTGTTTCAGATAGACCAGAAGATGAGAGTTGTGATTGAAGAGAATATAAAATGTGGAAAGTCAGGGACATATCAAAAGGGAAAAGAAATTACACTGGAATCCTTGGTGAAGAAGGTAAGGAGATCGAGAGGATCTCCTATCAGACAGTCAGATGGCAGAGAGTCAGGCAGGTAAGGTTAAAGCCCAAAGAACTGGATTTGGTGTTACAAGATGTGAATGCCCTCACAAAAGTGATCAGTATCAGTGAATGCCACTTTAAATGTTATATCCTAGCAACTGCAATGCAAGCCTCAGCTAAATCACATCGCTCATCATTTATCTACCAATGATCTCTATTAATTAGCAATCATTCCCAACAATCATATTCCTCACCCTCACCCTCACAACTGCAAGACATATATCCTGCACCTTGCAAAACTCCCAGCTTAATCACAGCTGAAAGGCAGACTTTACAAAACCAACTCACAAATTTCCTTCTCTCTTAGACAACAGGCTACACAGTTATCAGGAGCAGGGGCTAACTGGAACATGGTAAGCTGGCTGACATTGCATAAACTCGAAAAGGGACTCAGTGCTGTCCATTGTTGGGACAGTAATTGTTGAGGACAAGGTGAATGGTCGGATGAAATCAGTGTTGATGGCAGTGTTCTCATATGGAACGCTCCTTCTCACTTCCCATTTGTCCCAGAGTATTTACTTCTGAAGAAGTGTGGATGGAATAACGAGGCACCTCCTGCTTTCGCCTTGATCCCATTACCACCTCTCCCATTCCTGCATTTTCCTTCCAGTTCTTTAGGAAAGATAGGAAAATATGAAAAAGTGTGCAGAAAATATTCATGAGAATGGTTTAAAAGAGGAATATTATTATGTAGATGGATTGAAGCATTGTGTTTGGAGAAGGGAAGGGAAGATAGAGAAGATAATTGTTGGAAGTATTCAAAATCAAGAGGGATCTGGGATGGAGTAAATAGGGTGAAACTGTGTCCTCCTGATGTAAGGATTGAAAATGAGAGGAGGCACTGATTAAGATAATTGACAAAAGAAATAATAAGTTGAGGAAACACTTTGTCATGCAGCATGTAGTTAGGATTTGGGATGCACTGTTGACAAATATGGGGGAGGCAGGTTCAGTCCAGGTACTTAAGAGTTATTTAGATTCTTATCTAAAAAGGAAGAAGGTCAGAACTATGTAGAGAAGCCAGGAGAATGAGTGCACTTCTCATTCAGAGAGTTAGTACATTCACTAATGATGTTTGGGGTTTACGATATGTTAATCTGCATAACATACACCACATAGAGTCAGGTATCTGATTTTTGTTTCCACATTCACAAAGCCATATAGAGATTGTTTTAATCCATTCATTGGATGTGGATGTCACTGGCTGGACCAGCACTTATTGCCCATCTCTAGCTGCCCTTGAGAAGGTGGTGCTGAGCTGCCTTCCTGAACTGCTGCAGTCCACCTGCTGTGGGTTCACCCACAATGCCCTTAGGAAAGGAGTTCCAGGATTTTGACACAGTGACAGTGAAGGAGCAGTGATATATTTCCAAGTCAGGATGGTAAGTGGCTTGGAGGGGAATTCGATGGTGACAGTGTTCTCATGTGTCTGCTACCCTTGTCCTTCTAGGTAGAAGTGGTCGTAAGTTTGGAAGGTGCTTGCTAAGGATCTTTGGTGAATTTCTACAATGCATTTGTAGATAGTATACACTGCTACTACTGAGTGTCAGTGGTGGAGGGAGTGGATACTTGTGGATGTGTTGCCAATCAAGCGTGCTGTTTGGTGCTGGATGGTGTCAAGCGACTTGAATGTTGTTGGGGCAGTACTAATCCAGGCAAAAGTTTTCCTTCACACTCCTGACTTGTGCCTTGTAGATGGTGCACAGACTTTGGGAAATCAGAAGGCGTGTTACTTGCTGCAGTATTCCTAGCCTCTGCCCTGCTCTTCCACTGTGTTTATGTGGCAAATCCAGTTGTGTTTCTGGTCAATGGTAACCCCAAGGATGTTGACAGTGGGGGGATTCAGTAATGGTAGCATCATTGAATGTCACGGGACAGTGGTTTGTTTTTTATTGGTGATGGTCATTGCCTGGCATCTGTGTGCCTCAAGTGTTCCTTGCCACTTGCCAGCCCAAGCCTGAATATTGTCTAGATCCTGTTGTATTTGAACATGGACTGCTTCAGTAGCTGATGAGTTGTGAATGGTGCTGAACAATGTGTAATCATCAGCGAATATCCCCACTTCTAACCTTATGATAGAGGGAAAGTCATTGATGAAGCAGATTAAGATTATTGGGCCGAGAACACTACTCTGAGGAACTCCGGCAGAGATGTCGTGGAGCTGAGACGTCTGACCTCTGACAACCACACCATCTTTCAATGTGCCAGGTATGACTCCAGCCAGATTATATATACACATATGATCTGAGTTCTGTGCTAATGATGTTAATGTAAATTACACACCCATCCACAGACAACTGATTACATTGACTCTGTTACAATGAAGGAATAGCCGCAGGCAAGCTCATGTACCTTTTACCAAAAAGTCACATGTTGTATAACTGTCTTGAAGGTACAGGCTTGTCTGGACTGGAGCTTAGATGAGACAATATGGGCTGAATGGCCTCCTTTCCTTTAGTTTGACCATTCTATGATTCCAGTGACCAATTTCAAATACCTCATTTGGAAGATCTTCATCTGTTTCATGTACCTGTCCCTTCCTTTTTAGGAGTGCCATCTCTCTCCATCTGAATGATGGCCCATCTCATTCACACTGCGAAAGTGGAGGCTTTATTCTCTAGACTTCCATCAATGATGATGACTACAATTGACAACTTAATGCTAATAATCTAAGAGTACCTTCTAAAGCATGTTATCAGGGCACAATTCCTGTATTACTCAAAATACAATTTATTTTGTATGTTGGAACTGCTGAGTGACATCGTTACTGTTGCTCAGGAGTTACACTTGTTGATATTGTCATATAAATGTTTGCTGCACTTGGTATTGTGCAGGCGGCCACTCTTTCAGTTGATCTGGTAAGCTGTATATTTTAAATGAGTTGACATGACCACCAAAAGAATGGAAGTGTTAAACATGACTATGTTAACGTTGTACAACATTGATGCATTAATACTTAATTGCTAGGTTGATTCACTTCTTCACTTCTTCAGCAAAGGACACAGGACTTAAACAGTGCAATAAGAAAATGTTAAAGATTGCCTATCATGTCTGGAGTATGGGTTAGAAAGCATAGAAACTTTATTCTGGGAATAAAGTCTCTGTTGTCTGCATGAATAATGTGTCTAGACTAATTCCATCTGATTCCTTGTGGATAATATCCCTACAGTCTAAAGCAACTATTATTGCATACTGAATTACTGCTGAATTATATTGCTTCAGTCAATGATTGGAGTGAAAAATAGAAAATGACAGTGCAGCAGTAGGCATAGTGTACATGTTGGGGTTTAGGTGCAATGCTAAAATACAGCAGAGGGAATTCACCTGCATAGAGTCATAGAGATGTACAGCATGGAAACAGAACCTTCAGTCTAACCCGTCCATACCGACCAGATGTCCCAACCCAATCTATTCCCACCTGCCAGCACTCGGCCCATATCCCTCCAAACCCTTCCTATTCATATACCCATCCAAATGCCTCTTAAATGTTGCAATTGTACCAGCCTCCACCACATCCTCTGGCAGCTCATTCCATGCACATATCAACCTTTGTGTGAAAATGTTGCCCCTTAGGTCTCTTTTATATCTTTCCCCTTCCACTCTAAATCTATGTCCTCTAGTTCTGGACTCCCTGACCCCAGGGAAAAGACTTTGTCTATTTATCCTACCAATGCCCCTCATAATTTTATAATCCTCTATAAGGTCACCCCCTCAGCCTCCGACGCTCCAGGGAAAACAGCCCTAGCATGTTCAGCCTCTTCCTATAGCTCAAATCCTCCAACCCTGGCAACATTCTTGTAAATCTTTTTTGAACCCTTTCAAGTTTCACAACATCTTTCCAATAGGAAGGAGACCAGAATTGCATGCAATATTCCAACAGTGGCCTAATCATTGTCCTGTACAGCCGCAACATGACCTCCCAATGCCTGTACTCAATACTCTGACCAATAAAGGAAAGCATACCAAACGCCTTCTTCACTATTCTATCTATCTGCGACTCCACTTTCAAGGAGCTATGAACCTGCACTGCAAGGTCTCTTTGTTCAGCAACACTCTCTAGGGCCTTACCATTAAGTGTATAAGTCCTGCTAAGATTTGCTTTCCCAAAATGCAGCACCTCGCATTTATCTGAATTAAGCTCCATCTGCCACATCTCAGCCCATTGGCCCATCTGGTCAAGATCCTGTTGTAATCTGAGGTAATCTTCTTAGCTGTCCACTACACCTCCAATTTTGGTGTCATCTGCAAACTTTCTAACTGTACCTCTTATGCTCACATCCAAATAATTTATGTAAATGACAAAAACAAAGGGAGTTCTCTAACCTTTACTATACATGACCTGGAAAGGTTTAGTGTTAACACTGGGAACTAAATTAGGGAAATGCTCACAGCCTTCACCTTCATTAAAATAAAATCCAAACCAGTGATTTGAATCTTCATCTCAGCAATAGAACTGAGCTTCAAGTTAGATCCTATCAAATTATAGAATTTTCTTTCTTAGAGGTTTAAACTAATTTTCTGCTCTATTGGTGGTAATAGATGTCAGGGTAAAGTTTCCTCAGCTCTCTTGCCAAAAGACCATGGTTCACGTTGGCTGTTGGCAAGCCAATGAACATCAGCCTCCACCAATCTTGCTCCTGCATGACATCTGCATACACTTTGAAGCAGATTGTGCAGGAAAATAAGCTAGAGAAATAGCCAAGATCACCTTCCCCCTTAAACCCCCATCAACATGGAACCTCTTCTTTTCCTAGACTTTCTCAAAGCAATTGTAACACAGTTTTTCTTCAACTGGAGTCAATTGATGCAAGGCTAAATGATTGATGGCCATCATTTTCTGGTGGCGTGGTGGCTCAGTGGTTAGCACTGCTGCCTTACAGCGACAGGGACCCGGGTTCAATTACTGCCTCGGGTAACAATCTATGTGGCATTTTTACATTGTCTGCGTGGGTTTCCTCCCACAGTCCAAAGATGTGCAGATCAGGTGAATTGGCTATGCTAAATTGCCCATAGTGTTAGGTGCATTAGTCAGGAGAGTACATATAGGGTAGGGGAATGGGTTTGGGTGGGGTACTGTTCAGAGGGTCAGTGTGGACTTGTTGGGCTGAAGGGCCTGTTTCCATTGTGTAGGGAATCTAAATCTTCAACAACTCACTACCAAACTATTCGACACATCTATTAATTGAACTAGGGGACCAATTTGCTCAATTGGCTTGATTGCTAGCCTCAAAATGATGCCAACAATATATTTTCAATTAGTGGTGTTGAAACCTATCTCCTTATCCTGCCTCTGAGAGTGGAAGACAATGTCAAATTACAAAATCCACCAGGTGAATAGCTCAAGATGAAGTGTCAGCAGATAATAAGTAAAGGACCTGCTCTTGGGCAGAGAACACACACATTTCATCATTCAACAAGAAGAAGGTTATTGCTGAACCATCAACTCAGATTATTATGATCGTTAAAAGTTTCATTTAATTTTTCAATTGTTATACAGGAGACATTAAATTATAATGTAGCTTGACAGATACACTACTGTGTGTAGTAACGGCTGTTTGTTACTTTACCATGCAATCATTGTCAGATAGGGTGAAGTTCAGAAAACCAACAAAGGCATGTTGAGGACTTTACAAGTTTTCCAGTCAATACCATGTTATCATTACCTCATAAATGTCTGAGGAAAACCAGTAATACTTTTGTATCACACTATTATGCTTCAATGTTTGTTCCTGAAGGGCTTTAATCCTGTACTGGCAGATGATCAGCTGTGTCAGCACAAATGTGACTTCTGTTGTGAAATCCAATCAGCCACTCACCAGAACAGACTGCAGAGCTTTAAAACATGTGATTTATATCGATTGGTTATTTTTAGCACACAGCACACAGCATGCAGCTATCCATCAGATGAACATCTGCTGGTCAGTGAGAAATAAGCAAGGAATATTCCCTACTTCTATCCATTCATTTACCAAGTTCTTTCAGGATTGATGGAAAATGAATGGTTACAAATGGATTACTAAGACATGGTGTGGCGCTGGAGTTAAACACATGCAATGCACAGAAGTTCCAACACATCCATCCTTCCTTCCACTCGCATCAAACCTACGAATGTTTTTACTCAAAACCTTTTATGACAGAAATGAGCTTTTCTACAGTGGACGACTGTTGCTTGATACTTCAAAACGTAGAGGAACTGTTGAGAGTTTTCCCCTGATCCAGACAATATAATGAATGGCACCACCACCAGCCATTGCAATCTTGATTAAAGAATTCAACTCTTCAAGTTACAAGTTGTGAGGGTTAACGCACTTTGCCTTAAGCCCTTAGTTGTTCTGCTGGAAATCTCATGGCTGAACATATTTCATTCACGCATCCCAATGAGACAATTCTGCACAGTCAGTTTGGTCTTGCCCATAACAGAAGACTGCTTTCCTGTGACCACGGTACCTCTTTCTGGTCAAGCATGGGCTCATTCAGCACGATTCACATTGCTGGCAAAATGGCACATGATGGGAATGGGCACACTCCATGATGCCTTCTGATGCCAGTTTGTTTGCCATTCCACCTCCTTGCCCACACCAAGAGCCCTGGAGAATTCTAGCTGGGAAGTGATGGTTATGGTTCAACTGGTTTCTTCTGAAGGTAATGAATTTTGGGCCATTCTGGGTGTCCAAAGTGTAATTTGATGTATTACTGCCAGCAGTGACATCCCTGCAGTAAACCTAAATGATGAACTTTAGTTACAGTATCCCATGAATCTTGAAATTAAAATGCAGACTTGTAATGAAGACGAGCTATAAGCATCTGAATCAATTGTGGTCAAAATGTGTGGCAGAACAGGTACAAGAGGCTGAATGACATACTTTTCCCAGGACACCATGCAGCTCTTTATGACTGAATTGCATTGCCTTTTATAAGAAGCACACATTAGTTATCGTTTTTTTTTAGTTGAACAATCATTTTTACACACTTTGTGGTACTGAATCTAAATACCACAAAAAATGAGGGCATGTTCATAGAATCAGAAAATGTATGATAGAAAGAGGCCATTTGGCCTTTTGCGTTGCACTGACCCTCTGAAGAGCATCCCACTCAGACATACCACATCCCTGTAACCCCTGCATTTCCCGTGGCTAATCCACCCACTCTGCACATTACAGAGCAATTTAATCTGGCCAATCTACGAACCTGCACATCTCTGGACTGTGGGAGGAAACCCATGCAGACACAGGAAGAGTGTGCAGATTCCACACAGACACTCACGCAAGGCTGGAATTGAATCTGGATCCCAGGCACTATAACCACTGAGCCACCATGCCACCTGTCTGCGTTGATCTTGCACTCATAAGGACAAATGCAAGAATGTCAAACTTGAAAGGATTAGAACAATTTTCACAACAGGGGAAAGGGTACTCCTTCATTGGTTGGCAATTTGACTCCAGCTGGCCAAAATGTCGCCACAGAGGAATCACCAGAGATTTCTAGACTCCCCAATCTCCTTCGCTGAAAATGTGTTGCTGGAAAAGCACAGCAGGTCAGGCAGCTTCCAAGGAAAAGGAGAATCGATGTTTTGGGCATAAGCCCTTCTTCAGGAAGGCTGGAATTGAATCTGGCTTATGCCCGAAACGTCGATTCTCCCGTTCCTTGGATGCTGCCTGACCTGCTGCACTTTTCCAGCAACACGTTTTCAGCTCTGATCTCCAGCATCTGCAGTCCTCACTTTCTCCCCAATCTCCGTGGCCATTCGAGAAATTCACAAGACTTGAACATATTTCTCTTGCTTGTTGTGGGCAGCACCGTGGCTCAGTGGTTAGCACTGTTGCCTCACAGCGCTAGAAACCTGGGTTCAGTTCCCGCCTCAGGCAACTGTCTATGTGGAGTTTGCACGTTCTCCCTGTGTCTGCGTGGGTTTCCTCTGGGTGCTCCGGTTTCCTCGCACAGTCCAAAAATGTGCAGATTAGGTGAATTGGCCACGCTAAATTGCCCGTAATGTTAGGTGAAGGGGTAAATGTAGGGGAATGGGTGTGTTGTGCTTAGGCAGGTCGGTGTGGACTTGTTGGGCCGAAGGGCCTATTTCCACACGGTAGTAATCTAATCTAAGAATGAATCCCTGGGGCTGAACGAGTGTCACAACCATCAAGTACAATCAGCAATGTTATGAGCTCAACTGATTATCTTAAATTATTTCAAAATTTTAAAGTGTTCATTGCTAATGAAAATACCAAAATGTGTATCAAAGGGGGAGCGACGGCCTAGTGGTATTATCACCAGATTATTATCCAGAGACCAGGATTTTTCTGGGGACCTGGGTTTGGATCCTACCACAATAGATGGTGGAGTTCGTAATTCAGTTTAAAAGAAAATCTGGAACTAAGAGTCTAATGAGCATGAGTCCATTGTTGATTGTTGGAAAAACCCATTCACTACTGTCTTTTAGGGAAGAAAAATACTATCCTTACCTGGTCTGGCCTACGTGTGACTCCAGGCCCACAGCGATATGGATGACTCTCATCTGCTCTCTGGGCAATTAGATATGGGAATAAATGCTGATCTAGCCAGTGATGCCCTCATCCCATGAATGAATGCAGTCTGTTTCATTTCTACATCCAGTTTTGGTGTGAGAACCAAACACCTTGATGTCTATACATTCAAAGAACCTGCCTGTAAAATAGAAATTTGAAAGTGATGAAAGCAATATCCTTGAAAATTACTCTCATTGAAATATAAACCTCTAACCCTCTCAAACCTTTGTTACGTTTCTGTCATCTAAAAGTTTAATTTAAATTCTGCAAAACTATACAAACTGAATACAAACCATGTGTCTTAATAAAACACTGCAATGATTTATATGGACTGAATGTTTTGAGCTACATTTAAAATGTAATAAAACTCATCCTTATTCATTGAACATAAAACCGAGTAAAAAAATTGGTGTCAACATTGTTTTGTTACTTCAGTGGAGTCTAATGGAGACAAAGTCTTACCAAGGTGACTTTTTGCCTTTCTTTAAAAAAAATGGAACTTGCAGTTCCAAGACTGCAGTTACTATCTGGACAATTATCTCTCCACCCCGGAAGCTCCCTAACTTCATTCTTGATGAAAGGCTTTTGCCCGAAATGTCAATTTTCCTGCTCCTCGGATGCTGCCTGACCTGCTGTGCTTTTCCAACACCACTCTAATCTAGACTCTGATCTTCAGCATCTGTAGTCCTCACTTTTGCCAAATGATTTGTCAGCTTTTTATGTTAATTAAAACTTCAATGGTAAAAATAAAACTTATCTTGAGATATATCTTCAATATTTTTATGATTTAAATGAAATAGCATTATGTCTGTAATCTGAGACATGTTGCTGTTATATTTCATATTTGCTTTTTTCCATATATAGTACATTTTGAGTAACTTAGTACATACCACATAGATTTTTCTTTTCCTTTGAACTAAAGGAGAAAAGGCTTGCTAATAAACCATAGAAAATCCTTGTAATGATAATCGTGACCTCAGTGTCAATGCATAATATATAATATTTCTGGAAAAAAACTTTTATTCACTGTGTTGAATTGATGATCTTCAATTTTACAACATCCCTGATGTGGAATTGATAAAAAAAAAGATGTTGAGCTTATGTTGCTGTTTAATTTTTCCGTGCTAATGGCCTCCTTGGAGCATTACCTCCCACATCCGAGGAAGCAGGTAGGTGACCTGCTAGCAAGCTGCGAGATGTTGTGCAAGAGCATCCCGTGGTGAGCTCTCTCTTTAGGCAACCATCTGGTCTCCCCTTGACATCTTCCTGTTGTGGCACATCTGAGATTCAAAGCCCAGTGGTGAGGAGGAGTCAATCCCTTCTAGTCCTTGATGTGTTTCATCCAGAGCACTGCACTGATGCACAAAGCTGAGAATGATCACTGTTGGAAATCAGCCTGAGGAGTTCAGTGTAAGTCTATCTGACATCTGTGTTATAATCTTTCTTTGCTTTGTCTCTCCTGTCAATATTATTTTAGTATTGATCAAAGCAATTGTTTATAGTCTGTACATTTCTCCTAAATCTGTCACAATTGCTGATGCACAGTTTGCTCTACTTTCCATGCTCGGAGTATTGTAAGGTGTGATGGACTTTGCAGATGACACTAAGATTAGTGGAGTAGCAGATAGTGAAGGGGACTGTCAGAGAATACAGCAGAATATAGATAGACTGGAGAGCTGGGTGGAGAAAAGGCAGATGGAATTCAATTCGGGCAAATGTGAGGGGATGCATTTTGGAAGATCCAATTTAAGAGGGAACTATACAGTAAATGGAAAAGCCCTGGGGAAAATTGATGTACAGACAGATCTAGGTGTTCAGGTCCATTGTAACCTGAAGTTGACAACGTAGGTCACTAGAGTGCTTAAGAAGACATTTGGCATGCTTTCCTGCATTGGACAGAGTATTGAGTACAAAAGCTGCCAGGTTATGTTACAGTTGTATAAGACTTTGGTTCGGCCACATTTAGACTACAGTTCTGGTCACCACATTACCAAAGGATGTGGTTACTTTGGAGAGGGTGCAGAGGAGGCTCACCAGGATGTTGCCTTTAATGGAGGGTGCTAGCTATGAAGAGAGGTTGAGTAGATTATGATTATTTTCATTAAGGGAGGACCTCATTAAGGTCTACAAAATCATGAGAGGTATGGACAGAGTGGATAGCAAGAAGCTTTTTCCCAGAGTTGGGGACTCAATTACTAGGGGTCATGTGTTCAGTGACAGGGGAAATATTTAAGGGGGATATGCGTGAGATGTTCTTTACACAGAGGGTGGTGGGTGCCTGGAACACGTTGCCAGTGGAGGTGATGGGGCGGATAAGATAGCATCATTTACGAGGTATCTAGACAGTTACAGAGATGGGCAGGGAGCAAAAGGATACAGAGCCTTAGAAAATAGGCGACAGGTTTAGATAGAGGATCTGGATCGGTGCAGGCTTGGACGGCTGCTGGGCCTGTTCCTGTGCTGTAATTTTCTTTGTTCTTTGTTCTTTTCTCCTAAGGCAATTTGAGCATTGTCTGTCATAATCTGATGAACCTGTGAGGGCAGCAGTACGTAAGCTAGACTCCAGGGTCTGCTGGGAGTGCATTAACATCTGGAGAGTTTGAATGTGAGTGCCAGAAAATGAGCCCAGGGCCAAATCATGGTCTACTGCTGTTTCATGATGTGAGTCTATTAGATTAATTCTGTACTTTTCTAAAAAGGTCATTCATCTCAGCTATCTGCAAAAATAATGCAGAGAAAGAAAAACAATATCCCAAGCCTTGCTGCTGCAAATTCCTATGAACCTGTTTAATGTTGGGGAGTGACTTGTCATCCTCAAATTCCAGAAGAGAGGCTTGATTTTAAAGCCGTGATTAGTCACACAATGACTGCATTAAAATGGGGTTCTTAACATTGAATTTTCTAAATGTTTAACAGTCTGCTTATCTCACAGTGACAGTTCAGAAGACCAACTGCTGATGCAGCCCTCATGGCACTTTTGCTGGACTGTTCATCCAGAGACCCAGTTAATGCTCTGGAAATCTGGGCTCAAATTTTGCCATGGCCGATGGTGGAATTTGAATTCAATAATTTAAAAAATCCAGAATTGAGAGTCTAATGATGACCATGAGTCCACTGACAATTATCAGCAAAACCCCATCTGGTTCACCAATGTCCTTCAGGGAAGGAAACTCCCATCCTCACCTGGTCTGGCCGACATGTGACTCCTGACCCACAGCAACGTGGCTGATTCTTAACTGTCCTCTTGGCAATTAGGGATGGGCAATAAACGCTGCCCTAGCCAGTGATGCCCTCATCCTGTGAATGAATTACAAAAATGACTTGTCCAGTTGTAAATCTTGATTGATGGTTTATTCTAACGATTCCAGTACTTTGGTTGCAATGCCAGACATGAAGTTTGTACACCACTGGAGCCAGTAAACTGCTCAACTTGGGAGATAACCATTTTTAACTGAGGGCAGTTCTGAGGAAGGGTCACTCAACCCGAAACTTTCGCTCCAGTTTCCCTCTCCAGATGCTGCCGGAACGGCTGAGCTTTTGAGCAATTTCTGTTTTTGTTTAACTGAGGGCAGTTTATCTTAAAAAAGGAACACATTTACATGATAACTTTCACCACCTTAGGAATTCACACAAAAATATGAATATAAATAAGCTGACTTTCTATTGATTCAGAGGTATATATTAAGATCATCCTGGCCTTCTTCAAGATAGTGCCATGGGTTTTTCACACCGACCTGGGAGGATAGATGGGGTGTCAGGATAATCTTTCAACTAAAAGACTGCGCTTCCGACAATGCAGCGCTCCTTCTGCAAGTGTTTATAATCTCGTACAGGGTGAGCTTTTTAATAGCCACTTCAAATTGAGGCAGATCATAGATAATCCCTCTCCTCAGGTCAGTTTGGGAATTCTGGCAATATTTTGCTTAATGCTTGTGCATTAGATGCAGAGACTGTTGAATAAACAAGAAAAATGGAATGAAACACATTTTCATCAATAAATATAGCAACAGATTCAAAACAGCTGGATCAGGGCCAAACACTTACATCTTCCAAGGAGGTCAACTACCACGAGGCGACACAATGGCTCAGTGGTTAGCGCTGCTGCCTCACAGCACCAGGGACCTTGGTTTGATTCCAGTCTCGGGTGACTGTCTGCATGGGATTCCTCTCACATCCAAGGCTATGCAGGTTAGGTGGATTGGCCATGCTAAATTGCCCATAGTGTCCAGGGATATGTAGACTAGCTGGATTAGCTATGGGACGTATAGGGTTATGGGGATAGAGTAGGGCAGTGAGTCTCGATGGGATGCTCTTCGGAGGGTTGATGTGAACCCGATGGGCCGAATGGCCTGCTTCCACACTGTAGGGAATCTGTGATTCTATCACATTCCACAGTTTATGAGACGCATGACAAAAAGTCAGGTTTAAACTTCAAAATATTTACACAGGGTATTAATTGTTGCTGTGACTATGATTAATGTTGAGGAGTGCCTGCATTGCTGAACAGTAAGACTGATAACCCTGTCTGATGTCAGCTTGTAATGTGTGACTCAGAACTCAGAAGTGGACTCTGCAAATGTCCAGATTCATCCACACAAGCAAAATCTTGGAATTAAATTTCAGTTCCTTAACTCCAGGTCAGATTGAAGGAGTACACTTTGAAATGTTTCTGCGATAGTGACAGTGCTCCAGGAACAGCTGAACAGCTAAAAACACTCAAAGAGCAAAAGGTGTAGAGTAGATGTTGCATGTAGCCTAAAGGGTTCATGTGATCCAATAAATGCAATGACTTACAGCACCATTGGAAAGTAATATAAGATCACGTGTTTATAGGATATTGTTCGTTCCAGCAACCTCATGGTAGGGATGACATTTTTACCATTATAAAGTGAGACTTCACTATACTTAAATAATAAAGTTGAGTTTGACTCATTTGCAACATTTACCTACCTTTCTCCTGGATACAACCCCAGTATCCTGAGAAAGTCACTTTGACCTTTGATAACGGTGTGCATTGGATGATATTGACCGAGCCATTCTTTTGGTGAACTCCTCGATTGTTTCTTTGAAATTATGGAATATAGCACAGGGAGAGGTGGTTAATGAGGGCCTGAGTGCACATCAGATATTTCACACTAATCGCATAGATCAAAATTACCAAACTGCTGTCCTGTTTGTGCAGTTATTAGTATTGATCCAAATTGATCACGTCTCACCGGCAGTGTCACGTCCCTCTACCACTTGAAAGATGAGTTCCACTAACTTAATAAATTTGATAATTTGACTTATCCAGGGAAAATCAATTTCAATAATTTCAAATCATAACCATCTTACTGTGGACAATGTTTCAGCTAACGCCATACTGTCTTCTGTCACCATAAAACCCTTTGAATGAATCACTGCCAGTGAAGGAAAGGTACCCAGTAAAATTCTGGTCATGGTCAAGTAACTGAATATGCTCCATCACAGAATCATTCCCATTCTCAGGGCTCATAGATAAATCGATTAAGCCAAAGCATGGATTGGAGCTAATAATGCAAACATTATTCGTGTTATTTATTGTCACATCGATCCAGAAAGAGTGTTTGTCACCACAATCCGGTGTCATTTTGAGTTATGAAAAGAATAAAAAGAACTTACATGAATAGAGTTCATCATCTGTACAAAGGGTCTTCTAACACAGGCCCAGAGCCTCTGCAAGGTGTCCCAGGCTTCAAAGAATCCCCACAGTTCAGGCCTACTGCAACCAGGAGCTGATGACCCACTGAGTCCCCAAGTCTTTGCACTGGGCCTACCGTGGCCAGAGGTGCTCGCTCTGGGCAACGCTACCACTGCAGCCGCCACTCCACTGAGTCCACACTCCACAGTGTCTGAAGAATATGGCAGGTCTGGCAACATCTGCAGAGAGAGAGAGAGAGAGATAAAGCCTTTCCAACATCATTTGATTCTTAAGTGGGAGGATTGGTGTAGATGAAACCCAAGGAGAGAGAGAAACACAGATGGGCTAACAAAGGGCTGGGGAATGATATACCAAGGAAGGAAAGAAACAAAGAACGAAGTAGGTGAAAAGGATATGGCTGTGCTGAAAACAGCCCCAGTGATGAACTGTTGTGAGGGTTGGTAAAGGACATTTTGGGAGATGTTCAATCCTGAAAATTATTGCACTGCATGCTCTCAAATCCAACACCGACTTGGTAATCAAGCCTGCCATCAAGGGTGGTGCTGTTGTTCTCTGGCGTACTGACCTCTACATTGCAGAGGCTGAGCGCCAGATCTCAGATATCTCCTCCTATTTCCCCGTGAACCATGACCCCACTATCAAACATGAGGCCATTGCTTCCATGACAGTCCCTAATCTCATTGTATCTAGGGATCTGCTTCTGACCTGATAGTCTCCCCAACCTACATAGCCAGCTTCTACTTTCTTCCCAAAATTCAGAAACAGGATTACCCAGGCAAATCCATTGTTTCTGCCCATTCCTGCACCATGGAATGCACCTCTTCCTACCTCTTCCTACCTCGATTCAATTTTTCTCCCCTTGTCCCAGTCCCTTCCCACCTACATCCATGATTCTTCCAATGTATTATATCAGTTTCAGAATTTCCAGTTTTCGGGCTCCAGCTGCCTCCTCTTTACCATGGACATGTAATCCCTTTACACGTCCATCCCCCATGACGATGGTCTCAGGGCTCTCCGTTTCTCCCTGGAAAGAAAGCCTGAGTTGTCCCCATGCACCGTCACCCTCCTACACCTGGCCGAGCTCATCGTCATTTTGAACAAGTTCTCCTTTGACTCCTCCCACTTTCTTCAGGTCAGAGGTGCAGCCATAGGTACCCACATAGCCATCAGTCATGCCTGTCTCATTGTGCAGCTTGTAGAACATTCCTTGCTCAAGTCTTACTCCGACATCCATCCACAACTCTTAATCTAGTACATTGATGGCGTCATCGGTGCTGCTTCCCTCTTTTGTCTTGAGTTTCAAAATTTTGGTGACTTTGCTTCCCGTTTCCAGTTTCACCTGGTCTATCTCTGACACCTCCCTTCCTTTCCTCAACATCTGTTTCCATTTCTGGGGATAGGCTGGTCACCAATGTCTCCACAAACTGTGGGAGACAAGTTCCACTAATTTGAAAAAAACACAATGACTGAACCAGGCTAAAACCAATTTTAATAATTTCAAATCAAAGCCATCTTATTTTGGACAATATTTCAGCTGATCCCATGCTGTCTTCTCACAGTTACCCATTGACTGTACACACTCTGCTTCCTGTAATAACTCTATTCCTTCTCCCAGTTTCTCTACCTCCATGACATCTGTTCCAACGATGCCAAATTTGACAAGCAGCTCCACATGTTCCTTTATTTTCGCACCCGAGGATTCCCCAGCACTATATGGTTGACAGGGCCCTTAGCTCTGTTTAAGCCATACCCAGCACTTCGACTCTCACCCCTTCCTTTCCTTCCCACAACACTAACAGGGTCCACCTGGTCATCACTTAACATCCCACCAGCATTCACATCCAAATGCACAAAAGGCACCATTTTTGTCACTTCCAATGGGATGCCACCACCTTATACATACTCCCTTTCCCTCCCTTGTTGGCCTTTTGCATAGACTCTGGTCCATTCCCAATATGTCCCCACAATCCCCCCCCATGGCACCTTTCCCTGCCATTGGAGAAGGTGTAACACCTGCCCATTTATTTTTTCCCTCTTCACTATCTAAGGCCTCAGACATACCTTCCAGGTGAAGCACTGATTTACCTGCAATTCACACCATCTGGTCGGCAGTATTTGCTGCTCACAATGTGGTCTCCTCCACACTGAAGGAACAAAGCACATATTGGCTGACCATGTTTACAGAATACCTACTCCCTGCCCACAGAAATGACCCTGAGCTTCCAGTCGCCTGTCACTTCAACACACCGACATTTCCGCCACCTCCAAAAAGACCCCACCACCAGGGATATATTTCCCTCCCCACCCCTTTCCGCCTTCCGCAAAGACCATTCCCTCCGTGACTACCTGGTCAGGTCCACACCCCCCTACGACCCACCCTCCCATTCTGGCACTTTCCCCTGCCACCGCAGGAACTGTAAAACCTATGCCCACACCTCCTCCCTCACCTCTATCCAAGGCCCTAAAGGAGCCTTCCACATCCATCAAAGTTTCACCTGCACATCCACCAATATCATTTATTGTATCCGTTGCTCCCGATGCGGTCTCCTCTACATTGGGGAGACTGGGCGCCTCCTAGCAGAGCGCTTTAGGGAACATCTCCGAGACACCCGCACCAATCAACCAAACCGCCCCGTGGCCCAACATTTCAACTCCCCCTCCCACTCTGCCGAGGACATGGAGGTCCTGGGCCTCCTTCACCGCCGCTCCCTCACCACCAGACGCCTGGAGGAAGAACGCCTCATCTTCCGCCTCGGAACACTTCAACCCCAGGGCATCAATGTGGACTTCAACAGCTTCCTCATTTCCCCTTCTCCCACCTCATCCTAGTTTCAAACTTCCAGCTCAGTTACTGCCTCCTTGACTTGTCCGACCTGCCTATCTTCTTTTCCACCTATCCACTCCACCCTCTCCTCTTTGACCTATCACCTTCATCTCCTCCCCCACTCACCCATTGTACTCTATGCTACTCTCTCCCCACCCCCACCCTCCTCTAGCTTATCTCTCCACGCTTCAGGCTCACTGCCTTTATTCCTGATGAAGGGCTTTTGCCCAAAGCGTTGATTTCGCTGCTCATTGGATGCTGCCTGAACTGCTGTGCTCTTCCAGCACCACTAATCCAGTATTTGATTTTCAGCATCTGCAGTCATTGTTTTTACCCACTTCAAGACACCAGCCTGTTTCGTGGCCAACATCTCTGTCTCAGGCTTGCTGCAGTGCTCTAGTGAGGCTCAGTACAAACTGGAAGAACAGCACCTCATTTTCCACTTGGGAACCCTGCAGCATTCCGCACTCAATATCAAGCATCTCCTTCTACATCCTTTGCTTACCCCCAGAACCCAGGCCTTGTCATCGCATGGGCTGCTTTCATCAACCCATTTTGACCTACTTATGGTCCATCACCAGCTGCTCCTTCATTAGGTGGTTGACAATATTTACTAATCCCCATTCAAGTCATGAAAAAGGGTGATGTCTGATGGATGATAAAAATAAACAAGCCTGCAAATAAGGATTTTTAAATATGGCATTTAAATCAATGCTTATTTCAAAATGCAAGAAGTGCCAATGAAAAGTGTTGGTGCTCTCTGAATTCTGAGTTCTGTCTTTCATCATATTGTTTGGAGCCTGATAAATCTCCTAACACCTTGCACATGTAACATTAAACATTTACACACCTCTCCAACCTATCTGTGACACCTGTGGTATTATTGATTAACTTATAGAAAAACTCTGCAGATTTTCCCTTTGTTCTGGGCATGATGGGCACATGGTTGTTTTCAATGGATTAAGTATCAGTTCCTTTCTTCCTCTTGTGCAATCAGCCACTGCAAAATGGACCTACAGTTCAAACATGAAACAAGGTACCAGCCCTCCATTTCTTTGCTGTTCCCCTTCATCCTTAGTTCTCTGCCTGAAATCAGGTCCAGCCCACCATGGAGAGGTGGACAGCTGCTGAATCTATCCTCTGGGGAACATGGATTGAACCCTCGACATCACTCTGCTCCAAACTAGCTGCTCAGCAAGTTGACCCACGAAGACATCTCAGTTGCTGTATGTTGGAGCCTGAAGCTCTGGTAGAGACTCCAATTTTCTCTCCATTGTGTAACTGACCAAAAATCTCTCCTGCTCTTACTGCCCGCTACTGCTATGTGCTGGAAGGAATTACAGATGGTTCTCAACCGGTTTGGCTCCATTATGAATCTCCTTTGGCCATTAAATCCTCTACCTCACAGTTTTAGATTAGATTAGATTACCTGCAGTGTGGAAACAGGCCCTTCGGCCCAACAAGTCCACACCGCCCCACCGAAGCGCAACCCACCCATACCCCTACCTCTACCCCTTACCTAACACTACGGGCAATTTAGCATGGCCAATTTACCTGACCTGCACATCTTTGGAATGTGGGAGGAAACCGGAGCACCCGGAGGAAACCCGCACAGACACGGGGAGAATGTGCAAACTCCACACAGTCAGTCGCCTGAGGCGGGAACTGAACCCAGGTCTCTGGCGCTGTGAGGCAGCAGTGCTAACCACTGTGCCACCGTGCCGCCCACAATGGTTTCTGGTTCAGAAGATAAAAAGCTTCCCACTGTACCACACAATCACAAGTAAGAACTGACAAATTGACTTAAATTGGACAGAAATATCTTAAGATTTTGGCAAAACAATGATCAACTGGATTGCATCAAAATTCAGTACACGTTGACTCTTTTGTACAGTATCAAAGGAATCGGAGGTGCTATTCTTTCGATTAAATATCATAACTCGGCTCCTACTGTCTGTTTCAGTGATATAAATGGTTTTTGAAAATCCTGTTTGCTGAGGTTTCTCCGTCAACAGATACCACTGAAAACAGATTGCCTGATTTTTCACCTTGCTGTCCCTCCTGATTTTGTAACAACTCTCCTTCACATCAATTCATTGCAGCCAAGAGTTTGAGCGCATGTGAACTTTTATAAGGTTTTCCCTGCCTGTCAGCTTTCTAACTTGATTGTATTCGCTTCATGAAATCTCTGTTCGATATTTTTACCTTTCTCTGCAAAACGTGGCGTGATTCTTGCAACTCGCCAACCATTCATCTCTGAGTAGTTATCTGATATGACTTGCAACCTCATCTTCCATTTCAGTTCTCAATTGGCTCTGACCTCTGAGGATGATGGCAGAATTGTCTTCAGAATCTGACAGATGCTCCAGACGAATGCAGAGACCCATGCTGTCAACATTGAACGAACTTTGTTGAACGTCTGGGTGGCAGCTCAGTTAAACCTTAAGCAAAGCTCCTGCAATTACACTAATCTGGTTAAGCAATTGAATGTAGCACAGTGGTTAAAATGAGATGTAACTCACAAATAGAAACCAAAAGAACAGCAGATGCTTGAAACCAGAAACAAAACAGAAATTTCTGGAAAACCTCAGCAAATCTGGAAGCTTCTATGGAAAGAAATCTGTGTTAATGTTTTGGGCCCAGTGACGCTTCCTCAGGGCTAATGGTAGCTGGGTAAAAGATGGCAATTGTACAGAAGATAGGTTGGGAGGGGGGGTGGGGGTGGTGGTAGAAGTAGGTCAGGAGCAAATGATAGGTGGAGATTGAGCCCAAAGAGAGAGCAGTTGGACAGAAAAAGCAGTGGATAACAATCAGCCTTCCAGGTAAAGTGGCAATTTACCTGCACTTCACTTAATGTGGTCTCCTGTATTCGCTGTTCACAATGTGATCTCCATGGCACTGAAGAAATTAGCATAGACTGGGTGACTACTTCACAGAACGCCTATTCTCTATCTGCACAAAAAGACCTTGAGCTTCCAGTTACCTGCCAATCCGCCACATCACCCTGTTCCCTGGCCAACGTCTCTGTCTCAGGCTTGCTGCAGTGCTCCGGCGAAGCTGAAAGAACAGCACCTCACCTTCTGCTTGGGGACTGTGCAGCCTTCTGGACTCAAATCAAATTCAACAACTTCAGGGCTTTAGGTTGCTTCTCCCATGTCCTTACCTGCTCATCCTCACACACCAGGCTGTTCATCACATAGTCTGCCATTACATACAACCTATTGTTAGCCACTAATAGTCCCCATTGGTAGCTATTCATTCTCCCAGGTTGATTGTTATCCACTCCTTTCTCTGGTCAATCATTCTTCTTTCTCTTTGGGTACTATCTCTACCTATCATTTACGCTTTATCATCTCCCCCACCCTAGTTTCTGCAAAAAACAACCTTTTACAAGTTGCCATCTGTTCTGAGGAACGCTCATTGACCTGAAATGTTAACTCTGATTTCTCTCCACAGATGCTGCGAGATATGCTGAGCTTTTCCAGCAATTTCTGTTTTTGGAACTCATAAATACTGAACAGGACAATAAAAAATAATTTTGGTGTATATGGATGGAGTACAAAGTTATATTTCTGCCTTTCAGTATGTTTTGATGGGGGTATATTTGGGTCATCTACTAAGTGTATCCATTTGATATTCACAGTTCTTCAAATGGCAAAATCTGTTCCTGAAATAACTCCACAGAGGCCGATTTCCCCTCTCCCTTCACATGGAAAATCTTGGCACTGATTTAGCTCTGTAAAAGGCAAAAGTGAGGACTGCAGACGCTGGAGATCAGTCTAGATCAGAGTGGTGCTGGAAAAGCACAGCAGGTCAGGCAGCATCTGAGGAGCAGGAAAATTGACATTTTGGGCAAATGTCCTTCATCTGGAATGAAGCATGTAGGGCTTTTGCCTGAAACGTCAATTTTCCTGCTCCTCGGATGCTGCCTGACTGGCTGTGCTTTTCCAGCACCACTCTAACCTAGACTCAGCTGTGTAAGAGCCAGCTCTCAGAGAGAACAGCACCTCTAACCCTTCTGTTTATATCTGTCAGCCAGGGTTCCCTAATTGTACCAGACTAACAACCCAAATCCGGGACCTCCTATTCTATCAGGTCCACCTGGCTGACACTGTTACAATCAGTACAGTTCCCAGCTTAGAGAGCAGACGAATGATTCCCAACAGCTTTCCAACATTACTAACACTGCAGCAAAGTTGAATTCTTCCTTTCCCAATAAACCAATAGATGTATGTTTTATTAAAATTTACTTGACACTGCCCAAACATACTTCCCGTCAAGATTGTCTCCGGAAAGGTGTTGGTGAAGTATCTTGTTCAGTGCTTCCAAATGAGTACAAGGTATTGATCCAATACTGAAGAAAGGAGGATGGTATCGACCTAAGCCACAGTGGGTGATGAAGGTGTTTGCATTATTTATTGCTCCTGTCCTTTTGATTGAATTTGTGGGACTGAGATTTGCAGTTATAGCCATTCCATATTAGCTGTGGCTCAGTTAGTAATACTCAGTTAGTAATGCTCTTGACTTAGACTCAGAAAATTGTGGATTTAAGTCCCGTTCCTGGACCTGATCACAAAATTCAAGGGTGACACCTGACTAAGGGAGTGTTGCGCTGTCAGTCAATCCAAATAAGGTGTCAAACAAAACCTCTACCTTCCCTTGCTTTATCAGCTGGATGTAAAGCCCACAATGCCACTGTTTTAAGGAGTTAGTCCTGATGCCCAGGCCAATATTTATCTTCCAGTCAACATCACATGGTTGCTGTAACGTTCCCTGTCTGTTAGAGTGCAAATTGGTTACACTGTTCCCTACATCACAACAATGACCACAAATCAGAAGTTTGTCATTATAATATGCTTTGGAACACCAGTGGCCCAGAAAGATGCTTTATAAATGCAAATCTTATTCAAGTCTCTGTTGGGACTTTACAGTTGACTATCTGATTGGCCAGCTCTGATGTTTAGTAGGACCTCCTTCAGCAAAAAGGGGCTAGGAGGCTTTCTCTTAAAGTTTAGATCCATTATTTAATTGGATCTTCACAGGAAGTTCATAATGGGACATGATGGTGTCATGATACTATTGCTGGATTGTTAATCCAGAGACCTAGGTGATGTTCTGGGGACCCAGGTTTGAATCCTGCAATGGCAGATAATGGAATTTGAATTCAACTTAAAAAAAAGTATGTAATTAGGAGTCTGATGATGACAATGAATCAATTGTCTGGAAAAACCTATCTGGTTCACTAATGTCCTTTCAGGAAGGAAATCTGCCATTCTTACCTGGTCTGGTCTACATGTGAGTGCAGACCCATAGCAATGTGGTTGACTCTAGACTGCCCTCTGGTCAATTGGGAATGGGTATTAAGTACTGGTCCATAGCCTCATCCCCTAAAAGAATAAAATACATCCTTCAGTGTGGAAGCAGACCATTTAGCTCATTGAGTCCACACTGACCTTCTGAAGAGCATCCCACCCAGACCCAACCTCCACTTATAACCCTGCATTTACTATGGTCAATCCACCTAACCTGCACATCTTTGGACTAGAAAGTAGAGCACCCAAAGGAAACCCAAGCAAACACAGGGAGAATGTACAAACTCCACTTAGACAGTCGCCCAAGGTTGGGATCAAACCCAGGTCCATGGCATTGTAAGGCAGCAGTGCTAACCACTGAGCCAGCATGCCAGTTTTCATTTACTCTCCCCATCTGCTTCCTGTCCATTGACCAATTCACTGTCAATGTTAATGTATCACCTTAATGATATAAATCTTGATTATTTTTTATTTTCTTTTATATAGCATCTGTTGTGGCAGTAAATAACTCTGTTCCTGTTCTCACATTTTCCTCAGACTCTTTGGTTGCCTGAGCCCCAAACTATATTTAACTTCTTCTCAAAAACATTCTATATTTTTGCCAAAGAATTCCACAAGCCGGCCATCGTCTGGGTGAAGAACTCAATTCTCAGCTCTAAAACAGCTATTTCATATTCTTACACTGTGACAACTGGTTCCAGACTCTCAATCATCAGGAATATTGTTAGAATTTTATAGATTTCTTTGAGATTCTTCCTCATCCTTCTAAGTTTATGAAAGGAAGAGAGTAGCTAATGTAAAAGTTTGTCCCTTAGAAGCAGAGACAGCAGAAATTATCAAGGGGAATGAGGAACTGGCAGAGACATTTAACAAATATTTTGTGTTTGTCTTCACAGTAGAAGACACAGTTACATCTCAGAAATAGAGGGTAAACTTGGGGCTAATAGAAGTGAGAAAGTGAAGGTAATTAAAACCAGCAGAGGAAGAAATACCAGGGAAAGTCAGGGAATGAAGGTCTGACTGATCCCCAGGTTATGATGGCTCACATTTAAACTTCTCAAAGAGTTAGCTGTCAAGATACTGGATGGGATGGCTACAATCTTCCAAAGCTTTGTGAACTTTTGGAATGGTCCCCACATATGAGAATTTGGCAAATGTAACATTGATATTTTGAAAAGGAACATGGGTTAAATACAGGGATCTACACACCAGTTAGACTATCATTAAACATCAGAAAAGTGCTCAAATCTACTTTTCAGGATGTTTTAACAACAAATTTTGGAGACTTTGATTGGAACAGGTCAAAGTGGTCGTATGAAAGAGAAATCCTGTTTGACAAATCCAAGATATTTTTTAAGTATGTAACTCGGATAAAGTGGAAGTCTAGATTAAGTGGAACTAGGAAATTGTATACTTGGATTCACAAAAGACATCAACATGTGCCACAGAAGAGTGAATAAAATATTAAGGTGATACATTAGCATTGTGAGTGAATTGGTTAATGGACAGGAAGCAGATGGGGAGAATAAGTGCAGCATTGTCAAGTTTAAAGGCTGTGACTAATGGACTACCAGAAGAATCAGTGCTACTGCCTAAAATACTTAGAATTTACACAAATGGTTTGATGAAAAGCTATAATGGATCTATGATTGACGATGATACAAAGTAGGTGGCAATCTAAGCTGTGGGGGTGGGTGGAATCTGGAAGAGGCTGTAAAGAGGTATCGACAGCTTGAGTGAGTGGGCAACAAAGTTGCAGATGGAGTTTAATGTGGGGAAGTGCAAGGCTATTGACTGTGGCTGTAAGAATAGAAAGACCCCATGATTTTTGAAAGGTGTAAAATTTGTGATGTTGGTGTCCAGAGATTCTTGGGTACCCTTGTACAAGGAACTCAAAACAAAAATTGTCTACAGTTACAGCTGGGAATTAGAAAGACAAATAGCATGTTGTCCTTTATTGTAAGAGGATTGGTGTATAAGTTTTATTAC
The DNA here is from genome assembly GCF_047496795.1 of Chiloscyllium punctatum. Classification (NCBI taxonomy): domain Eukaryota; kingdom Metazoa; phylum Chordata; class Chondrichthyes; order Orectolobiformes; family Hemiscylliidae; genus Chiloscyllium; species Chiloscyllium punctatum. The sequence goes on along the minus strand of NC_092783.1, from coordinate 17,268,257 downwards.
AAATGTGTGGGCCTTTGGTGTGACCACTTCTGGAAGTTTGTGTGCAGTTCTGGTCTCCGTACCCATGGAAGGATATACATGCAATGGAAGGAGCAAAGCGGAGTTTGGTCCCTGGGATATTATGTGATAAGAAGCTGGATAAATCTGATAAATATTCTCTGGAATTTAGAAGAATGAGAGATGATCCCACTGAAAAGCTCAAGAATATGAGAGGTATTACCCCTGAGTGGGGACCTAGAACAAACTCAGGATAAGTAAGTAAGCTTTTAAGACTAAGATGATGAGGAATTGCTTCACTCAAATGGTTGTGAATTTTGGGAAATCTGTGCCATAGAGGATAATGGATATTTCATTGTTGAATACATTGAAGGCTGAGATGGATAGGCTAATGAAGGGATCTGCAGGTAGGAAAGTGGAATTGAAGTTAAAGATTGTCCATTATGGAATGTAAGTCAGAATGTAAGAGGAGACTTGATGAACCATAAAGTCAACTCCTGCTTTCTTTTCTTAAGTTCTTGCATCCCAACAGATAGAGGCAACATATGCCACTGAATCAAAATCCAACCCAATGATATTTGGGATATGTGGCATGCTTGGGAAGGCCAAGTGAATTTCAACGTCTTTCGCAAAGCCAAGTGGTTTTATCATCTGTTTTCTGAACATGTTGTAGAACAGTTGATAAGGTTGGATTGCTATCACTGTACTGTGCAACTGCCAGGCCTGTAGAAAATGAAAGAGATGGACCTCAGTCTATTCTATCAGTTGATTTAAGTGGATTTAACATGAGGACTCCGGAATTAACTCCTGATGTAAGTTTTATAAAAATTCTGTGTTACATTTTTTAAGAATGGACTTAATATTTTGCATTTACTTTGTGTGTTGTTGCCTTTACTTTAGCATTCCTCAATGCTGTAGCTGAGCCATTCAAATATTTGCTCAGCATACAAAGACCATTTAAAACAGCACATTTCATAAAATTAGCTCTTTACCAAATATTCTCACTGCTTCCAGCTGCTGGCAATTAAAAAAAAGTCTCTTTGCATTGCAAGAAAGCAACAAGACTGCTGGAGAAAAGAAGTTCACAGCTTCAGATTTATTGTATTTTTGAAAAAGTGAACTGTAACACATCAAATAAATGTTACCTGGGTGTGAGTGATAAAGTGGGGGACAAGTCAATTGAGGGACTCAGATAGTATTGCGATCCATAAAAGCAAAAATCGCCAAACATTTTTTCATCTGGAGACCCCTAAGATTATCTTAGAGCTTTCCACACTCTGCCACAAGCTTGGGATGAAGAGCCACAGCTCTAGGCAGAACAAGGTTGAAAAGATAAGCCAAAATATGTCATGATGTCCTGGCTCTGCTGACTTTTGCTTGTATATTTGTTAAAGGGAGGAGAAAAATGGCTTCAGTTATGTGGTCCACATCATCGCAAACCCAGAAAAACATGGACCTGGAATAAGAGATGATGTTATGCATCTTAATTTCAATTAGAAGGAGGTTGAGCAGAAAAACAGAGTGTACATGATGGTATATTTACAACAGTACACTGAGTCAAAGACAGGATCTTTTAGGACAGATTATTAAATGTTGGTCAAAGAGGTACATTGTAAGGAGGAGTGAAAAGGAGAGCGAGGTGGATAAATTGCAAGACAGAAATGCAGAGCTAATGCAGCTAAAAGAAGACCAGCCAATGATCTCAGCCAGGATGTACCAGAGAGCACAATTGGAGGATAGAAACACCAAGACTAAACAATTAGAATTACAATGACAGCAGTAACATCAAAAAAAGAAGAAAATTATTCTCGTTTATAATTGTCACTGGGAAAGTATCCTGTTTTAATTCTGTGGCAGTTTATGCAATGCTTAATGTGTATTGGATACCGTACAATTATAGCTTTAGGACATTTATGACAGAGGAAAAGATTTAAAGTTAAGATTGTAGCCAGTTCTACTCAATATATTGAAACCCTCTTTTATGTTTTTGTTAGCTTTGGACCTGATTATGCCAATGCTCTTCTGGTTGGTCTCATATTCTGTAAATGTTGGCACATTAGAATCTCTGTTACTCAGATCCCAACTCACATCAAGGTTCTGTTCATCCATCACCCACTGGGCTCACTGACGTAAATTGGCTTTTGATCCAACACCTTTTATTTTAGGATCTCCATGCAACATACAAATCGCTCCATGGTTATGACACACTCTCTATCACTGCAACGTTCTATAGCCCCACAACCCTCATGGGATCTCTGCATTCCTTCAGTTTTGGCCTTTTGTGGGTCCCTGATTATAATCAGTTTTCCATAGGCAGACTAGCCTTCGGTTGCCGAGTCCCTAGAATTCCCTCCCTGTGTCTGTTTGCCTGTTCAATTCTCTCTCCTCCTTAAAGGTGCTCGTGAAAAAATATTTAATTGGCCAAGCTTTTCAGTGCTTGTCTTAAAATCTCCTTTTGTGATAAATTGTGTTTGAGAACAGTGTTGCAGGATGCTTTACTGTGTTCAGGGTACTATATCGATACAAGTTGCTATTGTTGATAATGTCAGTTCAAGATTAAGCCTGGAAGGAGGAGGAGGAGGAGTGAATGAAGACAGTGACTGCTCGTTGAAAGTAGCTAATAGTATTGCAAATACATTCTAAGACAGCAGCAACTCGATTTCTCCAAACAACATGGAGTTCGCATTGCCATTTTCTAACCAACATAAAGATCACACTGATTAAAATCCTCATATCTGGCCTTATTAAAAGAGATTTGCCATATAGCTAAGAGGTACCAATATACAAGTGGAAATACTGAGTGGAAATACTGGAGCAGATAATGCAAATATTTGAGTTTGATAAATAAGACATGTATACAAAGCTTTTTATTAAAGGCAGTTTGCAATACAGTGATATGTACTTTTAGAATACCTGGCTGTTCAGTGCTGGACTGGTAGCAATTACTGCAAAACATCCTGGGAAAATCTGATTGTAGGTTGAAACAAGAATTTCTAACCTTGCACGGCTCATTAGCGATGCAACACATATCATATTGGCTTCCTGGCCTTCAAGAAGACACTGTAACTGTGACAAAGGATTCAGAAATCAGCAAGTTGTGCTTGCAAGTTGAATTGAGATCATTATAAGTGCAATACTAGATGAAAAACAAGCTGGAAATGATTTGTTCCTCTTTTCTATGCTGTTAAGGTAAAGTGATAAGGGTGTTGGTTTGCTCGCTGAGCGATAGGTTTGATATCCAGACGTTTCATTACCTGGCTAGGTAACATCATCATTGGCGACCTCCAAGTGAAGTGAAGCTGTTGTCTCCTGCTTTCTATTTATATCTTTCTCCTGGATGGGGTTCCTGCGGTTTGTGGTGATGTTATTTCCTGTTCATTTTCTGAGGGGTTGATAGATGGCATCTTGCTCTGTGTGTTTGTTTGTGGCATTGTGGTTGGAGTGCCAGGCCTCTAGGAATTCTCTGGCATGTCTTTGCTTAACCTGTCCCAGGATAGTTGTGTTGTCCCAGTCAAAACCCTCTGAGTAAAGAAACTGCCTCTGTTATCTGTCTTAAATCTACCACCCCTCAATGTGCAGCTATGCCCTCTCGTATAATCTGACGTCATCATTCTAGAAAAAAGACTCTCACTGTCCACCCTATCTAATCCTCTGATCATCTTGTATGTCTCTCTTAAATCCCTTCTTAGTCTTCATCTCTTCAATGAGAACAGACCCAAGTCCCTCTGTCTTTCCTCATAAGACCTTCCCTCCGGTCCAGGCAACATCCTAGTAAATCTTCTCTGCGCCTTTTCCAATGCTTCCACATCCTTCCTGTTATAGGCTGACTAGAAATGTACACAATGTTCCAAGTGAGGCTGCGCCAGTGTTTTATACAGTTGCAGCATGACATCACAGCTCTGGAACTCAATCCCAGACCCGAAACCATACCATTCAACCAGTTTTCAGGGAAATGAAGACAAACCTCGAATCCCAGTTTCAATCATTACAAAACAGTAACAATGACATTTGTACATATACGTCAGTCCACTTACATAAACAGTGCATACAATATCACCTTCCACCTTCCACCTTCCACCTTCCACCTTCCACCTTCCACCTTCCACCCACTCTAAGGCAGCCCGCCCAAATCGCATGTTTACTTTTTTTTTTCCTGTTTATTTTATTTTTTTTTGTTCTTTTTTCTTTTTTTTTTCAGTGGACACCCGCGTGCTCCTTCTCCAAGGACACTCGGGCCTTGGACTCCTGTTTATTTATTTTTTTTCTTTTTCTTTTTCTTCTTTCTTTTTTTTTTTTTCCTTTTTTCTATCCCCACACTACCGCCTAAGTGCGGTAGTGCTTATTTTTTTCCCCAGCACCCATGGTGTGTGTGTGCAGGTGTGAGACACAGTGAAAGACACAAAGTGCACAAATCTTTATTCAATTTCCACCACCAGGAAGATATGAAAAACACCCGAGTGGCCAGTGACAAGCACTGCCCTTCAAACCACAGGGCAATGCTGTGTGAGCAAAACAGTGAAGGGGAGGGTAGGGACTAAATCAAAATAGAGTTGGACAAATCGCATGTTTATTGATTAGCCAAGGCTTCCTGATTGGTCCAGGTTAACAACCCCAATCGAGGTGAATGCAGAAAGCTGTAGAATGCATGCAGTTCAGAGTAGACATCTCAGTATCACTGGTAATAGAAATTCCCCCATTTCATTCCTGATCAATTTCACCACAATTGCATCATTGAGCCTATGACAATTGATTTGAAAGAGTTAGAGAAGAGTTATCTTCAGTCCATTGATCAGGGCAGTGATGATGCTTATAAACAGGATTAATTTGTGAGCAATTCTCAAAATTGCTTCCTGCCTGTCAACATTGCTGTTTAAGATCACAACTGATGGGAATACCAGTGGACTGAGAAAGTTTATCAGTAGAGAAAAGTGAGAATGATTAATCAAAGAAAAATGACTAAGCGGGTTGGACAAAACATTCCCAAATTAGTGTACTGGACATTATTTATCACTCAAAGCTGTGCAGGTCAGGTGAATTGGCCATGCTAAATTGCCCATAGTATTAGGTGCATTAGTCAGAGGGAAATGGGTCTGGGTGGGTTTCTCTTTAGAGGGTTGGTGTGGACTGGTTGGGCCAAAGGGCCTCTTTCCACACTGTGAGGAATCTAATCTAATCTAATCTAATCAATCAAAGTTAAAACTGATTTTCTCATCATTATGACATTGTTGTTTGTAAGAGCTTGCTGTGAACAAACTGGTTGCCGTGTTTCCGATACTATGACGATAACGACATTTTCAAAACATTTCATCGCCTCTTAGACATTTTGCAATGTCCTGAGATCATGGAAGATAAGACATAAATTCAAATTCTTTGCTTTAGTACTTCCTTGAGGTCACATATTCTGTTTCCATTTAGAATGGCAGATGCATTTTTGAAAAAGCTTGCCCCCCAAGTTGTCTTCCGTTACTCTTTGTGCTCTGGTTAATACATTTGCTGTGAATTCCTGCATGTCAATAATGCCTTAAAAATAGGGTGGGAAGTGAGAAGACAGGCATTCATGTGGACAGTGAATTTGTCTGCAAACAGCAAGGCACAAATTAAAATGTCAATGGACAGGATTTTGCTGTGGAAATAACAGTGAGGCAAATAGTGCTCATCATTATTTATGCACGAATTGGACAGCAACTTCCAGCAAGCATAATCAATTAAATGCAGGAATCTGGAACTCACTGCCCAAGATTCCCTGCCGTTTCAAATGCCTTGTGAAAAGACATCTGGCCATTGCTCTACCTCATGAATGTCTGAATGTCACCGTAGTCCCTGTGATAACACCCTATAAGGCCCAAGTGGGATCATTAATTAATCTCTCTGTGGAGCTCATTGAGTATGAGTTCCCTTGGTTACTGGCAATGGCCTGTTGAGCAGGAACTCATCACCTGATCTCTTCATTAAGCAGACCCAAGAGTTTGTGCTCATGTGTCCTTGGACAGGGAGCACACAGTGCCCATCAATGATCTTGATGTCTTTGGAGAGAAGTGGGCACCATGAGTGATGCAATGTAGGCTGCACTGGAGGTGGGGGGTAGGGGGTACAGGGAGAGCATAATCCCTTCCTGATGAAGGGCTTCTGCCCAAAATGTCAATTCTCCTGCTACTTGGATGCTGCCTGACCTGCTGTGCTTTTCCAGCACCACACTCTTGGCTCTGATCTCCAACATCTGCAGTCCTCACTTTCTACCCACCAGCACGGGAGTAGGACCAACCGGAGGCCTTAGTGAATGGTAATGCTGTTGGATATCCCACCAGCAGCTGGAAAGAGGGCCTGAGGAAGAACATTAAGATTTTTAATTTGATGAAGATCTCCTTGTGAACCAGCCAGGAACAAAAATCCTTCTCCAAGATCCATTGGCAAAAATTGTGGCCGCAGCTTCTCCACCATCTGTTGATTGGGAATACTTATGGAGCCTCTGCCTAAACTTTGGAGTCACGGACTGTTCTGCCAGATCACCAACGGCAACCTCCAGCCCCTGATTTCTTGCTGCTGCTCATTGACTAGTTATTGATTCCTGCAGGGTTCCATATTAAAACAAATCTCCCCACCAACAACCTTGCCCCCACGCCTTTCCCCAAAAGTTAAATTCACTCCAGACTACTTAATACCTGCTTGTAATGTTCAGAGAAGCAGTATAAACATGACAGACCAAACAAACTCCTTCTACACCATAACAATTATGAAATTCCTTCAATTGGCCATTCATTGCCGCTCCATCAAGTGCCACGCCAACTGTCTGTTAAATTTGATACTACTCCCCATTCAAATTGAGTTCAGTATCTAAATTGCCTTCACTATTCAGTACAGATGCAAACATTAACATTTTTTTACATTTGGTTTGTGTAATTATCATCTATGTAATATAATACAATTTCTGTTGGAAAGCCTTCACTTTGACCACAAAATACTGAAACTTTATCTAAATTTAAGTTTCTAACAGTTGTTTCTGCATTGATTTGAGGCTCAGTCTGCCTCTCTCTCTCTCTCTCTCTCTCTCTCTCTCTCTCTCTCTCTCACTCCCTCTCTCTCTTTCTGCTGAGGCAGACTGACTGGATTCTGAAACATGCTGGTGTGGGCATGCACTTTAGTTCCAGTGAAAATGTATTTGTGTGGAGGAAACATTTTACTGCTCCATCGCATTCGTTATGTGGTCAATTCTTGGTCATTTTCTTCAATAGACTGGATTTCTGTATGAGTTTACTTTCCTCCCTTCACTTACTTGTTAATTAAATGTTATCTGGTGTCATTTTAAATCATTAACACATTTAAATGAATCAATAACCATGTTGTAAGAAATTCCATATGAAAATCAACCAGTAAAGATCATTATGCACCTACATATCTCTGATTGCTGTTTTATCTCTCCATTCACACAGAATATCTGTGCACTGACTGGAACTCTTAATTATACTCCTTTTCTTGTAAAGCTTTCATTTGAGTTCAGCCACAGGAAACCATGAGAAATGTAGCTTATCAGAAGCCTTTCCACGTCCATATGTGCCAAATTAATTCCAGTCTCCAGCTGCAGTCTGATGTTGATAAATTCATCAGCTTTACACACAGTAATTTAAATGTTAGTGCAGAAATCTTTACCAGACAGAAATATGAAAAGTTTTGGTCAATTGAAGTTTGTGAATTATAGCATAATTAAAACATGCAGTTTCCTACAACTGTATACATTGGCAGGTGTGTTGGTAATCAGACCGTATCACTTTGGCTTCAGGAGAAGGAAGAACAAACAGTAAGGAGTTATGACTTTATGAACACAGGCTGAGGTTGGACCACCATTCTCGGTGGCCCATCAACCATCCCTGTGTAATGCTGAGGCACAGAATAGCTGGCACCTTCACTAGTGCAACATACACTAACCTCCAACAGAGCTAGTTTGAGGGAATAAAGTGTGTTTACAAACTCAAACTTGAATGAAAAGTTTGCATTTCATAACCCTGCCAGTAAAGAGATGGAGCTGTCTCCTTTCATGTCTCCTCTTCACAACAAACTGAAATGAGGTGAGAAGACTTTTGTTTTACACTGACTATTGTGTATCTTCAGAACTTTTGTAACACAGAGGGCTGTGGAGGCTCGGTCTTTGAGAATGTCTAAGGTAGAGATCGATAGACTTCTGATTGTGTCGGGTTTTGGGGATGGGATGGGCAAAAGGTATTGAAGTGTCTGATGAGCCATAGTTGTGCTGAATAGCCGGGCAGCTTGAATGGGATAGAATTGGATTCCTCCTGTTCCGAAGGAGAGGATGGTCTAGCGTTACTTGCAGCACATCCACTTTGTCTGAAAATTACCTCCTCGAGGTATCATTGGTGGAATGGCTCTGTAAGAAGGAAACCAAGCGTCACTCTGAAATTAGAACTTTTGGGCAAAAGCTTCTGCAAGTATGTCAGCCACTCGATTGTGTGAATAAATATTCTAAGCCACAAATCCTGCCCTTCCAATGTTAATTTGCATTGAGATCTACATCCCATCCTTTCCCAGCCATGTTGACTAAATTGGCCCTGACACTTGATAATCATTAACAGATATACCAACTGTGCCCATGACAGCAGGAGAACAGACCACTTGCAGGGATAATGCAGGGACCAGGGGATTTGTTGGCTGTGCTATGAGTAAGAGATTCACAGTTTGTAGCATTGCAAATGTGGCTGACACAAAAACAATGACAATTAGTGGCGTGTTCTTTGTTTCCCCCATGAACAGTATGATTTGCTTTATTTTGAAAGGAAGAAATGTTACATTATCCAATGGTGTCTTGTGACACAATGGGTAGTGAGTCAGAAACTGGATTCAACTCCAGATTCCAGACATTATATTGAGGTTATATAGGACATTGGTGAGGCCTGTCCTGCAGTACTGTGTCCAGTTCTGGCTGTTCTGTTTCAGGAAGGATATTATTAAGCTAGAGAGGGTTCAGAAAAGATTTACCAGGATGTTGCTGAGAATGGAAGGTTTGAGCTAAAAGGAGAGGCTGGACAGGCTGGGATTTTTTTTTCCCTGGAAAGTAGGAGGTTGAGGGGTGACCTTACAGAGGTTTAATAAATTATGAGGGGCATTTCCCTTGGGTTTGGAGTTTCAAGACGAGGGGGCATATTTTAATGGTAAGAGGAGAAATATTTACAAAACAAAACATGAGGGGAAACATTTTTACACAAATAGTATGTGGTGAAAACAAAAAATGCTGGGGATCACAGTGAGTCATGCAGCATCCACGGAGAATGAGAACAAGCTAATGTTCCAAGTCTAGCTGACTCTTCATCACACGTGAATCAACTTCCAGAGGAAGTGGTGGATGCAGGTACACAGTTATAATGTTCAAAAGACATTTACATATGTTCATGATTAAGACATGCTTGGGAGGATATGTGCCAAGCACAGGCAGGTGGGACTAGGTTAGCTTGGGATTAAGGTTGGCAGAGACTGGTTGGACCAAAAGGTCCATTTCCTGCTGTAGGCTCTTAGGCCCTGTAAGACTTGATGGCTGAGAAGGATACTTTCAGAATGCATTCAAACAGATTGAGGATCAATGTGCAAATCCTTCAATCATACGGCAGGCAGTAGGAGTGGGAGAGATGCTGTGTGATGGAAAGAATTTGAAGCATCATCACAGCTCCAGACTGCAACATGCAAGTAAAAGTGTGAGTTGCCACTCCTGGGGCAGCCAGGGTGCTGGGTTTAGATCAATATGGATCATTGGTGTTGAATTTGGGCACTAGTACATTGGGTAGAACCTGTCTTTGGGCAGAGAGGGAAGGGAAAGATTGGATCTCGGTCACAGAGCTGAGCTTGAAACCAAGCAGTGGAGATGAAGTTTGGATACGATTCTCAGCTTCATCCTCATTTCTAACCTTTAACACCTATTTAAGAGTGAATGTTTAGCCTATCGGTAATGGTGGTGGTTTTGAATTTAGGAAACAGATTTAATGAATGAAGGTTAGAAGATGCTATTGAGTCATAGAGTCAAAGAGATGTCAGCACGGAAACAGATACTTCGGTCCAACCCATCCATGCCGACCAGATATCCCAAACCCAATCTAGTTCTACCTGCCAGCACCCAGCCCATATCCCTCCAAACCCTTCCTATTCATATACCCATACAAATGTCTTTTAAATGTTGCAATTGTACCAACCTCCATCACTTCCTCCGGCAGCTCATTCCATCCTCTGCATGAAAAAGTTGCCACTTAGGTCACTTTTATATCTTTCCCCTCACCCTAAACCTATGCCCTCTAGTTCTGGACTCCCCGACCACTGCGAAAAGACTTTGTCTATTTATCCTATCCATGCCCCTCATAATTTTGTAAACCTCTATAAGGTCACCCCTCAGCCTCCAACACTTCAGGGAAAACAGCCCCAGCCTGTTCAGCCTCTCCCTGTAGCTCAAATCCTCCAACCCTGGCAACATCCTTGTAAATCTTTTCTAAACCCTTTCAAGTTTCACAACATCTTTCTGATAGGAAGGAGACCAGAATTGCTTGCAATATTCCAACAGTGGCCTAACCAACATCCTGTACAGCCGCAACATGACGTCTCAACTCCTCTACTCAATACTCTGACCAATAAAAGAAAGCATACCAAATGCCTTCTTCACTATCCTATCTACCTGCAACTCCACTTTCAAGGAGCTATGAACCTGCACTCCAAGGTCTCTTTGTTCAGCAGCACTCCCTAGGATTTTACCATTAAGTGTATAAGACCTGCTAAGATTTGCTTTCCCAAAATGCAGCACCTCGCATTTATCTGAATTAAACTCCATCTGCCACTTCTCAGCCCTTTGGCCCATCTCATGAAGATCCTATTGTAATCTGAGGTAACCTTCTTCGCTGTCCACTACATCTCCAATTTTGGTGTCATCTGCAAACTTACTAACTTTACCTCTTATGCTCACATGCAAATCGTTTATATAAATGACAAAACATAGAGGACCTAGCACCGATCCTTGTGGCACTCCACTGGTCACAGGCCTCCAGTCTCAAAAACAACCCTCCACCACCACCCTGTGTTTTCCACCTTTGAGCCAGCTCAATATCCAAATGGCTAGTTCTCCCTGTATTCCATGAGACCTAACCTTGCTAACCAGTCTCCCATAGGGAACCTTGTTGAATGCCTTCCTGGACCCCATATAGATCACATCTACTGCTCTGCCCTCATCAATCCACTTTGTTACGTTTTCAAAAAACTAAATCAAGTTTGTGAGACATGATTTCCCATGCACAAAGCCATGTTGACTATCCCTAATCAGTCCTTGTGTTTCCAAGTACATGTACATCCTATCCCTCAGGATTCCCTCCAACAACTTGCCCACCACCGATGTCAGACTCACCAGTCTATAGTTCCCTGGCTTGTCTTTGCCGCCCTTCTTAAACAGTGGCAACACGTTTACCAACCTCCAGTCTTCTGGCACATCACCTGTGACTATCGATGATACAAATCTCTCAGCAAGAGGCCCAGCAATCACTTCTCTAGCTTCCCACAGAGTTCTAGGATACACCTGGTCAGGTCCTGGGGATTTATCCACTTTTATGCGTTTCAAGACATTCAGCACTTCCTCCTCTGTAATATGGACATTTTTCAAAATGTCACCATTTATTTCCCTACATTCTATATCTTCCATATCCTTTTCCACAGTAAATCCTGATGCAAAATACTCATTTAGTATCTCTCCCATTTTCTTCGGCTCCACACAAAGGCCACCTTGCTGATCTTTGAGGGGCCCTATTCTCTCCCTAGTTACTCTTTTGTCCTTAATGTATTTGTAAACACTCTTTGGATTCTCCTTAACTCTATTTGCCAAAGCTATCTCATGTCACCTTTTTGCCCTCCTGATTTCCCTCTTAAGTATATTCCTACTGCCTTTATACGCTTCTAAGGATTCACTCGATCTATCTTGTCTATACCTGACATATGCTTCCTTCTTTTTCTTCACAAAACCCTCAATTTCTTTAGTCATCCAGCATTCCCTACACCTACTAGCCTTCCCTTCCGCCCACTTCTCAGTCCATTGGCCCATCTGGTCCAGATCCTGTTGTAATCTGAGGTAACCCTCAGGCAGCCCTGGAGCATAGATGAGAACTCTGGCTGTGAGTTGTCTGCGTTGATGTACAGTGGGAGATAATGGTGTGGAATGGTTCCTTGTGTATGAGACTCTCTCACCCGGTAGCAGCCTAACCAGGTAAACCGTGCATAGTCTTGCAGGTAAGAATGAGAATGAAGACAGAAACCACCTCAGGTACACCTCCAAAGTAAGAAACTCAACGTGTATAAAACCTGGTCCAGAGGAGAACAAATATCCATCTATGTCCATTTGAAGCTTTTGTGTTTGATGCACTTGGTCATAGACATCAACAAAACTAGTTTAAAATTGAATTAGTAACATAGAATGAATTTTGTCAGCACTCTGGGATTTGGGAGACTGAGGGCCTTGTAAAATGATGTTTAGAATGAGCAACGTATGGAGGAGGGTTGAGTGTAAAGTGACCTACCACCATAAAAAGTTCTCAGTGGTGAAAAGACAGTTACATACCAATGCGAGGCGATTACTGACCACTTGCTGGCCCTGTTTCTGAAGGGCTTTTGCCCGAAACATCAATTCTCCTGCTCCTCGGATGCTGCCTGGCCTGCTGTTCTTTTCCAGCACCGCTCTAATCTAGACTCTGATTTTCAGCATCTGCAGTCCTCACTTTTGCCCTGTTGATATTTAGTCAGCTTTGGGTTGGGCTTTACCAGACAGTGGGTTCGCCAATGTAGAGCCTTCCTCGGTGGCTGGTTCATGGCTCAGAGAGGGACACCTAGCCACAGCTGCTGATTGTAAGTGCCTCAGCATCAAAACCTTGGCTTTCTCTCCCTGCAACTCCAACTGCTTTCTCACGGCAGAATCATTGGGCCTGAAATATTATCTGTTTCTCTGTCCATTGAAAGACCTTCCTGTTTCTCCAGCACTTTCTGTTTTATTTCAGATGTGCAGCATCTGCAGTATTCTGCTTTTGTTCAGCAACAACCTCTTCCTCCTGACAATAACCCTTGTTGGACCGGCTACTCTGAGAGGCAGAAAGTGAGGACTGCAGATGGCGGAGAGTCAGAGTCAAAACGTGTGGTGCTGGAAAAGCACAGCAGGTCAGGCAGCATCCGAGGAGCAGGAGAGTCGACTTTTCCAGCGCTACACTTTTTAACTCTGAGAGGTAGCCTGCTGTCCTTGAGATGATAAAAGTGGCAACCTCTCAACTGCCCTTTATAGGGACAATTGCACCCAGGTCCCGCAATCTGTTCATGTCAGCTCAGGACCTATTTTCAGACCAGGCACTGGGACTTGCTCAGATTTGGAAAGATTCTGACCATGGGGAGAAAGGTGAACTCACCCATTTCGGCTCTTTCTCTGGCAATGGCTCAAATTTAGGAACCACAACTTTGTGTTCAAATCCTTCCATGGCCTTGCCCCTCCTCTTCTCTATTACACCCTCCAATGGTATACGCTCGGAGAACTCTATGTTTCTCTCTTGCTGGACTGTTGCACACTTCTTTCACCTCACCATGACTTCAGCTGGGCCAGGCTCTCATTGCCTCACTCTCCATTTTTTAAATACATTTTTGGTCTGCTGTCCAATATCCCTTTTTATCTATTTTAATTTTTGTGGTGAAACTTAAAAGGGTTCAGAAAAGATTTGCAAGGATGTTGCCCGGGTTGGAAGGTTTGAGCTATAGCGAGAGGTTGAACAGGCTGGAGCTGTTTTCCCTGGAGCGCCGAAGGCTGAGGGGTGACCTGATAGAGGTTTATTAAATCATGAGGGGCATGGATAGGATAAAAAGACAAGGTCTTTTCCTTGGGGTGGGGGAGTCCAGAACTGGAGGGCATAGGTTTAAGGTGAGAGGGGAAAAATTTAAAAGAGACCTAAGGGGCAACTTTTTCACACAGAGGGTGGAGTGTGTATGGAATGAGCTGCCAAAGGAAGTGGTGGAGGCTGGTACACTTACAACATTTAAAAGGCATCTGGATGGGAAGGGTTTAGAGGGATATAAGGCAAGTGCTGGCCAATAGGACTGGATTTATCTAGGATATCTGGTCGGCATGGATGAATTGGACCGAAGGGTCTGTTTCCATGCTGTACATCTCTTATGACTGTATGATTCTATGGTAAATGCTGGCAAAACAGCATTTGTAACCCATCCCTCATTGGCCTTAACCTGAACAGCACTCCAGGCTGTTTCAGAGGGCTGTGTTTCATGGAGCTGTGGGTCTGAGATTACATGTAGATCCTACCAGGTAAGGATGGCAGGTTTCCTCCCCTAAGGGACATTAATGATCAGTTAGGGTTTTACATTGATGATTTATAACATGAGACTGTTTTTCAAAAACATTCAAAATATAATTGAAATCAAATTTTATCATCAACCATAATGGATTTTTAACCCATGATCCCAGATCATTAACCTGATTACCAGTCCATGAAAATATCATTACAACCCCACTGCTTCCCCCTCTGCCTGACTCGATGTCAAATTTTGTTGGATCCAATGGTCTGTCTTACACTAACTGTGAACACATGGAGCCATTGATATTAAATACAAATGGGCAGAATAGGTGCTCATTACTCAACTAACCCTTGTGTGCCACTGGAAACCAGCTTGTGTTCAAAACAGAGCAACCTCACCCGGGACATTGCCACAGTCCGCACATTTCTGAGAAACTGTTCACATCTGATACTCTCCCCATCCAAATGCTGATAGGTAACATTATCTGACTCTGTCTATCTGGAGTGCATCCTCTCAGTCGAAGAAATGTTTACAACAGAAATGTGATAGATCCAACCAAATGCCCAAAGCACCTTAAGTAAATTATTCAGTGTTTGTTTGTGCTTTAGAAAATTACACAGCAGCATCACCATACATCATTCTCATTAACTGGAGAAGGACCCTTGAAAATAGGCACCAGCGATTCATTTTCATGCAGGAACACTAATGGTTTTCTGCTAAACAGACTTCTCGTGATATTGGCATGGGCTGCTTATTAATGTGACAATGCAAATGCAACCCTTTAAATGGCACCCCCTCCACAAAGTCATTTTTTAATTCCATCTCAGTTCTCTGTTCTTTTGCTGCACTTTCCAGTCCAGATGTTTGTTACACTTTGCAACTTAAACCGTTGATAAATTAGCACATTGGCTCCATGAGCAGTGAATTTCAGCAGGGTGTAAAAATCTGTTCATGTATTCAGTACCTAATACATTTTCATTATTCTACGATTTCCTTATTCCCACAATAACACGATGAAGGCTGAATTTCAATCTACAAACTAGATTTAGGTTCAGATCAGGAGAGATGTGAAATCGTAACATTCTCAAACTGAACTCCAACTCGTCTCCAGACCTTTGACTTTCAGGATTATCAGAAACAGGACAAGTCATGGATAACCAGCCTGTTCCCAGGAGGTGGATTGGTGATTATAATATTATCCTGAGGCTGGAAGCTTTGTAGGTTTATCTAAGTGTCACTAGGCTGGTGAGTTGAAGGGAGCTCAGGTCAGGATTGGGTGGATGGTAAGTGGCCTATCAGCACTGCTTGTAGACCGGGAGGTCAGAGTGCATTCAACAGCTGTCTAGGATTTGTCCCTTGCCATGGATCATACCTTACCACTCCCCCAACAGATTACCCGGCATTAGAGTTCCCCTCCTACACAATGACCCTAACCAAGGACAATTATCTGAAGTCTACCCTCTCCACACCCACCATCACCATTGCAGCGAAGGCAGTTGACTGGGAGTAGAGGCCAGATGTAACATATTCACTATCACTGGAAGCTGAGCCGATCAATTAGACTGTATTTCAGACAGAAATTTAGAGAAATACATAAAACCACATGGTGTGGGGTTAAAACTCAACAGCATGTGGGAAAAACACAACATGGCTGGCTTCTTACCAATCCCCATTAAAAGCTTTGACAAAGGGTCAGTTAGACTCGAAAAATCAGCTTTTTTTCCCTCCTTACAGATGCTGCCAGACCTGCTGAGATTTTCCAGCATTTTCTCTGGTGGTCCCATTAAAATCAAGCCTTCAATACTGGTTATGATTCTTTCAAGGTAATTTGGAATGTGGGATTAATGAGACTCCCTGCCACTTCTCCAAACTCCCACTATCACTGAATTCTCTATTATCAATAACCCAGTGGCTACCATTGACCAGAAACTCAATGGACTCTCCACATAAACACAGTGGCTACAAGATTAGGTCAGAGGGGAAGAATACTGTGGCGAGTAACTTACCTCCCGACTCCCCAAAGTCTGTCCATCATCTACAAGGCACAGGTCAGAGTGTGATGGAATATTCCCCATGTGCCTGATGGGTTCAACCCCAACAACACTAAAAGAGGCTTGACACCACCCAGGAAGAGCAGCCCTCTTGATTGGTACCACATCCACAAGCATCCACTCCCTCCACCGCCAATTCTCAGTCGCAGCAGTGTATACTAGCTGCAAGATGCACCTACAAACATTCATCAAAACTCTTTAAACAGCACCTTCCAAACCCACACCCACTTCCATCTAGAATGAAAAGGGCAGCAGATAGACTGGAACATCGCCACTTGAAAGTTTACACAAAGTTTCTCACCATCCTGACTGAGAAATATATTGCCCATTCCTCCAGTGTTGCTGTGTCAAAGTCCTGCAATTCCCTCCTGAAGGACTATGGTGCTTCAAGAAGGCAACTCGTGACCAACTTCTCAAAGGCACCAATGGATGGGGCATTAAAGGTTGGCCAACCAGTGACCCTCACATCACATAAGTAAATAACTATTTAAAAATCCCAAACCATTTGGCATTCTAATTACCTGTCACCTTGGCACTATACCCACCTGGTGCCCTAGTTACTTGATACCTTATCCCTACACTTGAAAACCCATTCCCTGGCATCCAATCCCTACCTCACAGGCACCCTACTGACCTGGCACATTATTCCTACTACCCGTCTGATAGTGCCCTCATAGCACCCTCACCTCACACATACCTTGCATACTTACCCTTCAACAACAGCTGCCAAAATGTAGGGATCTTTACTTTTCAGAATGTGGCAGCAGACTGCTGTGAAAATGACATGTAGCTTGCCTTCCTCAAGATCGTTCCACCCTATGAAAGAACTGTCAAAATGAAAGTTCAGCTCTGCATTTCTGAGGGTGACTTGAGGGGAATCTCGCCTCAGAACTGTGGAGATCCCTTGTTTTGTCAAAAAGGAGGGGCTGAAGTGGCAAACTGCATTAGATTGTCACTGCTGGGAAAATCCGGCTGACAGTACCAACCTCACTGCTCGCAAAGATTGTATAGTCTCCTGCAGCTAAAGTGCACACTATATAATCCCACTGATGTTCAAGGTGCAGAGAATAATGTCCTGGGATTTACAGCTATACAGCAGTCTCGCTTCTACTTTCTGCTTTATAATATGAAAGCTACAATATGTCATCCCTTGCGGTAGCTACAAGACACAATGCAGGCAGCAAATGCAACTCTTTATGGGGGTTATTGAATGGAGAGATTGCATGAGAGGAAAGAATACTTTTATCATCCATGGAATTGGAGCTAGGTTTCAGCTTTGGATTGGTACCAAGATTTCTTTCTATTGCTAAACTGAAATATAATCAGAATTTTGTAAACATACATGAATCAAACAATTTGGATGCAAATCAACGCCATTTAACTCAACCTCCCTGAAGATTCAATTCAGAAATTTGGCATGCAAAGCAAAAATTTGGATCTGAGCTGTCAAACTTCAGATCGTTATGATTTAACTTACTACCTGCTCATATGTTATTCCCATCAATAATTTGCATGTCATAAAGGTAATGTGTTTTGCAATTCTACCTCTAATATGGGCCTGATCCACCCTGTAATGTGGACTTGATTCTTAGTCCAAATCTTAGTATTGACTTCACTCATGCGCCTGATCCTAGTGTGAATCTGATTGTTTATCTTTATTGGATTCTAAATATTTAATTAAGCGCATAGAGAACTCAATCAATCCATTCCTTAATTTACAAACAAAATCCACCAGGACTTTCCAATTTATTACTGTAGGAAAAATAAATGCTAATTTGAAAGATTTCATAAACCATCAAATTAGAATTGTTTAGTATTTACAGAAAATCAACTAAAATTGAATGACGGCCTCGGGTGACTGTGTGGAATTTGCACATCTTCCCTGTGTCGGTGTGGGGTATCCTCCAGAGAGGTGCAGGTTAGGTGGATTGGCCATGCTAAGCTGCTCATAGCGTCCAGGGATGTGGAGACTTGGGGGGATTAATCGCAGGAAATGCAGAGTTACAGGAATGAGGTAGGGGGTTGGTGTGGGTGGGATGCTCTCCAGAGGGTTGGTAGACTAGATGGGCCAAATGGTCTGTTTCCACACTGTAGGCATTCTATGATTCTATTCTATGATTCTAGATTTCACTCTCATATTTCACAACTGCTTTTTCTGGATAGATGAGATCTCCTCAAGCTTCTGTTGAGAAGAGTTACTCCTATTGACCCTCAGAGTCTCTGGACTCCCCTTTCTTGCAGAAGGAACATCATAAGTGTTTGGTAACTCAGCGATGTGCTGCCACTTCAACGAAGGAAGTCACTGAGTAAGAATTCATTGATTATATGTCCACTTCTCTGTTGCATTTATTCACTGCTCACACATACCCTTAATTGTCCTTTAATTATGATTAAGAAATAAGTTGTCTTTTGTTGACCTGAAGCATAGTAATGCAGACTCATGAAATCTCTGAAATAAAACCAGAAAGTGTTGGAATTACTCAGAAAGCCAGGCTGTAACTGTGGAGAGAACAGATTTTGCAAAATGGACCCTTTCAGTTTCAGGTTAGAACACAACCTAAATCACACAATAAATAATCATGTTGTTTTCCGAATGGAGGGTTTTGACCACAGGGATTAGTGCTGGGACCTCTGGTGTTCATGATCTGCATAAATGATTTGGAGGAAAAGGTAGCTGGTCCAATTAGTAAGTTTGCAGATGATACAAAGATTGGTGGAGTTGTGGAAAGTGAGGAGGATTGTCAGAGAATACAACAAGATATAGATCAGTTGGAGACAAGGGCAGAAAAAAGGCAGATAGTGTATAATCTGGACAAACGTGAGATGATGTATTTTGGAAGGTCAAGTACAGGTGGAAATTATACAGTGACTGGCAGAACCCAGGAGTGTTGATATGCAGTGGCTTCTGGGTGTGCAGGTCCACAGATCACTGAAGGTGGCAGTGCAGGTAGATAAGGTCAGAAAAAAACATATTTTGGAATGCTTGCCTTAATTGGAAGGGGCATTAAGTTTAAGGATAGACAAGTTGTGCTGTTGCTTTGTAGAGCTTTAGTTAGGTCACACTTGGAACATGGCATACAGTTCTGGTCACCACACTACCAGAAGGATGTAGGTGCTTTGGAGAAGGTACAGAAAAGGTTTGCCAGGATGTTGCCTGGTACAGGGGATTTTAACTATGAACAAAGGTAGAGAAGGCTGGGTTTGTTTTCACTGGAATGTAGGAGGTTGAGAGATGACCTGATAGAAGTCTATAAGATTGTGAATGGCATGGATAGAGTGGAAGGTATGAGGCTTTTCCCAGGGTGGAAGGATCAATTACTGGGGGACACAGGTTCAAGGTGTGGAGGTTGGGGGGTGGGAGGATGTTTAAAAGAGATGTGCAAGGCAAGTTTTTCACACAAAGGGTGGTGAGTGCCTGGAACACGCAGCCAGAGGAGGTGGTGGAAGCAGACACAATAGCGGCATTCAGGAAACATCTGGATGAATACATGTGTAGGAAGGGAACAGAAGGGTTTGGATCCTGTAAGTGAAGACACTTTTAGTATAGAAGGGCAAAATGTTCACAGCACAGGCTTGGAGGGCTGAAGGGCCTGTTCTGGGCTGTATTTTTCTTTGTTCTTTGTCCTATAACTCTATTTAAGAAAAACATTAGGGTGGTTTCATCTGTCATGAGACTGCAATACAGAGCAACATCAAATGACATTGTATCACTTCCTGTGATGATGTGTATCATGTCTCATTAGCATATTACATAGTCAGAATTATACCACATCTATTCCCAGATCTCTGATTCCACCCAGTTTATCACAATGTCATTTAGAACTCTCTGTTTCGTTTCAAATAGTGCTGTGATGAACAGATTGGTTTAACATTCCCCTTCGGTCTACACTGAAGTGTTGGTCCATGTGCTTGGATCCAGTTGCTGAACTTTGGACAAATACAATTCAAGTAACTGTGGCATTAGTTAAAATAGTTAGACTGGGATGCAGAATGGCACCAGCGGTGTACTGACTGTGATAGTTCACAGACCCTGCCTTACTGAGGAGCTCTATGTAACCAATTGTCTCTCTAATAAAGAGAGTTCTGTATGGGCCCCCTGTGGAGTGGACTGTAGCAAACTATCTGAACTATTTGAATAATTGGACATCCAGTTATGTTTCTTCAGAAATAAGGATAAGAGCACTTCAGTTTATTTGATTCCAACAATTACACCAGGCCCAGATTTTGACCTCAGCTTAAGCTGGCTGGGGTCTCAATTTTTCCTTCCAGAGGCAAACACTGCAAGTGTATCCAGTGACTGCTTCTCCTAGATGCACTCAGAAGTGTTTTTGACTCAATTGAAATGGCCTCCTCTTCCTCCCCTCTGGGGCTTTGCGGCATGTCCTGCCTTCTAGCGCATTCAAAGATGTTGGAATCCTAATGATGTCATAGGAGCCTACTTTGCATATATGAGCTAGGCTCCCATCAAAGTACGGGGCTGCTTCAGCTTTGTAAGTGCATCTCTTGGCTGTAATTATGGCCAGGAGAGATTGGAGCATGCTGTGGGTGGGAATCAAGCAAGGACAGACTATTTTAGTTGCATGTCCGGAGCTTTCCTATCAGATGAGGTGCAATAAAATTCTATGCTGTCACATGATCTAAGAATGGAAAACTTGGAAAAGCTCCAGGCAGGCAGTTTTACTAAAAACGCATGGTGCAAATATGCAGAAGGTCTTTATTCACTTTGTTGATTTTTAGTTTTGTTCAAATGATACAATTGCTCACAATACAAAGCTTTTCACTATGCCTCAGCACACGTGACAGTAATTTCAATTCAAATTTAAATAAAATTCAAATTTCTGTCTTACAGTCAAAATACTCTGAGTTCATTCAACAATTCAATCATTGCATTCGCGTGGACACTTTACATGACTCTGAAGGAGTTCTGCATTGTCGACTGTGCTTTTTTGGAAGAGAAATTGAACTGAAATTCTGTCTGCCTTTTTCAGTTGTTTTTATTTATTCATGGAATGAGAGTGTGAGTGCCAAAGCCAGAATTAATCACCTATCACCAACAGTCCTTGAGAGTGTGAGTTGGCTTTTTTGGAGTAATGAAGTCCATATGTTGAAGATTGCACCCACAGTGCTACTAGGATCCCAGACTTTGAAACAGCAAAAGTGAGCAAAGTGTGATATAGCTTCAACTCAGGATGGCAAAAATCTGAAACCAAAGCAGAAATTGCTGGAGAAACTCAGAGGTCTGACAGCATCTACAGAGAAAGAATGTAATTAATATTTTGCATCCAGTGACCAGAGTCTGATATTCTGAAGAAGGGTCACAAATATCAATTGTAATCTGGATTGTTCTATTTGAAAGAAAGCGGATTTATTATCACTTTTCCAAAGAACATAGGATACATGTTTTAAAGCAAAAAATATTACAGGCGTAAATAGGGAAAGATTTGGGAGTGTGTTAATTAGACAAGCTTTTTGAAGAATTGACCACAATTGGCCAAAGACCCTCTGTAGTAGGGGAGCTCTGGGACTTTACTGGGGCCTTTTCCCTTTACTTCCTCACATGATTTATCTGCATTTCTTTCTCATTACGTCTGGAGATCCCTCTAACTTCTTCTCCTTCAGGTGCCATATTTTACAACTTTGCCAATTATGTATCCCAAACTTTCATGTCAATAAAACTCAAAATCTTGCGGATGCTAAAGACTCAAATTAAAAGTAGAAAGCACTGGAGAAGATGACTGCTTTGACAGGATCTTTTCTTTTCCTTCAGAACATCTTGATGCTGTCTGTGGTGTTGTTTACAAATCTCCTACCTGTAATGTTGGTTGACCTGTCAGTGTATTCCCTGACAATGGTCAAACACCCAGATGAGCTTGACTGTGGGGGTACCCCTGACTGACTGTAGTCTGGCTTCACCCCTCTGAAGACTGCACCCTTCAGAAGTGTCTACTTGCATGAAGGACATGCTGTGAGTTTGCCACATAACCATCTGGCAACACATTGCCAGTGTGACATTGACGTGGCATGGTGTCGTTCAGTGAGCTGTCCACTCCCTTGACTGTTCAGTGTCACTCATCATGACAAGCTGCCTTGCTCTTTCTGGGCACAAATGGAAACCACAGAGCTGACAGTCTGTAAGGAGCCTGTGCATTAAGAAGCAAGACTGCCCACAAAGAGACTGGCAGGGCATAAGTCAATGTTTAAATCAGTGTGTGTGAGCTAAGAAAACAATACCATCAATACAGAAGTTGACAACCTCCAAAAAAGCAAGAAACAAGTGAGTTCTAAAGACACAAGCTAAGAGTCACTGTGCAAATATATGAGTTGTATGTGTGTCCCGACATGCAAAGTGACCTGGCAAAAGCACAGAGGTTGTAGATTTCACTGAGCTCCAGAATGTTAAAAGGCTGAAGTAATGTCAGAGTAGGTCAGAGAGATAGCATGATGATTTAATGAAGGCAATGTTTGCCGATGCCCAATGGCAGTAACAAAGGATTGAGGAGATTGTGGAGATTGCAGGGCATTGTTCTGAAGAAGTTTATTTTTTCGGGATGAGGAGATGTAAATCAGTGAGCTGCAGCCACCAGGTACCTCCACCGATTTACTCTTTGCAGTTGATGCTGTCTAGCTTCTTGGGGAAAGAAGCAGGAATACTGGAAGGAGCATGTAAATGAAGTGAGTTTGACCTTTAATGACATGGATATGCACCAAACAAGGTAGACACTGTTCACACTTTGAGGGGAATATTTAAAAATCTTGACATTGAGAGTCTAATATGTTATAACTGAGCAGCCTTTGAGTGTTCACCTGTCTTTGATGTTCTATTCTTCATACGCGTGATGAGCCAGCAGCCGAAACTTGCAGCATTTCCTTTTTGAGTTTCCACTTCTCCAGCTCAACATTGTGGTGTGTCCCAGTGAATCTGACACAATGCCCAAGAACATAGATGTCCACTCCCATTCAGAACAATGAAGGCTCCATACCAGCTGGGACAGCTGAGGTGGAGGATGTCTTCAATGTTGAGTATATTCTACTGACAAAACGCCTGCGTTGATTCTAGACACATGCATTTGGAGCCGGTAAGCTTGGATGGCTAGTTTGCAGTGCAGAGTGACACCAATAGTTGAGGTTCAATTCCTGCACTGGCTAGGATCATCGTGAAGATCCCTGCTTCTGAACCTCTCTCTCACCTGAGGCATCGTGACCTTTGAGTTAAACCTCCACCAGTCATCAGTTCCTGATGGGGGAATGGGGCTATGTTGACTTCAGCAGCTGACTTCCTGCAAGTCTTAATTCGTCACTGAACATCTTCAGAGGAAATATGCAAATGGCAAGGGAAAGTGCAGACTTCAGGAAATATATTCTTAAAGCCTGTTCTTTGTTCCATAACACAAAAGGAGAATTTAATGCAGAAAATCTTTTTTTTTAGATTGTTAATTCCTTTGATCTGATGGCACTATCATGCTGAAAGCCTCACCCAGGGCTGCCTGTTCACTGAATATGGCAGGAGAGAATCACAGACAGTCTATAAACCATACATAAATGTGGCTGCACACTTTTACTCTAGTATATGGCACACAGTTCTATGTCAGTGTACGTTTGCTGTTTCACTCTGGCTTCTTTCCCAATGCAAGTCAGACACCAGACGGCATCAAATTTCCGCCCTATTGACTTCACAATAGATTTTTTTTCTTGTTATGATTTGAAACAACTAAGGGCTTGATTCAGACAAGTAAACACCTGCCCAGTCTGAACCTCATTATTGTACAGAAAACGTCAATCATTCTCTGACAGGTCTCTCTGCCAAATTCACAGGATTGCACTCTGAGGATAACGGATCCTCAGCAAATGCAAAAGCAGGTCAGAAACAAGATGAAGATAACAGAGTCAATCCTCCACGCAGTGCTCACAATCAGCAAGGTTTTGTAGCAGCAGCAACACCCCCTAATTGCGCTGCTGCTTCCTTCACATGAGGCAGGTCGTGAGTCAATGCAGGACATTGCTGGACAAAAGGAAATACACTTCGTTTCAGCCCAAGAAAAACAACTTACTGTTGAATTCAGCTGCATGACCAATCTCATTCATGGGATGCCTTAATCTGGAAGTCTCACAACTTCCCAAACCTTGCTCTCACCATTTCACTGGAGGAAGAGGGTGGATTGGGAAAAAGGCCTAAGTTACACATTGCACACCTATTATCCACACCAGTAGCTTTTTTTTTAACTCACTCATGGGATTTGGGCATCTCTAGCTCAGCCAATGTTTGCCCATCCTTAATTGCCCATAAGGCTGTTAAGAGTCAACCACATTGGCATGGGTTGGAATTACACTTAGGCCAGACCAGGTAAGGATAGCAGATTTCCTTCCTTAATGGGCACTAGGGAACCAGATGGGTTTTCCCAACAATCAAGAATTGATTCATGGTCATCATGAGATTCTCTATTCCAGGTTTGTAGACATCAAGTTTGCAATTCTCGAATACATATTAGACTTTAGTCAGCTCTGACATTTTGGGGTTTTTAAAACACCACTTAAAATTTGCTTGGAGAAAGTCTAAGTTTATAAGGTTCTTTTGGATATGGTCCCAAAGCACCATTAAGAGAGGTCCGGTAGCCTTTGGACTTGTTAAATCTGGATATGCGTATGTGTAAAAGTGCATAAATTAGCATTGTCAGAAGGAGTTGTCAAGCTGCAAAACTGTTTAAATATTCTGCTCATTAATGTGAGAAATGAAACTGTCTATAGTTATAGAGTGTCACATAGAATAGAAACAGGCCCTTCAGACCACTATGTCCATGCTGACCAACTAACACACAACTATACTAAACCTAATTACCTGCACTTACTCCATAACCTACTATGCCCTGACTTTTTAAATATTCGTCGAGATGCGTCTTATATGTTATGACAGTCCCTGCCTCGACCACTCACTCAGCCTGTGATTTCGATATTTCTGCAACTCTTCGCATGAGAACTTTTTTTTATCAGATGCCCTCTAAACCACTGACTCCTCACCTTAAGCTTATCTGCTCTGGTCTTAGACACATCTGCCATGGAGAAAAGATTCTGATGACCTACTCCACCTATGTCTTCCATATTCTGGATACCTCAATCAGATCCCCTTCAGCCTCTGCTGCTTCAGGGAGAACAAACCCACCCTATCCGCTCTGTCCTCATAACTGAGACTTGTCAGGTACATCCTGGTGAATCTCCTCTGCCATCTCTTCAAAGTAATCATGTCCTCTGATAGTGTGGTAACCAGAACTGCACATCTATGGCCTAACCAATGCTCTGTAAAGCTATAGTAAGGCTTCTTTGCTCTTGTATTCTACATTCCAGCCAATGAAAGCCAGCATCCCATATGCTTTCTTCACCACCCTGTCTGCCTGTGCTGATTCCTTCAGAGACCTATGGACTTGTATACCAAGGTTCTTTTGTTCCTCAGCGCTCCTCAGGGACCTGCCATTCATTGTGTACATTCTTCTCTTATTAGACATCCAAAATGTATTCTGTCACACTTATTGGGATTAAATTCCATTTGCCATCTCCTCGACCCAATTTACCAGCTGATGAATATGAGGCCATCCTCTTCACTATCAATAACACCACCAATTTTCATGTCATCTGCAAACTTACCGGTTATACCCTCTACATTCACATGCAAATTCAAGGTACATAACAAACAGTAAGCATTCCCTGCACCAATCCCTATAGCCACAGGTTTCCAAACACAAAAACATCCCTTCACCATCTCTCTCTGCCAGTTTTGGATCCACTTGCCCTGGATCCCATGGGCTCTTACCTTCTGGTCCAGCCCTCCATGTAGGGCCTTGTGAAAGGCCTTACTGAAGACCATGTAAATTACATCAACTGCACCACCCTTATCAATATAATGAGTCACATTTCAGCAATTCAAATGAATTAGTCAGACAGGATGTCCCTCTGACAAATCCATGCTGACTATCCTTGATTAATCCCTGTCTTTCCAAGTGTTGATTAATCCTGTCCCTACGATTATGTTCCAATAATTTCCCTACCATTGACATCAGTCTAACTGGTCTGTAATTACCTGGCCTATCCCTGCTGTCCCTCTTCAACAAAGGAACCACATTAGCTATCCTCCAGTCACCTGGCATTTTGCTTGCGGCCAGTGAAGTATTAAAAATAATATTCATCAGTAATCTCCTCCCATGTCTCCCATTGTGGCCTGGGATACATCTCATCAGATCCTGAGGATTTATACAGCTTTATGTCTGCTAAAACATCTAATACCTCTTCCTTATTATTTATAATGCGTTCTAGAACCACAGCTGAAATCTCCAGTGACAATACTTTCTCCTTTGTGAATACAGAGGAGAAATGTTCATGTAAGACCTCACCCACGTCCTCCAGCTCCACCACAGGCTGTCCTTTGACCTCTTACATGTACTACTCTTACCCCAGTAATCATCCTGTTCTTAACATATAAAATGTCTTGGGGTTTTCCTTGATCCCCTCTGCCAATGGGCCCTCTTTACCCTCCTAACTACCTTTTAAGCACTACTCCATACTCTCTATGCTCCTGAAGGTTTTCCCTGTTTTGAATGCTCTGTACCTAATATATGCTTCCTTCTTTTTCTATATCAAACTCTCAATATCCCTTGGCATCCAGGGTTTTGCTGCCTATGCCTTCACACTTTGAGGAAAACATTGGTCCTGAATTCACATCATACTAGTTTTAAAAGACTTTCATTTTCCAAATATAATCTTGCTCACAAGTAGTTGCAGTGTTAAGAAAGTGCTTGCTATTTCATTCTGTTTGCTGGCAAAAGCCAACAAATAATCAAACTATTGCTGCAAAACTAATTTCCCAACCTTTCAGTATTGTGCCTGTCAGTTCATAACTTGACTGACATTCCAAGTGCTTCCAAAGCCTTGGAAGTGGGACGATGAATACAGATTTTATATCCCTAGTGAATGTCCAAACATCTGGGGTACTTTATCTCAGGTCACTTTGGGTGGAGCTGGGATAACATGCTGATACTGTGCCCCCGGCCCAGGAGCAAACATTCAGCCGATATGTTAATAACAAGAATTGGGAAATCAGAACAAGAACAAGAATTATTCAGTAGATATTGTGAAATTGTCAATTTGAAACAAAGGTTGCTTAGTGAGTGCGAGAGAAAGGAATTTCATTCAAATTCAACCGCTGGTTTGGAAGTCAGGATTAAACTCCAAGGGAAGCTTGAGAAAAATGTCTGTTGTAATAAGATGAATGCCCTTGCTATTGATAGTGTGAATAGAAAGATTGCAAATTATCTGCTTGTCCACAATGAAAACTGAGTTTATGATAAAATGATTTACATTTATTTAATTCCTTTTCTGACCTCAACATGTCCAAAAGTGCAAAAACCAATTAAACATTTTTGAACTGAAGTCATTTGTCACAAAATCAGAAATAGCTGGAAAAGCTCAGCAGATCTGGCAGCATCTCTGAAGAGAAATCAGAGCTCATGTTTCAGGTCCAGTGACCCTTCCTCAGAATAGATTCCCACTTATGAAGGAGACAGAAGGATTTTGTTCACGCAGAATGTTGTGAGTCGGTGGAACTCTCTTTCTCAGAGAACAATGGGGGTGAGGCCATTAAATATTTTTAAGGCAGCGGTGGATAGAGTCCTAATGAATGTGGGACTCGAAGACGATTAAGGACAGACAGGAAAGTGGAGTTGAGGCCACAATCAGATTGGCCATGGTCTTAGCAATGTTGGAGCAGGATTGAAAGGCTGAATGGCCTACTCTGGATCCTAATTTGTATGTTTGTGTGTCATTACTTGTCTGTAGTAAAATACCATTCCTAAGATCAGTTCAGACAGCTACTGCTAGTAGCGCAAGAGCAAGTCGACTTCATTCAAGTAAGTGTAGCACCTGCTTTCATTCAAATGGTGCATGGGTTGTGGGTGAGAATAGAAAAGGAGTAACAAAAGCTGTGTCAGTGCAAAGCCTTTTATTGAGCTCAACTCCGATTCAGCCCACTTTAAAATAGTGATTATGCAGTGAAGGAAATCATCCCAATGAGTCTCTCCAGCTACGAAAAAGGAAACCTCAGCCCTTGTTTTCTCTACCTTTTGCTTTTTCCTTAAAAAAAGATGAGCAACACAACTTCACTTTGATCTTTAATGGCACCCTTTTCTGTGACAAATTGAAACATGGTGGCCATGGTGTAGAGGACATGTAGCCAACGCTTTAGAAATGATGTTCTTGAGTGGCTTGATGGTACAAGAAATGGATGCGAGTGGTTTCCCAATGAGCCCAACTTCACTCAGGTTTAGAAAATGCCAACAGATCACAAAGATGTCGCTATGTTACAGTGAACAGCGATCTACTATCAGTTCTCGTTATTATATGGTAACTTGAGTCAGTTGGAATCCAGTGTGTCCTGAATTAATAATCATCTCAGAGTGAGTGAGTGACGATGTGCCCAACTGTCAGTTGCTGAGGAAGTTAAGTGAGAGTCTCATGGACACTTACAGCCCTATTTTCAGTGGAGATGAACTTACAGTAGAAAATGAGCTCAGTCATCCGAAACAGAGCTGCTAAGTGCCAGAATAATTTAGAAACTATCAGGACTTCAAATGCAGGATGTAGAGACCTAGCTGCATTGGGAAGTAACTCTCTTGAGGATGCAGTTGAGGCGTGTTACTTGGACATTTATACAGCTTGATTGAATGATACTAGACCTGGAGCTGCTTGATGGTGTCACTAGGCTTAAAGGTAAAATATGGGCTGGCTGAGACAAAGAAAAGTTTGAACTCACTCAGGATTACTTGAGCCATAATTACAATGCAGTTTTTATTATAGGGTGAGAATGGCAATTTGGAACATGCAATGTGTTTATGTATGTAGCTATGGTAACAACTGGCATTAATTAAATCTCGTGACAAGTTTTTTTTTATTGAAACTGTCATTAAAATATCTTGTTGGTCATAAAACATATTGGTTTTAACTTCCTTTAAACTGTTAAAAAAATCAACATACAGTGTATTCTGTCCTGATGTTGAAGTGAGCGAAGTTGTTTATGATTTAGAAATGCCGGTGTTGGACTGGGGTGGACAAAGTTAAAAATCACACACTGGGTTATAGTCCAACAGGTTTATTTGGAAGCACTCGCTTCCAGAGCACTCCTGCACCAGCTGATGAAGGAGCAGTGCTCCGAAAGCTAGTGCTTCCAATTAAACCTGTTGGATTATAACCTGGTGTTGTGTGATTTTTTTAAACTTTGGAGTACTTTATGTAACTGTGAAACAAAGGAATGTTTTCCCTCTGTGTTTCCTGGTTGATTGTGAGTGAGAATGTGGATTCTCATTGCTTTGTTTCTGCTGATTTTTCATGGGGGGGTTTGACTGTGAACTTATAGAGACACAGAGTTATACAGTCATACACCATGGAAAGAGCTCCTTCATTCCAACCCATCCACCCCAAACACACTCCCAGAGTAAACGAATCCCATTTGCCTGTGTTAGGCCCATACCCCTCCAAACCTTTTCTATTCATGTACTTATGCAAATGTCTTTTGGATGTTGCAACTATATCTGCATTCACCACATCATGTGACAGTTCATTCCACGCATGAACCACTCTCTGTATAAAAATGTTGTCCCTCATGTCCTTTTTAAAGTTTTCTCCTCTCACCTTAAAAATACCCCCTCTAGTTTTGAACTTTCCCAAAGTTCATTTAGTATCTTCACCATCTACTGAGGTTTAACTCATGGAAGACCCTGTTGATGTTTATGGGGCTCTATTCTCGCTCCAGTTGCTATTTTGCTCTTAATGTACTTGTAGAATCTTTTTGGATTATCCTTAACTTTATCTGCCAAAGCTATCTCATATTCCCTCTCTTTCCTCCTGATTTCCTTCTTAAGAATGCCCTACACCCTTTATATTCTTCAAGAAATTAATTTGACCCCAGTTGTCAATATCTAATATATGATTCTCTCTTATTTTGGTTAGAACCTCAATATCTTTATTCATCATTGTTCCCTAATCTTATCGTTACCTTTTACTCTAACAGCAACTTAATGCCTCTGAACTCTCATTAACTCAATTTTGAAAGCCTCCCACTTTCAGTTGTTTCTTTACCTGTGAACAGTCGATTCCAATCAACTTTGAAAGCTCCTGTTCATACCATTAAGCATTTTCTTACTCCAATTAAGAACTTTAACTTTTATAGACGGCATATACTTTCCCAAAATGATTTTAAAACAAATAGAAGGAATTATGATCAACTAGCCTAATGAACTCTGAGGCTAAACTCTTCAATAGTTTTTCTTCCTTGAGAGCCTCTTTGCAAACTTTCCATTTTCATTCCCAAAACAATGGCAACAGTTATATCTGGACAGTGCTTTATATCCCTCAGACAACTGATGTCTTCCTTCCACAGCTGGGCCATAAATTGCCCACAGAACTGTTTGCCTTTTATCCTAGTCTGGTTGAAATGTAGTTCTGTTATTAATGTGCCATTCTGTGCTCAGGTTAAAAATGTTCATAACTTTCTCTTTCTATTTAAACATTATCTTCAAAAATCAAAAAGAATATATTAACCTTTAAATGCTTTCTGTGACCTGTCACTAATGACGTCTATATCCCCTTCCTTTGAATATTCATAAATTATGCCCAATTATCTATTTCCTTCATTGAGTTGCACATTAAACTTCTGTTGTATTACCAGATCTTACTGTTTGGTCCAGAATTCTTTTCTTTGATGTGCTACATTACCTTGCAAGACAGAGAAAAGAATGTTAATAATCATATGGGCCGGTGATGTACCTGTCTTAGCTGGGGGCTGAGCAAGCCAGAGACATTCTTGTCCTTGGGAAAATGGAGGCTTGGACACTGTGTGGTGCTGGGGAGAATATATCCATTTTTTCTCCTCCCACAAATTGAAAGCCTAAAATAGAGCTTCTTATTGGTTACACAAGGTCATGTAATTTTTAGGGAAGTCAGGTTAGATAGGTTTGTAAGACAAGCTGGTGACAGCTGCCTTTGGATTCAGAAGATGTATAGCACCAGTCTTTGGATTTTTGAGTTGTGTTTTGTCACTGACCTGGGAAGGGGCAGTAGATGTCAAACCTCCAGAAAGCCTACAAGCAAAGACAGATCTCTCTCTTTTTCACCGTCTGGGGTCAAAAAACAAACAACCTTCAAAGATTCTGGAAAAAAAACTTATAATTCAGTTAAAGACCTAGGTTCAATTGACCGGCTACTGAATTGAGCATCTATTTGACTACTGTCAACAGCAATATGATATCATTGCCAAAAAAAAACTGTAATAAGAATCATCCTTGTGGTCTGCACTCTTGATTTTTTTGGATTTCTTTTTCCACTCATGATATTTCTATATGGATATCTGTCCTACCTAACTTATTTGTGAATGAATGCATGCATTTGTTCATTTTAAAGAGGACAGAGTTTAAAATTGCACTATGATAGTTCATAATCTATTCAGCTACTTTCAAAGGACACATTTGTTCATAATAAGTAAATATCTTTCTGTGCTACTCGATGAAATCTGGTGTGAGTTTATTCTGTCCTAGCTTGCAGTCAAGCAATTTAACCATCTTGCTGATTCAGTTGGTCATGTCTAAATCCGTGACGGCTGGTGGAGTAGATATCGGTATTGTCCTCCCATCAAGATCATGATAATATGAGAATTATTGGCAAAGCCAGCATTCATTTCTTATTCTTATTTGTGTTTGAACTAAGGGGCTGGCTAATCTCTGCGATTCAGACTCTTCCTTCTCATGGATTCGGCTGGAGATCTGTAGGTATCACTGTCAGCACGATGTTAGAGGTTCCTCATTCAAGTCCCACTGCGGACTTGAGCACAATATCTAACCTGACAGGTCGGTTCATTACTGTGTGTCTGCTGCACTTCTGAAAGTGGTATTACTTTGAGGCCCTCTCTCCAGTTGATATAAATATCCTATGACATTATTTTGGAATTCCCTGGTGTTCTAGCCAATGTTTGTCCTTCAATCAATATTACTAAAGCGGATTATCTGTCGAGTCATTGTCATATTAGTCTGGAATAGATGCAGTCTTCTGAGGTGGGAGAATAAGGACGTGGGGAATGTGTATGAAGGAACTCAGCTGCATTAAGTGCTATGAGCCAGACAGAGCTGAATAATGCCAAGTTCCAGTTTGAGAGCTTGTGTATATATTGACTCCAGTGTTTCCTGCACTACAGTGCTGATAGCACTTCAGAAGAACTTAAATTGCTGTAAAGTGTTTTGAGACATTGGTGTACTACTCAGTGACAGACAGAAGGGAAGTTATGAGGCTGGTGGCTTAGGGGTGCAATTAGATGAGATACGCTGAGGACAATGATACATTGTTAGATGTTGAGTTGAGGTCAATCACAGAGTTGATATTTGATTTGATTTATTATTGTCACATGTCCCGAGTGAAAGGTATTGTTTTGCGTGCTATCCAGGCAAATTATACCTGACATAATTACATCGAGGTAAAAAACAGGATGCAGAATATCATGTTACAACTACAGAGAAGGTGCAGAGAAAGATGAGAGGTCTGTTCAAAAGTCTGATAACAGCAGGAAAGAAGCTGCTCTTGCATCTGTTGATACGAGTTTTCAAACTCTGCCCGAAGGAAGAGGGTGGAAGAGAGTGTAACTGGGATGGGAGGGGTTTTTGGTTATGTTGGACATCTAGTGTTCACCCACTCTCAAAGAGAAAATGAAATGTTTTCAAACCTCAGTGACCTCCCCTTATTCAATAGTGGACAGTTCTCTAAGGGGATTACATCAATATCTTGAAGGAGCACAGAATAAACATTCCTGAGGCTGTGTTATATACAGAATATTCTCCCCACAGCCTAGCATAAAGTTCAGGTTCTAGACCACACCTACTTCACCGGCTCACTCTGTTTGTGAACTTCAGTCCTTTAATCAGTATGAAGAGAGACTTCCCTCCACAGGAGGGCATTCCGACTCGTGGAGCGACCAGTCTGAACACCTACAATGTCCGGCATGAGCGATGGCCATTGTTGGTGCTGCAGACATGACTGGAGGGTCATAGTGGAGGGAGCAGGAGGTTAGATTAAATATGGGGAGGTAAGTGTGTGTGGGGGAAGATCTCCAATTAATACAGGGAAGTTTAGAATACCACCAGCACAGTGCTAGGCTATTCAGTGTAATGCTGTACATTAAATCAGAGTGGCAGCAGAATGAGACATTTAATTTTATATCAATTGCCTACTTAAGGCTTCAAGTTACCCATAAATGTGTGCCCACACAACTTTTCCTCTGCTGCCCATAATATCATGGCAAAGTAGAAGCAGCATAACATGTGATATGTGTGCTAACATTTTCACTGTGCCTTAGCCTGTGGGACCGTGGCTCTGCTTTCCTGCTTGTAAGTGGCCTTTAAAATGCAGGCCTGTGTCAAAGCCACCTTCACAGCCAGTGGCAATGTCATCTTCACCTTGCTCTGAGATTGCAGTTGTGGCTGCAGCAGGGTGAGATGCCCTTACTAGAGTTTCGGTTATGTACAATTCTGCAGCAGGAAAGATGCCATTAAATGAGAAAGAATGCAGAAAGGATTTACAAGGATGTGACAGAGACTGGAGGGTTTGAGTTATAAGGAGAGGCTGAATCGGCTGTGACTTTATTCCCTGGAGAATAGGAGGCTGAGAGGTGGCCTAATAGACGGGCATGGATAAGGTGAATAGCAAAGGTCTTTTCTCCGGGGTAGGGGAATCTAAAACTGGAAGGCATAGGTTTAAGGTGAGAGGGCAAAGATTTAAAAGGGACCTGAAAGGCAACTTTTCATACTGAGGGTGGTGCGTGTATAGAATGAGCTGCCAGAGGAAGTGGTGGAGGCTGGTACAATTACAACATTTAACAGACATTTGGACAAATAAATAAATAGGAAAGGATGAGTGGGATATGGACCAAACACAAGCAACTAGGACTAGTTCAATTTAGAAAACCAGGTCAACACAGCCAAGTTGGCCTGAAGGCTCTGGTTCTGTGCTGCTTGACTCTATGACATTCATCATTTCCCAAGCTACCGAAACACTCTGAGTGGGTATGATCCCAATGAGAGCTGTTCTCCCATTCCTCTTCCTCCTTCTTCAAGCAACCTGCCCTGTCCTGCATGACCTTCGTACATTATCCAAACTCTGGAATTCCAAGGGGAATAGCTCAATGAAACTGGTTTGTGTGAGAGATTGTGAATTCAGGGAAAGTTCTTCAGAACCTGCTCCACTTTTCCCTGCAGACCTTAAGTTAAAAGTAGCACTCTTGAATGGACCAAATACTTGTATAGTATAACAACAAGAACACACAATATAGGGCAGCCATCAACTCACCTACAACTTGTTGATGATTCCTTTAAATAGCACTGGTGATAGGACCTTCCTACTGTGGAACATGTTCAGCCATGCATGATTAAGAGATAGCTTTACTCGGAAATCTGAATTCCAAAGTAGTTGTGTTAGCATCGAGTCAGTGTTACCAACTGATTGATATATCCCTCATTGGTGAGGAGGTTAATGCAGTTTACACGGCAAGTGTATATGTGAGATAGTGCAATGCTTCAGATCTCTAAGCATTCAAAGAATGTGGTCATTATATTTACATTTTACAAGGGGAGGGAATTCATGCAAATTTAAAGTAAAACCCTGGAGTGATACATTGAAACAATCAAGTTAATCTCTAGGTTTAATCATTTTTAATTACACAAACAGCTCAGTACAACCACACACGTAAACTGGGGTGTGTTCAGCAGACCTCCTGCTTTGAATAATTGCTGGGACAGAATAATAAAGTTAGAAAAGAAATTGGATGGATTTTGCAGTTGACAAACATTTGGAGACATCAACCCAAGCGCCAATTATTCTAGTGAACTCTGGTTTGTGTTCTAATGAGGTGAAACATCCCGTGAATTTTACATTCACCCCATACAAGGTGCCTGCACTCTGACGGCTAGTATTGTGAGTTCATATGAATTCATATGGTGCATCTGAGAAACATCAAATCACTCAGAAATTAAAATGACCCATGTACATAATATTTATCCCCCATACCAGCAGCAGTCCTGATGCCATTCTGTCTCTGATCTCTTTATTCGTCTGACTTCAATCACCAATGAAAACCATATTTAAAGGTTCAAATGGCCCATGTTTAAATGATTAACTCTACTGTATATTCCACAGCCTTGCGTATAAAGTATGAAACTTTCCTGGTCTCCTTCTTAAATCATTTACATTTCATCTGATATGAATCTTACTGAAAGGCACAGCAGGCTTGAAGGGCCGAATGGCCTACTTTGCTCATATTTTCAATGTTCCTTTGTTCTTGTCTTACCAATTTAAGACAAGTATAGTTCTAGCTATTCTGTCGCAGACTTTCACAAATCTAAAGAGTTCTTCTTATCAAATCATTTGATAATCTCAAATGTTCCTACAGTAGGCTCAATGTTTGAAGTGCTTTTATGTTCATACCAGCAAGCATCCTGTTTAATTTCACCCCTGCTTCAAAAGTCTTCTTATAATATGAAGCTCCAATGTACACAGGACTCTAACTTCAGTCTTACTGAGATTTTACATAGGTTCCCCATAACCATCTTGTCATTAAATTCCATACAGTTTTCCATAAAATCCAATATTCTGTCAGCTTTCTATCAAGATGGATTCAGTTAAGGTCCTGTTTTAATGTCTTGTGAATTCAAGTTCTCCAAAGTCCTCTTAATCTTTCACATTAATCATCTTCCTCTAAGAATAGTTCTTATGTATTCTGCCCAAAACTGATCTGTCTTGCATTTACTTATATTTAAAATCCATCTGGTTTTCTTTTTTGTCCATTCCACTATTTTTTCAAAATTCATTTGCAAATTCTTTTGGTACTTGGAAGTATTTGCTATTTTTGTCATATCTGAAAATTTAGTTACCACTGCTTCTAACCTTAGTTCCACTTTATTCATTCACACAGTGAGTGAACAGAACTCTATTGATCCTCCACCCACTTCTAACCACTCTGAGGAACAGCATTTAAATATTACTGTGTTCTCCATGACACAGGACTCTGTGATCCATGATCTGTTCCCCAGGCTGCACATCGAGATAAACATCGACTGGAGGACCATTAATTCAGTGAAAGGTGTTCTTTGGTCGACCTGAAATTTATTGGTCTTCCAGAGTAAGGTGTTGACCCTGACCGAATGTTGCAGACTGGTGCATTCCAAAGTCCAGGGCTACATGCTGTGGGATACACTAAAGGGACCCCATCCCCATCCCCATCCCCTATCCCTGGTGCTTCAAATGCATGTAAATATAATTTTGTACAGGCAAGAAATGTCTTTGGTTTGTTTGTCAGGTGGACTCAAACTCCAATGTTTGTTTGTTCCTTCATGTGCTACTACATAGCACTGAACTGCTTTAGGGACTGCGGTATGATTATAAAGATATTTTATGCCAAGAGTATATGTATGAAATTAAAAACAGTTTTCTCCCCTCTAACCAGTTTTAATCCATTTCCTTGCTTCCAATGGAATAAAGGATTACCCATACCATTAATCATTACCCATTTACCTCGACAGTAATGCAAAAGGAATGGCCTCAGAGATTACATGGAGCTGGGAACTACAGTTGCACAAGCCAGAGGTGTCTCCTCTTCTCACCCTTGTATATCATTGTCTACGTTTGCTGACATCATGAAGCATGTACATTAGCAGCGATACCTCTTGTAAATATAGGAACAAATATTGACAAAAAACAATGATACCAATTTATTGAAACAGTATGTTATGTGACAGAAATAAACAAACTCAAGCTGTGTTTAATGTTGAAAACATTATGTGCATGCGTGTGTGCACGCACAATTGGCAATCATCATTGTTGTGTTGGTGTCAGTGAACACATTGTATGAAATTCTGTTCAGAATTCTGAGTCTGAGGACATCGGCCAGTTCTTTTTTTGTAGCTCCTCCTCCTGGGGCGTTTTAGCACGGGGCCAGATTCCTCCAACACTGTCTCTGACACAGGCAGTACATAACGCACAGTAGCTTGCCTCTTGTGCCCTGAGTGTTTCGGAAGAAATTCATTCCCTTCTCCAGGTGGCGAAGGCATCGAGGTGGTGACATCTGCCGTGTCCATCTCAGATTCCGAGGGTATCTTCAGTGCTTGATGGAGACGGAGAACCCGTGGGTTCTGGAACAGTCGGAAAGGCTGACGAGGAGCTGGACGTGCTTTGCAGCCGCACCGTTTGTGAGTTTGCAGCTTTCATATCGTCCACGTGCTTGCTCAGGCCTGTTGCACTGACCTGAACATTATATATCACTGGACTTGGCCTTGCATTAACCATGCCTTAAACCCACTCAGGGCTATTTCTGTGGTTCCTAATTTTAATCTTGAAGTAAACTGGCTCTCTCGCTTAGTGGAGTCTTGTTTCCAGCATTGGCATTCCTGATGTTATTTCACCCTCTCCCCCAGGTCAGGAAGATCAGATTTAATCTGGCGTGGAGGCTTCTTCCCCATTAGCAACTCTGCTGGAGGTATCTGCTGTAGTTGCACAAAGGGTGGTCCTATAATCGAATAGGAACAGTTTTATATCTAGTGAAGCTCTACACTGTTTCTTTAAGTCTAACTTCAAAGTTTGGACTGCTCTTTCCGCCAGACCATTGGATGATGGATGGTATGCAGCTGTCCTATCATTTGACTTTAAGAAATACTCCATCTTCTTGCTGGTAAATGATGGCCGGTTATCTGTGTCCATCACCTGCAGGAGTCCGTGTATTGCAAAACGTGCAGTTTTTGTATCGTCAACCCCATGTTTGACGAGTGAACTCTACGCATGTCTAGATGTTTTGAGTGAGCATCCACAGTGACTAGGAGCATTGAACCCATGAAAAGGCCTGCATAGTTGACGTGTAGTGTCAAGATTAGAGTGGTGCTGGAAAAGCACAGCAGGTTAGGCAGCATCCAAGGAGCAGGAGAAATGTCGTAGCCCTTCATCAGGAATGAGGCTGGGAGCCTCAGGGGCTAGAGAGATAAATGGGAGGGGGGTGGGTCTGGGGAAAAGGTAGCTGAGAGTGCAATAGGTGGATGGAGGTGGGGGTAAAGGTGATAGGTCAGAGAGGAGGGTGGAGCAGATAGGTGGGAAGGAAGATTGACAGGTGGGACCGGTTATGAGGATGGTGGAAGGTTAGAACTAGGGTAAGGTCGTGGGAGGGGAAATGAGGAGACTGATGAAGTCCACATTGATGCCATGGGGCTGAAGGTTCCTGAGGCGAAAGATGAGGCGTTCTTCCTCCAGATGGCGGGTGGTGAGGAAATGGTGATGGAGGAGGCCCAGAACCTGCATGTCCTCGGAAGAGTGGGAGTGGGAGTTGAAATGTTCAGCTACGGCGTGGTGGGTGTCCCGGAGATGTTCTCTGAAGCACTCTGCGAGAAGGCATCTGGTCTCCCCAATGTAGAGGAGACTGCATCGGGAGCAACGGATACAATAAATGACATGTGTAGAAGTGCAGCACTATTCTAATCTTAACTCTAATCTCCAGCATCTGTGTACCCACTTCTGCCTAGTTCATTTGCAACTGAGTCCAGGATTTACACAGCATTCCCAAGAATGTGGGGAAGCTGTTGTCCTTGTTGGCACTCTGGGTACTGCCCACTGATGTGGTTATGTCTGCTTCCAATCCTGGCCACCAGATAGAACTCCTTGCAAACATCTTCATTTTGGTAACCCCTAGACGACCCTGGTTTAGTTTCTGGCAGCAATCTTTGCCTGCACAATTACTCTTGCTCCCCATAATAATATGTTGTCCTCTGCAGTGATCAGGTCTCGCTGTTTCCAAAAAAGTGGTTATTATCTACATCTCTCTCCATGTTAATTTCTCAAACATTCTTTAGAAGTCCATGTACACCACATCCACTACATTTCCATATTGCTCATACCTGCTACATTTTCTAACTATTGATTAGGAAGTATTTTCGGGACATCCTAATGTCAGAAAAAGGTGCTGCATCAATTCAAGTTCATTCTTTGTTCAAAGAATGACATCATGTTTATCAAGGGTAATCTTATTTTCCAGAACCTTCTCATATCTCCTACCCATTCAAATGTTTACTCCTGTCATCTTTAAACTTGCAAGTTCCCCTACAGCAACATGTCATTAATTATTCAATTAGCAATCTATTCTTTGGAAATAAACATTGTCCCTTTCGCTGAGCATGTTTTGTCAAATGCCATTTACCCGCTATCAGTGATAACAGGGTGGAACTAATCCAGCATTTTACAAGAATGTTCCTTCCAGGGAATGACTGCTCCCCAGTTGTTTCCATCTTTACTCAGAACTGCAGCTTGAAATAAATTCCACTCGGTGGTAAATGCTGTAATCCACTCCTGTTTTGAATGAATTTAGAAGGGTTTAAATTTACATGTGGTAATTGAATATTAGTGAGGTGTTATTTACTCACTTTGGCTTGTTTGTGCAGTCAGTAGATTTCGTCGAGTCACGAATTAGCAAGCTGGCACAGCTGCTTCTGCCTGAAATAAATGGAGAACTGAAACTGCTTCTAAGAACAGATTGAATGTGTAAATAACGAATAGCTGTCACTGCTCGACCTAATTGAATCATGCGTAAGTCTTCCTGGGCTCTCGCGGTGCAGTGACAGTGTGCATATCTCTGAGCCAAGAGGCTTGGAAGTCAAGTGCCACCTGTACCAGAGGTGTGGAACAACATCTTGTCAAGGTTTATTCAAAAACAAATCTGCAACTTCTCTTTTTGGGATAAACAGGGCAGATGTGGGATCTTTCCCTCAGGGAATTAAACAGGGAAGATGGGTTATATTCTGTCTTTTCTCAGGGGCTGGCAGGGTAGGTAGTGGCTTGGACAGGTATTTGGGGCAGTGGGCGTCAGGGAGATAACCAACCTCAGAAATTTTGTTCCAGGCAAGTAGGTAAATAGGTGGCCTTACCAATTAAGTCCTTGAGAAGTCAAATGATGACCATGGTAGTGACCAGATTTATTCTGGTCATGTTGGAGAGAACAATAGAATTAATTGTTTAGGATTAATTAATCCCCAATTAATACAACACCCCATTTGTTGGATTGGAGGTGTGCTTCACACAGCCCACTGGAGGTGCTCAGGGATACAGACAGGGACAGGAGGGTGCCTGATAAGAGCCACTCCTTTGCCTTTGCTTCCACCTTCCTCAAACACATTCCCCCTCAACTCCTACCTTGAAAACCCCTCCTGAAATGTTACTTACCTCACCATCTGCACTTGAAATTGGCATTGCTGTAACACCCAGCAGCCTTTGGCACTGAGGTGGCCTCGCTGTTCCCAGAATGCATTGTGTGGGAATGACCAGCCAGTTGACTTTTGGGCTGCCTGATGGGCATATGGTCCATTGAGATATCTCCCTGGTTGCCCTATGGGGTATTTCACAAGTTAATGATACCTGCCCAAAAGCTCTGAAGTCAATTTGGAAAATCCAAGATACCACCTTAAAATAAAAGATTGGCTATTCATGACTGAGATGAACTCAGATGTTGATGATGAAAGGAGTCAATGTTGAAATTGGTGCATATGGTGTCAATCAAGTGGGCTATTTTGTCTTGGATGGCATCAAAAATGTTGTTGGAGTTCACTCACTAAGGTAAGTAGAGCTTATTACATCACAATCTGGACATATGCCTTGTGCATGGTGGACAGGCTTTGGGGATTCCAGCAGTGAGTTACTCACTGCAGTATTCCTTGCCTCGGATCTGTTCTTGTAGGCATAATAGTCAGTTCAGTTTCTGGTCAAGGGTAACCCTTAAAACGTTCACAGTGGGAGATTCAGTGAAGGTAATGGCATTGGACATTAAGAGCTGATGGTTAGATTCTATCTAGATGGTCATCGTCCTATAGTTGTGTGCTGCAACTTTTTAAAAAAGGTAATTCAGTGTCAGTTTTAACTCAAGGAAGTGAGAACAAAAGAGGAGAGGTCATGTACTTTCAATTTTACAGGACCTTGCTTCGACCCCAACTGTGTCTACTTTTGGCATTTTCTCTATAGTCTTAGAGAGGCATAAAGCATGAATTAGAGATGTCAGTGTTGGACTGGAGTGGACAAAGTCGCATAACACCAGGTTATAGTCCAACAGGTTTATTTCAAATCACAAGCTTTCATCACCTGATGGAGGAGCAGCACGCTGAAAACTTATGATTTTAAATAAACCTGTTGGACCATAACCTGGAAACATAAAGTAGATTCATTTGTGATACTGGGGATATGGATCATTTTCCAATGCTTTTTCCTGGTGCTGCAATTACTTATACCTTTCATTATGAAATTATAGGTATTATATCCAAGTTTGTGGACAGCATTTAGCTTAGAAGCAGAATTACTTGTGCAGTTTGCAACAACAGGTTACAAAGAGATCAGGAAGGATTCAGAGAGAATGGTAAAAACTATGGCAAATGGAGTTCAAACAGGGAAGTGTATCGCCTCCAATTTTGAATCAAGAATGCCCATCAGTATATTATTAATGGTGACTAATTTTGTTGTTGTTGTTGATTATTGTTCTTGAATTAATTTGGTTGCTAGGCTATTTCAAAGAGCAGAGAAGAGTCAATCACATTGTTATGGGTCGGAATCATATGTCAGCCAGACCAAGTCAAGATGGCAGAGTTCCTTCTTTAAAGGACATTCTTTAAAGAACCAGGTGGGTATTTATGGCAATAGTTACATGGTTGCCATTAGATATTTGTCCAAAGAGGTAACCAGTCCCCAGCCAGCTCCTCCCCTACAGAGGATGGGAAGGGAATTCAGTGTCAAACCATAAATCACTGAATGCAATGAGAAATGAAAGACTAACGATGACTGCTTCATTTATCTAGAATCAGATGAGACTGTGATTGTTTAGCTTTGGCACTGCACTTCAGGAATGATAAGAGGACCTCAGCACAGAATGATAAGGGGTGGAAAGGGTTAAAATGTCAGGCTAGGGATTTATGAATTTGAGTTGTCTTCCTTTAAAGCTGTGACAGTGGATCAGTGATCCAATCAAACTGTTTAAATGATAAAGACTTTGAAGAGCATAGAGACTTATCTGGTGGATGAGTCCAGAACAATGGGACACATTGAAATTAGAGTTAGTCATTTAGAAGGGAAATCAGGCAGCACTTTTGCAAGTAAAAGATAATGAAATTCTGGAACTCCTTCCTCCAAAATCCTGTGAATTCTGAGTCAATGAAAGAGATTTAGATTGAGATTGGCAGGTTTGTTTTTGGCCAAGTTATCTGGGAGAATGGAGTGAGGGTGAGTATGAGGTGAGGGACATATGAACCTTAATCTAATTGAATGGTGGTGGTAGAAGCTTGAGTGTTTCACTCTTGTTCCAATGTTTAAATGAACATCGCTAATATTAGCTTTAGCTTCCTCCTTTCTCCATTTGCTTGCTTTCGATTCTTGCACTGAATCCCATGAGTGGTCTATAATGTGATATGTACTGTGCCAAAACATCACCTCAGGCCTTTTCATTACCTGCTTCTAATCAGCAAACATCTGCTTCTCATTATTGGTGTATTATAAATGTTGGCTTGCTCCAGCTCACCTGTAACCTCAATCTGCTCATCCTGAGCATAAGCAAAAATACCTTTACTTCCATAGTCTATTATGTGTGTACTGTGCAGAATAAATTTCACAGAATTTTCATAGAACATCTGCCACAGTAATCTTGCATTCATAACCCACCTTAGACAGAATCTGTTGGTGAAATTACAAGCTCAAAATCAGTGCATTATTTATGCCTGGAAGGTCATGCGCTGTAGATTTAAATCAACTTTTCCGTTCATTCACAGTGTGTAGGCATTGCTGGCCAGGGTTTATTGCCCAGTTAAAAGCTACTCACAATCTGGAGTCAAATGTAGGCCAGACTAGGTAAGGATGCTGGTTTCCTTCCCTAATTTGTCCCCCAGTAATTGTCAATGGTTTCATGGACATAATTATATATTGAATACAAATTCTACCACTAGCCATAGCAGGAATTGAACCCAGGAGCTCAGAGTATTACCTGGGTTGCTGGATTATTAGTCAACTAATACCACTAGGCTACCCTCTTCCCAAAATTTGAATAAGATATGTACTTTTTATCCTTATTCTTTCATCATTTGTGAGTATTGCTGGCAGGTTCAGCATTTATCATCCATCCCTAATTGCCCTTGAACTGATTGGCCATTTTCAGAGTAGTCAAGAGCCAACGATATTGATGTAGGTCTGGAGTCACATGTAGGTCATATTTCAGTGCATTGGTGAACCAGATGGATTTTTCCGACAATAGATAGCTTTCAATTCAAGGTTTATTAATTGAATTCAAATTTCACAATCTTCCATTTGAATCCATGCTTCTGGAGTATTAGTCTTGGATCTTAAATGATTAGATCAGTGACATAAATGTTACATCATCATCTCCCCCTTGCTAGACACTTCCATCAACATCAGCGGCTAACATGTATTCTACCAAACTAACCATGTAAGCACTAACAAACCATCAGTTCATTAGGCTAATTAAATGCAGGGAATACCAAATCAAAGTCAGATCTCATCTCTGTGAACATACAAAGATATGATCTAGCAGCAGATTTGTCCCTTTGACTTTGCTGTGCTGTTCAGTAAGATCACTGCTTATATGTTTGAGTTTCAGATTTATTAGAATCTGTACTGATTTTTCTTTTTTTAACATTTTTGATTTGGAGCTGTAAACTGCGGGTTGAGAGTTGAAGGTGATCTCTGGACTGTGAGGAGCAGAGTGGTTTATAAAATGAACAAGCAAACTGTTATTTGTTTACAAGGCCAGACCTGTAAGTTAACTACAGATCGTTTTTGGTTATTGCTGAGCAGGGGCTGCTTGATAGCACTGTTGATGACACCTTCCATCACTTTACTAATGGTTGAGAGTAGACTGATTGGTAATTGGTCAGGTTGGATTTGTCCTGTTTCTTATGTCCAGGATATACCTGGGCAATTTTCCACATTGCTGGGGAGATTCCAGTATTGTAACTGTACTGGAAGAGCTTGGCTCGGAAAGGAACAAGTTCTGAAGCAGAAATCTTCAGGACTATTGTTGAAATGTTGT
This sequence comes from Chiloscyllium punctatum, assembly GCF_047496795.1. Taxonomy (NCBI): domain Eukaryota; kingdom Metazoa; phylum Chordata; class Chondrichthyes; order Orectolobiformes; family Hemiscylliidae; genus Chiloscyllium; species Chiloscyllium punctatum. Next base: position 17,223,791 of record NC_092783.1, on the reverse strand, counting down.
CAGGACACGTGGTCTTCTCGGTATCTAGTGCCTCCATCTGTTTCTTGATGTCATATGGAGTGAATCAAATTGTCTGGAGACTGGTATCTGTGATGCTGGGGACCACTGGAGGAGGCCGAGATGGATCATTCACTCAACACTTCTGGCTGAAGATTGCGGTGATTGCTTCAGCCCTATCTTTTGCACTGATGTGTTGGGTTCTTCCAGCATTGAGGTTGGGGATATTTGCCTTTTCTAGTGAGATAACTGAATGTGGCAGAACTGCAGAGCTTAGATCTGATCCATTAGTTGTAGGTTCGTTTAGCTCTCTCTATCACTTACTGCTTATGCTGTTTGCCATGCAAGTAGTCCTGTTTGGTAGCTTCACCAGGTTGACACCTCATTTTCAGGTATGGCTGGTGCTGCTCCTGACCTGCCCTCCCGCACTCTCCATTGAACCTGGGTTGATCCCCTGGCGTGTTAGGAATGGTTGAGTGGGGGATATGCAGGGCCATGAGGAAAATAATTTTGCTAGAGTATAATTCTGCTGCTGTTGATGGCCCACAGCACCTCATGGATACCCAGTCTTAAGTTGCTAGATCTGTTCAAAATCTCTCCCATTTAGCACAGTGATAATGCCACACACATGATGGAGGGTATTCTCAAAGTAAAGGTGGGACTTTGTCTCCTTAAGGACTGTGTTTTGGTCACTCTATCCGATACTGACATGGACAGATGCATCTACAACCTGCAAGTTGATAACGGTGAAGTGGGATATGTTTTTCCCTCTTGTTGGCTCCCCCACCATTTATTGCAGATCCAGTCTAGCAACTATGTCCTTTACGACCCAACCAGCTTGATCAGTAGCACTGCTGCTGAGGCACTCGGTGGTGGACATTGAAATCCCCCCTCCAGAGCACATTTTTCACCTTTTCCAAGTGTTATCCAATATGGGAGTGCACTGATTCATCAGCCAAGGGAGGATGCATGTGGCAATCAGCAGGTTTCTTTGTCCAAGTTTAACTTGAAAACTTTAGACTTTACAGAATCCAGTGTTAATGTGAGGATCCCCAGAGTAACTCCCTCCCCCTGCCTCCACTGTGCCACCAGTTCTCCTGAGTCTGTCCTGCCGGTGGGACAGGACATATCCAGGGATGGTGATGGTAGTGTCTGGGACATTGTTTGTAGTGTACAATTCTGTGAGATTCGGTGAGACCAGTTCTACCCAGTTTTGAAACCAGCCCCCAGATGATAGTAAAGAGTACTATGCAGGCTTGGCAGGGGCTGCTTCTGTCATCTTTTCCAGTGCCTGGGTTGATACTGGGTGGTCCATTGATTTCATTTCTGTTTGGAGACGGCATAGTGATTGGCACAACTGAGTGGTGTGCTATGCTATTTCAAAAGGCAGTTGAGAGTTAATCATGTCGCTATGGTCTGCAGTCATATGTAGGCCAGACCAGGTGAGGATGACAGGTTTCTTGAGCATCATGAGCCAGAAAGGATTTAAGAGCAAATGGCAATGGTTTCGTGATCATCAGTAGATTCCTAATTCCAGATACTTTCATTGAATTTAAATTTCACCCCCTGCTGTAATGGGATTTGAACCCAGTTCCCGAGATTATTCACTGAGCTTTTGGATTAATAGTCCAGCAATAATACCTCCACGCCATCGCCAAGTGGACTCTGCCTCCCTTATGGGTAGTTAGTCTGTGACAACTGCAGGAACATCTTGCATGTCTGCATCACGTACTGAGGAAACTTCCATACCTTTTTATCCCATACTCCAATCAATGTTCTTTCCACCGGACTGCCGCGAAACAAGGAATTCCCTCTGAATGTCCAGCTGCTGAAGCCACTGAAGAGATCAACAACGACTCTCAGTGGAGGGCTAACATGAACCAGATCTGCAGCAGTTCAGCAATGTGGTCCTAGTGCTGCGACAGTTCCAGAGGCAACTTTCTACAATCCCAGCAAGGGTCTTTAGGACTGTTGAGTTCTGCCGTGTCCTTCATAAAACGATGTTAAGGAATGATGGAAGCTGGTCCAAGAGATTGTCCTCCATCCTGGGAGGAGGAGGTACCTGAAGTACCTACAGCTATTTACCCCGCTGCTGTTTTCCGGGCACACCTCACTTAAAAATGCTCAAAGCATTCAACACATCATCAGTCGCACTGCACAATGCCTTAACTCTCAACACACCTTCTTCCTGCAGCCAACCATCACTGCCACAGTCTTTTCTCCTTATCAAGGCTGATTTTTCCATTGGTCTGAAGGAAACTGATCACCGTGGATGGGAGATCCAGCAATGCATGTGTCAGGAGAATGAGAGCTTTCTTCTGTCTCCTTCATGGCACTACTACCCCTGTGGTTTCAGCGTGTGAAGGGAGGTCGAGGTGATGGGGGCAGGAGACAGCTTGTGCAGTTCTGTATGAAGATGGGAGTGAAGAACCATGAATTGTACACATATCGAGAACCGCCCTCACTACCTTCTTCCCTTTCTGCATCTTCGTTCACATCTTCGTCTGCCGACCCGCAAAGCTACAATACTCTCTGTGTCTATTTTCAGTCACCAAGGTCAGCTTTCAATCAATGCTGCATTGTGAGCCACTTTGTACTCAGTGGCCTGAGTAACCATGAGGTTGGCCACATCTTTTCATGTGGAAGAGGTCAGCCCCAATGCCTGAGGCAGCACAACACCCAGGTTAGAGATTCTGATCAACATCAACGCCATGGAAATTTCCAACACAAGTTTCGTGTTGCTGCTTCACAAGGCCACGCATAGTGTGTGATGCGCAAAGTTCAGCATCAGTGTCCAATTGGGAAGAACCTGAATTGTTCTGCTCCTTCTCATGGAGACCATCCATGGCTCAGCTGCCTCCTTCATCAGAATCCACAATGTTCATGTGGATAGACATGAGATTGTGCAAAAATAGGTTCAAAGGATTTAAGGTTAACAGAGTGTAAGTCATGGCACTTGATATATTGTGATGTCGATGATTGACAATAAATTGCCAATTAATGAGGTCACCAATTCTCTGCATGACTCCCATTGATCCATCACCAAACTCCAAGGCTCTTCCTCCACTGCAGCAAGAGTTGCTATTGCTTCTGATCCAGTACCAGGTCTCTGCTTCCATCTAGAATTGTGAGCCCTCCTCTACATTGACGAAAGACTGGGGAGTAGGTAATGCACACTCGAGATAGGAGCAGCTGTAGACCATCCTTTTTGAACTCTTCTGCCAAGACTGTGGCTTTAACTCTGTGCTCCTTTCCGCTCTCTATATCCCTTGGTATCCTGAGAAATCAAAAACCTATTCAACTCAACTCGAACACAAACAGTTCTCTTGAATCAGAGAATTACAAAGGTTCACACCTGTTTGTGTGAAGACAGTTTTCTCATTTCAGTCCTGTATGATCAGCTCCATTCTGTTGCCTTGTTCAGGACAAACATACGAATATGTGAACTTATAACTTCGGAACAGGTGTAGGTCATTCGGCCCATCAAACCTACTTGGCCATTCAATGAGATCACAGCGGATTTGATTGCTACTTCAAATTCATATTCTTACCCCAATAACATTTAGCATTGCTCACAAAGAATTTATTTAACTCTGCCTGAAAAATATTTAGATTCTGTTTCTGCTGCCTTTCTAGGCTTTAAATACTTGGAAAGAAAAAAAAAACATTCTCATCACCTATGTCCTAAATGTTCAACTCCTTATTTTAAACAGAGACGCATAGTTTTAGCTTCTCCTACGTCCTGCATCCTTCAGGATCTTACACCTTTCAGTTAGGTCATCTCTTACTCTTCAAAACTTTTAAAAGCAGATGCAAACCTTTGTCAACAGTACCTTTCAGAAGAGTTACTTCGAACATTGAGAAAGACAAGGGCAGAAGGTGCATGGAATACCACAATCTGAAAGTCCCACTCCAACTCACACACCATCCTGACTTGAAAATACATCATTGTTCATTGAGTGTTGTTGTGTCAAAATGCTGGAACTTTCTCCCGATAATAGCACTGTGATCTATCCCATGGACTGCAGCAGTTCTTGCAGGTGGCTCAAGGATTACGGGGAAAGAGCACAGAACTAGACCTGAGGAATATTAGATCAGCCATTGCACTGTTGGGTGGTGGAACAGGCTTGAGGGATCAAATGTCCTACTTCCATTCCTAATTCTTATGCTCTGAATCTAGTCTATGTATCAATCTGTGGAGTAAAGTTTCAAGTTGAAAGTTAAGTAAAGTTTAAATAGATAGTGTGAAGGGTATTTGGAGATGAGAAATATTTCTGGTCAAGATACCAACTCTCAATTCTATGCATGATAAAAAAAATCTTTCTTAACTATTGTTGAATGATGCTTCCTCCAGTTACTGGACAGGACATTACATAGAAGATGGAATAAGTTAGATAAACTGAAATATGCCTCAATTAAAAAATGATATTCTGGCGATTTTTGTTGTTTATAATTTACATGTACCTGTGCTATTGATGGTGACTGTTTCCTTTGAATAGAGCCAAGAATCTTTTCAATGCTGCCTTATTTAGATGCATGCCATGTATCTGACTAAGTAATTCATAGTTGCCGTGGGATTCTGCCAGACCGGTTTAGTTCCTCAGACTTTGGACTCTAGTTAAATATTCCAATTGTTAAAATAAGCCTTGACAACTCAATAATTCCTTAAATGAAGCAAAACTAAATTTTAATTCCAAGATATTCTTTGTAATAAATATGATCATCTGAAATGCACACATTGTATTATAACAATGTGACACCATGCAACATACAGTGTCTATAATGGAGATAATTAATTTCTGTAAAACAACACAACTCAAGATGTGTCATACCAAGAGATATTATTGTTATGACACTTTTTTTGTAAGTAGATGAAGTAAGCAACTATCTATTTGAACTTTACTTAACTTTAAACTTGAAACTCCACAGATTGATACATAGACTAGATTAAGAGCATAAGAATTAGGAATGGAAGTAGGACATTTGATCCCTCAAGCCTGTTCCACCACCCAACAGTGCAATGGCTGATCCAATATTCCTCACATCCAGTTTCGTGCTCTTTCCCCATAATCCTTGATTTCCCTGCTCTACATCAAGAGTATCAGCACTCTATCTATCTCAGTCTTAAATCGCAATCAGATCCAGAAAGTACAACTTTGTTTGAGATTTTTCAGCTGAGGTATTTTAAGTAAATAAATGTGTAAAGCCTGACCCCAACCCTTCTCAGTAACTTATTCTATGGAGCCAGGGGTTTGGGAAACCCAAAAGCCAGAGGGAGCGTATCCAGTGCCTCCAGCTGAGGCCATCTCCCAAACGCTTTCCCATCCAGCAACCAGTCATGCTTTCAATCTATTGGATTCCAGATAATAAAGAAAGTGAGACAAAGAACAATGAGGTGCAATCATCAATTTTAGCAGGGCATTCATATTCCTGACATTTTCAGTTCATTGCCCTTCAACTCCAAAATAAGCCTCACTTCTTCTTTTTTAAACCAACCAGCGCAGAGTTAGTCCCCTGTATTGAGGAAATTCAAAATCTCCTGGTTATATTTTTCTTTACTGAGGAGACTCTAATTCTCCTGTTTTTTTTTTCTTTTTTTCTATTTTTAAAAAATTTACCCCCACACTATCGCCTAACTGCGGTAGTGCTACATTTTTGAGCTTCACTTCTTCACTCCCTTTAACCTCTCTATAACTTTAATGAGGTCAAAAGTCACACAACACCAAATTATAGTCCAACAGGTTTATTTGATGTGGAGGTGCTGGTGTATGACTGGGGTGTACAAAGTTAAACATCACACAACACCAGGTTATAGTCCAACAAGGTTACTTCGAAGTGTTAGCTTTCGGATCGCACCTGATGAAAGAGTAGTGCTTCGCAAGCTAGTACTTTGAAATAAACCTGTTGGACTGTAACCTGGTGTCGTGTGACTTTTGACCTTGCTCACCCCAGTCCAACTCTGGCACCTCCACGTCATAACTTTAATGGCCCCACATCTATCCTTTGTAGAAAAGCGGGTTGTGTCAGTACTGACAAAATCGTTTCTTCAGTCAACAATGACCCAATAAAACATCAGCACTGGATGGTCATACACTGCAGTTTTGAAAGCTTTACAGCACACAGAGTCACTGTTGTTTCTTTCAGTGTAGCAGTGAGGACTGCACTTTGAGTTAATTCATGTGGAACTTCAGGATATCATAGAGAGATATGAGGAGAAGCTAGACAAACTGAGGCTTATTTTTCTCCTGTTTGAAGTGTGTTTTAGTTGAGTTAGATTTAATATATTGCTGTGGTGTTTGTGCTCACTTTCTGTCTCCTGGTGGGTTAAACAGCAGTTAACCCATGGATCATTTCAGCTCCATGGACTTGTTGGCAGCTGAAGCGTTAAGAACAATGAGACTGTGCATGTAGGAATTGGCATTCAAAGCCTCAGAGACAGTCTATTCAAAAGTTTAAATTATTGTGACAAAGATTTTCCTCAAATTGTATTTAGATTGCTGTTTCCATACCTTATAATCATCTCTCCAGGGCCTGTGCTTTAAGTAATTCATCCAGCTATTCTATTGATTCCCGTCGTGATTTAGACAAGAAAATATACTGTACATCCTCTCCATTCAAACAAGTAATATTCATCCCAAAAGCTAGGACCAATCTTTTGAGGATTCATAGATATTATGTTGAATGTGTAAACCATGTTCCAAGAACATGGGATCTTATCAATAATAATGTCTGGTTTTCAACTTAATCATAATACTTGTTTTAATAATACACCACATGCCTTACAATCGAAACTGTCAAAATTACATTTGTGATCGAATTGGTTTATTCATCGCTGCGAGTACTTTTGAAAAATAACAGCTGCTGCTGCCTCTTCACAGGGAAGAACATCACATGAGGAATTCAGGAAAAGCTGACTCTTCCAGCTGCTGTTGTTGGTTAAGGTTTGCTTTTCAGGGTGGATCTTCAACAGAATCAAAAACTGAGATTTTAAATTCCTGATGCTACTCATGGGCAAGTCGCATTATGGAGCAGGAAACCTGAATCTTGTGCTTGCCTATCCCATATCAGTACGTTTCATCCCCTGTCTAGGTGACATCCTCAGTGCTTGGGAGCCTCCTGTGAAGCACTTCAGTGATCTTTCCTCCTGCATTCGTAGTGGTTTGTCTCTGCCGTATCCGGTTGTCAGTTCCAGCTGTCCGTTGCAGTGGCCAGTATATTGGGTCCAGGTCGATGTGCTTATTGATTGAATCTGTGGATGAGTGCCATGCCTCTAGGAATTCCATCCTAGGATGATCATCAACGCCACGCTCACAGGAATCCAATTCACTAGAGAGGAAGAAAAGGACAACCAACTCCCATTCCTAGACGTGATGGTACAGAGAACACTGAACGGAGAACTCACCACAAAGGTATACAGGAAAGCCACACACACAGACCAAGTCCTGAACTACAAAAGCAAGCACCCAACACACACAAACGAAGTTGCATTAAGACACTATTCAAAAGGGCCACAACACACTGCAGTACACCAGAACTGCAAAAAGAGGAAGAGGAACACCTATACAATGTATGCGCCAAAAACTGATACCCTCGCAATTTCATCAACAGATGCCTAAGGGAAAGACAACGGAATGAGGACACGCTGCAACCCAAAGGACTAGCCACACTACCATACATCAAGGGTATTTCCGAACTGACAGCCAGACTACTGCGACCACTAGGACTCATAACAGCGCACAAACCAACAGCCACTCTCAGACAACAACTCACCAGAATGAAGTGCAGCATGATACCCAGCATGAGCAAAACCAATGTAGTGTACAAAGTCCAATGCAAGGACTGCACAAAACACTACATAGGACAAACAGGAAGACAGCTAACGATCCGCATCCATGAACACCAACTAGCCACGAAACGACACGACCAGCTATCCTTAGTAGCCACACACACAGATGACAAGCAACATGAATTCGACTTGGACAACACTACTATTATAGGACAAGCCAAACAGAGAACAGCCAAGGAATTCCTAGAGGCATGGCACTCATCCACAGATTCAATCAATAAGCACATCGACCTGGACCCAATATACCGACCACTGCAACGGACAGCTGGGACTGACAACCGGAAGCGGCAGAGACAAACCACTATAAATGCCGGAGGAAAGATTACAGAAGCGCTTCACAGGAGGCTCCCAAGCACTGAGGATGTCACCTAGACAGGGGACGAAACGTCTGCAACACAAATTCCCAGCTCGGCGAACAGAACCACAACAACGAGCACCCGAGCTACAAATCTTCTCACAAACTTTGACTATATCAGTACAATTGTTGCAATCACAAAAAGGCCTGCATTTCTCAAAATCAGGTCAATATTCAAGGGAATTACACATACAGTCTCTGCAGAATCTTATTGTAGCACAACCTGAAGTTATGAATTAGGAAAATCAGTATTCCTTTCAGGAATTCCCCTATGTCTGAGACCCTCTGAAAGCTTCCACTTAAAGTCATAGAGTTATTGAGATGTACAGCATGGAACCAGACTCTTCAGTCCAACCCGTCCATGCTGATGAGTTATCCCAACCCAATCTAGTCCCACCTGCCAGCACCCCACCCATATCACTCCAAACCCTTCCTATTCATATACCCATCCAAATGCCTCTTAAATATTGCATTTATACCAGCCTCCACCACTTCCTCTAGCAGCTCATTCCATACATGTACCACCCTCTGCGTGAAAAAGTTGCCCCTTAGGTCTCTTTTATATCTTTCCCCTCTCACCCTAAACCTATGCCCTCTAGTTCTGGACTTCCCCCACCCCAGGGAAAAGACTTTGTCTACTTATCCTATCCATACCCCTCATGATTTTAAAAACATCAATAAGGTCACCCCTCAGCATCCACTGCTCCAGGGAAAACAGCTCCAGCTTATTCAGCCTCTCGCTATAGCTCAGATCCTCCAACCCTGGCAACAGTCTTGTAAATCTTTTCTGAACCCTTTCAAGTTTCACAACATCTTTCCGATAGGAAGGAGACCAGAATTGCATGTAATATTCCAACAGTGGCCTAACCAATGTCCTGTACAGCCACAACATGGCCTCCCAACTCCTGTACTCAATACTCTGACCAAGAAAGGAAAGTATACCAAACGCCTTCTTCACTATCCTATCTACCTGTGACTCCATTTTCAAGGAGCTATGAACCTGCACTCCAAGGTCTCTTTGTTTAGCAACCTCCCTAGAACCTTACCATTAAGTGTATAAGTCCTGCTAAGATTTGCTTTCCCAAAATGCAGCTGCTGGCATTTATCTAAATTAAACTCCATCTGCCACTTCTCAGCCCATTGGCCCATCAGGTCAAGATGCCGTTGTAATCTGAGGTAATCTTCTTAGCTGTCCACGACACCTCCAATTTTGGTGTCATCTGCAAACTTACTAACTGTACCTCTTATGCTCACATCCAAATCATTTATGTAAATGACGAAAAGTAGTGGACCCAGCGCCAAAGCTTGTGGCACTCCATTGGTCACAGGCCTCCAGTCTGAGAAACAACCCTCCAATGCCACCCTCTGTCTTCTACCTTCGAGCCAGTTCTGTATCCAAATGGCTAGTTCTCCCTGTACTTCGTGAGATCTAACCTTGCTAACCTGTCTCCCATGGGGAACCTTGTCGAATGCCTTACTGAAGTCCATTTCGATCCCATCTACCGCTCTGCCCTCATCAATCCTCTTTGTTGCTTCTTCAAAAACCTCAATCAAGTTTGTGAGACATGATTTCCCATGCACAAAGCCATGTTGATTACCCCTAATCAGTCTTTGCCTTTCCAAATACATGTACATCCTGTCCCTCAGGATTCCCTCCAACAACTTGCCCAACACCGACGTCAGGCTCACTGATCTATAGTTACCTGGCTTATCCTTACCACCCTTCTTAAACAGTGACACCACGTTAGCAAACCTCCAATCTTCCAGCATCTCACCGGTGACTATCAATGATACAAATATTTCAGCAAGAGGCCCAGCAATCACTTCCCTAGCTTCCCACAGAGTTCCCAGGTACACTTGATCAGGTCCTGGGGATTTAACCACTTTCAAGCCATCCACCACTTTTTCCCCTCTAATATGAACATTTTTCAAGGTATCACCATCTATTTCCCGACATTCTGTGTCTTGCAAGTCCTTTTCCACAGTAAATACTGATGCAAAATATTGTTTAGTATCTCCCCCATTTTCTGCGGCTCCACACAAAGGCCACCTAGCTGATCTTTGAGGGGCTGTATTCTCTCCCTAGTTATCCTTTTGTTCCTAATGTATTTCTAAAAACCCTTTGGAAATTTCCAATGAGTTTAGTCAATAATTATTCAGAATAGATTAGACTATTAAATGTAAAGCTTAACTTGTGAGTAACTATTTAAGTGACCCCATATTTAATTTTCCCGCTCAAACTACACTCCCCCCCAAAACCTGACCTGACACCAACTGACCCTGACACTGCCACTCCGGTCTGGACCCAGTGCCCACTTCAACCACTCCAGACCCATTACGCTGAGCGCAGACACTCTATCACCCGCTCTGAAATGACACCTTCGCTGTGATCCCACTCCCCCTTCACCTGCTCTGAACTCTCTCCCCCTTTATTCGCTCTGAACCCACTCCCCCTTCACCTGCTCTGAACTCTCTCCTCGTTCATCTACTCTGAACCCACTCCCCCTTTCACTCTCCCTGAACCCACTCCCCCTTAATTCTCTCTGAACCCACTCCCCCTTCATTCCCTCTGAACCCACTCCATTTCATTCCCTCTGAACCCACTCACCCATCGCTCTCCCTGATACCGCTCCCCCTCGCACTCTCTGAACCCACTGTCCCATCACTCTCTTTGAACCCACTCCCCCTTCACTCTCTCTGAACCCGCTCCCTCTTCATTCCCTCTGAACCCATGCCCCATCACTCTCTCTAAGCCCACTCCCTTATCACTCTCTCTGAATCCACTCTCCCTTCACTCTCTCTGAACATACTCCCCCATCACTCTCTCTGAACCCACTCTCCCTTCACTCTCTCTGAACATACTCCCACATCACTCTCTCTGAACCCACTCCCCCTTCATTGTCTCTGAACCCCCTCGCCCATCTCTCTGAATCCACACATTCACCCTCTTTGGGCCCACAGTTCCTTCATCCACATACATTAACTCTGAATATAATATGGCTCGCTTTTGTAAGCAGTGAAACAGGACATTGTTTGCATCAATATCCTGCTAGCTTCTGGTTTGGCAATTGTTATAGACCAAGTTAGTCACACAAGTGGAATTTAGACAAGAATAACGGGTTACAAACTGATCCAGACCATTTCTTTGCACAAGAGTTGTGTTTCTTTACCTCGCCCCATTGAGGTGAGATGGGTACCACGTGATGTTGGTGCTGCCTCTGGATTGAATCCGTCCCATGGCCTCTGGCTGCCTCTGGATTCAGTGGGAATCTCAGACGATTTAATTCGATAAAACAAGATCCAGCCAGCCTTCTATTCTTCAAGGCAGGTTCTCCCTTTGTGGGAGAGCTATCCTGAACTGCCAGACTGCAGTAGCAAGCAAGGCAAATAGAAGAACAGATCGGAGAAGAGGGAAGACTGACATTCATATTAGCCACAATGTAAAAAACCCTGTGCCTGTTCTTGTTAAGTCTCACTAGTGGTTGCTTTCCTATCAGTGTAAGCCCTTAGACCCAGTTAAAGGAAGTGGAATGGTGGCAGTACTCTACCAACACATAACACACACTGCACCTCCCCTTCAAAGACAAACAGTCTGGATACACACTGAGTTTGACATGCTGTCTTCTTCACAATGAATGAGAATGGGATCATTGTACAGGGCAAGGACCAAACCCTTTGGCAGGGGGTGTCCAGTTTATCCTCCTTTCAGTTTACTCCTGCATTTGAAGCATTTTTTTTGTTAATCAACAAACAAACCAAATGTATAAAATACTATGATTGACTCCAACTCAGGATCACGTACACAGCTGGTCTTTTGTAAATTCAGAATTGTTGTGGGATTGTTGTGCGTGCGCCTGTGATAGAACTTGTGTATAATTACATTTTATGAGTTTTTTTGTAGTAGGCGTTTTATGCACTGACATTTATAAGCTTTTTTAATTGTTAGGTTTTAAATCAAAATGATTCTGTGCTGTGTATGATGACACATAGATATGTTGATTATATAGAATGGATACTATCAGTCCAAGTCAAAATACATTGTTTGCTGATAGTGTTGAGGAGATGTTTTACTTAAATTCTACATTTAACACAGGAAAAGCAGTTGTCAGTTCAGCCCTTGGAGCCTATTTGTTTAGATTTCCACTGGTTAATGTTTTATATCTATCTCCCCACATTGATTCTGTACCGATTAATAACCGTCCTTTGGTGATCGTTTCCTGATGGCAAGACTGGACAACTTTACTCTAATTTTCATGTTATTGCTCTGAAGCACCTCAACAAATATAATGTTTTCTCAATCCCCAATAATCAGCTGAATTAAATCTACTTGAAATCTTCGACACTCAAAAGAAATTTAAGCCTATCCTATGTATCTGATTTTATAATGTAACCTTTTTAGCTGACATACTCCATCTTTGTTACACTATAACCAGTATATCATTCCTGAAGTGTAGAGCCCAGAACTGAAGGCAATATGCAGAACCAGAATCACTGCCAGGCAAATCTGTTAAACCAGTACAGAAGAAGTTACGCTGTGGCTCGATACATTTAGGTACTACCTCCCGTGGAATTGAAACCCATGGGATGATATAGTACCAAGCTGGTTACCTGCATTAGCTGAGCTTTCAGAGGGTGTACTGAGGGTTTACTAGCTTCGCAGGACAGAGCTGGACAGGATACATCAGCTGTAACATCAGCTGCTGCCTCACAGCGCCGGAGACCCGGGTTCAATTCCCGCCTCAGGCGACTGACTGTCTGGAGTTTGCACGTTCTCCCCGTGTCTGCGTGGGTTTCCTCCGGGTGCTCCGGTTTCCTCCCACAGTCCAAAGATGTGCAGGTCAGGTGAATTGGCCATGCTAAATTGCCCGTAGTGTTAGGTAAGGGGTAGATGTAGATGTAAGGGTATGGGTGGGTTACGCTTCGGCGGGGCGGTGTGGACTTGTTGGGCCGAAGGGCCTGTTTCCACACTGTAAGTAATCTAATCTAAACATGGAAATGTTTCGTTCAGAAAAGAACATTGTGATTTTCAAATTTTGGCAAAATAGAGACAAGATGTAGTGAGTAGACCACTTCCAGTCAAGATGGCAGAAGAGTAGGACACTCCAACCAGAGCTCCTCAGCTCCTTCTGTTCCCTCGTCTTTTCATCCCCCTTTGGTCTCTCAGCAGCTCTCAGCCTGGTTTCTAGGCAGCTCACGGTGAGTCCCAGCCTGGTCTCTGGGCAGGTCATGGCGAGTCCTGGCCTGGTCTCTGGGCGGCATGTGTTGGTTCCTGGCCTGGTCTCTCAGCAGTTCATGGCAGTGTCTCGGCTTGGCATGCATGTGGATCCTGCCCAGGTATGTTCCTGAGGCACCCTGGGAGTTCAGAGAGGCAATAGTTTCAGCAACAGCAATGGCCTATATGACAGTGTCGAGAATAAACATCTGTGGTCTCCCAGAGAGCGAGATAAGCAGAAGACTCATCAAAGACTGTTTAACTTTTATGTTATTCCTTTATTTTCCTCATTTAAACTCAGAAAGACTTTCATGTAAACTATTATATATTTCTTTATTTTTCTACTATACTGAGAAGTAATGCTTAACTTTTTAACTCTGTCAGTACTTAAACCAAGTTGTGTTTGTACCTTGGCCTTTTTTGTATCTAGGTACCTTGGTACCTAAGATGGCACAATGTGTGGCAACTTCATACACTTTTCACTGTACTCCTATACTTGTATACTTGAGTACATGTGAGAATAAAATCTGAAATCTAAAGTTAAATCTGTATCGCGTGCTCAGAATAAATCAATTATTTTAAAATCATGTGAAATCATAGAATGGTTCCAGCACATTTATACCACTTTGCCCATTCTGGTCCACTGTAGGAGCCATTCACTTAGTTCCATTCACATTCATTTTCCAAGTACACTTACAATTTTGTTCTTCTCAAATGTTCCCCTGTTTTGAAATCCATTATAAAATCTGCCTCCATAATCTCAGGCACTGATTCATCTCATTTTCCATTTGTTCTTTTGTCAATCACTTTAAATCAGTGTTCTCTGGTTCTTGACCTGACCAGTAATGGACACTGTTTCTCTCTAAGTATTCTGTCCGGATATCTCATGACTAGAATTACTTCTGTCAAATCTCCTCCCAATATTCACTTGTCTGAGGAGAACAACCCATCTCCAATGCAATAAAAACAGACAGGGAGAAACTCAACCAATCTGGCTGCATCTGTAGAGGGAGAAACAGAGTTAATGTTTTGAGTCCAATATGACTCTCCTTCAGAACCTTGGAGATTTATTTCAGATTAGCATCTATTTCGGAGTAGCATTTATTTCAGATTAGCATTTATTTCAGATTCACATTTACTTCAGATGAGCATCTATTTCAGATTGGCATCTATTTCAAATTAGCATTTATTTGAGATTAGCATTTATTTGAGATAAGCATTTATTTGAGATTTGCATTTATTTATTTGAGAGGTCAATGTCCCATACATCCAAGGAGCCAGACTCATAAATCTGTTCTCTGAACTGTTATATCCTTAAGTGTGATATCCAGAACTGGACATGATGTTCAAGTTGAGACTAAAATAGATTTTATAGAAGGCTTTTGTAACTCATAATCTCCATTTATAAAGCTCAAAATCTTGTAGTTTTTAACCACTTTCTCAACCTGTTCTATCACCTTTCACAGTTCCTGTAGATACACCTCCCCATCCCTCTGTTTTGTGCCCTTCCAGCCTTGATGCTTTTGTTTTACAGTGGTCCAGATGTTCCAACGGCAAGTCTTCATTCCAACATCAATCAGAAGTGCATACAAAACTGCACTATCCCCATCATTGTATCTTCTGAGGGAATTACAAGAAATTAAACTTTCTTCTGGGCAATTCCGCTACACCTGGAACACTCCAAAAGCAAATAGTTACTCAGGAAAAGTTAGACAAATAAATACAGTTTAACTTCTGAATAACTACTTAACAGATCTCATACTTACTACACACAGTACCACAATCCCCCTGTACATTAACAAACCCCAGATCTGAGACAACCTCATCTCCTGCTCAGGCCTTGATCCTTACCCCCAAGGCACTGCTGGAAATGAATCCTAATACCGTCACATCACACAACATGACCATTACTGCAGTACCTGACCACTGTGCCCCCCCACCTCGGCAAAGTCAACCTGAACTGATCAAAAACACCTCCCTCTCCATGAACACCCCCAAAACCAACTCTCAACTTTCCCGCCACCCCTCACAAGACTCCATTTATCCCAACTCCTTGACCTATCCAAACATTACATCTTATTCTCTGCTACCTTGCACCTGGCACCCTGTCCCCTATCCACCTGGCACCCTACACAGCTGACACTGTACTTACCTGGTACCCTAGCTTCTATACCTCTGGAAATCTATCTTCCTGACACCTACCTACACCGTGGTCCCTCCTGCCAACCTATCTGGCATTATATCCTCCCAGCAGACCAACATCACACTTAACTGATGTACTTGTGGTTGGACAGCACCTGTAGTGTCTGTCAGGAGGTGTATATTTCAGAATTTGGCAGCAGACTGCGATGAAAAGGGCACATGGTATGCCTTCATCTGGCAGTTCAACACTAATGGAATCAGGTCTCAGAAATATCGAGCTCCATTCTTTCTTAAAAAAAAATGATGGACTGGAATGGAAAATGTAGGCCCTTGTCACTCCTTGAGTCCTCTCTACATTCACTTTCTCTCACTCCTTAATCTTCCTATCAAGATCGATCACATTTTTGCAGTACATTTTCTCTGCCAAGCCCATCTGCTTTGCAGTTTAACATCGTGAACTTCATAATTCATAAGCTTAGTTTTGCGTAAATTTTGAAACTGTTCCCTGTACATTCAAGTCTAGATTATGAATATTTCTGAGGGAAAGTAATGGTTTTTGTAACTGAACCCTGAGGAACCCCACTGTCTACCTAGTGTCATGTGAATATGTAAATGATGACGATCTAACACTGGCATCAAACTTCCCATGTTATTGAGACTCTGAAAAGAGAGAGGAGAGGAAGAATAACAGAGAACTCCAATCGGTATCCTGTGTACTGGTGTGTGAATAGAAGAGTTTCTTGGAACTTCTGACAGTCAGACAGTGGTCACTATAAACGATAACCGAGAGATAAGAGATGCACCATGCTCAGAGTTAGGGACAGTGTAGCACAGTAGATCAACCTTGAGAACGCAAACGGATACCCAACACCTAAACCTGATATTGAAGAGAATTCAGGAGGGCAAAACAATGTAGGGTTGAATCCCTGGAAACAGCACAAAACAATCCAGTTGTTCCCAAAGTTCTCACCCACTTGGATTCTTTTTTCCTGGATTTTCGTCTGCATATGTTGTTAGACTAATTAACAGAGATTGATTGTTATGGAGTTAAAAATTCAATTATTGCTGTATCACACCATTACCCATGTGGGGTAGAAGGTGAACTTTGTCCTTTTCCAACTTACAGTTGCTCCTGAATGCTGAGAAATGGAGATCAGAATAATAACATTGGCAATGAACGTTTAACCACAAAAGCTGGCACTGCCTAGACTTCTGATGTGTCTACTCTTGTAATATATTGACGGGAGGAAACCTGCCAGACTTACTCAGTGTGGCCCCTGTATTATTCCAATATCACACCAATCAGGCTGATGTTTAAGAACTGGTCAGCTGTATCAAAGTGCTACAGAGAATAACAAAAAAACCCAGCCTCAGACTCAGTGCAGACTCAGCGAGGCAGTTTCCCACCCTTGGCGTGGGTGCTCTTTCGACCTGGTTTGGTGGACTCTTGGCCTGGCATGGTGGTCTTTTGGTGGTACGTGATAGTCTCTCGGCATAGGCTTCCTGTCTCAGGGTGATTCCTTGGTCCCATCATGGATAAGCACTTAAGAAAGACTGTGATGTTTGAACGTTTAGCTTTATTTCTTTATTTTCTACTTAAAACTAAGAAGGTATTACTGTACTATAATGACTGCAATGTTTAACTTCTAACATTCTACTTTATTCTTAAGATTCTGTACCTAGGTACTTTTACCTAAGATGGCACCTTGTGTGGCGACATTAACCACATTTCACTGTACTCTTGTACTTGAGTGTGTGACAATAAAATCAAATCAAACTGCCTGAGATATAGCATTTCAAAAGGAAAGGGGTGGCCAACATATGAATAGATCTTTAAGAACTAAAATCAAGTCACCCTCTCAGCAGAGGAGGAAAGACTATAACAAACAAAAGTAACAAAGAAAAGCCGAGATGGTAAATGGTGCACCGAAAAATAATCTATATCGAGAAGTATGAGCTACTGAGTGGTTGCAGGCTAGCTCATACTTTACTTCAGTGAAGCCACATGCATCCAAAAGTGACACTGCCAAGTGTGAGCGAATTACTGGATATTGTTTACCTGGTGTGCACTGTGCTGACAGATGCACACAAGCCAGGCACAAGGGAGCTGTCAGCTGTTTCTCTTATGTCATTGAGAAGTGACTTGGCCAGTGTTCAGGAAGTCGAAATATTGTCTCGTGACAGCCAGGGAGTGTCTGCTGTCCTCAGGCAGTAAGTGCAGCTCCTTTTAAACTGTCTGCACTGACCAAGCATGTTTCACCTAACGCTTGATCCCAGTTCAAAAACACCTTTCATTAAAGGATTGGAGGAAGACAATCATGTGAGTTGTTTTAACAGGAGCTCGCATATCTGGTTCAGGGCAGTGCACCTGCTTGTTTTTCCAAATCTGTCATCTTGTCACCTGGATTGTGGAGTATTTCACATCAGAATATTCTGTCTCGCCAGAAACGATATATAGCAGGAAAATGTGCTGAGGCTTTATGTCTGTGGGGCATAAAGCCTTAGCTCTATTCCTGATGAAGGGCTTTTGCCCGAAACATCGATTTCCCTGCTCCTCGGATGCTGCCTGAACTGCTGTGAATTTCCAGCACCACTCTAATCTAGACTCTGGTTTCCAGCATCTGCAGTCCTTGTTTTTACCTGTCTGTGGGACACACCAGCCATGCCCTGACTTATTCACAATCGCCCTTTGCTGCACTGCTCTTGTATGTGTGACTGTCAGCTGCGATTGGCAATGCTGATAATATACATGCCCATGTTAAAAGAGGAGCAAAATCAATCAAAATAAGCTCTGTTAAGACTATTACATTGCTATACTGGGCACCTGAAAGAGATTGAATAGACAGCTCCATCCTGCTGATTGCTAAACCTCCCTTCTCCATCACAGCCTTTCTTGCCTTAGCTCTGTATTTTCAGTGCCATCACCTAACTGCTTTTCCAAACTTGACTCTTTTTGTCTTCCCTAGCATCATCTTCAATGTTCTTTCTTATCCTATATTCTGAAATCGAAGTGTAGAAGACAGCACATTAAGTTACCATATTCTCTCAGAGGTGTATTTTTAAATATCTCAACTGCCCAATCTTTCCTTCTTTCTCCAGTCCCCAAACTTTTAACGTCCAAAGACTTCAGAGGCCTCTCATCATTGCTAATTAAGCGCTATTGTCATGCTATCTCATGTTTTCAAACACAGTCCAAGAGGATTAATGAGATTCTTTAAAATGATGAAGTGAATAGATAGTGGAGAAGGAACAGGGCTGGTTAACTTTGACAGGACCTGACGACATCATTCTCATCATCAACAAATTGCTTAGCTAATGATAATGATGTAAAGATTTTGACAAGCTATTAAATGCACCATAGAAACAGTTTTAAATTGCCTAAGACATGACATCATTTCCTACAGTGAAATGGCGATGAGTCAAATATGGATGAATCAAAACTTTGGATGTGGCGAATTTGACAACCAGCAGAATGGGGAATCTAGCAGTAGTCAGTTGAACGTCTGGAGTGGTCAGTCCGGGCTAGTCAAACTCATGCATGTTTATTGTATAACCACACCATCAATGAGAATGGAGTCAGGCAACACTGAAGGGCAAAATCATAGGCAACCCCATAGCAAGGCTGCAATATCCATATCCCGAACGAATACATGCCAAAAGACATTTTTAATGCAAATGAAAAACGGACTGTTCTGCCATCTTTCACCAGATCGTTCTTCAATGTTTAAAAACGTGGAAAGCAAAGTTACAATGTATTGTTGCGCCAACATGAATGGCACCAAGAAGCTGCCGCTGCTTGTGAGGGGTAAGCCCAAGAAGCTGAGTTACTTCTTGAATGTCACGTCATTGCCCACACTGTAGGAGGCCAACAAAACCACCTGGAGCACTGCCAGAATTTTGAAGACACAGATCTGGAATATTGTCAAAATGTGCCAACGGAAGAAAAGGAAAATTATCCCCAGAATGACCCTACAGCATTGAATGAGTGCCCACTGTTTACCTGCCTGTATCATTAGCCGACCAAAAGAGCTGTCCAGGATTTTGCTCTGCAGTGTGGAATCAACAAAGATATTGGACTGATGACATTGCAGGCTCGTCTGAAAACAGCCAGTGAAAATTATTGAGGTTTTCTAGAATTAACTCCCATTGTTTTCAATACCTTTCATTTATCAAAGTCACACTATCATAACAGCAAAGTACTGCAGATGTTGCAATCTGTACTGAAAACAAAAATGCTGGAAATCACAGCAATTCAGGAAGCATCTGCGGACAGAGACCAAGCTAACGTTACGAGTCTCGAGGACTCTTCATTAGAGCTCTGATGAAGAGGCATCTAGATTCAAAACATTAGCTTGCTCTCTCTCCACAGACGCCACCTGACCAGCTGTGATTTCACACTGTTATAAAGTGTGAGCCAACTTAAAAATCTTAATGATTCATGTATTTACTGTATCCCTCTGTTTTCATTGTTCTTTTTTCACTTTGAGCGCATTTGTAGGCAAATTGTGATACATAGGGGCTTCCTTGCTGTCATGAAGTTCGATTTAATGTGAATTTCTGGACAAATCAACTTATCATGGTTTTACTGTACAACAGGTATGGTTCGCCCACTCTCAGTGAAAAGTGAAAAACTTACTATCAAGTTAAGAACATGAAAGTTCCATGGCCTGTTGGAGTCCCAGGAGAAAACTACAGATCTGATTATATGATTGCTAACCTGGCAGCAAGAGGCTGTGTACATAGAACATAGAACAAAAAACAAAGAACAATGCAGCACAGGAACAGGCCCTTCGGCCCTCCAAGCCTGCAACAACACACTTTGCCCTTCCACATTAAAATTGTCTTCATTTACAGGATGTGTATTCCTCTATTCCTTTCCTATTCAAGTCTTCATCTAGGTGTTTCTTGATTACATGGATACTGTCCAAATATAATCACAGTCCCCACATTCTGACAGCGAGTCTCAGCATCTTACCCAGGTGCTGCTAACTTGTTTTATAGTCAACATTACAAACAATATCCTTCCTGAAGCCTTGCTGCCTCTATTACATTGTCACAGGTGTTTCTTCTGCAGGATTACTGCTGTACTTGGAATTCTTTCCTCATTATTTAATCAGTTCAGCAAGATCTTTATTGTGAATCCCTTTCTCCCATGGATACCTTCTTCAGTTGGTGATATTAATTATTGAGATAAGATTTTCAGTGCACTTACTACAGTTTCTCAATTTGTTCTATAATCTGATGGTATGGTTGTGAATAGTGGAGGTTTATCAATCCTTTCTAATCTAAACTGGATGTGTACGTTGGAGTTTGGAATATGATGCACTTTGTTAACATTAGATGCATTGAGTTTTGGTTTGACCCATAAACTGCTTTATTCTCCACTAACTGATACAACCAGAGTCACTCAATTCATTTTTATATTTGATGTTTTTGTATTCAAACCAAAGAAGGAAAATCCAGTGTCACTGTTATGATGATGGAGCAATCCCAAATTATTTACAGACAAATTATTCCTATCTCAGGCGACTGACTGTGTGGAGTTTGCACGTTCCCCTCGTGTCTGCGTGGGTTTCCTCCGGGTGCTCCGGTTTCCTCCCACAGTCCAAAGATGTGCAGGTTAGGTGAGTTGGCCATGGTAAATTGCCCGTAGTGTTAGGCGAAGGGGTAAATGTAGGGGAATGGATGTGGGTGGGTTGTGCTTCGGCGGGTCGGCGTGGACTTGTTGGGCCGAAGGGCCTGTTTCCACACTGTAAGTAATCTATCTATATTGAGGAGGACATACAAGGAGGTGATGGCTGAGTGGTATTATCACTGGACTATTAATCCAGAGACCCAGGCGATGTTCCTGGAACTTCAGTTCAAATTCTGCCACAGCAAATTGTAAATTAAATAAAAATCTGGAACTAAGAGTCTACTAATGCTGCAAATCCATTACTGATTGTTGGAAAAATCCATCTGGTTCATTAATGCCCTTTAGAGAAGGGAACTGCTATCCTTACCTGGTCTGGCCTGCATGCGACTCCAGACCCATAGCAATGTGGTTAATTCTTAATAAATGTTGGCTGAGCATTCATCCCAAGAATGAATTTTAAAATTATAACACAGAATTTTCAAGAAAAATCCTGGCACTGAAACAAGTCTCGGGATGTAAATTTAGTGCCTGTTTGTAGAGAGAGATCCTGGAATATTACATCTGAAGAGGTAACAAGGAAACTTCAAATGATGGACTTTCAAGACAGAAATGCATAGCAAATGAAATGGAATCTTCTACAAATGATCTCAGATTGTGAACGTGATGGGAGGAAAGACAACAGTCTGGTGAAAGTAATGTTTTATGTCTTCCCAGTTCAAGAATACACAAGACTGGAGTAAAACATCAACCCATACACCATGGTAGGTGGAGGGCAAGTGTGTTGAGATACTTGTGTGTGCCACTGGGTTGAGATACTCCAGTGTGGTGTGAAGTTCACAGCTTAAGAATCGCCCACTGGTGAACCCTGCATTGCAGATAGAAAGACATTCCTACACTTAGTGCTAGAAGTTAGCAAGCCAGTGAAAAAGAAGCAAGATGAAAGAAGTACTCTCTTCCTCTGGGCACTGCCAAACGGCCATCATTGAAAATAAATAGTTCAAAAGACTTTCAATCAATCTGCAGAGCTAAAAATCTTGAAATTGACTGTTTAATTATCAATGATCCAATATCTACACTTCACAACCTACCAAGGGACTGAAACATACATCTTTTTAAGCATTTTGTCATTTCTTATGTCTAATCTGAGTATATGCATGCTGTTCATTTTGTAACTAATAAACTCACTCTTTTGTTAACTGAAGAAAGCCTGGTAAAATGGTCTCCTTTTAAAACATAAGCTCATTTGATCTGTGAGAAAAATATCCATAAGGGGAGGGATGCTTTGTAAATTAACCTTGTTGTGACCAACGAACAGGGCAGGTGAATGAAGAAGACAAGATAATTCATTGCTCTTCAATGAGGAATCTGAGCACTTTGGATATCCTGTCAGGAACTGTAATAAATTTGGGAATCTCATACAGGGACTGGTTGTAACACTGCCCTACTTCAGTGAACACTTACTTAAGCAGAATTGTAACTCTTCATCCTGTCCCATAGCCCCAGGACAGAGTCATTCTCCCAGCTTCTCAATCATTTACTCCCTGACTAACTGACCTCTTTTCAAAAGTCACATAACCTTATTTGATATCTAGGTCTTGCTTTCTCTCTGAATATTTATAGTTGGGAAGTGAACAAAATCTTCCCAATAGGGAAAAGTCTTATGGAGACAAAAGACAAAGTTGCTTCTAGTTTGCACTTTGGGGAAAAAAGTTCTGCTTGCTATGTTAATCACATTTCATCAATGCATTAGGCATGGAAGATGTTTTGAAATATTGTGTTCTTTAAAGAATACTTTAACACAAATGTCTTTTAAAATCATTCATATCCACATCTTTTGCACAGAAAAGTAACAAAGTAGCCATAAAAATTAATAGTCATCACTGTGCTGTTGACAGATTTCCATTTCTATGATATATTAGATGCTCATGTGTATACATCAGCCTTATTTGACAGTCACATCACAGACACTTGTGGAGTCCTGACACCTGGGATCTTGTTTACAGCTTTTGCAATTGAAACAGTAGAAAACATTAGCCTGGAGCATCATTGGTGGGCTGCACCAGATTTTCAAAATTAGATTTTTTGTAAATATTTTGGGGTTAAAGTAGAATAGCCTTTATTGTCTCTTGCAATTGAATGAGCACAGTGGAAAGTCTGTAATGTTGCCTCTAGGTCCCATCTTAGGTACAGGGTACCTAGATACAGATACTTTAAGTGTTGTTACAGAATTGAAATAGTAAATTAAAAATAGACTAGCAGAGGAATACAGGGTTTGGAAGTCCAGAATGAAAATATAAAGTGTCTTCAATGTATTCAAGTTATGGCCCTTTTCCACTTCTGAGTCCCTGCCCTACCAGGCTTCAGAACAGGAGGCCTCACTGCCTCCACATCCGGGCCTCTGTCCAGGACTTGCCTCTGGGACTTGATCCTTCA
This sequence comes from Chiloscyllium punctatum, assembly GCF_047496795.1. Lineage (NCBI taxonomy): Eukaryota > Metazoa > Chordata > Chondrichthyes > Orectolobiformes > Hemiscylliidae > Chiloscyllium > Chiloscyllium punctatum. The sequence continues at coordinate 17,200,171 of NC_092783.1, read as the reverse complement.
GCTGGCCTGGGCTCACTCTGCTCCCAGGCTGGGCTCTGGCTGACACTCGCTTCTGGGACTTGGCATGTGCTTGTTCTGCTCCCACTCCAGCTGTGATTCACTTCCGGGACTCAGCCCACCCAGACTGTTACTCATCACCTGGCAATCTGACCACCTAATGGTGATCCAAAATGGCAGAAAGAACCCTTCTGCAGTATATTTATAAGAACCAAGCACATTAGACCAAGGAGGTTATCCACCTGGACTTCAAGAAGGTCTTTGACAAGGTGCCGCACAGGAGGCTACTCAGTAAGGTAGGGGCCCATGGCATTAGAGGCAAGGTACTAGCATGGATAGAAGCTTGTCTGTCTGGCAGAAAGCAGAGAGTGGGGATAAAGGGGTCCTTCTCAGGATGGCAGCCACTGATAAGTGGTGTTCCTCAACGCTCAGTGTTGGCACCACAACTTTTCACTTCATACATTAACAATCTCAATGAAGGAACTGAGGGCATTCTGGCTACATTTGCAGATGATTAAAAAGATAGGCAGAAGGACAAGTAGCATTGAGGAGGCAGGGAGGCTACAGTAGGATTTGGACAGGGTAGGAGATTGGGCAAAGAAGTGACAGATGGAGTACAACATAGGAAAGTGTGAGGTATGCTCTTTGGTATGAAGAGTAGAGGCATGGACTATTTTCTGAATGAGGAGAAAACTCAAAATCTGAAGTGCAAAGGGACTTGAGAATTCTATCCTGGTTGGGAAGCAAATGCAGTGATGGCATTTATTTTGAGAGAACTTGAATATAAAAGCAGGGATGTATTTCTGAGGTTCTATAAGGCTCTGGTCAGAATGCATTTGGAGTATTGCGTGCAGTTGCGGGCCCCATATCTCAGGAAGGGTGTACTGGCCCTGGAGCATGTTCAGAGGAGGTTCAAGAGAATGGTCTCAGAAATGAAAAGCTTAACATATGAGGAACGTTTGAGGTCTGGGCGTCCATACTCGTTGGAGATAAGAAGGATGAGGAGGGGATCTATTTGAAACTTACAGAGTGGCCTGGACAGAGTAGATGCTGGGAAGATGTTTCCATTGATAGGAGAGACTAGGACCCAGGGCACAGCCTTAGAGTAAAAGGATGATCTTTTCGAATGGAGATAAGGAGAAACGTCTTCAGCCAGAGAGTGGCGAATCTATGGAATTCATTGCCACAGAAGGCTATGGAGGCCAAGTCATTGAGTATATTTAAAACTGAGAGAAATAGGTTCTTGAGTATCCAAGGGGATCAAAGGTTACAAGGAGAAAGTGGGAGAATGGGCTTGAGAAATTTATAAGCCATGAATGAATAGTGGATCAGACTCAACGGGTTGAATGGACTAATTTCTGCTCCTATGTCTAATGGTCTTGTGGTCTTAACCATATACCTACTGCTTTGTCATTTGAGCTTGCTGACCAAGCTCCCTATGTTTTTTATATTTACATCAGGGATTTGAGCATCACTGGCTAGGCCAGTGTTTATTGTCCATTGCTAATTACCCTGGGAAGGTTCTCATGGGCCATCTTCTGCAACTGCTGTAGTCCTTGAAGTGTATGTAGACAAACAGTGATGTCAGAAAGAGAATTCCACAGTTTTGACCCAACGTTGGTGAGGGGACCCAACATTGTTCCAAACCTGGACCCTAGTTTGGTGGGTGCTATTGATGGAGAGTTGGATGTTGCTACAGCAAATCATGAAGATGGTACATACTTTCACCATTGATGGTGAAGGGAGTGAATGTTGAAGGTAGTGGATGTGCTGCTTTGTCTTTTTTGTCTGCAAAAAAAAGTTAATCTTGATCAAGACAGGATATTGCTGGACTTTTACTGCATGAGTAAATGGTCAGTAACAGTTCCTTTAAGCTAGATGATAGAACAATCTTTCGGACACTTTTACTTCCAAAACAATCTCTCACATGCCGTGTCATATGCTGCAACTAGACATCAATGCTGTAACCATAATATCAACAGCTCTGTGATAGCCCTCAATATTTATACTTCAGAGCCCTTCACAATTGCATGACACCACGTCAGTGACACCTCTTCAGAGATGTAACTGTACACTTTCTAAACCAACAGAATAACCACACTTTCTTCCACATGGATGGTGTAAGTCAGGACAAGATTGTAGGCAGCCCCAGACAATATAGACTGTGATCACATTGCCTTGATTGTTCCCCTTACTATTCTAGTATCTCTTTTAATTAAAAGCAGCTTTGCTCTCTCCAAAGTCCAGCCAGTTGGTGACCACAAGAATGTGCATCATGGCCACTTCTTGCAGGAGTTATTGACAGTTCGCCTGAGCTAGTCTTTCATGCCATCGAGCTGACACTTGATGATCTCAAGCATTGATCATTCAGAATGAGCTTTGCAAGTACACCTTAAGAGGGTACACAAGAAGCAAAGGACTCCTACACTGTAAAAGGAGGTCATTAATTCACTAATGCCATCTTGAATAAAATACCTGGTTATCTGTTGCTTGCTGCAGAATGGTCACCATGAGGGGACAGTCTTTACCATCAACAAAACAGGCGAAGCTAGAGAAGCATGAGGAGCAACAGGAGGAAGCAGACAAACAGAGAGAATGTTGGAGAAACTCAGTAGGTCATGGATGTAGGTTTGCTCGCTGAGCTGGAAGGTTCATTTCCAGACATTCCGTCACCGTACTAAGTAACAGCTTCAGTGGGCCTCCGGGTGAAGCATTGTTGATAATTCCTGCTTTCTATTTATATGTTTGGGTTTCTTTGGGTTGGTGATATCATTTCCTGTGGTGATGTCATTTCCGGTTCTTTTTCTCAGGTGATGGTAGATGGGGTCTAACTCGATGTATTTGTTGATAGAGTTCCGGTTGGAATGCCATGCTTCTAGGAATTCTCATGTGTGTCTCTGTTTGGCTTGTCTGAGACCCACTGAAGATATTACCTAGTAGGGTGATGAAACATCTGGAAATGAACCTTCCAGCTCAGTGTGCAAACCTACATCCAGAACCTCAACCTGAGCTACAAATCTTCTCAAAACTCTCTAAGACTCAGCAGGTCAGGCGGTACCTCTTGACCAAAAGAGCTACCATTTCTGTTTGATAACAGTAAAAATGCTCTTCTTTCAATTTTAGATTAGATTAGAGTACTTACAGTGTGGAAACAGGCCCTTCGGCCCAACAAGTCCACACTGACCCGCCAAAGCGTAACCCACCCATTCCCATACATTTACCCCTTTACCTAACACTACGGGCAATTTAGCATGGCCAATTCACCTGACCTGCACATCTTTTGGACTGTGGGAGGAAACCGGAGCACCCGGAGGAAACCCACGCAGACACGGGGAGAGCGTGCAAACTCCACACAGTCAGTCGCCTGAGTCGGGAATTGAACCCAGGTCTCAGGCGCTGTGAGGCAGCAGTGCTAACCACTGTGCCATCTACATTTTGCTTTATTGACCTGAAAGATTACTGAGTTTCATAAAATGCTCAATGTCCTTGACACTGTATAAATGCTACCTTTGGATCTGCTTCCAATGATGTTGGGTAACAGTTTGTGTCAATTGTTAATGAAAGTAAGGCCAGTCCAGTCGATTAATGTTTTTGTCAAGCTTTATTTAAGACATTATGGGAGGTGAAGGGGTTAAAAGCTTGAAGGCAGAGTTTAGGAGATAAAATGGCTTCTCAAATTCAATACTGGTAGTTTTCCTCATCCAGGTTGCCTGAGTGGGTCAGGTTCTAGGAGGGCATAGAACTCTGTTACTTGATTTGTGTATTTTAATACCACAGGCTGTGACCCTCGACTGTCTGGTTCAATACAATGGTCCCTTAGTTGGTTCAACTTCTGCCATCACCTTGTTTTTTCACTCATTCAAAGAATGAGGACATCTCTGGTGAGGCCAGCATTTATTGCCCAGAGGCCAATTCCTTTCCTAGAGGACATTAGTGAATCAGATGGGTTGTTCCCCAACAATCAACAGTGGATACATGGTCATTATTAGACTCTTCATTCTTGGTGGGATTTGATCCCAGGTCCCCAGATATTATGTGGGTCTAGTGATATTACCATTAGGCCATCACCTCCACTTTTTGAGAACCTTCATGCTCTCTGCTGGTGTTTCTCTGAGTTCTTCTTGCAGCTTTGTCAAAATAGTCTCTCATTACTAGTCCTTTCACAATCAAAACAAATCGGCTGCCATGATAAACTTACAAATCACTGCTCCACAAAATCAGGTCAGTTATGCTGGAATTCCCTGTGGTACCATTCCAAGATCCTATTCTCTCACAATCACTGCCTTCTTGCACCCTTAGAAAGATTAATTATGTTATACAAGGATTAATCGAGTTATAAGTGGCTCCTTTTGTGATTAATAATGGTAAAATACATCAGGCTGTGCTTTTTTTTTGGCTGCAGTGAATCAACAAGAGCAGCCATGTGAGCTCTGGAAGCCAACTTGTAAAATTTAATGTCTATTTTAAAAAGACAGATTGGCTTTCTTTACGAAATAGCTTTTCACTGTGCCTCGGTACACGTGACAATAAATTCAATTCAATTCAATTCATGTATGTTAGAGTAGCACAATCATGACACAAGAATAAGTAATTTCTGAAAATCAGTATATGTACTCTATTATTGATTGGCTCTGACAAACATCTGTAATTAATTAATTAGGCAAGGTTAATGCTAACACTTCAACATACACCTTCTCAAATATTCACTCACTTTTCCCTGATCAAGGATTCGAGTTTCTATAGACAAGGGGGAGAGATGGATTGAATTACTTTTTCTGATCTCTCTTCTGTCTGTAACATGGGTGGTTTTTAATTCATATTCTCATTTTTCTCTCAGCCCTTTAATAATGGACCGTGGTGTATCTCCCCAAATTCTGCTTATGAAGTTCAATTTTATGAACTATCTGCTGCAATTATTTAGGAATAAAGCAAGGAAGAGGCTATTAATGGATTTGAAATGAGACACAACACACAACTTGAAGGATAAAGGGTAGCAAATTTAAACGGAGAAACTACGTCTCCCAAACGGTTGTGAATCTGTGGAATTTGCTCCCCCAAAGTGCGGCGGATGCTGGGACAATGAGTAAATTGAAGGAGGAGTTAGACAGATTTTTAATTGGTAATGGGTTGAAGGGATATGGAGAGAAGGCAGGAAAATGAGGGTGTGGAGCATATCAGCCATGATCAAATGGCAGAGCAGACTCGATGGGCTGAATGGCCTAACTCTGCTCCTATATTTTATGAACTTATGAAAGCAGGGAGAAAAAGGGAAAGAGATCACCAATTGATGAACCGTGGTGGCAATGAGTAAATGTCCAGTTAGGATTCTTTCCCTTGACTGTGTCCAGGAGTCACTTTCACATAAATACTCCGATGCCACTGATGGTTCCAAACTGGGAATTGATTCAATTTGCAGGTGAAATGCAGGAATATTTCTGGAAATCAACCTTATGAGAGTGATTGAGACTTGAGGAGGATTTTAGCTAAACTGGGGGTGCTTTGCTATTTTCTCTTCTGGTATTACATGCAGGCTAACTAATTAAGTCAAAACTATATAACTAAAGCAGTTTCAGTCACTGAACTGAGATTTCATGTTGAGTCACCTCGGTTAATGCAACTGATTTGATGATTCCTCATGTAAATCTGTTATGTTCCATAGAAGATAGCTAAGGAGCTGGTAGCACCAAATCAAGCAATAATGGGTTTTCTTTCAAATCAACCCAGCTCTGGAAACTGATTTTCTGTTGGCTTTGGTACAATGTACATATAAGTAGGAGGTGTTACATTTCCAAGAAATGCCTTGTTTGCTTTTATCCCACTAATTGTCAATTAGTGGGCGGCACGGTGGCACAGTGGTTAGCACTGCTGCCTCACAGCGCCAGAGACACGGGTTCAATTCCCACCTCAGGCAACTGACTGTGTGGAGTTTGCACGTTCTCCCCGTGTCTGCATGGGTTTGCTCTGGTTTCCTCCCACAGTCCAAAGATGTGCAGGTCAGGTGAATTGGCCATGCTAAATTGCCCGTAGTGTTAGGTTAGGGGTATGGGTGGGTTGCGCTTCAGCGGGGCGGTGTGGACTTGTTGGGCCGAAAGGCCTGTTTCCACACTGTAAGTAATGTAATCTAGTCTAAAAAAACTTCTAGAAGTGACCAACCTGCCCATTCTGTGTTCAATAGCAGAATTTTAAGTTCACCAGAAGTATTTTTTTTAAAAAAGGAAGCAATTTAAACAAAATGATATGGTTTTCAAAAAGCAATTTCACAGCACTCTCTTCATGCCTTCTAGGCATGGCATAGTACTGTTAAAGAGAGACATTTAGTTCAGTGGGCTGAACAGCTGCTCTGTAATATAGTATGGTATCAATGCTGCAGGTTCAATTCCCATACTTACTGATGTTCCCATGTAGGAGTAATCTTCTCAACATCAGCCTGAGTGTGTGGTAGCCCACAGGTTAAACCCTAATGAAAAAACAGCCCTATGGTCTGGTAGGAAAATGGCAGATTTACTTTTAGCACTTTTAAGAAACATTGAATGAGATGTGGACATCCACTGCCAGCACTCTATGCCCATTCCTAATTGCCATATTCCGAAAATTTACTTCTGAGCAGTTGCTTCGTCCTCCTACTGAAATGTTCCTGGAAACAGAACAAGTTGAAAAATTATACCAAGACTGCACTCAGCTTCACTGCCTTCTTTAAGTACACTCAGTTGGAAAAGAATGTATTCCTAATATAGGGAATAGACTTAAATAGAATTCTCCTGCACAGAAAAAGGCCATTCAGCCCAATAGGTCTATGTGATATTCACCCACCCCATAAACCCTCTCCCACTTTAGTGCAAATTTCCCTGTCATCCAAACCTTAATCCTGTTCTCCTTTCTGTATTTATCTTACTTCAGTACTTCAATCATTTGATCAGGTACCTGTTCCACATTCTCACCGCTCCCTGAGAAACAATGTTTATCCTGACTTCTCTATTAGATTTCTCAAAATCTCTGTTCCATTTATGGCTCCTAGTTATATATTTGTGCCCAATAGTTCAATATCTTTTTTTTATTCATTGCAATTTTTCTGTTTAAATTTAGCTCCGTAAATCTTTGCTGACCTCTTTCTTTCCCCTTATCTCCAGGACTGTACCATTTTTATCAACTCAGAAAATAAAAATGAATATTTGCTCTTGTTAAATTCAACCCTTGCTGTTGTTAGATTTAAAACCGTTTTTAATGGCATTATCTAGGGTTTGCCAACTAATGTCATTGGTGGGGTTTTGATTAACCGACCTTTGGTCACATGACTATCAGTCAACTGACACTGTTCATCAGATGTAGTATTGTGGCCTTGAGGACATTTCTTACAATCAATATCAAGGGTTTTTTAGCTCAGTTAGCTGGACAGCAGGATGTTAATGCCAACAGTGTGTGTTCAAATTCCATACTAACTGAGGTTCCCACAAAAGATTCACCTTCTTAATCTCTCTATTTGCCTAAGGTATGGTGATGCTCAGTCTCAACCACCTCCAGTCATTTCTGTCTCTTTAATGAAAGAGCAGCCTTATGGTCCAATAGAGCTGTGATGACTCTACCATTAATCAATGACATGGCTACACAGGATGAATGTATGAATCACAAAAAATGTACATTGTTTGAGCTCCAACAAACTCTTAGCAAAGCAAATTGAATTTAGAGTCAGAGAGTTATACAACAAAGAAATTGACCCTTCGGTCCAATTCATCCATGCCAACAGGATATCCTAAATTCATCTTGTCCCATTTGCCAGCATTTGGCCCATGTCCCCCTGTACCCTTCCTATTCATGTATCCATCCAGATGCCTTTTAAATGTTGCAATTGTACCAGCCTCCACCACTTCCTCTGGCAGCTCATTCCATACATGCACCAGCCTCTGTGAAAAAGTTGCCTGTCATGTCCCTTTTATAGTTTTTCCCTTCTCACCTTAAACTGATGCCCTCTAGTTTTGGACTCCCCTAGCCTGGGGAAAAGACATTGTCTATTTATCCTATCCATGCCCTTCATGATTTTATAAACCTCTATAAGTTGCCCGCTCAGCCTCTGATGCTCCAGAGAAAATAGCCTCAGCCTACTCAGCCTTTACCTACAGTTCAAACTCTCCAACCCCAGCAATATCCTGAGGGTGGCACGGTGGCTCAGTGGTTAGCACTGCTGCCTCACAGCACCAGGGTCCCAGGTTCAGTTCAAGCCTTAGGTGACTGTCTGTATGGAGTTTGCGCATTCTCCCTGAGTGTGCTCTGGTTTCCTCCCACAGTCCAAAAATGTGCAGGTTAGGTGAATTGGCCATGCTAAATTGCCCATTTTGCTAGGTGCATTAGTCAGAGGGAAATGGGTCTGGATGGGTTACTCTTCAGAGGGTCGGTGTGAACTGGTTGGGCCAAAGGGCCTGTTTCTGCACTATAGGGAATCTAATCTAAATCTTTTCTGAACCCTTTCAACTTTCACAACTCCTTGAGACCAGAATTGAATGCGATGTTCTAAAAGTGGTCTCATCAATGTCCTGTAGATGACATGACATCTCAACTCAAGTGTACTAAATGCTTTCTTCACCACCCTGTCCACATGTGACTCCACTTTCAAGGAACTATGCACCTGCATCCCTCGGTCTCTTTGTTCAGCAACCACTCCAGAACCTTACTATTAACTGTATAAGTACTGCCTGGTTTGCTTTACCATAATGCAACACAGCACGTTTATCTGAATTAAATTCCATCTGCTGCTCCTCAGCCCATTACTGTTGCACTCTGAGGTAACCTTCTTCACTTTCCACTACACCTCCAATTTTGGTGTCATCTGTAAACTTACTAACTATACCTCACATACAAATCATTTGGTCACATCTTTCAAAAAGCTCAATCAGGTTTAGTGAGACACGATTTCCCACCCACAAGCCATGCTGACTATCCCTCATGAGTCCTTGTCTTTCAATTGCACCTGTCCTTTGGGATCCCCCTCCAACAACTTACCTACCACTGATGTCGGGCTCACTGGTCTACAGTTTCCTGGCTTTTCCTTACCATCTCTCTTCAATAGCAGTACCACATTAGTCATACTCCAGACTTCCAGCACCTCACCCATGGCCGTCGATAATACGAATATCTCAGCAAGGAGCCCAGCAACATACTTCCTTAGCTTCTCATAAAGTTCTGGGATAGACCTAATCATGTCCTGGGGATTCATGTATTTTAAGACAACCAACACCTCCTCTATAATATGAACACCTTTCAAGACATCTTCTCACAGAGAAATGGAATATAAGAGTAAGGACGTTAACTTCAGATATACGTGGCCTTGGTGAGTCTGCATCTAGAATATTGTGTACAAATTTGGTTTCCATGTGTGTAAAAGGATGTTATTGTATTAAAAGAATTTCAGAGAAGGTACAGTCAACTCATTCCTATGAGGAAAGGTCAGTCAGGCTGGACCCGGAATAATGAGTTCAATGATCACTTTGAAACACAAAATATCTGAGGGGTCTTGAGAGGGTGAATTGTTGGAGGATGTTGTCTCTTATAGGGGAGACTAGATCTAAGGGACATCATTTAAGAATAAGAGGTCCCATCTAAAACAGAGATAAGGAGAAATATGTATGGCATTTCTTTCCTCAGAATGTGGTAGGGGGCTGAGCTGTTAATAGATTTTTGATAGACACGAGCAATGAGAACAGACAGGGAAGTGAAGATCAGACCAGAGCTAGATTAACTCTGATCCTACTGAACATGGGCTCAAAGGGTCAAATCGCTCATCCTGGAAACCAAGTCACATGTCCTTTATTCCCACCTGACATTCGTACACTGTTTGCAAATATTAGAACAATTATCATACATGGGTGTCTTTTACCATCAAGGTCTGCATAAAATCAAAGTAACAAATACAAAAGAAGAGGAATATATATATCTGCTGCTCATGTTTTAACTGTCAACAAGTGTGACAGTCACCCATTATGCCATGCATACTAATTTCCATTGATCCCCAGTGAAAAACTCTTATTTTTATTTTCATATTCCTCCACAGTCTTGTCCCTCCCTATCTCCTTAATCTCCTTGAGCTCCACAATCTTCAAGGCAATTGCAGTCCCTTAAATCTGCCCTTTTGAACACCCTGATTTTAATTCCTTCACATGTCTTCAGCCGCTATGCCCTTCACTTTGAAATTCTGTTTGTACAACTATTACTTTTTAATTTCTTGCTCCTCCTTCTTATTCCTTAAAACCTACCTCTTTGGCCACGTTCACTTGACCTATCTTTTTATGTGTCTCAGCGTCAATGTTTTGGTTATAGCATCCCTGTTAAGGTACCTTGAGATATTTAGTTCCATTAAAGATATTATATATAAACTCAAGTCATTATTGCCAAGCAAAGACTTAGTATTAGAATCAGATTTTATTATGTGTACTCAAGTCTAGGAATACAGGAGTACAGCAAAAAGTGTGCAAAGTTGCCATACACCATCACCATCTTGGTTACAGAACAAGAATTAAAACAATAAAACAATAATCAAAAAATAAGAGAAATAAGAAAAAAGAGCCAAAAGAAAAGAGAAGTCCAGATCTTAAAAAAGAAAAATGTGTAGATCTTAATGTCCTTGGCATGGAACCTCAGACAGCCCTGCAAGTCTCGAATCGATCGCTGGGAGAGTCCACCTTCTTGCTGCCAATATAGCTACAGCTGCCACCTCAAATCAACAGGACAAGAGTGTGAATATAAAAGACATTTGGGATAAATTCACTGCATTGTCAAAATGGGAAACACCAAGCAGGCATCACTAGGTTAATAAAAATCTATATGCATAATTCCTCTGTCAATGTTTTGAGTACTTTGATGACTTTGTACAGTATACATCTGGCTATATCTGGTATACATCTGACTAGTGGGGTTCTCAAGGGAGCAGTACTTGGGCCCCAGACATTCACAGTATAGATCAATGATTTCAATGAAGGAATCAAATAAAGACCCCAACAAGGAGAAGGTGATAACCTTGTGGTATTTTCACAGAAATGTAGGTTCAGAGGCCCACATAAGTGTTCTGGGGACCCAGGTTCAGATCCTGCTATTGCATTGAGTGGAATGTGAATTCATTTTTTTTTAAATCTGGAAATAAGTGTCTAATGATGACCATGAATCCATTGTCAGAAAAAACCCATCTGGTGCACTAATGTCCTTTAAAGAAGGAAACTGCAGTCCTTACCCGGTCTAGCCTACATGTGAGTCCAGAAAAATAGAATTGTGGTTGACTCTTTACTGCCCTTCGAGACGGGCAATAAATTGCCTAGCCAGCGATGTCTTTGTCCTGTGAATGAATAAAGAAAAAAAAATTCTGCTGATGATAGACATCAGGTAGGATTGTGAATGATGAAGATGACATATAGTACCTTTGAGGCAATTTGAATGAATGGGGAATTTGGTTGGCAGCTGCAGTATAACGTGGGTAAGTGTGAAGTCTTCCACTTCATTTGAAAAACAGAATTGTGAACAATTATTGAACTGATGATAAATCGGGAAATGTTGATGTGCAAAGGGACCTGAGAATCTTTGCACACCAGTCCCTAAAAGTAAGCATGTAGGGTACAACAAGCAATTAAGAATGCAAGTGGGCTTCATTGCATGAGGATTTGAGTACAGGACCAAAGAAGTCTTAGTGCAGCTGTAAATAGCCTTGATGAATCCCTAACAGCCATGTAATCCTCTTTACCTGTGAAATTACATACTTACCACCAAGTGGGGTGAAGTGAAGGTTCACCAGACTGATTCTTGGGATGGCAGGTTCATTACGTAAGAAGGGATTGGATCAACTGAGACTGTATTCGCTAGAGTTTAGAAGAATGAGAAAGGATCTCATTGAAGTATATCAAATTCTGACAGCTCTGGGCAGAATGGTTGCAGGGATGAAGGGTCCCCTGGACGGGGGTCCACAGAAAGGTATCATGGTCTTGGGGTACAGCTGACATAAGGAGAAATTTCTTCACTCGAGAGGTGGTAAACCTGTAGAATTCTCTACCACAAAAGGATGTGGAGACTAAGTCATTTAGGTTAGGAAACTGCTTACCTGGTCTGGTCTACATGCGACTCCACACACCCAACAATGTGGTTGATTCTTAGCTGCCCTCTGGACAATTAGGAAAGGGCAATAAATGTTGGCCGAGCCAACGATGCCCTCATCCCGTGAATGACCAAAAGAAAGTCACTGAATATATTGAAGAAAGAAATAGATTTCTCCTAGCTAAAGTGTCATGGGCATAGAAGACAGTGGGAATATGGTGTCAAAATAGCGTCAGCCATGGTCCTGTTGAAGGATGGAGATGGCTTGATGGCTCATTAGTCTTCTCCTCTTCCTGTTTTCTCTGTTTCTATGGGCAGAACTTTATTGGAGCCTAAGCAACACGAGCTGCCGTGGGATTTGTGGTGAAATTGCATGAGAAATCCATTAAGGTCTATCTTGACATCAGGAATAATCTTTTATGCATTTGCCGGAGTGGGGAGGTGAATCTCTCACCCGATAATGGTGAGTCTCCTCATTCTTAATCAGCTTCCTATCTTACCAAATGTGCCAAATAAACCTGACGTCGAGAATTCTTAATGGGGATATCATTGGGGTGAGGACGCTCTCCTGGTCCATGACAGACTTCAGCTGCATCACGCCCGCCAAGCCAGACAGAAGCTGATTAAATGCGGTTCCAGCTGAGAGCTGGATGCAACAAACCATAATGGAATATAAAATTAGCACTCGCCAAGCTGCCAGTATTGAGCTGCATTGTGAGGGTGACATGCAGCCTTTATTTATTCTGTTTAGATTTGCTTTCGGTGACTGTAAATAAAAGTTTGTCTTAGGACTTATCAAATCCCTCATCTATATGTGAAGTTCCGCTTGTGGACAATGACAAGGTGTGATCCTACTGTGGGCATTGGGGAGAGAGTAGTGGTGACTTCAAGAGGATGTTTAGGTGGATATAGCCAAGGACAGCTGAACTGGTTGACCTGAGAGTTAAACCAATTACAAAGGTCAGGGTGCTTTGTACTCGTGAGGGAGTGCTGTAAGCTGCATGGCTTTGTGGCATATGTTGGCAGTGAGGGACAATGCTGGAGTGTCAATGCTTGTCTGGGTGCATTACGGCCACTCAAAAATGCTACAGCACAAGGAATTCCAGTCTTTTGGAGGATACAGCTGTGAGTGCTGCATTGTCTTGGGAATGGCAGATGGTAAGATGGGAATAGAATCAGATGTAAGGTTTACCGTGGGAGTGGGATAGATTGTTAATGAGGGGGGTTTGGTCAGGTACAGTGAGAAATCTCACTAGGCCTCATAGTGAAAATCTCTCAAAGAAGTTGATGCAATGAGCACTTAGCCAAAAAAACAACCAAAAATTCACTTTTTTATTTCAGTAGGTAAAACCATAGCCAGTTCTCTGACTGGTACACCCACTCGTAATGTTCATCCTCAGAGAGAGTGAAGCTTAGAGAAAAGCAGCAAAGCTAGCAGATTCCTGGAATCAAATGCATTAACAGTGCAAATTACAGGCTAAGGTAAGTCTCCTTTCCTTGTCCCAGTTCGTGTCTGTCTCTCTCTCTCTCTCTCTATCTCTCTCTCACACACACGCACACACACACACACACACACACTCTGTTGTATCCCTAGTTTCTCTGTCCTTCCTCCCCGCCCCTCATTTAAGATCTGAGGATGATTTAATTGACTCTGTTGCCACTGAACACCCAGTCCGAATATAAGGGTGTGTTCCCAGCAGTGACAAGCTGATGGGATGGTTTCTCCCTGTCACAGTGCTCCAGAGAGCCCTGAGTAGGAGGCTTGAGTACCCTAAACTCATTTCCCTTCTTACACAACTGAAATCTTTGTGAGTTGCTACAGTTCAGGCTGCAGGTGTTTTCATGCATTCACTATCCCTTCTATCTCAACTTTCCAATGTTGCTTAATCCTGCCATCTCAACCTTGAGTTTGACTTCTTTAAATTAATACAGTTCTAACCCATTTTTAGATTATGGTTGCATTACTCAGAAATCACCTTTGGTCTTTCAGAAGCAAGCAATTAATCCACAGGCTCCCCCCACTGCCTCCCCCCCCCCCCCCCCCCGAGTAGATTTTACCACCAGACTGTAGATTTATTAATTAACATTTGGACCCACTGTATTCTAGCTACATCCTTACCATCCTGTCCAAATACTGTACTGTAGGGCTGTAATGTGGAACTTTTAACTTTTCTCTCTATTTCTCTACTTTTGCACCTAATCTATCTTACTAACTAAGATTTGTACTTTGGTACTTTGTACCTAAGATGGCGCTGTGTGTGGCAACATTGTACACAATTCACCTTACTCCTGTACTAGAGTATATGTGACAATAAACCTAATTCTAATTCTAAAGTTTACTCTGCAACTTTGTTCTGTGGTTCTTTTTCTGTTATGAGCCCAGTACTGTAATCAATTATATGTATTCAATATTCCCAAGCTGTCTTCTGCTCCCAGATTGCTTTACCAAAGTATCTCAAATTGATTCAGTGAATATCTTCCTTTTTGCTTGCTCTGCTATTTCTATCAGTTATGCAGGACTGAATCTCTCTGTTGCCATTTTCTTTTATCTTGCATCTATCCTTACACACACACACACACACAAAGACACACACACTCACATCCAGACACACAGAGACACACACACTCACACCCAGACACACACACAAACACTCACACTCACACCCAGGCACACACAGAGGCGCACACACACACACAGTTTCCTTTATTAGATTATTACAGTTAGCATGTCACATTTCCCTTTTTTTAGTTCCACCTTGATTACATTTCTTAAGATTTCTTCTTTCTAATATTAAGGTGGAACAATTCCTCTGACTGCCCCTTCACAATTTTCATTTTTTTCTCCATCCTAAGATTCTTATCTCAAGATAAATTAAATGTCCAATCTGTAATTAGATGTCTGTAATTTCTGCCATCCCGAACAGTCTCCTGTCCCTGTGGTTGCATATAGACATGGAAGTGGGTTTTGCAGTAGCGATTTAAAAACTTCACAACCTGAGATGAGAATGATGTTCAGAGATCACTTGTTGGTTTTGTCTCGAGTTCAAATATTAAAAACTGGGTTTTACACAACTGGGAGTAGCCAAAAGATGAATAATCTGAAAAGGAATTCCTGATGTTCATCATCTAAAAATCAATATTGTGAATAAATCAAAAGAAATGAAATGTCAGCGCAGAACACCCAGAAATTCATAATGTTGACAATTGCCTCAAACACTGCTCCTGCAGTGAAAGCCTTTGGAAATGATTTTGGTCTCAGCAATGCTCACTTAATACTCCTGTGGAATTCTGATAGAGTTGAGACCTCATATCTCAGGGGTTATTCATAACAAAAACTGAGAGACTCAGCAGGTCTGGTTGCATCTGTGGAGAGAAATCAAAGTTACTGTTTCAGGTTCAGTGGCCCTTCCTCAGAATTGTAACGTTAACTCTGATTTCTCTCCGCAGATTCTGCCAGACCTGCTGAGCCTTTCCAGCAATCTCTGTTTCTGTTTCTGATCACCAGCATTCACAGTTGTTTCAGTTTCAATTCCATTATTTATACTTTAACCAAGCAAAACGGAACTGGTCACAGAAAAGCAGCTGATCAACAAATTAGATTCCTCTGTTCAATTGTGTGACTGGGCCAGCGGTTCAAACCTTCTGGAGGGAACAATTTGCAAAGATCTTTCTTACCTATTTAAGCAGCTTGGGTACAGCATATAATAATCATTCACTGAGAACAAGACCATTTGGCTCATCATGTATGTAGGCTTTTGTGAAGAGCTATTCAATTTACCCCACTCTCCCTGTTCCTTCCCATTTCTGTGCAATTTTTAAAAAAGGTTTATATTTCAGTTCCCAATAATTGAGCAAGCTGTAGAGGCTGGGAGAAAAATGCACTTGCTGAGCTATGCTTCATGCTTTATTTTAATATTGTAAATGAAAACCACAATGCTAGGTGTTTATCACTGACATTATTGGCATTAACAACTATTTCATTGTGTCTTTGTCTACATATAAACCAATTGAAATAATTGAAATAAATATTATTGTGCTACCTTATCGAAAATGTTCCTGGTTTAGTTAGGATTGGGAAAAGGCAGCATACTAGTCAAACTCTGTGGGTGGCATGGTGGTTAGCACTGCTGCCTCACATCGCCGGAGACCCGCGTTCAATTCCCGCCTCAGGCAACTGACTGTGTGAAGTTTGCACGTTCTCCCCGTGTCTGCGTGGGTTTCCTCCGGGTGCTCCGGTTTCCTCCCACAGTCCAAAAAAACGTGCAGGTCAGGTGAATTGGCCATGCTAAATTGCCCGTAGTGTTAGGTTAGGGGTATGGGTGGGTTATGCTTCGGCGGGGCGGTGTGGACTTGTTGGGCCGAAGGGCCTGTTTCCACACTGTAAGTAATCTGAAATCTAGAAAAATAAAAGCACCAACATTCAGGTCAAATCTTCCATTTAATTGACAGCTTTCTTAAATCTTTCCCTTCTTTTACATTCATCGCCAGGGAGACTTGAACTCTTTCCTTTCTGGTTTAATTATTTCTCAAGATGTCCATCCCACCTTGCCTCTGAGAAAGTGATGTTGAGGCATCTTTTTGACCCCATGCACATCCCTGATGTGGGTGCTCCTGCCTTACTGGATGATGAAGGAACACTGATTAATGTCCAGTCAGGATGGTAAATGATAAAGGAGATCTTTAGTATATTTACTATCATGAAAAATAGGTCATACTATAGTTAAATAGATACATCTGTTTACAATTTTAAAATTAACAGGGTAATAATGTACATCTGAGGTTACTACAGGCACATTCTTCCAGCTGTAGTAATTAACCTCCTGCTTCTAATGAGAAGAGGCAGCATATTTAAACTACATCTCTTCAGAACAAAAGAAAGGTAATAAATGAAGCCTTGCCTGCCCTCAGCTTGAGGGCAATTATTTCAATTAACAGTTACTCTTGAGTTTCAGATACCTCCCTGTTTATCGGTTTAAGCAGTAAGTGTAGATTGATTGGAAAACAGCTTTCCTCATAAGAGAATAACAGCTAGAAATAAGCAGATCCACCATACCCTCTAGTGAGATTCTAAATTACAGGAGTGCCTTTTCAACAGTTTTTGAACATCGTCCAACTCTGCAGCCTGCACTGCAACACAATGCATGATCTAAGCTGTTTTAGTTCTCCAAAGTACTTGAAAACAGTGAGATTTTTTAGTCATGAAAATTTCTGTGTTTCTTCAGTGTTTCTAATTTTTCAGTTTCACTATAACCCATAAACCTGGACATCACAACAAATATTCTTATACCTTTTGTCAGAAGGACTGGGGTGGCTCAATGATTAGCCCTGCTGCATCACAGTGCCAGGGGCCCGGGTTTGATTGTGGCCTTGGGTAACTGTCTGTGTAGAACTTGCAAATTCTCCCCGTGGGTTTTTTTCTCACATTTAAAAAATGTGCAGGTTAGGTGGATTAGCCATGCGAGATGATAGGGATAGGGGAGGGGGTATGGGTGGGATGCTGTTTTGGAGGGCTGGTGTGGACTTGATGGGCTGAATGACCACTGACTGGTGAAACATACTGTATTATATAACTGAGATACAATAGTTCCAAGCAGAATACTCATTCTGAGGTACTTTGACTGAATTGTATTATTTATGTGGCCACAAGAGACCTAAGGGGCAACTTTTTCGCACAGAGGGTGGTACATGTGTGGAATGAGCTGCCAGAGGAAGTGGTGGAGGTTGGTACATTTGCAACATTTAAAAGGCATTTGGATGGGTATATGAATAGGAAGGGTTTGGAGGGGTGTGGGCCAAGTGTTGGCAGGTGGGACTAGATTGGGTTAGGATATCTGGTCGGCATGGATGGGTTGGACTGAAGGGTCTGTTTCCATGCTGTATATCTCTGACTCTATGACTAATATCTATCCGCTGGGATTAAAATTTATATCAGGCGACCTGTTAGTTCTCAAACTGATATTTCGAAACTCTGGCTTGGTGGGCCTGAGGAGCAGTGATCATTGTCAAATTACCACTCCTCAAAATTTCCCCCACCTCGACAACCTTCTCCATCTGGTGTGGGTCATCCACATGTGCCGGTCCCAGAACTGTGGAGAAGTATCCTTCTGAGAGCTCCGTCTCAGTGTTATAGAGGGTAGAGGAATGGTGGGAGATACCTTCCTTTTAACAGTTGGCAGGTTAGAGGTCCAGGTGAATGGTAGATTGAGTGAATAAGTGGACAAGTAGAGTGGGTGAGCAGACTGGGTTGGATGGCAAAGGTGGCAGATGCATGACGTGGCAGGCAGGTGGATGGGGTGGTACATGATTAAGGTGATAGCCAGTGAGAGGTGAGTGAAGTGCTAGGTGGGAGTGATGACAGGTGGGTGAGGTGGCAGATTGGTCGGTAGATCAGATGGTAGATGGCTAGGATGGCTTGCAGGTGACGTGCTAGGTGAGTGAGGGGCCAGCTAGGTGAGTTGCCAGGAAGGTGAAGTGGTAGATGGTTGAGTTGGTACCATGAGTAAGATGATAGGTGAGTGGGATGGCAGGTTGGTGAGATGGCAAGTGGGTCAAATGGCAATTGAAAGAGAAGTCACGGGGAGTAAGGGAGGAGGGTGTGTCAGCAGGATGAATAACATCTCAGTTCTGTAATTTTCCTGGAGTCTTCTGGCTATATTTTTCTATTTTCTGGGCAACGTTACAAGTAAGGAGATCAGGGCTGTTTGAAGTCTCCAACTCTAGATCAGAGTCCGGGATATTTGTGGAGGGTTCAGGCAAGAAGGGAACTGACCATTGCCAGGCACTTCCAATTGAGGCTACTCAATCAGGACTGCTAAAGAATATTGACACATTTACCAGTCATACGTTCGGTCTCTAACAAACGATTGGAAGTATTTTGCTTTATGTTTGACAAGCTTGGGCATGCTAAATGCCTTTTTATTAAGCTTATGAAAATACCTTAATACTTGAAAGTTAATGTGGAATGATTGCTACCCGCAGTGGGAATATTGTTCACAGGGTGAAGCCGAGTAAGAATTGTGAAACTTCAAATTTTGATTTAGTGCACATGATGCAGCAATACCTTCAGCACAAAACTAAAAAGCAGTGTAGCACAAATGACAGATTTTGGATTTTATCTGCTTTAGTCTGTAAATTATAAATTATCAATTGCTTTCAGTCTTATGGGGCATATCACCCTGATTTCTGTAAGCTGTCTTGCAAGGTACATGAGCTAACCAACAGATCAAAACCATTTTATGTTGGTCCGGAGTTCTGATTCATGTTGGAAATTTGCAAGGTTCACATCTCAATCATTTAACAGCCATAAATATCTTCGATCCATGGCCTTCTGAATCATGGAACTTCCAGACCTGAAAACATTCACTGGATCATGAAATGACAAGCAATCTGTGTCATTTTAAAAGTCAGTTTGTTGTTTCATATCTGCCTTCATGAGATTTTCTAACTGATTGTTGAAGTTGTCTGATACAATTCAAAGCAGTAAACATCCCAGCAGTTTTGATTTGAAGATTTTGAAGAAGAGATAGGGTCAATAATTGGCAGCAATCTTTTGACAACCAGCTATGGCCAAAAAACGTCAGATGAACTGTGACTGCTAGATACAAATTAGTTATTCCACTATCCATAGCTAACACACACTAGACTGGTTTGATATGATGTTAGCATGTTCGCATATGGAAAGGTAGCAAATCTACAACCACAAGCATCCACTCCCTCCACCACCAACACTCAGTGGTAATAGTATGCACGTTCTACAAGGTGCACTGCAGAAAATCACCAAAGATCCTGAGACAGCACCTTCCAAACCCACGACCACATCAATCTAGAAGGAGAAGAGCAGCAGATACATGGGAGTAGCACCGGCTGCAAGTTCACCTCCAAACCTTCCTGACTTTGAAATATATCACCGTTCCTTCACAGTCACTGAGTCAAAATATTGAAATCCTCCCCCCTTATGGCATTGTGGATCAACCCACAGCAGATGGACTGCAACGGTTCAAGAAGCAGCTCACCACCACCTTCTCAAGGACAACTAGGGATGAGTAATAAATGCTGGTCCAGCCAGTAATTCCAACATCACACAGATAAATAAATTCCTCTAAGTCCTCATTTATATAATGCCATGCTGTCTCCATGGCTCCCATGTTTACCCTCTAGCCACTCATTCAGTATTGACTATGACAGAACTCAAGAGCTATGTCTTTGAAATGGAAGTGAATGAAAGAGCTCCTGATACGCTAATATAGCTGTCAATCACATATCCTTCATACTGAGTTAAATCCTCTCATTCAAAAAAGCTACTCAAACAAGTAAAATCCCCTCAAATAGTCAAAACTTGGGTGAAAACAAGCATCTGTTCACTAACATTGAAGACTGATAATCCTTATAAAATTGCCAGTCAACATGTCTGCGTGGCTCTCTGCTGAAATAGGTGGGACTAGAGCTTTTGAAACTCAGCAAACATTCATAATGTCCCCAGTAACCAATAGAAATAATTCAAGCTCCAGATAATGCAAAACAGATGGATAGCTTATTTTCTCTCTCAACCTTACTTTGGTATCTGTCAATCAATACACTCCAAAAACTAGTGTCTGTTTTGTTTTATTCCCTGAGGGAATGATTCAGGCCTTTTCTTTATTTAAAGGATTGTGGACATTTGAATCACTTTAGGTCAGAACACTCAGATTTCGCAAGGACACTTCTTCTGTTTTAAATGAATAATAGAATTTTGTTTCAATAATGTTCAGTGTAATGTCAACTTTAGAGCCCATAACCGTCCCAATAATTGCAGCAATAAACGTAATTTAGCTTACAAGATACCATCTAACTGTAGAAACTGGAAGAACAAGTTATTTCATGCATCTCACAGCCTATTAAAGATAGAATTCGAAGAGCAGGTGACTCCTGTTTGTGAGCAGGACTCCCCTTCCCACCTCTGTACTTTGTTGATGATTCCTTGGAGGTGCTGGAAGTTGTGCATTTTTATAGGACGGACCAGAATCCACAATGTTTTACAGATGGTTGGAGGTGGTTGCACTCATCATCATCATTGATAGTTCCTCGCAGACAAGAATGCGTCTCTTCCACTCTCAGGGTGAGTCTGCAGAGCGATGTGGCTCCGGCAGGCTCGTTACACTTGGGGCAGGAGGTGGTCATGGGAAAGGGGTGGGTGGGACGTTGATGTAGCAGCGCGCCCCTTATGCTGTTTCCTCCAGCTTCCACTTCATACTGACGGGCAAGTCTCCAGGTGCTCGACGTCTTCCCGAAAACTCCTCCTCCATTTTGGACAGTGTTGGCCCAGTGATTCCCAGGTATCTGTGGGAATGCTGCACTTCCCCAGTGAGGCTTTGAGTGGTATCCCTGAAGCACTTCCTCTGTCCACCTGGGGCTTGCCTGCCGTTTCAGAGCTGGGAGCAGAGCACCTGCTTGGGAAGTCTCATGTCGGTCATGGGATGATGTACCCAGCCCATCGCAGCTGATCAAGGGGGCGCGGTCAGTACCTCAATACTGGGGATGTTGGCCTGGTCGAGAGCACTGGTCTTGGTGCATTTTTCTTCCTAGCAGATTCACAATATCTTGCATGGGCAGTGAGACTGCACCAACGCCTTGAGGTGTCTGCAATAGATAGTCCACATCTCAGAGCCATAGAGGAGGACAAGAGCCACCACAGCTCTGTAAAGCATGAGCTTAGTGTCAGTGTCTAACGTTGTTGTCCTCCAAAACCCTTTCCCTCAGGTGGCTGAAGGCTGCACTAGCACACTGGAGGCAGTGCTGGATCTCTTCATTAATTGATGCTTTGGCTGACAGGACACGCCCGAGGTATTGGAAGTGGTTAATGTTCTCTAAGGCCTCTCGGTGGATCTTGATGATTGGGGGTTGGACAATCCATCGCTTGAATGGAGCTAGTGAAGGCAGGATTGCTATGTCTGGTCACAGCTTTATGCCTCTCCAGGAAATGTGGTAAATCTCATGTGCACCTTCATCAGTGCTTCCATGTTCATGAAAATGGGAGGTCAGCTTAAGGTTAAGAAATACTGAAGTCAGGGATGAGTCAATGATATTATTCCTGGTAAAGTGTGCATAAAAAAAACAAAAAAAAATTGTTGAAATGAATCACACTGACCACTAAAAAAAATCCCACTTAGGTCAAGTGTAATAATTCACCCCCCCCCATAGGGAATACCATACTTTATGTTTAATCACATCTAAGGAAACCTTACAAATTCAGAAATAATAACAGTGTAAAATAATTAGTGTCAGAATGACGAAGAGTATTTCGCATCAGTATTTTCTGTGGAAAAGGATATGGAAGATATAGAATGTAAGGAAATAGATGGTGACACCTTGGAAAATGTCCATATTACAGAGGAGGAAGTGTTGGATGTCTTGAAACAGGTAAAGGTGGATAAATCCCCAGGACCTGATCAGGTGTACTCTTAAACTCTGTGGGAAGCTAGGGAAGTGATTGCTGGGCCTCTTGCTGTGATATTTGTATCATTAATAGTCACAGGTGAGGTGCCAGAAGACTGGAGGTTGGCTACGTTTGGAGGGATATGGGCCAGGTGTTGGCAGGTGGGACTAGATTGGGTTGGGATATCTGTTCGGCATGGACAGGTTGGACCAAAGGGTCTGTTTCCGTGCTGTACATCTCTATGACTCTATGATGGGTTCAAATTAGGGATAGATCTGTTATGTCAAACATCTATTCAACAAACACAGGAGAGAAAAGTTGAGCTGTTATTGCCAGAATAAACATCTGTAATAGGACTTACCAGAGATCATGGATAGACTAATCCACTTTTGTTCCAATTCACATGACCCATTAATAGATTCCAAGCCAGCTGAAGAGATTGAAATCAAGATATATATATATATATATAATATATGTATCTAAAAACTGAAAGAAATGCAGATGCTGGAAATCAGAAACAAAGACAGAAATTGTTGGAAAAGCTCAGAAGGTCTGACAGCATCTGTGGAGAGAAATCAGAGTTAACTTTTCAGATCCAGTGACTCTTTATCTGAAGGTCAGTAATTTCGGTGTTTGTTTATAAATTCTTTTGTGAAGACTTCCTGAATCTTGCTCTTTGCATCCTCCCACCCGTTTTATTTTCTAATCAACCAGCTTAGACATGTGAGTGCAAACAACTGGAGCAGGTGGCATTTGAACTTGGGCCTTCCGGTTGAGAGGTGGGGCACAACCACAGTGCCACCGGAGCCCATCACTCTGTATACATTTTTTCCTATTCGTTCACAGGTTCTCTGTGTCACTGGCTATTTATTACCCATCCCTAACTTAGTTAAGAGACAACCACATTGCTAT
Organism: Chiloscyllium punctatum; assembly: GCF_047496795.1. Taxonomy (NCBI): domain Eukaryota; kingdom Metazoa; phylum Chordata; class Chondrichthyes; order Orectolobiformes; family Hemiscylliidae; genus Chiloscyllium; species Chiloscyllium punctatum. Next base: position 17,176,788 of record NC_092783.1, on the reverse strand, counting down.
GTGTCTGAAGTCACATTTTAGGCAGACTGGGTAAGGATGGCAATTTTCTTCCTTAAAGGACAAAAGCAAACCAGATGGGTTTTTACCCAACAATCAGTTTTCATAGTCATCTTTGGAGTTTTAATTCCAGATTTCTTTCAATTCAAATTCCATCACCTACCATAGATAGAGTCAAGCCACTGTTCCCAGAAAATTACCTGTATCATTGGATTAATAGTCTTACAATAATGCTATCAGGCCAGCAACTTCCTTTGTCCGTATACATATGATAATTTGCAAACAACTTGTTCAGAAAGGCTAGGCCAGCATTTATTGCCCATCCTAGAGGGCAGTTAAAGAGTCAACCACATTCCGTGGGTCTGGAGTCACATGTCAGTCAGACCAGGTAAGGACGGCAGTTTCCTTCCCTAAAGGGCATTAGATTAGATTACTTACAGTGTGGAAACAGGCCCTTCGGCCCAACAAGTCCAAACTGCCCCGCCAAATTGTAACCCACCCATACCCCTACATCTACATCTACCCCTTACCTAACACTATGGGCAATTTAGCATGGCCAATTCACGTGACCTGCACATCTTTGGACTGTGGGAGGAAACCGGAGCACCCATGCAGACACGGGGAGAACATGCAAACTCCACACAGTCAGTCGGCTGAGGCGGGAATTGAACCCGGGTCACTGGCGATGTGAGGCAGCAGTGCTAACCACTGTGCCACCGTGCCACCCACAAAGTATGCCATTAGTAAAACAGGTGGGTTGTTAGAATAATCAGCAACAGTTTTGTGGTTATCATTATCCTCTTCATTGTAGGTTTTCATTGAATATAAATTCCATCTTCTGTCAGGACTAGATTCAAACCTGGGTCCCTAGAACATTATCTGGGTCTGTGCATTAATAATCTAGCAATAATCTAGCAATATTACCCCATGGCCATTAATTCCCCTTCATTACAGACCTAGATCAAACCATGTTTAGTGTTTCAACAATGACTTTCTCTCCATCATAAGATTGGAAGTGAGGATATTCATTGATCATTATATGGTGTTTGGTCTCATTCATAATTCCTTTGATACTAAAGGAAGATCTGTCCATATTCAGCAAATTGTGGACAATAAAGGCAGTACAGTGACTCAGTGGTTAGCACTGCTGCCTCACAGCATTGGCGAACCATATTCAATTCCAGCCTCGGGTGACTGTCTGTGTGGAGTTTGCACGTTCTCCCGGTATCTACATGGGTTTCTTCCAGGTGCTCCAGTTTCCTCTCCCAATCCAAAGATGTGCAGCTTTGTTGGATTGGCCATGGGAAATGCAAATATACTGCAGTGCTTCAAGAAGTCAGTTCACCACCACCAAGGGCATCAAGCATCTCAAGAGCAATGAAAAATCATTAATAAATGCTGACCTTAATAGTGACTGTCATATCACAAATGCATGTGTGTTGATTTGTTCAACACTGGCTGGTGAATACTACTGGCAAATTGTAAGATGTCCAGCTGTTCTCAAAGCCCATATTTATAAAGTGTGTGGTTTAAATTTACTGAGTTAAACATAGCAAAACTTGAGCTCAATACTTTGCCGACCTGTGTCATGTCGAGCAAGCCTTTGTTCATTTTCCTCAATAGATCCAAGCATTATATTTGTCATTATGTTGTATATCTATATCTTAATAACTTGTAAAACAAAATCAACACCAGGCTAGGAAGAAAGGAAATCAAAAATAAACAAACAGGAAAAATTGAGGTTTTGCATTAAAAGCCAATAACATAATGGTAAGGTCCTAGGGAGTGTTGCTGAACAAAGAGACCTTGGAGTGCAGGTTCATAGTTCCTTGAAAGTAGAGTCGCAGGTAGATAGGATAGTGAAGAATGTGTTTGGTATGCTTGCCTTTTTTGGTCAGTGCATTGAGTATAGGAATTGGGAGGTCATATCGTGGACATTGGTTCGGCCAATTTTGGAATACTGTGTGCAGTTCTGCTCTCCCTGCTATAGGAAGGATGTTGTGAAACTTGAAAGGTTTCAGGTAGGATTTGCAAGGATGCTGCCATGGTTCGAGTTTCTGAGCTACAGGGAGAGGCTGAATAGGCTAGGGCTACTTTCCCTGGAGTATCGGAGGCTGAGGGGTGACCTTATAGAGGTTTATAAAATCATGAGGGACCTGAATAGGGTAAATACACCAGGTCTTTTCCCTAGGGTGGGGGAATCCAAAACTAGAGTGCCTAGGTTTAGAGTGAGAGGGGAAAGATATAATAGGGACATTTTCATGCAGAAGGTAGTGTGTATATGGAATAGGCTGTTGGAAGAAGAGGTGGAGGCTGATATAATAACAACATTTAAAAGGCATCAGGATGGGTATATCAATAGGTATGGTTTAGAAGGATATGGGCCAAATACTAACTAATGTATTAGGCAAGAACTTTTGAAAGCTGATTGGGGGCAGATGTTCACAGGTAAAGGGATGGCTGGAAAATGGGAAGCCTTCAAAAATGAGATAACAAGAATCCAGAGAAAATATATTCCTGTTAGGGTGAAAGGGAAGGCTGATAGGTATGGGGAATGCTGGATGACTTAAGAAATTGAGGGTTTGGTTAAGAAAAAGAAGGAAGCATAAGCAAGGTATAGACAAGATGGATCAAGTGAATCCTTAGAAGAGTATAAAGGCAGTAGGAGTATATTTAAGAGGGAAATCAGGAGGGCAAAAAGGGACATGAGATAGCTTTGGCAAATAGAATTAAGGAGAATCCAGAGTTTTTACAAATACATTAAGGACAAAAGAGTAACTAGGGAGAGAATAGAGCCCCTCAAAGATCAGCAAGGTAGCCTTTGTGTTGAGCAGCAGAAAATGGGGAGATAGGAAATGAGTATTTTGCATCAGTATTTACTGTGGAAAAGAATATGGAAGATATAGACTGAAGGGAAATAGATGGTGACATCTTGCAAAATGTTCATATTGGTGGACCCTAGAACTTTGTGGGAAGCTAGGGAAGTGATTGCTGGGCCTCTTGCTGAGCTATTTGTATCATCAATAGTCACAGATGAGGTGCCAGAAGACTGGTAGCTGGCTAATGTTGTGCCACTGTTTAAGAAGGGTGGTAAGGACAAGCCAGGGAACTATAGACCGGTGAGCCTGACGTCCGTGGTCGGCAAGTTGTTGGAGGGAATCCTGAGGGACAGGATGTCCATGTATTTGGAAAGACAAGGACTGATTAGGGACAGTCAACATGGTTTTGTGCATGGGAAATCATGTCTCACAAACTTGATTGAGTTTTTTGAAGAATTAACAAAGAGGATTGATGAGGGCAGAGCAGTAGATGCGATCTATATGGACTTCAGTAAGGCGTTTGACAAGGTTCCCCGTGGGACACTGATTGGCAAGGTTAGATCTCCCAGAATACGGGGAGAACTAGCCATTTGGATACAGAACTGGTTCAAAGGTAGAAGTCAGAGGGTGGTGGTGGAGGGTTGTTTTTCAGATTGAAGGCCTGTGACCGGTGGAGTGCCACAAGGATTGGTGCTGGGTCCTCAATTTTTTGTCATTTACATAAATGATTTGGATGTGAGCATAAGAGGTACAGTTAGTAAGTTTGCACATGACACCAAAATTGGAGGTGTAGTGAACAACAAAGTGGGTTACCTCAGAATACAACAGGATCTTGACCAGATGGGCCAATGGGCTGAGAAGTGGCAGATGGATTCTAATTCAGATAAATGCAATGTGCTGCATTTTTGGGAAAGCAAATCTTAGCAGGACTTATACACTCAATGGTAAAGTCCTAGGGAGTGTTGCTGAACAAAGAGACCTTGGAGTGCAGGTTCATAGCTCCATGACAGTAGAGTCACAGGTAGATAGGATAGTGAAGAAGGCGTTTAGTATGCTTTCCTTTATTGGTCAGAGTGTTGAGTACAGGAGTTGGGAGGTCATGCTGCGGCTGTACAGGACATTCGTTCGGCCACTGTTGGCATATTGTGTGCAATTCTGGTCTCCTTCCTATCGGATAGATGCTGTGAAACTTGAAAGGGTTCAGAAAAGATTTACAAGGATGTTGCCAGGGTTGGAGGATTTGAGCTACAAGGAGAGGCTGAACAAGCTGGGACTGTTTTCCCTGGAGCGTCGGAGGCTGAGGGGTGACCTTATAGAGGTTTACAAAATTATGAGGGGTATGGATAGGATAAATAGGCAAAGTCTTTTCCCTGGGGTCGGGGAGTCCAGAAATAGAGGGCATAGGTTTAGGGTGAGAGGGGAAAGATATAAAAGAGACCTAAGGGGCACCTTTTTCACACAGAGGGTGGTACACATATGGAATGAGCTGTTAGAGGAAGTGGTGGAGTCTGGTACAACTGCAACATTTAAGAGGCATTTGGATGGGTATATGAATAGAAAGGGTTTGGAGGGATATGGGCCGGGTGCTGACAGGTGGGACTAGATTGGGTTGGGTATCTGGTCGGCATGGATGAAGGGTCTGTTTCCGTGCTGTACATCTCTGTGACTCTATGACTCTAAATGGGACTAGATTAATTTAGGATCTCTGTTCTGAATGGATAAGTAGGACTGAAGGGTCTGTTTCCTTGCTGTACATCCCTATGACTCGATGTCATTTGTTAAAAATAACTATTGCAAAAAGATTTGAGAAAATGTATAAGAAGTCTTGATGCAATTGTGACAAGACTTGGAGTATTGTGTGCAGTTTTGGTATCCTTTAACAAAGGATATGATGGCCATAAAGGGAATAGGACGGATGTTCACTCGACTGATTCCTGGGATAATGGGATAACCTTCAAGGAGAGACTGAGGAAGCAAGGCCTATATTCTGCTGAATTTGGAAGGAGAGATGTCTCACTGAGATATGCAAAATGCTTACAAGTCTCAACAGGGTAAATGCAGAAAGGATGTTTCCCCAAGCTGGGGATCTAACAACAGGGGACACAGTCTCAGAATAAGGCTTAGATGATTTAGGACTGATGTGAGAAGGATTTTTTTTTCACTCAAAGCATAGTAAATATTAGGAATTCTCTAAGCTGTAGATTATGAAGTTGAGTCAGACATGGTCATGTTGAATGGCGGAGCAAGATTGAGGCTACTCCTACATCGAGTTCCTATGTGGTATAGATTCACCATGATCTATTGAAATGACAGAGCAGCTTTTCAGGGGTTGAATCACCCGAATATTGTTTCAGAAGTTTAGTTCCACTCTTCAAGCAGCCAATTTGTCTCCCATATGTCGAAGAAAATCAAAAACAGCTGAATCAAAGCGTTTGTGCAGAAGGATGGAGACTATTGTTGCTTCACTAGGGTTTTTGATAAAATAAAAAATGTAATGGCATTTGCTTCGGCGGGCCTGTCTGAGATCCACAGTACCTTTTGTCATCTTCTTTTTGTAAATGAATAGCATGCCATAAGAAGTTCATGAGATGGCAGGATATTAAAACCTTCAAAGCTCCATGTGATGGCAGTGGTGAATGCGGATGATGATCTTTTGTATGCACTTTCTGCGGGCCTGTCTGCCATTTCTTGCCTTTTATAAAACAGTACCCACATGGTCTAGCGTTGACATCATCCCATTGTTCCGCAAGCCATTTTGATGAATTGGCCTTCGACTGGCTTTTCAGAACATTTTTAATTACTAGCACTGCTGTGTGATACAAAAACCCAAATGTTTAATAAGCAGCTTAATTGTGTGACCAGAATAGTTGATTCATATCAGTAATCATTTTTCAACAACATTAAAGATTATCTAAGTGTTCATTTACATGATAACTGAGCTGTCAGTGCATTTTTACAGCAACACTGATGTTGTACTCATAGTGTATATACTCAGGGGCAAATTATGTTATACATTCCGCACGACCACCAGCCATGTCTGCAGTATGGCCAATGACCTGTGAATTAATCTAATTCATTGAGCCCCTTTTTGTTTTTCTTCCAATTATAAAACAGTAGCAGCAAAGCTTTAGGTTTAAAATAATATCAAAGGTTTATTACAAGATATAAGCCAGGTCATTAAGAATAAAGAAATAAAGTTTGAACAAAAGCATTGCAAATATCAAGGTTAAAACAAATAACAATAAATTGAAACAATATTTATCGAGAGAAAATCTCAGTAAGTCACATTCAGGCCTGTAGCTGGGCTCCTTCTTCTTTCACAGAATCCATTTAGAAAGAGGCAATTGAACCCATTGAGTCTGCACCAACCCTCTGAAGAGTATTCCACCCAGACCCATCCCCTAACCCTAACTCCGCATAGGGTTTTTATCATGGTGAACCCCCCTAACCTGGACACTACAGGGTCATTTTTAACACAGCAAATCTACCTCAACTACACATCTTTGGACTTCTGTGTCGTATTTTGCCGGGAGGCTGACTAAGATGGCAGTTGCTGTCCTGTGACCTTTGCAAAATGTTAAATCATGCTCCATCTAAGGCATTTGCACCTTGAAAATAGCCCTTCTCCCCTCGATACTTCTTAACTTTTGTTCTAACCAAGGCCAAATTTACATTCTCATAATGAGTCATTAATTAAAACTTTATTGTATCCTAGACGATGTGGCAATGAAACATAATCCAGTTGAGGATTTTCTTTCAGATTTTTTTCTGAAGTGAAGACCTTCTCTGGAATCCACAATTCATTTTGAATCTGGAGTCATTTTCAAACAGCCTTTTCCAAGGCTTATTTTATAAATAAACAGTACCCTTTCAAACAATTTCCTTTCTCCATAGATGACCAGATTGTAACCATACAGTCACCACCTTGCCATATGATTTTTTCTGCATGGCGGTTATTCTTAATGCCCACTTGTGGGACCCACTTTTTAAGCAGAAATTTCCATGTTTTCTTCTTGAATACGCAAACTTGAAAACTCATGCCTGAAAACTGTTGAGAAGTTGGATGACAGATGAGAGGACAGGCAGCAAGCCAACACAGTTGTGAGTTCTTGAACCAAGCAAAGATAAATGTTTGATGTTCTGTTTCTAATCTGTAATCGATTTTATCATCTCTCCTGGACCCTTGCTGAAGGTCATTTCTGATGAGGCATGCAGTGTGAAATTGGGTTCACCCATGAGGCAGGTATCAAAAGGATCTCCAAGGCGGAATTTCTCATCATTTGCAGGTGTTTGTTTTTAGTCTCCTGCCTTCAGAGTGCTGTTTTCTCTGGAGAGCTAAGATTGTTCCTGAAGGAAGGCTCAGAATACTCTCTGCTCTGCATGAAGTCAGAAAAAAGATCTGATACAGTACCATTAGCATCACAGCATGTGATCACTAACATCAGAGTCTAATTTGTGCAGGCTGAATGCATTGTAAGAGATGACAATTTTTTGTAAAGCAGTAATACAAAGGCAACATAGTGAAAGCTGATCTATCCTGGTGTTGTGCTAACCTCTAATGTGGAGGTGGTTATCTAAGATCACAAAGAAATCTTGATCAATTGGATCAATGGGCTGAAGAGTGGCAATTGGACATTAATTTGGAAAAAGGTGAGGTATTGCATTTTGATAAGCAAACAAGGACAGGACTTGTTCAATTAAAAGTAGGGTCTTGGGTGGTATTGTAGAACAGAGAAACATAGGGGTTCAAGTATATAATTCTTTGAAGTTGGCATAATATATAGATAGGGTGGCTTGAGAAGGTGTTTAGCACACTTGCCTTCATTGCTCCGACCTTTGAGTATAGGAGTTGGGACATCATATTGAGGTCGTACAACACATTGGTGAGACTTCTTCTAAAGTATTGTGTCCAGTTCTGGTGTCCCTGTTATAGGAAGGATATTATTAAGGTGGAGAGGATCAAGAAGAGATTTACCAGGATGTTGCCAGGATTGGAGGGTTTGAGTCATAAGGAGAGGCAGGACATGCTGGAACATTTTGTCACTGGAGCATAGGGGGTCGAGGGGTGACCTTATCAAGGTTTATAAAATCATGAGTTGTGTAGATAAGGTGAACAACAGGTGACTTTTCCCTAGAGTTAGGGGTTTTCAAGGCTAGGAGGCATATTTTTAAGGTGAGAGGAGAAAGATTTAAAAAGACAAGGGGGGCATTTGTTTTACACAGGGAGCATTTTGTATTTGGAACGAGCTTCCAGAGGAAATGGTGGATGTGGGTACAGTTACAACGTTAAAAAACACTTAGGTAAGTACTTGAGTAAGAAATGCTTGAAGGTATATGAGCCAAGCACAGGCAAATGGGGACTAGTTTAGATTGGGATTATGGTTCGGCATGAACTGGTTGGACGAAAGGTTTTGTTTCCATGCTGTATGACTCTATGACTCTCCAAAGATTACGCCATTTTTGGAGTGTCAATGGAAAAGTGAATTAATATTTTAGTTAATTAATAATGAATAAAGATGGATTCCCACACTGCTCAAATGAGCACCTACTTTAATCTTCTTGCAATGAGGGAAAAATTGGAACTCCAAATTATTTGGGGACTTACTTTTCCCTGTGCAAATTTTGTTATTCCATTTGAATGCTTCTCTAATATTAGCATAGAAAGATTAAAATGTAATTAAATTTCAAAGTAAGAAAGGGGAGAAAAGAATAAGTTGATCAATTTCTATCTCTCTAAATTTCTCTTTCTCTGTATGATGAGCATGGTATTGCTGGCATGAACTGTAGAAAATGCTATTTCTAAAACTTGGGGTGTTATCAGCTAAGTGTGATGATCAATGTGTTGTAGAATTCGCACCTTATCAATAATAATTGATAAACAATTGTGACCATCTTTATTGATAAAAATGATCATTAGAAAATCCTTTCTGAGTCATGCCATCAAACTGATCTATATCCTTGGATGCCAAATGTATCAGTCTTCATAGCTTTTCATTTAATTTGTTGCTTAAACAATGTAGTGTGTATCAAGTGTATCTGGTGCTGAGAAAAAGCAATCCCATACCATATGGACTTTGTATGACTGTGTGAAATGGGTGAATCATTCAGCAAGTTTGCACCCCTTCCAAGTTATTTGACTTAACCATTACTGTATAGATACAGTGTTACTGGTTTTTCCCTCTGGAAAGTCAAAACTACCCCATTAAACTTTAGTAAAGGATAACAGAAACCTTGACTTCCCTGAGTGATGATTCAGTAGCATAGAGTCAATAGAGTTATCCATTACGGAAACAGACCCTTCAGTCCAACGAGTCCATATTCCCAAACCAAATTCATTCCACTTACCTGCATTTGGTCCCTATCCCTCCAAACCGCTCCTATTCATGTACTTATCCAAATGTCTTTTAAATGTTGCATCTAACACTTCCTCTGGCAGTTTGTTCCACACACGACTCACTCTCTGGGTGAAAATATTGCCCCATATGTCTTTTTAAAATTTTTCTCCTCTCATCTTAAAAATATTCCCCCTAGTTTTGAACTCCTGCACTCTAGGGAAAAAGCCTGTGCGACTCACCTGATCTATGCCCCCTGTGATTTCATAAGGCCACCCCTCAAACTCCTGTATTCTAGTATTACCTGCCTCTGGGAACAGATTGGAGCCCAGTCACTGACCTCCACTTTAATCTATAGAGGACAGACTCAAAGATTCATTGTCCTTTCAGAAGCTTGCTTCCCAATGAGTCAGAACCAGTTTTGTGTCAATTTGCAAATTGTCATCTTGCTTTTGGAACAGACAGTATTCCAAAACCCTTGAAACATCTCCAGTAAGACAGAGACATCCTGTGTGTAAGCAATGAAAATGATTTCAAAAACATCAAGCAAACAAGACAAGATTTGAAAGAGTTTCAATCCAGTCCCCTTCACTTGGCCATATACAACACTGGAATATATAATTTCTACATTACTAACTGTATATACATCCACGCTGAACTACCACTGTCGAAAAGATGGGATGAATGACTCAAACACATTGTCCTGAAGAAGGGCTTATGCCTGAAACGTCGATTCTCCTGCTCCTTGGATGCTGCCTGACCTGCTGTGCTTTTCCAGCAACACATTTTTCAGCTCAAAGACATTGTCTTCTGGATGAGGCAGTGTCTCCAGTAAAACAGGCACGATTTAAGAGCTAGAAAAAGTAATGGAGAAATAAGTGATAACTGGCTCAGTAACTCAGTGGAACAAGGGTGTGTAGTTCTCCTGTGATGCACGGAATAGGGTGAGTTTAATCAGCAATGCACTGTCATGTATAATGGCAGCCTTTTTGTAAAATGTGGAAGCAAGATTAAAACGGATTTTATTTAATTTTTTTTGAATTGAAAAACTGATTTAATTATTTTTCAGAGGAACATTAAATCTGAACAAGATTTGCCAATGTATTCATACTGTGGGAATATTGGCAAATAGTTCGTCTCGATTAAGATTGTCCTTCGTTAGAGGATAAACTGTTTCATGAGGTTGCTAAAAAATAACCTTCAGTATTTTTCACATAGTTCTTTTCTCTTTTCCTCCCTTTGTCCTTTGTCTATGTGTCATTCTCTTGTCACTTGCACCTTCTCCATTCTGTTACAGAGATTTCCATCAGCTTGCTTGCAGTGATACTTATTTTCTGTGGACTGGCCCTGGTGGCAGTTTTCCTCTTTGTGTTCTGGAAGCTCTGCTGGGTACCCTGGAAGAATAAGGTTCTCTCGAACACCTCCATTCCCGGAGACACAGCCAACATCACCAGCACCGAGCAAGACAAGGAGATGACGGACAAACCCAAAGAGTCCACATCCATGAGCTTCCTCGAGGCAGCCATGAAGATCAGTCACACATCACCAGATATCCCAGCAGAGGTTCAGATGTCCATGAGAGACCACATCCTGCGCCACACACGGATACAGAGGCAGACAACGGAGCCAACCTCTTCCTCCAGGTCAGTGTCTCAACTTTGGCACCAGAGGTGTACTGTGCATGCATATGTGCTGCCTTGCGTGCTTTTAAAAGCCAATCTCTGTTCAAGCAGAGTTTCTGTAAGCTTTAAACTGTTAATTATGTGTATAAAAAGGAAGCACTATGCCTAGAGGAATATTATTATTCTCCTGGTGTGCACTATGTCTCGATTGATTGTATGAAGTGGAATCAATCACTGGATATGTTTGCCAACCATCAGCACTGGAGATACTACAGAGCAGGTGGGCTGTGAAGGGGGTGCTGAAAGAATATCTGGGCCAGGCAAGAATTTGATTGTTCTCTATTTAAATTGGAACCAATTTTTAATAATTTGCCCTTTTTTTTAATATGGGAAAAGGGTAAATTGGCCCAAGGTGACTGTTTCATGTCTAATATGGGGAGAGGAATTCATAAGCTCTGAGAACATAAGGGAGTCAGCTGAAGATTTAAAAATGATCTATTGTAAAATGGATTCGAAGCAATCGTGAAGTGGTACGGTGGCTCAGTGGTTAGCACAGCACCAGGGTCCCAGGTTCAATCCCAGCCTTGGGTGACTGTCTGTGTGGAGTTTGCATAGTCTCCCTGTGTCTGTGTGAGTTGCCTCTGGGTGCTATGGTCATTCCAAAGATGTGCAGGTCAGGTGAATTGGCCATGCTAAATTGCCCATAGTGTTAGTCAGAGGGGGATGTGTTACTCTTCGGAGGGTCGGTTTGGGCTGAAGGGCCTGTTTCCACACCGTAGGTAATCTAATCATTTATGTTTATAATGTGGAGCACCAATTGCACGTTTGTTGAACACAGAGGAAGTAGATGCATGTTGACCCTCACAATTTATGAGACAACCCTCTGTCCACATTAAAGGATGATGTACATTCTAAGACAATATTAAACTCAGTGATCTGCTGGACAGAATGCTGCACTGTCTGTCTTACTTCCTTTAAAACAAAAAATGAAGGAAAGAATAAGCAATATAAGCAAGTTTAAGTATTTCATGTTGAAGGCAACTTACCACCATCCTTCTTAAGATCAGCCAGGGAGGGACAATAAATGCCAGCCCAGCCAGTGACATCCATGTCCCATGAGAGAACGAAAAAATATATTTCAAAGCTGTTGCAGTTACTTCATAATGGAATGACCTTTTGTTTCTCTCAATATTTGAAGGATTGGCTTCCCAATCTTTAATTTTTTTCTCATTAGAGATGTCTACACATTATTGCAATGGATAACCATTTTCCATTCTGTGCTGTCTGATGCTCTTTTCTTCAAAGGGTGTATGAATTCAAGACTGTTCTAACTTTCAGAACAGGTCAGGAGGGATCTGCTTCAACAGTGCCATCTATGGGTGCTGTACAGAACAGGAAGTAGTGTTTGGATATTTTGACCATGGAATTCGCAATCCCATTTAAGTCACTTTACCTGGGATCAGGTCAGCTATGTGACTGCCCGAAATCAAATGGCCCAGGTCCCAAAATGAGGGTGGGATGTTGGAATTCAACGATGACTGAGGAGGGAGGGCTAGGCTCAGGAACAGCAGACAGCGTTATTCTGTTTCCATGACCTCACAAAAATAAAACATTTTCCTGCCAATTTGTAGTCTTCCTTTCACCAGCTAGTTCACATAGACACAGCGAGGGTCTCACTCTGAACAGTTGTTCTGTAAAACTACTTCACATTCCTTTGTACCTCACTTATTTGCAGGTATAAGACTTGGCCTGATTTCAGGCTAGAACTTGGGGTTGACCAGCATAAGGTTCCAGTAAATATGGCAGGCGTACAGGTTCACCACACCATTTACAACTCCACTATTGGCGCATTAATGCCAGTTGAGTTAAAACTAGTTCTAAAATTAGTGAGGGAAGTGAAACTATTTCAGTCCATATATTGTTTTCAAAAAGACACCTACTCTTGAATTCAGTTGCACTCCAATAATCTTGTACTACACGGTACAAGGTGTCCAGCAGGGAACAGGCTTGTAAAAACAGACATGGCACAGGGTTAAACTGTGGTAATGGGTCTCTTCTACTTGGCTCCCCTCAAGCCCTGGAACTACTTTATCTGCACCATGGCCCACTTCTGCCTTTTTATGATTCATGGTTCAATTGTAAAAGGATAGGATTAATTCATCAAATGCTAATAGTTGAAAACTGATGTGAAAAGTAAGATCCTCAGCACACATCCATCCCGTGCACTGAGACAGTCAAAGCGCAGACCGAGAACGTTTCTCTGTCTGTTTAAAATGCAGGTGTGATCTATTCAGACTGAGCTGTCGATACACTGCTTCAGTTTGAAGCAAACACAAATCAAATTCTCCGCTGGGAGAATTCACAGCTTCCTGCATCAAGTTGCCCCACTGAAGTGTGTGTCATATGGTTGCTTGTCTTTCACCACAGATAAAATCTTCTATTTTATGGACAAAACTCGCAAAATTGTCCAGGCAGAAACATGATGCATTCAGTTTCTGAAGTTTACTTTAATTTTTAAAATTTCTGCACTCCTGGAATAGAATCTCTGCCTCAGGGTGGATATGGTTTGAACTGCAGCGTTTTCCTGGAGCTAACCATCATGTTACATCTCCAACATGAAGGGTGCTTCAGCAGGACAGAAATTCCCCAGTTCCCAACAGCATTCCAAGATACTGGAAACAGTGATTCAATTTTCAAGACCTGAGGATGGGGAATTTCAAGACTGGGGGCATATTTTTAAGGTGGGAAGAGAAGGATTTACAAAAAGACATGAGGGGTAAATGTTTTACACGGAGAATGGTTCGTGTGTGGAATGAACTTCCTGAGGAAATGGTGGCTATGGGTACAGTTACAACATTTAAAATATATTTGGTCAAGTACATGAGTAAGAATGGCTGGGAGGGATAGGGGCCAGGGGAAACATGTGGGGACTAGTTTAGTTGGGATTATATTCAGCATGGACTGCTTGGACCGAAGGGTCTTTTTCCATGCTGTATGACTCTGTGACTCTATGACTCTATTTTGGGATCTTCGAACAATGTCAGTGGAGATAATCATCAGGTCTGCAAAACATTTTTTTTTTGCCAAAGGATGAATGTATGAGATGAGTGGTAATGTTGCACAAAGGGAGGATATTCAGTTCCTCATAGATTACCTGTTATTTTTAATTCTGCTGCATAGTAAAGACTAAAGGTGAATCCTATCGGGCTCTGTGTAACATGGGCTATAGTAACGTGTATGGCACTATTGGGTGACAAGTGCAGTGAGGTCTATCTTGACGTTGAGATAATCTTTCTTCAACTTTTATGCTTTTCGCAAGTTGTGTGGCAAGATTCCTGCTAGATGGGGCAAGTTGCCAATATACGAGTATTAATCCTTATTCAGTGCCTTCTAAGTGCCACAACTCACATTCTAAGATTCAGACTCCCATCTTACTGAACTCACCAATCAAGCTTGACGTAGGGAAAACTTAACAAAAGAACCAGAGCAGAACCAGAGCTGGATTCAGCTCACTGCTTGCTCCAAATCAGTTCCATGTTGGAGACTAAGCACCACAATCAGCCTCGATGAATCCTTATGGTACAATTCCAATCTGCTGACAGGTTACTTCTGCACTTCAGTTCCGAATCAAAAGTCTGCTGACAACTATCAGTGTAATGCTGCAGCAAGGACACTGTGTGCTCAGGGACACATGTCCTGCTCATGTACTGGATCATCTCCGGCCTGTTCACTCACTCACTCTTATCCTACCTGAACCTTCACCACTTCCCTGCCTTGAATTATCTTGCCTTGCATGCTTGCTTCCTTAGATAGTGATACCAGACTCTTAATATTCCAATACCCGTGTCTTGCCATGCCATTTAGCATCGACACAATGCCAGGAAGCTTGGCATAGTTGTCTACAAGCCTCAGTCAAGACAAGGGAGATGGGGACCAGACACATTAGACCAAGGGCAGCTGCTAAGAGCAGTCCAGGCCATGGTCGTGGCAGTCAGAGTCAAGTCAGGGTCTTCTCCTCAGAAGGGATGAGGAGACAAACTATGGGCAGCACACCACCATCTTGAATCTTTCCTCCAAGCTGTGTACTGATGCCATAATGGAAGAGTGGCAAAAACTAAAGGAGATGAAAGTGGATAGTACAGCTGTTCCTGTTTGTGCAGGTGCCCTGAGTGAGTGAGTGGGCGTGCAGGGTTTGTGGTGTGGGGTATAAGGTGGCTGCCAGTGCCTGAGGGAAGATGTTGCAGGCAATAGTGGTAGGGCTTGAGCCTTGACGGGAGCTGGGTACAGTTGCAGTGAGTGTGAGGTATCGGAGAAAATATGGTAGACCTTATCTGGGTTGAATGGGGAGAAAGGGAGACTTCTTCTTAGCTAGCTGGGCATTCCTCCAGGTAGCTGAGATTGCACTGACCCACATGCCAACCTCAGAGGAGGATGCCACGGACTGGTGTTGACCTTTCTACTGCCAGTCCTGAGGGAGGAGGAAGTTCCTCCATTGCACTGCCTCAGCTGAGACCCTGACTTCAAAGTGGGCACTGATAGCCCCCATCTGCCATGTACAGGGTAACTGTCAGTAACAGTTCAGGGCAGCTCCAGGCTGACAATATTTGTCTGGATTCACAACAGACTATTACTGATGGCGCTGTCACCAGTGATGCTGCTGAATTCTGGGATATCTGCTGAGTGATGAGTTCTTCCAGGAACAGTAAGATGGGGCTGAAATTGGATATGAGAGATGCCTGAATTGATGAGGTAAACTTGTTAAGGTGGGGTGAGAAAACCCAGGAGGCTTTGTGGTGAGAAACCTTCAAAATAACCCAATGAAATCTGGTCTTGGCGAAAAATGTATTGGATTCTCTGCTTCAAAACCAGTTTCACTGCATCCTTTGTTGGGGGTCAGTGAAAAAAGAAATCTAATGAGTGGATCAGGGAATTGAGAGCATTTAAACCTTGTTTCATTGGATAAGGATGTGACATGACATAGTTCGAAAGCAGTTCATTATGTCACTTTTAACTTTGAATAATTCACAGTCTTTGTCCAGAGAGTGCTGATAATGTGGTACTAACTGCTACCTATGGTTGAGTCAAACCATAGATTTGACTCAACCATAGGTTTCTACATCACAATTGTAGAAAGCCTTGGTGAGACCATATCAAAAGTATTATGAATATCTTACAGCTATTTAAAGAAGGACATACTTAGAGGGAATGCAAGAAAGGTTCACCAGTCTGATTCATGGGATGGTGGGATTGTCCTACAAAGAAAGATTGAGGAATATGGGCATTTCTCCAGGTAGCTGAGATTGCACTGACCCACATGCCAACCTCAGAGGAGGATGCCACGGGACTGGTGTTGACCTTTCTACTGCCAGTCCTGAGGGAGGAGGAAGTTCCTCCATTGCACTGCCTCACCTGAGACCCTGAATTCCTAGGTCCGATAGAGTTTCAAAGAATGAGGGATAATATCAGTGAAAATTCTGACAGGGTAGATAGAATGATAAAATCATAGAATCATACAATGCAGAATGAATACAGAATACAGGCCCTTTTGCCCATTACTAAAAATATACTATCTCCACTTAGTCCCACTTTCCAGCACTAGACCCATTGCCCTAGATGCTATGTCACTTTTTAAAGATTGTGAGGTTTCCTGCCTTAACTACCCTTTCAGTGTGTTCCGGACTCCCACCGCCCTTTGAGTAAAACAGTCAATCCTCAAACCCCTGCTTGTCACATTAAAATTATGCCCCACTTAATATTGACCTTTTGACTAAGAGGAACAGATGCTTTCGGTTCACCCTTTCCATCACCCTCATAATCCTACACACCTCTATCAGGGGCCACCTCAACTTTCTCTGCTTCAAAGAGAACAGCCTAAGATTATCCAGCCTCTCTTCATCGCTGAAATGGTTCCTCCCCGGCAATATCCTGGTGAGCTTTCTTTGCTCCTGCTCCAGTCCAAAGAAACAGGAAGGACATTTTTCCTACCTCTGACATCAAGTATAAGGGGACACTGCCTCTGAATAAGAGGCAGAGCTTTTCTGATGAAGTTGAGAAGGATTCTCTTTTCTTATAGGTTAATAAATCTTTGAAATTCTCTGCACCACAGAGCTGGAGAGGCTCAAATATTGAGTACGTTTAAGACAAAGATTGAAAGATTTCTAGATATTAAAGAAATGCAGGAAAATGACATCAAGGTAGAAGAACTGCAATGATCTAATTGAACAGTAGAGTTAGGTTGAAGTGCTGAATTGATACCCTGTTCCTTTTCCTTCTGTTTCAGTGCCAACAGAAGCTCGGTAAACACATGGGCTGGGGGCAAGAATAGATAAGGTTGATAAAGTCACATGAAGAGTGGTGTAATGAAACTCATGTGGAACATAAATACCATCATAGTTATGCTAATGCTTTGTTCCTGGGCTGTAGATTCAATGGATGGATCTTACGTCATGCCTGTTCTCTCACTCCCAGCCAGAAAGTGAAGTGGGCTGACAACAATTTAATGCAGAAACACAAACTGCTGGTAAAGCTCAGCAGGTCTAGCAGCATCTGTGGAGAGAAGGCAGAGGTAACATTTTGAGTCTGAGTCAGGCAGCATGGTGGCTCTGTTGGTAGCATTGCTGCCTCATAGCACCAGGGACCTGAGCCTCAGCCTCATGTGACTGTCTGTTGCATGGGTTTCCTCTGGGTGCTCTAGTTTTCTCCCACAGTCCAAAGATATGCAGGCTAGGTGGATGAGCCATGGGGAATGCAGGGTTACAGGGATAGGGTAGCATGGTGGGATGCTCTTCAGAGAGTCTGGATAGGGCAAATGGTATGTTTTACACACTAATGATTCTATGACTACAGCAAAACTAATAGCAGCTAGGAAAACAAGTATTTATGTTGAAGATGAGGGTTGGTAGAGATGGATGGATAGGTGGAGACGGAGCCCAGACAGAGAGAGAGAGATGTGAAAGGAGTAGGCAGATGAGGGGATTACTGATAGTAGGTGAGGATGTAACAGAAGAATAAGAGATAATAAGAACAGAGAGTATAAAAGAATAAGTAAGCTGTACTAAAAGCAACCCATGTAATGTGAAAATCGCCCTGAGAGTGGGTGAGAATGGATTAGTTATGTTAAAAGTAGCCCATGTGTCGGCAGGATTGGGTGTGGAAGTGGGTTAAAAAGCAAACACAAGCCTTCAACAGCTCACAAAGCAGCAAGAAAACCAACTTTCATTTTCAACAGCATAAAAAATTTCAAATTAACATGGGCCAAATTAGTTCAGGGAGAAAGTGAGGACTGCAGATGCTGGAGATCAGAGCTGAAAATGTGTTGCTGGAAAAGCGCAGCAGGTCAGGCAGCATCCAAGGAGCAGGAGAGTCGACTTTGCAGGTATGAGCCCTTTTTCAGGAATGCTGAAGAAGGGCTCATGCCCGAAACGTCAATTCTCCTGCTCCTTGGATGCTGCCTGACCTGCTGCGCTTTTCCAGCCACACCTTTTCAGCCAAATCAGTTCAGGTCATTTTACTCTCCAAATGGTATTAGACTGGATCCTACCAAAATGAAAGAAACACAGAAGTTGCTTATGCCAGATGCAAAAATGATTTACAAAGGTGACTTGGCTTTCTCACCTTTCTGTAGCTATACATGTTTTGAATGTTGAAATCAAAGTGTCTTCACTTCGAGGTCTCCTTTGCAAAGATAGGCAATGCATGAAGTAGGAAGATCACCAGCATATTTTTCAATCCCTCAAAATGCTTTATCTTCCATGAACAGTACCAATCAAGTGAGTTGTTGAGAATTCCTGATGTGGACATCAATGGGTGTACCTGGCTAGTTCAGCTCATCCTGGGTCCAAAGGCTTTCATGTTAAACATGGGACACCAACATCTCCCATTGGTATGACCCATTTGCACCAACCACCTACATCTCACGTCAATGGAAATTTGTGTCCAACATGTGCCAACTTCTAAGAACCATCATGGCATGTCTCTAATATACTTACAGGATGTTTCTGGTCTTCGTTGATGCATTTCGGGCTGTACCAGTAACTCTCTTTGTAAAGTTGCAGCAAGGACACTGTGTACTCAGGAACATGCACCCAGATCCTGGACTGGACTAGGCTGCATCTCACTGTCACAGAGCTCACTCACTCTGAGCCTACCTGGACATTCACAACATTGCCCTGCCTTACCTTTGTATGTTTTGTTCCCTCAACCAGAAATCCCCGGCTTACCATACTGCTGTACTGCACATGGGAAAGGTGTTTTGAAACTTGAAAGGAGGCAGAAAAGATTTACAAGGATGTTGCCGAAGTTGGAGAGTTTGAGCTGTGGGGAGAGGCTAAATTGGCTGGGGCTATTTTCCCTGGCGTGTCAGAGGCTGAGGGGTGAGCTTGTGGAGGTTAATAAAATTATGAGGGGTATGGATAGGATAAAAAGACAAGGTCTTTTCCCCAGGGTAAGGGAGTCTAAAATCAGAGGGCACAGATTTAGGGTAAGAGGGGAAAGTTTTAAAAAAGACTGAAGGGGCAACTTTTTCATGCAGAGGGTGGTGCATGTATGGAATGAGCTGCTAGAGGAAGTGGTGGAGGCTGGTACAATTACAGTATTTAAAAGGCATCTGGAAAGGTATGGAAAGAGGATGGGTCACATATGGAAGATATGGAATCTCGGGAAATAGATGGTGACATTTTGAAAAATCTCCAAATTACTGAGGAGGAAGTGCTGGATGTCTGGAAATACATAAAAGTGAATAAATCCCCAGGACCTGATCAGATGTACCCGAGAACTCTGTGGGAGCTAGGGAAGTGATTGCTGGGATTCTTGCTGAGAAATCTGTATCATTGATAGTCACAGGTGAGGTGCTGGAAAATCGGAGGTTGGCTAACGTGGTGCCACTGTTTAAGAAGGGCCGTAAGGACAAGCCAGGAAACTATGGACCAGTGAGCCTGACGGCAGTGGTGGGCAAGTTGTTGGAGGGAATGCTGAGGAACGGGATGTACATATATTTGGAAAGGCAAGGACTGATTAGGGATAGTCAACATGGTTTTGTACATGGGAAATCATGTCTCACAAACTTGATTGAGTTTTTTGAAGTAACAAAGAGGATTGATGAGGGCAAAATGGTGGATGTATTCCATATGGACTTCAGTAAGGCATTTGACAAGGTTCCCCATGGGAGACTGATTAGCAAGGTTAGATCTCATGGAATACAGGGAGAATTAGCCATTTGGATACAGAACTGGCTCAAAGGTAGAAGACAGAGGGTGGTGGTGGAGGGTTTTTCAGACTGGAGGTCTGTGACCAGTGGAGTGCCACAAGGATCGATTCTGGGTCCACTACTTTGCATCCTTTATGTAAATGATTTGGACATGAACATTAGAAGTATAGTTAGTGAGTTTGCAGATGATACCAAAATTGGAGGTGTAGTGGACAGCGAAGAAGGTTACCTCAAATTACAACAGGATCTTGATCAGATGGGCCAATGGGCTGAGAAGTGGCAGATGGAGTTTAATTAGGTAAATGCAAGGGGAAGCAAATCTTATCCGGACTTATACACTTCATGGTAAGGTCCCAGAGAGTGTTGCTGAACAAAGGGACCTTGGAGTGCAGGTTCATAACTCCTTGAAAGTAGAGTCACAGGTAGATAGGATAGTGAAGAAGGCGTTCGGTATGCGTTACTTTATTGGTCAGACTATTGAGTACAGGAGTTGAGAGATCATTTTATGGCTGTACAGGACATTAGTTAGGCCAGTTTTGGAATATTGCATGCAATTCTAGTCTCCTTCCTATCGGAAGGATGTTGTGAAACTTGAAAGGGTTCAGAGAAGTTTTACAAGGATGTTGCCAGAGTTGGAGGATTTAAGCTATAGGGACAGGTTGAATAGGCTGGGGCTGTTTTCTCTGGAGTGTGGGAGGCTGAGGGGTGACCTTATAGAGGTTTATAAAATTATGAGGGGCATGGGTAGTGTTAATAGACAAAGTCTTTTCCCTGGGGTTGTGGAGTCCAGAACTAGAGGGCATAGGTTTAGAATGAGTGGAGAAAGATATGAGACCTAAGGGGCAACTTTTTCAAGCAGAGGGTGGTACATGTATGGAATGAGCTGCCAGAGGAAATGTTGGAGGCTGGCACAATTGCACATTTAAATGGCATCTGGGTGGGTATATGATTAGGAAGGACTTGGAGGGATACTGGCAGGTGGGCCTAAATTGGGTTGGGATATCTGGTCTGCATGGACGATTTGAGCCAAAGAGTCTGTTTCCGTGATTTACATCTCTACGACTGTATAAGTCAATGAAGATAGCCTTTATTGAAATGGTACTGATACAATAAGTCAAGGAGAGCCTCTGATAGCAGTCCAAGGGCTTAGGCATGGTCAGTCAACTATTTCGGGGTATTAGCGTCAAGATGCTTTCCACATCAGGAGTGAGGAGCTGAATAGAGCATTGAACATAGAACATCGAACAATACAGTGTAGAACAGGCCCTTTGACCCTCGATGTTATGCCAACCTGTGAATTATTCTAAGCCCATCCCCCTACACCATCCCATCATCATCCATGTGCTTATCCAAGGACTGTTTAAATACTCCTATTGTGGTTGAGTTAACTACATTGTCAGGTAGGGCATTCCATGCCCTTACCAATCTGAGTGAAGAACCTGCTTCTAACATCTGTCTTAAATCTATCCCCCCTCACTTTGCAGCTCTGTCCCCTCGTACAAGCCGATATCATCATCCTAGGAAAAAGACTCTCACTGTCGACCCTGTGTAATTCTCTGATCATCTTCAATGTTTCTATTAAATCCTCTCTTAGCCTTCTTCTTTCCAATGAGAACAGATCCAAGTCCCTCAGCCTTTCCTCATAAGATCTTCCCTCCAGACCAGGCAACATCCTGGTAAATTTGCTCTGCACCCTTTCCAATGCTTCTACATCCTTCCTGTAATGGGGTGACCAGAACTGTACACAATATTCCAAGTGAGGCTGCTGTAGTATTTTGTACAGTTGCAGCATGACATCACGGCTCGGGAACTCAATCCCTCTCCCAATAAAACCTAATACCCATGCGCCCTGTTAATAGCGCTATCACCTGGGTGGCAACTTTCAGGGATCTATGTACATAGAAACCAAGATCCCGCTACACATCCACCTTACCAATAACTTTTCCATTGACTCAGTATTCTGCCTTCCTCTTATTCTTCCCAAAGTGAATCACCTCACATTTATCTGCATTTGCCACCTCTCAGCCAATTCTGCAGTTTATCCAGGTCCCCCTGCAACCTGCAACATTCTTTCACACTGTCCACCACTCCACTGAGGTTAGTGTCAGGTAGCCCATCACCTTTCTTGACTCTTTCTGCTATAGTTATCACTTTTCCCCCCTTTAATTTTCTCACCTGTCACTCAGTATGCACATCTGCTGTTTAGTTTGTCACATCTATGATCTCCATCTCATCCCAATGAAGAGTATCCAATAAGATGCCCCTCTGCTTGCCCTGGACTTCTACATAATCGGACAGTAACCTGTATGAGATGATACTCCTGAACATTTAATCATAGGATCCTTACACTGTGGAAACAGGCCCTTCGGCCCAGCAAGCCCACACCAACCTTCTGAAGGCTATCCCACCCAGACCCATTCCCCTATCTAAATTTACTCCTGACTAATGCACCTAAACTACACATCCCTGAACACTATGGGCAACTTAGCATGGCCCAGTCACCCAACCTGGACATCTTTGGATTGTAGGGGAAAAGCCATAGTACCTGGAGGAAATCCACACAGACACGGGGAGAATGTGCAAATGCCACGCAATGTGTTACCCGAGGCTGGAATCAAACCCAGGTCCCTGGCGCTGTGAGGCAGCAGTGCTAACCACTGAGCTACTATGCCGCCTGTGTGGTATAGAACATAAACTGTCCTCTGCTCTCTGTCTCTGAACAGCTGGTCAAGCTCAATTAACAGCTTGGAAAGATTAAAAAGATAAATGAGAAGTATATAAAATGTACTTAGGGATCTGGGAGACAGCCAGCTTTATAGATGGCACAAGCTGTGCTTGTTGGCTATCTGAGCCAATCAGTTGCATGGTGAACCAACATAAACACTTTAAGCTTTATGCAGTCTGCACTCATTTCTGCACCGTGGCCTTAGCATCGATTCAGGGCAACCTTGTTAAATGCGAAACTTGAATTCCAATTTGAAGGTTGAAAATGTCTGCACCCCTCTGAAAGTGGATATTTTAATCCAATCAAAATTTAATGTATCTTTCAGGATCTCAGGACAGAAACTAGTTTCTACAGTGTTTACTGTAAAAGGGAAAGAGACTCAGTTCAGGGTGTGATGTCTTGTCCAAACCAAAGATTACTCAGGATTTTTCTCAAACATATGAGCCATCCATATGAAATGGAAGTCCCTTGTAATTGCTAAAGCAGAGTCTGACTAGAAACTGAGCAGTGTAAAGCCCAGAGTCTAAGGTCCACTGCTATAAAGGGAGGAAGATGTTACTGTTGATATTTCTGTGGGACCCGAGGGAGCCAAGATGGGACTGTTTGAGGACTCACACGATGGTGGCTACAATTAAGGCAGAAGGCTGGAAAGAATGAGCTGCCTGTGAAGGCTAACAGGTTCTGACTCACAGCCTAAACATAACCAATAGAAAATATGAGAAATAATCAGAAATCTGGACCTAGGAGCTTGCTCTGGTGGTGCTACTCACCTCGACCACCATTCCATGTTCCTTCCTGTTTACAATAATCCTTGACACTGTTTCAAGAATCTGTCTCTCTTGATTTTGTACATGTTCAGCCTCAAGGACAGCATGGTAGCTTAGTGGTTAGTACTACTGCCTCGTGGCACCAGGGACCTGGGTTCAATTCCTCCATTGGATAACTGTCTGTGTGAAGTTTGCACATTCTACCTGTCTCAATGTGGGTTTCCTACGGGTGCTCTGGTTTCTTCCCACAGTCTAAAGGTGTGCAGGTCAGGTGGATTGGGTACAAGAAATGCAGGGTTAAAGTGATGGGATGTTGGTTCTGGGTAGGATGCTCCCAATATGATTGGTATGGATCCAATGGGCTGAATGGCCTCCTTCCACACTGTTGGGATTCTATGTTTCTATTGTTCGCTGGGATTGAGAATTCTGAAAGTTCATGATTCTCTGAGAGAATAAATTCTTCCTCATCTCCACCTTCAAACAGTGAACCATGATTATAAAACTATGCAACTTTCCCATCTGAGTTATATTACTATCTCACACTCACTCTAACTCTGCCACTGCACACACTTCTCACAAACGCTCATAGAGTGCACTCTCACTATTACATACACGTGTCTGCTTAACAGCTCTCACCTGCTGCATTCTCCCAAATTACTAATCCTTCCTGCTTTCTGGACTTCCCTCTCACTCATTGACAGATCCTTCCTCTGCCCATGCATCAGTATTAACTCTCCTCCATTCACTCCCAACAGACTCAACCACTACCTTTGTCACATTGCAATTACTCTCCCTCACACCCAACTGAGGCTGCCATAGTAACCTGACTTTGCCACCTGTAACTCCTGCACTGCTTGCACTTGACCTGCAGGACTGATCACAGTTTGATCCCAGACTGTTTCAAACCATATAATCTCTTATAGATCCAAGCCCCTAACTGAGTGTGGCCAAACCTCTGGACTTTTATATATGGCCACTTGTTCAAAGCACATGTGTGTTTGCCAAATAAACTATGTCACGTGGTGGAACAAAGTGCTGCACAATGATTTGTGCCTATCCCTGATTTGACCAATAGACTGACTATTACATGGTCCTTACTCTCACAAACTTCTTCTTCTGAACTGAAAAAAACCCCACAATGCAACTCGCAATGACTGGCATCCTGTAACTGTGAGCTAACGATTCTGTGCTAAGGAAGCAAAGTGAGGAGGAGAGGTTTCACATTGCTTTCCCAGTGCTCGCTCATTAATGTGAGCACTGATTTACTGGTGCCGGCCTCTATGTGACTCAATTTGTTTCCTTAGCACACTTTCACTGACGTCAGCCCTAATCTGCAGGCTGCCAAACTCTCAGAAATAAAGTGAGTGACCGCTAATAAAGCAAGATACGAACCACGTAGTTGTATGAGATGTGAAGTGAATAGGCAGAAGTGTGCAAGTTATAGTTATGCTGAGCTTCAACGAGAACTTCTGAAGGATTTAAGTGGTGCGTTGGTCCAAGGGTGGGCATGAGAGTGTGATGGGGCTGGTGGTTTGCTGATGTAGAGTTGTGTGGATGAAGGGTTGAGGAGGGAGGTGGATAGGCAGCATCCATGAATGTTGTTCTGAAGATGCAGTGGGCTGGAGGCTGGCCCAGACATTTGGTGAGTTGCACCAATCACTTGCCCCGCTCTGATTTACACAACAGGAGCCCACACCATTCAGTATCTCGGGAAGGTGGAGAAGTAGAAATGGTGTCAGAATAAAGTGAGTCAGGGCTTTAATGGAACACAAACACATAGAAGTGATCAATAGTGAGATTCTGAAGACATTTTTCACCTTGAGGGGAAAATCAGGAAAGATTTTCTTGACATCAACAGTCTGATTACTTCATTATCATTGTATTTTCCTATTGTTCACCCCATCTTTTACATTACACTAAAAGAAGGAAAATCCATCTGATGTCTGGAATGCCAACTCTGTTTGGACATATTCCTGAAGATTTTATAATCCCCTCCCAGTACAATCATTCTCTTGACAAACAACCTTCCACACAAGTCAGACTCTAAACAAATAGAATTTTACCGTGGTCTTCAGGAGACTGACTTCTGGCTAAAATAGAGGGGCAGAGGTGACACCTGCAAGCCCAAGGACTGGCTCAACGCTTTTACCACAGACATTATGCTAATTGGTAGCTAGAAAGCCCACCTGTCCAATTAAAAATAGCAGGTGGGCTGCCCATTCAGAAGGTTGGTGACTCAAAACTCAACAACCTGCAAAAGTCTGCCCTTTGAGTGGGTTTGATGACTGGGGACTGACAATACCTGCCTTTGTGTATTATTATTTTTTAGCCATTCATGGGACTTGGACATCACTGGCTGGACCAATATTTATTGACCCGCCCCTAGTTATCTTATTGAGAAGGTGGTGGTGAACTGCCTTCCTAAATCACTGAAGTCCACATGTTGTAGGCTGACCCACAATGCCTCTAGGGAGGGAGATTTGGGATCTTGACAGTGAAGGAACAGTGGTATATTTCCATGTCAGGATGATGAGTGATTTAAAGGTGATGACATTCCATAAGTATCCATAAATAAAACATTTATATGGAAAACAAAACAAACCAAAGTATTTAATGAAAAGAAAAAGCATTTTATTAAATGTCCCATAATTATTTTTCTTTTCATTTTCCCTCATGATACCAGTCAGGAGGTCAATACATAATTCTTAGAAACTCCAGAAAATCCTGTTGGTAACTCTAACTGTCCTCATCTCTATGTTCCCACAGAATGTCTGTCAATCCCCCTCAGAAATATCTGTCAATCCCCCTCAGAAATGATGATAACTTTCAGTAACATCACCTTTCATTCTTCTAAATTCAAATGAGCTTGGCTCAAGCTCACCCAAACTTGGAAAGCTTGCCCAAACCTTCACCATTAGACAAAACTTGCGGGATTCAGTTCCTCTAATCTTCAGGTCACTACTTTCGACCATGGAGATCATCACCTGTGCTTACTTGGTACCAATAGGCCAATCCCAAGCAAGTCCCAGCCCAGTCCTATTTAATGATTTCTCTGCAATACTTTACAAAAAAAGCTTGAGGTAGAACTAGTAAGTGGTGCAAATGTTTGGTCTGATATGTGTTGTCATGACCCAGTAAGGGAAAGGGTACTTTCTGAGCTCCACTACCTGCAGACTTATTGCAGCTGTTAATGATTTAATTAAGTTACTAAGTGTACCTGTTTACCTGTCTGATGGACTCAGGTTATTTGAGAACACTGACCAGTTTTCTGTACTGAAGAAGTTACTATTTATTGCCACAGAAAGCCACTGGAAAATATGAATGATCCAATGTATGGGTGGCATGGTGGTTAGCACTGCTGCCTCACAGTGCAAGAGACCTGGGTTCAATTCCCGCCTCAGGCAACTGTCTGTGTGGAGTTTGCGCATTCTCCGGGTGTTCTGGTTTCCTCCTGCAGTCCAAAAATGGGTAGATTAGGTGAATTGGCCATGCTAAATTACGTGTGGGGGTTGGGTTGCTCTTCAGAGGGTCAGTGTGGACTTGTTGGGCTGAAGGGCTTTTTTCCACACTGTAAGTAATCTAATCTAGTTCAGGCTCTTTTAGCTGTCAGATTGTTTTTTTTCCCAAATATACACTCCTCAGGAAGCTGAACACATTTATATAAAAGTTGAAGGTAGCTGTGAACTGTAGGTATTCACACTACAGGCATTCACTGACTGCAAAGTGTATTAGCTAACAACAGGTAAAAGGCTATCATGGAACCTCCTCTGAGCTGCAAATCTAATCCTTTGAAGGATGTTTAGTCTAGATGACAGAACCCTTCAGAGAATTACCAAGCCCACTTCAGAATTTAGATAACACCAAAAGACTTACATTAATCTATCCAGCCAGACTATACGTAAATTAAATTCACAATTCAATTGACATGAGGCAGATACAAATTATGAATGAAATGCTTGGACAATTTTCATACCAACTAATCTGCATATAAATGAATCACAAACATCAGTTGGAGGAGAAACAGAAGTCTTAATGGTCGGGGGGCAATATGAGTTGTCAACTGCATCGATTGGCATTCTGCCTCTGAAGTGCCTTCTGCAATGTGGGCTCAGACTTCAGGTGCTGACCACCCAGGGCAGCATTTCTGAGGACAGTGTTAGCATCTGCACAGGGACTGGCTGCTGGAGAACGATGGTGCCTTGATGCAAGGGAGAGGGAAACCACCCGAGAGTCCTCACTCAATGACTTAAACTATTTAAACCTGCAAGTTATTCAGGATTTAACCCAGAATTTTAGACTGAACAGTCAGTGCATGGATTCTCAATTTGCCAGAGTGAAGCAAGTAAGGTGAGTATGGAATGCTGTTCCTGTGCAGAAACAAACACATCCGACATAGTTAGACTCTGAGTCACAGCTGGAAAGGAACAGTTGAAGTAAGGGTGCAGATGTTAGTTGAAAGGCGAGCTATTACAGATATCCCTTAAACATCCCAAGATACTATCTAAGATCATTAATGTGCTGTCTCCTTTTCTTGGTGTATAAAATGATACAATTTATTTAATTATACGTTAATTTTGATTCTTAATCTCATTGCCTAATGATATGTAAAAATATGAAAAAAACCTGGAGATTCTCATTTCACTATTACTTTTTTCAACCATCAGGGAAGCGCAATGTTGATACTCCCTTGAAAGATGGAGCTTCCACACTGGGACTAGTTTTATAGCAATGCTGTAGATTAATCCAATTTAAGATATTCTCACTTTTACTGGCTTTTTAAAAATTGTTTATGGGATGTAGATGCTACTAACTGGGCCAGCATTGATTGCCTGTCCCTAATTTCCCTTGTAGCTATCGAGATGATTTCAAACAGCAGTGAGACCCTATACTTTTCAGATTGTCTAGAATTACCAGTTAACCAGACTGGGTAAAGGCAATAGATTTCCCTCCCCAAAGAATCCTAGTGAAGCAAATCCCTTCTTATAACAATCAATAATTTTTAATATTGAATTCAGATTTCACCATATGATTCAAACCCAATATTATTTTGGGACTTTGGCCTACTCACCAATCACAATATCATTACGTTAATACCTTCTCCTTACACCACAATGTTAGCCATGTGGGCAGTAGCAATGGTGGAACTACGAAAGATAATGCTACACCTCTACATGAACCTTCTGTCGAAGTAGGGATGTAGAGTTGGATTGGTCTGGGTGTAGATATGTCTTTAGGTTCAATGGGTGGCCTGTTGATGAGTGAACTGATTTTATTGTGAGGTTAGCTCTTAATATTTGTGGCGAAAACTCATCAGTCTATGAGGATGTTCATTACACTCTAAGCATTCTTAGTCATTCTCTGTAGCTTTCAATGCCCTCCCCTAGCCACCCCCTCCTCCCCCCCCCACCCCCCCACCCCCACCCCCACCCAACCGTCACCCCCAGTACATCCACAGAACACACATCTTCTAATCTTTCCCCGACTGGTCCCCCTACACTCATTGATTGGTTTGCTAGAAACATACCACATCTCTTTATTCATTTCATGGACAATTATGTGATAATATCCAGTGTAGTCCAAGCTTGACATTGTATTACTGCAGCAGATAGAGTGTTTAATGTGTAATGTTATGTTTTATATTCAGAAAAGCTTAATATTTCAGTTTGATTTGATGCCACTCAGTTTACAGAGGCTGTGACATATCTACGTGGTGTGTTGTGTTCCATCTGAGTGTAACAAATGATTAGTTGAGAATACTACATGACTTCCTTCTACCAAGAATATGGCAAAAAACCTTTTCTGCCCGCCTGCATTGTCGTTTGTTGCAACTGAAATCAAAACAAAAATAAAATGTTTTTGATGAAATCCATTTTGATTTAAATTATTGCGGTTCCACAAGCTCATCTGAAGAGATACAAATTGATTTCTCCCAGCCAGGAGAAAATTCAAATGCATTTTTAACACTGCTAGCATGAGAATGTGGCATGGTTACTGGGTGACGTCTCATAATTGTGAATTGAAAAGCTATTCCAGCTGTCAGAAATGATAAATCTGCCGTGTTGTTTTAAATCTAGTCCCATTGTGAAAGCTCCATCTATAGAGGTACCGTTACAATCTCGCTGCCGTGGTGGTTCAAGCAAGCGACAGTGAATCTTCACCATGCATCATTAGGCAGTGAGTTTAAGAACCAGCCGTGATGTGTAATTAAATAAATGTGCTATTTTACGCACCAAGAAAAGGAGAGAAACACAAATGGCAAAAATAGGGTAGCAACAAATATTTCTTATCCAACAAAGTTTCTTGTCACTCCTGAAAATGGCAGGTAACAATTGTGTACAACATGAAGGTTGCACTGGACCCATTAGGGTCCCGAGCTTTGGGGAACTGACATGTGGGATTCATGATTATTTGAACCAATACTTTATTTGAATGTTGTGAACTTTCTGTTTGTTACCCAGGTTTTTGTTATTAAATGCTGTGGTCATTGTTGAAGAGGTTGGTGACTAGCAACAAACATCTTGTGTCTTGTGGTTTGAACCTGTGCATACGATCCTCAAGAAATGTTTGCTGAGTGTTCTGCTCCAACAATATGTTGGTCAGCTGGGTCTCCTTTCATACACAATTGATTCCTAATGTACTCCCACCGGGTTCTTTGAAGAGCACATCTCAGACAGCAGGTTAGCTGTCTGTCCATTCATGTCTGTTAGTAGGATATGACTATGTGCAAAATGACTGCCATACTTGCTCCTACATCCTTTCCTGCGCTTCAACATATTTACTTGTCTGCAACATCCTCTCAGATTTTTTGATGTAGTATGGTGCCATGTAAATCATCACTTTCAATAAATACCACTTTTTTCAGCTTTGATGAAGAATCATTGCACACAAAATGTTAACTCTATTACTTTTCACTGATGCTGCTAGACCTGCTGAGTTTTGCCAGCAACTTCTATACTTGTTCCACTTTGTTCAGTGCTTTTGATGACCTATTCAGGAAGTTAAAGAGAGGAAGAGAAGCTAATATCCACATTTAATCACTAAAGGTTACAATTCTTAGCCATTAAGTGATCTTTCTGCAATTACAATTTGTAAAAGACTTGTAAACAGTTGTGTTCACGTAACTGATGGAAAAATATTCAATGCAACAAAGAGTAGACAAGTTAACCAAGTGGGATGAAACATAGTAGATGGAATATAATGCGGGGAAAGGTGAAGTTATGCACTTTGGCAGGAAGAATAGTGGAGCTGAATATTATTTAAATAGAGAAAAGTGAGGGAAACTGAGGGAATTTAAGATTCTTGAAACACGAAAAGCTAGAATCCAAATTCAGCATGAATTAGGGAATTTTATTTCAAAGGAAATGGAGTATAATTTAGGGCGGTTTCATTAAAATATGTCAGACCACAGTTGGAATACTGTGAACAGTTTTGAGCTCGTTATCAAAGGAAAGATATACTGACATTGCAGGCAGTCCAGAGATACTAAGTGTAGAATGTGTCTTATGTGGAGAGTTTGTACTTGAAAGAAGAGAGGCAATCTAATTGAAATATACAAGATTCTTAGGGGATTTGACAAATACAAATTTTCTGTAAAAAGGTATTGTGACAGGTAACCAGAAGCTTGATCAGTTTTGTAGGTTTGAAGGAACATCTTTATAGAAGATGAAAAATTGAGAGGCAGAGAACCAAAGGAGGGGAATTCCAGAACTTAGACCTGAGGTAGCTAAAAGTGCATCCACCAATGGTGGAGTGATTAATATTTATGTTACTCAAAACTGGAGAAGAACAATGATTGCAAAAAGGTTATACAATTGAAAAAGGTTCCATAATAGGGCAGGGTGACATCATGGAAGGAATGGAAAACAAGAATGGACATCTTATGTTTGAATTGGTGTCCAACGAAGATCCAATGTTGTTCAGTGAACTGAGTGTTCAGAGGTTAATGATCCCTTAGCTACATGACATGCAGTAAGATCGAACAATTATGGGGATGTTCCAGTGCAATATACTGTTCCAAACATTCAGTTTTTAGACTGAGAGTTCAAAATCAGCAAAATATTCAAAAATTATCCATGAATACCACTAACTTTTGACTTATTGAGGTGCTTTCCTCTCTGAGTGAGACGTTTGTGGGTTCAAGTCCAACTGCAGGGACCGAAGCAGGTTGACACTCCAGTACAATGCTTAGGGAATACTGTTCTGTTAGAGATACTCACTTTTAGGTAGATGTTAAACTCTCATACAAGGACCCTCTCAGGTGAATATAAAAGACCCCATGACATTATTTTAAAAAAGAATAGGAAAGCTTTCTACAATTTCCTGGTCAAAATTTATCCTTCAACCAACACCAAGAAAACATGATCTCCCTGTTATGATATTGCAATTTGTTGGTTCTTGGTCTGTGCACATCTGGCTGTTACTTCTCCTACAAGATAGTAATTGCACTTCAAAATTAACATAAAATATTTTGGTTCATGAAAGATGCGGTGTTGATGTGTTTACCATCCTTCCTGTTATACTCCTGGTAGCCAACTAGTAAAAGAAGAAACCAAAGCCAGACTTTTGTAGTATAACTTTATTTACAAACTGAAACATTGCATGTATCTCCTGACTCGATTCTATAAGTGTCTCAAGTAACCATTCAATCAATGCGCTCTACCATAATGTATGCACTTAACCTCAATTAATATCTTCCTAGCTGACATATCCCAACCACTGAGTTCAGATATGAAGTTAATTTTCTTTTGATTATTTATTCTAGGCACAGTTCCTTTAAGAGACACTTGCCAAGGCAGATGCATGTATCGAGCGTTGACTTCAGCACAGACTCCTTGCCGCATAAAGAACAAGCTACAAGCATCGGCCGGATCAAACCGGAGCTCTACAAACAGAAATCTGTGGATTCAGAAGACACAAAGAGAGAAGGTGGGAAAACCTGCGGGAAAATCAACTTCATGTTAAAATACGACTATGAGAACGAAATGCTGGTTGTTACAATCCTCAAGGCTTTTGACTTGCCTGCGAAAGATTTTTGTGGCAGCTCAGACCCCTATGTCAAAATCTACCTTCTCCCCGATCGGAAAAGGAAGCTCCAGACCAGAGTGCACAGAAAGACACTCAATCCTACTTTCGATGAGAGCTTCCAGTTCCCTGTGTCCTATGATGAACTCGCCAACAGGAAGCTACACTTAAGTGTATATGACTTTGACAGGTTTTCTAGACACGACATGATTGGGGAGGTGATTTTAGAGAACCTGTTTGAGATTTCAGACCTCTCCCGGGATACCTCCATCTGGAAGGATATTCAATACGCCACAACTGTGAGTATTTAAGTCTCTTTATGTCAATTTCTGCATCCATTTGCTCCGAATTGAATGAGTTGCTGTTATACTTACCACCCTATTAACAAGTTATGAACCATTGCAGGATCTGTGCACATGAATGAGACTAGTACTTGAGACAGTGTCTGCAGTTTTAGAGATGTGGCCATTTACTTGCAATATTGGGGTAAAATGTTTTGCAAACTGGCAGGCTACTTTATAATCTTGATTGCTTTCTCCCCCTAACCCGTTGAAAACATCCTACCATTTTGAACTGAATTTGAATCCAAGTCTTAGTGGTACAAAAGCAAGTTCTAATTCACTTTTTCACTCCATTATCAGAATCACTCTTACAAAAGCTAAGGACGAAGAGTCTCAACATGTTGAATCTACTTCTGCATTTTGCCAAAAGTTGCTGTTCATCCTCTTGTTAACATTTTATTCAATGATATGCAATTGAGGTTTCAAGAAAAAAATGGCCACTAAATGTAAGAGGAATAACCTTAAAGTGACTTTGGTGACACAAACTTGCTTCAACATTGTAACTGAATTAGCTTATACCCCATCTACTGAGGTATATTTTGTCTCACACATGTTAAAAATGTCTAGTTGTAAACAGGACATTAAAATAGCTGAAAATATCAATTATTCCAAATGTGAGTCTCTCCAATATCACAAACTCATGTTTAATTGTTAACATACACTGTAACATACATGTAAATGTTGTTGCTGACATTGATTGGGAGGCATTGGTTCACATAACCCTCTAAGTCTGCTAACACATGTGCAGTCTCTCATACCATAGCTTTTACTATAGTTATAGGATGGTCTTCTTACTGTAACTTTCTCTTGGCATCTTAACATTTCACTTACCGTTTTGATTACAGAGATCAATTGCTCATACAAAGGCATAATATAGGAACAGAAGTAGACCATTTGGCCCCACAAGCCTGTTCCACTATTCAGTAAGCAGTTCGTAAACTTATGTTGAATTTTGCCTGAAAGTATCTGAAGCATTGTAAACTGCCAAGACTATGGACACGTCAGTGAGATTAGAATGTTCAACTGGCACAACCTTGATCAGCTGAATGTCCTCTTTCTATTCTATAACCTTTCTTGTCAAGGAGCCCCATTACAAATGTCAATACAGGCTTTCTAAAGGAGCTGTAATCCATTTAAAAGTTCTGCCTTTTAAATATTTGAACAAGAGTGTCGAGTCTTACAAAGAATGCTTTCCATTCTATATTGTTGATAAAAGCCTAAGAGTTTCCATTACTGGATTATTGTTGCATTACTAGTTTTACAACCATCCATTATGACAGTTGGGTGCCTGTCACTTCCAATTTGATTGACAGCTCATGTGGTTATCTTTGACATGACAACTAAATTCCAATGATTGCTGGTAAATGGGATTGCACACTTGAATTAAATGTATGTTTTTTACAAGGTTTTATGCAATTGTAAGAATATAAGTAGCGTTTTTATGGATGAGTGAACTATGCAATAGACAGTTAAATCTTTATTTAAGAGAACCTTATTTTGTTCCTGTATTTTATGGCTAGTCAACATTTCATGGCTATTGGGTAACATGACCTGCTAGTTGTAAATGTGAAATGTAAGTGGTGGATATGGGCATGGGGTGGCTTGGGTTAGTAATAAGTGGCATAAGGTTTAGCAAGGGCCGTGAAGCTTGGTAGTGGGGCATCTTCCTCACTACCTGTAGTATTGCCTCCCAAACTTCTAATGTAGCCCACATAATTGCCCCCATTCTACCCCAGCATCTGAACTGAAAATCCAGCAGTCATTTTTAAAAGTTGGAATCAAGGGTTTGCATCTGACTGTTGAACAAAATCCCTGACTTCAGTGCACTATCACCTGTCCTTTCTCTGTGCTCTGATAATGCCTTTTCTTGACACTGGTGTAAGGATAAATGATACAATTTACAATCCCTCCAATAGAATCTTTACAGAGCAAAATGCTCGGAGTTCCCGAGTAGGTAAACTTATGTCAAAATACAAATGGTTGAAATGGCCAGATGATGGAAACTCAGAACTAGAGAAACAACTCTCTGCGAATAACATTTGGACTGTGGAGTAAGTAATAAAATAAACATTTGCATTGTACTGGGAGTGCGACAATTGGAACTTTTTTTCCACTTTTTAATTCATTTAACTCATTAATTCTGAATTGTATGAATAGTGACATTTCCCTGTTTCCAAAAAAAAGATGTTGGTAACCTCTAATTTTGTGAGGGTTCATCTGAAATGTTGTTTGATAAGGCTACATCAAACATTCCATTTAACCACAAGTTGCATACTTCAGGTGATTAATGTTTGGTTATGGTTTTGTTACGACGGTGGTTGGAGTGGTGTGCTGTTTCCTTTTCTCATCCCACTCCTCCACTAGTCACAACATTTCTTTATAATTTAATCAGGTTTGTGATGTGGTCAACTAGACAGACCTCAGACTGTGACAGACTCCACATGAAGAACAAGTCAGCCAGGTTTCTTTCATCAATGACTAAACAAATGGCTGATTATTTACAGATTAGATTGTAAAATACACTAGTTGGAGGAGAAACAAAAAGAAATCTTCACAGCATGTTAAGATTAGATTAGATTCCCTACAGTGTGGAAACAGACCCTTCAGCCCAACCAGTCCACACCAACTCTCCAAAGAGTAACCCACCCAGACCCATTTCCCTCTGAGTAATGCACCTAGCACTACAGACAATTTAGCATGGCCAATTCACCTGACCTGCACATCTTTGTGACTGTGGGAGGAAACCCACGCAGCCACGGGGAGAATGCACAAACTCCACACAGACAGTCACCCGAGGCTGGAATCAAACCTGGGACCCTGTGAGGCAGCAGTGTTAACCACTGAGCCACCGTGCCACCCCTTTAAACTACTTTGGTTAAGCCACAGTTAAAAGCACTTTAAATGGTGAAAATAGCCCAAATGGTGTACGGATTCCAAGCTATCGTGCTGCTGCTGGCAGCTCTGGATCTCTTCCTGGAATGGTTCTAGTTTGTTGGATTCCCTTTGCTGGTGAGATAGATTCCAACAGATCATCTCCAGGAATCCTCCACAAGTGGTAAAGAAGAAAACTGGGGAATTTTCAACTCACACGTTTTACTGAGAAGAGTCATAAAGGAAGAGGTAGGGAGTAATGAACTGCTAATCTTCACATTCCCTCTCTATCAATTCGCAAATATAATTGTCATATTATATTCACTTTCTGTACCATGTGACCTCTCTTTGACAGATCTCCAGAATGTATTAATCTCATTGAGCTCCCCTCCTCCTTGCAAATACAGCTTTTTATGCTGCTTTTTCTTAGTAAAGCAACGTTTGAGTAAAAGTTCAAGCTATATGTATTTAGGCCCACATAATCTTTCAAAAAATACTTGAATAATGTCTTTGCATAATAGTATTAAAATAGCAAATTTGACCAATTCCAACTGGTATTGGTTTCACAATTCAGAAATGGTTATAAATCAGGACCAGGCAATATCAAACTAGCTTGCAGATTGTCCAATTACAGGGCTAGTACATCTCAACTGCATACAGGAGGAACACTGTCTATACATGTCTCTTTGAAAGAATTTAGAAATAACACCTTTTGAATGTTGACACTGTCAAGACAAGATGTCATTATAACAAATAACAAAGGAATAGTGCAGGACCTGAATCAGTGTTTTCACAGTGGGAGACACTAGTAGTATAACAGAATTTCAAGAGAGTCAAGGGAAAAGGTGAGTAGGGAGAAGGTGCTGGGGAAACTGATAAATCACCCAGACCAGATGGACTACACCCTGGAGCTCTGAAGGAGATAGCTAAGGAGATTGTGGGGGCAATAGTCCTTTCAAGGATTGAAATGATCTTTCAAGAATTACTGGAGTCAGAGAAGGTCCCAGAAGAATGGAAAATAACTAATTTAATACTCCTGTTTAAGAAGGGAGTGAGGGAGAAGTCAGGAAATTATAGGCCGGTTAGGCTGGTCTAGGTCATTGGTAAGGTTTCCGAGTCCATTTTAGTGATGATATTGTGGAGTATTTTGGAGGTGCGTGGTAAAGCAAGGTTGAGTTAGCACAGCTTTATCAATGGGGCGTCATGCCTGACAAATCTGTTAGAATTCTTTGAGAAGGTAATGACCAAGTCAGACAAAAGAGAGCCAGTGCAAATGATCTATTTGAATTTCCAGATGGCCATTGACAAGGTGCCTCACAGGAGACTACTAAATAAGAGAATAGCCTATAGTATTGGGGACAAGATACTAGCATGATAATTTGAGACAAACAAAAACTGCAGATGCTCGATTCCAAGATAGACAGACAGGAAGCTGGAAGAACACAGCAAGCCAGGCAGCATCAGAAGGTGGAGAAGTTGATGTTTTGGGTCTAACCTTCTTCAGTCCTGAAGAAGTGTTACAGCTGAAACATCGACTTCTCCATCTCCTGATAGATAAAGGATTGGCTGACTGGCAGAAGGCAGAGAATGGGGATAAAGGACTCTTTTTCTGGATGGCAACTGTCGACTAGTAGAGTTAAAAAGGTTTTTGTGGACCACAACTCTTCATTAATAAATTAACAATCTGGATAAAGGAAATGAGGGTATTGCTTTAAGTTTGCAGATGATACAAAGACAGGTGGAGGTACAGGTCGTGTTGAGGAAGTGGGGAGGTACTGACTAGGAGAGTGGGCAAAGAAGTGCCAAATGGAATACAATGTGGGAAAGTTTGAGGTTATGCACTTTAGTAGGAAGAATAGAGGCATTGACTATTTTCTATGGGGGGAAAAACTTCAGTAATGTGAAGCACAAAGGGACTAAGGAGTCCTAGTTCAGAATTCTCTTAACATTAGCATGCAGGCTCAGTTGGCAGTAAAGAAGCCAAATGCAATGTTAGCATTCATTTGGAGAGGGGTAGAATACAAGAACAGAAATATACTGCTGAGACTGCACATGACCACCTTTAGAATATTGTGAACAGTTTTGGGCCCGCTTTCTAAGGAAGGATGTGTTGACATTGGAGATGGTCCAGAGGAGGTTCACAAGAATGACCCTAAGAATGAAGAATTTGTCATATATGTCATATTTGGGTCTGTAGTCGATGGAGTTTAGAAGGATGAGGTGGGATCTGATTACCGAATACTGAGAGACCTGGATAGAGTGGGTGTGGAGACAATGTTTCCACCCGTAGAAAGGACGAAGGTCCAAGGGCAGAGCCTCCGAGTGAAGGGACGACCTTTCGAACTGAGATGAGGTGGAATTTCTTCAGTCAGTGGTTGGCAAATTTCTGGAACTCATTGCTGCAGAAGACTGTGAGGCTAAGTTTTCAATGTATTTAAGACAGAGAAAGATAAGGTCTTGATTAGTAAGCAGATCAAGAGTTGGGGGACAAGACAGGAAGAGGGAATTGAGAAACCTATTGAATGGTGGAGCAAACTCAATGGGCTGAATGGCCTAATTCTGCTGCTTTACCTTGTGGTCTTCCAATGAGCAGGCAACAGTCAGCAAAGTGAATCCCCGACCTGTCTATGCCATGGATGAAACTGGGAAGAACGTCAGCAAACTGCAAATGCTCAAGTTAAGCCAGCAATAATATACAGAAGATTGGAGATTACATGCCATATATGGCAAGTTGTTCATAGTCCAAGTGGCATATTGCCATCACAACAGAAGGCAAATATATCAAGTTAAAACAAATGTGCAAATGGGAAACAGATTGTTCAAACCCCTCCCTACAATCCTGTAGCAGCATGGCTGTTAATACCAATGCATGGAAGAACAATTTATTACAGGCAGGAGGCACTTTGAAATTGGAGAGAGCATCTTACCTGAAGTATCCATGTTCTTAGATGCACTGTGTTTGGAATGGTATGAATGAATTGGTATATGGGTCTTGATACATGGGAATTAACAAAGTAGCAGGCCTGTTTCAGCCAGACGAATGTAATAGCTCTTGTCTGTGCCTTACTTTCTTGTTAAAAGCAGCACTGAAGTGTGATGGTTACTGGATAAGACCCAACTGCCCTTTCAGCATCATTGAGCTTAACTTATTGGCAATGCAGCAATATGCAATATTGTAGATGCACAATCACATTACAAATCAATCTGTTGGCCAACTGAGGACAGATGTTCCATTGGAGGTTCTGTGCATAAATGTCTCAAAATCCTGAATGGTTCGTTATTAGCAACTTGTGCAACCTGAATAATAGGGTAATTGTAGTATAAAGCAAATAAATGTGATAATGAGATTATGATGTTTATTATGTCTAACAGTGACATCCTCAGTCATGTGCAAGATGAAGTAGCCTGTACTAGAGAGAGCTGAGAGAACAGTACAGTATACAATAGTGGGAATACAACAGCTTGGAAAACCTACTGAAGGCAGTCAGGCGAAGCCATTTTAGGCCACAAACCTCCAAAAGACACAAGTATAACCATCTCTCCAATCTACAGAATGGAACCTCAAGCCACAAACTTCAGGGTAACACATATCAGTAATGACGCATATCAGTAAGCCAGCACTCGGTGATGGGTTGTGGCACAGTTAACTCTGCATCAGAAGGTTGTATATCCAAGTCCTATCTTAGGGTTTGAACTCAAAGCTCAACATTGATATCGTAGTGTAATAATGAGCAAGTAGAACATTATTAACGTAGTCATTTTCAGATGAAATATGAATGGAAGGCATGGACTCATGTAGGTACAAATGATTCGATGACATTATTTCAAAGAACGCATGGCTAGCCAATATTCATGCCTCAATTGATATCGCAGGAGCTGAGTATCTGGTCGTTATTACATTGAC
This sequence comes from Chiloscyllium punctatum, assembly GCF_047496795.1. Lineage (NCBI taxonomy): Eukaryota > Metazoa > Chordata > Chondrichthyes > Orectolobiformes > Hemiscylliidae > Chiloscyllium > Chiloscyllium punctatum. The sequence continues at coordinate 17,137,184 of NC_092783.1, read as the reverse complement.
GTTTGTGGGAGCTTGCTGTCAGCAAATTGGGTGCCACATTTTTCGTGTTACATTAGTGATTACATTTCAGAAATACTTCAGCTGGGATTTTCTGAAGTCAGAAAATAGCATTTTCTCTCTGCTTCAGAACTCTGAAGTTCTGAAATAAAGCTATATCAACCTTGAAACATTAACTCTGTTTCTTTCCCCATAAAAGCTGGCTAGACCTGCTGAGTTTCTCCAATATTCTCAGTGTTTGTTTCAAATTTCCAGTATCTGTAGTATCTTGCTTTAATTCTCATGCCAGGAACCTCTTGGATGTGGAGCTGATATCTTGGGTTTCTTTGGGACTGATCCTCCAGTTTCAGGATGAGCGGAAGCAGAGAATGACCTTGCTTCTTCAGATTAGATAGAAATATTTCGGAACTGCCAGCATTGACTATACTACAGCAACCACAGTATTAAGAAATGTTCCTCATGCAGGAACAATATCATTGTTGTGTAAAAGCACAGTGGCCCCAGAAACACCCTGTCTGCATCAATGACTCTGAGGTTGGGAGTGTCAAGTTTCTGGGAGTGATGATCACCAACATTTTATCCTGGAACCTCCATGTTGACACGACAGTCAAGGAAGCACAACAATGCCTGCACTTTCTCAGGAGGCTCAGGAAATTCAGCATGTCTATCAAGACGTATACATTTATATAGATTCTTCCTGGAAAGGTTTTGTAGAGGAATAAGATGGTGTTATTTTCTGGGTCTGTAGATTGTGAAGAAGCAAAAATGGCCTTTCGGAGAGTGATATGTACTTCTTGTCGGATGTGGGAATTTAAAGAGAGTTTAAGGGTTACTGCGGATTATATCTGCCAGAAATGCTGTTGGATGCGAATCTTACCAGATCGAATGGATCGGTTGGAGAGACAGTTAGAAGCGATGAGGAATTTTCAACAGCAACAGTATGTGATGGATGGCAGTTATAGGAAGGGGGGTAAGTCTCAGATACAGTCACATAGATGGGTTAACTCCAGGAAAGGTAAGAGAGGTAGGCACCTAGTGCAGGTGTGTTCTGTGGCTATACCCATTTCAAACAGGTATGCTGTTTTGGAAAATGTAGGGGGTGATGGATTCTCAGGGGAACGTAGAATGGACAGCCAAGTTTCTGGTATTGAGACTGGCTCTAATGCAACGAGGGGTATATTGGATTCCAAGAGATCAATTGTGTTAGGGGTACAGACAGACGTTTCTGTGGCCAGCAGCGAAAAATCAGAATGGTGTGTTGCTTCTCTGGTGCCAGGATCAAGGGTGTCTCCGAGAGGGTGCAGAATGTTCTCAAGGGGGGAGGAGCCAGCAAGAGGTCATTGTCCACATTGGAACCAATGACATATGAAGGGAAAAGGTTGAGATTCTAAAGGGAGATTACAGAGAGTTAGGCAGGAATTTAAAAAGGAAGTCCTGGAGAGTAGTAATATCTGGATTACTCCCAGTGCTACGAGCTAGTGATGGTCGGAATAGGAGGATAGAGCAGATGAATGTATGGCTGAGGAGCTGGTGTATGGGAGAAGGATTCACATTTTTGGATCCTTGGAATCTCTTTTGGGGTAGAAGTGACCTGTACAAGAAGGACGGATTGCGCCTAAATTGGAAGGGGACTAATATATTGGCAGGGAGATTTGCTAGAGCTGCTCAGGAGGATTTAAGTTAGTAAGGTGGAGGTGGGGTTGTGGGGTAGGGGGGAGGGAGGGACCCAGGGAGATAGTGAAGAAAGAGATCAATCTGAGACTGATACAGTTGAGAACAGATGCGAGTCAAACAGTCAGGGCATGCAGGGACAGGGTAGGACTAATAAATTAAACTGCATTTATTTCAATGCAAGGGGCCTAACAGGGAAGGCAGATGGACTCAGGGCATGGTTAGGAACATGGGACTGGGATATCATAGCAATTACAGAAACATGGCTCAGGGATGGGCAGGACTGGCAGCTTAATGTTCCAGGATACAAATGCTACAGGAAGAATAGAAAAGGAGGCAGGAGAGGAGGGGGAGTGGCATTTTTTATAAGGGATAGCATTACAGCTGTATTGAGGGAGGATATTCCCAGAAATACATCCAGGGAAGTTATTTGGGTGGAACTGAGAAATAAGAAAGGGATGATCACCTTATTGGGATTGTATTATAGACCAAGGAGCAGGAGAATTGGCGTTTCGGGCATGAGCCCTTCTTCAGGAATCATCCTGAAGGGCTCATGCCTGAAACGTCGATTCTCCTGCTCCTTGGATGCTGCCTGACCTGCTGCGCTTTTCCAGCAACACATTTTCAGCTCTGATCTCCAGCATCTGTAGTCCTCACTTTCTCCTTGTATTATAGACCCCCTAATAGTCAGAGGGAAATTGAGAAACAAACCTGTAAGGAGATCTCAGCTATTTGTAACAATAATAGGGTGGTTATGGTAGGAAATTTTAACTTTCCAAACATAAACTGGCATTGCCATAGTCTTAAGGGTTTAGGTGGAGAGGAATTTGTTAAGTGTGCAAGAAAATGTTCTGATTCAGCATGTGGATATACCTACAAGAGAACATGCAAAACTTCACTTACTCTTGGGAAATAAGGCAGGGCAGGTGACTGAGGTGTCAGTGGGGGAGCACTTTGGGGCCAGCGACCATAATTCCATTAGGGTTAAAATAGTGATGGAAAAAGATAGACCAGATCTAAAAGTTGAAGTTCTAAATTGGAGACAGGCTAATTTTGACGGTATTAGGCAAGAACTTTCAAAAGTTGATTGGGGGCAGATGTTCGTAGGTAAAGGGACGGCTGGAAAATGGGAAGCCTTCAGGAATGAGATAACAAGAATCCAGAGAAAGTATATTCCTGTCAGGGTGAAAGGAAAGGCTGATAGGTATAGGGAATGCTGGATGACTAAAGAAATTGAGAGTTTGGTTAAGAAAAAGAAGGAAGCATATATCAGGTATAGACAGGATAGATTGAGTGAATCCTTAAAGGCAGTAGGAGTATACTTAAGAGGGAAATCAGGAGGGCAAAACGGGGACATGAGATAGCGTCGACAAATAGAGTTAAGGAGAATCCAAAGGGTTTTTACAAATACATTAAGGACAAAAGGGTAACTAGGGAGAGAATAGGGCCCATCAAAGTTAAGCAAGGTGGCCTGTGTGTGGAGCCACAGAAAATGGGGGAGATACTAAATGAGTATTTTGCATCAGTATTTACTGTGGAAAAGGATATGGAAAATATAGACTGTAGGGAAATAGATGGAGACATTTTGAAAAATCTACATATTACAGAGGAGAAAGTGCTGGAAGTCTTGAAATGCATAATGGTTGATAAGTCCCCAGGACCTGACCAGGTGTACCCTAGAACTCTGTGGGAAGCTAAAGAAGTGATTGCTGGGCCTCTTGCTGAGATATTTGTATCATCGATGGTCACAGGTGATGTGCCAGAAGAATGGAGGTTGGCTAACGTGGTGCCACTGTTTAAAAAGGGCGGTGAGGACAAGCCAGGGAACTATAGACCAGTGAGCCCGACGTCGGTGGTGGGCAACTTGTTGGAGAGAATCCTGAGGGACAGGGTGTACATGTATTTGGAAAGGCAGGGACTGATTAGGGATAGTCAACATGGCTTTGTGCATGGGAAATCATGTCTCACAAACTTGATTGAGTTTTTTGCAGAAGTAATAGAGAGGATTGATGAGGGTAGAGCAGTAGATGTGATCTATATGGACTTCAGTAAGGCATTCGACAAGGTTCCCAATGGGAGACTGATTAACCAGGTTAGATCTCACAGAATACAGGGAGAAGTAGCCATTTGGATACCGGACTGGGTTGAAGGTAGAAGACAGAGGGTGGTGGAGGAGGGTTGGTTTTCAGACTGGATGCCTGTGACCAGTGGAGTGCCACAAGGAACGGTGCTGGGTCCTCTGCTTTTTGTCATTTACATAAATGATTTGGATATGAGCATAAGAGGTACAGTTAGTAAGTTTGCAGATGACACCAAAATTGGAGGTGTAGTGGACAGCAAATAGGTGTAGTGGACCTCAGATTACAACAGGATCTGGACCAGATGGGCCAATAGGCTGAGAAGTGGCAGATGGAGTTTAATTCAGATAAATGTGAGGTGCTTCATTTTGGGAAAGCAAATCTTAGCAGGGCTTATACACTTAATGGTAAGGTCCTAGGGAGTGTTGCTAAACAAACAGACTTTGGTGTGCAGTTTCATAACTCCTTGAAAGTGGAGTTGCAGATGGATAGGACAGTGAAGGAGTTTGGTATGTTTTCCTTTATTGGTCAGAGTATTGAGTACAGGAGTTGGGAGGTCATGTTGCGGCAGTACAGGACATTGGTTAGACCATTGTTGGAATATTGCGTGCAATTCTGGTCTCCTTCCTATTGGAAAGATGTTGTAAAACTTTAAAGGGTTCAGAAAAGATTTACAAGGATGTTGCCAGGGTTGGAGGATTTAAGCTATAGGGAGAGGCTGAACAGGCTGGGTCTGTTTTCCCTGGAGCGTCGGAGGCTGAGGGGTGACCTTATAGAGGTTTACAAAATTATGAGGGGCGTGGATAGGATAAATAGACAAAGTCTTTTCCCTGGGGTCATGGAGTCCAGAAGTAGAGGGCATAGGTTTAGGGTGAGAGGGGAAAGGTATAAAAGAGACCTAAGGGGCAAAGTTCTCACACAGAGGGTGGTATGGGTATGGAATGAGCTGCCAGAGGATGTGGTGGAGGCTGGTACAATTGCAACATTTAAAAGGCATCTGGAAGATTATATGAATAGGAATAGTTTGGGTGGGGTATGGGCCGGGTACTGGCAGGTGGGATTAGATTGGGTTGGGATATCTGATTGACATGGACAGGTTGGACCGAAGGGTCTGTTTCCATGCTGTACATCTCTATGACTCTATCACTCTAAAGCATGCTATCTGGATGCATCACAACATGGTATGGCAACTGCTCTTCTCAAGACCAGAAGAAACTACAGAGAGTCATAAATACAGACCAGTCCATCATACAAACAAACCTCCCTCCCAATGAATTCATCAACATTTCTCACTGTCTCAGCAAAGCAACCAACACAATCAAAGATCCCTCCTGCCCCAGTTATACTCTCTTCAGCCCTTTTCAGTTGGGCAGAAGATATAAAAGTTTGAAAACACGTACAATCAGATTCAAGAACAGCTTCTTCTCCGCTGTTACCAGGCTTTTGAATGGACCTCAAATGTTAATGTTGATCTCTCTCTGCACCTTCTTGGCAGCTGTAACACTGTACCCCGTACTCTGTTTTATTACCTTAATGCATTTGTATAATACAATCTGCCTGTTAAACAGATGAAGCAACACTTTTTACTGCATGTCACAGGAATAAATCAGATCAAATAAAAACAGTCAATCAATCTTTGACCCACACTCCTCCTCCTATTTCTTCTGATCTAAGAGAGCATTGGATTATCACAAATACTCTGTCTTTTCAGTAGACTACTAATCTGAAAGCTACTCAGGATGTGGGCTGCCCTTTTGTTCATCCTTAGTTGCTGTCTTTTGTTTTAGTTTAATTTAAAAGAGATTGCCTAATTTAAAAGTTGAGACTGGAGTTGATGAAGATCAGACAGATTCATTTCACCAAGGTAACCAATGAAGATCTGAATGTTTATGACAACCAGTTTTCATAGGCTGCTGCAGGTTGGATTCAGAGCTGAAAAATGTGTTGCTGGAAAAGTGCAGCAGGTCAGGCAGCATCCAAGGAGCAGGAGAATCGACATTTTGGGCATGAGCCCTTCTTCAGGAATCCTGCTCCTTGGATGCTGCCTGACCTGCTGCGCTTTTCCAGCAATACATTTTTCAGCTCTGATCTCCAGCATCTGCAGTCCTCATTTTCTCCTTGCAGGTTGGATTCATCCAATTTCCACAACTTGTACATGTTGAGTTCTGAGAACCAGCACACAACGAGACCACTCGCAGCTTATGTTCATGATTACTTTCCTAAATGAAGGAAGGCTCTATGATAATATTCGAAGCAGAGTAGTCGTGATTTGGAGATCCAGTGTTGGACTGGGCTGTGCAAATTTAAAAATCACACAACACCAGGTTATAGTCCAACAAGGTTTAATTGGAAGCACTAGCTTTTGGAGTGCTGCTCCTTCATCACCTGATGAAGGAACATCGCTCCGAAAGCTAGTGCTTCCAATTAAACCTGTTGGACTATAACCTGGTGTTGTGTGATTTTTAACGAAGCAGAGTAAGCAGCCTCCTAGTATCTGAAGCAATAGTTCACTTGCAATCAACACCACCAGAAGCAAATTAACCAATCTTTCCATTTTGTTACTGGTTGTTGGCTGGTGGTCTTTGTGGGAATTGATGGTTGTTTCTACTGAAGCTCAGTTTAAAACAAACGGATTGTACGATCAGAGAACTAGGGTTATAATATGAAATGTAGCCCCATTGAGACAGATGTCAAACAGCACAAATTCTCTACAGAATGTGTATTGCTGCACAGCACATTGAAGAATAGGCCCCTCCATTTTGCTCCAGGTTGACATGCCCAATCCCAACACTTTGGAAAGTTGAACACTTTGGGAGTCAGACATAAAGTTCTCTCAGCCAGGCCCAGGGAAAGGTTTGATTGGCTCTGGTGCTTCTTCTGTTTCTAGGCCCCAACCCGCCCCTGTCCTCAAAACTCTCCTCCTTAATCATGCAGGTTATTTATCTCTCTTTAAAGATATACCAATTTATTCATCACAATCACAGAAAGTCTCAGTAAAGTGGTAATGCCCATTTGGCCATAAAGCCCTGTTGGCTTCTCCTTGCAGATATTGTCCAATCCCATGCAGCAAGAATATTAAGAGCAGCAACAATATTAGTTTGTATGTGGCCTGGAGGTGATCCCAGTATAGCTATTAAACATACAGAGATTGCAAATTTTATCCAAACTGCATCGTACAATATAGTTAACGTGACAAAAAAAAAGTGCTATTAACATTTGGCAAAACCGTATAAACTGATTTTGCCAATTACCTTATGGACATTTGATGTACATTGCACCAATCACAGTGACAGTAAATTCATAAGAAATTTGCAGCAGAGGTAGGAAACTCGAAATAACAAAAATGTTGGAAAATACTTCACAGGTCAAACAGCATCAATGAAGAGAAACAAAGTTAAATCAAGGACAGGCTCTGATACCAGAGTAGGCCCTGCTTGGCATGGTCAGTTGGAATGCTCTCTGTATAAGGGATCTAGAGCTGAACGATGGACTGTGCACCACTTATCTTGAGTTCTTCTGTCCTATTGTGAGCATCTTTCCGCCTGGATTGAGAGAGAGGCAGGTATTAAGGAAGGTGAAAGTGGATGGAACAGTTATTTCTTTTAGTTCAGGCGGGGAGATGTCCCAAGTGAGTGAGTGGTCTGTGCAGGGTTAGTGGTGTTGGGGTCTCAGTGGATGAGAATGAATGAGGAAGAAAGTTGCAGGTAATAGTGAGCGTGACAGAGCTGAGTCCTGATGGGAGGTGGGCACAGTGCTAGGGATAGAATGACCACAAGATAGAGTCATAGAGACATCCAACATGGAAACAGACCCTTCCATCCAACTCGTCCATGTCGACCAGATATCCTAACTTAAACTAGTCTCATTTGCCAGCACATGGCCCATATCCCTTTAAACCCTTCCTATTCATATACCCATCCTTTTAAATGCTGTAATGGCACCAGCCTCCACCATTTCCTCTGGCAGCTCATTCCATACACGTACAACTCTCTGCATGAAAAAGTTGCCCCTTAGGTCTCTTTTATATCTTTCCTCTCTCACCTTAAACCCTCTAGTTCTGAACTTTCAATGAGCTATGAACCTGCACTCCAAGGTCTCTTTGTTCGGCAACACTCCACAGGGCTTTACCATTAAGTGTATAAGTCCTGCCCTGATTTTCTTTTCTATGGGAAAGGAGATGGTGGCAATTACACTGGCAGAGTGAAGACGGCATTGACCATCTTCCTACAGTGCTGGGCATTCCTCCAGATTTTGAAGACTCATTAAACCTAGTTGCAAACCTCAGTCAGGCTGGCATGATCTGCATCGGGACCTCCACTGCTGATTCTGAGGGAGGAGAACGTTCCACATTGGCATCATCCCATATCAGCGTATCTCCAGGACTCTACCAGCAAAACGATGTGCCAATGTCTCCCAGCCTGCCATATCTGGGACAAATGTCCATGCACCATGGAATTCAGCTCCAGACGGACATTTTGTCTGAATGCACAACAGGTTTGAAAGATGGTGCAGTTGTAAGTGGTGCTGGCGATTTCCCTATAACTGCTGAGTGGTGAGATGGGGCCAGAAGTGGAATTGTCGTTGGGAGTGCCGTAGGTGATTAGTGAAGTGAACTTGGTACACTCTGGCCCAGAGAGTTCGCTTGGCCTCACATGACAATCCCTCCAAAAAACTTGACGTCATTCAGACTTAGCCAAAAGTAAATGTCAGATTCAACCCATTATCTATCCATGTCATAGAAACCTTTTCCACAGCCCCCTCAGAAAACCAGCACTTGTTCCCCAATCCACCACCAATGCTCTTAGCCTCTTCCTCCCAGTAAGACCAGATGATAAACACTGTGGGGCTGGGGAGGGGGGTCCTAAGTTCCAGGATTGGCTGATAAAAGCATGGAAACAGCATCTAACAATTTTATTGGGTATTGCTTCTTCACAAGTAAAACCTCTTCTGAAAGAGAATAGTATTTAATAATTAAAAACACCACAGTCCGAAGGATCAACCAAACTTTTTTCCAGCACTATCCTGCACCCCTTGTCCTCTTTCTGTCTTCATACCTATCCTTCCTCAGCTTTCATTCAACCACTCTTCTCTCTCTCCCCATCTATAACAAATACCAAGCTCGTTCTTCAGTAACATAGAACAGAACCCCAGCAAATATTACACTTTCAGGTATTGATGAATTATCTGAACAACTGGGGTGCTCTGATTTCAGAAGTCTTTGGAGGATGTAAAAAAGTCATCACTAACCTCCGTGAACCATGAAAAGGTGGTTTTGAGCTACCTTCTTGAATCGCTGCAGTCCATTTGCTGCAGGTACACCCAGACACCATTAGCAGAGGAGGTCCAGGATTTTGATCCAACAAAACCTGAATGGGTGACAATATATTCCCAACTTAGAATGATGTGTGGATAGGAGGGGACCTTGCAGGGGTTCCCATGTATCTGTTGCCTTTGTTCTTCTAAATGGAAATGGTCATGAATTTGGAAGGGGCTTCCTGAAGAAGCTTGGTGAATTTCTGCTGTGCATCCTGTAGCAGGTACACACTGCTGTTACCGGCCATTGGTGGTGGCAGTGAGAAACCAACTGATCATCGGAGTTCTTGGGCCAACGTCTCTCTAACCTCCATCCAGTTATCAACAGACACATGTAACCCACAGAAAGCAGTATAAGTCCATCTGCAGTTCACAATGAACCTGTGACATTATTAAGCGCCAACCTTTCCTTTAAACTCAAAGGAAAAAGTGTAATATTGGAGTTGGTTGAATTAAAAGCGTCTTTCTCATTTAGTCTCTTACAATTTCAAACATGAGGAGCTAAAATTATAAGTTGGTTGGTATCTTAGAACTCCAAGCTTGTGTCTGGAGAGCTATTCCATGACTTGTATTAGATAGAGTCGATGATGAAGGCTCCAGATTTAATGATGTGGAGCTGATGACATTAAAGCTAACTCTTGAAAATAGTAAATAAACATGAAAACAGCCAGTGAAATGGAAAACAGACTGGTTAGCATTGGAGAAAAGGTGAAACATTCTCTCATGATTGATCAGAAAAATAAAAATCAACAAGAGTGCTCTTTAACTCATCATCACTTTAATGATTCACAGGTTGAAATTAATAAAGGCAATTAATTTACAAAGTATTAAAGGGATTGCATTGATCACTGAACATTTGATAGTAGCTCAGGTTGCTTGGGTCCACATTGACAACTGTGATACTGGAAGTTCGCAAGTGGCAGGAATTTTCTCATCAAAATAAGCTTGAATTCAAATAATGGGAAGATTTTATGGTTTATGGCACAAAGCCATTTATGAAGGACAAACTTGACAAGTAAATACAAGTTACAATCTCCAAGTCCTCCACTTTCTGCTGTTTCCTTACATTGGGAAGATCCCATTAACCATCAACTTGAATTTGTCCTTCCCTGTCTTCTCAGTGATTGGTTCAAAATGGCCCTGCAAACGCATTCATACTCTCAGAAAGCCATGTGGTGAAAGAGAATACCAAATTTGGTTCTAATTTTTTAAGAGAATTTATTTGCCGAGATTTACAATGCAAACATTCACCTCCTGGTCCAACAGCGACAATCTTGTGTAATCCTGTTTATAAGGATTATAATTGTTGGTTCAAGTGTATAAGTAAACATAATTAATATCAAACTAACAAATTACATTATTGACTGCTTTGATGTTACAGTATGTTATGGATAAATTCACCCACGAGACAAATTTCTGGAATTAGTGAGATCAGGAGCTTTCCAGACTATCTAAGTCTGTGGAATTGATCATCGCTCCTTGGAATAAATGCTACAAATTTGATGTTCGAAATTCAGCATCCATGAAACCAAGACAATTTCAGATTTAAGATTTTCCTGGATTTTGAATGAGTTGTTTAAATCACAGTCTCTCACAGTGGGGTAGCTATAATAAGAAATGACTCTGTCGAAGAATATAACCAGTTTCATCAGCTCTGAACTTCTTAAACATGATCCTTATGTGCAACCATAAACAAATAGTAACATCTCTGATCTTAGCTTTGATACAAGTTTGACAAAAATGAATATTTGTAAGTTAAAATGGATAATTGAAACAAGGAATGAAAGAGACCAAATAGGACTTATACAACTTATAATGCACACCATCATATCACATATAAATGATGACTGCTGAATGCTGGTAATTGAGTTGCATGCTATTTAATGAAATCACATACAAACTGGCAGTGTAACTTATATACAAATTGGACATGTCTGAGTCATGCTTATTGAGAGAAGAAATGTCTAATTTCTGGATGCTGAGACTATACTCGATGGAGTTTAGAAGGATGGACAGAGAATCTGTTTTAAACCTTCCGAAGACTGAATGGCCTGGTAGAGTGGATGTTGGGGAGAAGTTTCCATTGGTCGGAGAGACAAGGACCCGAGGGTAGAGCCTGAGAGTACAGGGAAGACCCTTTAGAATAGAGATAAGGAGAAACTTCTTTGGGCAGAGAATGGTGAATCTGTGGAATTCATTGCTACAGAAGACTGGGGAAGCCAGGTCATTGAGTATATTTAAAACAGAGATAGATAAATTCTTAATGGCCAACGGGGTCAAAGGTTAGGGGGAGAAAGCAGGAGAATGGCATTGAAAAATCTATCAGCCATGATTGAATGGTGGAGCAGACTCAATGGGCAAAATAGCCCAGTTTCTGCTCCTATGTCGTATGATTTTATGGTCTAATTCAGGTTGCATCAATAGTGATTGATTTTTGCCTGCATGACCTTTGCCAATTGAATGTCTGTGAATAGCTTGATACTATTGATTCCCCACCCCTTCTTCAGTGGGTTATTCTGAGCAGCAAAGACATTTCCCACATGAAATAGATTGAATTGAATTGAATTTATTGTCACGTGTGCCGAGGCACAGTGAAAAGCTTTGTTGTGTGCCACTGTCAGGATGTGCGCTCTGACCAAGTGGGAAGGAACAAACTGGCTCCTGTCTGTTCAATCTCCTTAGTTGATCACAATGTGCGTTTAAATCCTTTCCAGCGTCAAGTCATGAATTTTTCCAAATAAGAACGCAGGTAACTATTTTTGCTGTGAGCCAATCAGTAAGATTTCCTTCAGTCAAATAAGGAACAATTTATTACACACTAAACCCAAGAAAAATATGAAAAGCACCATTTCAAGCAAACAGCCTGCATGCAGAAACTCAGGGGAAGAAACACCAGGTTTTTGCAGCTTATCGTCATAAATTTATCCTTGAAGCCCTGGTACCTTTTTGGCGAACCTATGTATGTCTCATTTGAGGTCAATGCATTTTTCCTGAGGTTTGGTGATCAAAATTGTCCCAGATGATCTGACCACAGCACAGTAGCTCAGTAGTTAGCGCTGCTGCCTCACAGTATTGGTTTGATTCCATTCTCAGGCAACTATCTGTGTGGAGTTTGACATTCTCCCTGTGTCTGTGCAGGTTGCCTCTGGGTGCTTCAGTTTTCTGTGACAGTCTGTATATGAGCAGTTAGGTGAATTGCCCGCAGTGTCCAGGGATATGCAGGCAAGGTGGGTTAGCCATGGAAAATGCAGGGTTACAGGAATAGGTCGGGGTGTGGGTATGGGTGGGATGTTCTTCAGAGGGTTAGTGTGGACTCAATAGGTTGAATGACCTGCTTCCAAGCTGCAGGGATTCTCTGAAAAAGACTCTGTGCGACTGAAGCATAATTTCTTCAATTTTGACTATTAAGCTTCTTGAATTGAAATCCAGTCTTTCATTAGCCCTTTTGCTTTGATCAGGGCACTCTCTAGCACACGAGAGCTACTTATTTGCTCTCTTCATCTGGGATGCTGAGATGGTAATAAATATAAACTTGAATTCGCTCATGGATCTTGTTTTAATGATAAAACGAACCCATTTAGAATTAGGTCACAATCAATGCTGAAGCAATATACATTGGAAACTCTAGGCTGGGACATTTAAGAGTGTACTGAATAACGTTTCTTCACGTTGCAACAGTATGACCAGAATCATTAGATTAGATTACTTACAGTGTGGAAACAGGCCCTTCGGCCCAACAAGTCCACACCGCCCCGCTGAAGCTCAACCCACCCATACCCCTACATCTCCCTCTTACCTAACACTATGGGCAATTTAGCATGTCCAATTCACCTGACCCGCACATCTTTGGACTATGGGAGGAAACCGGAGCACCCGGAGGAAACCCATGCAGACACGGGGAGAATGTGCAAACTCCACACAGAGAGTCGCCTAAGGCAGGAATTGAACCCGGGTCTCTGGCGCTGTGAGGCAACAGTGCTAACCACTGTGCCACCGTGCCGCCCACAAATCATATCTTGAGCGGACAGAAATGTGAGATCCCTCTTTTGTGAGGCAACCACAGATCCTTGACCTTGGTACTACAATATTGAACAGAGCTTAAAAAAGCATTGAGAGGTTCTCTGGACTTTCTGGACTCTGCAATTTGAGTCGATTAGTGTGGTGTTGGGAAAGCACAGCAGGTCAGGCAGCATCTGAGGAGCAGGAGAATCGACATTTTGGGCGTAAGCCCTTCATATTTGGCCAGAGTTCTTTATTTAGTATTTGAAATATCTGAGTGTTTCACTTCCACACTTTGGAGGTATTGCAAATTGTCAAAGAATGCAGGCACAGAGCGCTCCTCTGGAGGTTGGGATGTGGTTCCTAGTAATAGGAAGTAAGTCTCCTCAATAACCATCTCTGAGGTCCCAGTCACAGCCTTGCATGCAAACCCAATTTGTACCTTCACCATTATTTCACCACGTTTAGAAAAATCCGTAACTCCTGAATAATTGCTCCACGGGTGATCATTCTAATCTTTAAAGCTACAATTATTTTGGAACTCTTTGTTCTCAGTAAGACACCTGGCTGACGAATGCCACAAAATGAATACCAGCTCTAGAGATATTAGCAGATTGCAAACTCTGAAATAGTTTACACTTAGACCACATATACATACATAAATATTTATATCTTCCCTGATGTGAATAATTCATTCATGCAGGAGTGATATGTTTGGTATTTCAGTGGAATAAATTGCATGTTTAGCATGCTGAAAACCTTATTAGCTGCAATAACATTGGCAGCAGTTTACAATGATAGAAACAAATACAGTCACAGGAGAGGCAATGTTAACAAATTAGCCATTTAACAAAAACTGGATGCTAATCATGGTTGGACATCAGAACATACTCTGGATTGAGAGACGGCTTCCCATTCCTCAGGAGGGCAATGGGAAGGAACTTCTGGGATTTTTGGATTTTTTTCACATGATAATTATATATTTCAGAGTTTTCCCACTATACCGATCGGTTGCACTAATCATATTTCAAGAGAAGGAGAATTGCTTACCAGATAGCTTTTGAGAAAGAAACACAAATAGAAATTGCTGGAAAAGCTCAGCAGATCTGGCAGAGTTCATGGAGAGAAATCAGAGTTAACATTTCACGTCCAGGAACCCTCTCTCAGAACTGATGGGGAACATTTTTTTTCTGCAGAAGGTAAGGTGGGGAGAGGGTTTAAGGAGTAAGCGATAGGTGGAGATCGAGCCCAAAGAGAGAGAAGAAGAGTTGGATAAAAAAGGACAACTTTTTCACCACTGCCATCAGTTCTGAGGAAGGGTCACTGGACCTGAAATGTTATGCTGCCAAATCTACTGAGCTTTTCCAGCAACTTCTGTTTTGTTACTGATTTCCAGCATCCGCAGTTCTTTTGGCTACTGGGAAAGTATTAGGTTTCATCTTTCAGCAAGAATTCCCATACTGACATTTTTTAAAGATCTCTTTGGTTCATCGGACATAGTTAAGGATTTCATTACTTTTCTTTATATATTGCAATGTTAGGCCATAGATATGAGAAAAGGTTACGATAGACTTTGAAGATGTAGACAGTACTTTGGCCACGATAGGTAATTGGACATTCATGGGAACAACTAGTTTTTGAAGTAAGTGAGAAAGAAGCACATTTATACAGCATCTTTCACAACCCTGGAACATCATTAAACACTTTACGATTAATAATGTAGTTTTGATGTGTAGGCATTGTTGTGATGTTCAGTCACAATGATAGTTAAATCATTTATTTGCTATAGTAATCAATAATTCTCTAAATGGAAAGAAACAGCTTGAGATTATAACATTAGACAGCTTCAATTTTGTGAGTTGTAAAAGAAGTCAGGTTGCAAGTCATTAAGTATTTTTGAGCTATACTTGAATCAGATTGACCCAATTAATTAAACTTCAGGTTCAAGTCCCATCAATGAAGAGTCACAAAGCACTCCCACATTGATTAGATCCCCTTTAATTTAAAATCTTAGTTTTGTTTTTAAAAATGCACTTTAATACAGTTGCTGAAGTTTATTCTGTATATATATATATGTCTCTTGACATCTATCTCTTACTGGCAATGAGCAAAACAGAGCTCTTTCCTAGTTCTGACAAACACAGTTACAGCCGGGCAGCTGGCCAACTGGTATGGTAGCTGCCAAACTCAGCTATAGTCTGACTTCACCCTTAGCTCAGTGTGGCTGATATTGCAGCATTTCAGAACTAACTGCAGTGTTTGGAGCTTCCATAAGAACACTAGGGACTTGTGGTGTATAGATCAAAATGTGACTTGATAGGATAACTTCACTTTTAAAACTGCCAATGTTCAAGTTATTGCAAAGATCCTGTCAATTCATCTGCAAACATCTCAAACCCCACCATTATTACAAGATGTACAAACTCATTACTGATGTGAGAGTCCATTACGGTAATGATAATGGTATTTTCCTTTTTTAAATTGCTGAATGATCATTTAGTGATTGCTGATAGATTTTGCAAATGCTGTTAATTTCACTGGGAGGAGCCGAATGTGCTGGAGTAAACAGAAGTACAGAGACAAACATGCATTTGGCTCTTCAGTCAACCGAAGAGCCAATGCATGTTTTAACGTAGATTTTAACAAGGTATCAAAAGCTTTCCTTCTGTTAGTTCAGAAATGAAATGGAATGAATGAATGAATGAATATAAACTGGCTCAAAGGACATTTCAGAGACCAAGGCTGAAATAACTCCACAAAGGCCAATATACCTGAAGAAGGGCTGATGCCCGAAACGTCGATTCTCCTGTTCCTTGGATGCTGCCTGGCCTGCTGCACTTTTCCAGCAACACATTTTCAGCACTGATCTCCAGCATCTGCAGTCCTCACTTTCTCCTCCAATATCCCATCAGCAAGTCACCCTTTATTTACAGATGCATCAAACGTGACACTGACCCAGCTAGTTCAGAACCACTGATACTCCTGTTTACATCTGTCAGTCAGAGCTCCCTGACTGAACCAGATTAACAGCCCCAGCCAGGGCACTCACATATTCTATGAGGTGCACCTGGCCGATTTCATTTTTCTCAAATTCAATTTCCCTCATACTCTAATTTTCAATTGGTCCCAATGAGGCAGCTTTGAAAGATAATTTTAATGTGTTCATTTAAACAAGATCAGACCCCTCTTATGTTAAGCTGACAAGGGAACATTTTCTTTACATTAGACTAGCTAACAAAGACTGTACAGAGGTGCTATCTGGATTATTAGAACCATCCTACTGTCATGCTGTGTTTCTTGAAGATTCTTCTCCGATCTTTGCATCTCACTTGTTATCCTTGTAACAAGGACAAGTGCCCCATCTGGTTCAGATGGAGTCCAATGTCTCAGTAGAGCTCCTAACGCCCCTTTCCCCACCACACTTTTAGCCATGTGTCAATGCTCTTGACCTGTCTGCCCCTATACCAATTTGCATTGGCCCAGGTCCATCCAGAGACTAAGCAGAAAATCCCAAGTAACTGCAGATGCTGGAAGCCAAAACCAAACACAAACATTGTTGGAAAAATTCAGCATCAGTGGAGAGAAAGCAGCGAGAAGGTCCAGTGATCTTTCTTCAGAACTAATTGTTGCTGGGAAAAGGTTGGTATCTGTGCTGAAGAATGAATGAGGGAAGGAGGAATAAATGATGGGTGGAGGTGAAGCCCCAGAGAGAGAGACAACAAAAGCTGGACAGACAAAGAAATGGGTGAAGGTCAGCCAGGGTAAATCAAGAGACCCAGAGGTCATTCCCCTCAAGATTCGCTTTGTTTCTAATACACAGCCTAACTCCTTATTCCTTAAGCAGGATCTTCTCCCTCTTCTTACTGGATTTATGTGTTTTCTTTTCACAATTAGATTTGCTCCCTCCTTTGTCACAACTACGATATGTTAGAATTAGAATTTGCTTCATTGTCACATGTACTCAAATGAGTCCAGTGAAAAATTTGCAAGTTGTCACTACACAACTTAGGTATAAGGTACCTAGGTACAGATTCTTTGGTACAAGTTCTTAAGGAGAAAGAAATTTGAAAAAGAAAGAAATAAAAAGTCAGCATTACAGGTTGCAGGAATGAATTAGAAATAAAGAAATAAACCAGTCCTTCCAAACCAGTCCTCACTGCACTTAGCCTCCCATCAGTACCAGGCCTTAACTCCATACTGCACCATGCTTTACCTTGAGGCTCTCAAGGCTGGAAGTCCATGCTGAAGCCACACCAGGCCAAAAGGCTGCTATGGAACACTGAAAGACCACCAGTGAAGCCAAGAAACTGACACGAGCCACTGGGAAACCACCATGCCAGGCCAGGAGACAGCCATGCTTGGTCAAGAGGTTATGGCAATCAGAACCACACACGTCATTTCAGTGTGGTCTACTCAAGAGTTAATACAACTTAACATAACTTCTCAGTAAGCTTCACACAGTCAGGAAGGAAAGCCCACATCCAAAGTGAGACACAGCATGAGTGAATACAGTACAACCTCATTTATCCAAACATCAATTATCCGAATTTCGGATTATCCAAACAAGATCTCAAGGTCCCATTAAACTGGCATTCGGCAACTCAGCATTCAATTATCAGTTAAACGGCTTTGTGGAGTGCATTGCCAAACCAAGAAATGTTTGATAACCGGCTCTCAAATTACCTCTTGTTTACGATAGATTAGTTATCGGTTAAACAGCGTATTGGCATGCATTGTGGGATAACTGAGAAATGTTCGGATAATCGGCACTCAAAAATTACCACTTGTTTATGATTAGATTGATTTTCTGAAACAATCAATTATCCGAACAAAATACTCCCCACCCATCTCAATTACATAATTGAGGTTCCGCTGTATAGATTACAGGGAAGCTGGGCGCAATGTATGAATAGAGTCATAGAGTCATAGAGGTGTACAGCATGGAAATAGACCCTTCGGTCCAACCCGTCCATGCCGACCAGATATCTCAATCTTTCTTTTCTTTCCCCATTTTGTAAGTTTAGAATTTTGTAGTCTGGTTAAAAGGTAACAAGGTATCTGACACAGCTGACTGATGGGCAGTTATCAGTCAATCACCTGAAGCCTGAGTAGGGCCTCAATAGGTGTGAATGACTATTGAAGCTTGACAGTTATAGCCAGCACAACTCAGCTCAGCTCTGTTTAAGAGAAGCTCATGATCAAGAAGCTGTGCACGGTGAGGAAAGAGCGATCTCCTGGTGGCACGTGCCTCAGTAGTTAGCACTGCTGCCTCATAGCGCCAGGGACCAGGGTTCAACTCCTGCCTCAGGCAACTATCTGTGTGGAGTTTGCACATTCTCTGCGTGGGTTTCCTCCGGGTGCTCCGATTTCTTCCCACGTTCTAAAAGATGTGCAGGTCAAGTGAATTGGCTGTGCTAAATTGCCCATAGTGTTAGGTGCATTAGTCAGAAGGAAATACAGGGAAGTGAGTCTGGGTGGGTTACTCCTCGGAGGTTGGTGTGGATTTGTTGGACCGAAGAGCCTGTTTCCACACTGTAGGGAATCTAATCTCACCTTGCGAAAAACAAAACCTGAGTCTGGGGAATATAGTTGAGAGAATTTAGAGGAAATTTGGAAATTTGGTGCAGAGGAAATAAAAAGGTGTTTTTTGCCTCATATTTTCTAAGTTTTGTTTAAACAGAAAAAATTGAAGCCCAAGATCAGGAACCCAGCACAAAATGGTGACATCACAGGTAAAGTGTAATTTCATTGGCTGGTAACTGTCAAATCAGTAGCTGTCTTTTTGGGTTACTTTCAGATTGAAGGAATATTTACTGGCTACAAACTAGAAGACCACGATGAAAATTCAAATTAAGAACTAGGTAATTAAAATAAAGAGGCAGGGCCAGGTGATGTGCTGTACCCAGATGATCTGGGAGCCGGTGGACCCCATTGGTGATACATTGTGTGTTTGTGGTTATAGCAAGCATTGGTTGCTTGAAGAATTCTGGCTCAGAGTTAATAAACTGGAGTCTGAGCTTCAAATATAGAGGCACATCGGGGTGGAGTTCCCTCAACACTATGCTTCAGGAGGCAGTCACACCCCTTAGATTAATGACCTTGTGTTCAGTCAGGGGCAGGAGACTGTGACTATAAGCGAGGCAGGTAGAGGGATCCAGGAGATTGTGCTGAAGGAGCCTCAGCCCTTGAGCTTGTCTTTTGTGCTTCTTACTCCCTATGTGGATGAGAGTGGGGGCTGGAGGGAGGATGAGCAAACTGACCAGAGCACTGTGGTACAGGGAGCTTTCATGAGAGGGGAGAAAAAAGATGTAGTTATAATCAGGGATTATATAGTCAGGGGAATGGAGAGTGTTTTCTATGTCCAGGATAGAGTGTCCTGAAATCTGTGTTGTCTGCCTGGTGCAGGATCTCTCAACTAGGCTGCCGAGAAAGTTGGGATGGGAAAGGAAAGATCCAGTAGTCATGGTCCATGTAGGCATCAATGATGTAGGAAGAAAGAGGAAAGAGATTCTACTGAGGAAATATGAGCAGCTAGGGACTAAATTAAAAAGCAGACCCAAATAGGTGGTAATCTTTGGATTACTCCCTGAGCTATAAGCATGTTGTCACAGGGTCAACAAGATTAAAGAAATAAACACATGGCTCAAAGATTGGTGTGGGAGAAGTTGATTCAAATTTGTGGGACATCAGCACCAGTCCTGGGGGAGGGAGCTGTTCTGATGGTACAGGCTCCACCGTAATCATGCTGAGACCAGTGTCCTGGCAAATTACATAACTAGGGCTTTAAACTAAACAATGGGGGAATGGGTTCAGTTGCATGAAAAATTATGAAAAGAAGTTGAAGAGGGGGAGGGTTCCGCCAAGGTTATTAAAGTTTCTAAAACAAGTAATCTGCCAAAGAGTGTGGGCAGCATGGTGGCACTGTGGTTAGCACTGCTGCCTCGCAGCGCCAGAGACCCGAGTTCAATTCCCGCCTCAGGCGACTGACTGTGTGGAGTTTGCACGTTCTCCCCGTGTCTGCGTGGGTTTCCTCCGGGTGCTCCGGTTTCCTCCCACAGTCCAAAGATGAGCAGGCCAGGTGAATTGGCCATGCTAAATTGCCCGTAGTGTTAGGCAAGGGGTAAATGTAGGGGTATGGGTGGGTTGCGCTTCGGCGGGTCGGTGTGGACTTGTTGGGTCGAAGGGCCTGTTTCCACACTGTAAGTAATCTAATCTAAAAAAAATCTAAATCTAAAATCTAATCTGAAAAGGTCAGGAATCTAACAACTGGCACAGCAGATAAAAGGACAACTATGAGAAGAGGGGTGCAGTCAATGTAGGACTGAAGGTGTTGTACTTAAATGCAAGCAGTGTACAAAACAATGTAAATGAGCCTGTAAGGCTGATTGAGATTGACGGGTACCACATTATGCGTATTACAGAACTGTGACTGCAAGGGGATCGAGGCTAGGAATTAAATGTCAAAGGATACTCGTCCTGTGGAAAAGACAAGCAGAGGGGACAAGGTTACCTTATTAGTTAGAAATGAAATTAAATTGATGGCAAGAAATGATGTAGAGTTGGAAGGCATCAAATCTGTGTGGGTAGAGTTGAGGAACTGAAAAGGAAAAAAGACCCTAATTGGAGTTGTTTACTAGCCTCCTAGCAGTAGTCAGGACGTGGAGAAGAAAATAATTTGGGAGATAGAAAGGCGCACTATTACAATCATGGGATACTTCAATATGCGGGTGGACTGGGAAAATCAGGTCAGTAATGGACCCCAAGAATGGGGATTTGTGGAATGTCTACATGATTTTCATTGGAGCAGCTTGTGATAGGGAATAGGCAATTGCAGACTTGATAGTGTGGAATGAAATATACTTGATTTGGGAGCTTAAGATGAAGGAACCTTTGGGGGCAGTCACCATAATATGACAGAATTCAGCATACAGTTCAAGAGGGAGAAGCTGGAATTAGACATAAAGGTATTACAACTGGGTAAAGGTAATTACAAAGATGTGAGGGGGAAACTGGCCAGACTGATTGGAAAGGGAGAGGGTGAAGCAGCAATGGCAGGAGTTTCTGGAAGTAATTCAGGAGACACAGCAGAGATTCATTCTAAGGAAGAAGAAACATACTAAGGGGAGGACAAGGCAACCATAGCTGACAAAGGAAGTCAGGGACAGCATACAGGCAAAAGGTAAAACATGCAATTTGGTGAAGATTAGTGAGAAACAAAAGGATTGGAAGTCTTTGAAAATCAGCAGAGGTTAGCTTTAGAAGAAATATTGGGGGGAGGGGGGTAAGAGAAAATATGGAGTAAAATAGCTAGTAACGTAAAAGAAGATTCCAAGAGTTTTATTTTTAGATATCTAAAAGATAAGAGAAGCAAGATTGGGCCTTGAACCACTGGAAAATAAAGCTGGAAAAATAGTAATGGGAACAAAGAGATGGCAGACGAACCAAAGAGATACTTTGCCTCAGTTTTCACAGTGGGAGACACCAGCAGCCTATCAGGGGTAGAGGTGAGTGTAATGGCCATCATGAAGAAGAAGGTGCTGGGGAAACCGAAAGAAGAACTGAAGAACCAGATGGACTGTCCCCCAGAGTTCTGAAGGAAATAGCTGAAGAGGTTGTGGAGACATTGATGATGATCTTTCAAGAATTACTGGAGTCTTGGAGGGTCCAATTGAATGGAAACTAACTAACGTGACATTGCTATTTGAGAAAGAAAAGAGGCAGAAAACAAGGAATGATAGGTGGGTTAGCCTGACCTCAGTTGTTGGTAAGGTTTTAGAGTTCATCATTAAGGATGAGATTGTAGAGCACTTGGAAATGCATGGTAGAATAGGGTCAAGTCAGCATGGCTTAGTAAGGGGAGGTCATGCCTGACATCTATTAGAATTCTTTGAGGAGATAATGAGCAAGTTAGAGAAAGGAGAGCCAGTGCATGTGATCTATTTGGATTTCCAGAAGGCCTTTGACAAAGTGCCATACAGGCTTGTAAGAACACAAGGTGTTGAGGACAAGGTAACAGCATGGATAGAGGATTGGGTGATTGGCAAAAGATAGAGAGGTAAAGGGGTCTTTTTTAAGAAGACAGCAAGTGACCAGTGGAATACCATAAGCATCTGTGTTGGGACCAATACTATTAACATTATACATTAATGATCTGGACAAAGGAATTGGGGCATTGTTGCTACATCTGTAGATGACACAAAGATAGGTGGAGGGATAGGTAATGTTCCGGAAGTGGGGAAACTGCAGAAACACTTGGACAGGCAAAGAGAGTAGATGAAGTAGTGGCAGATGGAATTCAATGTCAGTAAGTGTGAGCTTATGCAATTTTGTTGGAAAGATAGATGCGCAATCTATTTTCTAAATGTTGAAAGACTTCTGAAGCACAAAGGACATACGAATCCTAATTCAGGATTCTCTTCAGGTCAAAATGTAGGTTCAGTTGGCAGGTAGGAAGATTAATGCAATGTTAGCATTCATTTCAAGAGAACTAGAGTACAAAATAAGATTTGTACTTCTGAGACTGTATAAGGCTCTGATCAGACTGCAATTGGAATATTGTGAACAGTCTTCAGCCCCGTTTCTAAAGAAGGATGTGCAGTCTTGAGGGGTTTACAAGATTAATCCTGGGGACAAAGAGCTAGTCATATGAGGAGTGTTTGAGGACTCTGGGTCTGTACGCTGGACTTTAGATTTAAGAAAGATGGGATGGTGGGGGGAATGTCGTTGAAACTGACTAAATATTGAGAGGCCTGAATAGAGTGGACATGGAGAAGATGTTTCCACCAATAGGAAAGACTAGGATCTTAGGGCACAGCTTCAGAGTGAAGGAACGACCTTGTAGGACTGAGATGAGGGGAGATTTCTTCAGCCAGAGGGTGGTGAATCTGTTGAACTCATTGCTGCAGACGGCTGTGGAGACCAAGTCATTGAGTGTCTTTAAGAAAGAGATAGATAGGTTCTTGATTTGTAAGGGGATCAAAGGTTAGGGGGAGAAGGCAGGAGAATGAGGTTGACAAACATATCAGCCATGATTGAATGGTGGAGCAGACTCAATGGGCGGAATGGCCTAATTCTGCTCCTATATCTTATGTTCTCCACTTTTCATTCCTGCTCCTTTTAGAAATAAACCCTAGAATTCGGTTTGCTCATTTTTGCAATTCCTTTTTAATCGGCTTTGCTACTTTCGGTGATTTGTGTATCTCTATTCCCCAATCTTTGTTCCTCTATCCCAGTTAGATTCTTATTTTCCAAGTAATATATGACTGCCTGAGTTTTCTTACCAAAGTGAAATGTCTCATTAATCTATGTTGAAAATAATTTGCTAATTATGCACCATTTATCAATTTCATGCTACTTTATTGATAAGAATGAGGAGCAGAAGTAGGCCATCTGGCCCTTGGAACCTGCTCCACTATTCAATTAGATTAGATTACTTACAGTGTTGAAACAGGCCCTTTGGCCCAACAAGTCCACACCGCCCCACCGAAGCGCAACCCACCCATACCCCTACATTTACCCTTTACCCAATTTAGCATGACCAATTCACCTGACCTGCACATCTTTGGACTGTGGGAGGAAACCGGAGCACCCAGAGGAAACCCACGCAGACACAGGGAGAATGTGCAAACTCCACACAGTCAGTCGCCTGAGGCGGGAATTGAACTCGGGTCTCTGGCGCTGTGAGGCAGCAATGCTAACCACTGTGCCACCGTGCCGCCCACTAAGCAGCCATCTAGCTATCTGCTACCTCTCATTCATTAAGATCATGGCTGATCCTTTTATGTCCTCAGTTCTACTTACCCCATCCTCTCACCATAACCCTGTATTCCTTTACTGTTCAAAAAATTATCTATTTTACCTGCAAAAGCACTTACTGAGGAAGCCTCAACTACTTCACTGGGCAGGGAGTTCCATAGATTCACAACCCTCTGGGTGAAGAGGTGCCTTCTCAATTCAGACCTAAATCCACTGCCCCTAATTTTGAGGCAATGCCCTCTCATCATAATTTCACCTGCCAGTGCAAACATCTTCTCGGCTTCTATCTTATCTATTGCATTCATAATTTTATGTTTCTATAAGATCCCACCTCAATCTTCCAAATTCCAATTAATATAATCCCAGTCTACTCAGTCTCTCCTCAAAAGCCAACCCCCTCAACTCCAGAATCAACCTAGTGAACCTCCTCTGCACCCCCTCCAGTGCCAGTCCATCCTTTCTCAAGAAAGGAGACCAAAACTGCACACTGTACTCCAGGTGTGGCCTCACCAGCACTTTGTACAGCTGTAATATAACCTCCCTGCTTTTAAATTCAATCCTGTTAGCAATGAAGGACAAAATTCTATTTGCCTTCTTAATGACCTGTTGCATATTCAGACCAACCTTCTGTGACTCATGCGCAAGGACACCCAGGTCCCTTCCCAAGTTCAAGTGATCTGCAAGTTTCAAAATTACATGCTTGAATCTGAATTTTAAATTACTGGGATAAATTGTGAACAACTGATAATGATAATCTTTGTAGGGTCCATTTCCTACCTTTGACAATTTTTGAAACAGTTTTGCTTTATCCCTACTGGCTACTTGCCATCATGCAGCCATCCAGCTATCTGCTACCTCTCTATTAACACCCAATGTTCAGACAATACCCTCTAACTCCTTCTTAACTCCCAGTGCTCAGACCTACCCAATAGCCTATAATGTGGTAAGTTACCAAAGGCCTTTTGGAAATCTTGATATATTAATTACTTTGTATGACCTTAACTTACCATCTCTGTTATCTCCTTTTTTCCTTTTGAAATCCATATTAAATTTTTTTTGTTTAGATTTCAGCTATCTCTTTGTATTTTATCCTTTGGTAGGATCCCATTGTTTTTCTGAGCAGCTGTTATTCAGCTTGTTGGTCTAAGATACCCTTGTCAGCTGTCGTTCTGCTGACTATCAGGATATGTATGAAACATTGTGCTGAGAGTGATCAAAATCAGCACACAGATCATAAACTTGGATTGAAACCTGATTTGTGGGGCTTTGTGCTACAAAGACTGGCACTTATAACTACAGAACATCAGATATAAATAATAACAGGTCGACATTTGCATTCCCTACTTCCAACCTAAGCTGTGTAAGGGAAGATTATTAGATTTAAAAAGAGAGCTTTTAAAATGACCTTTGTTTTGGAAATGATGTAATGATAGGACTAACATAATAGTTGATGGATATATTTGAATAATGCCATGTTCATATTTCACTATTATACATGAACATCTGTAAACATTCTGTCATTAATCATCTCTGTACAGTATGCTTGAGGGGATGTGAAAAATGACTTTGTCACCCCCCCTCATCCATTATCCACAGGAACCAGTGGAGTGTGAAGTTATTCTAACTGAAGACAAGAGAGAATGTGCAACAGAAAAGCTGCCTGATTAAATTTTTGAGCTGATTTCCAGGAAAAACTAGTTAGTATTTAAAAAGTGTTGAGATATTCACCACCTCAACAGTAGACATGCCCTGCTTTTATTTGTAGGCCTTCTGTTCTGCATCTGCGCCGACCTTGTTCTCTATTGCCGTCTGACCCTGGTGAAAGTGAGGTGAGCATTCAAGGTGTGCTTGGTCTTAGTTGTGCTACTTGTTAAGCTTGTGAAGCAGAAGCCAAGCAATTTTCCAGGCTCAAACCTAACCAATCTAGTTTCTGTGTGTCCCTTTGTAACCAATCAGTGAATGTTACACACAGTTCCACTTTTGCACTTTGAGTTGCAAAGCAAACTGCACTAGGTAATTCTCAGCAACATCACAGGGTCCAAACTTCGGTTTTTCCATCGGCCATATGAATTGCTAGTTCAGCCCTTTCCTGACCCAAGTATAAACCCAACTAAGGAATCACTTTTTCAGGGGTCTTTATTATTTCCTGTACGGTGTAGGTTCACAGTGAAATGATGGAGTTAGGGGGTTACAGGCACACACATAGGCTGGTTAGAAGGCTATTAATTTGTGTAAACACTCATGTACACAGAAGCTAAATCAAGGATAGATTGTTATTAAAATGTCTTAAAGCTTTCAATCATTTTCCTGAATAGCTGTGTCAATTGACCACATGCAATGCTCCAGCTATTTTGCTGTGGGATCTTGGAACTCAATGAAACATTCCTAATGGCCTTAGCTACCCAAACTGGACCTTACAACTTACACAATGAAAGTGGCCAAAACAGAGCGTTTCATTTCAATTTCAAAGCATAGTGTCTGGCGATCAGTGAGGTGGATTAAATGGTGAGATCGTTTTTAATATTCAACAGGACAGCCATTTCTTTTGAAGTAAAAAATATCTGGGCATTTAAAGGTCAGTCCACAATGATAGGCGAGTTTCCCAGTTAATCGCTTCCGTATTTCTCAAGCGTTACAGTACTTTCTCAATTGGGAAATGTACTGTAATCCACCGCAACACTTAAAAAAGGGCTAACCAATGAACGGATTGAATTATCTTTCCAGAACAGAGCCCTATCTTTAATTGTTGCATTTAATACACATCTACATGAAAATGCAGCAGTTTTGAGTGATATTTCAAGCTGTCATAACATTTTACCCTTACCTTCCAGAAGATTTCCAATTCCTCAGCATCTCCATCTCCAAGGAAATACTGTTCCAGAACCTGCACCACCACACAAAAAATTTAGAGAAAAGAAATCCAGTTTTCCTGATCAAGTTTGCACTCTTTCCCTGAGAAGTCTGAAACATAAATTCCCAGAATATACATCAGAGTAGGTTAGGGTTAGCTGCTGCTCACTGATTACTTGCCCTGGCCATCAGCCACAACTGTGTCTTCTGCACAATGCCCTTGCATATGTCCATAGTCTCCATTGTCCCTTGATCTATTCACCTTGCCTTGGGAAACCACCAGCCACGCTAATATATCATGGAGCAAATCTCTCTCATCCTGCAGGTCTTCACTTGCTGTTCTAGGGCACCTGCAACTTTTTATCCTTTTGTCAGGTCATTATGCACGCGTAAACCCACAGGAATCTGGTGCATCAGCACAGGGTGCGCCTTCTGCCTCTTAGCTTGTTTTATGAGTGCTCATGTACTTTGCACTGACTTGGAGGCTACAAGCCTCAGTGTGGCTCCTTTTGCTTTTAATGCACCGGGTCTTTGGTGCTCTGTTACAGCTCTATGTAGCCTATATTGCTTTTTATCACTGTGTGGGAGGCAGGCAGCTTGTTATGGTGGGGAGCGCTTGTGGCAGTAGTTGGGGCTCCTGTCCCTCCAATCTCACCATTCCTGACAAAAGGTGCATGGGTAGATAATTAATCAGGCACAGAGTGGGTGAAAAGTCACTCTGATATGACGAACGGGTGCAATGAACCTCACTCGATAGAGCATGTTAATCTCAGTTCGGAACGTTCCACTCCATATTCTGAATAACTATATTCTGCGCTTTGTTCCTGTAGACAGGAAATGGAAGCAGAGTGAAAATCTATCCCTTGATGCCTATTACAAAGGGAAGACACCCTTTCCTTGCTTGCACTGACACCAAATACAAAGAACATTACAGCACAGGAACAGGCCCTTCGGCCCTCCAAGCCTGCGCTGATCCAGATCCTCTATCGAAACCTGTCGCTTATTTTCTAAGGATCTGGATCTCTCTGCTCCCGCCCCTTCTTGTATCTGTCTGGATACATCTTAAATGACGCTATTGCACCTGTCTCTACCACTTCTGCTGGCAAAGCATTCCAGGCACCCACCACCTTCTGCCCAAAGAACTGTCCGCTCATATCTTCCTTAAACGTCACTGAGTCCCCCATTCTGGGAAAAAGCTTCTTGATATCCACCCTGTCTATGCCTCTCATAATTTTGTAGATCATAATCAGGTCACCCCCTCAATCTCCATCTTTCTAATGAAAATAATCCTAATCTACTCAACCTCTCTTCATAAATAGTGCCTTTCATTCCAGACAACTTCCTGGTGAACCTCCTCTACACCCTCTCCAAAGCATCCACATCCTTTTGGTAACATGGCGACCAGAACTGTATGCAATATTCCAAATATGGCCAAACCAAATTCCTATGCAACTGTAACATGACCTGCCAACACTTGTACTCAATACCCCGTCCAATGAAGGAAAGCATGCTGAATGCTTTCTTGACCACTCTTTTTCGACCTGCATTGCCACGTTCAGGGTGCAATGGACCTGAACACCCAGATCTCTCTGTACATCAATTTTCCCCAGGCTTTTCCATTTACTGTATAGTTCACTCTTGAATTGGATCTTCCAAAATGCATCACCTCACATTTGCCCAGATTGAACTCCAATTGCCATTTCTCTCCCAACTCTCCAATCTATCTATATTCTGCTGCGTTCTCTGACAGTCCCCTTCCCTATCTGCTACTCCACCAATCTTGCTAATCCGACCACCTATACCTTCCTCCAGATCACTTATGTATACCACAAACAACAGTGATCCCAGCACTGTGAAACACCACTGATCAGAATTCTCCATTTTGAAAAACTCTCTTGCACTATTACTTTCTGTTTCCTGCTGCCCAGCCAGTTCTCTATCCATCTAGCTAGTACACCCTAGACACCATGTGATTTCACTTTCTCCATCAGCCTACCATGGGGAACCTTATCAAATACTTTACTGAAGTCCATGTATATGGCATCTACAGCCTGCCCTTCATCAGTAAACTTTGTCACTTCCTCAAAGAATTGTATAAAGTTGGTAAGACATTAATTTCCCTGCACAAAACTATGCTGCCTATCACTGATAAGCTCATTTTCTTCCAAATGGGAGTAGATCCTATTCCTCAGTATCTTATCCAGCAGCTCCCTATCACTGATGTCAAGCTCATTGGTCTATAATTACCTGCATTATCCCTGCTATCCTTCTTAAACAAGGCGACAACATTAGCAATTCTCCAGTCCTCTGGGACCTCACACATGTTCAAGGATTCTGCAAAGATTCTGTTAAGGCTCAGTTATTTCCTCTCTCAGTTCCCTCAGAAATCTGGAGCAGATGTCATCTGGACCTGGGGACTTATCCACCTTAATGCCTTTTAGAATATCCAATATTTCCTCCCTTCTTATGCCGACTTCACCTAGAGTAATCAAATTTGTATCCCTAACCTCAACATCCATCATGTCCCTCTCCTCGGTGAATAATGATGCAAAGTATTCATTAAGAATCTCACCCATTTTCTCTGACTCCACTTTCCTCCTTTGTCTTTGAGTGGGCCAACTCTTTCTCAGTTATCCCCTTGCTCCTTATATACAAATAAAAGGCTTTGGGATTTTCCTTAATCCTGTTTGCTAAAAATACTTCATGACCCATAGGCACCAACGACATAGGTAGGGAGAGAGATAAGGATTTAAGGCAGAAATTCAGGGAGCTTAGAGCTAGGATGAACAGAGTTGTTGTCTCTGGTTTGTTGCCCGTGCCACGTGCTAGCGAGGCGAGGAATAGGGAGAGAGAGGAGTTGAACACATGGCTACAGGGATGGTGCAGGAGGGACGGTTTTGGATTCTTGGATAACTGGGGCTCTTTCTGGGGTAGGTAGGACCTCTACAAGCAGGATGGTCTTCATGTGAACCAGAGGGGTACCAATATCCTGAGGTGGGAAATTCGCTAAGGCTATTGGTGTGGGTTTAAACTAATCCAGCAGGGGGATAGGAACCAAAATTGTAGTTCGAGTATAAAAAAGATTGAGAGTAGGGAGGTCCGAAATCAAGTTTCAGGGACGCAAGATGGCACCGGCAAGCAAGAAGTTGGTTTGAAGTGTGTCTACTTCAACGCCAGGAGCATCCGGAATAAGGTGAGTGAACTTGCAGTATGGATTGGCACCAGGGACTTCGATGTTGTGGCCATTTTGGAGACATGGATAGAGCAGGGACAGGAATGGTTGATGCAGGTTCCAGGATTTAGATGTTTCAGTAAGAACAGAAAAGATGATAAAAGAGGGGGAGGTGTGGCGTTGTTGGTCAAGGACAGTATTACAGTTGCAGAAAGGATGTTTGGAGATTCATCATATGAGGTAGTTTGGGCTGAGGTTAGAAACAGGAAAGGAAAGGTCACCCTGTTGGGAGTTTTCTGTAGGCCTCCAAATAGTTCCAGAGATGTAGAGGAAAGGATAGCAAAAATGATTCTCGATAAGAGTGAGAGAGACAGGGTAGTTGTCATGGGGGACTTCGACTTTCCAAATATTGACTGGGAACACTATAGTATGAGTACTATAGATGGGTCAGTTTTTGTCCAGTGTGTGCAGGAGTGCTTCCTGACACAGTATGTAGACAGGCCAACAAGGGACGAAGCCACATTAGATTTGATACTGGGTAATGAGCCCGGCCAGGTGTTAGACTTGGAAGTAGGTGAGCACTTTGGTGATAACGATCACAATTCTGTTATGTTTACTTTAGTGATAGAAAGGGATAGGTGTATACCACTGGGCAAGATTTACAGCTGGGGGAAAGGCAATTACGATGTGATTAGGCAAGATTTAGGAAGCATAGGATGGGAAAGGGAACTGCAGGGGATGGGCACATTAGAAATGTGGAGCTTATTCAAGGAAAAGCTCCTGAGTGTCCTAGATAAGTATGTACCTGTCAGGCAGGGAGGAAGCTGTAGAGCACGGGAGCCATGGTTTACGAAGGAAGTGGAATCTCTGGTCAAGAGGAAGAAGGCTTATGTTAGGATGAGATGTGAAGGCTCAGTTAGGGCGCTTGAGGGTTACAAGGTAGTCAGGAAAGACCTAAAGAAAGAGCTCAGAAGAGCCAGGAGGAGACATGAGAAGTTGTTGGCGGATAGGATCAGGATAGATCCTAAGGCTTTCTATAGGTATTTAAGGAATAAAAGAATGACGAGAGTAAGTTTAGGGCCAATCAAGGATAATAGTGGGAAGTTGTTTGTGGAGTCAGAGGAGATAGGGGAAGTACTAAGTGAATATTTTTCGACAGTATTCACTCTAGAAAACGACAATGTTGTCGAGGAGAATACTGAGATACAGGCTCCTGGACGAGGTGGGATTGAGGTTCACAAGGAAGAGGTATTAGAAATCCTGCAAGAGTGTGAAAATAGATAAGTCCCCTGGGCATGATGGGATTTATCCTAGGATCCTCTGGGAAGCCAGGGAGGAGATTGCTGAGCCTTTGGCATTGATCTTTAAATCGTCATTGTCTACAGGAATAATGCCAGAAGACTGGAGGATAGCAAATGTGGTTCCCCTGTTCAAGAAGGGGAGTAGAGACACCCAGGTAATTATAGACCAGTGAGCCTTACTTCAGTTGTTGGTAAAGCATCGGAAAAAGTTATAAGAGATAGGACTTATAATCATCTATAAAAGAATAATTTGATTAGGGATAGTCAGCATGGTTTTGTGAAGGGTAGGTTGTGCCTCACAACCCTTATTGAGTTCCTTGAGAAGGTGACCAAACAGGTAGATGAGAGTAAACCGGTTGATGTGGTGTTTATGGATTTCAGCAAGGCATTCGATAAGGTTCCCCACAGTAGGCTATTGTACAAAATGCGAAGGAATAGGATTGTGGGAAATGTAGCCGTTTGGATCAGTAATTGGCTTGCTGAAAGAAGACAGAGGGTGGTTGTTGATGGGAAATGTTTATCCTGGAGTCTAGTTACCAGTGGTGTATCGCAAGGGTCGTTGTTGGGTCCACTGCTGTTCATCATTTTTATAAATGACCTGGATAAGGGTGTAGAAGGGTGTTAGTAAATTTGCAGATGACACTAAGGTCGGTGGAGTTGTGGATAGTGACGAAGGGTGTTGTAGGTTACAGAGAGACATAGATAAGCTGCAGAGCTGGGCTGAGAGGTGGCAAATGGAGTTTAATGCGGACAAGTGTGAGGTGATTCACATTGGTCAGAGTAACCGGAATGCAAAGTACTGGGCTAATGGGAAGATTCTTGGTAGTGTAGATGAGTAGACAGATCTCGGTGTCCATGTACACAGATCCTTGAAAGTTGCCACCCAGGTTGACAGGGTTGTTAAGAAGGCATACAGTGTTTTAGCTCTTACTAATAGAGGGATTGAGTTCTGGAACCATGAAGTTATGCTACAGCTGTACAAAACTCTGGTGCGGCCGCATTTGGAGTATTGTGTACAGTTCTGGTCACCATATTATAAGAAGGATGTGGAAGCTTTGGAAAGGGTGCAGAGGAGATTTACTAGGCTGTTGCCTGGTATGGAGGGAAGGTCTTACAAGGAAAGGCTGAGGGATTTGAAGCTGTTTTAATTAGAGAGGAGAAGGTTGAGAGGTGACTTAATAGAGACATATAAGATAATCAGAGAGTTAGATAGGGTGGACAGGGAGAGCTTTTTTCCAAGTATGGTGACGGCGAGCACGAGGGGGCATAGCTTTAAATTGAGGGGGTGATAGTTATAAGACAGATGTCAGAGGCAGTTTCTTTAGATTGGTCCTTCATTTCTGATATTTTTCCAAAGCTTTATCTGTTTTCAGTCACCTAAACCTTATGTATTCTTTCTTTTTTCCTCTTAGCTAGTCTCACAATTTCACCCAACATCTATGATTTCCTAATCTTGCCAATTTTATCTCTCATTTACACAGGGACATGTCTGTCCTGCACTCTAATCAACCACTCTTTAAAAGCCTCCCGCATATCAAATTTGGATTAACCTTCAAACAGCTGCTCCTAATCCACATTCCTCAGCTCCTGTTGAATTTTACTATAGTTGGCCTGCCCCCAGTTTAGCACTCTTCTTTTTGGATCACTCTCGCCTTTGTCCATGAATATTCTAAAACTTACGGAATTGTGATCACTATTCCCAAAGTAATCCCCTACTGAAACTTCAACCACTTGGCCAGGCTCATTCCCCAACACCAGTCACAAGCTTGTGATTTCAAGTAAACCTGTTGGGCTATTCCCTGGTGCCATGTGAAGTCTGACGTTGTCCACCCCAGTCTAACACCAGCACCTCCACATCATGACCAATTGCAATGGCATTGGGAGAAAGTACCTTTCTATCCGAGTTAACATTCCGTAGGTTATTCGGAATTCAGCCAATGGTCTGCAGAAACTGCAAATAAGCTGCATTCTCCATTACCACATCAACCTTCCTGCAACATATATAAAGATGATGAATTTGGTCAATGGTAATCTTCTGTTCATTGTTCTATTTTGTCTCTTCAGAATATGATTTGTGCTGGGTGGAAGGCATTCATCACTATTAGGTTAAGCATTGCTGCAAATCCATTGAATTCATTTGGCCACCCACTTGGTGCCCTCCCTTGCCACCTCCCGCTGCTTCAGGAGGGGTGTAGGATCGAAGCAGAGAGATGTCTGGAGCTGGTGGTGAGTGGGTTTGCCAAGGGGTGGGGTGGAGTGGAATGGAGTCACAAGCAAACCACAGTCCCAGCCCTTTGAATTTGTGGATTTTGAGATCAATAAATCATAATCCTTAACCCCTGCGATCACACCACCTTTAATATACTGAGAAACATTTGACAGAAACAAATTTTATTGGTGCCTGCACTTTTAAAAATATTTTTCAATTGATCAGTGTTACAGATGGTCCTATTTATTGTTGAGGTGGTTACCTGTGCTGTCGTTGGCACTGAGTGCACAGATAGTGTGTGTGCCTCCTGCAGTTTCAATAGCAGCGAATGAAGCCTTTGTGAAAACGAGAGAACATAATGGATCAGAGTTCGCCCCCACCCCAGTATTCAATGTAACATGAGCAAAAATTGTCTGTTTACAGTTTAACATCAAAAGTGGTTTGTAAGGTGGTGGAAACATATTCAACAGTAGCTTTCAAAAGGAATTTGGATAAGTCTGCGATGGATAGAAAAAAGATTGTAAGGACATGGAAGAAGTGGGTGGAATTAGATTACTGTTGGACAGAGCTGTCTCAGACTTGTTGGTTTGCGTGGTCTCTTCATAGAAACTGTTAGGGATTAGAACTGGCATTCCTATGCTGTGTTAACATTCCTATGCTGTGTTAAATTGTATTGTATAATCTGTTTCTGTGCAATCCAGATGTTCATTCCTTCTGCAGCAATGTAAATCATAACACTTTGGTTGATGGTAAATTGGTCTTTTTACACAGCCTGAAAACCTGGATGCGAACACTCCAGAAAGAAATGCTTCTAAAGTTAACAATGCACTAATCTACTGTCGGGTTGGCTGATGTTATGTATGAGTCATGACACGCTGTGGCCTATATTAGTCTTGGCGGTCTCAAAGTGAGATCAGCAAATTCAACATCATTTTCCCCTGCTTAATATTCACCTGACCCTGCCACTCCAGTTGGTTGAGAGAGGAATCCAAACTTTGCACTTTTTTATTTGTTCTGTGCAACTCCAGAGGGGACTTACAGACCTGCAAACTATCTTGCACCATCTTGAGGAACTCTTGTCGAACTCTAATGCTGACCATTCCTTATGATTCAATAGCATTATTTGGAGCTCACGTTACCTGACGGTGAAGAAATCGCAGTCAGTTCTGAGTGATCACTGCAGCATCAACCCTTACCAGTGCAGGTGAATGATACTGAAGGCAATAAAGCATCACATTAGAAAAATGAAGCTGTCACCTTAAGTGCAAGTGATTGTCTCAACAGTTCATTAACTCCAGTCTGGGGGGGGGGCATTAATAAATTGTTGTCGAAGACACACGTGAAACAGAGACTGGTCAAGAAGGATAATGTTTGCTTTCCAGATCCAACCTGAGAGGATTTCCCTGCTAAAGGAACAGAACTAGTCAGAGCTTTACACCATGGAATCAGATTTGAAGAAGTTGATCTGGACCTGTTGCCTGAAAAAGTCAGCATCACTCTCTGTTTCTGACCAAGGAGAGAAACAGCAATGGCAATGTTAGAAATATAGGACACTTTAAAAATAAATCTGAATAGCTTTCTAATTAATTAACAGCATGGATGCTCACTGGAGTTTGTATTTAAGAGCTGGCATTTTTGTTTTTAAAAAGCCACTGCCCTGACTCTGATCCAGGAGCCCTGGGTTCAAGTCTCACTTGCTCCAGGGATGTGTAATAACAGACCAAGACAAGTTGATTTAAAAAGATTTCCAATTTGCAAAATAAAAACCTTCGAGAGGGAACTTGTAAAGACCGCAAGTACCTTCCTAGGCTTTTAGATGGATAAGGACATATTGAGGGTTGGAGTGCATTGCATCTGCTTCAAACCATTTTGATTCAGTTCCCTCCATTGTTTGCCCCATCTTTTGGTTTTTGTTCTTGTCACACTGCCCCTGGCGGACACTGCTTGTGAATTAATTAATTGGCTTTTTTCACAATTTGGTGTTTTAAGATTATAAACAAACATTCCCAGGTGTCCTTGGAAAGCAAGCACATTGTATGCAGCAGTATCCTTGAGGCTGTTAGAGAGGGTTGGGTCCTGGAGGGGCTGGATGCGTTATTTCCTCAACAGCTTCATTTAGATCTCTTCTCCCTCCTGTTACCACCCCCCCCCCCCCCCCCCCCAACACCCCACCAACCCATTTTTTTTGTTACACTGCATCTCATTGTCAGTGTTTGTAATCTGAATGGTTGATTAACTTGGTTGTCTATTTCCAAGAAAGAGCTGGGATTTGCCTGGAGGTCCTTGGTGAGAGCCTGGAGGTCCTTGGTGAGAGAACATAGGTGGCCAACAATAACCTTGAAGCTTTTATTGATATATTGTCACCATGGAGCTGGACTGAATTAGTTGTTATGACATTCCTGACACTCATGACTCTGTCCCAGCTCCAACAGTTCCCATCCTCCTCCCGCATGGTATTCCTGATTCACCCCTCTGTCATCTGCAACTCACCTGGTTGCACCTCCCCATTAGCTTTGACACCTAGAACCCACAGTCTGGCACCCCAAGCTCCTATAGATATCCACATATCCATGCCACCCCAGCACCTCAGATACTCCTGCATCCATGGCCATTCCCAATTAGAACATAGAACATTTCAGTGCAGTACAGGCCTTTTGGCCCTTGATGTTGCACCAACCTGTCAAACCAATCTGAAACCTACCTATCCTACACTATTCCATATCCATTCATATGCCTATCCAAAGACATTTACATACCCTTAAAGTTGATGAGTCTACTACTGTTGCAGGCAGTGCGTTCCATGCCCCTACTGTTCTCTGAGTAAAGAAACGACCTCTGACCTCTGTCCAAATCTATCACTCCTCAATTTAAAGCTATGTCCTCTCATGTTAGCCATTGCCATCTGAGGAAAACGGCTCTCACTGTCCACCTGATCTAACCCTTTGATTATCTTATATGTCTCAATTGAGTCACCTCTCAACCTTCTTCTCTCTAACGAAACCAGCCACAAGTCCCTCAGCCTTTCATCTTAAGACTTTCTCTCCATACCAGGCAACACCCTAGTAAATCTCCTCTGAAGCCTTTCCAAAGCTTCCACACCCAATATTACGGTGATCAGAACTTTACACACTACTCCAAGTACGGCCGCACCAGAGTTTTGTACAGCTGCAACATGACCATGTGGCTCCGAAACACAATCCCTCTACCAATAAAAGCTAACACAACATATGCCTTCTTAACAACCCTATTAATCTGGGTGGCAACTTTCAGGGATCTATGTCCATGAACACCGAGATCTCTCTGCTCCTCTACACTATCAGACATCTTACCATTAGCCCAGTACTCTGTATTCTTGTTACTCCTTCCAAAGTGAATCACCTCATACTTTTCCACATTAAACTGCATTTGCCACCTCTCAGCCCAGCTCTACAGTTTATCTATGTCCCCCTGTAACCTGCAACATGCTTCAGCACTATGCACAACTCCATTGCCCTTAGTGTCATCCACAAATTTACTAACTTGTCCTTCTACGCCTTCATCTAGGTCATTTATAAAAATGACAAACAGCAGTGGCCCCAAAACAGATCCTTGCGGTACACCTCTAGTAACTGAACTTCAGGATGAACATTTCCCATTAACCAGCATCCTCCGCCTTCTTTCAGCATCCAATTTCTGACCCAAACCTCGAAATTACACTCAATCCCATGCCTCCATATTTTGTGCAATAGCCTACTGTGGTGAACCTTATCAAATGCCTTAACAGAAATATTAGACGGTTCTCTCCATATCTGAGGACCTCTGGCTGCTGCAGATCCACTTCAATCCTGACTCTCCACTTAGCAAGCAGCTCACCTTCCCTTCCCTGACCCTTCCTCACCAGTCCCTCCAATCTTCCCAATGCCACCAACAGTGCTCCTAATGATAAGGAAGGTGTTGTTTCTGACATGAGACAGAGCTGAGAACAGCATGAAGAAAGCGGAGCAGAGGTGGTGAGCTGGACAGTTGGGGGTGCCAATGGCACAGTTTCGTCCCCTTGAGGAAGGAGAGACATTCTCAGCAGCCAATTTGAGATTACCAATGGCAATAGTCTTGGGCTGGATTTACTGAGGAGTGGCGATCACAATCAGATGTGTAGGTTAGGTGTGTTAATCAGGGATAAACGTAGAGGAATGGGGAATGGGTTTGGGTGGGATACTCTTTGGAGTGTCGATGTGGACTTGTTGGTCAAAGGGCCTGTTTCCACACTGTTGGGATTCTATATTTTAAAAAAAGTAGGACTCTCAGTTGTGTTGGAAAAGGAAAATGTTTTGTTCAGCAGTTTAAAGTTACCTACAAAAGTACTGTTTAGTCAGAGTTGCTCCTACTTAGCTTAAAGTCTTATAATATGATACGTTGTCATAAAATTCTTTCACTGGAACTTCAAATCTCTCTTTTTTAGAAGTGATTTTGTTGATTTTTATGCAAATTGTAACAGATGTCACTCTATTTCTCCATTTGAAGGGATAATTTAAAAATGCACAAAATTTCAACCTTCTGTTACAGCTACTCAATTGTTCAAATGGTTTAATACTAACTTGCAATCTCAGCTCAGTTGACTGGATGGTTTGGATACAAAGTGACGCTGACTGGCAGAGGTTGCCACGGAGACCCTGCTTTCTTCATCCTCATTACTCATCTGAGGTGTGGTGGCAATGACCAATCATCTCTCTTAATGAGAGGGTGGAATTATGGTGACATCATCTTACTGGCCCATAACAGCTATTCTCATTGGAGCATCAGAGGCTAAGGGGTGACCTTATAGAGCTTTATAAAATCATGAGGGGCACAGATAAGGTGAATAGCCACGGTCTTTTTCCAAGGTTAGGGGAGTCCAAAACTAGAGGACGTAGGTTAAGGTGAGAAGGGAAAGATTTTAAAGGGAACTAAGGGGCAACTTTTTCACAGAGGGTGCTGCGTGTATGGAATGAGCTGCCAGGGTGATAGAGGAGTAAAATCACAACATTTAAAAGGCATCTAGATGGGCACATATATAGGAAGGGGTTAGAGGGATATGGGCTAAATGCTGGCTAATGGTATTCGATTAATTTAGGATATCTGAGGATGGGACTGAAGGGTCTGTTTCCATGCCGTACATCCAAGACTCTAATGTCTCAGCATTAAGCCAATGCCATCAGATATGGAGGACCTCAAGTCATCACTATGTCAGTCCTGGAGTAATTCAGAGGGTTGTGGTCCACACAGGGCACCAGACATTGCAATAAGTGGATCTAGGGGTGTACCGGTCCCTAATAATCTGCTTCCTTAACTCAGAATAATTGTTGATTGGAGTGGGGGTAATTAATTTTTCTTTCTCATTTTTCTGAGGAAGCAGTTTCTTGTTTGCATGCAGTTAATACCAGTTATACATAAGCCATTTCAACAGATTATATCATCACCTCCTTTAAAGAAGGTTTACTGTGCCACATATGCCTTAAACAATTTTGAATATAGGTACTTGCAAGTTGACTTTTTTTTCTGAGACTTCAGAGATGAAAACTTTAATAAAGGTAGTGTGTATGTGCAGGAATTGCTGTATGTGATCACCATACTCACAAGATACTGCGTGTTGTTGATTCGAGCACAGATTCAGTGGGTTTAGCTCAATTAATAGCATGAATCAATGGCTTCTATTCTTCACTAATCAGGAAGGCCAATGGGATTTTCAAGGCAATTGGAGGGTACGAATAGGGAAGTCTTACTACAACTGTACAAGATGCTGGTGAAGCCATATAGGGAGTAATGTGAGCAGGTTGGATCCCCTTATTTAAGGAAAGATTGTCCTATGAGCAAAGACTAAACAGTTTGGGACTCTTCTCACTGGAGTTTAAAAGACTGAGAGGTGATGTCATTCAAACACGTAGGATCCTTAAGGGGCTTGACAGGATAATTGCTGAGAGGATGTTTCTCCTCATGGGAGAGTCGAGGACTAGAGGACATAGTCTCAGAATAAAGGGGTACCGAGATAAAACTAAGGTGAGGAGGCATTTCTTCTCTCATGGGTTGAGTCTTTGGAGCCCCTTGCCACATTGAGCTGAGGGGGGTGGGGTGCAGAGTCCTTGTGCATATTTAGTACTAAGATTCACAATCAGTAAGGACATCAATAGCTATGGGGAAAGGACAGGAAAGTGGACATAAGGAATGACAGATCACGCATGATCCCTTTGAATGGTGGAGCAGGCTTGAGGGGCTGAATGGCCTACTGTTGTTCCTGATAGTCTTTTCCCTATTCTGCGAAACAATGAAAAAATAAATGAAAGTCACAATAGTTACTTTAGAGAATCAGTCACATTTATTGTTCAAATTTGTAAATTAACCTCCATTTATTCTAGTGTTACTATCTCATTGAATGATTTCTTAGAGGGACTGAGACAAGCTTCAAGTGTTAATATTATTAGAGAACCTAAATTTCCTTAATTTGAGAGCCAATTAGTGCCAAAATAAATGAAGATTAAGGTGCAACACTTATTTTTCAAGATCCCCATTGTTAATATTATCTGGGATTCTATATTTCACTGTATTTCCCTATATGCTGCTTTCCTTTAAAAGTAAAGCTCTTGCTTATTTGATTGTCTCTTCAGCCACTGGACAAACATTTGACTGGATTGGTTGGTGCCATGACCCTAGGAGGAGCATTTTCTGCAAATGCTGTGTTAGTCACAGAAAGTGAGACAGGCTTTTAAGTGCAACTTAGAGTCATAGAGATGTAGAGCATAGAAACAAATCCTTCAATCCAACTCATCCATGCCGACCAGATATCCTAAAATAATCTAGTTCCATTTGCCAGCACTTGGCCCTTATCCTGCTGAACCCTTCCTATTCATATACCCATCTGGATGCCTTTAAATACTGTAATTGTACCATCCTCCACCACTTCCTCTGGCAGCTCTTCCCATACTAGCACCACCCTATGCTATGAAAAGGTTGCCCATTGGGACTCTTTTGTATCTTACCCCTCTCACCCTAAATCTACGCCCTCTAGTTCTGGACTCCCCTCACCCCGGAAAAAGACCTCATCTATTTATCCTATCCATGCCCCTCATGATTTTATAAACCTCTCTAAGGTCACCCCTCAGCTCCCGATGCTCCAGGGAGAACAGACCCAGCCTATTCAACCTCTGTCTTTAGCTCAAACCCTCAAACCCTGGCAATTTGTGGTCAGGTGGCCAGCAATAGAAATGGCAGAGATTGGTTAAGAGCAATAATTAAGCATGCTGGGAAGTATGGTTGAGCTGGATTAAACTCTGACTTTGGTTAAAACTGCACATGTTACAACCTGTCGTTTCCTGTGTTGACCAAATAAGGCAGGTGTCATGTGGTCTGCTAGACATACTTGCATCATACTAACTTACATGGAACATGGAATGTGGCTGTTTATGACATGGTCTGTACATTTGGGAGTTGTTACCCAGTAAACTCCATTGGCTGGGATTGATTGGTGTGATCAGGATATGGTCAATTCATTGGCTGAGTGCCAGAGAAGTTTCAAGAACGATGAGCACGTTTTGTGATAAATGTTAGCAGAACAAAGGATTTTTCAGGAGTGAGCCTTCAACTTGAACATTTGAGAAGCACTTGCCCTGAAGTTACCTTCGGAAAAGACACAGAACTATGAGATGAGATCTACACTGACAGCAAAGTTGACCACTTCACTTGAATTGAGGTAGTATTTATTTCAGCCAAATTTTATAGTTAAAGTTTGAATTAGAGTTAAATGTGTGCTAAAGTTAAATGAAGTAAGTGAAAGTTAAAGGTAAGATCAATGAAGTAAGAAATAAATGTTGCAACAAATGTGCATAATATAGTGAGCATTGGTGTTTAAAGAGTTAAATAAAGACGGGGTTGTTTAATTAAGTTGACTCCCTGTCTGTTTCTCAGCTAAGAGAAGAATACCTGGGTAAAAAGTTTAAGTATCCCACTCAGGCAGAAGCTGGTGTTCTTTCTCATTTGTGACCAGACAGACAGCTTAAATTAACTTGTGAGATGCAAAATTAAAACTTTGCATTCAGGAGTAAATGAGAGCATATTTGTATGAGGATTGACAGTTCCCCAACATGTTTTGTTCATTTGTCAATCATTATTATTAAAGCCATATGAGGATATTGATTTTTTAATAACAAAATTTCCAGGTGCATTCAAAAGACTTTGAGAAACATCAAACGTTATGAGTTTAACTCCACTATTTTGTGTTTTTTCCATAATGGGATGTCGGCATCATGACAAGGCCAACAGTTGTTACCCATCCCAAATCATTCTTGACCTGAACAACTTGTAAAGCCATTGTAGAGGCAGTTAAGAGTCATAGAGTCATAGAGCTGTACCACTCGTCCACGCCTACCAGATATCCTAAGTTAATCTCATCCCATTTTTCAGCACTTTGCCTATAACCATCCAAACTCTTCCTATTCATATACCCATCCACATGCCTTTCGGATTCAGCTGTGTGCAAACAGGCTCTCTCTCTCATCTATCTCTCTATCTCTCTATCTTTCTATCTCTCTCCCTTTCTCTCTATATATATAGCTATCTATCTATCTCTCACTCTCTCTCTATCTATCTATCTATCTATCCACCTATCTCTCTCTCTGTCTTTCTCCCCTTCTAACTTCAACCTGTAAGCACCCGTTCCATTTTTAAACTTTTTTTTAATGGGTTTGTTTCTTGGGACTGTTGTGTATATTCAGAATAGCAGAATTAAGTATGGCTGGATAGGTTGAGTTCTGTAGAGGTTCTTTATTCTGTTCTTTGTGTTTCATTGTGTAATTTTGTGAATAAATCTCTGTCTGTTTTAAAACCTAGTAGTCAACCTAGCTAACTTAATCCAGGTCATTTTCACTGTTAACTTTGCAATTTGTTTCAGTAAGTGATGGTCTGGGTTGCTGGCTCAAGAATGTTTTGAGTGGTCTGGCCTAGTCTATAACAGCTTATTGAAGTGAATAGTGTCTGGCTGATGCCATTGTGCATGCATTTTTATAATTTAGGATAAGTGTTTGATGAAGTGCCATTTCAAAGGGTATGCTGAAAATTAGAAGTTCAGCATGTTGGGACATTTGTATAGCTAACTGAAAACAGAAAGTAGGCTTGGATGATTCTGTTTGGCAAGATGTCATGAGTGGTACGCCCCAAGGATTGGTGCTGGGGTCTCAGTAGTTTACAATTTATATTAATAACTTGAATGTGGTGATTAAAGTTGTGTTAGTTACATTGGCTAATGAAGCAAAGATAGGTCAGAAAACAAGCTGTGAAGAGGTCAAAAGGAAGATACAAAACATTAGAGGAGATAAGGGCCTAGTGGTATTAATGTTCAACCATTAATCCAGAGCCCCTGGTAATGTTCTGGGGACCAGGGTTTAAATCCTGCCACGGTAGATGATGGAAGGTGAATTCAGTTAGAATAAAGAGTCAAATGGTAAACACAAAACCATCGTTAATTGTCAAGAAAAACCCATCGGGGTCATTCATGTCCTTTCGGGAAGGAAACTGCCATCCTTATCTGGTCTGACCTACATGTGACTCAAGACCCACAGTAATGTGGTTGACTCTTAAGATAGTTAGGAATGAGTGATAAACGCTGGCCTGCCCAGTGATATACCCACCCCATGAATTTTATAGTGTGTGTGTGTGTATGGCTGAATGGAATAGGTAAAGATCTAGCACATGGAATCTAATTTGGGAAAATGTGTGATTATCCATTTTGGGAGGAAGAATAAAAAAAAACAATATTTAAATAGTGAGGAATTGCAGAGAGCTGAGATGCAGAGGGATCTAGATGGCCTAGTGCATGAATTGTGTAGGTACAGCAAGTAATTAGGAAAGCTAACTGAGCATCATTTATTCAGTTAAACTAAATACAAGAGTAGGCAGGTAATTCTTCAGTTATATAGAGCCAACATCTATAATAATGTATATAGTAACGGTCCCTGATTTTAAGAGAAATGTAAATACATTGAAAGCAGTTCAGAGAAGATGTATTCATCAAATACTGGGAATGGGTGGGTTGCCATATAAGGAAATGTTGGACAGTGGCCTAATATCCATTAGTGTTTAGAACAATGGGAGCTGACTTGACTGAAACATGTAAGGTCTTGAATAGTCTTGCCAGGGTATATCTAGAAACAATGTTGCACAAGGCTTCACAAGAAACAAGGCTTCACAGGAGGCTCCCAAGCACTGAGGATGTTACCTAGACAGGGGACAAAACGTCTGCAACACAAATTCCCAGCTCGGCGAACAGAACCACAACAACAATGTTGCACTGTAGGAGACTTTTG
Source organism: Chiloscyllium punctatum (assembly GCF_047496795.1). Taxonomy (NCBI): domain Eukaryota; kingdom Metazoa; phylum Chordata; class Chondrichthyes; order Orectolobiformes; family Hemiscylliidae; genus Chiloscyllium; species Chiloscyllium punctatum. The sequence continues at coordinate 17,093,532 of NC_092783.1, read as the reverse complement.
AACTAATAGTCCCTGTGCAAATATAAAAGATCGCCCACTTAAAACCATGACAAAGAGAAATATTTCCTCACAGGGAATGCAGGTCTAGAGAATTCACTTTCTCAAAAGGCAGTGGAAGCAGAGATAAATTCTTGACAAGCAAGGGGGTAAAAGGTCATCAGGGCTAAGTGGAGTAATAAGATCAGCAATGACCTTACTGAATGATGGAGCAATAGGCCAAGTACTCTATTCCTACTTCTAATTTGTACAGACATATGCCAAAGTTTGCCTGGAGTTTGACATGTAATGTCAATTCTGTGACAATATTTTCTGGAAAAGGTTGTGTGTGAATGCTTATGAAAACATGGCTGTATCCACCAACTGCAAACATCTAGTTAAATTTTCTGATTAAAATGAAGCATCTCCTAAACACTTTGTCTGTAATATTTTAGGACTTACACTCTCCCTGTAGCATGCTTGCATTTCCTTGACTATGGTACATATTCATGGTGTGGTAACAAATGATCATCAGAATCAGGAAGATAACTATCATGGTTCAGAATGTTCGTCGTATCATCTATCAAGATTGACAATGTCAGACTGGAGGTCAACAACAGCTTTGCATAACTCAGCTCCACAATCACCAGCCATCTGTTGGTCCTTGCTGAAATCAATATGTGCATCACAAAAATTGCAATTTCAGAATAATTGCATGGAACTGCTGAAATGTAAAGGGAGTTCAAGTTCTTGGTTTTCTGTCAATAGTATCCTGGCAAATGATGGTGTTTTTTCTCCAAGAAAAGTGATGTTAATCATCCATAGGTATTTGTTCCTTGTGCAGAAGCTTGTTCCATTGCAGTATTGATCTGTTCCTCAAGGTCTGTTCCGAGATGTGAATATAAATGTTAGTTTGGCAATGATTTGTTTTGATGCTTGGTATGTTCTTTAGATTGGTACACCTTTTGAAACATGATCTCTTCTCCTCACTGAATACATTATTGGTGTAAAGCTGAACAGTTTTGGCTTTGTTGACTTAGCACACCAGTGACGAGATTCTGTAACACAAGATTGTTTAGGATTTCACATTAAAGTTGTCAAATTGGTATATGGTTCAGATGAGAGGTCTGCTAGTCTCTTCTCATTACTTTGCTTTAGGTAATCAATGCTTTCAGTAGGATGTTTTGCCATAAATGGAACTTTTGCTGAATAATGTTTCTTGAACTGGCATTTGCACTGCTCGCTTTACAGTTAGACCTGACTTGGATTTAAAGAATTCAAAGATTTTTTAAAGAGTTAAAGAATGATTTAAAGAATAATTTAAGACATCAAACACAATTCGGTCACAGATGAGGTCTTGTTACGAGTTTCCATATTTGCAAGGTTCAGGATATACATACAGATCACTAATGAAGCTATTTACAGACTCTGTCCTGGGAGTTGGTATCTCCTACTGAAATATGATCTCACTAGTGTCTTATTTGTTCTTGGAGTGTAATTTGTTCAAAGGTTGTTACAAGATTGTCAAATATGATTTTTCTTTATCGATCTGCTGTCTAGGTAACACATGATCTGGTGTTCTTCCCATACGGTGTGACTAACCTGTTCTGATTTGACCTGCTGTCCCACTATGAAGCTGTTTGAAGTCTTAAGGTTTTCCACATTTCACAACTGGCTGAACTATCAAATGACTTCAATAGCTTAAATCTATCTGGTGGAAAATTTAGTTGCGTTGGCTGACTGACTATTAAGTACTCAAAGTTGTTGTTTTATTTTCTTGATTTGAATAATGACTGTTAGGATTTAATATTACATTGATCTTGTGTGCAAAATTGTTAAAGCCGTAAGATATTAAATTGCAAGAAGTAGCACTACTTAGGATACAGCTCAGAAATATTCACCATGCAAGAATCTGAGAAATTAAGGTAAAATTTCATCACTTGTTGCAATTATACTGCTATAGTTTGTATATAAATGTATTACTTTGACTATCTGTACCTTTTTAGGAGAGAAATTTCAACTACAAACTCACTTGCACTCTGTTCAAAAACAGACAACAATGTATTGGTAACCCCATTTGCGAGATAATGAAAAGAAATAGATGGAGTTTCAAAAAGAAACAGCAGAACACAGAAGTGGAAAAATTATCAGTTCATGTCCAATGCACATTTATAAATGAATATTCAATCATAATGACAAATATACTTGTTCTGAAGAATAAGTATTAGCCAGCATACCATTATAAGACATATGGTGGGCTGGATTGGCTTCCTTCTACATTGGAACAATTCTGTTACAACCGCGACACTTCTTCATGGTATTGGCTATGAGATGCTTCACAACCACCCAATAGGGCAGACAGAACCATTAATTTATTGTCCTATGCTGATACTGTGGCTTTAAGAGGTGTGTTTTGAACTAGTTTTTTTTTAGAGAGCGCGTTTGGGGAACAGGTGCCACGCAGTCTATGCGAAGATAAACAACTGGCGGCCTTGGATTTATTTAAAGTTGGAAACAGTTGAGTGGGTGTGGTCAAGCGTTCATGCATCCAGGATCTTTCGTTTAGCTTTAGTTGTTACTGGACTTTCAGCAGGGTTGGAAGGCAGTGAATCTCTGCGGGCTGCTACATTTTCTCTCTCTCTCTCTCTCTCTCTCTCTCTCTCCTGGATTGGAGATCTGCATGTGAGATAATCTTCTCTCGGAATTTGCCTTTTGCTAAGGCTATGTGTATGCGATGTTACAATATTGGAACAGTTACTGTTTAGTCATAAAATAATCTATTATGCTGTTAAATATTCCAGTAGAGTTGTTATTACAAGTTCCGCTTTCTTCAGTTGCATTTTAACTATCGTGTTTGAATAAATTGTGTTTTGCTTAACGTCATGTAGTTTGACTAATCGGATTGCATCTGGTGCACAGCACCTCACATTTACCTTTTCTAAAAACAAGTTAGGGTCTGGGTTATCTTCTTAATATATTTTGAGGGGATGTGGTCTGGTCCATAACACTGTCATCTCAGAAACATCAATGTGAAAGAAAGGAGATATTGAAAGGATGTTGAGGACCAGAGGAACCTGGAGGCACATGTTCCCGAATCACTTAAGGTGGAAGGGCAAGTTGAAAAAGTGACAAATAAGGCAGAATTTGATACCTGGGTTTGTAAATTGAGGCGTTTGGTAAAAAAAGCAAGGAGGTTATGGTGAAACGTTCTTCCCCCAAGTCATCAGACTCCTTAACACAGTATGATAGGCCTCTTTTCCATCTCAAATTCCTTGCATGACTTCAAATTGCTGGGAGAACCTTGTCTATTAATTATCATTCTTCTGTTATACTGTAATTTGCATGCTTTGCACTTCTTATGCACTTCATGCCACCCTGTGTATGATGATGCAGTTTGTGTTGTCCAGGTAGCACTTTGGTCCAGTTGTGTACAGTAGCAATGACAAATAAAATCTACTCTACTCCACTCTGCCTCAGCTGCAACTGGAGTTTTCTGATTGCTTCTGGACACTGCACTTTAGCAAAGATGTGAAGGCATGGGGAATGGTGCAGAGATTAACAAGGATAGTGTTAAAGGCAAGGGAACATCAATTATGCGAATAGGATGGAGGAGCTGAGCTTGTTCTTTTTACAGAAGAGGAGGTGTGATGGAGATTTCAAAATCACGATGGGGCTAAACTGTAGATAATACAAAAACCTCACCCTACTGGAAGGGTTGAGATAAAAAGATCACTAACAACAGGCAATGTGAGGAAAATCATTTCATGCAGCTTGTGGTTAGGAACTGAAATGCACTTACTGAGTGAAGAGGGCACATTGGGGCTAGCTAATTTGTTCTTACAGAGATCTGGCACATCTGATTGGCTGAATGGCCTTCTTCCATGAGCTGACTCTTCAATGATTTCACCTCCAGAAGTGCAGAATGCCCAGATACTGTGCAAAAGTATGTTGGACTGTGAAAACTTGATTTGTATCACTAATCTGCAGCATAACATGTCTTCACTGCCTTCCAGGTACATGTCAGACAATTGCCATGCCTCACAAGCCTCCTTCCTGCTCTATTTCATTGTTTGGATGTAACCTGTCTGTTGCTGCAATGACAGGGGAAGCCTAGTGCTTATCAGAGGCTTTCACTTGTTGCAGAATTTCTCTGCACGATTCAAGGAAAGTAATTACTTTCTGCTCAAGGAAATGGTGATATTGTCAGAACCAAAGGTTATAGTGTGTAGCACATTCCATTTCCAAGACAGGTTATTGGATTAAAGCAGTTGAGCCCTTACTAATACATTCTCTTTGTATCATCTAGTAATCTATCCAGCTTCATGCATTGATCTTTTCTCCTTTTGTTTTAATCTGTCATTATCTCTGTCTTATCAATCTATTCTATGTGCAGCAGTGTTAGACCATGGCATGTTACAGCTTCCTAGTGTAGCTCCTAAAGAGCTGGATTTTAGACAAAAATGAAGTCCAAGCTGTACCACAAGACCTAATGAGTTGTCTCTCTGTGACTTGCCGAACGCGCCTCCTTAATTACTATCCTCCGATGGCATTCCTCACATCTGATTCTAGGCCGAGTTTTACCATGTGCCATTCCCAGAACAACCTGTCACTGAGTGGAATCTACTAAAAGACCAACATCTCTTCCAGCCATGCTATCTTTGAAAGACTGCTATCAGCACCCTGCCCATTACCTCTCACTATCAATGTCACGGCTGCCACTCTTTACACAGACAATCGCATTCTTTCAGCCTTGTCACCATTTAACCATCAGGCTGTATGGTGTACCTATCCTTCAACACATCCCATCTAAATACTCTCTCTCGGAATCTCTGCTCCTCAGTCCCTATTTTGAACCCAGAATGTGTCTTTGCCCAGGAGGGGAACATTACATACAGGCAAGCAATCAGACAAAATAAAAACAGACAGCATAAGGGAACAAATGAAGCCAATCGAGGTTAAAGTTCAGACCAGAATGCATGCCACCTTCTGGCACAATGACCAATGACTATTTTGCAGTCCATGCTAGTCTTCTGCACCCAGCTCCCAAGATAAGAAACAAGCTCTATTTAGCTTCTGGCTTATAGGGTCCAATGCACCTGAGTTCTGTCAGGGACAAGGAGATTTTCCTCCTTCCTATGTCTACTTGTTCCTCCCCTGGAAAGTTGTCCCCAGCACATCACCTCATTACCTGCTCCAAACGTGCAAGGACCCAGCATGTCAAGATGATGCCTCACACTATGTCCGGACTATACTGGAAGGCCCAGTCCAAGCAGCAGAACCACATCTGCAGGAGTCCCATCATCTGCTCTGCCACACCCATGGTTGAAGCATAGACACACCCACCCATCAGTCAGGGTGGTGTCATACACCTTGAACACAGTGGGTGGCCTTTATCCCCATTAACCAGCTTTCTGACGAACCTGGACCCTCCAAAGCACTAGGAACACGACAGGGCTCCAGGATGTAGGAATCAGGGCAGCTGCCAAGGTCATGGGCACATACCTACAAGAAATGGGAATGGTGACCACAGACCACCTGGACATTAATGGAATGGAACCTCTTCCTGCTGATAAATTCTGCAGCATCGTGATACCACCCTCTCAGTACCATGAGGGCTGGCATTGGCACCCTGCCCCTGGGGGGAGCCCAGCTGTATTTCCCAATCCTACTGCCCTCTCCCTGGGGGGACCCAGCTGTATTTCCCAATCCTACTGCCCTGTCCCTGGGGGATCCCAGCTGTATTTCCCAATCCTACTGCCCTGTCCCTGGGGGATCCCAGCTATATTCCCCAATCCTACTGCCCTGTCCCTGGGAAACCCAGCTGTATTTCCCAATCCTACTGCCCTCTACGTGGGGGAACCCAGCTCTATTTCTGAATCCTACTTTCTGGGCTATAGCACTGACCTTGTCCCTGGGGAATGAATTGAACCAGTGTGATCCTGTAGACGCTGGGTACTGCCCTGATGTAGTTCTGCAGCACGACTGAGAGAGCCCACATACTGGTCAGCCATTGCTGCCTGGAAGGAGCCAGTTACAGGGAAGGTTAAAGCAGCTGTCACCTTCATTACCACCAGGAGAGGTTGGCCTCCCAGTCCTGCTACCCTCTAGATCCTGCCCCAGCATCTGGCACACAGTCCCATCAGTGTCCCAGGGCATACAGAGCCTGTGTCAGCACTGCACCTCACTGAGACACTCATCCTCAGGAAATGTGATCCGGCCATGGGCCTCACACATCCTGAGGGGCCCAGTAGCAGGGACCTCTCCCTGAGCTGGTCCCCAGGGACCTGCTGCTATTCCTGGGCTTACCATCAGCTCTGCTGCTGCATCCATATTCACCTTCCCAGGAAGGCAGCCACATCAACCCACATGTCACCAGCAAGTGGATCGAGGGCACTTGGTGGATTTCACCTCTGTTGGGAATGCAAGGTGTGAAAGAGATTCTCGGGTCTCAGAAGAGTCAATGGTGATGTGCCCAGAGGATGAAGGCTGTACACAATCTTCCAGACAGTGAGACGTGCTGCACCCCGATAACAAGGATCAAAACTTCCAGCTTTTGTTCGGCTTCAGTCTCATCATGTGCAGTAATGCGGTGAAGACTCCGCAACAACTGTGTGACTAACACACTCCACCAAAAAAACTGAGTATCTTCTGAGCTCCGAAATGCTTCCCAACCTAGACCCACCTCAATCATTCAACTGTTCAATGCATTCTCTATAGACCATCAACAAACTGACAGAACAGATGATGAAGCAATGGTCTCTGCCTCCCACAATACCCTTGGACATTACTTGAGTAATGGTTTGCCTTTGACCAACATTTGCCTATTTGTAAGCCATTGCTGCTGACGCTATTATCATCAAAATGTCAATGCTCAATTTGCAAGTATCAATAGCACCGTGCAAATTGTTTTTGACCAGCATTTGACCTGAAGCACATTCACTCTTTATTCGCTACAAATAGATATTTAAGTGGTTACTAATTAAATGTAGCTACAGTTTACAAATGGCTGCTTCAAGAATTTGTTGCTTTGATGTCCAGCAAATTAACACTGTGCCCACCCCTGGCATTGTCTCTGTCATATACCTTGCATTTAATGAGAGGGAAGTTGGAAGCAGCGAACACAGCTCGAACTGTGCACTGTGAGCACCGGCTACCACCCCACCCTCCCCCCAATCCCCACCTCACCCCCAACATCTCCATGTCCCTTTTTGCCTTACTCTACCTGAGAGCCCACTTCCCTCCTTCTCCCTGCAAGGCCCTCCAATATGGAGACCCACCACACAGAAATTTATCTCCAATTGTCCTCCCTGGCTCCTGAACTGTGGCATTCTACCTTTGTGATGCCATCCTTGGTGGTCAGTCCCACTAACCTACATCCCAACCATTGTCTACCATGCTCTCTGAAGCTGTTCCACAAACACCCATACACCTGGCATTCCCAGCAAGTGTCTGGCATACACTCTCAGCGTTAGACCGATGTTCAGCAAGGTGGTTCCCTCCCAGCCCAGACAAATCCCCCCTGACCAGCAACTCAGCTATGCTTAAGAGTACTTCAATATGGGAGGGTTGATGGATCTCTTTGTTCCAGTTGAAGTACCAAGGCACTAAATGACATGACCATTTCAAGGCAAGGTAAGGCACAGATGCTGTGATCATGCAAGTTGGTGCTGAGGAAGCAAATGCTAACAGAGCAAGTGACCACCCTGAGATGGAGTCTGAACCAGTCCATGATCTGAGTGCCTGAGCATGCTCACAACGTGTCCTTGCAGCTGCTTTTCAATGCTCATTCTGATACACCCTTCCATGCAACACTGCTCCCTGAATGGTCTGTAAATATAGAACATTACAGCGTAGTACAGGCCTCAATGTTGCACTGACCTGTGGAACCAATCTGAACCCTACATTTTTTCCTTTTCGTCCATATGTTTATCCAATGACTATTTAAATATCCTTAAAGTTGGCGAGTCTACTACTGTTGCAGACAGTGCATTCCACGCCCCTACTGCTCTCTGAGTAAAGAAATCACCTCTGACATCTGTCCTATATCTATTACCCCTCAATTTAAAGCTAAGTCTCCTCTTGCTAGCCATCACCATCCGAGGAAAAAGGTTCTCACTCTCCACTCTCTATCTAACCCTCTCATTATCTTGCATAATTCAATTAAGTCACCTCTCAACCTTCTTCCCTCGAACAAAAACAACCTCAAGTCCCTCACTCCTTCCTCATAAGACCTCCCCTCCATACCAGGCAACTTCCTAGGAAATCTCCTCTGAACCCTTTCCAAAGTTTCCACATCCTTCTTATAATGCAGTGACCAGAACTGTATGCAATACTCTAAGTGTGGCCGCACCAGAGTTTTCTACAGCTGCAACATGACCTCATGGTTCTGAAACTCAATCCCTCTACCAATAAAAGCTAACACACCATATGCCTTCTTAATAACCCTATCAACCTGGATGGCAACTTTCAGGGATCTATGTACATGGACACGGTGATCCTTCTGCTCCTCTAAATTCCCACAAATCTTACCATTAGCCAGTACTCTGTATTCGGTTACTCCTTCTAAAGTGAAACACCACACACGTTTCCACATTAAACTGCATTTGCCAACTCTCAGCTCAACTCTGCAGCTTATCTATGTTCCTCTGTAACCTGCAACATCCTTCAGCACTATCCACAACTCCACCGACCTTAGTGTCATCTGCAAATTTGCTAACCCATCATTCTACACCCTTATCCAGGTCAGTTATAAAAATGACAAATAACAGTGGACCCAAAACAGATCCTTGCGGTACACCACTAGTAACTGAACTCCAGGAGGAACATTTCCCATCAACTACCACCCGCTGTCTTCTTACAGCTAGCCAATTTCTGATCCAAGCTGCTAAATCACCCTCAATCCCATGCCTCTGTATTTTGTGCAATAGCCAACCATGGGGAACCTTATCAAACGTGTTGCAGAATTATCAGAGAGGTAAGGATTGTTATGAGGATTTGGCATCCAGCATTTTCCAATGTTCACAGGATGAGGGGTATCTGCTGCTGGTGCCCATCGATCCTGCCCTAAGATATTGTTCGGCCATAAACAACATGGAGGCCCTTCAGTGCAAGTACCAAGCTGACCCATAGCCACTGATTTCCATGTCGAGTTTGCTTTGTCTAGCCTGCTTGATACATTTGGTAAGATAGAAAGCTGAATACTAATGAGACAAGTTGGGCCATCAATAATTTGTCTGAGCTGCAACAATCTTCCATTTATTTGCTACTTCCCGCTGCCTTGCAAGAAATATACATTTTACCGGCAGCAAAAGAGTTGGAGAGAGATGTTTCTGACCTTGAGACCTGCCTTGCCAAATGTCACCTGACTCTGCCACAAATCTCACCATGGACCAAGTCACTTCGATCCCTGTCAGATTCCAGTACCCAGAGATTTCTGTGCCCTCCTTTCAGTTTGCCCCTTGAAGTGTTAATTTGGCTTCGGTCTTGGCTTTGTTTCCTCCTCTTTATTCGTTCATAGGAAGGGCATTGCTGTCAACATCAGCATTTCATAGAATCACTACAGTGTGGAAACTGGCCATTTAGCCCAACAAATCCACACTGACCCTCTGAAGAGTATCCTACCCAGACCCAATTCCCCTACCCTATTACTCTACATTTCCCCTAACTAATGCGCCTAACCTGCACATCCCTGAACACTCTGGGCAATTTAGCATGGCAAATTCACCTGACGTGCACATCTTTGGACTGTGGGAGGAAACCGGAGCACCCGGAGGAAACCCACCTTTGTTTGCCCATCTTTATTTGCCACATTGTAATAAGTGGCTTGTTCGGCCATCTCAGAAGGCAGTTAAGAGTCAACCACTTTCTGCGGGTCTGGAAGCAAGTAAAGGCCAGTACAGGTAAAGACAGCAGACTTCCTTTCTAAAGGACATTAGAAAGCCAGATTTTCCTTTTATAATAATCAATGATAGTTTATGATCAGTATTCCAGAGGGTAGCTTTGTTTTCAGTTAGAGAGTTACTAAACAAATTGAAATTCTACAATTTGCTGTAGTAGGATTGAACATGCTCCCAATCTCAGTCTCGGTCTTGGGGTTACTCATCCAATCACTCTCCTCATTATGTCACCGTTTCCCCATATCTAGGTCACACAGCTCTATCAAGCATTGTTTTAATGTTGCAAAAGTGAAATGCTAAAAGTTTGCATAGATAAGAGAGAGATGGTAAAGAAAGCTAGATAGGCAGGTAGTGTGTAAATAAATGACCCACATGCTTTGGCCCACTTGAACTACCTGGCTGCATTTTCAATCAGAGGAGAGCCAAAATGAGAGGTCTTAGAGAGACAGGTTGGTGCTGAATTCACAGGAGTAAATATCGGATGAGCTGAGACCTGACGTGCATCAGCTGTACTGTCTCAGGTTGTTAACATGCAGTGGAGTTAATGATCTGGTGGATCCCCAAGCCATCAGTGCTACTAGATATGGGAGTGATTGAAGTTCATTGTTCACGTGAGGTTTCCTGGTTGTTGCAATTGCCCGCATATATCCAATTTTAAACTTTAGGTTTATAGGTTGTTCTCACACTTAGGACATTTTGAGAGCAGGTTTTTAAAAATGAAATAACAGACGTGGGAACCTGAGGTGGCTGAAACTGATTTGCATCATTGTGTGATCACGCAGTGTCACCTTGCTACAGAGGTGAAGACCTCTACAATGACAAGTGACCCCATGGCATTACCTGCTCAAGGGCAGGCCGGGTCATTCAATGGTGAATGGCTGGAACGTTTAAAATGAACCACCTCAGCTAACACAGTGGCAAAGAGGAGCTGATCAACTTGGTCATGTTTGTGACCAGCACTACCACTAGGTGGGGCACTGCCATGGGCATGCTTTTAAATTTGCGCCCAGCAACAAAGCACATTTATCAAAAAAAATCACCTCATCATTGGTTTGATATGCAAGAAATAACAATACCTTTTCACCTTTGTAAGGAATCCTCAAAGTGAATAATTGTTCATTCCAAGAGTAGTAATGAGAAAGTCTTTGTGTAAATCAGCCTAGCTAATTGAGAAAGTAGTTGAGTACCATGGATACCAGTCATAGATTAGCAGGCAGCACATCCTGAAAAACCTTCGTATTTGCAAATCCAGTTATATTCAGTCTACTGCATCACTTCGCTATGGATTTAGTCTCTGTGTCAATCCTTGTGGCTATTGACTGTTAACAATCTCTTCCATCAAATATTAAGAGCTCTATATGTAACCACACATGCATTGATGGATCATGGTGGCTTTTTTTTAACAGTGTTCATCCTCTCCTGTGTTGGGCATACACACTCCAGCTCAATTTCCTTTTAAACGTCTTTCTCCAACCAACATGGAGAGAGAATAGAGGAATGAGTTAGTGTTTATATTATTAATACTGTTAGTAAATGATGATTTGAGCTGGACAGGAGGACGGTCAGGAATAATATTGCTTGCCATGAGGACTTGGTTGGTCCAGTTGTAAACAAAATGTTTTGAGAAAGTCTTGCCACGGATTACATCCAAGTCATTCATAAAATGAAAGGATTCTTGTTCAACCACAGCTCTCCTGGAACAAGAGGGCATTGATCTCAAAGCATGGTGGCAGCGTTGGTAGTCAGCAGATTCCATCTCACTGCAGTCAAAGTTTGTGAAAAGTTTTAAATTGCATCTTTTACACCTATTGTATTACCACATTACGGAATGCCACATACTATTCTATTCAAATTAGTATCAAATTGGGGTCCTTAATTTGTAACCAAATATTTAGGACAATTAGCTGAAGAATTTGGATTTCATTATGTGACCAGTTAGCTATCCCACCCACAAGCTAATGGAGAAGTGAAGAGAGGTATGAAAGTATCAAGATATTCATAACAAATGGTAAGATGTAGACTTCACCCCAATTACAGGGAGATACTGTTGCAAACAATCAAACATAAGAACAGGAGTAGGCCACTCGATTCTTCAAACACCCACCACTATTCCATAAGATCATGGCTGAACTAATTTCAAACTCATCCCTACATTCTTGTATATCCCCAATAATCTTTTATCCCATTAGGAATCAAGAATCTATCTAATTCAGTCTTAAAAATATTTAAAGATTCTGAAATCATTCCCTTTTGAGGGAAGGGGTTTTAAAGCCTCTCAATCCTCTGAGAGATAATAAATGGTTTCTCATCTCCTGCCTTAAATGGTTGACTCCTCATTTTTAAACTCAGGCCCCTAGTTCTACATTCTCACACAAAAAGAAGCACTGTTTCAATGTTCATCCAGTCGGGTCTCCTAAGGATCTTATACGCTTCAATTAAGTTACCTCTGACTCTTCTAAACCCAGAATCCAGGCCTGGTCTGTTCATCCTTTCCTTATAAGGCAATGCACTCATTCAAGATATTGAGACAGTAGTGATTAGAACGAAAGTCAGCCAGGTTGCCCTCATAGAAATGAGTTCCCTGTTTGGGGCTGTTAATTAGGTCAAATCAAGGAGCCTTGGCTGACAGATAAAAAAGAGTAAGTATTCAAGATACTGACACTTTGGTACCTGACTCTGAATGGGGCAGTACTATAGTCAAGAACTGTTCATGTATAAATAAAGGATGACTTGGTGATGGGATACTGGCATCTGTAGAGTTATTTCTCAAGCCTTCTTTAAACTGCTTCGAACACATTAACATTCTTCTATGAGTATGATGATCAGTACAGTGCACAGTAATTGAGATGTAGTCCCACCAATGTCCTCAGTAGTTGAAGTATAACCTCACTACTTTTGTGTTCAACTTTCCTGACAATAAAACATAGCTTTCCAACGGCTTTCCTGATTACTTGCTATACCTCCAAACTAGCTTTTTGTGATTCATGCACTAGGACACCCAGATCTCTCTGCATCTTCGAGCTCTGCAGTCTCTCATCATTCTGCAAATATGCTTATTTTTATTCTTTCTGCTAAAATGGGCAATTCTACACTTTCCCACATTACAGTCCATTTGTCAGATTTTGTTCACTCACTTAACCTTACATCCTCTTCACAAGTTACTTTCCTACTGTAATGATTGGAACAAGAGCCAGGTAGATCTCATTGACTATTTGATTGTGATTTTAGCTGATGCCAATCAGGGAGCCCTGGCTGACAGATATATACAGGAGCTTCAGAGGGTCTCCACAGTCTAGGGACTGGCTCTGAGCTGGCTGGTCAAAGTCCATGTACTGGGCACGTGCAACTAAAGGGTGACAGGATTCCGGCATCTGTGCAGTTATTTCACCTGCCTATCTGTGTTTCTTACTGTGTTAAGCACTGAATTTTCACCACGTGAGTTGCTAATGGTCAAAGGTTAAAGACTCAACTTCCTTTATTACTGCAGAAGATCAGTCCCAACATAACTTCAGTGGATCATGACCAAGATAAAGGGAACGAAACTCAAAAAGTCCAAATGTCCTCTTGGTATTGAATAGCATCAAGCAAAAATCTGTCCATGTTATTGCCTCAATAAAAGGTGTGGATAAGAAATCTCTGTATTAAAGGGGGCCGGACACAACAGCTATGATTAATTTTTTCCAGACATCACATGGAATGTTCAGGAGAATCCAGGGAGGCTCTAATACAAGTCGAAACCAAAAGGAAAGATTCATTCCAGTGTGACCAAGAATGGAACAATGAGATGGACTCTGCATCAACGAACTCAAGGAATGACATTCTAATTTAAGCAGAGAGTTGTTCATCACCGTCAGCCAGAATTACTGATGGCAAGTGTCTGGGTAGGAAAATTGGAGAAAGGCCAATTTTGACGATATTAGGCAAGAACTTTTGAAAGCTGATTGGAGGCAGATGTTCGCAGGTAAAGGGACGGCTGGAAAATGGGAAGCCTTCAGAAATGAGAGAATCCAGAGAAAGTATATTCCTGTCAGGGTGAAAGGGAAGGCTGGTAGATATAGGGAATGCTGAATGACTAAAGAAATTGAGGGTTTGGTTAAGAAAAAGAAGGAAGCATATGTCAGGTATAGACTGGATAGATCAAGTGAATCCTTAGAGTATAAAGAAAGTAGGAGTATATTTAAGAGGGAAATCAGGAGGGTAAAATGGGGACATGAGATAGTTTTGGCAAATAGAATTAAGGATAATCCAAAGGGTTTTTACAAATATATTAAGGACAAAAGGGTAACTAGGGAGAGAATAGGGCCCCTCCAAGATCAGCAAGGCAGCCTTTTTGTGGAGCCTGAGAAAATGGGGGAGATACTAAATGAATATTTTAGATCAGTATTTACTGTGGAAAAGGATATGGAAGATATAGACTGTAGGGAAATAGATGGTGACATCTTGAAAATGTCCAGATTACAGAGGAGAATGTCTTGAAACGGTTAAAAGTGGATAAATCACAGTTGAGGTGTCAGAAGACTGGAGGTTGGCAAACGTGGTACCGCTGTTTAAGAAGGGCGGTAAAGACAAGCCAGGGAACTATAGACTGGTTAGCCTGACCTCGGTGGGCAATTTGTTGGAGGGAATCTTGAGGGACAGGATGTACATGTATTTGGAAAGGCAAGGACTGATTCGGGATAGTCAACATGGCTTTGTGCGTGGGAAATCATGTCTCGCAAACTTGATTGAGGTTTTTGAAGAAGTAACAAAGAAGCTTGATGAGGGCAGAGCAGTAGATGTGATCTATATGGACTTCAGTAAGGCATTCGACAAGGTTCCCCATTGGAGACTGATCAGCAAGTTTAGATCTCACTGAAGACAGGGAGAACTAGCCATTTGGATACAGAACTGGCTCAAAGGTAGAAGGCAGTGGGTGGTGGTGGAGGGTTGTTTTTCAGACTGGAGGCCTGTGACCAATGGAGTGCCACAAGGATCGGTGCTGGGTCCTCTACTCTTTGTCATTTACATAAATGAATGGATGCGAGCATAAGAGGTACAGGTAGTAAGTTTGCAGATGATACCAAGATTGGAGGTGTAGTGGACAGCGAAGAGGGTTACCTCAAATTACAACAGGATCTGGACCAGATGGGCCAATGGGCTGAGAAGTGGCAGATGGAGTTTAATTCAGATAAATGCAAGGTGCTGCATTTTGGGAAAGCAAATCTGAGCAGGACTTATACACTTAATGGTAAGGTCCTCTGGGAATGTTGCTGAACAAAGAGACCTTGGAGTGCAAGTTCACAGCTCCTTGAAAGTGGAGTCGCAGGAGAATAGGATAGTGAAGAAGGTGTTTGGTATGCTTTCCTTTATTGGTCAGAGTATTGAATACGGGAGTTGGGAGTCATGTTGCGGCTGTACAGGACATTGGTTAGGCCACTGTTGGAATATTACGTGCAATTCTGGTCTCCTTCCTATCGGATAGATGTTGTGAAACTTGAAAGGGTTCAGAAAAGATTTACAAGGATGTTGCCAGGGTTGGAGGATCTGAGCTACAGGGAGAGGCTGAACAGGCTGGAGCTGTTTTCGCTGGAGCATCAGAGGCTGAGGGGTGACCTTATAGAGGTTTACAAAATTATGAGGGGCATGGATAGGGTAAATAGACAAAGTCTTTTCCCTGGGGTCAGGGAGTCCAGAACTAGAGGGCATAGGTTTAGGGTGAGAGGGGAAAGATACAAAAGAGACCTAAGGGGCACCTTTTTCACACAGAGAGTGGTACGTGTATGGAATGAGTGGACGTGGTGGAGGCTCGTACAATTGCAACATTTAAGAGGCATTTGGATGGGTATATGAATAGGAAGGGTTTGGAGGGATAAGGGCTGGGTGCTGGCAGGTGGTACTAGATTGGGTTGGGATATCTGGTCGGCATGGACAGGTTGGACCGAAGGGTCTGTTTCCATGTTGTATAGCTCTCTGACTCTATGACTAAGAGAGTTGTGAAGCTTCAATCTGTGACATTCAGACTTGAGGAGAGATGATGAGAATGGAAATACTTTAACAGTTGATTAATTTTTTTTGTGATTAAAGCTGGGGTCAGATGAAGAGTTATGCATTAATGATATTGCGGGATGTGTGTAAATGATAATGTAAACGTTAGGGATTGGCTGAAAGACACTCAGGGAGAACAGAGTAAACATGTTGTTTATCTTTTGAGGTGGCCTTCATTGAGAGAAGAGGAATCTTGCTCACCTGCAACTCACTACACAGTTTTTACTACAACTGTTTGGGTAGATGCTGAAATTGGGATTCAGCTGGCCCACTGTTCCACCACTCTTCCCACCCCCCCCACCCCCACACACATATTCCTCAAACCCCTCCTTAATTCCATCTCCTCACTCTTCTCCGTGCAATATCTAAAAAAGACTCTGAACCCTGTACAAAATCAGTTTTGGAAGCTCACTTCATGGTTATGTATCCTTCCAGTGAATTGAAGATTATAAAACAGATTCCTTTGTCTTTTCATTGCTAGTGGGTTTCAAAGCAAAGGGGAACCCTAGTTAAAGATGATCGTGTCACAGAATATGCTTTTCACCCTTTCTCCTGCCTTTAGCTGTATTGCAGACCTTTCCTTTTATCCTTTCCCCCACAATCCCTTTCCAACCTCTTCATTGATTGTCAACTGTAACATGACTAACTCCTTCCAGTTCAGATGAAAGATCTGCAACCCGAACTAAGTGGTTCCCTGTTTACAGATGTTTCCTGACCTGTTGTGTGTATCCAGCAATTTCAGATTGCATTTCAATTTGTATTCAATGGCTTGTGTCGAAGAGCTGTAACATAACTTTAATTTGTTCTCAGCATCTTTGGCCAAGTGTACTGTAGCTGCGGTCAATCATGATCAACAAGAAAAATACAAAATGCAGCATGAACTGTAAGATTGTAACAAAAAAAATCCACAAAAGTACAGACAACTGTAGTGAGGAACAGTCTTGAACTTGGGGACATTCTTTTCACTCAATATCGATGGACAGATAAGCTTAATGATTCAATCAGAAAGGGGTGGGGGTTGTGGGGGTTGGGGTTGTATTTGTCTGGTGTTTTGCAGTTCACCAGAGAATCCAAATTGCAATGTCAACACGCACTTTGCATATTGTAGCTTGCAGCTATTGTAGTGATGTTAAATGGTGCAACAGTATTTGCATTACATTGTAAATGAAGAATCTCTTCGTCAACTACCACTTGCTAATAGCATGTGTTTGAAAGATTTACAAGTTGGCACTCAATCTGTGAGGAACACAGCTTCCTTGGTCATCAAGTCCTTGAGTGTAAGATGAACACTCAGTAAAAGTAATTAAAGAATCTTGAATTGTTAGATTCTGTGGTGATCTCGAGAATGCTGTTCCTGAGACTTAGTTTGTCTTTGTTGGAACCATATTCAATATTGAATTTGGGCTCAAAGATGGAACAGGAAGTAAGTAAAGTAAATCGCCTCTGCCAAGCATCATCATCATCTTCATCGGCGATCCTCACACACAAGGAAGACTCTCTGGGTGAGTCTGTAGGTGGCTCAATGTGTGGTTATCCACTTTGGTGGCAAGAACAGGAAGGCAGATTACTATCTAAATGGAATCAAGTTAGGTAAAGGGGAAGTACAGAGAAATCTAGTTGTTCTTGTACATCAGTCAATGAAAGCAAGCATGCAGGTGCAGCAGGTAGTGAAGAAAGCTGATGGCATGCTGACCTTCATAACAAGAGGAATTGAGTATAGGAGCAAAGAGGCCCTTCTGTAGCTGTACAGGGCCCTGGTGAGACCATACATGGAGTATTGTGTGCAGTTTTGGTCTCCACATTTGAGGAAGAACATTCTGGCTATTGAGGGAGTGCAGCATAGGTTCACAAGGTCAATTCCCAGAATGGTGGGACAATCATATATTGAAAGATTAGAACTATTGGGCTTGTATACTCTTGGGTTTAGAAGGCTGAGTGGGGATCTGATTGAGACTTATAAGGTTATTAAAGGATTGAACATTCTGGAGGCAGGAAGCATGTTTCCACTGATAGGTAAGTCCAGAACCAGAGGACACAGTTTAAAAATAAGGGGTAGGCCATTTAGAACAGAGTTGAGGAGAAACTTCTTCACCCAGAGAGTGGTGGGTGTATGGAATGCTCTGACCCAGAAGACAGGAGAGGCCAAGTCTCTGGATACTTCCTCAAAAGAGATGGATAGAGCTCTTAAAGATAGTGGAATCAAGGGTTATGGGGATGTCAGGAACAGGATACTGATTGTGGATGATCAGCCATGATAATAATGAATGGTGGTGCTGGCTCAAAGGGCCGAATGGCCTACACCTGCACCTATTGTCTATGTCTACTTTCTATTGTCAACAGAGCGATGTGGCTGCCACAGGCTCTGTTACACTTGAGGCAGAAGGTGGTCACAGGAAGGGGGTGGGTAGGGTGCTGGTGTGGGAGCGGGCTCCTTACGCTGTTTACACCTGGCTTCTGCTTTTTTCCTGACAGCAAGTCTCAAGGTGCTTGACTCCTTCCCGGATGCTTCTCCTCCACTTTGAAGGACCTTGGCCCAGTGATTCCCAGGTGTTTGTGGGAATGCTGCTCTTCCCCAGTGACACCTTGAGGGTATCCCTGAAGTTCTTCCTCTGTCCATCTGGGGCTCACTGGCCATTTCAAATCTGGGAGTAGAGCCCTACTCACGGAGTCTCATGTCGGTCATGTGGATGACACACCCAGCCCATGAGCCATAAGTCTCACTTAAAAACACAGGACTCGAAATGTTACCTCTGCTTTCCCTCCACAGCTGCTGTCAGGCCTGCTGAGTTCGTTCAGCAATTCCTGTTTCACTTCAGATTTCCACTATCTGCAGTTCTTTATTTTATATGAGTTGTTGGCAAATGCCATTCTGCTTGTATGCGCAACTTTGGACTACTAATGGCTCACTATATTAAAATCCTCTCTCTCAAGTCTCTTTCTTTTCATATGTTCACATTCTTGGTTTCTCTGATATCTTTAATTGCATCTGTACTCATGTCTACAATGATCTGCTGTCAGCAATGTGGCATATGTTAGATGCATGTTCCTTCACCATTTTTCTGTTGTTGTGTCACCATAGCCTTACCAGACCATAGGGGTTGCTCTCTCATTAGAGAGAGAAGCAACTGGCAGTGACTTAACCTGAGGGCCATGAAACCTTAGGTAAGGGAAGAGTTTGGGAAGGAGAGTCCTTCATGGTAACCTCAAACCAGTGATGGGAATTGAACCCACACTGTTGGCATCACACTGCTCTGTAAACCAACGGTCCAGCCAACTGAGCTAGACTGATTCTCACCATGTTTTGAGCAATATTTAGATAAGATAAATAAATTCCACATTAGCAGTTCTGAGGAAAAGTTGCTTCTAACATTTTGTCCTCTCCCTTATAAAATGACAATGCTGAAGTAACATTGGGAACATTGCAGGTAATGTCAGAAGCTGATGGCCAGTGAGCATATGGATTCCCTCAGGGCTAAAGCATAGTTGATGTATTAAATCAGATTGTGATATTAATTACTGTACATTGATCAAGAAATTATCAGTGGTTTGCTATTCTGTGTCCACTAAACATAAATCGGTGATCCATCAAATAAGTCAAATGTTATATAAATTGAATGTTTTTTCGTTCAATTCTGTAACATACGCATGCAACATAGTATCAAATATGTTTAAGCTCCAAAGAGTTTGTTGTAAGACAGACATAATGGAATAGAGAGGGAGGAGGAAACTTGGAATTAGGTTACAGAAATACACAAGAATTTCAGGCTGATGGTAATGGAGGACATCTGTGGTATTAATGTAAACCGGGATACTGACTGTAAAACGAAATTGGGGAAAGGTGTACAAGTCTTCTTGTGTAGCATGTTTCTGCGATAGGCTGGGCATGTTGTCCCCATGACTGACATGAGGCTCCCCGAGCAAGTGCTGTACTCCCAGCTCCGAAATGGCAGGCGTGCCCCAGCTGGACAAAGGAAGCACTTCAGAGGCACCCTCAAGGCCTCACTGGGGAAGAGCAGCATTCCCATAGACATCTGGGAATCACTGGCCCAAGATCGTCCAAAGTGGAGGAGGAACATCCAGGAAAAAGTAAAAGTCAGGGGAAGTAGTGTCAGGAGCACACTCCCACACCAACACCCCACCCACCCCCTTCCTATGACCACCTTCTGCCCCAAGTGTAACAGAATCTGTGGAAGTCACATTGGTCTGAACAGCCACCTTTGGACTCACCCTGAGAGTGGAAGAGAATCATCCTCACGTGTGAAGGGTCACTGATAATGGTGATGCTTCTGACCCACTGAGTAAGGAAGCAATACTGAGTATCATTCTGGGGAATAAAGTGGAACAACCAGGGAAGTGTTTGAGAAATAATTGTATTACTATCAAGCTTAGAAGAGTTTTTGAAAAGGACAAGATATAGTCTAGTGTAAAGAATGGAAGAGGTCTAACTTCAGTGAGCTGAAAGGACATAATGGGCCAGCTGACTTGGAATCAAACATTGGTGGAAAAAGTGGTGATTGAGGAAGAAGAGCTTTACAAAGAGATAATGCCTCATTACAGACACCTTCCCATAAGGTTGAAAAGAAGGATGCTCATAGCTACAGATCTCAAGTAACTAATAATATAGAGGATAACATAAGACAGAGAAGAGTTTATAACAGGCCTACATATTATGATGTTAGCTTAATAGGCGAGGACATAGAAAGTATATATAACTGAATGTAGCAAGTAGAGATTTCAAAAACAGGGAATAATAGAGTATGAGAGGGGCATTAATGGTTAACATAAAACAAAGTCCAAAACACTCTAACTGCATTAAAAATAAAATAGTAGGCTAAAGAAACCAACAGTGACCATCTTGTGAAGGCAAACAACATGGCTGAGGGGCTCAATGGATACTTTTTACCTAACATCAGTTCACAACAGGTTACTGACCATGTAGCAGTAAACAGGAAGGCAATCATAATGAAGATAAATTAGAATGAAACATTAAAACATGGATAAACATCCTAAAACATTGGTAAATCACTGTGTGTAAAGTTGATGTGGTCTGGATAGAATGCAGCTGAGATTACAGAAAGCTCCAATCCTTTTTGGATACGGAGAGGTATCAGAGATGGAGAATTACAAATATTACATACTCATTCAAAAAGTGGGGAGAAGGTTTAAGCCAACAATTACTGAGCTGTTAGCCTAATATCAGTGGCAGGGAGCTTTTGTTTTCATTCACTCATGGGACATGGACATCCAAATGGCTGGGCCAACATTTATTGCCCATCCCTAGTTCCCTTTGAGAAGGTGGTGGTGAGCTGCCTTAAGTCAGAAGTGGTTTAGAGGGGACCTTGCAGTTGATGGTGTTTCTATGTATCTGCTGTCCTTGTGCGTCTAGATGGAAGTGGTCGTAGGTTTGGAACGTGCTGGCTGAGGATCTTTGTTGAATTTCTTGTCCAGACACATCCAAAAGAGATTTGTCATTTGGAAAAGTATCAGCTGATTCGTGGAAGTTGGTATGGACTTGTTAAAGGTAAATCATGTTTAACTAACATGATCAAGTCCCTTGATGAAGTAACAGAAAAGGTTAATGAGAGTGATGTGCTTGAATAAGCAACAATGAACTTTCAAAATCTGTTTGACAAAGTACCACATAATAGCCTTGTTAACAAAATTAAAGCCTATGGGATTGGAGGGACACTGGCCCTGTAGATAAAACATTGTTTGAACTTGAAAAAGCAAAGAATAGGTGCAAATGGATGATTTGCAGAATAGAGGGGAGAATGCAGCAGCCTTGGAACCAATCTTCTGATCTATGTCAATACCCTGAGCTTGGGTACACTGGAGATAGATTCAAAGATTTATTTCAAACAGTGTGATCAATTCTGAGCACAACATTTTAGAAAAGATGCTAAGACCTTGGGAAAAGTAAAGTTTACTAAAACAATACAAGAGCTGAGAGCAGGTGCTAGTCCTGTGGAACCATTTTGCAGTGGCTGTAATAAGGTCAGCCAGGTGGACCTCATAGAATATGAGTTCCCTGATTGGGGCTGTTAATCTGGTCCAATCAGGGAGCCTTGGCTGACGGGTAAAAACAGAAGTATCAGACAGTCTGTACACTCAGAGCTGGCTCTGAGGGAGCTGGATCAGTGTCAAGGACTTTCAGATTGAAGCCTGCTGTTACCAAGTGTGAGACCATATTGTTCATCGAGTAAATGCAACAGCACAAAAAATAAAAACGCTGGAATTGCTCAGCAATGCTGGCAGGTTATATTGGAGAGAGAAACAGAGTTAATGCATCAGGTCAATGATGTCTTATCAAGTCTGAGTCAAAGTGAATGTTACACTTGGAACTAAAATTTCAATGAATTGAATAAAAGTAACCACTTCAATCCTTCACATCTTTAAACAATAATCCAGTCAGCAACCAATCAATCAATCTGAACTAATTTGAAAAGAAATTGGTCAGTCACACAAATTCAACCCAGCTTTACAATCTGCTGATGCCTTTCAGTGGGGGTTTGGCAATATACTTGTCATTCAGTCGATTGTGTTCTCAATGGAATGAAAATCGGATGAGGTACCCAAATCACCTAAATAATACCCAGTATGAAAATAAAGGGTGAGTTGGTGATGGGATACCATGGAGTTATTTCACTTGTCTTATTTGGAGAGACTGAGTTTCGTGGAGAGATTGGTGAAGGTGGATTAGTTTCTACTTCTGCCAGTGAATGTGACCTTGAAGTTTGATAAAAGCGTTCAAAATCAAGGATGAGTCAATTAGAAAGTGCCATTGACAGTATGGTTTGGAACCAGAGGATATAGTTTTAAAGTGATTGGCAAAAGAACCAGAGGTGATATGAGGAAGTGATTTTCCGCACATCAAAATGTGATCTGGAATGCACTGAAAGAATGATGGTGACAGTTTCAGTCATAATACTTGCAAGAAAATTGGATAAATACTTGAGAGGCGAATTATATATAGACCTATGGCAAAAGCGCAAAGGAGTGGGACTAATTAGACATTTCAAAGAGAGTTGATAGGTACAATTGTCTGAATAGTTTCCTTCTGTACTATATTGCCTTATCATTCTCTGTGAACCAGTTTCTTGCAGAATTTCAATTTGTTTTCTGGCTTCTTTTATCACGTTATTAGAGATGGTACAAATCTATTAACTTCACATTACAGCTTGAATCAATAGATTGACTCCAGCTGAATATTTCCTATCAATACTTACTTGAGCAAATCAAAATTCCTAACTTTGTTTGCAATGAATTACTTTTCAAGTTGAACCAACTGGTGTCCATTTTCATACTGGGTATTATTTAGGTGATTTGGGTACCTCATTCGATTTTCATTCCATTGAGAACACAATCGACTGAATGACAAGTATATTGCCAAACCCCCACTGAAAGGCATCAGCAGATTGTAAAGCTGGGTTGAATTTGTCTGACTGACCAATTTCTTTTCAAATTAGTTCAGATTGATTGATTGATTGCTGACTGGATTATTGTTTAAAGATGTGAAGGATTGAAGTGGTTACTTTTATTCAATTCATTGAAATTTTAGTTTCAAGTGTAACATTCACTTTGACTCAGACTTGATAAGACATCATTGACCTGATGCATTAACTCTGTTTCTCTCTCCAATATAACCTGCCAGCATTGCTGAGCAGTTCCAGCATTTTTATTTTTTGTGCTGTTGCATTTACTCGATGAACAATATGGTCTCACACTTGGTAACAGCAGGCTTCAATCTGGCAGATTAGAGTCACTCAGAACAGACTGTCAGGATAGCATCAGTGGCTAATGGTAGGTTTCATGCTGACAAATTTCAGCAGAATTGTATTTGTTGAAATCCATGATGCTTACAATTACTTTCACCCTAATAAATGCAGCAAGGTCTTTTAGAAACTGCATCCTGTTCATTGTGATAGATTAGTATTTGTCCCTAACAAGACGGGTGTAATTATCACAAAGATAATATTGTGTACAGGATTTTGAGTCAGGGAGGCTTTAGTATGAAATTATAACAATGACTGCCACTACATTAAGTATGAACGATTATTCTCCTCTAGATTAGTTATTTGTAGTATAAGGAGTGAGAAACATCAGATTTTTAAAAAAATTCATTCATGGGATGAGGCCAGGATTTATTGGCCAGCGCCAGTGCTCAGAAGCAGATGAGAATTAACTACATTGCTGTGGGTCTGGAGTCACATGGAAGCCAGACCTGGTAAGGATGGCAGTTTCCTTCCCTAAAGGACATTAGTGAATCAGATGCGTTTTTTTTCCCCAACAATTGATTCATCATTCGACTCTTAATTCCAGATTTTTACTTAAATCAGATTCCACCATTTGCCAAGGCGAAATTTCAGCCTAAGTCCCCAGGACATTCCCTAGGTCTCTGGATCAACAGTAACAGGCAAAACAATGAATAAAACATCATGAGGATACAATTAAGAAATTATTGAGCAGCTTGAGATTTGGGGCTGCCCCAATTTTAGCATTGCACACTAATTCTGTTCTAATGTAATGTTATAGAACATAGAAGAATACAGCGCAGTACAGGCCCTTCAGCCCTCGATGTTGCGCCGATCAAAGCCCACCTATCCTACACTAACCCACTATCCTCCATATACCTATCCAATGCCCGCTTAAATACCCATAAAGAGGGAGAGTCCACTACTGCTACTGGCAGGGCATTCCATGAACTTACGACTCGCTGAGTGAAGAACCTACCCCTAACATCAGTCCTATATCTACCCCCCCCTTAATTTAAAGCTATGCCCCCTTGTAATAGGTTCTCACCCTTTAGTGAATATAATGAATGCCACTTTGCTGCAAAGTATATAGCCAGAAACCACCGAGGCCAAGAGCTTTTAGGTCACAATAATCAACCCCAATTCTGTCTCCAATATTAATATACAAGGCTCTTTCTTCCATTTAGAAAACAAAGGGAAAGAATATTAAAAGGAGTGGAAATACCCTAAACCCAAAATCACAAATAGATGACAATCCCATGAGTAAATAGGGAAAAGAGGTTGGAAAGGACCTGACAATTTGGCTCCTCAGATATTATGAAACTTGGTGTTGTGAGTAAGGAAATAGCAGGGAACTTAAAATCAATCAGGACAACTCCAGTATAATTTCATTCATTGTTTCCAGTGCCACAAATACAAAATCTTCAGGTGGAGTCTTCCCAGGCCTCGGATGACAGGGCATATGCTGGGAATTTGGGAGAGTCATGTCAGAAATCAGGCGAGGCTTTTCACAAAAAGTCACATCTTCCAACTAAGTCTTAGACGTTGAGATGGGATACTCCTCTCAATGAGAAGTGTGAGGCCCACTAACAGGGATTATCATTCATCATCACCCTCATTATTACTTAATCTCACATCATTAATATGCAATCTACCATTCTACAACCTGCTGGACAGCAACTAAACCTTGACAATTCCCAACATGAAAGTTAGTCAACATCTGGCGATATAAGCTTGGCTCTTGCTTCTCCAGACCTCTATCTTGGACACTGAATGCTAACATCTCAGGGTACGGTCCACGGACAATAATCACACACAGCCACATCCATAGACACTGGCATCCATCATACACCACCACAGCACATTTCCAATTCACTTACAGTACACCAGCCTATAATGCTACACTTTGTGGAGCTGCTACACTTTGTGGAGCTCCTGCACTTGCCATTTAGTATGCAGGGACAGGCACTCAGCTCACACACTGGATCACGCTAAATCTCAGGGCGGCTCACTTTGCACTGAGTTGGATGCTCATAGCATCTCAGCCTTGCACTGCCCTTTAACGTTTCGCTCCCCCTCCTCCCAACTCTGCTGTACTTTAAGGAGTCATAGTCCTTCTGTCTTACCTTTTCAGTGCAGACCCACATAAGCAGACAGTTCATCATGGCTGTCAATGGGGCTCAGTCAAAAGGTGGCCATGTCGCTGAATGGCTATGTCAGTCTCATACCCACATCACGTGTCAGCAGTCTGCATGGCAAACATACTGAGCCAAATGGCTACATCTCATAGTTAAAGACGAGTTGTGCCGGTTATGTCAAGGGGGATTCTGTCAGGCTGGGAGAGGTACTGGCACAGTTAGTCATGGGCAGCATCTGTGATCTGTGAAGAGGGGCTTGAGCACATCTGCCAGGTGCTGCCAGTGAGCCTGTCTCGTGATGGTTCTGGCAGTAGGTCATGGTCAATCCTGCATTTCCAGTGCAATCATTCAGGGGATCAGTGGATCATCAGTTGGGGAGAAGTACAGAGATCAGTCAGGGGTCTGGGCAGCCATCATCCTAGGCTGTCCACTATGTTGGTAAGGGGGGAGGCTAGAGTATGGTCAGGCGTTATCCTTGGGGCAGCAGAGTGAGGGGATACTTGGTGGTGAGGAGGTGAGGGAGCTCAGTGCTGAGATTAGAGGCTGCAGCATGGGATGTGGAGGGTACAAGGATGGGATCTGTCAGGTGGGGAACTAGATGTGTGGGAGGAGATGGGGTACTGTAAGGTGGTGATGCAGGGTGATTATAGTAGGCCACCATTGTGGCCTCACTGGAGTGTATTGTGCAGCATGAGGAAGGACTGGACCAAACTACAGCAATGGGGCTCAGTGGGTAAGGGCGAGAGTTGAAGTTAAGATATAGTAGAAATAGGCTGTCCAGAGAGTGCTGGATCGAAAGGCTTTGTGCGCAGGGGGCAAGCACCAGGTGAACTGGGCTGAGCCTCGTACTCCCCCAAATCGAACACAATCTGTGATTGTTGATCTGTCTGTCAAGTGCTAAATGTGGCCTGTGAATGGAAAGTGGCTGCGACCACACCCAGAATGAGTGGGGTTCTGTATCTGTTTGTAGTCCAAAATATCCCTCCCGAGCAACAAGAGGCTCCTTCAAGGGGCATCTGCATCAGTTGTGTCGTTGCAGACTTGAGGTTGAAACCAGTAACAATCACCACAATGTGTACGTGAAATGGTCATTGTGTGGGGAGCAAGCACTGATTACAAACAATCCTGACCATGGTCATCAGTGCTTCCTAATTCAGGATGGACGTCTCTGTGAGGCAGAAATGATCCCAGGTGACCTTAACAGAAACACCTGTGGGCCACAATTTACACAGTAATTCCTGGGGTACACAGAGATATGGGACTGATTCTCGGTCACCCTACACTGAAAGAATAATGCAACCCATGCTCAAATACGATGATACCTTTCGAGAGCAATGTAGGGCTCGGTGCACAATTCCAGTGCACAATTAGAACTTGGTCCTTATTTCTTTGCCATGTTCCTGAAGGTGCATTCATTGGGATAAGGTCCAATGTTAATGTTCCAAGCTGACACTCCATGTCTGAATACTCCAGCTCACAGTGGATGGAAGAGTATGATGACATTTGTGAGAGATGTGAATGCTGACTGCTCACATTGCTCAGGACCCTGTTCTGTTTTCTCTGCTGCCCACACAGTGTCATTGTAAGTGTGACTGATGGGTCCAGCTACAACAGAGGTTACCAACATTGTTGCTGTGATGCAACGAAAATGCAGAGAGAGGTACAGATCCATCAGCAAGCCCACGAGCGGCTGCAAGCTTCAATGGCTGCAGAACAGTCTGCACATGGAGAAATCACAGCTTAAAGTCTCCTCAGGATGCAGAGGAGATGAAGGAGGACCAGAATCTACCCATGTGAGTGAGACAGACTACTGATGCAGATTGAGGATGTCCTGGATATTGTGACTGAATTATACTGCAGTCTTCCCCCCAGCCCCACCCCCCATTCATCTCTCATCCCCCTTCCCCCTCCACATTCCTGACAAAGGGCTCTCCTGCTCCTCGCATACATCTTGGCCTTCTGTGCTTTTCCAACGCCATCCTTTTGGACTCTGCTGTGAATAACTGCTAGATGGAGCCCTGTAACTTGAAGGAATGAATGGCCATCCTATCCCGGTGGCCATCAAGGTGACAGCTGTGATAAACTTTCATAAAAGGCTATCTGGAGAAGGAGGAACAGGCATTTCAAGAGGGTTATAGGATGGGCTGTGAATATGTACAGGTAAACTGTGTGACCTGGTGCTAACAGTGATCGGGGTCAGAATGTGCAGTTATGCGTGTCAGCGAGTGCCAGCTATGTGTTTGCTGTTCTGTGAGAGTGTTAGTTTGCAGCTGCTGCACCACTGTGCGTTCATGGCGAAGAGTAACCCCAGACTGCCAACACTTGACCCAGGAGCATGGCTGGGGTTCCAAGATGGCATCTGCACCACGATATCATGGAGGAAGTGAGTCCCTCCAGCCATGGTGAGTGGGAGAATCAGGCTGGCATCAGATGAGAGTGATGCCACAGGAGTCAGGTAAGTAGTCAATGAAATATGTTTGGTCAACATTGTAAGACGATTTACTGGGCCTTGTAGAGAGAAACCTTCTGTGAAACCTGATGAAAATGATGCTTTCCCGAGATATGGTAAAATTCAGTCAGTGGTTGAGACAAATCTTCACTCAAAGTCTCCTGTGATCCACTGCTCCTTCGTAAGGGAGAAATGGTTCATAACGGAAATAATTAGCATGAGCCCCCTGTTATGAGTCGACACCACTCGTAGAGTATGTAACCAGTATACCAGCACAGTCAGCAATCCCCTCTCTAGCCACTTTAATCTTGTTCAATTCCTTGCCATCGTTATCATCCATGTATCAAGGGAAACAGAGGATGCAGTTATCTGACACTAAAATAGCTCAGATTCTTGTTCAATTATATTCTTCTTCTTTAGTCTCTTAACTAAGGCATAAAAGGATACTTGAGCTGATTTCCAGATCATTTCATTGTTCCTCTTTTACTGTTGCTCAGGTCCAACAGCTAGAGATGACAAACTGGGGTTTTTTACAGTAAAAGAGGGAACATTAACAGTTGATTAATTCATGACTTTCTTCCAAATTCTGATGCTATGATGAATCACATGACTTTGACACTAGTAAGAGAGAAGACTAGATTAGATTCTCTACAGTGTGGAAACAGGCCCCGCGGCCCAACAAGTCCACACCGACCTTCCGAAGAGTAACCCACCCAGAACCATTTCCCTCTGACTAATGCACCTAACACTATGGGCAATTTAGCATGGCCAATTCACCTGGCCTGCACACCTTTGGACTGTGGGAGGAAACCCACGCAGACAACATGCAAACTCCACACAGACAGTCGCCTGAGGCTGGAATCGAACCTGGGACCCTGGTGCTGTGAGGCAGCAGTGCTAACCACTGAGCCACCATGCCACCCCACAAGTGTAAAATGAGCACGTGATCAGGGAGGTCTTAGACATTATAAGAGAGAGCTGAATTTGAGACCTACTGTGTATAGGTGTAAATAAAGCATTGTTACAACTGATAGAGTTGAAGAGTCTTATGTAGAGATAAAGATTAACAGTTTCAGGGATAATCTATAGTGTGGTGCTGGAAAAACACAGCAGGTTAGGCAGCACCCGAGGAGCAGGAAAATTGATGTTTCAGGCATAAGCTCTTCATGCCTGAAACATCAATTCTCATGCTCCTTGGACACTGCCTGACCTGTTGTGCAGTCCTCACTTTCTCCTCTATGTCTAGATACCCACAGTCCAGACTGGTCTCTTAATGTGCGGGCAACAGAATGTGCTTAAAGCTGTTGTTGCTTTTGATAATGCATAGAGGCTCCACTGACATGTTGGTGAACCAATTCCCTGGAATGTATCTGTGTCGAAAGCCCCGACTAAGACACTGTCTCTTACTTGAGTTAGTTGACCTCAGCTGTGTTGTGAGTTGGATTGTTGCAATGGGCTGCAAAGGATCTGACTGACAAAGGAGATTGGGGGGATTTAAACCTAGATGGGGTGGTTTGGATTGATTGAGAGGCTAAAGTCAAAAGAAGTCTGCTTCTCAACACAAAGCTGCCTCCAACACGTCCTTTTCAGTCTTTAACTGAGGTTAGAAAGGGGACTGGGTGTGTAAAGGAGTCAGATTGATAACTTCAATCTAATAAATAGAGTTGTGAACTGAAGTGATGTTGACCAGATTCTCCCAGGTAAACAGAAGCCTGTAACTTCAACAAGGTGAAGACTTGATGGATTTGGGAATTGAGAGAGGTTCACATCTCCCTCTGGATTCCTGATGCCTGCCTGAAGACCAAATCTAATTGGTCACCTAGACAATGACCTTCCCCTGAGATCTCTAATCCCATCACCCTTCTGAACTCTCCTGCCACACCCAGAATTTCTTCCTCTTCCAGAGATTTGATTCATTCACCACAAATCTTCCTACCTTTCCCAGCAATTTGGTTGCTACCCCCTCCTCTTGGGATCTGTAATACATCCTACTGATCCCCTTTCCAACTGACCCTATTTTACCCTCTGACCTGATTAAACTCCCTCCCTTATCTTCTGACCAAATGTCCCCCCCCACCACCAATTGATTCGCTGTTTCTCTGAGATCAGCTGTCCACCCCCAGAAATAATTTATAGTCCACCCTCCTTCAGAATAATAATCTTTCCATCTTCTCCACCTCCACCTCCAAATCAACACCAATTTACCCACTTCTCCTCGATTGTGCCCCTCCTCCAATTGACTGCCACCCCTCCTTCCCCAGCCCCTCCATTTTTCACCCCCTTCCCTTTCTTCTGACATGTAGCAAGTAACATTCGCGCCATTCAAATGCCAGGCAATGACCATCAGCAATAGAGACAATCTGACCATTGTCCCTTGACACTCAATAGCGTCACCATCTCTGAATGCCCATCTCTATTGACATCCTGGGACTTAACATTGACCAGAAACTTAACTGGACTCATCACATAAACATGGTGGCGACAAGAGCAGGTCAGAGGGTCGGAACGCTGGGGCAAGTAAGTTACCTCCTGCACTCCCAAAGCCTGTCCATCATCTAAAGGGCACAAGTCAGGAATGTGATGGAATACTCCCCACTTGCCTAGATGGGTGCAGCCCTAACAACACTTAAGAAGCTTGACATCATCAGCACAAAGCAGCCTGCTTGATAAGCACCACATCACAAACATCCACTCCCTCTACCACCGGCACTCAGTAGCAGCAGTGTGTACTATCTACAAGATGCACTGCACAAATTCACCAAAGGTCCTCAGACAGCACCTTCCAAACCCCTGACCACTTCCAACTGGAATACTAGGGCAGCAGATACATGGGAACACCACCCCCTGCAAGTTCCCCACTGAGACACTCCCCATCCTATCTTGGAAATATTTTGCCATTCCTTCTCTGTCACTGGGTCAAAATTCTGGAATTCTCTCCCTAGGAGTAATGTGGGTCAACCTACAACATATAGACTGCAGCAATTAAATAAGGCAGCTCACTGCCCCTTTCTCAAGTGCAACTAGGGATAGGTAATAAATGCTGGCCAGCCAGCGACGCCCATGTCCCATGAGAGAATTTTAAAAATCTCAAACCATGGACATCACTCTCCCAGTCCTCTTCGTCCAACTCTCATCAGAAATTACCCACTACTGCAACTTCCACCAACTGGCTCTCCATCCAACTGCACACCCAGTTGTCAAGCAGACTAGCCTGTAGCTGAGGAGCAACCGATAGAATCACAGAAACGTCACAGCCTGAGGAGAAATTCCTCATAACTTTCTGACTGAGTCTGCAGGTCAGGGAAGAGTCACTGATGTTATGCAATCCACAGTTGAATAGCCACCGACATTGACGGTCCGAATTCAGACATGAATATCAAGCTAGACCCCAGCATGATAACTGTTAGGAAAAGGAGAGGATTTTGATTCTGTGATGTGATGGAGTACACACATTGAATGCCATTTAAATTCAACACAGTGATGACGTACAGGAAATAGATGGGCTTAACTAATCCTGCAGAATATATTAGCTTTCTGTCCCTGGCACTTGATATGTCGCAAATGTTTGGAAGCAGAAGATAAAGGGAAATACTGGTGTCCTGATTGATCACTAAACATAAAGAAGTACAATATTTATGCATTGCAGTTGTTGAAATGCCTCATTAAACTTGTAAACTCATCACAGTCTAATACAGCTCAAATCAATGCTAAATTGCTAATCTCTTAAATGTGGGTCATATCATTAAATGGCATTATTGGCTGCCTTAGAATCATAGACACATTCAGCATAGAAACAGACCCTTCAGTCCAGCTTGTCCAAACCAACCAAGTTTCCCAAACTAAACTAATCCCACTTGCCTGTGTTTGGCATATATCCCTCTAAATCTTTCCTATTCGTGGACCTGTCCAATGTCTTTTAGATGTTGTAACTGTATCTGCATCTATCACTCCCTCTGGCCATTTATTTCACATACAAACCACCCTCTGTGTGAAAAAAATCCCCCTCAGGTCCCTTTTAAATCTTTCTCCTGTCACCTTAAAGATATGCCCCCTAGTTTGAATTCCCCCAGCCTATGGGAAATACCTTTGCTAGTCACCTTATCTATGCTCCTCCTGATTTGATAAGCCTCTGTGTTATAAACTATGGTTCAATCCTGTTCTGACATCAGAATGACGATCTTGTACCTAAACTGGGAATATTAAATGTTGATATCAGTTGGAATAAAAGGGGAAAAAAAAAATCTGTTACCAACTTGATGTTCAAAATTCAGCAAAGATTAAAGTGCCAGAAAGTGCTTTGAAGAGATTGGTGGTTGCTAAAGCTTCTCTACATTGAATGCATTTGCCTGCTTACTTAAAAGTTTAGTCTTCTCATATTGAATCACCACCAATTATTAATAGAGTTTAGCAGACCACCCACCATCAGCACCTACAGCTCTACAGCTGAACAGTTCTTAAGCTTCATACTTCAATATTGACCTCAGAAGTGTGGATATGGAATATTTGAGCTACTCGTGAGATGAGGGAGAAGGAGTATTTTCTTTCTTTACAGAACAAAAAGGAGTTCTGAAAATCCAGAAATGTCTCTTCTAACTGGACAAATATTGCAGGAGCATTTCTACATTCAAAATTTCTAGCCAAATGGTGATTCCTTTCCCAACCTCCCCCACAAAATGACAACACCAACAGTCTTCCTTTAAACACCAATAATTTTAAAAACGCATTGACCCCACACTACAGATCTTTTTACATTGAAAGGTTGCAGGTCGAACCCAACTTGGCCATCGTGCTCCAGATCGATACATATGTTGTCGCCATGCTTTACTCTTAAGTCTCTGTTGTCTCTGTGCTCCAGACCTTGTTGATGATGCCTTCAAGTTCCAAGACTGTGTCGGTGTTGCTGCCATGCTGCAAGTCTTTGCCAGTGATGGATCAGCATGCCAGGATTCCTCCTGTACTGCCTGTGTACAACAACAGGACTCTTGCAATGTAGCCTCTGTCTGCCAGGTCTCTTGCTGTATTGCCTCAATGGCACGGGCTTCTTGCAGTGATGTCTCTGTCCCAAAGGATTCTTCCATTGTTGTCTCGCTGGCCCAGACCTTTTTGAATGTTGCCTTAGTGCCCCAAGACTTTCCCTGTGTTACTTCATTTCCACAGTAATCTGTTGATGTATTCTTAGCTTTCCAGGTTTTTTCAAGTGCTGCATCAACACTCCAGTATTCTGTTGGAGTGACCTCTGTGCTCAAGGCCTCTTCCAGGGCCACAGTGCCCCAGGATTCAGGAGAGGGCTTTGTTTTCCGGGTTTCTTTCAGTGCTGCAGTGTCCCAGGACTCAATTGGGATTTTATCCGTTCTCCAGTCTTCTGCCTGTGTTGCTGCAGTGTTCCAAAACTCTGGTGACATTGCCTCTGTTTTCCAGATCTCTTCTGGTGCTACAGTGTCCCTGGACTCTGTGCTGATTTCCTCTGTCTTCCAAGCTTCTTCCAGAGTTGCCACAGTGTCCCAACAGTCTGGTGGCATTGCCTCTGTTTTATAATTCTCTTTCAGTTCTGCAGCGTCCCAAAACTGTGATGGAGTCGTCTCTGTTTTCCAGGTGTCATCCTGTTCCAAAATGTCCCAAGACTCTGTGATTGCCTCTGTGCTCCAGGTCTCCTCCAATGATTCATCAACATCCCAGGACTTAATTAGGGCTTTCTTCATGCTCCAGGACTCTTCTAGTATAGAAGCAGTGCCTCTGGATTCTATTGAATTGGCCTCAGTTCTCCATGCCTCTTCCAGTGTTCTCAAAGGACCCCAGGACTCTGCCAGAAATTCTTCAGTTCTCCAGGTCTCTTCCAGTGTGGTTGCAGTACCGAAGTACTCCGCTGGAATTGTCTCAGGTCTCCAGTCCATTTCTAGTGTTGCTGCAGTGCCCCAGGATTCTGTTGGGATGGCCTCAGTTCCCCAGGTCTCTTCCAGTGTTGGTTCAGTGCCCCAGATCTGTGTCGGCATTGTCCTGTTACTCCAGGCTCCTGCCAGCATTACCTTGCTGCCCCAAGCCTCAATCATTGCTGCCTCAGTGTTCCAGGACCTTTTCAGTTTGGCCTCAGCATTCCAGGACTCTTTCAACATTGTCTCAGCTTTCCAGCACTCTGTTAGGTACACTTCCAAGCACCAAGCCTTTGTCACAGTTGCTTCCATGTCCTCGCTCTCTCTGTCAATGTTTTCTTGGTATTTCTGCCTCTCAACTGGCCTGTATGAAACTAACATGAGTGTTATTTATTTAAAATGTTAGCCATGACTGATCTCATAGAATAAACAATCATAGTTTTAAGATTTTATACTTCAATAGCAAAAGACATCTAATACTTATGAGAAACTTCAGTTAGATATAATACCATGAGAGAGCACCTTGACCTATTCTGTTGTTGATTTTTGTCGTTTATATCAGACCCATCCACCATTAGAGTATGCTAAACCTCTCTTAATATAATTCTTCTCTCAGATTTTAAGTGCCTGTTAGACATGATGCCACACCCACTCATGCCAGATTGTGTACACTTTATTGAGCCCTATTAAAAGAAAAATAATGAGGTTGAAAATAACCAAAGTTATCCTAGTCCTCCTTTCTCTGAACTTTTTGCGCAACTGTGTTTATATTTAACCTATTTCCTTGGGTAGCTTAACATAGAATGAACCCTATCCTAGCATGCAATTATCCCTTATCATTCTTCATGGAATGTGTTTGCCAATTTTTCCTACATAGAATGTCCTACTGTGATGTGCACCAAATTCTGGCAAATGCGTTGCACTGACATTCCATAGCCTCATTTCATTCATTCTAGGCTGTGTTCCACAGCAGGATCTACATCCTTGTATCAAGGATCAGGAAACATGGAAGGTCACTAACAAGTTCCTTGTCAAAGGACCCATCTATTGAGTGGGAGGCTTTGATCTACCATAGTGAGAGTCATCCTTCCTAAACAGGATCAGGACAAGCCAGGACTCCTATGCAGCCAAACTCCATCAATGGAGCTTCAATACAAACCCCTTATGCACTTGTGGAGAAACACAAGCAATGCAGCACTTTGCCAAGGAGTATTCCCTCTACACAGTAAATGATGGATTCATAGAATCATTGGACCCTTTAATGTGGAAGCAGTCCATTGAGTCCACACTGACCATCCGACAAGCATCCCACCCAGATCCATCCCTCTACACTATCTGCACACTGTGGAAAATTTAGCATGGCCAATTCACCTTACCTTTGGATTGTAGGAGGAAATCGGAGCACCTGGAGGAAACCCATGTAGACACGGGGAGAATGTGCAAACTCCACACAGACAATCATCTGAGGATAGAATCAAACTCGGGTCCCTGGCACTGTGAGGCAGCAGTGCTAACCACTGAACTACCATGCCACCCACAATTAATCATCTCAAACTCAGCAGATGAGGAGGCTATCATTTGGCTTCATGGATTTACATTTGTTAAATGAATAAAAAGACCCATTGTATTGCAGCATCAAATTAACGTTGAGGAGGTTACACAGAATTTGTAACGTTTCAAGTCCAATAGTTTTTGTTTTGCTTTTCACAAACCCAAGGACCTGATGCTATAGTAACTCCAGAGACTTGTGGTGGACAGGCAGAAGACATTTGTTAGCACTCGTTCCCTCTGGGTGAGCTGTCCTGATGCCACACGGTTCTGAGTAGAGTCTAGCAATCTCCGCATAGGGTGAGAGAGAACCATTTTCCCAAATGCTACAACCACATTACTATGTTCAGCAGTCTTACTCACAAGGCAATATCCAGTCTGGTAGCTGGAATGCTTTTCATTTTTTTTTTGGTTTCTTATGGATCAAGTGCTTCCTCCAGGCCCTCAAACCAACCACAGTCTTCTACCTTAGACTTCCTTTCCATTGTCCTATTGTAAAGATAAGTACATGCCTGATCCTAGTACCCATTCCTAGTGATAACTGCCTGAAATCCTGCTCCCATCCAGCAATCAATTGTCAGTAATTAGATTAGATTAGATTACTTACAGTGTGGAAACACGCCCTTCGGCCCAACAAGTCCACACCGACCCACCGAAGCGCAACCCATCCAGACCCATACCCCTACATTTACCCCTTACCTAACACAACGGGAAATTTAGCATGGCCAATTCACCTGACCTGCACACTTTTGGACTGTGGGAGGAAACCGGAGCACCTGGAGGAAACCCACGCAGATACAGGGAGAATGTGCAAACTCCACACAGTCAGGAGGCTGGAAACTTGTATTTTTCTCTTCTTAACCATGACTTATGTTGTAGTATGGTGACATGTGAAACTTTTCAGTGTTTTTGTAAAAATACACATGACAATATGAAAGCAACCACCCAAACACACACAAAAGAAGTTGCATCAAGACACTATTCAATAGGGCCACAACACACTGCAGTACACCAGAACTGCAAAAAGAGGAAGAAGAACACCTATACAATGTATTCGCCAAAAACAGATACTTGCGCAATTTCATCAAAATGCCTAAGGGAAAGACAACGGAACGAGGACATGCCGCAACCCAAACAACTAGCCACACTACCATACATCAAGAACATTTCCGAACTGACAGCCAGACTACTGCGACCACTAGGACTCATAACAGCACACAAACCAACAGCCACTCTCAGACAACAACTCACCAGAACGAAGGACCTGATACCCAGCATGAGCAAAACCAATGTAGTGTACAAAATCGCATGCAAGGACTGCTCAAAACACTACATAGGACAAACAGGAAGACAGCTAACGATCCGCATCCATGAACACCAACTGGCCACTAAACGACATGACCAGCTATCCTTAGTAGCCACACGCGCAGATGATAAGCAACATGAATTCGACTGGGACAACACTACTATTATAGGACAAGCCAAACACAGAACAGTCAGGGAATTCCTAGAGGCATGGCACTCATCCACAGACTCAATCAATAAGCACATCGACCTGGACCCAATATACTGACCACTGCAACGAAGCGGCAGTGACAAACCACTATAAATGCCAGAGGAGACATCACAGAAGGCTCCCAAGCACTGAGGATGTCACCTAAACAGGGGACGAAATGTCTGCAACACAAATTCCCAGCTCGGCGAACAGAACCACAACAATGAGCACCCGAGCTACAAATCTTCTCACAAACTTTGAACGTGACAATAAATTGCTATTCTAATTGCTACTCTTGGCCAGGTCCCTTTTTCATGAGGGTCAAAACTAACAATTCCCCAGACCCTAACTTTTAGGCATTGTTTCTCACCAGGCCCAACCCCATTCCTTCTCACCCTCCCCATCCCACACTCCTCACTCCACTATGTCCTACTCCTGACAGGAGCTCACAATATGGTTTTAAAGTTAATCCCGGAAATTATTGTGTGAAGTCAACTTCTAAGAAATGTTTGAACAAGTGGGATATTAGAGAAAAAAAAGACAGCACTTGTGTGACCCCGTGTGCATGTGTGTGACTAGAAACTAAGTTGCCTGTCAGATTTGTTTGAATAAATCATTTAGTGTATACGGTAAATTATTGGTTGTTGATGTGATCTGTCTCAAGATTTATTGACCATCTAGTGAGCCAGTGATCCTCTAACTGAGTTTTGGGACCATTCTACCATGTTTTCTGGTCTGATGGGTCTATCCTTAATGAAACCATGTTCTCATCAGCCCTCTTTATTGCAATAAGTCTGTTGGAGTGACTATAGCTGCTTTCTGGACAGATGGTTGTGTTTTTTTTTAACATTAGCACTTACCCTCCCAGGGACTCTGGTGATGAAATTGTGTAAAAGCTTTCTAGAAATGATTACCAAATGCTTTTAACAGCTCGTTACCATACAGTTTTCATTCAGCATTCCTTCACACCCTTGGGGCTGGAGGGCACAGGCTCCTTTAAGACAAAAGTCACATCATTATCAAAACAAGCAGTTCCCCGGGAAGCCTAGGAAACAGAACTGCAAGTACAAAATGATGATAGGAACTGAACAGGGAGAAAGCTGCAGTCAGAACTAATCCAATTCCTTTGTGTCAGAATTCCCAGGATTGGGAATTGCCTTCACTAATTGGCAAGAGCTAGGGGAAGGGAAAAGATCAATATTAATCTCATTACAGCCCTGATGAAACCAAAAAAATGGGGCAGTGGTGGAACAAACCCAGGAAGGAAACCTGATCCAATAACTTTTCTGTAATTTCTTTAAAGATTGTGGACGTTGTTGGCAAGACCAGCATCTGTTACCAATCCCAAATTACCCATGAACTGAGTGGCTTGCTTGGCCATTTCAGAAGGTGTTAAGACCCACATTGCTGTGTGTCTGGAGTCATTTGTTGACCAGGTAATAAGGATGGCAGATTTTCTTCCCAAAAGAACATTACTAAATTTGAGGGCTCTTTTTGCAATTGACAGCCTCATAGTCAACATGACTGAGACTAGCTTCTAATTACAGGCGTATTAATTAATTTTAGTTTTATCACATACTGGGGGATTTGATGATCTGGGTGAATGTGAGTACTGCAGATGCTGGAAATCAGAGTCAAGATTAGAGTGGTGCTAGAAAAGCACAATAGGTCAGGCAACATCCAAGGAGCAGGAAAATCAACGTCCCAGATGAAGCGTTTTTGCCTGAAACGTCGATTTTCCTGCTTCTCGGACGCTGCCTGACCTGCTGTGCTTTTTCAGCACCACTCTAATCTTGATTTGATCGTCTGCTCTGGGGGATAAACAAATAAAATTAAAACAGGAATACTTGAGCAAACAGAGCATTTTAGAACTCCATCTTAATGTTTACAAGTCGAGAAAGACCAGTTTACTGATTTTTATTCTCCTTGGTGCCCCAAGAGGATACCTCTGGGCCTCACGATCATGAGAGCATTACCATGACATCACCATCTGTTTGTCCCCTTGTCTCAATTTGTGACTGGATGACAATTTAAGCAGCCTAATGATTGGACCAGTAGCTGCAGCTAGAACACCAACAGAGCTAGTTTTGGCTTTACTTGTTTGGAATTCCCCCAGTTGAATTTGCCTGACAATAATGGGTATTATAAGTCTTAAGGCTATTATTGTGATCAGTGCTTAAAGGGAGCCTGTTACTTTAAGTTGAGATGTTGAGTAAGTTTGGGTGATACGTTATACTGGATTGTTTTATTCTTCGATAGACAGGGGCTTGTAAAAAGCTTGAAGAAGCCATCCAGTGCTTTAAACTCCTCTTTGAATTCTGAAGAGCAAACACTTTCTTCAAGTGCCTCCTGCTGGCATTTCCACCCTGTGTGGGAAATGAAAAGGAAAAGCGGCAACAGCAGCCAACTATAAACTGAACTCAGCCACGTACTGAAGCAGGAAGATGAGGACAAAGTTCACAGGAACTCTCAGTTTGTCCATAGGCCAGGACAGGACAGAGAAGCACTGCATAAGGAAACCACACTCCTCCAGGAATGCTGCTACATCAAAGTTGTGACATCACTTGCAAGAGAATGCAATTTCATCAATGCAAGAACTCATATTTATAGAGGAACTTTCACAGTCTCAGGACACTTTACATTCAATGAAGTGCATCTGAAATAGACTCACTGTTGTAATGCAAACAATGAGAAAATGACCAATTAGGTTGTCTTAGTGCTGTTAGCTAAGGGATTAGAAATGAGGCAGAATGCCAAGAGAACTGCAACTCAAGCAGTGTCCTGGAACATAGTCTGATCAGCTGGAAGGGTCAGTGGGATCTCTATTTAACATATTGACATCTAGATGGTACCTCTTTCAATGCAGCACTTTCTCCGTTCTGGACTGAACTGTTGGCCAAGACCATGTGCGAGATGTTTTGTACTCAGAACCTCTGATTCCAAAATAAGATGCAACCAATTGAACCAAATCTGTCATGTCATTGTAGCAGGTCAATACTCTGGGGTTTGTAGAGATTGCAGAATTCACCCAGTTTCAGGGCGTATCAACCTGTAGCCAGTAACTAAAGCCTCTCCACATTCCTAAACACAATATCATTTCCTTTGTATATCACAAGTACTTCGATTTCCTTATTACATTGACACATCATCAGTGGGAACTCGCTGAAGAAGGCTTTAGCTGGAAGTTCACTCATCCTCTGAATTAAAAACCATGTCCAGCATCTGTCCCAGCCTCTCCAAACCTGAATAACTTGCACCTGTCCAAAGATATTCAAGTAAGTATTGCTATTGTTGACTTGCACATGGCAGAGTGTCCATAGGCCACTGGTAAAATAATGGGAAGTGGGCACATAAGTGGCAAAACTAGTCTCAGAGCAGGACTGACATCCACCACTTTCCTTGACTTGAGCAGTATGCCCTGGCAGTTAGAAAGTGGTGGGTTTTCCACTTCCAACTTCCTTTAACGTTTCATACCCAGTCCTCCCAGGGGGTGTTGGTCCACAATTCCACATACTGACACAAGCGTCTACAAGCTATTTATCACTCAGATATGACTCTTAGTGCCTGTATAGTATTATTGTTTAGTTATTTTGGTGTTCCTATCAGTGGTACTTCCAACAGCTTGTAGCAGTATGGATGTGGATGGTGACCCTGCCTCAATTAAAGGCTGTTACAGTGCTCAGGACTGGCAATCTCTTGGAGCCCAAGCTGAAGGCGTGCAACTGGACATCACAGCAACTTGGTGAGCTCCTGAACAATCTGGAACACTTACATTTCTTAAACCAAGGCTGTGTATAGTTAAAGTGTGGTAATTGTCCAGGTACATTGCCACGATGAAAGAAAACATTTTCATGGGGCACTTGCTCTACTATTAGGTTGGAACTCACCACTCCCATTAATTTGCCAGGTTCTAGGAATTCGGAGATCTGATTGAGATCTTTTCATTTATTCGCCCACCTGTCAAAAGAAAGATGGTGGAGCCTTGGAACCTGCTTGACCCCATTACAGACATCCCTTGATTAATCTTATAGTTGCCATCATTGGCTCTGCAGAACAGAATGTCCACTGAAGGGACTACACATTCCACATTCGAAAGATTTGGAAAAGTGAATGTTGAGAGGTATGTATAGATATATTCCCTGATTCATTTAACGTTGGATTTTCATACTCTGGGCCCAGGTCATATTGCCAAATCACTCTGAGCTAGGCTCCTGAATAGAAAGACTTAGTAGTGGTATATAGGGAGGACCCAATGATGTTGAACACAATGAATATCTAAAATAGATAATAAATTTGTACCAAGTGTTATCTAGCTCTTAGCTAACAGTTTTAAATCTTTCTTATATATCTGCCCAATACATATTTCCCATATATATCCCCATACATATTATATTGTGAAATTCAAATTAATTCCTCTCCTCATTCTAATAGTTAGCAGTAATGGTATTTACCTCAATTCAGTTGACATCATTTATATCTCACTCTGGACAGTGAACATTATTAGATATGTGATATTAGATCTTAGAAGCTCACTTCTGTCCTTTCTCTGCAGTTACACAGACGTCCTTTCCAGTAGCATTCACTTGATATGTTTTCTGCAGCCAAGCTTAATTACTGACCAGTTAGTTCAGTCAACACCAGGGATTGAAATGGGGTTGTTTCTCTGTCTATATCACTCAGTGACTCACTGAATGTTGCATTCATTACTGAGACAGGAGAGAGCTGTTAGGAGCTGTGTTACGTGTTTTGAAAATTTATTGATTTGACATTTAGTGCCAGTGATGATGGAAGATGACTGCTGGTGCACTATGGGTAACCAAGCTTACATATCCACCTGTGTGATGTCACAATCTCCTGCCCAGCCCCTCAGTATTGTGTGTGTGTGTGTGTGTGTGTGTGTGTGTTGTCCCTATTTCCCATCATCTCCTTTACTGTCATACTGTCATATACTCCCTGCCATCACGAGATGCCCCAATACTTACTGTGTCAAATCATAGACC
Organism: Chiloscyllium punctatum; assembly: GCF_047496795.1. NCBI lineage: Eukaryota > Metazoa > Chordata > Chondrichthyes > Orectolobiformes > Hemiscylliidae > Chiloscyllium > Chiloscyllium punctatum. The sequence goes on along the minus strand of NC_092783.1, from coordinate 17,051,388 downwards.
AACAACGGAACTCTTGCCTCAATCAGATAAGAGTTGAAACCTCCAATGCAAATACTGAATTATGGAATCTAGGCTGCCAGTCTATTGTACTTTGGTGGGAGCTGCCTATCAGATAAACGTTTACCTAAGGCATCCTTCTGCCCGCTCAGGTTGATACAGAAAAAAAACAGAAAAATATCTCATTGTGCTACTTAGCTGGCTAACACCTGGCTGTCAATCAGTGTTACTGCAACTGATGTAACTGATGTTGCTGCTTATGAGATCTTCCTGGCTGGCGAATGAAAGTTTCAGCAATGACTACCAGCTTAATATGTGGCACAGCAGAATAGGGATTAGTAAACTAAATATACTAATGAGGTCATGAGAACATGAGGTTTAATCTCACCCAGGGTACCTCATACTAAACCTGGAAAAAGGATCCAGTCTTAGCCAAAGTGAGAATGTGATCACTGGATTGTCATCTAGCTCATTAATTCTGGGAAGGAAACTTGCTGCCCTGTAAAATTAATAGTTTGGAAAAGTTAGTTCTGTTTATCTTGATAAAGAGAAGGCTCAGAGGAGCTCTGTTGTAGCTATATCAGGAGATGTCTGGATGGAGTACTTCGGGAAGGACTGAGAACAAGGAGCTCAGATTTAAAATAATTGGTCTAAGGTGCAAATATGTCATGAGAAAACACCTTTCATGCAATGAGTAGTTAGAGTCTGGATTCACTGTTTGAGGGTATTTGATTTGATTTGATTCGATTTATTATTGTCACATGTACCGAGATGCAGTGAAAAGTATTGTTTTGCGTGCTATCCAGGAAAATCATATCTTTCATAAGTACAACAGGATAATAGAACAGAATGTAGAATATAGTGTCCACAGCTACTGAGAAGGTGCAGAGAAAGATCAACTCCAATATATTCAAAAGTCTGGTAGCAGCTGTTCTTGCATTTGTTGGTACGTGTTTTCAAACTTTTACATCTTCTGCCCATTGGAAGAGGGTGGAAGAGAGTGTAACCAGAGTGGGAGGGTAGACTGGAGGCAGACTCAATGAAAGCCTCAAATGGGAATTAGGCTATTATTTAAAAAGAAGTGTAAAGTGAAGGCAGGGAAGTGGCACCAAATGAATAGCTCATTCCAAAATTCTGTATAGACATGAAGGGTTGAATGGCCTCCTTTTGCACTGTAATGGTTCTGCGTTATGATATGCAACAAGGCAACAGTTCACACTCATTGGCGTCAGGATAAGTAGATTTATGACTTGTAGCAAGTCAGGATGGTTTATTGATGCTGGGTCAGATGGATGGAGGAAATGGGATAGTTTGATCTCTGTAGTCTGCAGTGATAGTCACTTCCCCTTTGGCACCCTCTTGAGTTGACTGGAATTCATATTCCGGAGGTGGGGATGCAAAACTTATGCATATTCCCATTCATAATGACATATTCCCATTCAATTTTCTGATTACCAAGGATCTGGTCTGTATTGGAGATATTCTAGCCATATCAACAACGAGGCTATACCCTCTCTTGTCCAGCGGATTAACATCTCATTAACTTCAAGCTGACAGTGTATTTTAGATTTGGATAGAAGTCCAAGACATGTTTGCACGAGTCCTCAGTGGAAATATTGGGCCTTGTGAAAATTCTTGCGAGTGTTTATGCCAGCTTTGACAAGTTGTTAAAATCAAGAGAACAGAGAGAAAGAGAACTAGTTTTCTAGCATTTATTATTTTCTTAAGATTTAATAAAGCAAAGAAGCAGCCATTCTCACACACTTGGCCTGCAGACCACAGACACACAGCATTGACTGAAGTGACAAAATGAGGCTCATTAATTTCAAACAGCTCCAAAAATGGTCAGTTCGGAATAAAGTTAGTTAGGTCATCAGGCTAAGCTCGAGATAAAGTACAGGCACACCAACTGAGCCAACCCTGCAGCAATCTTCTCACTAACATCTGCCAAAACTCAGCGGCACGGGGGCACAGTGGTTAGCACTGCTGCCTCACAGCGCCAGAGACCAGGGTTCATTTCCCGCCTCAGGCGACTGACTGTGTGGAGTTTGCACGTTCTCCCCGTGTCTGCGTGGGTTTCCTCCGGGTGCTCCGGTTTCCTCCCACAGTCCAAAGATGTGCAGGTCAGGTGAATTGGCCATGCTAAATTGCCCGGAGTGTTAGGTAAGGGGTAAATGTAGGGGTATGGGTGGGTTGCGCTTCGGTGGGGCGGTGTGGACTTGTTGGGCTGAAGGGCCTGTTTCCACATTGTAAGTAATCTAAAAAAAAAAAAAAAAATTTCTTAGCCCGTTCAACCAGACACAGTCACAGCAAACCACTCCTTTCTGTCAATGTCTCCGAACCTTCCATCACTATCCTGGGTATGAGCTGTCAGAATGAAGGCTCACCAGAGGTGGCAGCACAAAGGTATCCAGTCAGGGAGGAAGCCTAAGAGTCTTAAACGTTAATTCCCCTGAAGCTTCATGGCATCAGGTCAAACCCTGGCATGGAATCCACCTATTGTTACATGTTGCTATGCCTCAATTAAACAGTCAGCACCCTTCCATATTGAATGCACCCCCTGAGGATAGGGAAGGTACAAAATTGCCTCTAGGAGGGGGTTTAGGTTATAAAATCCCTATAGTGTGGAGTAGGCCATTTGGCCCATCAAATCTACCACTGACCCGCCAAAGAGGAACCCAACAACCTGAATTTTCTCATGGTTAATCCACCTAACCTGCACACTTTTAGGACAATTTAGCATAGCCAATCCACCATCTTTGGATTGTGGGAGGAAACCAGAGCACCCAGAGGGAACCCACACAAGTACAGGACGAATGTGTAAACCCCACCGTCTGATGGTAGAATTGAACCCAAGTCCCTGGTGCTTTGAGGCAGCAGTGCTAACCACTAAGCCACTATGCTATCTGGTGCTCAGCTCCAGGAGTATCTCAGTAACTGCAACTGACTGAGCTATCCAGCTTTTGACAGAGATATCTGTCAGGCTGGGCCTGCACAGTCAAGGAGGGAACCAATAAGAGAGGAAAATGTATTTGTTCTCTCCAATCAATCAGCTGCTGATATATCTTTGGATGATAGCTTTGGTAGGAGTGACAGTCGCATAATCCTGATTTCACATTATTCCCCATTGTGTTGTATGACACGACCACCATGCTAAATGGGACACCTTCAGAACAGGTCCAGACACTGAAACTGGGCATCCATGAGACTCTGTGGGCCATCCGTCATGGCGGAATTGTACTTGTGCACAACCTATAACCTAAAGACACAGCAGATCCCCGACTCTACCATTATCCCAATGGGGGATCAATGCTAGTTCATTGAGGACAGTAAGATAGAATATCAGAAGCAGCACCAAGCAGACTTCAAAATGAGGTACCAACCTGGTGAAGCTACAACATAGGACAACCAGAATGCCAAAGAGTGAAGAAGCTTGTTAAAGATCTCTAAGAGATCCCATAAGCAATGTATCAAGCCAGATTTCTCCAGTTACGCGATATCCAGTCATGATCGGTGGTGAACAATTGAACAACTAACTGGGGAAGGAGGCTCCACAAATACCCCCCTTGACAATGATGAGGCAGCCCAGCAAATCAGTGTGAAAGATGAGGTGGAAGCAGCTGCAATGATGTTCAGCCAGAAATGCTGATTGGATGATTCACAAGGCCTCCAGTATCAGGGGGTGTGATCTTCAGACTATTCAATTCATTCCATGGAGTTTCAAGAAAGGACTGACAACATTAGATGCAGCAAATACATCATCCCCCCCCCCGCAAAAAAAACCCAACACCATCCTGGTTGTAGGCGAAAGTGGGTACTGCAATTGCTGGAGATTAGAGTCAAGATTAGAGTAGTGCTGGAAAAGCACAGCAGCTCAGGCAGCATCCAAGGAGCAGGAAAATCGACATTTCGGGCAAAAGCCCTTCATCAAGAATCATCCTGCCTGAAGTTTGGAAGACTTGTGCTCCACAACTAGACTTGACCCTAACCACATTGTTCCAACACTACAACACTGGCATTCCCAGAGTATGTTCTACCTGTAAAAAAACAAGTTAAATGCAATCCAGCTAACGATCATCCCAGTAGTCTAGTCACAATACTCAGCAAAGTGAAGGACGGTGTCACTGACAGTGTTATTGAGGAGAGTACTTACTCAGCTTAACCTTTTCACCAATGAGCAGTTTACGTTCCTCCAGAACAATTTGATCTCCTTTCAGCTTTATGTAAGCATAGACAAAAGAATTACATTTCGTAGGTGAACTGAGAGTTTCTGCTCTTGGCATCAAGTCATTGTTTAATCAAACCCCCAACATCAACAAGCCCTGGCAAAATTAGAGCCAGTGGAACCGGGGAAGACCTAAGAGTTAAGGAAAATGATTGGCTTTTGAAGGCCAACCATTTCCGCCTGAAGGTATAATTCTTCAGCTGTTTCATCAATGACCTTGCCTCCACCATAAGGTGAGAAGTGTGTGAATGTTTATTAATGATTGTGCAATATTCAGCATCATTCACGACTCCTGGGATACTGAAATGGTCCATGTTCATGTGAAACTCCAACACATTCAAAGAGATCTATAGTATGTAGTGTGAAACCAACGCGATCAACAAGAACTCCATCCACAGTGTTACATTTGCAAACTATCACTGGTCAATGGTGAAAGTTGAGATGACCATCCACAACATCTGCAGCAACTCGCCAAAGCTCTTTTGAAAGCACCATCCAAACACCCACCTAGGATGACAAAGGCAGCAGATGCATGGGACCACCACCACCTACAAGTTCCCTTCCAAGATGCATACTATCGTGACCTCAAAATATATCACTCTTCATTTGTTATTGGTAGATCAAAATCCTTCCTCTTAACAGGTATCCCTACATCAAACGGACCACAGCAGTTCAAGAACACAGCTCACCACCAACTTCTCCAGCATAATTAGAGTTGTAAAATAATTAATGGCTTTGCCTCAAGCTCATATCTTACCAATGAATAATAAGAATTTGCTTCAAAGCACTTTGAGATCGCTGGAGGCAATAAGAGCTATCTAAATCAAAGTTTATTTTTCTCCTGTTTTAGTGTGTGTCCCCTTTTAAACTTGCAGACTCTGATTAATTAGAGAGCACTGCCTGTTTTGTAAATGCCGACTGTAACTCCTCTCTCCATTGTAAATTAGGGATTCGACGTTATTCACCTGCATGGGCTGTTAAGTAAAATCAAAGAGAAAAAGAGAAAAAAAGAGAAGCAAGAAAAAGTTAAAAATCACACAACACCAGGTTATAGTCCAACAGGTTTAATTGGAAGCACTAGCTTTCAGAGCACTGCTCCTTCAGGTGCTCTGAATGAAGAGCTAATGCTCAAAACGTCGACTCTTCTGCTCCTCGGATGTTGCCTGACCAACTATGCATTTAATTTTACTTTAATCTCCAGCATCTGCAGTCCTCACTTTCTCCTGACTTTTTGCTGCATTAGACACTGTCTTCATCTGACTAACATGATTTAAACCTTTTTAAACCCATGACCTTCTGACACTTTTCTTCATTTTTTAAAGGAAAGTGTGGATCTGGGAGAAATCATGTTCTCTCTCTGCTATCTACCTACTGCTGGCCGGCTGACACTGACAGTCATCAAATGCAGGAATCTCAAAGCCATGGACATCACTGGCTACTCTGGTGAGTGTGAACCACATTCTAAACAAAAACTGTGTATTTATCAATGTACAGGTTAAAATCTGGCAGCTAGGCATGGGATTGTTTGTTCAATCAATATGAAGTGAGAGAGCTGCAGTATTTACAATATAATGGAGTTGCAATATATGGAATTAGATATAGTTCTTATGGCTAAAAGAATCAAAGGGTCTGAGCAGAAAGCTAGAACAAGGTAATGACTTGAATGATCAGCCATAATCATATTGAATTGCAGAGTAGATGTGAATGGCCAAAGGCCTACTTCTGCCCCTATTTTCTCCATTTCTATGGATGCACCTTCTGAAAGAGCCTGCTTGGCTTTGTTAGATGGAGTGACTCTCCAATATTGTCCTGTGTTATGATTCAATCCCAGAATTTGTAGATATTTTTGCATTGCCTTAAGGTAGACTGACTTGCAGTATTTTTTGAAAAATGCTATTACAAAACTATTAATTGCTGGAAATTGACTTCATGCTAATTGCCAACAATTTTTGTTGGGCAAAACAAAACAACTATTAAACTTGATTACCAACAACAAGTATAATGAAGATAGATAGCAGGAAGAACACTTCTCATTTATATTGTGACAACACTGAGTACTGTTGGTCAAAGAAAAAGCTTGTACTGGATGTCAATTCATAAAAAAAATTGAGGTCTAATCTTCCTAAGCATACTTTACAATTCTGAAATAACTGTACAGAGGTTGGTGTCCTGTCACTATGTCACACTTTATTTACTGTGGCCAACCACCTTGGAGTCAGTCCTCAACTGAGGAGAAACTAATCTCCTAGTTATATTTGATTTCTTTTTGAGGTGGGTGTTTCAGCAGGATAGTAACTGGGGGAACAGGATTTCTCCTGGTTATATTGATCAGCCAGGGCTTTCCTAACTGGCCCAGATTAACATCTCCAATCGAGAACCTTGTAGTCAATGAGGTCCACCTGGTCCCAATCACGTGTGGTCGTCTTTGGTGTGAAGAAGTTTCACCAGCACCTTGATGGATGAGAATTTGTCACAGTAACAGATCACAAACCCCTGCTAGGGGCCGCCCATAGTATCCAGCAGAATTCAGCGCTCGGCCCTTATTCTCAGCATGTACAAGTACAAGCCAGAACACCACCCAGGAACCAAGTGACTAATGTGAATGCCTAAGCCACCACCCACTAGCAGATACTCCATCAGTGGTGCTTCCCTTGGAAGAGTCCATTTTGGTGACCCTGTCACCACAGACAATATCCGACTATGGACGCAAAAAGACCCTGTCCCAGCAAAACTATAACAGCTGATGGTAATTGGGGAAACAGAAATGGCCATTGCAACCAGGATTGAAATCTTTTTGGTCCCAGTGAGACCAGATCCCGTCAAGGGAAACATATTACTCTGGGAAGCAAGGGTGAATTGTCCTGAGTAAAGATCATTGCCAGATACTAGCCAATCTCCAGCAGGGTTGTCCAGGAGTTTCCAAGATGAAGATGTCAGCAAGAAGCTATGTCTGATGGCCAGGGTTGGTGAGGCAGTGGTCATAGTGCCACCAGCAGCACCGCCACATTCATGGGAATGGCAAGGTAAACTCCAAACTCAGTTACATGTTGACTATGCTTGTCCATTCATGGGCTCAATGTTCCTGATAATTGTGGACACCCATTCAAAGTGGTTGGACATGTATAAGATTTGTTCAGCAAACTCAGCCATGATGATTGAGAAGCTGTGAGCACTATTCGTAATACATAGACTCCCGGAAGTATTGGTCACGGACAGTGGGATGTCATTTACCAGCAGGGCATTTGAATATTTCCTAAAGTCAAGTGGCATTCAGCACATAAGGACAGCTCCATTCCATCTGTCATCCAATGGTCTAGTGGAAAGTGAGGTCCAAATGTTGAAGGCAGGCTTAACGAAGCAGCCTATAGCTGATTGATACCAAACTGTCCCGGTTCCTGTTCGATTATAGGACCACCCCACAAGCAATATTAGGGATGGCTCCAATGGAGTTACTGATGGGGAGAAGACTCCACACCAGGTTAAACCTGATATTTCCAGACCTGGGGTCGGGGCGGGGGGAACTGAAGTGGCAACAGGAGCGCCAATGCCAGCCACATGCCCACTTTAAAGGAGAGAGACCAATTAATTCAGGGATGAAGTATGCTGCTGGAATCAGGGAAATGGTGCTGTATGGTAAGGTGAGGTTGATGTGAGGTCAGGCCCTGTGACGTACAACATTCGGGGAGATAACAGTCTGGAATTAACACGTGGATCTTGTGAAAGCTGTTACTTCCCAAATGGGACAGGAGCAAAACATACCTGGCCCCTCAGAACAGTCAGAAGGCCTGTCAGAAACTACGATGCTGTCCCCTCCATCTCACATTGTGGAAAGTTTAGAGTGCGAAATGGATGCCATTGTTTTCCGTCTGCCCCAAAGTAATTTGCCTGGAAAATAATTATCACATCCTTTCCACATACAGGACGCAGTCTTCTACAGTGAAGTCAAATGAGTGAAACTTCCCAAATAAAGGTATGATGCCAGAAATGCTTGCCCCAACGCCAAGATAGTTGTTGTAAGAGAACATTCTTACAACAGGTAGCCCTGCTTTCTCCCGTCGCCTCTGAAATAACTGGTCTTCCATCACCAAGTCACCCTTTAGTTACTAGTTCACAGTATAATAGCTGTGGCCAGCCAGCTCAGAGTCAGTCCTCAACTGAGGAGATCCTAATCTTCTGATACATATTTTTTTCTTTTTTTTTGACATGAAGCAGTAGTGATTATTTTTCCCCACAGTACCCGTGTTGTGTGTGTGTAAGTGCAGGAGTCAATAAAAGCACGATGCACAAAATAATTTTGTTCAATATTTTCCAACAGCAGGAAAAGCCTCCATGTGACCATGGAACCACTGTCAGGCTTGGCTCAAGTGGGGCAATGCCTATATAAAAGGGAAGGAGAGTGGAAATGTCTCCTGGCTATACCTAAAGTCCTTCGTCACGTTAAGTTCTTCCTGCGCATTCCAAATTCTGAAGTTAATTTCCTCCAGTTGATGAAGTAACTCTCCAGATTTTTGTCTCACTATTTCTTCAGTTTCTTGGAGCTTTTTTTCTGCTGCTTCATTATCTCCTGGTTATATTGGTCAGCCATTCTTGATTGGCCTAGGTTAACAACCCCAATCAAGAACCCCGTTTGTCAGTGAGGTCCACTTGGTCCCAATCACTACAAATTCTGAGCACTGCACAAGACCTTTTCTGTCATGAACATTTCCAAGTGCTCTGTTTTGACTTCTTTGTTTCTGCATTTGAAATATGTATTTCAGACTTTTCTTTCATTGTTGCTCTAAGTTGCTGCTATTTCATTCTAGGCAGCATCCAAGGAGCAGGAGAATCGACGTTTCGGGCATGAGCCCTTCTTCAGGGATGTCTCCTGAAGAAGGGCTCATGCCCGAAACGTCGATTCTCCTGTTCCTTGGATGCTGCCTGACCTGCTGCGCTTTTCCAGCAACACATTTTCAGCTCTGATCTCCAGCATCTGCAGTCCTCACTTTCTCCTCCAAGCTATTTCATTCCAAAAAGGATAGGAAATAGTGATTGTATTCTCAAAACCAGCTGTAAGGAAACTTGTTTTTGTACAATGCAAATTCAGTATGCAATCATAAAATTAGCATTTATGACAGAAATGGGTCAAATTTGAGTGCAGGTCAGAGCTCCACATTCACACAGACAGAAAGCACAGAAGCCTTTGAAAGAAAAAAAATCAAAAATCTTCTGCAATTCCATGTGCACTGACAGTTTTGGCTGGTGTAATTCCAATCATTGTTATAAACCATTAAATTACGTTTCAGTTTTGACTGGAGAAATTAACCTGATCGAATAAAAAGGGCACACTTGAATAATGACTATTCAGTGGGTGGGTTGGAGCTAATGAACTGCAAATTATTTGCACTGTCATTAAACAGTGTTTGTTAAAAGAGTTATTAACCTCAACTATGTAGCTGCATGATAAAAATCAGAATTATCCTTCTTCTCTCCAGAAAGATTTTTTTTAAAAAGTACACATGCTTTCCACAGTACAAGCTCCATGGAGGTAACATCTGCAAAATCTAACCCTGGCAAATGATGTTCTCACTCTCACTGGAACGGCAAAACTGAATAATTTTCCAGATGACTCTCTTTAAATTAATTAATTAATTAATTAATTAATAAGTTCTTCAAAAATTGCAGTTGGGGTCTTATAATGTAACACAGCTCTGATTTGAAGCCATCATCATTCCAAATTAAATGTTTGCACATTTTCAGAGTTGACTGTACATTGTATTGGGGTAGGACTCAAGCCTCCATGATTTCCAACTTCTAGGCAGTCGGTTTCGCTAGGCAATGCTCAAAGCCAAAGGACCAAGATCCAGCTTACTCGCTCCATCTGGTATTTGCATGGTGCGACATTCATTTTTGTTTAGCAATCATTTTATTAATCAGTCTTCAACAGTATCAGACATGTTGAGGGTAGGGCAGTTGATGGTTGGAACTTTCCCAATCTAAATATAACATTGCCTGTTAGCTTGAAAATTAATGATTTCATAGAGTAAATGGTACAAAGACGGAATTTGTTTAATTAGTTAAACACCAGATGCCACGGCCCACAAATACCAAGAGGTTGTTTTCTTTTGAAAGAAAAACTCTTGCTCAGTTTGCTGAACATGAGCAATCCAAATAATCCTGATTTATTGGACCCATTTCAGCTGATCAGTTAGCTTGTTACATGGTAGGGATTAATCCACGATCACTATCTTCAGACAGTACAGCATCAGAGATACAAGGTTGAACTCTTGACTGCTGGCTTTAAGCAAAGTTTTCCAATGGGGCTACAAATATGGTGGCATGGTGGCTCAGTGGTCAGCACTGCTGCCTCACAACGTCAGGGACCTGGAGTTGGATTCCACTCTCTGTGTGGAGTTTGTGCATTCTCCTTCTGTCTGCCTGGGTTTCCTCCCACAGTCTGAAGATGTGCAGTTTAGATGGATTGGCTATGGGAAACGTAGGTTACAGAGATAGGCTGTGGGGGTGGCTCTGGGTGTGATGCACTTTGGAGGGTTGGTATGGACTTGCTGGGTCAAATGCTTTAAAATGTGTTGCTGGAAAAGCGCAGCAGGTCAGGCAGCATCAAAGGAGCAGGAGAATCGACGTTTCGGGCATAAGCCCTTCTTCAGGAGCAGGAGAATCAACGTTTCGGGCATAAGCCCTTCTTCAGGAATTAGCAGGAGAATCGATGTTTCGGGGCATAAGCCCTTCTTCAGGAATGGCAGGAGAATCGACGTTTCGGGCATAAGCCCTTCTTCAGGAATGGGTCAAATGGCCTGCTTCCACATTGTAGGGATTCGGTGATGAAATATCAGCACAAATTTTCTAAATAGCTTTTCGTAGTTAAGAACGTACATGGGTTTGCCGATGTAACATTTACTCTCACTCCAATTCATTATTTATGGAAGTCTTTACTCAGAAAACCAGTGCTACTGCTTGCATTAAGCAGTTCAAACCTAGAATCCCTAGAAAGTATGTTACCATGAATATTCCATGATGTCATTCTGACACTCATTATCCATCGCAGGGAAAACAAAATAAGCAGCAATGACTGAGAAGCTGTGCAGTGGGATCTTATTTCTTGTGTAAGGGAATGACACACAAATTGATAAAACGGTGAAAGAAGGAATTTTCATTCATACAATACCTTTGATGTCCTGCTAGTGAAGCACTTTAGTCGTGTAGTCACTGTTGTAATGTACACAAACACAGCAGCCAATGTATACACAGCAAATGGTAGCTCAGTGGTTAGCACCGCTGCCTCACAATGCCAGGGGCCTGGGTTCGGCTCCACCTCAGGCTGTGTGGAGTTTGCACGTTCTCCCCGTGTCTGCGTGGGTTTCCTCCAGGTGCTCTGGCTTCCTCCCACAATCCAAAGATGTGCAGGTTGGGTGAATTGGCCGTGCTAAATTGCCTTTAGTATTAAGTGCATTAGTCAGAGGCAAATATGGGGAATAGGTCAAGGTGGATTACTCTGCAGAGGGTCGGTGTGGACCTGTTGGCCCAAAGGGCCTGTTTCCATATTGCAGGCAATATAATCTCATCAAACTCCTGACAAATGGTAATGGAAAATATGACCAGATAATCAGCTTTCTTGTGGTATGAAAATAAAAATCTGGAAATGCTCTAACGTTTCAGTTGAGAGATGATTTGGAGATACCGGTGTTGGACTGGGGTGGACAAAGTTAAAAATCATACAACACCAGGTTATAGTCCAATAGCTTCCAAATAAACCTGTTGGACTATAACCTGTTGGTGTGTGATTTTTAACTCCGTGAAGAGAGAAAGAAATAATTGTGCAATCGCAATTATAATTGAAGCATCATGGTGATTTCAAGGTGACATGGTGGCTCAGTGGTTAGCACTGCTGTCTCACAGCACCAGGGTCCTGGGTTTGATTCCAGCCTTGGGCATCTGTCTGTGTGGAGACAACCACCTGATGAAGGAGCAGCACTCAAAAAGCTTGTGCTTCCAATTAAACCTGTTGGACTTTAACCTGGTGTTGTGTGATTTTTAACTTTGTACACCCCAGCCCAACACCGGCATCTCCAAATCATGTCTGTGCGGAGTTTGCACATTCTCCCTGCGCCTATGTGCATTTCCTTTGGGTGCTCCTGTTTCCTCCCACAATCCAAAGATGTGTGGCTTAAGTGAGTTGGCAATGCTAAATTGCCCATAGTGTTCAGGGATGTGTCGGTTAGGTGCATTACTCAGGGGAAATGTAGGGTAGGGGAATGGGTCTGTGTGGAATACTCTTTGGAGGGTCAGTGTAGGCATATTGGGCCAAATGGCCTGATTGCACACTGTAGGGATTCTATGGGAACTGTCAAGGCCCTATACTCGAGAAATCCCTTCCTACATCTGTTTCCTCCTTTCGGGAACTTCTTAAAACCTATGCCTTATTGACCAATCTACCATTATCACTTTACGTATCAAAGTCGTGTCTTGTTTTATAATGTTTTTGTGGAGTATCTTGGGATGTTTCATTATAGGAAAGGTGCTATGGAAGTTTAAATTAAAGTTGTTCTATTCATGGATGGAGATGTAAGGGTACAGGGTCATTGGAGTGAGTGAAGAAATCAGAGATGTTGGGACTCATGGAGGTTTAAGTTGCTTTAGACAACATCCAAACATCAGCCAGCTGGATTGACTGCCTGACTGGTGGGTAGGACCATGATGTAGCCTGAGGAGATGAACACTGGTTAGGGGGCCCATGTGCAGAGGCTGACATTCCAAGCAGCATTTGAGGTCACTTGAAGACTGAAGGCTTACTTGTGAGCACTGGGGGGATGAGCAGCCCTGTTCCACCATGACCCACAGGGAGTGCTAAAAGGAACAGATCTTCAGGCCTTGACCTGAGAGGATCACTGCTTTCTGCCTTGGATCTGACACAAGAATCCAGCAGGATATTCAACTGACCGATAGTTCTGTTTAAATCATACCAATGGTGATGTTAACAGGATGCAGCTCTTATGCGTTAATGATGTTTGTTGCAGGAGTCATCAATTGCCTGATTTGGACTTCAGGATTTAATCTGTCTTTTCAGAAACAAAACTATTGATGATTCATTCCTGCAGCCACACAGAGCTCTGGGAACCACTCCCTTCAGTAATGTTGCTGTGATCTGCTCCAGTTCTTGTTTGAGGCTGATTGTGGTCAGGTTGCTCTCTCTCTGGCCCTTCTCCTGCTTCCCCTAAACCTCCATCCTTCCCGCTGACAAAATCGAGACTAATACTTCAGGTCAACGATCTGTGCTATGTAGTACCAAGACTTCTAAAAAGATCTCAACAAGCTCTTCTTGCAGAAAGCAAATTGAACAGGGAGAGTAAAAGATTTCCTGAGTTGAAGTGATGAGAATTATTCAGGAAACCTGCGGAGTCTCTCAGAAATTAGTGAAAGAGTAACAATTCTATGTATCATGGATTCTGCCTGGCTTCAGAAATGCAATGGAACTTGAACAGATTCACTGGTGATATCCACATGGAGGGTGGAAGACAGATTGAGCCAAATGAAACAGCCAACAAGGCAGAATAACTGGGAAGGCATTTACAAGTAGACAAAATGTTGGAGATTAAAATCAACAGAGATAAATGTACGTTTTATGAATGTCAAGCAAAACTGTGGGGAATATTAATGATGAGGTTAAACTCTTCTGAGGGGATCTGGAGACTGAAGAGTAATAAAACCAGCTGGGATCTATTGTAATGTAGCAATTAAAGATAAAGAAACACGAGACTGAAGGAATGACATCTGTAAAATGGTCACTAGAGATACCAAAAGTAGGGAAGTTATTTATACTTTGAAGATCTCTCACCCCCAAGAGAACTGTCTGCCAAAGCTGAACAGGCCAACAATAAGAAAGGAAACTCCAGGTAGAAGTATAAAACTAATGACAAATACTGAGACAGGCAAATGGCCTATTGTGCATTGGCTTTGATCAGAGTAAGTCTCCTTTTCATTTTCTTGTCTTTCTGGAGGAACTCTTCCACATGGGGTTCCAGTAGAGGTCTGAGGGAGGCGGAGGGTGGGGAGGGAGGGGGGGTTGGAGGGAGGGGGGTGGGTGATGGGATTCAGTCCTGAGCCTGCCTTTTCAATAAAGAGCATGAAGAGCCTTTAAAAAAAGAAAGTGGAGCAGAACAACTTAAACTGTTCTCTGATTTCTTGATCCATTCTTCTGTAGAAGTACAACCCATCACGTTGGTCAATTTTTCTCTTTAATACGGCATGGCATGGGTTAATTAAGGATTGAATCTTAGGTTTTTTTCCCCAAGTCCAAGTTGTGTGGATGTCCAAGTTTGATGGGATTGTCGCTGATGAGCCTAGCCAGTTTAGTTGCCATGTTTTACCACACTCACCTCACTGATTACTCACCATGCCTCTGTGGCACCTCGCATGTCCCTTCTTCACCCCATCTTACCATGCACCATTCTCAGAATAATTTACCGCTCAGCAAATACTCCAGAATTCACCAGCATCCCTTATATTCACACCACCTATAAAATCTGTTGTGTACCAGGACAAAACATTATCAGTGTAGAATCACCCTCTGGGGAGCTATGGTTCCTAATATTTGCCCCGAATATGGTAGTCACGGGGTAAACAGAGACCCACTTTGCAGGCATGACATGGGGTTCCTGCTGGATGGGATGGCACAGAGATGGCACTTCTCTTCCTCCAGGACAAACAACAGAGGCTTAGTGGGCAGCACGGTGGCACAGTGGTTAGCACTGCTGCCTCACAGCGCCAGAAACCCGGGTACATATCCCAACTCAGGCGACTGACTGTGTGGAGTTTGCACATTCTCCCCGTGTCTGCGTGGGTTTCCTCCAGGTGCCGGTTTCCTCCCACAGTCCAAAGATGTGCAGGTCAGGTTAATTGGCCATGCTAAATTGCCCTTAGTGTTAGGCAAGGGGTAAATATAGGGGTATGGGTGGGTTGCGCTTCGGCAGGTCGGTGTGGACTTGTTGGGCCGAAGGGCCTGTTTCCACACTGTAAGTAATCTAATCTAATCTAAAAAACACCAGGCCATGCTTGCATAAATTCTATGTTGCCACCTGGATTAAAGCAGTTTCAATCATCTGGACCAATGTCCAGGGCTGTAGGAAGGAGGTCAACGCCCTTCACCACTTGGCCAGCGTAAGTACCAACATCTTCTCTCCAATACCTCACACTCACTCTATCCCCACATCCCATCAAGCCTCGTGCTTTATCACTCTCACTTCTGCCTGCAATATCTTGCCCATTCACTTTCACCAGTTCCCCCAAACTCCTGATATCATTCACCCTGCATGCCCCCTGCATGCCCCCTGCACTGCATGACACTTTTGCACCTGCATCAACAGTAATAGATGTGCCATTCACTCTCATCTCCCATAATACCTGAGCTCTCTCCTTCCAGGAGAAAGCATCTCCGCAGTACGGCAGAAAGGGTCAGGCCAGGTGATTCTCTATTTCTCATTTGGTCATTGTCCCCTGGGACGAGAGGATTCTGACTCTGACCACCTCAAGTAGGGCTAGGACTGGTATTGCAGGCCGCCCTTCACTCACTATCCTGCTATCCCTGAGTGAAGGCCGAAACCCAGTGGATTTGCCTGAAGCCTGTTGACAAATAGAACAAGCTTCCTGACTTTGTGTCTGCACTAAACAGCACGGCAAGGTTGCAGTACTGTGAGCCTGGCATCTCTGACTGAGAGAGCAAAAGGCAAGGCAATGCAATGCAAGGCATGTGAGCATCCAGGCAGGCTCAGAGTGAGAGCAAGTGAAGGTCCCATGGATGCTGGAACGACGTCCCTGAGCACACAGTACTGCAGTGATGGTCACCAGTGCAGCTTGTAATATGCAGCACTGTGGAGAAGAAGCAACTGGAAGCGCACCAAAGAGAGGTCATAGAAGCTGACACATGTCAGATGCCAGTGCTGTGGACATGGGTTAATGTGGCCAATGCCAATGGACCGGCCCTCATGATCTTAGTGCTCACTTTCCAACAGAGAGGTTGTTCAGAGTAAGCGGTGAGTTAAATCTGGCTGGTACCTCACATTAATCTCCTTGTTGGGTTTTCCCAAAGTTGAGTTTGTTCAGTGAGTTTTGCAAAATGAGAGTGTGAAGATTAATGAAGCAAGTTGTGGCATTAACAAGGCATTTAACAAATATTAATGACCATCACTGGCATCTTACTGCTGCCTGGTGAGGATCGCACCACACTGCTTGTGGAGAGCACAGTATGGAGATAAAATGAAATAAAATAGATGGAGGGAGATTTGGACTCATCACTATTATTCTGCTGCATGTTGCTCAGACCCATAAAAGATTTGATTGTAGTTCAAACATGTAAATGAACACATGGCTTCTGGAGATCAGTCTCCGATAAGAGCTCTTTCAGTGTTCTTCTTCATCTTCTTCTCGAGATCTCTTTCCAAATGCAGATCGAATCACAGGGTCACGAAGAAGGGAAAGACGACAGTTTACAAATCACCCCCAGCAACAATGTGAGCCAAAGCCCACAATGTTGGCAGCAATCTGATGCTGACTGCTCATCCAGCCCACTGACCCTCCACACAACTCCTCGGTGCTGTGGCAATGTACACTGCGCTTGCATGTTGTCACCTTAAACCAGGGACTGTGCTCCTAGAAGCTCCAACATTCCTCCCACCTCATGGCTGATCAAAATTCTTCCAATCTTGTCATCTACTATTGATGTGTATCGGAAGGATTTGCAGATTAATGCTCAGCCTATTTAGACACATCATGAATGTGTCTTTCCTAAATATCAAATCCGGGAGAGTGGCTTGAACCTGGTGATTCTAACTCAGAAACAATGAATGTTACCCGGATTCTGTTGCTGTAGTAAACCGTAAATCCAAATGAACTGTGAAAATCAAGAGTCCCAAGATCTAGTGGAAAAGAGGGCAGATAGAATCAACAAATTCGGAGTCTTCAATCTGAAAAATAATCGACAGGGTCTTTATGAAAATATATATGATAGCAACGTTGCCTCCTCTAGCCCAGAGGGCAGTGGCAGTTCAGTCATTGAGCAGAATCAAGGCAGAAATTAATAAGTTTTTGGAGATTATTGACATTAAAGGATGTGCAGATACTGCTGGACATTAGTATTGAGGAGATAATCAGCCATGGTTGAGAACAACAGGCCAGTCTTGATGGGCTAAATGGCCTACACTACTCCTATATTCCTATGTTTCTGTGTTCCTACATTCCCATGTTTCCATGTCCCTATATTTCTATGTTTCTGTGTTCCTACGTTCCCATGTTTCCATGTCCCTATATTCCCATGTTTCTGTGTCCCTATATTCCTGTGTTTCTGTGTTCCTATATTCCTATGTTTCTGTGTTCCTACATTCCCATGTTTCTGTGTCCCTATATTCCTGTGTTTCTGCGTTCCTACGTTCCCATGTTTCTGTGTCCCTATATTCCTGTGTTTCTGTGCTCCTATACCTTTAATCCTACCCTGAGCTCCTCCACCACTGAAACTCCTTGTAATCACACTTTATTAGTCTGATTAAACCAAATCTGATGCTTTCCTTTGTGTTACATTTGTTACAATCCATGTAGCGAGGGAGAACTTCGATAGAGATGAATTTCCCAGTGGCTGACAGAAAGGACAAAAGAACAATACATTTAAGACTCTTACTTAACAGACAAACTAAAATGAATATCGATAAAACATGAATTAATAGGCAACTAATTCACCAATGAGAATTTGCATTCACTAAGACAACCAAGTCATATCTTACAGAACACTTTTATTCGACACCCTATTTCTGCAGAAAATAGATACATATTTGCTCCCAGCATGCCAACACATGCTGCATTTGTTTAAAGCTTTCAGTGTCTTCCATCAGTGTTCCACAAAGCCCAAGATTTCCCCAAATGTTGCTGATAACATTTACTTTATTACTAATGCTTTGAGTTAAATACAATGCCTCTGATCTTCATTGTCCTTCCTTTCCCATCCCAGAATAAAGACACAACGCTTAGCAGTTGCTTTGGCAGCAGAGCTCTTAGAATTGATTCTATTTTATGAAAGTATGTTTCACAAAGAGGTTTACAGATTTAACTTTGAGGTTTGTGCTGCTAAAGCGCAGCAACTGGCTCTAAAATTCACCCTTTTTTTTCCATTTTGAAGTATTCAGGCTAAAGCAAACTTTGCAACCTTTGGATCATATTTGATTTCTTCACAATAGTCAAATGAAGATGAGTGAATCAGTAATCTGTGCATTTCACCAAGATGTGAGATGGAATAATAATTTGACTGCCACTGATCTGGCATTTTTCAGGAGGTCAGCCTACCTAATACATGCATGTGATAGAAAGCCTTCCTCTTCTAGATCCATATGTCAAGGTGTCTTTGCTGTGCGAAGGACGAAGGTTAAAAAAGAAGAAAACAACTATAAAGAAAAACACATTAAATCCTACTTACAATGAAGCGATTATCTTTGACATTCCTCCAGAGAACATGGACCAGGTCAGCCTGCTGATCTCAGTTATGGACTATGACCGGTGAGTAAAGGAACCCTTAGAACACTGACTGACTAGCTAGACTGAAGATTTCACTGCAATCCAGCATACTCTCATGAGAAATACCACTGACTGAAAACTTCCCAGTTTAAGCTTTGATTTTACATTATGTGACATGAGTAGCGAGCAGATGATGAATAGTGTAAGCTATAATTTTAGCAATTCATTGCACTCAAAGTAAGAACCACCATGAACATTGTTTACCTTTCTTTAACTGCCAATATCAGGTATTGTGTGTCCCTTCAGCCCCAGTATACTTGAAGCAGACACCCATGTAATCCTCTCTCCACTACAATGTCAATGACTGCTGCTATTAGGCTCCTCCCCATTATTTTTCATACCCAAACTCTTTTGGTCACACCTACTTTCTCTTTTAATTTCCCCCGTCCCCTTCCAAATTTCCTCTCTGTCCTGCACACTCATGGAGTCATAGACTCATACAGCAAGGAAATAGACCCTTCGGCCCAACCAGTCCATGCAGAATGTAACCCCAAAATAAACAAGTGCACTTCCTTGCTTGTGGTCGCCTCTCTACTGATTGCTTCTGATCACCCAACTCTTTGCTCACTTTCTATCTTTCTCTGCATTATCCCAATATCCCCCAGATCACACCCCGTCTCCTGGTCACATTTGAGTTCTCAATCGCACCCATCCCCACCATATCACATTGCTGACCTCCACCCTACCAGTAGTCTGCTTCCCCCAATCACCTCACTCTCCCTATCACCTAACCACCCTGCCAGTTCTCATACCTTCTCCTTTAATTAAACATAAATTAAGTTAATATTTATGAAATATGGCAATGCAGTCCATTCTCCCAAAATCAGTCACACTTTCCCACTGATACCTTCTAATCTGTTTCCTTCCCCTTTTCAAGTCAATATAAAATTCCCTTTTGAAAGTGTACGGAATGACAAACTTGTGATACACCAAATCAATGTTACAGAGTATTGAAGATGCAATATTAGCTCCCAGAAGACGTTGTCTCCTTCTGAAAACTGTTAACATGCAATTACAGAAGGAAAATGTTATTAGATAAAGGCTGCAGCTTCATAATATCAGCTGTAAAATTTAGTTCTTCCCTTATTCATAGCCAGAAGGTAATAATGCAAAATTTATACAGATTGTCTCCCACCTGTACAATGCCATGGAGATCAGTTCAGTTGGTTTTCTTTTCCCCTTCAAATTTCCCACTTCCACTCTTATAGGAGTTAAGTCATGTTGTGTGCAGCCATACAGGCAAATTCTGTAAAGCCAGATTGTGTGTGCAAGCATATGAAGCATAGTCATAGACTCATACAGAATGGAAACAGACCCTTCAGTCCAACCAGTCTATGCAAAACATAACCCTAAATTAAACAAGTCCCACCTGCCTGCTCCTGGTCCATATCCCTCCAAACCTTCCCCATTCATGTAATTTACCTAAATGTCTTTTAAACATTATAATTGTACCCATATCCATCACTTCCTCAGAAAGTTACTTCCATATGCGAACCTACCCTCTGTGTAAAATAAAAAGACTCATGTCTTTTTTAACTCTTTATCCCTTAGTCTTGAAACCCCCGCCTTCAGGAAAAAAGAACTGCCATTAACCCTATCTGTACTCCTCATTATTTTATTAACTTAACTTCTATAAGGTCAACTCTCCACCTCTTATGCTCCAGTGAAAAAACAGTTCAATACTATCTAGCCTTTCTTTATAACTCGAACCTTCCTACCAGCAACATCCTGCTAAATCTCTTCTGAACCCTCTCCAGCTTAGTAATATCCTTCCTATAGTTGGGTGAACAGAACTGGACACAATATGCCAGAAGAGGCCTCACCAATGTCTGGTACAACCTCAGCATGACCCTCCCTGACGCATATACCTTCCAGCTTAATCAACTGAGAGGTGACCAAAATAAGACCCCTGGCTGGTTTTACACTTTCCTAACCCATAGGCACTGAGGCCAATTGGAAGACCCCTCCAGTTAATTTGTGTGAAATCAATAAACTCAGCACAGACTGGGCTCTGCCCCATGATCTTTATCGTGCAAGTTCACTTTGGACAGTCAATAACACACAGGAAATTGGCTGGTTCCTTCTTGATATAACTTAGCTTCAGTCCATTTCTGCTACTTTGTATAATGGAAGTCACACAAATGAATTTATATTAATGAGCATTTCCTTCCCTTCATGATGACTAGTGTTGGCCATAATGAGATCATTGGAGTGTGTCGTGTGGGTGTCAATGCTGAAGGCCTAGGGAGGGACCACTGGAATGAAATGCTGGCATATCCACGTAAGCCAATAGCACATTGGCACCCCTTGGTAGAGGTAAGAGAGCTTCATATTCCATTATAATTAATGTACAAAAGATGTATGCTTCTGATATATTAAAATATTTTCCTTTGTTCATAATCTTACAGCTGAATGCAAACAAGTTGTAAATAAAATACAGTAATGGAAATTTAAAATCTAGATGTGTTGTACAATTATATGCTTAAACCAAATTATTCAATGAGTGTTGCATCCAAAGGGGCTGATTTTGTGAATTCATTGTAGTTGTTAACACTCTGAACAAGAATCTGCCATTTCCAAAAGGCAGTAGGTAATATAATGAGCAACATGTTTGCTCTGTTCAGTTGTTACTCAGCTGTTGAAGATGAAAATTACCCCTGCTGATTTCCCCAGCAACTCAATCCCTCCATAAAGTCTGAATCCTTTCTAAGCTCCCATTTATGGGAGTCTCTTTGAACACATTTTCTTCACCTCCTGACAGAGTACAACAGAAATCCAATGGTCTAGAGTCTTTTCTTTTCTCATTTACCATCCAAATTTTCATTCCATTAACATTTGTCTTCATCTCCTGACTTTAATCATATTACTGTTGTCAGTGAGCACAATACTTTCCTCTTTTTTGTACTTCCTGTGCACCCATCCTTCTCCCTATTTCATGTAATGTTGAAATTTGGCCAGTTCATCATTTTTGACTTCCACTCCTTAATTCTTGAGACTTCAAAGCTGTGGAACCTATATTCAAATCTCATCCTTTCAGCGCGGCATCATCCAATCTCATTCTCTCTTCTTTTATTTCCAACTTTGTTTGTTTTTTACTTTCTAACTCTGGATTCTTTGTCAAAACTCCTCAGTAACCATCGTTCCTAAAGCAAACTGCGAAAGTTTGAACAATTTGTTCTGCTCTGAAGCATGAGCTAACTTGTAAAGAGAGGCATGCAATACAAAAGCCAGAGGTTAAAGTAAATCTGTATAAAGCACTACTCTGGCCTCAACTGAACAACTGTTCAAATCTGGATACTGCATTGCACAGAATCACAGAATTACTACAGTATAGAAGAAGGTCTACTGGTCCATTGTGCTTGCACTGGCTCTATCATCTCGCGCCAATCTCCTGCCTTTTCCCCATATTCCTGCACAAGATTTCGAACCAGATCATCATCCAATTACCCCCTTGAATGGTTCCATTGAACTTACCTCCACCATATTTCCAGGCAGAGCATCCCATACCCCAACCACCCATTGTGTTAAAACATTTTCTTGCACATCACCCTTGTTTCGCTTTCACCTTATCTTAAATATATTCCCTCTCCTCGTTTCTTTCATGAATTGGAATAGGTTCTCCCTATCTACTCTATGCAGCATAGTCATGGTTTCGAAAACTTCAATCAGGTCACCTTTTCCAGGGACAACACTCCTAGCTTCTTTTAATATACTTTAATGCAAAGGCTTTAGAGAGAGTGCAGAAAGGATTTAATTATTAAGCATTGTTTGAAGGATGGGAGATTTGAGTTATGGCGATCAATTGGAGAGGCTGGGTTTCTTCTCCTTGGAGAAGCGAAGGTTGAGAGGTGGTTTGATGGAGTTGATCAAAATCATTTTGTGTCAAGACTGACTGGAGAGGGAAAAGCTGCTCTTATTGGTGTAACAGTCAATGGTCAGAGAGGCAATGACCTAGTAATATTATCACCAGACTATTCATCCAGAATAGTCAGCTAATGCCCTGGGGACCTGAGTTCAAATCCTGCCATGGCAAATGGTAGAACTTGAACTCAAAAAAGAATTGGGAATTATGGATCTAATGACAATCAGGAAATCATTGCTGATTAGAGCTTAAAAATGTGTTGCTGGAAAAGCGCAGCAGGTCAGGCAGCATCAAAGGAGCAGGAGAATCGACGTTTCAGGCATAAGCCCTTCTTCAGGAATGACCTGCTGCGCTTTTCCAGCAACACATTTTTAAGCTCTGATCTCCAGCGTCTGCAGTCCTCACTTTCTCCTAATCATTGTTGGGAAAAACCCATCTGGTTCACCAATGTCCTAATATCTTCAACTGGTCTGACCCACGTATGACTTCAGACCACAGCAATGTAGCTGACTCTTAACTGCCCTCAGGGCAATTAGGGATGAGCAATAAATGCTGGCTTATGCAGACATGACCTCATCCCATGAGTGAACAAAATGCTCAGCCAGGTGGGTAACATAAGAAGGGACATGAGGAAAAGTGTTTTTTTTTTAATGCTAAGGTGGTTTGCATAGCCTGTGAATGTGGGTTAAGATAGTTTCAATTAAGGCTTTCATCAAAGATTGAATCAGCACCCAAAGAGAAAATATTGCTGCAGATATTTTGGAAGAGGGAGTTCGACAATTGGGATTAGCTGTGTTTCCCTTGCAGAGAGGTGTCATGGATATGAGGGTCACATCATTGCATGATGTTAGGGTCTGGTATGAAGGGAGTGAGTGACTGGGATATGAATGGATATAAACTCCAGTTTCCAGCTTGATTTGCACCTGATATTAGTTTGTGGTTGCAGAGAGTCATCAGACTGTGGAGACCCAATGGATCCAGTCGGTTCCATTTCTGGTTGGTCTAATGCAGGGAACAGGAAATGAGAAGAAAAACTAACAATGTGGGAGTATTCCAAGGTGCAAAAATTCAAAACACATAAGCTGATATACAGATTGATTCAAGGATCTCTTGTGGTGCAGTGGTAGTGTCCCTATCTCTCGACCAGAAGGTCTGATTCAAGTCCAAACTGACATGAAGATGTGTTACAGCATATCTAAATAGGCTGATTAAAAATGGTTATACCTTGCATCTGAGTAAATATGAATTAGCATCAGGATTATAAGCACATCAAGAATGCACAAATACCAATTACTTGAATTAATTGTTGTTATGGACCAGGCCAGATACTCTCAAACATTTCAAAGAAGTAGCCCGGACCCTAACTTTGCTAGTTGTGTTAAGCAGTTGTAGAGTCATGAGGGATGTAGCTGGTCAAACCACTTAGTTTTAAACTAAACAGAATCTATTTACAAGATTACCAAATGAAACACAACCAAAGGTGAACAGAATACCAAATAACAACCTATCCAAAAACCCAGCAGACTATCCCAACTTAATGATGCCATTCCAAATACTTGCAACAATCCCATAAACACTCCTTGGTACAAAAGGTAAAATCAAACACAGGATCTTACAGGAGAGAGAAAGAGATGGCAGCATGGAATACCTTCTTCCATGTAGCTGTTTCTTGGATAAGCAGCCTCAAACAGACTCAACAGCCAGACTGCTAAAACCAAACCAAACCAAAGCAGGGAAAAGCTGAGCTGGGAGAACTGGCCACTCTCCTTTTATTATACAAGTGTTTGTTTTTAACTTGAAAGCATTCTCAAGTGGATCAACCCCAGACATTTCAGAGTCTGTGCCTTTATAACCTCCTGAAAAAAACAAAGGATAACCTAACCTTGTTAAAGGAGCAACATCATCACAGTGTCCACTTCATCCTTTTCCAAACAAATTCTGAAAACCCTGTGAATAATCCAATCTAGAACTAGAAGAAAGAGAAGCAAACTTGAGTGAAAAATATTTAAGATAAAGAGCATAAGAAAGTTTGCTTAACATAAAAATCTATGAGGCTTTTGAATATATGTCTTCAACCAGTGATTGGGCAAAATTCAGGTCCACAGTTAAGAACAGGTTTGAAAGGCCATTGAAATAAGTGGGAAAGCAAAGGCATTTGGAAGGTGAGCATGGAATGAGTACTATTACTCAGGTGGTAGGTAAACAGCAATGCTGGCTGGTTTGATGTGTGATAACATCTAAGTAAAACCACCAGCACTCCCTTGCGTTATATTTCCATTTGGTTTTCTTTCTATCAAGTTTCATTTCTAAATCTTTATGGCATGGTTCTATTTATAATATTTAATTTTCTTTTACAAGTAGCCCCCAAACTATGAGTAATGAATCATAAGATTTGATCATATTGAACTTGATCATGTTAATCTCATTACAATTTTTAAAAAGTACATTTGATGTGACCTGATGAGAAAATTCTTTGAATGGTCTTCCAACGAATTACTTTAATGAGATGAAACAAACACTTAATTAA
Organism: Chiloscyllium punctatum; assembly: GCF_047496795.1. Taxonomy (NCBI): domain Eukaryota; kingdom Metazoa; phylum Chordata; class Chondrichthyes; order Orectolobiformes; family Hemiscylliidae; genus Chiloscyllium; species Chiloscyllium punctatum. The sequence goes on along the minus strand of NC_092783.1, from coordinate 17,026,230 downwards.
ACACTCAACATTTCAGATTTGAGTTCATTATTGAGTGGCATGACTGCCTATGAGGTTCAATAATACCTTTAAACCTTGCTTAAGCCAACAAAATCAAAATTACTTCAGACGACGATGTGTCAACTGAATCCATCAAGCATTACTTTCTTTAATCTGGTTCTGTCTCTCAATGCCAAAGCCCTTTCCCCCTCATTTTAGTGTTTTGTAAAGATAGTTATATTTAGATCTTCCAAATGTTTCACTTCATTGGGCATCTTTAAAACAGATAATCTTTTAAAAAGATACCGAAGGAAGTGAAAGGTGTGGAAGAGGTAAATGTAACACCCTTGGCTAACAAAAAAATCTCCTTTCTACTCTGAAAAACCCAGGTTCCTCCTGTTTCTCAGTCTAACTTAATCCTTCCAAACCAGGTTTCACTTTTGTGACTCTTGTCTGAGCTGTTTCTTTGTTGGATGTCTTATTCCAGTTTCAGTTCCCTAAACTGGACACAGAAGCTAAATTGTATGGGATTATTGTCTTCAGTTGTATATATTCAAAGCAATAGAGGAACATAGGAACAGGGTAGGCTATTTATTCTACAAAATGTTCTGCTCAAGAGGATCATGGCTGATTTCTGATCTAATTCCACGTACCCATTGTTAATTTATGTCCCTTAATACCTTTGAATAACAAAAAAAACCTCAATTTCAAATTTCAAATTTACAACTGATTTAATTTCAAGAGCTGATTAGGGAAGAGAGTTACAAACTTGCACCACACTTTGTTTGCAGTAGGATTACCTAACTTCATTCCTGAGGGATGTGGCTCTAAGTTTTATATTATGGCCCCATCTCTGAACTCCCCAACGAACAGAAGTTGTGTCCGTTCCCCATACTGTTTTGAATTCACCTCAACCAAAAAATTGTGGGAGTACAGATTGTGTGATCTCCCCTCAATGCTTAATTCTTGGAGTCCTCGGTTTCAAAGATACTCAGTACTCCCTCTAAGACCAATAGGATACCTGCGACATTGTGTTGCCCAGGCCTGTTCACAATGTATAGTCCACTTGATATAAAGGCCAATCACATATTAATCCTAATGACTTCCTTTATTCCCATGATAGTTTAATAATCTATGTAATGAGTCCCCCAAACCCCCAGTAGTCTCCGCTGCTTCTATGTTTCATCATTTAGAAAGTATTTGGAAGTTGTTCCAAAAGGATAGTCTCCCATTTATCTACACCAAAATCAATCTGCCACTATGTTTTTTCTAAGTATCTATCTATTTATTCATAGACTTACTTTAGATAATCTCTTTGTAATGTTACATGACTATGCTGCTTATTTTGGCAACACTGTCAAACCCAGGTATTTGGCTTTCTATCCCATCACCTAAATCATTATTAAGTAGAGTGAATAGTTGGGGCACCAATACCAGGTGTCTGTGGGACACCATAGTTCACATTCCTATTACCCTCTACAATCTGCTGCTCAACTAATCACCCAAATCTAAAGTAAGACAAACTGATTTCCTGACAGAATTTATCAATTCTTTACTGGAAGTCTAAATAAATAACCTTGAAATGACATTGTCTGATTTCCTTTAGTCATCTCGTCAAAACATTCATTTGGATTCCATAGTCCTGATCTATACTTGATGGTTCTGTCTGAGCAGTTGAGAATAGTCATGATGTTCAGTCACTCCTTCATTGTTATGAATTCTTGTAATTTGCCAACAACAATTGTGGGTTATTATGTCCATTTTTTGTTTTGCCTTTCCTCTCTCAGCCTTTCAATTTTCCAAACTAAAATAATGGTTCCTTAATCAAAAGACTCTGTAATGTTTCCAGCTGCCTTCATCAAGAACCAGGATGCAAACAATAAGGTTGTGGAGATTTGGCCCATTCGGTGCTATTATTTTCTCTTATCTTTTATGTTACTTACTTTAGGGTGTATGTTGGCTCTGTGATTAGCCCTGTTGCCTCACAGCACAGGGACCTGGGTTTGACTCCACCTCTGGACAACTGTCTGTGTGGAATTTGCACATTCTCCCTGTATCTGTATGGATTTATTCCCACAGTCCAAAGGTGAGGTGGATTAGCCATGCTAAATTGCTCCACAGTGTCTAGTTGGATTAGCCATGGTAAAGCAAGATTAGAAGGTGAGTTGGGCCAAACTGACTACTTTCATATTGTAGAGATTCTCTGTAATAAAAAAATAATTTTGATGAGTCACCAGCCTTGATTTAATATTAGTCCCTTGGGATTTCCAGCACTGTACTCTCTTCCTCTCCTGTAAATATGTGTCCAAAAATCATGTAATCTGTCTATCACTGCCTATTTCCATTTATTATGTTGCCACTCAAATATTTAAGAGATTGCTTTAATTATTCTTTTCCCCCAATATAATTGCAAAAGCTTTTTGTTGCTTTTACTATCGCAAGCAAATTTCTTCCATTTCCATTTTGTAGATTTTATCTGTTTTATCACCCATTGCTTTTTTAAAAAACTGTTCACAGTCATTAGGATCTGTAGCACCTCTTGATTCTTGTATGTTTTTTCTTGCAGCATTATGATGTCTCTTTACTACTTCAGTTATCCTTGGATTATTTTCTGCTCTTAGTTCAGTATCATGCTGGGACTTTATTTGAATTGCTGCTCACAGATTGCTTGCTATTTTATTAGATATGTCCCTGTCCATGTCATCCTGCTGGGATTGATCTCTCCAAAATTTAGAACCATTTGCATTTCTCAATTTCCAACTCAGCATTGAACCCAATTGTGTTAACATTGCTGAGTACATACCAGTAGTGAATTGACTAGTTCATAATCAGAGTTGGTACTGGCTGTCCCCTTACTGGGTGCAAGATATTGAACTTCAAAAACTAGCCTGGATATAGATTACTTACAGCGTGGAAACAGGCCCTTCGGCCCAACAGTGCCACACCGACCCGCCAAAGCGCAACCCACCCAGACCCATTCCTCTATATTTACCCCTTCACCTTACACTGCGGACAATTTAGCATGGCCAATTCACCTAACCTGCACATTTTTGGATTGTGGGAGGAAACCGGAGCACCCGGAGGAAACCCACGCAGACACGTGTAAACTCCACACAGAGAGTCGCCTGAGGTAGGAATTGAACCCGGGTCTCTGGCGCTGTGAGGCAACAGTGCTAACCACTGTGCCACTCTGCCGCCCCTTAAGGAGGTCCATATTTACTAATATGGATTAACCTGTGTATCTGGATCTATAATGAAGTTGCAATCTCCTGTTATAGCCACCTGTGCTGTGCACTTGAAGATGGACCACATGGTGGTTCAGTGGTTAGAACTGCTGCCTCACAGCCCCAGGGACCCAGGTTTGACTCCACCCTCAGGCCACTATCTATGTGAAGTTTACATGTCCCCCCCATCTGCATGGGCTCCCTCTGAGTGCCCTGGTTTCCTCCTGCAGTCCAAAGGCTAAGTGTAGGCTAAGTGGATTAGCCAAGCTAAATTTGCTCATAGTATGCAGGCTAGTTAGATTGGCTAGTTGGAAATGCAGGGTCACAGGAATATAGTGGGTGGGATACTGGTTGGAGGGTTGAGGAGAACTCAATGGCTTCCACACCATCGGGATTTTATCTAAGGGTTGAATCAACCTGTATCTTCAAGTTGTATTACATGCAATTACCACCTTGTTTTCACAAAATCATTACCTGCAGCACTCCACCACCACCACCACCACCCCCCCCCGCCCCGCCCCACCCCCCTTCACTACATTGCTGTCATCAGTTTGCTCGACAAGTCCTTTAAAAACATGACCATGAATATCACCTGCTTCCACCAGGGTAAATGTTTCTGGACTGGCATACAAGAACATCTGACATCTTGGACCACATTTTCACTAATAAGGCAGGACGTTGTTTGGAGTGAGGAAATCCTCCAACAAGTAGACCCATTCCAAAATAAATGGCCCCAGCATACGCGATTGGTACTCGAGGAAGTGGAGTGGGAAGGAATTGAGTCGTATCCAGTAAAATAACTGTACAGAGATGGGTACTCCATCACCAAGTCACCCTTTATTTACTTGTGCACAGTAAATGAAGAAAACTCAGGGTCCAAAATGGATGCAGCCTCGATATCGTTGCTTTCCATCAGCCCCAATGTCATTAACCTGGAAAAGAATTATGGCAGCCTTTCCACATAGAGGGCCCAGTCTTCAACAGTGAGGTCAAATGAGTTGAGCTTTCCAAATAAAGGCATGATGCCAGAAATTTTTACCCTAATGCTAAGATGTTCGTTGTTAGTAAATGTTCTTCAGGCCAATCCTGTTTTCTCCCGTCGCCACTGAAATAACTGCACAGAGGCTGGTATCCTGTCACCAAGTCACCCTTTTTTTTGTGCACAGTACATTGGCTGTGGCTAGCCAGCTCAGAGTCAGTCCCTGAACTGAGGAGATTCTAATCTCCTGGTTATATTTCATTTTTCTCAACTAAGGAGATTCTAATGTCTTGGTTATATTTTTCTCCTTACCCCCACACTACTGCCTAACTGCAGTCATGCTTATATTTTCCCCAGCACCCATGCTGTGTGTGTGTGTGTGGGTGTGCAGGTATGAGACTCAGTGAAAGACACAAGGTGTACAAATCTTTATTCAATTCCTACCACCAGAAAGAAAAGAAACACCCAAGTGGCCAGTGACAAGCACTGAAATCTCCTGGTTATTTTTGTTTTATTCTTTTTCTTCTATTTTATAAAACCTCCACATTACCACCTAACTGTGGGAAAAAAAATTAAAAAAGAGAAAAGAAAAAAGTATATAACTAAGAGATTCACTGGCCACTTGGGTGTTTCCTTTCTTCTTGCTGGTGGAAATTGAATAAAGATTTGTATGCCTGTTGTCTTTCACTGCGTCTCACACCTCCACACACACACACACACACACACACGGGAAAAATATAAGCACTTCCACCTAACTCTGGTATCCCCCTTATGATTTTATAAATCTCTATAAGGTCATTACTGAACCTCCTACCCTTCTGTGGCAAATGTTCCTGGCCATCCAGCTCATAACTCAAATCTGGCGACATTCTGTTATATCTTTTCTGAACCTCCCCCAGTTTAATGATATCCTTCCTATAACTAGGCAACCAGAACCATGCACAGTACTCGAAGAGACCTCACCAATGCTCTGTGCAACCTCAACATAATGCCCCAACTTCTCTACTCAAAGTCTGAGCAATGAAGGTGAGGGTGCTAAACATGTTTTTAACCACTCTATCTATCTTTGATGTAAACTTCAAAGAATTATGCACCTGAACCCTGAGGTCTCTCTGTTCTACAACACTACCCAAGGCCCTACTTTTAATTGCATAATTCCTGACCTTGTTTGTTTTACCAAAGTGCAATATCTCACATTTATTCAAATTAAATTCCATCTGCCACTCCTCAGCCCATTGACCCAATAGATTAAGATCTCTTCTTAATCTTAGATAATGTTCTTCACTTTTGACTGTACGACTAATTTTGGTGTCTTCTGAAAACTTACTAAGCATGCCTTCTATACTCTCATCAAAATCATTTTTATAAATGACAAACAAAAATGGACACAGCATCGATCCTTCTGTCCATATTTCTGAGCCAGGAGACCTGGCCAATCGACTTCAGAGATGTGTAATGACATCTTTGAGTGGGTCGTTTTGGAAATATCTATGGCTCAGTGATTTTTTTATACTGTGCCTTATTTCATCATTGGTCATGGAAGGAGCACATGAGCCCTGGAGGATGTATAGGAAACACAAGGAGGTAGAATGAGGGCATGGTGCTGCTAGAGGATGTGAGAGAACACACGTAAGAGCTTCTAAATTAACTTCCAAAAAGATCTTAAATGCAGACTATGATTCACATCTCCTCTGTGGGTTTGTGCACCTAAGTCTTTGTGAAGCTGAGCCGACTCCACATCCTTTAAGGGAATAGGTGTGTAGTATGGTTCGTTATGACTAGGAATGAAGGCAGCAATCTCAGAATCAGGTCCCATCTGCCATTTTTAGCAGCCTCCAGAATTGGTGCAAGCCTACAAAAACTACCATCATTCATGCTATCTCCATTTATACAGCCATAATTTCCTCTGTACGCTCCTCATCAACTACTCTCCTGACTGTGTGGTTGCCTCTGTGCTGGAGGGAAGAGGGTGATTAATGATTTAGAGCAAGAATAGTTAATGGTAAGCCTACAATAGGGAGTCAAGGCACTCTTGCTGACCAACCTCTTACTCATTGCTATTGACATCTGGGAGGGTAACAAAATGTAACAAACCACACATTGTCCATTCCTTTTGCAGTCAAGGGATCCAAAATCATTAGCTGTTGGTGTTTTCATATCTCTATGCTGTATGCTGAGTGTGAGATGATGGAAGGACCCTGAGGCTGAGTAACAATCTGTTCAGCTGTGATGCAAAGGGAGTTTTTGTGTTTGTAATCCACATTTACATCAAGTAATTGTCCTGCTGAGCAGGAAGGCACCCCCTCACCATCAGCAGAATCACATCAGCCCAGAAGCTGGAGCTGGAGTTCTAGTCTCTGCTCCTCAGGAAACAGAAGTACTCCACTCATTCCCCAGCCCCCTCCAAAGTGGTTAATGGTGACGGGTGACATGTGTCCTACCAGCTCTACAGAGGACTGAGATGATAAATTTAACTAGAGCAACCTGCATCTGCTGCCACTCTCACATCTCTCCATCTCCCACTCCTCCCAATCGCCTGTCCAAGTCAACACAGACTTCCTCCTCATGTAAAGTGAGAAGTCAAAGGCTGAGGGGGACAATTCATTGCTGTTCTTTGAAATGTATTCCGGGTCGTTTTCTTCTTAAATATTACAACGGATAGTGTGAAACCCCTCCATCACATGCAATATAAGTCAGGTGCCAGAGATGGAAGGGTGATGACAGGTGCAGGGAATGAAGAACTTCATATCCTGAGGCTTTTAATGCTTCCCCTTTGTCTTAGGCTGTGGGTGAAGGCACACTTGCGGGGGAAGGAAGCGGTTGTGAAGGGTATAGTGGTACCTCCTCCACATTACTGGTAAGTGGTAGGTGGTGTTCACTACCATGAGGGCTAGAGGGTGATAAAAGGAAAAAAAAAACCTGTTGGTGAGAATGCAATGTTGGACTGTCCTCTTGTATCCTTGTTGTCTCTGGGTCATTGAACTTCCTCCGGTGCTGTATTATCACACAAGGGTGAATGTAGATGGCACTGACCATTTAGGACATTCACTTTTTACCATGCTTTGACTCTCATCGGCTTCCTTCCCTCTGCTCCAAATGTTTTCTCAAAGTATTTCTGCACAATGTTGTGAAAATTAGGGAATCACTCACTTTGGCTCATGATGTGAAGAGCTTGCTCCCAACTATTTAATTTTCAGCCTATTCCTTTAAGTGATTGCAGCCAATTAAATGCTGTGCAGATGCTAATTTTCCTGACTGCCCCAGAGCTAATCTCTGAATTTGTAGTACGGATGGCAGTGAGGACCTGCTGCTCTCACTCCAGTGAGCGTGGCACCAGAGATAAAGCCAGGTCATGCCAATATCTGAAAGTCCTATTTCAAGCACCCCTATCAGGAAACAAACTTAATTAGAGAAACCAAGTTGACATTTTTTCACATTCCTCTTATACAGTGCCAGGTTACTCCACAATGAATATCCCCCTTTATTTAACAATTGCAAATTTGCACCTGTAATTGGTTATTGCCATCTTTGTTCTCTGAAACGTAACATTTTGGGTCTGGCTTCATGGAGCATCGTATTCCTTTTCTTTGTTCCCCAGTCACATTCAGCCACCATATGAGGGTTAAAAGGGGGCACATGTTTTCATTGACAACTTGGTTGTGGTTCTTGGTAAAAGTATATTACTTGACATGTGTTAGATGATAAGTACACCAAAAGGGAGTCTGTAACTTTACACCAATATTTGTTCATTATTGTTATGGAAAGTGTTGTCTCGTCTTTGAACGTTTCACATCGTTTTTGTATTCTTAAATGTGTCTGTTCTTGGATGGGTGACAAATGTCCTTTGGTAAAGTATTGAAAATAATGACACAGTACCCTTCAGCTTCATACTCAAATTATAAGCCTTCGCCATTGATTCTGTCTCCCAGTGTGATGATGTTTGACCAGATCGATTGTATTGTCAGAATCCTGTCCAATCCTGAGCTGCATTTCTAACCCCATATCTTCACCACCACTAAGACAAGGCAAATCCATTTCCTTCATGCCTCAGCCCATTTAAAGTAGCACCTTCGAACTTATCATCATTTAGACACACTTGCTACACTGCTGCCCTTGCTAGTGACCAAATAATTCCCATCTTATCTCTCCACACTTCAGGCTCACTGCCTTTATTCCTGATGAAGGGCTTTAGCCCGAAACGTCGATTTCGAAGCTCCTTGGATGCTGCCTGAACTGCTGTGCTCTTCCAGCACCACTAATCCAGAATCTGGTTTCCAGCATCTGCAGTCATTGTTTTTACCTCAGGTTATAGCCAGACAGTACTGCCCTTGCCAATTCTGTACCAAATACTGCCTTCCCATCACTTTATCTCCATTGGAAAGGAGAGTTCTCCAATACTTTAAAATTAAGATTCTTTTCTTTTAGCCTTCCTAGACTTCAGGCCCACTATTTCATGAATTTTTTTCAAAGCCTGCATCTATGATCCCCAGAGTATCCACTAATCTGATTTCAGTTTATAAACCTCATTCCCTACTTCTCTTCCAGGCCTCACTTTCTGCCACTGCCTCTTGAAACATTGCCAAGTTGCTCTCCTTGAAACACACCTCCTCCTATTTCCATATTCCATAGCCGTTCCTGAGACCTTTAGACTGCTTTGTGTGTTAAAGCCATTAGGGAAATGGAAACTGGTGTTCAATGAGAGAGTAACCCAAAGGTTTTCTATCTTCTACTTTTCAGTGGCAAGGACGCACAGCCAGCTTTGACAGCCAAGGGTCCTGTCCATCTCCTAAACCTCCAGCAACACCATGATTCCCAGCGTAAAGAGATTCTGTGGATCCTTCCATGTTCTGAACATAATGTAATGTCAGTCTCTTTCCTCACAGGAAAACTATATTAAACTCTGAAAGAAATGGACACAAGTATGGAGATAGCTTGTCCTTGCTTGGACAGAAAGCAAGTCCAAAAATTGGGTGACTTTCACACGTTATGCAAGAAGGAGACAGGATTGCTGTTCTGGAGCCATAGTTATAAATAAGAGGGAGGCACAAGGGAACATTGTGTCCTGCACTAGGGAGAGAGATGGAGCCCAAATATTTTCAGTGGCGTGTGAAATTTGTATTATCTGCATCAGCAGCTGAAACCAATACATGGGTTTGAGTTACGTGCCTCAAAAAAAAGATCCTAATCATGTTCAAATTTTCTTGTGTTTTCTTTGTCATGTCAATATAATTTGTCAGTTCCATGAAAGACCAAACTATACATTTATCATAGATCAAAATCTGCAATAGTTCAGCAACCTCAGGCTATCAAAATATTAGGCAACCTACTTTACAATGTTTTACTGTGTAGAAAGCATTATTGATGTATAAACTAATCACTTTAATTTTAACTTGGCAAAAGCATGCTTAAAGGGTAATGTTTAACCTTGTAGCACATCAAAGAAATGCAAGAGACTCTTGGTTTTAGGTTACTACATAATTTGCTGAGCTGTTAAGATTAATGTATGGTTGGAATTCTGTGAGTTAACAAATGAAAGGGTCTTGAGGTCACAATCAAGGTAACAAATCAGAATGTTATGTGGACCTCACTCCAACCTCCCCTCCCCCAGCCCCTAATCAGGCTGGAATGTACTCCTGGGTTCCATTCTGTGTATTAAGACTTGGCTGATGAACTGAAGGAGAGTTTTCATTGGTTAAAGTCAGGACTTGAACCCTAAAATATCCTGACACTGGAGATAAAATCTAAAAACCTAATGGTTAACGTCAGTGTTATTCCAGTAGAGAGAACCCATAGACATCTACTGCTCTGGGAGGGTTCACTGTGGTTTTAATCCTGCTCTAGCACACCAGGTTGAAAGTTTGAATAGGAGCACTTTAAAAATCAGCTTTGAAATAACTCTACAGAGGCTGGTATCCCATGCCCCTATATTTCCATGTGAAGAGTCCTTGACACTGACCCAGCTCCCTCAGAGCCAGCTTTCAGAGTGAACAGAACCTCTGACACTCCTGTTTATATCTGGACCAGATTGACAGTCCCAATCCGAGAACTCCTATTCTATGGGTCCACTTTGCTGACCATTTTACAATCACTACATTCCACCCCCCACCCCCCCCCCCACCTCCCCACCAACTCTGAATCCGTGGACATAGGCTGGTTCTTTATTTGCAGCTACTCCTTGGGTGTTTTGACACTGGGTCAGGTTTCTCCAACTCTGCCTTTAATATGGGCAGGATGTAACACACAGTAGTTTGCCTCTTGCACCCAGAGCATCTCAGAAGAAATTCATTGTCTTCTTCAGGCAGCAAAAGCAATGACATCTGCCGCACCCACCTCACATTCTGAGGTATCTTCAACACTTGATGGAGAGGGAGAACCCACAGGTTCTGGAACAGTCAGGAAGGCAGTTAAGGAGCCGGGCGTGTTTTGCTCCCATATGTTTGTGAGTTTGCAGCTTTCATGTGGTCCATGTGCTTGTTCAGGTCTGCTGCACTGACCTGACCGTTATACATCACTGGACCTGACCTCGTGTTGACCATGTCTCTTACCCATGTAGGGCCATTCCCGTGTTTCCTACACCAAATTTCATCCCTTCAAGTAAACTGTCTCTCTCACTGAGCAGAGTCTTTTGTCCAGCACTGGTGTTGCTGAGGCTGCTTCACTGTCCCCCGCCTCAGTTTCCAGGAAGATCAGATTTAACTTGGTGCGGAGGCTTGTCCCCATTAACAACTATACTGGAGCTATCTCTATAGTTGCATGAGGATTGTTCCTACAATCAGATAAGAACTGGAACAGCTTGGTATCTATTGAGGCTGTAGGCTGTTTATTTAAGTCTGCTTTCAAAGTTCTGACTGCTCTTTCTGCCAGAGCATTAGATGATGGATGGGATGGAGCTGTCCTTATATGTCAAATACCATTCGACTTTAGAAAATACTCAAACTCCCTGATGGTAAATGATGGCGTCTTATCTATGACCAACATGTCTGGGAATCTGTGTGTTGTAAAAGATGTGCGCAGTTTTTCAGTCGTTGTCCCTGTGTTTGACCAATAAACTCTATGCACATACAGCTACTTTGAGTGGGTACCCACAATGACTAAGAACATTGAGCCCATGAAAAGACCTGCGTAAGTTGATGTGTAACTGAACCCAGGGTTTACCCAGCCATTCCTACGAATGTGGGGGAGCTGCTGGCAATAACTTTTGCCCTCATTGGCACTCTGGGCACTGCCCACCAATGTGGCTATGTTTGCATCCAACCCTGACCACCAGTCAAAATGTCTTGACAACATCATCATTTTGGAAACCCCTGGATGACCCTGGAGGAGTTCAGCCAGTATCTAGCAGCGACCTTTGCTCTGGACAATCACTCTAACTCCCCATAATAATATGTCATCCTCCACTGTGACCTGGTCTCTCCAGGTCCAAAAAGGTTTCATTTCTGGTTGTGACAGTCCTTTGGTTTCCCCTGTCAACATCAGCTGTTTCAGTTTTGCCAGGACTGGATCTTTCAGCGTCCAGAGTCTGATATTTTCAGCTGTGACTGGAAGTGTGTCTGGAAAGTTTAAAACCATTATGGACTCTTCCAATACAGAGTTGCACCCTTAATCTGTAAAAGTTTCCCTGATACAGGTTCTTAGTCTAGCCAAGGTCTTTTGCAAACTTAAAGGTTGGAGTTCAGAGTGAATTTTGTTAAAGATTGGTCCTGCAATCACTGATTTGGCCACGCCAGTATTGACCTCCATTAGAACCAGGTGACCATTTAACCAGACACTTATTTTGATTGGTTGTGATTTGGATGTTCTAAGCAATGTATCTATTCCAGCCAGGTGAAGGTGGACTTTTTAGGTTGTGTGCTCTCTTGGGTACGGTTTATGAGTTCTTCTACTCCATTTAGGTCAAGTGGGACTCTTTTGCTATCTCAAGTCCACATACCAGCAGCAATTACAATGGCTTGTCAGCCCAGTTCCTAAAAGATATTTTAACTCTTTGGCCAAGGCTTGGCTTTGTTTTGGGGTTATGCTGTGGGCTGATACAAGGTTCACTCAGGTGGTGTTTCCCAAGCTCAGTTAGACTGGTGAGGGTGTCCACTTCTGTTGGAGTAGGGATGGCACGGTGGCTCAGTGGTTAGCACTGCTACCTCACAGCTCCAGGGACCTGGGTTCGATTCAGGCCTTGGGCGATTGTCTGTGTGGAATTTTCACATTCTCCCTGTGTCTGTGTGGGTTTCCTTCAGGTGCTCCGGTTTCCTCCCACATTCCAAAGATGTGCAGGTCAGGTCAATTGGCCATCCTAAATTGTCCATAGGATTAGGTGCATTAGTCAGAGGGGGGGGGGGGGGTGGGTTACTCTTTGGAGAGTCGGTGTGGATAGGGAATCTGAAAAAAAAGCCCTATGGTCCACTTGCTTCATTTTCCAATAATAAAACCAGTTGCAGTGCCTGTTTGAAGCTCAGTTAGGCTTCAGCTGGTAGGTGTTTTAGCATGGTTACATCATTAATTCCACATGGAAGTCTCTCAGCATCTCATTAAGGGTCAAACCAAAGTCACATGCCTCTGCCAGTTGCCTGAACCTAATCGAGAGACCCGATACGGTTTCCCTGGTTCTGAAATTGCCGAGTAGAACCAATAGTGACTCAGAATTACAGGGTGCTTAGGATTGTAATTTTTCTTAACTAAATATGTCAACTCTTGGAAAATTTTAGTATCTGGTGCCTCAAGTTAAGTTAGGCTCCGAATAACTGAAAAGGTTGCAGGTCCACAAGCTATCAGGAGAATTAGCCATTGTTTTTCATCTGCCCCAATATCATTTACCTGTAAAAACAAATGCATTCTTTCCACATTCTGGACCCATTTGTTGATGGCAAAATCAAAAGAGTCAAGCTTCCCAAATCACGGCATGATTCCAGACATGCTTACCCCAGCTCATAGACAACTGTTGTGAGCAAATTTCTTCAAGACTGTGCTTTTCTCTTATCGCCACTGAGACCTATAACCCATTGCCAAGTCACAATAACTCCACAGAGACCAAATCCCATTACCAAGTCACAATAACTCCACTGAGACCTATAACCCATTACCAAGTCACAATAACTCCACTGAGACCTATAACCCATTACCAAGTCACAATAGTTCCACAGAGACCTATGTCCCATTGCCAAGTCATCCTTTATTTACCCATGGAGATTCCCTCACATTGATCCAGCTCCCTCAGAGCCAGCTCTCACAGTGAACAAGATGTCTGACAGTCCTGTTTGTATTTGTCAGCCAGGGCTCCCTGATTGGATTAGATTAACAGCGCCAGTCAGGGAACTCATATCTTATGATGTCCACCTGGCTGACCTTGTTGCAATCACTACAAGCTTCCTTTTAAAAAAAATACAAAAGCTATGGTGAATTAATACTGGAAAAGGCTTAATTTATTTGCCTTTACACGTCATGGTTACAAATTGGATGCTCGTCTTCTATCCGAAATTTGACGATAAATGAATAAGAAGAAGAACTTACGTTTATGAAGATATTTTGGATTTAATGAACCCTTTAAAAAGGAGGTCCATTCTCCTGTTTAAAAATACAGTTGCGAATCTGTAATATGTCACCCGGTGCCATCTAAGCTTAATCACTATGTCACCAAATCTATTTCTTGTTCGAAGAATATAATTACATTACCAAGATCAATCTCTCCTGACTAGAGCTGGTTATCATTTTGTAATTCACATTCGTGGTTTGGGTATGATCGGGGGAGTGGTCGGGGGTGCCTGGGAAAGGCAGTCAGGAGGGGTAGTACTCACCAGGAAGCTTGACTAGGGAGGCCTCTTCCAAGGCAGGACCCGCTGAACCTACTCAAGCATTGCCAAGGTCACTAGCATGGTGGAGCTAAGACCCAGCAGAAAAACATCCAGGGAGAGAGTGAAGACTGCAGGTGCTGGACAGTCAGAGTCAAAAAGTATGGCATATGTCTAAACATTGACTCTCCTGCTCCTTGGATGCTGTCAGACCTGCTTTTCCAGTACCACATGGAAAGACGGCCGGGCCAACTTGAGTTGGGCCAATCAGAGGATGGAAACTGTTACATGTGGTTGCGTCACAGAAAGGGCCTACTGTTGAAGTCAGCATCATGGAGGACCAGGTTTTGTGGGTGATTCTCCAGCTATGTGTCATAGGGAGAAATGGCATGTGGGTCAGAAACCAGATAAAGGGGCTGCTTCACAGCAGGCACTCCTTTGCTCAGTATCCAGCCCCTTTAACAGGGGGAACCTCTCTCCGCTAAGCTGGCAAACTGCCCCCCGCTGGTTAAACTGTGGATCACACTGCATGGTGTGATGCCAGGTAAAAACAATGACTGCAGATGCTGAAAACCAAATACTGGATTAGTGGTGCTGGAAGAGCACAGCAGTTCAGGCAGCATCGAACGAGCAGCGAAATCGACGTTTCGGGCAAAAGCCCTTCTGAATTCATCACAGCGCTGGTAGACTGAGGTCCTCATAGAGTACTTACTTAGTCACTAAAGTGGATCCATTGGGTGGGTAGGCTGACCATGAGCTAGTAGAGCAGAGAAGGTGCCAGAGTTTGGGTAAACCACCATCCCAGCTCATCAATGCCTTGTTGACTCCAAGCTGGTCACCTCTGGGAGCAGTAGAAGATTCTATCCAGAAGTGGGCTCCCTTCCATTCCTTCCCTTTCCCTTGCCCCACGCCCCTCCCCTTCCTTCCTCTCCCCGTCCCTTGCTTCCCTTCCCCCCTTCCCTCTTCTCCCCTTCTCTTGCCTTCCCTTCCCACCCCCTCCCTTTCCTCCCCTCCACTTCCCTTCCCTTCAATTCCCATTTCCTTCCTTCCTCTCTCCTCTTCTCCCCTCCCTATCCTCCCTTTCCCCTTCCCTTCCGTTCTTTTCCCTTCCCTTCTATTCCACCTCCTCCCTTCCCCTTTCCGTGAATCAAGAAAAAGGGTTTCCATTCTCATTGCCGTGTTTTGCCATCAGGTTTTAATCTGTGTTTTCTTGCCTCGCTTGTTGAATCCGAAAACCCAAAGCTGACATTTCAGGCGACACTAGGGTTTATATCAGAAAAGTGTTGAGACCCCTATGCTATTTGGTAAGCTGACAAACTGAGTGATCATATTGGACAGAGATGCCCTTATAGAATGAGCAGTTGGTACAGATTATTTACAAGGCGAAAGTGAGGACTGCAGATGCTTGAGATCAGAGTCTAGATTAAGTGGCGCTGGAAAAGCACAGCAGGTCAGGCATCATCTGAGGAGCAGGAAAATCAAAATTTTGGGCAAAAGCCCTTCATCAGCTTCAAGGGCTTTTGCCCGAAACGTCGATTTTCCTGCTCCTCGATGCTGCCTGACCTGCTGTGCTTTTCCAGCGCCACTCTAATCTTGACAGATTATTTACACCCACGTAGGAAAATTTTAAATGTGCCCTGTTTAATGGGGACAGAAAGAACAAAAAGTGACCGGCTTCCTTTGTGGAAGAGTTCTTTACTTTCATGAAGGCAATATTCATTTTGAAATATGCTTTAAATAAACACATATTGTGTTTCGAGAGAAGTAGAATTAAGATTTCAGGTTGAGATGATCTTTAATGGGAAAAGATAAACTACGCCATTCTGATATATTGACCTGAAGCATTAATATTATTTCTCTCTCCCCACATGCTGCCTGACCTGTTGAGTATTTCAGCAGTTTCTTTTTAATTCAGATTTCCAACATCTGCAGCATTTTGCTTTGGTAAGCAATATATATCCTTTGTGGTGCCCAAGTAGACTTACGCCAGGTTCATCTGACACATAGGTAGGACTTATAAATACAACTTTTGAAGTTCCACACAGACTTCATTTTTAACCTGCAGGAAGTACACTGCTTAATAGTCAATTAAATATTGAATATGTTGCCATGGGTAAGAAACAGTGTACAACACTATTAGAGTCAGAGAGTCATAGAGATGAACAGTATGAAACAGACCCTTCAGTCCATGCCGACCAGATATCTTAAATTAAGCTAGTCCCATTTCCCTCTCAACCCTTCCTATTCATATACCCATCCAAACGTTTTTTAAATGTTGCAATTGTCCCAGCCTCCACCACTTCCTCTGGCAGTTCACTCCAGACACACACAACTCTCTGCATGAAAAAGTTGCCCCTTAGGTCCCTTTTAAACCTTTCCCCTCTCACCATGAGCCTCTGCCTTCCAGTTTTAGACTCCCCTACCATGGGCAAAAGTCCATCCCTCTCATCATTTTATAAACTTCTATAAGGTCACCCCTCAGCCTCTCATGCTCCAGGGAAAATAACCCCAGCGTATTCTGCCTTTCCCTATCGTTTAAACCCTCCAACCCTGGCAACATCCTTGCAAATCTTTCTAAACCCTTCCAAGTTTCACATTTTTCCAATAGCAAGGAGACCAGAATTGAATGCAGTATTCCAAATGTGACCTAACCAATACCTTGTCGAGCCACAACATGACCTCCCAACCCCTAACATAATGCACTGAACAATAAAGGCAAGCATTCCAAATGCCTTTGTCTCTACCCTGTTTACCTGAAACTCAATTTTCAGGGAACTATGAACCTGCACTCCAAGGTATCTGTTTGGCAACAATCCCCAGGATCTTGCCATTAAATGTATAAGTCCTGCCCTCATTTTCCCTACCCAAATGTAGCACCTCACATGTATCTAAATTAAACTCCATCTCCTATTTCTTGGTCCATTGGCCCATCTGATCAATGTACCAATTTTCTCTAAGGTAACCTTCTTCACTGTAAACTATGCCATCAATTTTGATGTCATCTACAAAATTAGTCATCATACTTCTTATATTCACATCCAAATCATTTATATAAATGACAAAAAAAAAATCAGTGGATCCAGCACTGATCCTCTTGGAATACTATTGGTCACAGGCCTCCAGTCTGAAATGCAACCCACCACCATCGCCCTCTGTCTTCTACCTTCAAGCTAATTCTGTATTCAAATGGCTAGTTCTCCCTGTATACCATGTGACCTAACCTTGCTAAGCAATCTACCATGCAGAATCTTGTTGAATGCCTTATTGAAGTCCATATCAACAATGTCTACCACTCTGCCTTCATCAATTGTCTTTGCTACTTCGTCAAAAAACTCAACTAAGTTAGTGAGACATGATTTCCCACGCACAAAGCCATGTTGAGTATCCTTAATCAGTCCTTATCTTTGCAAATATATGTAAATCCTGTCCCTCAGAATCCTCTCCAACAATTTATCCAACACTGATGTCAAGTTCACCAATCTATAGTGCCCTGGATTTTCTTTACCCACTTGCTTTAAAAAGCAGCACCACATTAGCCAACCTCCAAGTCTTCCAGCACTTAACATGTGACTATCGATAAAACAAATATCTCAGCTAGCTTCCTCCAGAGTTCTAGGTTACAGCACCTGGATCCAGTCACCTTAATGCATTTTAAGACGTCCAACACCACCTCCTCTGTAATATGGACTTTTTCAAGATATCGCTATTTATTTCACACGGTTTTATTTTAGGCAATAGCATGGTTCAATGATTTGAAAAGTAAAGGAGCCAGTCATGCTATTTACTGGTCAGTCTGCCCAAGGTAGGACCGAACTTGAAGTCAAAATAAGACCTGGCCTTGTGAGATAAGTGAACTTCCATTCTACTCAGGGAGCTCTCAGTATAATCGGCATCATAATCTCTTAGAGGTCGATTATTTCTTGTATTCTCCAGTAAGGAAAATTGTGATGATGAATAAGGAAACTCCTTTACAAAATTTATTTGCTCATACCTTCATCTGTATAAATTTGAAACATGCTTCATCAACAGTGCCAGCAGAATCTCCATGTCCTGCTGTGGCACGGAGGACATTTGTGGGTTGCATGTGATGCCAAGCAAATATTGCTAAGGTAACGGCCCTCTGAATAATGAACACAAGCTGTGTCCAAGATTAAGAAGGTGGAGGGGGATTTTGTAAATTGTGAACCAAGTGCTTCAGGATAATGAGACCATTAAGGAAGTATGTGAGAGAAAGACAGACTGTAAACTGCAGTGTTACCCAAAACATTCAAAGCTCTCCTTTCAAAGTCTGAAGTTACAACAGGTTGACACATGTTGTTTCTAAACAAGTGGAAGATTGAGCAATTAAGTGTTAGGCAATTTGGCTGAGCCACAACCACTTGATCCTGGGTTTCACTGACATTCCAGTACAGTCATAGAATCCCTGTAGCATGGAAACAGGCCATTCAACCCATCGAGTTCACACTGACCCTCTGAAGAGCATCCCAGCAGACCCACAGGCTAGCCTATTGCTAAAACCCTGCATGCCCATGGCTAATCCACCTCGCCTGTACACCCCCAGACACTATGGGCAATTTAACGTGGCCGATCCACCTAATCTGCACATCTTTGGACTGTGGGAGGAAACCAGAGCACCTGGATGAAACCCACACAGACTCGGGGAGAATGTGAAAACTCCACACAGACAGTCATCTGAGGGTGGAATAGAATCCAGGTCCCTGGTGCTGGGATGCAGCAGTGCTAACCACTGAGCCAACATGCTGATCTAGTTTCTCCTGGTTGATTCAGATCTTCAAAGTGTGATCCTTCAAAGACTTTTTAAGGCAAGATATTGAAAGCTATTTAATTAAAATGTTAGCGACCCGTGCACTCACATCAGCTGACAATGACCAAACCTACAATTCAATCTTACCTTTTGTGGCTAAAGTTACTAAAAACTGGAGATAGAGGTTAATGATGAGAAGTTTCTCAGCATGTCATCCTGATGCATTACATTGTCCTATTTTAAGTTGTGCAGTACAATGCCTCAAAGCCAGCTGAGAGCTTAATTTGCACAGTTCTAAGGAATCAGTCACACTCTACTAATCAAACCATCCTCAGAATGTTGTGGAAAGTGAAATGCCGTATTGAGATTCACCTCATTCTCCAGCTTAAATATTCAAGTTAACAGTTTGACTGTAAGGTTGCTAGATGTCCATTAACGTTACTCCATTTCTCTTTAATGAGATGTTTGTTTCTGGCTAATTCTCAAAATTTCCACCTAATGTGGATAAAATTATGATGCATTGTGGCTGCGTATTGACAGTTGCTGACTGTAATGTAATGCAAATATCCAGCCAGTGCTCAGTTAATTAGTAAGTTGTGCTTGTTTAGGAAGACTGAGAGCAAAAACTGAGAAAGTGACACTTGGGGGAATTGCTTTTGTCATCATCACACTTGTTTGATGAATTTTCAGGAGCTCGGCATTATATTTTGAAGACAGGTGATCTCCGTGTGATGCTGGTCTCGTTTAAATTCAATAGTGTGGTTTAAACGGTTCAGAAGGCAGCACCTAGCCACACATGGAAAGCATTTTTAAGGAATTCATCGTCTTCAATTAGTCTTCCTAAAAAAGAATTCACCCTACCTACAATTACTGAGGTAGTTCTATCAAGGTTAAAGGTGCCCGATATCTGCCATGGAAGTACTTAGGACTGAGCACCAAATCTGTGTGAACTCTACTTCCACAGGTGTGGTACCAGATAGGTTGCCAATCATGAGTTGTGTTAATGAGAGAAACACAGGTCTGCCCCCTTTGTCCTATTGCCAATGGGAATTGTACTGATGCTGGCTGTTCTGGTAATTTAGGCTCGTTTATAATTGGTTACTCAGTAGAAGGTGATGGAAGAAAGTGTTTGGTATGCTTGCCTTTATTGGTCAGTACATTGAGTATCGGAGTTGGGAAGTCATGTTGCGGATGTACAGGACATTGGTTGGGCCATTTTTGGAATACTGCATTCAATTCTGGTCTCCCTGCTATAGGAAGGATATTGATAAATTTGAAGGATATTGATAAATTCAGAAAACATTTGCAAGGATTCTGCCAGGATTGGAGGATTTGGGCTATAGGGAGTGGCTGAATAGGCTGTGGCTATTTTCCCTGGAGCATTGGAGGCTGAGGGGCGACCTTATAGAGAAGTTTATAAGATCATGAGGGGCATAGATAAGGTAATTGCCAAGGTCTTTTCCCCAGGGTAGGGGTTCAAAACTAGAGGGCATAGGTTTAAGATGAGAAGGGAAAGATTTAAAAGGGAACTAAGGGGTAACTTTTTCATGCAGAGGGCGGTGCATATGTAGAGCGAGTTGCCAGAAGTGGTGGAAGCTGGTACAATCACATTATTTAAAAGGCAACCGGATAGTTATATGAATTGGAAGGGTTTAACAGGATACAGGCCAACCGCTGGCAAATGGGACTAGATTAATTTAGGATATTTGGTTGGCATGAATGAGTTGGACTAAACAGGCTGTTCCCATGCTGTAAAACTCGATGACGCTTTGATTGTGGTGGGTGCCAGGGAGATTGGATCACCAAGTTATCACGTTCAATTCTCTACTCTTGACCATGGCTGTTAGAATATGCCATGTGGAGGTGTGTCAAGGCTTTAATTTCAGAAGCCTACAGCACAGAAGGTGGCATTTGGCTTCTCGTGCCTACGCTAACCCATTGAAAGAGCCATCCAATTAATTCCATACTCCTTTTCCACAGTCTTAAAGATGCTTCATTTCTTCACATAGACACACAATGCACTTCTTGAAAGTAAATAATGAAATTGCTTTCGCTACAGTTTCGGGGATCTGTTTGAGATCATGCCATCTACCTTCACAAAGAAAAATTTTCATTGACTCTGTTGCTTTTTCTGTTACCTGAAATGCATTCAGATATTATTGGTCCTCTCTTACCCTTTAGTTTCCCCTCATTTAACATAATCTACGCATAATTTTGAACACCATAGTTAAATTTCCTCCTAACCTTTTCAGTTCTCATCTCCTTTAGCCTCTCCACCTCCAAGCTGAAATCACTCATCTTTGGTAGCAGCCTCACAAAAACGTAGGCTGGATCCTCCCATAACATCCACCCAAAAATGTGAAGCTCAGAACTGGACACAATGACCCATCTGAGTTGTAACCAATAACTTACAAAGGTTAAGCTTAACTTCCTTGCTTTTGTGATCTGAGCTTCTATTTTTAAAGGTAACGTAGGGAACACTTTCCACATGCAGCCTTTACAGATTAAAGTCGAATAGACTCAAAACAACTGAAATTGAAAAAGAGGGAATGCTGCAGATTGTGGAGTAGATCTCATCATGACTGAGTAACACTGAAATGACAGCAGGAAATGGTGGAGGAAATTAATTGTGGAAATGGTATCAAGTGAAACTTTTAAATGCTGAACACAGGTGGAAGAAACAACACTAAGGTAAGCTTTTAAGTAAGTTTGTATTAGTAATTTGCACACTGGTGCATCAGTGTGCATTTGTTAATTCAGGTTGTCTGCCATGAGCTAATTAAATGGTGGAGCAGGCTCAAGGAGCTGAATTGTGTAATCCTGCTCCTTGTATCTTTTAAACCAAGAGTTCACTGTCTTGCTTATAACATAATGTTTGACCTAGGGTTTACCAATTAAATTGCAGCTTGGTTCGGTATGTTAAAAGGAGACATTTCAACATTGATTAACTTCTTCCATTTGTGTATCTTCTTCAATCTCTACATGCTGAAACATACTAATATTAGAAGATTTCATATCATTGAGAGTCTAGCCCATGTCGGTTAATGATGTGAGATAGAAAGTAGCCGAAAAAGGGAAGAATATTGCAAAGAACTTTGCTTCTTGAATCATTTTTATGCGAACATTGGTTGGTGATTTAGCCAACAAATTTAATGTCCTGTCACTTCAGTAGCATCTTATTGAAATCTTTTAGCAATTTGATCTCTGGTTAACAGACTAGTTTTGACACTTCAGTAGAGTACAGTGAGCTGTATGATATCAATTTCTGTCAATGTCCAGGAACAGTGACCTCACCAATTGCAGCCCTTAAAATGTAGGACATCTTGCAAAGGTAAAATATCAGACTTCTCTGTCGACCGTCTCATTTATTTATAATCAACAGCAGCTACATCTATCAGTGAATCTGTCAATTCCATTTCCGTATTGTATCCTCACAGCTTAAGCTAAACTTGCATGCGCTTATAAATAAATTAAGTTGCATCTTTAATTTGCATGTTTCCTATCTCAACTGTAATAAAACAAATTGAACACAACTAAATCAGGCCAACCAATAAATGTTGGAAATTTCCATTCATAAAATAAAATGAGGGACCTTCTACTCATTTTTGAGGGGGGTTGAGAACTTAATGATGGTAATTGATTGAATAAATTAAATTGCATTATTGTGAACTGCAATTTTGAGAATTTTTATTTATTCCAACTATTAGTTTAACTATTAGAAATTTCATATTCTGAGGGGGAAACCATTGATGCAAGAGAAAAAATAAATCTGTGTTTTGTGCATTTATGGGAAGCCTGGAGTCAGATCAATGAATTATCATTGGAAAGGTGCAACTATCTACTGTCAGTTGTAACCCAGAGGTAAAAACAATGACTGCAGATGCTGGAAACCAGATTCTGGATTAATGGTGCTGGAAGAGCACACCAGTTCAGGCAGCATCCAACGAGCAGCGAAATCGACATTTCGGGCAAAAGCCCTTCATCAGGAATAAAGGCAGTGAGCCTGAAGCATGGAGAGATAAGCTAGAGGAGGGTGGGGGTGGGCAGTTGTAACCCAGAGTAGATTTCAGTTGAATAAGAGTGAAATACACTTGTTGGAATAATTTTCAGGCCTGGGGTTTCTCAGGCCATCTGGAAAAAGGGCAGAAGATCATATGAATGAGCAGGAGTAGGCCATTCCGCCCCTCAAGCCTGCCCTAGCATTCTACAATATTATGGCTGATCTATTTGGGTCTCAGCTCCTCTTTCATACCAGCTCCTCATTGCCTTCAACTTTCCAATATTTCAAAAAATGTGTCTACCTCTCTTTAAGTATTTTCAGTGATCCGGCCTCCACAGTGCTCCAGGGTAGAGATTTTCAGTTATTCACTACTGTCTGGGACAAAAGATTCCTTCACGTCTCAATATAAAGTGCATGTCCCCATATTCTGCATGTACTTCCACTGATTCGAGACTCCCCCACAATTAGAAACAGCATTTCAACAACAAGCAGAAGGAGAGCTCAGAGCAGCTGCTTGAAGATGGAGGTCAGGCAGACCTTGGTTGTCCACCAGCTTCCAATTGCAATATGGAGCCTGAGTTTCAGGAGGCAGAGTAGGAAATGAGGACAGGAGAAGCTATGTCTTATCTTGTGTGGGGCCTGCTTAAGATGTGCATCTTTTGCAGTCTAGAGCATTAACCTAACCAGGCAGGTAGGGTTAAAATCAACTTATGTACTTTTGGCATTTCGAGAATTGTAAAGGCTGATCATTGCACCAATAATAGGAGTAACTCATGTCGCTGTTTTTATAATGAGTTCTCAAATGCCAATTATGAAATTCTAAAGGGTGGATATGTACATATCTGGTATGAGAAGTCAGAACAGATCAGCCTTTACTTAGCATGAAGTCAGAAGCCACATGATGCCTGGAAAAGTGGCTTCACCTGACAAAGGGGCAGCGCTCCGAAAGCTTGTGATTTCAAATAAACCTGTTGGACTATAACCTGGTGTTGTGTGACTTCTGACTATGTCTACCCTAGTCTAACATTGGCATCTCCACATCATTACTCGTATGAGGTTGTGGTTCTCCATCTATACATATCCATGAAACTGCAGATTCCAATGACTGCTTGGAAATGTGATCTCAGATTAACATTCCGCCAGAATTTTTTACCATTCCCTGTGGCACAAATAAATATTGGCTGAGAAACCTCAGTTCATGAGAAATTTTGCTTTCAGTCCTGTTTCAGCCGTTGTTCATAAGACAGGTTTCAATAATTTAATTGCTCCAAGATGAATGTCCTGTCAGGCAATGAAGGTCATTAGATTGGTATCTCAGATTTTCCAGAGTGCAGGAAGCTCTCTCTGTTTTAGATGCAGAGTGAATGGCTCTGTCTTTCCCAATAAAGTGGTGGGGAAATTATGTGTAACAGTGAGCAGTATTTCCCAAACTATAAATTGTAAGTTGTTTTTAATCCCTGTTTCTCCCTCCACTTTTAACTCGAATTTCTGTCGTAGTTGATTTAGTTCTTGAAGACTGTAACTTTGTTAGCATTTTCATGTGATAATTATTTGGCTTGTGTGACTTTTTGTGTGCTGGTACTTTTAGAAGCCAATCCATGTGTTATCATTTTGACAGAAGTTCAGAATTTTGTACTAAAGCAACGATTGTATTTGTAATATGAATGTTTTGGGGTCAGTCTGTATTTTAAATAAAACAAATAAAAGTGTTAGTTCTTCAGCTACAATCTTCCCTCAAAAGAGTTGACTCTTTTATTCATGGCTTTCAAAAGGGATTTGTGTAAATATTCTAGAGAGACAGAATGAATGTGGGACTAATACAGGAAAGTGGGACTAACTAGACTACCCTTTGAACAAGCTAGCACAGGCTAAATGGATCAAATGGCCTCCCACTCTTCTATAATATTCTATGATTCCAAAAGATCATAAGATGTAGGAGCTGAAGTAGGCCATTCAGCCCATCAAGTTTGCTCTGCCATTCAATGAGATCATGGCTGATATGATGATCCACAACTCCACTTTGCTGCCCTCATATCCCTTATGATTAAATTCAATCTCCACCTTAAAGATACTTAACAATACAATCACGACAACCCTCTGCAGTAAGGAATTGCCCTCTGAGAGAAAAACATGACTGCTCATCTCTGTCTTGAAAGGTCAACCCTTTGTTCTGCAATTATGTCCTTTGATTTTAGATTCTGCCACAATGGGAAACAACCTTTGCGTATTCAATCTGTCAAGTTCTCTAGGAATCTAGTACATTTCAATAAAATCACCTTTCATTTGACTAAATCCTGAGTATTGTGCCAACCTGTTCAACTTCTCCTCATAAGATAATCCCTCCCAACCTGGTATCAGCCCAGTGAACTTCGGCTGGACTGCGTCCAATTATTAACTTCATGAACCTTTATTAGTTTCAAAATGTTTTTGCAGTGTTAGGAATTTTACAGAACGTTTCAAGCATCATCTTCTCCACAGTGATGTACAACAGGGCTATCACACTCACCTCCTAACATTGTAAAGTGAATGGCCTGTGTAATCTCAGAAGTTTTGAAATGGTCAGTATGTGAGTGACATCACCCACTATGATGTTGTCAGAGATCACATGGTCAGGACTTGCAGCCTCACTTTGGATAAAGACAGACAAATTTCAAGTACCTTGCATAAATAGTTAATGGTTAGTAATAAAATAATAATTGGCTAAATTAGGTTATTCGGTAAGGAGACCAAATCATTTTTTCATAAAGTGCCCTTAAAATACTAATGGCTCATTCTCAATCCAATCCCTTGCAGTTAATCCTTCACAATTGAAATATAAAGCTAATTGGCATTGTTGAGCTGCATACGAGGGTTGGGGGAAAAAAAACTCACAACAACAATTTAGAGATTAGAGATGGTATGATGATGTCTTCAGTGAAGGGGGATTTAGCGACTGCATTGAAACTTGTGTTGTGATATCCCTGTCAGAATATTACTGCTGGGGTGCCAGATAGTGTTAGGTGAAGGGGTAAATGCAGGGGAATGGGTCTGGGTGGGTTGTTCTTCCAAGGGTCGGTGTGGACTTGTTGAGCTGAAGGGCCTGTTTCCACACTGTAAGTAATCTAATCTAGTCCTGGTGTCAGCCTGTGGGACAGAGGGAATCTGGGTGCTCCGAGACATGAATCAAATCTTTCTTGGACTGACAACATTGACTCCCCCTCTTCTCTGATGCTGCTTGACCTGCTGTGCTTTTCCTAGCTCCACTCTTTATCCACTCTGCCTCTCCAGCATCGACTGTTCTCACTATCTCCCAGCAAGAAATGAAGAAAAGTAAATGGAATGCTTTCCTTATTGCAAGAGGGATTTAGAAAAAAAATTGGGGAAGTCTAACTGCTATCCACTTTTGGTCTCCTTATTAAAGGAGGGATATACTTGCCCTGGAAGTTGTTCAGACAAGATTCACTAGGCTGAGTACTGGGATGAAGAGTGCAACTGAAGTGGGAAGTTAGATCAGATTGGGCCTTCACTCATTGGATTTGAGGAGAATCAACAATGAATGGGGAGCAGGCATTTGCTCAGCCTGTCATTTGAAAAATCTCTTGCAAATTGCCATTTTTTAAAAAGGCTAGCGCATTGAGGTAGCCATAACAAGCTCAGTGTAGGACTCGCACCTCTCAGTGGGAGAAAGCCTAAACTTCAAGAGCTAGCAGGCAATCTGCATTCCGCAGCAGACACTGCTGGGATTCTACTCAGTCCCATGTTGAGGGCAGCAGGGGTACAGGATTTGGGCAAGTCTAGAGTTTTGGGGCAGGAAGAGATTGAACATTCTGTGTGCAGTCTGGAAGAGGCAGGGGTCCATAATTTGGAGGTCAGGAGAGGGGCACCATCTCAGTGCTCCAGATGTGCACAGGTCAACACTTCCAAATGGAGGTGCACTCTTTTATACCCTGCACCAATCAGAGTTGGTAAAAAGTGCCTTGCCCATTCTCACCAACTGCATTATGGATGGAGAAGTGGAATTAAGCTTCTACTTGCCCCTTTCACTGGTCATTGTAGGGCCTTGACAGGTCTAAGGGCGAGTGGATAAAAGTGGGTTAAAATCCATCATGTTTTGGCAGTCCCACCCAGATGAATGACCACTCGTACTGCTCCTGTTACGTTAAGCTACCTCTGGTATCCTCAGTAAAGCTTATGAAAAAGTCTGTGCTGACATCAGTGCTAATCTGAGCAATGCATTCACCCAGCACTCTGCAAAGATCAAACATACAGCTGTGTATGTCAGGGACAGTGGGAGATTAGTGTGAGGCTGGCAGTATTGGTGAGTTTGAACCAGAGTATCTGCAGACTGATGCATTGAGCAGTGTTGGAGGTTGGTGGAACAGTATGTTGGAGATGTCGTGTGAAGGTGCATTCACTGATGTTGACCACAGTTGCGAAGGCCATAAGCCTTCATAATGCTTTCAGTTCCTAAGATCTGGACTCTGGGATTTACCCTTCTTGGCAATCTGCCCTCCACTTCCTTCTGAGCATGGTCTTTGAGAGGCTGCTGATCTCTTGCTTTGGTCCTGCTCTCCTCATCCATTAAAGGTTTCTAGGGCTGCCTTTTAGTCTTCAACCTTCTTGTTGCCCCAGTGCTCACATTATCAAACTTTAAATTGCAGCAACATTATTTTGTGTAACTTCACTTTATGAGGGACAGACTACCTTTAAGAACAGCAAGGTAGTTGATCCATGTGGTTTCTGTCCAATACTTAAGCATCACCTGAGCTGAGTATAGAGGCTGCATTAAAAAGAGGACAGCTATATCAGACTCACTGGCTTAAATATTCCATTAATGTAGGAGTGGGTTCTCCATTCTGTCCAATGTTGTTAGGTACAGGTTGGCCACAGATGATAGATTCCCCACAGAGAGGGAGGGTAAGCCTTGTCCTAAACCCTTATTTATAAAACAGCTTTCAGGAGAATTGCCTTTTATAGGCTGGCTGAAAAAAAGTCAAATTTTAATGTCTAATTACAAGAATAGCATTTCCACTGAGGTACAGCACCTCAATCCTGCATTGGAGCATCAAGTCTGGATCTTGCATTGAACTTGATTCCAGAACTTCTTTCACAGAATGTGGGATCATTGACAAGGCTAGCATTTGTTGCCTGTCAGGGATCGCCCTTGAATTGAATGGCCTTGCTAGACAGCCTCAGAGCGCAGTTAGGAGTCAGCCATGTTTTTGTGGATCCAGAGTTAAATGAGACATTTCCTTTCCTAAAAGACATTAGCTTTTGCAACAATCATTGGCTCCTGTTAATTATTATGGTCATTATTGCATGTTTTGTCTTCAACAGAGTGTTTTTTTATCTGATGTAGCAATACTTATGTTATCTCTAGTAATATAAGGAACTGGACTCAGATTTTGTAGCATTAAAGAATCCAGTTGATATTTATTACAACTGAATGTATATGCAAATAATACATTACTCAGACATTTAATTGTTGGAGCTTGTATTAAAGTATTTGCTTTCAACTGAGCAGCGTAGTATGTCATGCTTCAAGTGTGATCTTGTTAAAGTGGAGTATGAGACCTTTATCGATTATATTAGATTACTTACAGTGTGGAAACAGGCCCTTTGGCCCAACTAGTCCACACCAGCCCTCCGAAGAGCAACCCACCCAGACCCATTCCCCTACATTTACTCCTTCACCTAACACTACAGGCAATTTAGCAATTCACCTAACCTGCACCTTTTTTTTGGACTGTGGGGGGAAACCAGAGCACCCAGAGGAAACCCACACAGACACGGGGAGAACGTGCAAACTCCATAGATAGTTGCCTAGAGATGGGAATTGAACCCGGGTCTCTGGCGTTGTGAGGCAGTAGTGCTAACCACTGTGCCACCATGCTGTCCACATATCCCAAAGTCACCTGCTATGATACAGTGCTGATAACATGAGTGTGTTTCTTCATGTTATATTGACAACAAGACATCACAACAGTCATTAGTTCCTTTTCGAACAAACTATGGTCGCTGTCAACTATTATGGTCACCACCATAGAGATTAGGTTCCAGATTTTATGAATTGAATTTAGTTTCTACCAGCTGCTATGTTGAAATTTGAACTCAGAAAACTAACCTGAGCCTCTGCATCACTGGACCAGTGCCTTACTATCACTATACCACTGAATGCATACCCCCGTACCTGCTCATGAATCTGTTATATGTTATAACAACTAGTCAATAGTAACACATCGAGAATGGGATTCATAATTTATCCTTTATCAAATAGAATAACAAGTGTATGGTCCACCAATCTTGGGTACAACACACAGGAGTCCTGTTAGCTGTGCCACCTTAGCAATAATTCTTTATAATCTCTCACCATGTCCTTTTAAATTCATTGCTCGCTGGAGAGTGACTCTTACAAATATAAACCAGTTATTATTTAATGCTTGGCAGCCTCACACATTGTTTCTGAATTCATTTGAAGAGTCTACTACCCACAGGAAAAGAGAAAGCTTAGCAGGGTCACGGAGCATCAACTTATCCTGGGATTGAAAGCATTTATGCATCCATCACAGTTGTGAATAAGTGTTAAGTCACTGCCACTGAGAAAATGTGCTCTGATCTCTTTAAGGTTGAGAATGGTTTTTGATGACTGCATCCTAAACAGCTTTATTTAAGGAGAATAACTGAAAGATCTTCATTTTACAAGCACCTTTTCACATATGTCCTACAGAGTCACAAAAGTACTGACAGCAACCAAAGAGGATATTTGGCCCATTGTGTCTTTGGTCAGACCTCACTGTGATTGCACTTGGTGATCAAGCCTCTCAATTCACAGAGTCCTCCCAAAAGTTATCAAAGTCCCCAATTTACCTGTCTGATAGGCTCAAGTTAACAGAAAACCAGATTAATGTACTTAACATAAACAATTATTAAGTACAAATAATTAGACTTTAACCACAGGAAAATAACTATGAACTGTTGACATCTTACTCAAATTGTTAAAATTTTAACAACCTTCTACAATCCCCTCCAAATGTACAGACATACAACCATTGGTGTTATTGGTGAAGGAAAAAGTACTGGGGAAACAATTCAATAGCACCAGTGCACAAGGTTCAATGGGTTTTCCTTTTGTTTCCCAAGTCACCTCATTTCTTTACAAGAAGGAACAAGTGGCTGATTCATAAATGATAAAGTCTCCAACTTATTGGTTAAAAACAACAACTTATAGCACTGGTAGTAGAAAATGGAGTATCTTTCTTTAGGCATTTTACCAGAGGGAGAAAGAAAGATGCACCATTTGCCTTTTCAACAGTTTGAAGGTTCTTGTTGTACCGTTCAAATCCATAAGCTGTCCAGCTACCCAGGATCCAATCAGATGGCTGTTATCAGGCGGATGGACGTTGGCATTCACAATTGGCTACAACTTCACAAACCAATCAGCAATCTGCTGCTGGGCAAATCTCAAGTTGAACACGGACCCCCAGAGTCAGCCTGTCCACAAGCATCTTCCTCCATTCCTTGAATACAGTAACAGTGTCATTTCAGAAGTTTCCTAATGAGATCACCTTCACATTCTGTTAAATTCCAGAGGATCTGGGCTGAGCTTTCCCACTTTGGAGTCAAAACATGGCGAATGGTGTCTTAGATGGTGTCACATCTGTCATGACCTGTGGTAAGTTTCCTATCATCCATTTTCAGCTCGTTCTGAATGCAAGCATGTTCTGTGCCGACTTAAATATGTGGACTGAGGGAGGAGGTTTTCACCTCTGCCAGCACATTCGAGAGATGAATGTTCAGGCACTACCCTGGCACTCCCTTCACTTACTGCAGACTAGGAGCTCTACAATAGTCAGTGATTGTCACTCCCCTCTGCCATCATCACATTCTTCTTATAATGACTCTGTGCTTCAACAATATTTTACTCCAGGCTATCTGGCAGAGAAAAGAGCCTTC
Source organism: Chiloscyllium punctatum (assembly GCF_047496795.1). Taxonomy (NCBI): domain Eukaryota; kingdom Metazoa; phylum Chordata; class Chondrichthyes; order Orectolobiformes; family Hemiscylliidae; genus Chiloscyllium; species Chiloscyllium punctatum. Next base: position 16,995,572 of record NC_092783.1, on the reverse strand, counting down.
TCCCCTGTTGGGTGTAGTTCGGAGAGGTTCAGCCCTTGTTGCAAAATGAGGTCAGTGCCTCGAGTGGACATGGAAACCCAGTGCAAGAAGACAATGAATGATCTCCTGCACTCCACAAGTCTAAGTGCTTCTCACTGCAAGCTAATACACATAGAACCATCACGTAGTTAATTCTGCCACTGTAGGTATAGATCAACTTGTAGTACTCACTCTCACATTCAGAGTGAGGCTCAGTCTGGAAACAACATTCCACAATGGAAAAATCAGTTAACTGAAGTGAACATATTTGGCATACTGGAGTTCCATTTATGTAGATTTATAATGATGTCGGCCACTTTTCTTTCAGCAAAGGCAGGCCCTATATTGCTTCAATAACATGGTGCATCATCTTCATTCAGAATTTTTAAAAAATATATTTATTTTTTAGAGCTTGCCAACTGAGGTGGTGTCATCACCAACATTCAAAGATATTTCTCCTTTATTCCATTAATCTGAGCTCATCCATCTATCCGAATTCACACCAATCACCATTTACTCATCACCCTTTCACTTCCTGATCAATATCAGTTTTGATCAGGCACTGCATCCTTTGAAAATTCTCATCCTTGTGTCCAATTCTTTCACTGACATTGCTACATTATATCTCTGTGACCTTCTCAAGTCCAATTCTGGTTTATTTGCGAATGCCATCTGCCTTTGTTCTTTAGTTGGCATAGCTGTGCCTATGTGCCCAGGCTTTGACCTCTGAACTTGTTCCCTCAATCTCTCTCCCTCTCTCTCTCTCTCCATTTCTCTTTCCGACTGTGTCACTCCTTAACACCTACCTCTTTTTTAATTTCAGCTATTCCAATGTGGCTGGGTGTCAGATATTGTCTGAAAACATTCTTGTGAAGCACCTCAGGTTATTTTGCCAAAGTGACGGCTGTACATAAAAATACAAGTTGGTGATTTGTGAAGCATTGTTGAGGCAGAACACTTGCAGATAGAAATGGCATGGTTTAAGACAAACTATTCCCACACTTTTGCAATAGCATGCTTCATCCAAACTCAGAAGGTTGAATCTTTAGAACACCAAACTGTGTCACATCAGCTTAGTCCACAAAATGGGCATTTGCTGAGAACAGGAATGTTCCTCACTGAGTATCCAGTTGACGGGATTTCCGAGTATTCCATGATTCTATTAGCAACAGACAGCACCAAAAATGAAGTGGAGGTTTTAATCAGGCTCATAAATCATCAAGGGTAAATAATAATGATCCCAAAGAGCTATAAAATCAAAAAGAAGATGTGAAAGACACTGGTAATTATTGTGAGAGAAACTATGTAAGGGCTTGTAGATTGGGAACAGACTTGTATTATACCCTTTTCGAAATTGGTGACAAAATGGACACACGCAGCTACAGACCAAGTCCTCTATTTCTATGTCGCGTTCAGTAACAAGTTGAACTTCAGATGTAATCTTGAGGAGAATGAAACAAGGAACCACAGATGCTGGAAATCTGAAACAGGAACAGAAATTGCTGGTGAAACTCTGGCAGCAACAGTGAGAGAAAATAAAGTTAACAAAGTTTCGAGTCCAGTGATTTCTCATTAGACTCTTCATTGGTCATCTGACTCTGCTGTCTCCCTGCAAAAGTTGCCAGACCTGCTGAGTTTTGTCACCAATTTCGTTTTCTGTCTCAGATCTCCCGAATCCACAGTTCTTTGTTTAACTTAAGTCAGGAGAAATGTTCCATTAGGCACAAAATTAAATCAAAGGTTTGTAATGTCACAGCACTCCATCACCGAAGGTTCCACTTGTAACTGTGAGGAAGGAAACCTGTGCATCATGTTTGCAATTTGCGGCATGCCACTCTGAACTCCACGTCAGCCAGATTAGTTCCAAGTTCTCTCAACAGGCACCACAGATCCCAGTTCGAAGTCATTTTGTCTTCATAATTACAAAACAGCAGTCGTCATAAGAAGTATTCCAAGAGTCTATTTGGAATAACAACAAAAATATACCTTGCTCTGTGAGGATTAATGGGTGAAGAGTATGGCAAGGAAGTATAGGAAACAGCCACATTAAACCATCCATCTAAACTATGTTGCCTTTGAAAGCATTCGAGAAAAATTAGTGTTGCAGTGAAATCTCATTTACTGTAGGAAAACTATGCACTCAATTTGCTTCATTGCAGAGTAATCTACCCTCTAAAGATACCTTATCCTCATATTCTTTTATATAGATGGTTCTCTCCAGTCTACTTAAAATTCTCATTCCAATTGTGCTATTTAAGAAGTAGGCCATGAGACTTAATATTACTTTATTCTGTTCCACTTTACACAACAAGAAGGCCAAGTACTCCCCCAATCGTAACTTATCTTAAGCTTACCTCATCAACAGAAGTGCTGAGGAAACCAGGGAGAGTTAAGGAGCACAGTGCAATGTGATATAAAGTATTTACAGCATAGAAACAAAATGTAGGCTGAAAGGTCCATATTGATTGTTGAGCTCTAAGTTATTCTCTAGTTGGGTCCAGGTGGGAGATTGGTAAATGTTGTCAGAGGGTTTTGATATCGAGTTAAACATGACTTTTTACTTGAACATAAACATGGCGGCACAGATTTGATGAGCCTTAGGCCACTTCTGTACTGTATGATTCTATGGATAAACACTAACCATATACACATCGAAACTTTAACATTGTCATCAGATATTAGAGAAAGCCATCTCCTGGTAGTCATGTGATCTTACATTGCCTCCCAATAACAATGTAAATCATCTTAGTTACATACTCACACTAAATCTTCACACTACCAATCACTCCATGAAATTAATGTTTCTGAACAAAGCAGACCCCAGTGAATTCACCCAGATACAAAGTGAAATATGTTTTATTGATGGCCCTGATGACAGTTTCAGCCCCTGGTGAAATAGTGCAGACCATGCCTAGCAGTTTGTCCAAGCCAAGTGAACCAGAAGATACTATCTGTGTTTTAGGGAAAGTATTTTCAAAACTGATCAATGGAAATTACCTAGATTTTCCCTTGGAGCTGACTGAATAAGAAAAGTTACCTTGTCCGTAAGCTGCAATGGCAGCTGCCTGATCTTGCTGCACTGAGTCTAGTATTGTACAGAGAGCATGGCACAATGCCAGTGACTGCATACTACCTTGTGCTGCAAGGTAATCCCCAGAGAGCAATTTTCAGCTCAGTGGTGGGTGAGTTTTTTTATTACGATTTAAGACATCTATTGTGACACTTTTAAAACAATTTGAAATAAACTTATAAATGAGACCACTGTTTGTTTGTTTTAAACAGTCTTAAAAATCTGCTGGGATCAACGCAGAGGGACAATCCAGTAGTAATGGACCAGTGTAAGGCTAATAGATAAGGCTGGTCCTGAAACTAGTAAGACTGGTCATTGCTCCAGTAATATTGGTCTTGGAGTACTGATAATACTGGTCTCTGTGTGCCAGTCACTGCACATTATAGTACCAGAATGTATCCAGTGAGTGCTATTGCCTGTGGTGTGACATGTTGCCAGGACTGACTATCTCTATTTTCCCAGGATCTAATGAACGAGATATAAAAGTTTGTATGACTGGGTGTTTGAGCTGCTATATATGGCAACATCAATATCTCTTCCCTGGCTAATTCGCCTCGCTGATCCCCCAGTTCCTCTCTCCCTCCTGTTGCTCTCCTGACCCTCTCCCAGCTCCTCCACCTCCCTCTCCATCTGCAGCCACTTTAAGATTGAGAATGCTGGGACTTGAGTAAGGGCTGCTCTGAAACCCATGGAGAAGCACCACAACTGATGGGTTTGAAGGTCACGTCTGCTCAGTATCTCAGTCAATCTTTGGGACTAACTCCCTGAGGAATCATTGGAAGTAGTTAGCACTGATATAGTCAAATGCATTTGAGATTGATTTTTTTTTCTGAAAATAGCCTTGGGACATAGCACCCAAATTACTTGAACCATGAGATAGTAAGTGAAGTGCATTTCGAAGGAGACTTTGGTCTTTACTTGGAGGTTGAAAAGTATCTTGCTGAACTGTATTCAATTCAGATGCCAGGGTGGAAGAGCATCTTTGACCATTATAGATACGATCACTTGGAGGATGGGTTAAGATTAGGCTTAACATTAAGGTGGGCACAAGCCAAATCAGACCTACAGGCCGCCCGTTTGAAGAAACCTACCAAGTGTTAAGTTTCCAGCAGAATGGCAATCAGATATCGGCCTTCCTCCAGCCAAACCTAGGGCACATCCCAAATATCACTTGCCCCTCCATGGGCATCGCAGCAGCAGCTCACTGTTGGGCATTACCAACCACCGCTGTTCTCTCAGTAACCATATAACCCAGGTAAAAACAATGACTGCAGATGCTGGAAACCAGAGTCTAGATTAGAGTTATTCTGGAAAATCACAGCAATTCAGACAGCATCCGAGGACCAGTAAAATCGATGTTTCAGGCAAAAGCCCTTCATCAAGAATACAGGTAGAGAGCCTGAAGGGTGTAGAGATAAGTGAGAGGAGGATGGGGGTGGGGAGAAAGTAGCATAGAGTACAATAGGTGAATGGGGGAGGGGATGAAGGTGATAGGTCGGGGGGGGGGGTGCAGTGGATAGGTGGAAAAGAAGATAGGTGAGTAGGACAAGTCAGGGGGACAGTGCTGAGCTGGAAGTTTGGAACTGGGGTGAGGTGGAGGAAGGGGAAATGAGGAAACTGTTGAAGTCCACATTGATGCCCTGGGGTTGAAGTGTTCCGAGGCGGAAGATGAGGCATTCTTACTCCAGGTGTCTGGTGGTGAGGGAGCGGCGGTGAAGGAGGCCCAGGACCACCATGTCCTTGGCAGAGTGCGAGGGGGAGTTGAAATGTTGGGCCACAGGGCGGTGTGGTTGATTGGAGGTTGTATAACCCAGACAGCAAGTACAGGTTTGGGGATTGCACCCAGGATCCTGTGTGTGATCTTCTCCTTTAGGAAGTTACTGAGACCAGACCCCAGTGACTATCAGAATGCCAGACACTCACCTTCCTCAGTGCAGTCTCTACTCCCAGGTCTTGACTACTCAATGCTGACAAGGTGGTCTGCAGAAACATTTTAAGCTACGCCAAAATGCCTATTTTGAGGAGGTTAGCTTTGACCTCAACAGTTGGCAAGAAAGTGCACTGGAGCATTTGACAATGGGGGCCCGGCTTCACTGAGGTAGGGCTGTTTTTGAAGCAGAAAGGACAGCAAAAGACTGATGACATGAGAACTGGAAGAAAGCAAAAAAGTCACACAGTTCCTCATTGACCGTGGTCTGTCGTATTAATGACCAACTGTCAGTGTGGAATGTGGTTTTTGGATTTTGTTTTAATGCTGTTACTCCCTTCTTTCCCTTTTCCTGTCTCTTTCAACTGACAACCCCTGTCTCTTACAACCATTGTCTCTTTGTCTACCATTCAGACAATGTGTGATTCTGGTGTGGATCAATTGATGGTGAATGATTAATTAGTCAACAACAGGCATTGCTATATTGCATGATTATCAGGATGGCAGTCAGTGAACTGGTCAATCTTCTTGCATCTCGAAATTCCGACGCTCCAGCATTCCATTTTCAATTTGTGAAGCATTTCAGATGATTCTTTGTCAGCTAAAATTGCATATGTACATATGAAGTGGGAACAGCTCTTATGGTCTCCCTATGTTTGGGCCAAAAGGTCTGGGTTCCAGTCCCACTTGCTCCAAAGGTGTGTGATAACTTCTCTGAATGGGTTAATTGAGAACAATCTATATCTTTGCACCATACTGAACATGCTCACAATAACTCATTAACTTACACAAATGTTAAGGTGAAAAATAAATAGTGTTTAGGACTCCACGGCCTGCAAAATACTTTACGATGTCTTGCAGATGAGAATATTTTGAACCGTGCTTGAATTATGACAAGTAATCTCGAAAAGACGTGGGAATATTATTATATTTAAATTGTAGTGAAAGAGGTTTCACATTGAAATAAAGATTTCCTGGTGAACATAAACTAGATGTAATAGATTCTTTATAGCCAGGATGGACTCTCTGCACGCTGCACTTTGTTCCATGTGCGTGCTACTCGTTGGTCTTGTTGCTCTACCAATCGCATCCACTCTCTAACATCACTGTCACATACAATTATTGGACTGCATTTGGTAGAATCATTGTGCATTTCTCCTTCCAAATCATCAAATCCTAATACTGTTCCCTGAAAGAAGTTATTTTTCTCAGCTCCAATCAGTTAAGGCTCATTTATTCTTTGACGAGAATATAGGGATTGCTGGAAGAAAACTGGAGAAGTTCTATGTAGGTTGCCTTCTCCCATCCAAGTGCTTACATGACATGGATTTGTTAACAAACTCTAACAATCAGCAACTTTAGCAATTTGTCTACTGCATTTGAAACAGCACAAATGGAAATTGCAAGTTTGGAAACATTTGACAGGGGTAACTTCAAAGTCATCTGTTCCTTCCAAAGACCTTGACTGGATAACCCCTCAGAGGGAGGGAGGGAGAAAGAAAGAAATGAGATGAGGATTATCTCTCATGAAGAGATTTGATGATTGTAGGCAGAACCTTCTCCATTGTCCTTACAGGTCAGGCAGGACCATTTTTCAGGTCAGAAACCTGATTTCCCAATGAGTGGGCTTCGTTATGTTTCTTCCCTCAACAACATTACTGTTATGGTTTTGAGTTCTGGGGCCAATTAAGGACGGAAAGCAAGATACAGGTTTCATTCTTGCCAAAAAATATATTCATTCAACAATTGAAGCTGCATTGACCACAGGAATGTTGTGTGACCTGGAAAGGTTAACGCCTGGATCACTTCACTGTTACCTGGAAACTGAACAACAAAATTTGAATATGGTATGATCTCCTAAGAATGGGAGACAAAGGGCGGACTCTTCCACCCGGTAGGAGTAGATGGCATTGGCCAAGGAATTCAGCAGTACAAACATGTTCCCTCCAGTCAGGCACCTTTGGACCAAAAGACTCAAGGATCTCAGGAAAGTGAAAAATATGAGTGATGTAATACTTTCAGGGGTCAAGCCACACACTCTGACCAGCAAAGTATTTTCAGACAGAAACAATAGAACAACACATCTCACAACTTCACTCATTCCACTCTCCTCAGATATCCACTCACCTACAGTGCTCCCATTCTTCATCACTTCACAGCCATCCCCCAAAATGTAGACCTTCCCTTCTGTCCCTACAATCTGTGTCTCACCCTCAGAGAGAGTTACAGAGTCAAAGAGTGGCACAGAAACAGACCCTTCGGCCCAACTTATCCATGTCGATCAGATATCCTAAATTAATCCAGTCCCATTTGTCAACATTTGACCCATATCCCTCTAAACCTTTCCTAATCATAGACCCATCCAGATGCCTTTTAAATGTTGCAATTGTACCAGCCCCCGCCACCTCCCCTGGCAGCTCATTCTACACACGCACCACCCTCTGCATCAAAAGGTTGCCCCTTAGGTCACTTTTGAATCTTTCCCCTCTTATTTTAAACCTACCAGAACTCTCTGCTTCCTCTTTACAAAGAAAAAAGGGCATAGCTTACATGACTTTGACAAAGGGCAGTCATGCAGAGGTTTTGGTAGCAGGGATGATGGGTGAGTGGCCTGTAACCTGACTAGTAAATGGGAATGTATGCCTTGTTTCAGAAGGCTGCAGATGTCAACCATCTCCTTCAGATCAATGGTATTCTGACATGTCATTAAAGATTATCATGCAGGTCTTGTCCCTTTCCAGCTACATCTAACTGTCCATCCCCTCTGCTTGGTGAAGATATGTACAGTGGAGGAGAGGACAGCTGCTTGTTGCTGGTTGTAGAGTTGGTGGTGATGTGGCCGCTGCTCTTGAACCTGGGCAGAGTTAGAAGTTAGAGTTGCCAAAGCTGCTCCAATGATATGTTGAAGACTTAAACAAATTAATGCAGCTCGGTGCAGATGAAATTTTGAACAGGTCAAGGGTCTTCCAAAGAGTTAGGCATTCAATGAGAGATGAAAGTGATTTGAAGAGCAGTCTACCTGCCATGGGGAGAGCTCTTCAGTTTAAGTAATCACAACCTCACAGTTTGTGTCAATTTTGTGCACTTGCATCAGTGATCTTAGCTGAGTGCAGATGCTGTGTGGATGTTGTGCACTGTTGGGAAGGAAGACACTTGTAGTGAAAGTGACCGATAATTTCTTTCTTTCATCACTTCAGTTGCTTTCCTGTCAAGACCTCAAAGCTGAGGTTGGAAGAGAGTAGGAGGCTAGTGGGATCCCAACACAATTTCATTCTCTTGGACTGTCTAATCACACAAGCACCCAAATGCCCCACAATTTGGATAAGAAAATTCTGACCTATTGGTTCAAGGTCAATGAAATATGCTACAATGATCACATTGAAGGAAGGATATTATATGTTATTAAGAATATTAAGATATTCTATTATACATATTATCAAAGATGTTATTAAGCTGGAGACAGTTCAGAAGAGATTTACCAGAACGTTGCTGGAAATGAAAGGTTTGAGTTATAAGGAGAGGCTGGGGAGGCTGGGAATTTATTCACTGGGGCATGGGAGGTTGAGACGTTACCTTATAGAGGTTTGTAAAATCTTGAGGGGCATGGATAAGTGAATGCCAGGTGTCCTTTGCCAAGGGTGGGGGACTTCAAGAATAGGGGGTATGTTTTTAAGGTGAGAGGAGAAAGGTTAAAGAAAGACATGAGGGGAAATGCTTTTTACACCAGCTGGTTTGTCCAGAGAACGAACTTCCAGAGGAAGTTATCGATGTGGGTACAGTTACAACATTTAAAAGACATTTGGATAAGTAAATGAATAAGAAATGTGTGGAGGGAAAAGATTTGCAAGGATGCTGGCAGGGTTGGAGGGTTTGGGCTATAGGGAGTGGTTGAACAGACTAAAGCAAGTGGATGAGACTTGTTGAGCTTGGGATTATGGTCTGCATGGACTGGTTGGACCGAAGGGTCTGTTTCCATGCTGTATGACTCAATCATTCCTTAGGTACTGATTATTCAAGAATCTTTACCCCATCCAGAACAAAGCAGTCCACTTGGTTGGCACCTTAGATATTTACACCCTCACTACTACCATAACAAGCTTGCAGAAACCTACATAATATATAAGATGCATTGCAGTAATGGCTTTCATCGTTACTTTTCCAAATCCATGACCTCTACTACCTAGAAGGATAAAGCAGCAGACACAGGGGAATGACACTACCTACAAGTTTTTTTCCAAGCTGTACACTATCTTGACTTGGAACTATATCAACGTTCCTTTACTGTCACTGAGTTCAAATCCTGGAGGTCCCTTCCTAACAGCATTCTTGGTGCCCAGCACCACACAGTCTGCAACTGACAGCGAATGCTGACCATGATGTCCCAGGTAAAGAAAAACAGTGTATTTCGAAAGCTATTATTTTGTGCATTCAGAGGTATTTCTTTTGCTTGTTATTTAAGAAAGACAGAATTGATTCTGTAATAATTTCTACACCAAATCAACAAACTTGTTTTTTCAACAAAATGTCCTTAAGTCAGCTGAACAGATAGGTTTCTAATAGATTGTCTCTTCTAATAGCTTCAATTCCCATAAGTAAATGCTGTCTCTGATGTCTAAAAAGCTATATTATTTTCCAGCATCCTGTCTTTGTGATCTTGCTCAGCCCAAAGTTCAGCAGTTAAAATTTTTTTTGCTCTGTTTCTTAAATAACATTAGTAATTTTGAGCAATATTAAAATTCAGTCTACAATGTAGCTGCATTTAAATTGTAAAGGGAGAATGCATTCCACACACAGGAAACAAAATCAAATGCTATGTTCTTCTCGATTTAAATTGAATAGATAATCCCTAACAAGTGCAATATTTAGTTTTAAGACACTTGGTGGCAAATCCTTCAGTTCTGCATAACCACAATCCAGGCTTACGTCCCTGATTAACAGTAGCTGATGGTCCCAAAGAGGCTGTCTCATTATTTAAGTTTAATTAATCACAATATCCAGATCTCAAAAACACACAGAGAAGGAACATATTGCTGCTTAAGCCAATGTATTTAATTTGCATACTTCATGCCACCAGGTTTTAAGATGCTACTCAAAATGTGAAATAAATGTGTGCAGAGGTGGGAAATTACTGGTATTTACATGATTGCAGCCATGAGCAAGTGAAATAACAAATGCTGCAGCAAAAGTCCTCATCTGGTGTCTTCAATTGAAACTTGTCGAAAGCAATTCAATATTGGTGATTCGTCTATTATAATATAAATGTAAAATTCTCAGACAAAATGAAATTCTTCTTGGTCAATGTTTACGCACTGACCTTTGGGAGGACTTGTTCTGCCTGATATATCAGTGAAACTATAAACACACTTTTCAATAAATACAGACTGAAGGATTCATTTGCAGATTGAAAATGCTAATGGAAAGTATTACTCGCAACAGGTACCTATTGCAAACCTCTGCATCTAAAGACCTTGACTTTCTCTTCTTTTAAATCGATTTGATGAACATTAGATGCTCCAAGCCCCATATTTTCTGCCACACTTCCTTCAAGAATCATCCTTGCTGCCCAGATGGAATCTTCCCCTTCAGAACCATTTGAAACAATAATTTACCTTAAAATTCTGGGATTAGAAAGTCTGCTTGACATTCACAACAATACTTTGAGTATCTTGGTAGCTATGTGCTCTGTTTACTTTGAATCACTTGCTTAAGGCTAGCAACAAGTACTGTGCACCTGTGGCCTGTAGTTATCTTGATGCTAACTGGCATTCTGTCCTGTTTGATAATACTGTCACATTTGACTGGCATTGTGTAACAGTGTTGATGTAAATGGAAACAATTTAAATGCCCTGGAGTACAATGGTCTAACACAACTTGGAGCATCAATTAACGTAACTTTCGTGAGTTACAAATAAATATCAAATGCCTTGAGGGCAAAGAAGGATAACTACTATCAGCAGTACACCGACCTTGCATTTAACAAACTGTAGGCTTGCTTAAATGTTTGTGGTATATTTTCTTAAAAATAAATTTCTGAAGGCCCTACAATAAGAAGATTTAATGACAACTTACAACTCAGCTTCATCAAAAAGCAGAAAAGTTGCCAATGCTCAGCCAATCAATTCCTTTCAGCATCACAATGTGTCTAAATAATTAGAATTTTATTCTAATTAGTTACAATTGAAGGAGTCCAGAATTGCCATAATGTGCTGTACATTGCATAACATTACAAACTCCTATAAAGAGGGCACTACTCCACACAGTACACCAAATAATTCTTTCTCGTCATCTGTTTAAGACTGACTTACAAACTGAGGGGTTTTTGCAAGGTTTGTGATGGTTTGTGAGGAGTTTTTGTTGATCACATTACTGCTGGTATTGATAGTATTTCTAGAATCCTTGAGTACAGCACTGATGGGGGTTACCAAAAATGATTTAGCTCATCCCATTGCCTTGCTCAATCCTCATAAGCCTGTAAATAATCATCCTTTATCCATTTGAAAGTCATAAACTTTGACATTGACTGGCAGGCAAACTGTTGGAGTGAATCCTGAGGGATAGGGTTTACACGTATTTGGAAAGGCAAGGACTGGTTAGGGATAGTCTACCGAAAAGATGTTTTGAAACTTGAAAGGATACAGAAAAGATTTGCAAGGATGCTGCCAGGGTTGGAGGGTTTGGGCTCTAGGGAGAGGTTGAATAGACTGGAGCTGTTTTCCCTGGAGCATCGGTGGCTATGGGGTGACCTTATAGAGGTTTATAAAATCATGAGGGGTATGGATAGGGTAAATAGAAAAGGTCTTTTCCCTGGGATTGGGAGTCCAGAACCAGAGGGCATAGATTTATGGTGAGAGGGAAAAGATTTGAAAAGGATCTAAGGGACAGCTTTTTCACACAGAGGATGATGACTGTATGAAATGAGCTGCCAGGGGAAGTACAATTACAACATTTAAAAGACATCTCAATGGACATATGAACAGGAAGGGTTTAGAGGGATATGGGCCAAATGCTGGCAAGTGGGACTAGATTAATTTAGGATATTTAGGCATGGAAGTGTTGGACCGAAGGATCTGTTTCCGTGCTGTACATCTCTATGAGTCTATGACTCTAATCGTTGCCACCAAACTCTCAGACAGTTCAATCCAGACCCAAACCACTTGTTTGATAAGGTCTTCTTCATACTTCCATTGGTTATTTACTGTTCACTTTAAATTTACGTCCTCTAGTTTTCCACCTGTCCATTAATGGGTACTATTTCTATCTGCTCTATTTGGATCCCTCCTGCATTTTAGCTCCTGTATCAAATGTCCTTTAAACCTAAAGCAAATAATCTCAGGTTCTCCAATCTAATGTTATGACCAGGTGAGGAGAGGTGAATCAACTCCCCTCTTTTCAAACCTCTCAGTTGGCTGCAACAAAGATTTTTACATTTATTTTAGTATGCAGTTATATTATATTTCAATTCAAATGTACATCTCAAATTCAAAAATGTGGAATCCAATTACAAGATTTTCTCAAGTGAAAGAAAGAGGAATATATTGCTTATTAATCCTGAGGAAAATAAAATATGACATCAACATGTACAAAACAGGTATAAAGTTTAAAAAGGGGAGAGTGTCTAGTATAAAAAAGAAAATCAAGAATACGTGGTATAAGTCATAGAGTCATAGAGATGTACAGCATAGATAGGATAGTGAAAAAGGTGTTTGGTATGCTTTCTTTTATTGATCAGAGTATTGAGTACAGGAGTTGGGAGGTCATGTTGCAGCTGCACAGGACATTGGTTAGGCCACTGTTGGAATATTGCATGCAATTCTGGTCTCCTTCCTATCAGAAAGATGTTGTGAAACTTGAAAGGGTTCAGAAAAGATTTACAAGGATGTTGCCAGGGTTGAAGGATTTGAGCTATAGGGAGAGGCTGAACAGGCTAGGGCTGGAGTGTCAGAGGTTGAGGGGTGACCTAATAGAGGTTTATAAAATTATGAGGGGCATGGATAGGATAAATAGGCAAAGTCTTTTCCCTGGAGTCAGGGAGTCCAGAACTAGAGGGCATAGGTTTAAGGTGAGAGGGGAAAGATATAAAAGAGACCTAAGGGGCAACTTTTTCATGCAGAGAGAGGTACGTGTATGGAATGAGCTGCCAGAGGAAGTGGTGGAGGCTGGTACAAGTGCAACATTTAAGAGGCATTTGGATGGGTATATGAATAGGAAGGGTTTGGAGGGATATGGGCCGGGTGCTGGCAAGTGGGACTAGATTGGGTTGGGATATCTGGTCGGCATGGATGAGTTGGACCGAAGGGTCTGTTTCCATGGCTGTCCTTAGAATCTAAGGTGTGTTAGATTTAACCTGAGACCATGGTGGTTTAATTGATGACTCCTCAACAACAGTGAAATATGTTGATATCTTTGCATTAATGTGTGGATGGATTTTCTTTTTCCATCTTGCTTTTCATAAGGTGGTACTCTGAGAGGTTGAGAAAAGAGCAAGCTTCCCAGTTCTGCTGTTGTGAACCATTATTCTACTCTCTACCTAGCCCAAAGCAGTTGCCTAAAATACTGTTCATTTGTGTATTCCTGTGTATGACTTCATGGTATTTTCCAGGTAGATAATCTGGAGACATAGAGTCATACAGCACGGTAACAGAACCTTCACTCCAACTAGGAGAAAGTGAGGACTGCAGATGCTGGAGATCAGAGCTTAAAAATGTGTTGCTGGAAAAGTGCAGCAGGTCAGGCAGCATCAAAGGAGCAAGAGAATTGATGTTTCGGGCATAAGCCCTTCTTCAGGAATGAGGAGGGTGTGCCAAGCAGGCTAAGAGAAAAGGTAGGGAGGTGGGACTTGGGGGAGGGGCAATGGGAATACGATAGGTGGAAGGAGGTTAAGGTGAGGGTGATCAGCCAGAGAAGGGGTGGGGGCGGAGAGGTCAGGAAGAAGATTGCAGGTCAAGAAAGTGGTGCTGAGTCTGAGGGTTGGGACTGAGAAAAGGTGGGGGGAGGGGAAGTGAGAAAGCTGGAGAAATCTACATTCATCCCTTGTGGTTGGAGGGTTCCTAGGCGGAAGATGAGGCGTTCCTCCTCCAGGCATCGTGTTGCTATGGTCTGGCGATGGAGGAGGCCAAGGACCTGCATGTCCTTGGCGGAGTGGGTGGGGGAATTAAAGTGTTCAACCATGGGGCAGTTGGGTTGGTTGGTGTGGGTGTCCCAGAGGTGTTCTCTGAAACATTCCACAAGTAGGCAGCCTGTCTCCCTAATGTATAGGAGGCCACATCAGGTGCAGCGGATGCAGTAAAGGTGAACCATTAGGTGACTCCAACTAGTCCATGTTGACCATATCCCAAACTAAACTAGTCCCATTTGCCTGCACTTGGCCCATATCCCTCCAAACATGTCTTATTCACATACTTATCTAAATGTCTTTTAAATGCTGCAACTGTCATCTTTCATTCCATTATGTGAAAGTTCCAAAACACTGCAAATCAAACAGGAAATACAGATCCGAGTGATAACTTAATAAGCAGCAACATACATGTGATTGTAGGCCACAGATCCTAACTTCTGTTTAATTTACAAACATAACTATTTTTGTGCTATTATCTGTGTTGCATGTTGAACTACAATGATTGCTAAAGTTGGTTGTAGCAGAGAGGACAGGGGCATCAGTAAAGAGATCAGTGAAATGAATTCACTATATCTGTGTGTGGTGCTCTTTTGGTTATAGTGCTTGCTTTATCTTGTACTTTCAGCCAATATAGCAACTTGCACACTGAGATATCAATCAGGTGTATCTTAGGCTGTTGGCATTTACACATCTATTGGCCATGGGATACCTTGTTCCTCATATCTAAAGAAGACTTTTGAACTTATTCTGCACAATCATCTGATGAAGGAGCAGCGCTCCAAAAGCTAGTGCTTCCAAATAAGCCTGTTGGACTATAACCTGGTATTGTGTGATTTTTAACTTTGTCCACTCCAGTCCAATACCAGCACTTCCAAGTCAGAGACAAAGTTTGGGATTTTCCCATATTTTTCTAACTGGGATGGGGGCAGGCATCTTAGGTAGAAACTAAAATGCAGGTAACCAGAAGCTTTGGGGCTAACAAAGGCTGGAAGGTTTTGGGTCCTAAAAGCCACAGGTTGAAAGCCTACTCAAGGAGTCATAGCTTCAGTCCAACTTGTCCATGCCAACCAGATATTCTAAATTAATCTAGTCCCATTTGTCAGTACCTAGCCCATATCCCTCTAAACACTTCCTAATCATGTACCCATCCAAATGTCGTTTAAATGTCGTTGTACCAGCCTCCTCCATTTGTTTTGGCAGCTCATTCCATATACCCATCACCCTCTGCACGACAAATTTGTCCCTTAGTTGCCATTATAAATCTCTCCTTTCTCACCCTAAACCTATGCCCTCTAGTTTCGGACTCCCTACCTTGGAGAAAAGGCCTTGGCTATTCAACCTATCCATGTCCCTCATGATTTTATAAACCTTTATAAGGCTCTGACCCTCCAGGGAAAACAGCCCCAGTCTATTCAGCCTCTCCCTATAGCTCAAACCCTCTAACCCTGACAACATCCTTCGAAACCTTTTCTGAACCCTTTCAAGTTTCAAAGCATCCTTCCTCTAGCAGGGAAATCTGAACTAAATGCAATATTCCAAAAATGGCCTGTACAGCCACAACATGACCTCTCAACTCCTGTACTCAATGCACTGACCAATAAAAGCAAGGCTCAGGAAATCCAATGGTGAGAAGCTAAGTAAGTTTTACTTTGTTATCACTGGGTGTGGATCAGGGGTAGAGGCGTTTGGCAGGTTTGGAAGCAAGGGCAGGGGCATAGATTTCAGAGACCACTCTCTTGTCCTCTATCAGTGTCTCTTAATACCCCCATTTTGGGACAATAATACCGCTATCATTGCCTCTTTTCGGATATAGGTTGCTACATTGGTGAATGAGTCACTTTTTCAAACTGCGAGGGAGGTGGATGATTGGGAAGATGGTGAGTTGAGGCAAATTCCAGTTCTTAATTGCTGGCAAATAGAGACAATGGACCTCCTTGTGCAGTACTTGTTTGCTGAGGTGAGGAGAAGGGAGTGGGTTTCAAACCATGGCAAACTTACCCCATTTTCTAGTCCACCTCAAGTAGGGGAAGATTTTAAGCATTGATTGATTGCATTTTTATGGTTTCCAAAAGTCTCATTATACCACAGTGTTCCTCCTTCAACGTGTGGATTTTAATCGATTACTACACAAGAGTCACAAGAATGCTTTACTGCCTTGATTATCAACTAATTGGTGTGAAGAGACTGAAGGAAAGTGGTTAATTTTATGATTTGCAGATGCCGGTTTTGGACTGGGGTGTACACAGTTAAAATCACACAACACCAGGTTATAGTCTAACAGTTTTATTTGGAAGCACTAGCTTTCAGAGCATGGCTCCTTCATCAGGTAGTTAGTGAAGGAGTAGCACTCCGAAAGCTAGTGCTTCCAAATAAACCTGGTGTTATGTAATTTTAACTTTGTCAACTTCAAGTTGCAATGTTAGTATTAATAAGGCAAAGCCAAGGTTTCAACCATTTATTTCATCAGGGGCTCATCAAACCTATTTCCTGTGATAGCCTGATTGGGAAAAATGATAGATAGGGCTCTTGTGATACAATGGTAGTGTCCCTACTACTGAAACAGGAGGCCTGGGTTCAAGTACCACCTGCTCGAGAGGTGTGCTGTAACATCTCTAAGTAGGTCAATTAGGATAAAAATAAAGGCAAACTGATGGAAAAGAAAGTTAGTGTAAGTTGAATGGCCTCAGTTCCACCATTACATTTATAGAGAAATCCACAAACTAAAGAGAAAAGGCAAGCTCTCATCTTTCACTTTATCAATTACCAAACAAGTCAGTAAAGGATTGCAGAACACGCAGAGAGTAATTTACAGTTCTGAAAAGGACTCAGACTAGACTTTAAACATTAAGCTTGTTTCATTATCAGAGATGCTAGCAGACCTGTTGATTTTTCCAGCATTCTCTCTCTGAGTCATTTTAAAAACTATTTTGTGAGAATTGTTAAAACGATATTATGTATTGGATATGGAACCTTTGAGAATAACATCTTTCAAAGTAAACAGCACTGGCTGGCAGGCATAAAATGTTCCAATTGTAAAAAACACAATGGCTTTTAGAGAGACACAATGTCTTTGATGCATACTCAGAGCAAATTGTGGGTGTAAAGAAATCAGCTAAAATTTAAACTAACAGACAGAAAGACAGCCACTGAACAGAAAAGAAAGAGACTTAAATCTCTTTCTTAGAAATATCCTTCACCAAAACTGAGTTGTTCCTTTGAAAGTGTCATCATTGCTACATCCTGAGTGTTCTTAAGAAGAGAATTCCTGATCGTCTCTACTGTGTCCAGGCGAATAAGAGAATATCTCCAGCCACAATCGCAGAGTGACTGCTCCAGTAAGAAACTCCCACACCAACAGCTACTGCAAGGAAAGTGACCCTTCAGCTTGAGTTTGAAGATCTGATACGAACATTACAGGTTAACCAGGAAAGACCTAAAGAGAGAGCTAAGAAGAACCAGGAGGGGATATGAGAAGTCTTTGGCAGGTAGGATCAAGGAAAACCCTAAAGCTTTGCCAGGAATAAAAGAATGAATCAGGAATGATTAGAGCCATATAACACACTCACCTTATCCCCAGCCCCAACCACCCATTTATCTCTCAGACCCCTTGGCCCATAAGTTTCATTCATGATGAAGAGCTTATGCCTGAAACTTCAATTCTCCTGCTCCTCAGATGCTGCCTGACCTGCTGTGCTTTTCCAGCACCACACTCTCAACTCTGATCTCCAGCATCTGCAGTCCTCACGTTCTCCTAAGATTAGGGCCAGTCACGAACAGTAGTGGGAAGTTGTGCATGGAGTCCCAAGAAATAGGAGAGGCGATAAATAAATATTTTTGCCAGTATTTACACAGGAAAAAGACAATGTTGTCGAAAAGAATACTGAGATATAGGCTATTAGAATAGATGGGTTTGAGGTTCGTAAGAAGGTGGTGTTAGCAGTTCTGGAAAGTGTGAAAATAAATAAGTCCCCTGGACAGATTAGATTTATCCTAGGATTCTCTGGCAAGCTAGGGAGGAGATTGCAGAGACTTTGGCTTTGATCTTGATGTCATCATTGTCTACAGGAATAGTACCAGAAGACAAGAGGATAGCAAATGTTGTCTCCTTTCTCTAGAAGGGGAGTAGAGACAACCCTGGGAATTATAGAACAGTGAGCCTTACTTCAGTTATGGGCAAAGGTTTGAAACAGATTATAAGAGATAGGATTTTTAATCATGTAGAAAGGAATAAGTTGATTAGGGATAGTCAACACAGTTTTGTGAAGGGTAAGTCGTGCCTCACAAACTTTATTGAGTTCTTTCAGATGGTGACCAAACAGGTCGATGAGGGTAAAGTGGTTGATGTGGTGTACATGGATTTCAGTAAAGCATTTGATAAGGTTACCAATGGTAGGCTATTGCAGAAAATATGGAGGCATGAGATTGAGGGTGATTTAACAGTTTGGATCAGAAATTGGCGAGCTGTAAGAAGCCAGAAGGTGGTGGTTGATGGGAAATGTTCATCCTGGAGTAGAGTTGCTAGTGGTGTACTGCAAGGATATGTTTTGAGGCCATTGTTATTTGTCATTTTTATACATGACTAGGATGAGGGCATAGAAGGATGGATTAGTAAATTTGTGGATGACACTAAAGTCGGTGGAATTGTGGACAGTGCAGAATGACATTGCAGGTTACAGAGGGACATAGATAAGCTGCAGAGCTGGGCTGAGAGATAGCAAATGGAGATTAATGTGGAAAAGTGTGAGGTGATTCACTTGGGGTAGAGTAAAGGGAATACAGAGTACTGGGCTAATGGTAAGATCCTTGATAGTGTAGATGAGTAGAGGGATCTCTGTGTCCATGTATATCAATCCCTGAAAGTTGCCACCCTGGTAGATAGGGTTGTTAAGAAAGCATACAGTGTGTTAGCATTTATTGGTAGAGGGATTGAGCTTCGGAACCATGAGGTTATGTTGTAGCTGTGCAAACCTCTGTTCCGACTGCACGTGGGGTATTCAATACAATTCTGGTTGCCACATTATCAGAAGGATGTGGAAGGATTGGAAATGGTGCAGAGGAAATTTACCAAGGTGCTGCCTGGTATGGAGGGAAGGTCTTATGAGGAAAGGCTGTTTTCATAAGAGAGAAGAAGGTTAAGAGGTGACATATTAGAGGCATACAAGATTATCAGAGAGTTAGATAAGTTGGACAATGAGAGCCTTTCACCTCAGATGGTAATGGTTAGCACGAAGGAACATAATTTTAAATTGAGGGGTGATAGATATAGGACAGATGTCACAGCAGTTCTTTACTCAGTAGTAGGGATGTGGAATGCCTTGTGTGCATCAGTAGTAAACTCGCCAACATTAAAGGCATTTAAATGGTCATTGGATAAACATATGGATGATAATGAAATAGTATTGGTTAGATGGGTTTTAGATTGGTTCCACTGGAGGAACCAATGGAGCTCAACATTGAGGACTGAAGGGCCTGCACTGTGCTGTAATGTTCCATATTTTATGTTCTGCAGAGGTTTATTATCATGATTAAATGCGTGGACATGTTTTAAACATGAGTAATTGAATGTATTTATACTTTTTATGCACTTAGTTAATAATTTTTGCATCTTTAGCCAGACTCAGAAATAAAGTGACTATTTATTAACTTAAGGAACATGACTGGATTATTTCTTATAATCATAATACCCAGTGAAACCGCAGTTATTTACAATATATATATTATGTGAATGTACTATTACGAAGTTTGCATTGAACAACCATATTTAGCCTCAGTACATGCAGGCAGTTTCAGAAGGTGCTACACTGCCTCAGGGACCATCACATGTTCATGAAAAAGTGCTGCCTGTAATGCAACAGCACCCTCCCAATCTTACATCCACATTAAACACTAAGCCTAGCACTACATTCAGCACACCCAACCACGACACACCCATGGCAGAGGAGCACTCAAACATGTATGTCTTCACCTTGAAAGTTGCACCAATTGTGGTTTCCTTTCAGTCAACACTGGCCTTGTATATTGTCATTGCTGATTCTTTTCACATTATTGATGTGTCCAGGTTCACCAATGGCCTGTAGCAAGTCACCTTTGACCAGCATCTGTGCCCTCAGTGCTCTGAAACTGCCTATGAAATGGACAATGCAGTGATTGCAAATCCAGTGGAGCTGTGCATTGCAAACGGAAGCTTCATATTTCAATTACTGACATCCAGCAAACATGGAACCCAACTTTCACATGTCAATTTGGTACTTACTCCACCCACCCTGAGCTTTGTTCCAGTCATTTTCAAGCTGCATTTCATCTCTGGAAAAGGGATGCTGATGGCCGGCAATGCAGATTATGGTGCACACAATCAAGCACCAGACCTAAATGGTCACCAGATCCCCTTCCCAGAACCCTGGCACTACGTTCAGTACAGCCGACAATGACACATCCATTACAGAGGAGCACTCAAACTTCTCAAGAACCTGACACTATACTGGAAACATGTCTTATCCCCTCCCCCCAGTGTGGAAACTCACCGCATTGATTTTTTTGTGGACGAGTGCCCTATCTGCACACCAAATCCTAGTATTCACCTTGCTGATTCTCACTCTGCTCCTTTCGACTCCCCGTGGAGGCTATGGTAGTGGTTACTGACAACAATTGCGACCACTTTATGTAACCTTTGGAAGCTGTTCCAAGTATCACTCATTCAACTTCTGAATCCCCCCTCACCATCCTTGCCCAGACAGTTGTCAACGCTTCTGCTTAAATACCCCGGCCTTTACTCTCTCACTTCTTCCTTCAATACAGGAAATTATAGTCTATTGATATTATCGCTGAACTCATAAGCCAGAGATCCAAGTAATGTTCTGGGACCTGGGTTCGAATCCTGCCATGGTAGATGGTGGAATTTAAATTCAACAAAAGTCTGAAGTTAAAAGTCCAATGATGACTACATATCAATTGTCAGGAAATACCCATCTGGTTCACTAATGTCCTTCAGGGAAGGAAATCTGCTTACCTGATGTGGCCTGCATGTGATTCCAGACTCACAACAATGTGATTGACTCTTAACTGTCCTCTGGGCAATTCTAGATGAGCAATAAATGCTGGGTTAAGCAGCCGTGCCCTGGGAATGAATTAAAAAAAAAGATAACCTTGCAGCCCAAAACACAGCCTCTCTAAACCTTCAATGGATAGACATCCATGGCTGTATTCACCCTGAGCAGCAACCTTCTCTGATGGCATATGACTGACTAGGCCCTGACTGCTGTGCTCAACTACACTCTGACAGACGATACAGCACTCCCCTATCTGCTTGTATTTTCACCATGGGATTGACCACACCACAGATTGTCCTGGGACAGATCCCCAGAAATTGTGTCCCAGATAGACAACTGACTGTAATGGAGCCAATGGACTGTGAACATGGTACGGTTACCCCTTGACATACAGGGACATCCCACTTTACTGACTGAGCGCTGGCTACCACCTGTTTCTGCCATCTCCATTTGGTTGAAAGCACATGATGTGTGTTTGCCCCACAGGGAGCTAGCACACATGTCACATTGCTGTCTTGGTGAATCGTATAGCAAGATGTCTCCCTCCACTCGAGAACTTTCCAATACTGACCAGCACAACTAGCAGTGTCTCGATGTGTCTGCGTTAAGAAGCTCCTTAGGACAGCAGCAATGCCAGCCTTTGGCTCTGGCTGAAGAGCGAGCAGCATAGCAAGGCAAGGCAAGGATGGTGTGAGCATGCAGTTAGGCCTAAAATGGGTGAGAGCTAATATAGCAAAGAAGCAGCCTGGTCCATTCCATGAGCTGGGTACTTGTCCATGCATGCAAAGTGTCCCTGCTACATTCTTCACAATATTATGTGTTGCTGCCCTCTGTATTGCAAGTGTGTGATCCGTGAGTAGCCTGCCAGTGTATCAGGGATGTGCCCGATGAGCATGATGAATTGGCAGATGCCACTGTCAATAGATGATGGTGTTGTGTGACCAGTGCCCATGAATCATGCCATCAGCAGGATCTAGGACGGAGGTCATTTGGAATAGGCGGCATTCCTAATCCACCAGGTGCCCATTCTGATTTTCTTGTTGAGTTTCCCTGACCTGTATCGAGATGGTGAATTCTATAAAATGGATGGCTGAACATTGATGAGGCGATATGTGGTGCTGGCAAGGTACTTAACAAGCCTTATTCACTGTAGATTAGCATTTCACCACTGCCCAGTGAGAATCTCGCCTTGCTTAGTGTGAAAAACAGAAAAGATGCAATGAGATGACCCGGACATCGCGATGAATCTCTGAGCTTGTTGCCTGATTCTGGTACACACTCTGACTCCTATAAGATTCAGCCCATTGTTACTGAGACTATGAGGAACATTTCAATGCTTGACTTTATCCACTTAGATAAAAGACTGTTCTCCATGCCAAGTCCATATCAGATTATCATATTGGATGGTATTAATGCACTCCTCACCTTTAATGCTTTCAGACTCTTATATCATTACACAACAACCTATGTATCATGAAACACAAAACTAACTGCGAGGAATGGATTTTTTAAAATGGTCATAAAGGCCTTTGGATTACATTCCAAAGATTTCTGGACAACTTGCATCATACACTGATTTGAAAAAGTGAATTACAAAAGCATCGAAGCACAGCATCTTTGTTCAGTTTGAAATTGCTGCTTGATACTCAGAATAAATCTTGTTCTACTATTTTAAATTGGCATTTGTCATCTTCTCAGTTTTGACTGAATACATTCGGAGTTTGGTTTCCATCTGAGTCACATGACATCTCACGACAATTGTTACTGTTAACTATAATTTTTTTACCATAATGCAGTCTACACAATAGCAGAGGTCAAGAGAGAGTCTATGAGAGTTCAAAGGGTGATCCAACTGAGGTATTAAAAATGATTAAAAGTGGACAATCAGAGACTATTTTGTCTTGTGTGACAGTGCAGAACAAGACGACAGAACCCAATTATAATTAGAGCTAATCCCAGCAGAGCTGACATCTGGAGGCATTTCTCCACACAAAGGATAGTGGGAATCTGTCTGCCCCCTCCAAAAAATCTGTAACAACTTCAATTGGAAGTTTCAAAACTGAGATAGATTTTTATAAGCAATCTGCAATCAAAGTATAGAGATAGTCAAGTATGCTGCAACAGGTTCAATAAACTGCATGGTGTACTCCTGCTGTCAGGGTCATTATAGTATGTACTCACTAGGATTGCACTGTGAATTAACTGACCTAGCAGTTTGTTGAATTACGTGGCATTTTCTAACTGCATTAACACAGTCAACTGACAATGTAATGGAAAAGAGACACTGAAAAATATTTTATAGAGGTATGATTTCACAGTCAGGTAAATATTAGTAATGTGAGAAGGATAAATATTACTGCTTACCAAATATGATTATGCATATGAAAGATCAGGAGGGATTGATGCATTTTAATGGTTCGTACAAAAGATTCTATACAGTTGGATTGCTGTTTAAATCTTTACAAAGAGCTAGTTCTGCACAGTTAAGCATTGATAAACTCTGTTAGAAAATTTTCAATGCTCAATTTCTTCAGTTTGTGTCATGATCCCAAGGTATCAAGCCATCTGCTGATTCGATCAATATCATTTCAGTTGGAACAAGGAGAAAGGGTTGGTTTCTTGAACAGATGACAGTACCTCAATCATGTCTATGGATTTCTATTTGGAAGTAAAGGTTGAAATTGGTCAAAGTTTCGGAATGGAATCCTTTCATGACTTATAAAGAAATTGAACTGTGCTTTTGTGACCACAGAACATCCCAAAATATTTTACAACCAATGAAGTGACTTTGAAATGTTAACTCTGTTCCAATGTCGAAAACACGTCATTCAATTGGTGTACAATATCTCTGATGGACAGCAATGTGATAAAAGTCAGAGTCTGTTTTTTTCTGATGCTGATTGAGGGATAAATTTTGGCATGAACGCACTAGTGTTCCCAATCATTGAAATACCAGCCAGGAGAGTAGAGGACGGCGCATCTTATCAAGCTGGAGAGGATTCAGAAGAGATTTAGCAGGATGTTGCCAGATCTGGAACGTTTGAGTGATAAAAAAAACGTTGGATAGGCTGGGACTTTTTTCCCAGGAGTGTAGGAGGTTGAGAGGTGATCTGATAGAAGTTTATTAAATAATGAGAGATATAGATAGAGTTAATAGTAATTGTCTTTTTACCCTATTAAGCTTGGACCGAGGCTTTTACTACAACCAGTTGTTCTCATAAGAGATTGGAACCAACGTTGTACCCTTAATCTGTAAAGGATCCCTGCCATCAGTTCTCAGATCTGAGATCTTGCATTAACTTCAGGGTTGACATCCTGATGAAACGTTGTTAAAGACTGACTCTGTGGTCACCAAAACAGCTGCACCAATCTCAACTGGCGGTCTCAATCTCTCTGATTTGGATGTTACTAAACAATTTAACTGCCCCAAGGCTCTATAGGTGGACTTTCCAGGGTGTACACTCTAATGTTGTTACAACATGGCAATGAACCTTTCTGTTAATTAATCTAAACACCCAGAAAAGCTCACCTCGCCTCATTGTCTGTTAAAATATATGAGTGACAGAGAATTCCCAAATTCCACTATTTAACGAAAATAATATCAATTTATTCTTTTACTCTAAAAGTGAACATTAAACAACAACTATGAACAATTTTAAGCCACTCTCCTTTCTCTTAACTGCTTATTACCTGCCTCCAATTCTATAACAATACACTGTTCCAATAAAACTCTTATTAAAATTATATCAGCCTAATTTCAAAACCATACCGCGTCTGTCATTGTTGGTGTCTTTCTTCTTCTGGCTGAAGATCTCCCTGGGTCACCATCCTTTTTACAGCGAATATGTTACATATGAAAAGGCACCTTTGATAGAGAGTGTTTCAATCTTTTGGGTTTCTCTCTCTCTATGTCTTGATGGAAGTTACTCTCTCAATGGCAGTTACTCTGTCTGACTTTCAAACTGCCTGCCCTTTTTATACCCCCCACATTGGATTGTCTCATTGGTTCAAGGTTGGCAAAAGCAATAAATTCAGACTCGGTGGGTTTTAGTCTTCTGAGGCATAATTTAAACTGAATGGTTAAATACAATTTGTTGTCAAGCAGCAGCCAACTCAGATATCCATTTCACAGCTAAATGTTACATATTTTCAATTTTCCAGTACACTCTGAGACTGCTAGCTAGTCATATGACCAGTGTTTGTAAGCTCTCAGTTCAAAACAGTATTCATTCTCTCTTAACGGTACAGTTAATGTCTTCAACTTCATAATACTGTATACTCCCTATTCGTTCTCCTACTCCATTTAGGTTGAAAGGGACTCTTTTGCTGTCTCAAGTCCACATACCAGCAGCAATTACAATGCCTTGATGGCCCAGATCCTGAAGAAAATTTTAATCATTTGGGCAAGGCTTGGCTTTGTTTTGGGGTTTGTTGGGGACTGACTTGGGTTCTTCTGTTCAGGACATATCCTGAGTGAGGCTATGCAATTGCCCTCATTCAAGTGGTATTCCCCAAGCTCAGTCAAACTGGTGAGGGTGTTCACTTTCATCAGAATACCCTGTAATCATATATTCCACTTGCCACATTTTCCAGTGATAAAACCAGTTGTAGTGCCTGTTTGAGTTCAGTTGGTCTTCAGCTAGTAGATGCCTTTGCATGGTTACATCTTTAATCCCACACCCCAACCAGCATCTCAGTTTCTCATTAAGGGTTAAACCAAAGTCACATGCCTCTACCAGTCATCTTAACCTAATCAAAAGTCCTGATATGGATTCCCCTGTTCTCAAATTGCTGAGTAAAACCAATAGCATCTCAGAATTAAAGGAGGCTTAGGGTCATAATACTCCTGAGCTAAATCCATCAACTTTTAAAAGTTTTTAGTATCTGGTGCCTCAAGGAAAGTCAAGCCGCTAATAACCAAAAAGGCTGCAGATCCACAAATCATCAGGAGAACTACTCATTGTTTTTCATCTGCCCCACTGTCATTTGCCCAGAAAAAATTATGCATTCTTTCCACATAGTGGGCCCAGTCTTCAATGGCAGGATTGAATGAGTCAATCTTCCCCAATAACAGCGTGATGCCAGAAATACTTACCCCAACTCAAAACCGACAGCTGTTAGTGAATTTCTTCACGATTGTGCTTTTTTCTCATTGTCACTGATGTCGATATCCCATCACCAAGCTTTTATTTACACATGGAGAGTCCTTGACTCACATCCAGCTCCCCCAGAGACAACTCTCAAAGTGAACAGAACCTCTGACCCTCCTGTTTATAGCTGACAGCCAGGGCTCCCTGATTGGACCAGTCTCACAGCCCCAATCAGAAAACCCATATTCTATTAGGCCCACCTTGCTGACCTCATTACAATCACTAAAATGTAAAGCTTCTTGAGTGTTACTGGAGCAGCATTCCTCCAGGCAAGTGGGGTGTATTCCATCACACTCCTGACTTGCACCTTGTAGATGATGGACAGGCTTTTGGGAGATAGGCAATGTGTTACTCACCACCGTATTCTAAGCATCTGACCTGTTCTTGTAAACATTGTTTATGTGGTGGGTTGAGTTGAGTTTCTGGTCAATGGCAAACCTCAGGATGTTAATAGTAAAGGATTCAGTGATGGTAACATCCATTTTATGTCAAGGGGCAGTGGTTAGATTGTTGCTTGTTGGAGATGGTCTTTACCTTGCATTTGTGTGGCATGAATGCTACTTGCCACTTGTCAGCCCAAACCTGGATATTGTTCAGATTTTGTTGGATTTGACCATGGACTGAAGAGTTGTGAATGGTGCTGAACAATGTGCAATCATTAGCAAACATTCCCACTTCTGACCTTAAGATGAAGGGGAGGTCTTTGGTGAAGCAGCTGAAGATGATTGGGTGTAAAACATTACCCTGAGGAACTCCTGCAGAGATGTCCTGGAGCTGAGATGACTGACCTCCAACAACCACAATCATCTTTCTATGTGCTGGGTATGACTCCAACCAGCCGAGATTTTGCCCTCTATTCTAATTGAATTCAATTTTGCTCATGCTTCTTGATGCCACACTCAATTGAATGCGGCCTTCATGTCAAAGGCCTCTGACCTCCCCTCTAATTCAGCTTTTTTGTCCATATTTAAAGCTGAAAATGTGTTGCTGGAAAAGCGCAGCAGGTCAGGCAGCATCCAAGGAACAGGAGAATCGACGTTTCGGGCATAAGCCCTTCTTCAGGAATGAGGAAAGTGTGTCCAGCAGGCTAAGATAAAAGGTAGGGAGGAGGGACTTGGGGGAGGGGCGTTGGAAATGCGATAGGTGGAAGAAGGTAAAGGTGAGGGTGATAGGCCGGAGTGGGGTGGGGGCGGAGAGGTCAGGAAGAAGATTGCAGGTTAGGAAGGCGGTGCTGAGTTCGAGGGATTTGACTGAGACAAGGTGGGGGGAGGGGAAATGAGGAAACTGGAGAAATCTGAGTTCATCCCTTGTGGTTGGAGGGTTCCTAGGCGGAAGATGAGGCGCTCTTCCTCCAACTGTCGTGTTGCTATGGTCTGGCGATGGAGGAGTCCAAGGACCTGCATGTCCTTGGTGGAGTGGGAGGGGGAGTTGAAGTGTTGAACCACGGGGTGGTTGGGTTGGTTGGTCTGGGTGTCCTTGGACTCCTCCATCGCCAGACCATAGCAACACAACGGTTGGAGGAAGAGCGCCTCATCTTCCGCCTAGGAACCCTCCAACCACAAGGGATGAACTCAGATTTCTCCAGTTTCCTCATTTCCCCTCCCCCAACCTTGTCTCAGTCAAATCCCTCGAACTCAGCACCACCTTCCTAACCTGCAATCTTCTTCCTGACCTCTCGCCCCCACCCCACTCCGGCCTATCACCCTCACCTTGACCTTCTTCCACCTATCGCATTTCCAACGCCCCTCCCCCAAGTCCCTCCTCCCTACCTTTTATCTTAGCCTGCTGGACATACTTTCCCCATTCCTGAAGAAGGGCTTATGCCCGAAACGTCGATTCTCCTGCTCCTTGGATGCTGCCTGACCTGCTGTGCTTTTCCAGCAACACATTTTCAGCTCTGATCTCCAGCATCTGCAGTCCTCACTTTCTCCTGTCCATATTTAAACCAAAGCTTTATTAAGGCCAGGTTGGATTTGTCTTGCTTTTTATTTACAGACGTACCTGGGCAATTTTCCACAATGTCGAGGAGATGCCAGTGTTATAACTGTACTGGAATAGCTTGACTAGAGGAGCAACATATTCTGAAGCACAAGTCTTCAGTACCGTTGCCAGAATGTTTTCAGGCCCCACAGACTTTGCAATATCCAATGTCTCCAACTGTCTCTGAATATCATGTGGAGTGAATTTAATTGGCTGAAGACTGGTATCTGTAATGGTGGGAACAACTGAAGGAGGCTGAGATAGATCATCCACTCATTGTGAATGCTTCAGCCTTATATATTGCACTGATGTGCTGGGCTTTTATCTCACTGAGGAGGGGATATTTGTGGACCCTGCTCCTCTAATGAAATGTTTAATTGTCCACTCCGTGCCAAGTGGATGTGGCAGGACTGCAGAGCTTGAATCTGATCCACTGCTTGTGGGATCGCTTAACGCTGTCTATCACTTGCTATTTATGCTATTTGCCTGCAAGTAGTCCTGTTTGGTGGTTTCATCAGGGTGACACCTTATTTTCAGGTATGCCAGGTGCTGCTCCTGGCCTGCCCTCCTGCACTCTCCATTGAACCAGGGTTGATTCCCTGGCTTGATGTAATGGTTGAGTGGGGGATATGCTGGGCTATGAGATTGCAGATTGTGCTGGAGTACAATTCTATTGCTGTGGATGGCCCACAGCACCTCATGGATGCCCAGTCTTCACTTGTCTCATTTAGCACGGTGGTAGTGCCTCTGAAGGCTGGACTTCGTCTCCACAAGGACTTTGCAGTGGTCACTCTTACTGATACTGTCATGGACAGATGCATCTGTAGCTGGCAGATTATTGAGGATAAGGTCAGGCATGTTTTTTCCCCTCTTGTTGGTTCCCTCACTCCATGCAGCAGACCCAGTCTCACAACTTTGCCTTTTAGGACCTGAACAACTTGATTAGTCATACTGCTCACGCTTGATGGTGGACATTGAAATGACTCACCCAGAAGGCATTCTGTGCCCTTGCCACCCTTAGTATTTACCTTAAGTGTTGTTCAAAATGGAGGAGTATTGATTCATCAGCTGAGGGATGATGGTGCATGCTATTAAGCAAGAGGTTTCCTTGCCCATATTTAACCTGAAGCCATAAGACTTCATGAGGTCCAGAGTCAACATTGCGGTCTCCCATGGCAACTCCCTCTTGATTGTGTATCCCACTGCACTGCCACTTCTGCTGGGTCTGTCCTGCCAGTGGGACAGGACGTATCCAGGGATGGTGATGGACATTTTCTGTCTGGGACATTTCCTGTAAGATATGATTCCATGAATATAAATCTGTCTGGCTGTTGCTTGACTAATCTTTGAGACAGCTCCCCCAATTTTGGTACAAGTCCCAAATGTTAGTACAGAGGACTTTGTGAAGTTGGTAGGGCTGTTTCTGCCGTTGTCTGTTTTGGTGTCTGGGTCAGTGCCAGGAAGTCCATCCAATTTCATTTCTTTGTTGAGATTTTGTAGTGATTGATGCAACAGAGTGGTTTGCTAGGCCATTTCAGAGGGCAGTAGAGAGTCAATCACATTGCTGTGGGTCTGGAGTCACATATAGGCCAGACCAAGTAAGGATGGCAGTTTCCTTCCCTAAAGGACATTGGTGAACCAGATAGGTTTCCTGGCTCATGACATTGGTTTACTGAGCATCAGTACGTTCTTAATTTCAGATTTTTCTTTGTTGAATTCAAGTTCCACCCTCTATCCACATTCAAACCTGGAACATTAGCTAAATTTATGGTTAATGGTTGGGGCTGTTAGGGAAGATTCTCTGCATTTTGACCCAGTGACAGTGAAGGAACAGCAATGTAGATCAAGCGCAGGGTAGTCAGGTAGGTCCTGGGGGCATATCAAGTGGTCATGGTATTTTGACCTTCTCGATAGTGGAAGTTGTAAATCTGCAAGATGATGTTGAAGGAGCTTTGGTGAGCTGTTGCTTGTCAACTGTACACATGGCTACTACTGTACATCTGTGGGTGAAGGATTAAATGTTAAAAGTCATGGAAGGGGTGTCGATCAAGTGTGTTTCTTTATCCTGAAAGGTGTAGAGATTGTGGAATCTTGTTGGAACTCCACCTACTAAGGCACTTTGTCAGTGGTGCAATGGATAACGTGCTTGACTATGGATCAGGAGATTGTTGATTTGACTTCTACCTGGCTCAAAAGCAGGCTGCCTTAGTAGGCAGCACGGTGGCACAGTTGCACAGTGGTTAGCACTGTTGTCTCACAGCGCCAGAGACCTGGGTTCAATTCCCGCCCCAGGCAACGGTCTGTGTGGAGTTTGCACATTCTCCCCGTGTCTGCGTGGACTTCCTCTGGGTGTTTCGGTTTCCTCCCACAGTCCAAAAATGTGCAGGTTAGGTGAATTGGCCATGCTAAAATTGCCCGTAGTATTAGGTGAAGGGGTAAATGTAGGGGAATGGGTCTGGATGAGTTGCTCTTTGGAGGGTCGGTATAGACTTGTTGGGCCGAAGGGCCTGTTTCCACACTGTTATCAATCTAATCTACTACGTAAATATTCCATTCACTCCTGACGTGTACCTTGCAGATGATGAACAGCTTATGGAATGGGTCACTCAAAACAAAACATCCTGCCTCAGGCCTGTGGTACATCAAGTTCCATTTTTTTGACCAATGGTTGACAGTGTGGGATTCCCTGACAGTAATTTTATTGCACGTCACGGGGAGATGGTTAGATTTGTTTTCCTTGGAAGGAGTGATTGATTGATACTTGTGTGGCATATGTTACTTGTCATTTATCAGTTTGAGCCTGATTTTTTTTTTGCTGTATGCAGGCAGAGACTGCTTCAGTATCTGAAGAGTTACAGTCAAATCTCACCAGAAGA
Source organism: Chiloscyllium punctatum (assembly GCF_047496795.1). Classification (NCBI taxonomy): domain Eukaryota; kingdom Metazoa; phylum Chordata; class Chondrichthyes; order Orectolobiformes; family Hemiscylliidae; genus Chiloscyllium; species Chiloscyllium punctatum. The sequence goes on along the minus strand of NC_092783.1, from coordinate 16,964,390 downwards.
AAGCATATGCCAGAGAATCATAATGATATATTGTACCTGACTGCAGCTGAGTAGTAGAACCAAACAAAAGGGTTGACATGTCTTACAGATATGATACTTATCACGAGGTTAGCGACTGAGATTTTTATAACTGGTTCACCGTAAGTGTTCATAATGATTTTAGAACCACTCTCATTTGTAGATGACAGTTAAAAAGCACAAAAATCTTTATTCCAAATAGTTGACAATTTAAAATTGGAAATAAGAATAACTTCTTGTTAAACTGTACAAAAGGAATTGTAAGAAGATCAGTAGAAAATAAAGAATTGCAGGGAAGAAAGGTTTGCTGATATACAGGAGCTAATCCTATGTCTCAAAAGTCTGAAATACTACTCCCTCAGTTAAGTGCTTTGAATTGCTCTGACTGTTATATAAGCATGTGCAACAATTTTTTTTTCATACAACATTGTTGGAGTTTTTCTTTAGTTGTTAAGCTTGAAAGGTCAAGAACCAACCCACACTCTGAAATCATTTCAAAACATCTAACTTGTGTTCGAACCTTCACTGATTTTTCATTACTTTTTATTTTTAATCTTTTATCAGTTTTGATTTGAAGGCGTGAAGTGGGAATTGTTGGATGAGAATGACCTATGGACTTTGGAAAAACTTATGATAAATGGAGAAGAATGGACCAACCAAGTTATGCTTTTTTGAGAGGCCAGGCCTGGAGGGTAATTGCAGGCAGAGTCTTTTTGTGTAGGCGAAAGTGAGGACTGCAGATGCTGGAGATTAGAGTCAAGATTAGAGTGGTGCTGGAAATGCACAGCAGGTCAGGTAGCATCCAAGGAGCTGGAAAATTGACGTTTCTAGCTCCTGCACATTGATTTCCCTGCTCCTCAGATGCTGCCTGACTTGCTGTGCATTTCCAGCACCACTCTAATCTTGAGTCTTTTATGTGACTGGGGCTGGAAACAAGGCTTAAAATATAGACACCAATTAACTCACCATGTTAGTTAACTTTTTCTCTGCTAAAATTATATATTTGATAAATAGTTAAATGTTTTGTTTAACATGCAAACCCGATATCTGGAAATTAATTGCTCACAAGGAGCCATTGGAATGAGTATCGGGGTCTTCCACAGTTTAACTTTACTGTGTTGTTAATAAAGAGATAGAATGGCTCATTTATTTCTGCGGTCTGTCTCCATGTTATAACACTAGTATTATTGATAGTAGACACAGCGGTTTTTCAGAATGCAACTCAATTTATCTTTATCTGGCAATACAATTCAGAAATAAGTTTGAGAATGTACAAGTTCTGAAAGCTATTTATTTATTTTGTTATTTTTTTTCACGCATAGTGAGCATCACAAGTAAGGTCAGCATTTGCTGTCCATCCCTGGTCCTCTGATATAAAAATAATTGTAATTTAAAGCAACTAATTGCAGGAGAAGCACTTGGAGGTTTTGAAGCATGTGTTTGTTTCAGGTTTCCAGCAATCACAGTATTTTGCTTCTATTTGAGTGCAAAGATTAAGCTTTAATTCTATCCACAAATGCTGGCTTTCTGGAGTAAAGCACCAATGTTCCCCATATCCTTGTAGTGTTTTTACTTTCAGGTATTTATCCAATTCAGTTTTGAAAGCTGTTATTCAATCTCTATTTACAACAGTCTCAGGCAGTATGTTTCAACTCCAACCACTCACTACACAAGAATGCTTTCCTTCCTAACCCCCTGGCTCTTTGGCAAATCACCTTAATTCTGTCTTCTGTCAGCACTTCACCCATTGTAAAAAGTTTATCTTTATTCTTTCTTTCTGAGCCCTTCAAAGTTTTAAACACACTTGTCAAAATTACTCTTAGCCTTTGTCCACTTTGAGGAGAACAGCTCTACATTCTCCAATCTTTCCATGTAACTAGAAGTCAGTGAGGCCCACGTCCCACATCCCATGAGTGAATAAAATAATTCCTCATTCCTGAGATAATTTGAGTAAAATTCTTTACTCTTTACACCAAAGCCTTCCAAAAGTGTGGTGCCCAGACCTGGAGACAATATGGTACTTGCAACCATAACCACTACTTTATGTAATTTATTATAATGTCCCAGTGTTTGGGTCTCTGTCTTTATTTATAAAGCTTGGGATCTCATCCACAATTTGTCTTGATTACATCTTGTTATCCATAAAGCCATTGGCTGCCCATGGAAAGTCCAGTTCAGTATATTGTTCCCCCTAAAACAGGTAGGTAGTGCATTGGCATTCCGGGTTCCTGCTCATAAATCAGTTTTCCATTTTGGAAGGTGATAAGGGTGCTGATTCCTCAAGGGAGTGCAGTTGGAGTCACATTTTTGGCACCATGAGTGGCCCATCAGTACAAGAAGGAAGGAAGACATTGTCCAGTTCTGGTCGTTTTGTAATAGGAAGGATATTATTAAGCGGGACAGGGTTCAGACTACTGCCGAGAGTGGAAGGTTTGACTTATAATGAGGGGCTAGATAGGATGTGACTTTTTCCACTGAAGCATAGAAGGTTGAGGAGTCACCTTATAAAGGTTTATAAAATCATGGCTGGTATTGATAAGGTTCATGGCGAGTTCTTGTCACTAATGTGGGGATTTCAAGACAAGTGGCATAATTTTAAGATGAAAGGAGGGAGATTTTTAAAAAAGCATGAGGGGCAATTTCTTTTACACAGAGAGTGATTCGTGTATGGAATGAACTTCCTGAGGAAGTAGTGGATGATTAGATTTCCTACAGTGTGGAAACAGGCCCTTCAGCCCAGCCAGTCCACACCGACCCTCCAAATAGTAACCCACCCAGACCCATTTCTGTCTGACTAATGCACCTAACACTACGGGCAATTTAGCACGGCCAATTCACCTGACCTATACATCTTTGTGACTGTGGGAGGAAACCATAGCACCCAGAGGAAACCCACGCAGACACAGAGAGAACATGCAAACTCCACGCAATCACCCGAGGCTGAATTTGAACCCAGCTCCCTGGTGCTGTGAGGCAGCAGTACTAATCACTGAACCACGGTGCTGACCCAATGTGGGTACAGTTACAGCACTTAAAAAACAGTTGGATGAATATATGAATGGGAAAGGTTTGGAGGGATATGGTCCAGGAGCAGGCAGCTGGGACTAGTTTAGTTTAGTTTGGGATTATGGTTGGCATGGACTGGTTGGACTGAAGATTCTGATTCCGTGCTGAATGTTCTATGACTCACTGAAAGAAACATTGGTGGTGGTACAAGATTCATTATTTAGGAGAACAGACAGGCATTTGTGTAATTGTAGATCCAATTCCAGGATGGTATATGTTGCTTCCCTGGTACCAGGGTCAAAGATGTTACACACCAGCTGCAGAGCATGCTTTTGGAAGAGGGTGAACAGCCAGAGGTTATGGTCCCTACTGTTACTGAGTTAGAAAGAGGAAGATTGCCCTGCAATTGGAATTTTAGCAGCTGGGTAAAGAATTAGCAAGGGGGTCCTCAAAAACAGTAATCTCCAGACTACACCCAAGTGAGTGAACAACTAGAAAGATGAAGCAGGTGAATGTGTGACTGGAAATATGATACAGCAGGGAGGGCTTTCAGTTCCTGGGTTGCTAACACTGGCTGTGGGGACAGGGGCACCTTTACAAACCAGACGGATTACTCCTGAATCAAGGTGGGTCTGAGTTGCTTGCAAGAGACACTCACGGATTTGTTCCGGTGCAGAAGTATACTGATTTAATGCTATTCATCTGTCTTTTCACAGTAACCTCTGCACATTATTCCTTATTCAAATAATTAGCCAATGGTCTCTTGAACGCCTCAGCTGAACCCACCTCCACCACATTTCCTTTTATGAATGTCCTTTAGTATTCTTCTGTCCAAGGAGAACAGTCCCAACCTCTCCAATCTATCTTCATCACTGAATTTTCACATCGTTGGAACCATTTTGGTGAATCTCTTCTGCAATGTGTTCGCACACTCCCTAATGCCTGGAACGATCCATAGAACTGCAGTGAGGCCTAACACTTGTCTGATATACATTCAGCATTATCTCTTTGCTCTTTTACTCTTTTCTCCTATTGATAAACCCCACAATATTGTTTGGTTTATTACTGCTCTGCCAGTTTCAGTGATCTAAGCACATATACTCCCAAGTGCCTCTGCTCCTCTACCATATCCAAAGTTATGCTTGTTTTTCTATTGTCTGTATTTATCCTGTCTGACTCAACTCTCCTTAAAAGTGGGCAATAAATTCCATGTCAAATTTCTCAATATCCTACAAGTATGATTTGAATAATGCCTTTCTGAAATGTTCTAAAGATTCTGAAAGTGAAGGCAATATTTTCCAATTCACCATGAAAACTCACTGTTCTTCTAAAAATGATGCCTTTTCACTTGAAGTGGAGGTGCCAGTGTTGGGCTGGGGTGACAAAGTGAAGAGTCACACAAAGTCAGGACTTCATCTGATGAAGGGGCAGCACTCCTACAGCTTGTGATTTCAAATAAACCTGTTGGACTATAACCTGGTGTAGTGTGACTTCTGACTTTGTTCACCGAAACTGCAGGAATAAGCTGCCAGAGGAGCAAAAGCTCCAAATAACTCCATATCCAACAATGCAGTTCACCAACCCTCAATCAGTTTTGGAATAGGGAGTGTAGATGCTTTTAATTAAACATTCAGACACATATTTGAAACAGATGGGATTGAACCCCAGCCTCTAACTCTAACACTGCTACTGCACCACAAGAACCTCCAACAACCAAATTTGTATAATGACCTGAAAGCTGGCATAGAACCTGAAACCGTGTTCCATTTGAATGGAGAGCTAACACTGCTCAGAAATATGTCAAGACTCACACTCCAGGAAAAATGTAAGCAACATTATAAAGAGAAAATGGGAAAGACAAGTTGGCTTTCAGAGAAGTGAGAAGTTCAGTATTGGTGAGATGCTCCTTAACAATTGGTGGGATTGTGCAGTATGAAGATCTATTGTGCATCATTTCCAATATTTTTTCTGGAATGATTTCAAAGTCAAAGACCTAGAGAGCATAAGTAATCAGTGGTCTTAAATCATGAAATGCTCTTGGGGAGGAAAGAGCCAGGGTTAGGAATAAAACTGCCACTAAAAAACTCACAATTTGAATGATTTACAAAGCACCAGGAGCACTTGGTCTGACTCCAAGCAAACGTTTAAATTAGATCATAGTCAAGAAATACCGTGAACTCAGAACAGATACAGGTCCCACAAGATGACAAAATAATTAATATTATTCCATAGTGTTGAACAGTGTTCAGTGCTTCAGTGTTCAACAGAAGGTCCAGAAATATGATTCCACAAATTGCAAGCTGTAACATTAATGGCTGTACTGTGAAAAATGGTCAAATCTATAATGAAGGAACGAAAGGAAAGCATAATTGAAACTCATGGGTATTCATGCTCAACATTTGATCAGAATTGAATCGAGTTTGTCAGGATTTAAATTATCTGAGTTTATTCTCACCAATATTACCACCTCCCCTTCTCTTCTAAAGGCTTGGTCTTCTTGATAAAATGTGAAACCGGCAATTAGCCCCATCCTGGGGCCTCAGGCAAAAAGTTGCCAATCATGTGCGAGCCTCAGCAACAATGTGATTCAATGCATAGGAAAAGGTACATTACATATCCACTATTCCTTAGCATGTGTTCACAATAAGTGCCACACCGTGGATGAAACTGAAGAATGGCTTGTAGAATCAGACAACAGTTTAATTGCAAAAGGAACGACAGGCAGTGACAAGTAAATTAACATGATGGAACAAATGGGCTGAAATGTGTTTATTTCAACACAAGGAATATTATGCGTAAAGCAGATGAGTTTAGAGCCTGGATCAATACATAGGACTATGATATGGTGGCTATTACAGAGACTTGGTGGGAGAAGCACAGGACTGGCTGCTCAACGTTCCAGGGTTTCATTGTCTAAAATGAGAGAGGGAGGTGGAAGAGGTGGAGGAGTTGTATTACTAATCAGGAAGAATGTCACACCTACACACAGAGAGGACAGACTGGAGGGCTCATCCACTGAGGCAATATAGGAGGAGTTCAAAAATAAGATGGGTGTAATCATTGTGATAGGATTATGACATAAGCCCTCAAACAGCCGCGGGGTCAGTGAGAAACAAATATGTAGGTAGATTATGGAAAGATACAATAAAAACAGGGTTGTCATAGTGGGTGACTTTAACTTGCACAATACTAACTGGGACTTGTTTGAGAAAGAGGCTTAGACAGGACAGAATTTGTTAGGTGCATCCAAGAGGGTTTCTTGAAACAAAATGTGGATAGTCCAACAAGAGGAGGGTCGAGAGTGTGGTGCTGGAAAAGCACAGCATGTCAGGCAGCATCCGAGGAGCAGGAAAATCAACATTTCTGGCAAAAGCCCTACATCAGCCCTTTTTGATAGGTCGGAGAATAGGGTGGGGAGGCTAGATGGGAAAGATGATGGATAGGTCTTGAGGGTGGTGCTGAGTTGGTGGCTTGGGACTGGGATAGTGTTGGGGGAAGGGGAAATGAGGAAACTTTTGAAATCCACATTGATGCCATGTGGTTGGAAGGCCCAAGGTATAATATGAGGCATTCTTCCTCCAGGCATCAGGTGGTAAGGATTTGGCAATGGAGGAGGCCCAGGTGGAGTGGGAGGGGGAGTTGAAGTGTTCAGCCAAGGGACGGTGGGGTTGGTTAGTACGGGTGTCCCAGAGATGTTCTTGAAATGATCTGCAAGTTGGTGTCCAGTCTCCCCAATGTAGAGGAGACCACATCAAGAGCAATGGATACAGTAGATGACATTGGTGGAGGTACAGGTAAATTTCTGTTGGATGTAGAAGGATCCTTTGGGCCTTGGACGGAGGTGAGGGGGTGAGGTGTGGGTGCAGGTTTTGCACTTCCTGCGATGGCAGGGGAAGGTGCTGGGAGTGGGGTGTGGGTTGGTGGGACGTGTGGATCTGATGAGGGAATCGCGGAGGGAATGGTCTCTCCAGAACACAGGGGTGGGGAGGGAAATATATCTCTGGTGGTGGTATCCGTGTGTCGGTGGCAAAAGTGGTGGAGATGACACAATGTATACGGAGGTTGGGGGGGTGGAAGGTGAGGGCCGGGGGGTATCTGTCCTTGTTACATTTGCAGTGGTGGGGTTCAAGAGCAGAGGTGCAGGAAGTGGAGGAGATGTGCTAGAGGGCATCTTTGATCACACGGGAGGGGAAATTGCGATCTTTGAAGAAGGAGGCCATCCTGGATTTTTAAGGTAGAATTGATCGTTATGGGAATAGATGCGGTGGAGGTGGAGGAATTGGGAATGAGGGATGGCATTTTTTACATGAGGCGAGGGGGGGGGGTGAGGAAGTGTAGTCCAGATAGCTTTGGGAGTCTGTGGGCTTGTAATAGATGTCCGTGGTTTGTTGGTTGTTGGAGATGAAAGGTGGAGAGGTTCAGGAAGGGGAGGGAGGTGTCTGAGATGGTCCAGGTGAATTTGAGGTTGAGGTGAAAGGTGTTAGTGAAGTTGATGAACTGTTCAACCTCCTCGTGGTAGCATGAGGTAGTGCCAATGCAGTCATCGATGTAGTGAAGGAACAGGTTTGGGACAGTGCCAGTGTAACTATGTAAGATGGACTGTTCCAAATATCTGACAAACAGGTGGGCATAGCTGGGACCCATGAGGGTGCCCATGGCTACCCTTTTGGTTTGGAGGATTGGAAGGAGAAGTGGTTGAGGGTGAAGACCAGTTCAGCCAGGTGGAAGAGGGTGTCAGTGGAAGGGTACTGGTTGGGACGGTGTATGAAGAAGAAACTTGGAGGCCTTTGTTATGGCGAATCAATGGGAAGGGCATGGAGGTGAAGGGCATGGGTGGTGTCCTGAACATGGTTGGAGAGTTCCTGGACAAAGATTTATCAACATTTCAGGCATAAGCCCTTCATGAGGAATGAGGCTTGTGGGCCAGGGGGCTGAAATAAATGAGAGGGAGGTGGGGCTGGGGGAAGGTAGCTGAGGATGCAAGAGGTAGATGAAGGTGGAGGTGAAGGTGATCGGTCAGAGAGGAGGACAGCATCTGTAGGCCTCACTTTCTCGAGGGAGGTAAGAAAGTAAGAGCACTCAAGGATAAAGGAGGGAACTTGCACTTGGAAACAGAAGATGTGGACTAGATCTGACTTTGCATCAGTATTCACTCAGGAGAAGGATATGGAAGATAGTGAGATTAGTATGGAGCATGCTAATACTTTAGGGCATTTTGAGATAAAGAAGGCAGTGGTGTTGGGTGACTTGAAGAGTATTAAGGTAGATAAGATCCAGAGCTCAATGGTATTTACCCCAGGTTATTGAGAGAAGCAAGAGAGGAGATTGCTGGTGCCTTGACCAAGATCTTTGTATCCTTGCTAGCCACTGGAGAGGTCCTGGAGGACTGGCGAGGAACTAAAATTGTCCCTCTATTTTATAGGGAAATAGGGAGAATCCAGGAAATCATAGACCAATGAGTCTCACATCAGCGGTTGGGAAGCTATTGGAGAGAATTTATAGGGATAGGATTCCCAAGCATTTGGAAAAGCATTGCCTAATTAGAAACAGTTAACATGGCTTTGTGTGGGTAGGCCATGCCTTACTAATTTGATTTAATTCTTTGAGGAGGTGACGAAGGTGATTGATGAAGGTAGAGCAGTGGATGTTGTCTATATTGAGCTGAGTGACCCTGGTGAACCCAAGCTGAGCATCACTGAGTGGGCTATTGCTGAGCTGGTGTTGCTTGATAGTACAGTTGATGACACCTTGCATCACTTTACTGATGAGTGAGAATAAACTAATGGGACGGTTATTGGCCACGTTCGATTTGTCCTGATCTTTGTACACAGGACATACCTGGGCAATTTTCCACTGGGGAGATGCCAGTGTCGTAACTGTATTGCAGTTCTGAAGTACAAGTCTTCAGTACTAATGCCGGAATGTTGTCATGGCCCAGAGCCTTACAGTATCCAATGCTTCCAATCGTTTCTTGGGATCACATGGATTGAAACGAATTGGCTGACGGATGGGACCTGCGATGCTGAGGAATTTCACTTCCCAGCACTTCTGACTAAAGTTTGTCACGAATGCTTCAGCCTTATCTTTTGCACTAATATGCTGTCCTCACCCCCATGATTAAGGACTGGGATATTTGTGTAGCCTCTTCTTCCTCCTCCAGTGTGATGTTTATTTTCCCACCACCATCATGACTGGATGTGGCAGGACTGCAGAGTCGAAAAGGGTGGAGCTGGAAAAGCACAGCAGGTCAGGTCGCATCCGAGGAGCAGGAGAGTCAATGTTTTGGGTATAAGCTCTTCACCTGGATTGTGGAGGGAGAAGGAAACTGAGAGATAAATAGAAGGGTGGGGGTGGGACTGGAGGGAAAGTAGGTGGGAGGGCAATAGATGGATACAGTTGGGGGGGGTGACTGTGATAGGTCAGTGGGAAGGGAAGAGTGGATAAGTGAACATAGAACATTATAGCGCAGTACAGGCCCTCTGGCCTTTGACCTTGCACCAATCTGTGAAGCCAACCTGAAGCCCATCTAACCTACACTATTCCATTATCATCCATATATTTATCCAATGACCATTTAAATGTCTTTAAAGTTGGAGAGTCTGCTACTGTTGCAGGCAGTGCGTTCCATGCCCCAACTATTCTCTGAGTAAAGAAACTACCTCTGACATCTGTCCTATACCAATCACCACTCAGTTTAAAGCTATGTCTTCTTGTGGTAGCCATAACCATCCAAGGAAAAAGGCCTGTACTGAATGCAAAACAGAACTTTTCACTCTATCTAGGTACATGTGGCAATGATAAATTAAAACAAATCAAATCACTTGCAACATATGTAATTTGGCATGAAAGTAGTCCTATTTGGTAGCTTCACTAGGTTGGCATTTCAAGTTTAGGTATGCACTCACCATTGAACCAGGGTTGATCTCCTGGCTTAATGGTAATGGTTGAGTGGGGAAAGTGTCAGGCCAGGAGATTGCGGATTGTGTTTGAGGACAATTCTACTGCTGCTGATGGCCACTGCACATCATGGATGTCCAGTCTTGAGGTGGCTGTTTGAAATTTCCACTGGAAACCAATCACAGATTGCATGGTGATAGTGCCACCCAACAAGATGGATGGTATCTGCAATGTGAAGACAGGACTTGGTTTCTGCAAGGGCTGTGCAGTGGTCACACTTACTGACACTGTCATGGGCAAGTACATCTGTGGCAGCCACTTTGGTAAGGATGAGGTCAAGTATGTTTTTCCCTCTTATTGATTCCCTTACTATCTACTGCACAATCCAACTAAATCTGTTGGGATTTGACCAGCTCAGTCAGTTATGGTGCTGCTGAGCCACTCTTGGTGATGGCATCGAAGTCTCTGAGCTCTATCTCAGATTTCACAGCAGGTCCATGTGATTCCATGTGGACAGCACACTACCCCTCAAGGCCAGGCAGCTCCCCACCCCCCTGCACCACCACCCCCACCCAAGTTAAAGTAGACTGCTTTCACTTCAGGTCTCTTTTTCATGTAGTTTTGCACTTTCCTTCAATTGCTCATTGCCCTGTCCACCTTATCCATAATAATTAACTTTTAATGGTTTAGTTTGAAGATGTCATATTTAAGCAGAACATGATTAAACAGCAGGAACAGTCAGTTAGATGGGCGACTATCAGAAAAAGTAAGAAGGTAATTCAGAAGTCTCCTATGCCTATTCCTCTTTCAATATTTCATTTGAGGTATTGTTGAAGGGGATAATCTCTCAAAGCAAAATAGAAATGGCAGTCAGATCTAACAATGAATCTTATGCCAAGCAGGGTTTGTCAAGATTTAAAAGCTTTTGGGGACTCTCCAGTCAGGGGCACAGACATGAGATTCTGTGGCAGTGAGTGGGAATCTAGAATAGTATGTTGCTGCCCTGGTGCAAGGACATCTCAAAACTTTTGAAGCGTATTGTTAAGGGGGAAGAGTAAGAAGCTGGAAAGGGTTGTACACATTGATAGGAATGACACAGTTAAGGAAAAGGTTAAGGCTTTGCAGAGTGAATATAAGACGTTAGGTAAAAGATTAAAAAACAGAACCTCAACAGTAGCAAGCTCTGGTTTAATCCTGGTGTCATGTTCTAATGAGGGAAGGAATAAAAGGATAAAGGAGATAGATCAATGATGCAATCTGCAGGGATTCATTGGAATCGCTTCTCGGACAGAAAAGACCTGTGCAAAAAGGATGTATTTCACCTGAACGAGAAAGCAACCAATATCCTGCCGGGGAGATTTGCTAGTTCTACTTTGGGAGCAAATAAATCATTAGAGAGGAGGGTCGTGGGGGGTTCCTAAGTCACAGTGAAAATAAAAACAACCATGAGTATGGTTCTGAATCAGAAAAGTGCAAGTTAATTTAAAAAGACAGACAAGAATGAGCCAGAGAACGAGGTAACTCTGAAGAATTAAACTGCATTTATTTCAATGCAAGAGGTCTTAGAAGTAAGGCCGATGATCTCAGGAAGTGTATCAAAACATGGGACTGGTATTATAGAAACTTGGCTGGGGTAAGGTTCATAGTTCATAGTTCCTTGGAAGTGGAGTCACAGGTAGATAGGATAGTGAAGAAGGCATTTGGTAAGCTTTCCATCATTGATCAGAGTCTCAGAGTTGGGAGGTTATGTTGCAGCTGTACAGAACATTGCTTAGGTCACTTTTAGAATATTGTGAGCAATTCTGTTCTCCCTCCTATCGAAAGGATGTTGTGAAACTTGAAAGGGTTCAGAAAAGATTTACAAGGATGTTGCCAGGGTTGGAAGATTTGAGCTATAGGGAGAGGTTGAATAAGCTGGGGCTGTTTTCCCTGGAGCATCAGAGGCTGAGGGGTGATCTTATAGCGGTTTATAAAATTATGAGGAACATGAATAGGGTGAATAGACATGGTCTTTTCCCTGGGGTGGGGGAGTCCAGAACTAGAGGCATAGGTTTAGGGTGAGAAGGGAAAGATATAAAAGGGACCTAAGGGGCAACATTTTCATACTGAGGGTGGTGCATATATGGAATGAGCTGCCAGAGGAAGTGGTGGAAGCTGGTACAATTACAACATTTAAAAGGATGAGTATATGGGCCAAGTGCTGGTAAATGGGACTAGATTAGCTTAGGATATCTGGTCGGCATGGACGAGTTGGACTGAAGGGTTTGTTTCCATGCTGCACATCTCTATGACTTTATGACTCTATGACTGGGAACTCAATGTTCCAGGTTTTAGATGCTGTAGGAAGCATAGAAAGGGAGGCAAGAGAGGAGGACGGTGCCATTTTTGATTAAAGAAAACATGACTACTGTAATTAGGATATTTCTGAGGAATTGTCCAGTGAAAATATATGGGCTAATATTAGAAATAAGTAAGGGATGGTCACCTTAATGGGATTGTACTATAAGCCCCCACAATAGTCAGAGGGAAACTGAGGAGCAAATATACAGAGATCTCAGATGTATGTAAGAATAATAGGGTTGGAATAGCAAGGGATTTTAATTCTCCAAACATTGACTGGGACTCCATAGTGTTAAAGGTTTGGATGGTGAAGAGTTTGTTAGATGTGTTCAAGAAAATATTATTTATCAATATGTAAGTACTCCTACTAGAGAAGGAGCAAAACTTGACCTTCTCTTGGAAATAAAGCAGGACAAGTGACTGAAGTGTTGGTAGGCAAACACTTTGGGACGAGTGACCATAATGCCATTAGTTTTAAAATAGTTATAGAAAAGAATAAGCCTTCCATAAAAGATAACATTTTTAATTAAAGTAAGGCAAATTTTAATAGTATGGGACAAGAACTTTCAAAATTGATTGGAGCAGACTGTTCACAGGTAAAGGGATGACTGACTGATGGGAGGCTTTCAATCGTGTGATGAAGAGAGTTCAAAGACATTATGTTTCTGTTAGAGCGAAGGATAAGGCTGGTAACATTAGGGAACAATGGATGAATAAAGATATTTCGATTCTATATATTAGATATCGACATTTGGGATGGAATGAATATCTTGAAGAATACAAGGGGCATTCTTAAGAGGGAAAGGCAAAGAGTGCATATGAAATAGCCTTGGCAGGTAAGGTTAAGGAGAATCCAAAGAGATTCTACAAATATATTAAAAACAAAAGATTAACTGGAGACAGAGTAAGTCCATTTAAAGATCCAGAAGGTTGTCTTTGTGTTGAACTTCAGGAGATGGAAGAGATAGTAAATTCTCCCTGTTTTTTACTGGGAGAAAGAAATGGGGCTGGAAAACTCGGGGAAATATATATTGATGTTTTGAAAGCAGTTCACACTCCAAAAGAGAAGTGCTGGAGCTCACGGAAAAAAATAAAAGTGGATCAATCTCCAGGACCTGATCAAAGAGTTGTTTAGCAAAGAGTTCCTAATGTTGTCCCTCTGTACAAGAAGGGTCTTAGGGATATTCCAGGTAACTACAGACCAGTCAGCCTGACATCAGTAGTGGGAAAGTTGCTGGAGAAGGTACTGAGGGATAGAATCTATTTATATTTGGGAAGAGAATGGGCTTATCAGTGATAGGCAACATAGTTTCGTGCAGGGGAGGTCATGCCTTGCCAACTTAATAGAGTTCTTTGAGGAAGTGACCAAATTGATAGATGAAGGAAGGGCTGTAGGTGTCATATACATGGACTTTACAAAGGTGTTCGATAAGATTCCCCATGCTAAAATAGTGGAGAAAGTGAAGTCACATGGTTTGCAGGGTGTTCTAGCTAGGTGGATAAAGAACTGGTTGAGCAACAGGAGACAGAGAGTGGTATTTGAAGGAAGTTTCTAGAAATGAAAAAGGTGACAAGTGGTGCTCCACAGGAATCAGGGCTGGGGCCACTGTTGTTTGTGATATACATAAATGATCTGGAAGAGGGAATTGGTGGTCTGATCAATAAGTTTGCAGATGACACGAAAACTGGTGAAGTAGTAGAAAGCATAGGGGACTATCGAAGAATACACTCTCTTTACACAGAGAGTGGTTCAAATGTGGAATGAACTGTCAGAGTGGTGGATGCAGGTATAGTTACAAATGGTTAAAAGATATTTGGATCATACATGACTAGGAAAGGTTTGGAGAGATGGGTCAAATGCAGGCAAATGGGACTCGTTTAGTTTGGGAACATGGTTATTGTGGACTAGTTGGACTGAAGGATCTGTTACCAAGCTGAATGACTCGATGACTGTAACGCTACATGCCACCCCTAGATATCTTCATACTGTTAAATAGCTGTAAGTTAGTTATTCATGTGAGACAGTTTACAGGTACATAAAGCAAGAAACAAACAATAATACAACAGCTGGGCGGCAGGGTGGCTCAGTGGTTAGCACTGCTGCCTCACAGCACCAGGGACCCGGGTTCAATTCCTGCCTCAGGCAACTATGTGGAGTTTGCACATTCTTCTCATGTCTGTGTGGGTTTCCTCTGGGTGCTCTGGTTTCCTCCCACAGTCCAAAGATGTGCAGGTTAGGTGAATTGGCCATGCTAAATTGTCTGTAGTGTTAGGTGCATCATTCCGGGGAATGGGTCTGGGTGGGTTGCTCTTTGGAGGGTCGGTGTGGACTTGTTGGGCTGAAGGGCCTGTTTACATACTGTAGGGAATCTAATCTCATAAGAGCACAAACACCGCTGAAGGTTTAGATGGCCACCCCTTCAATGTGTCCCACCAATGATGCACAGAAAGCATTCCTAAAATGTCCGCTTTGTGGATTAATTGGTCATGAATGTAAGTACTGGCAGCCTCTTGATGCAGAAAGCCATAGTGCACTACTGTCAAATGAGGACTGATCTGTTGATGTTGTGCAAGGAATGTTCACAATTTTCCAAAGTTCACATGTGGAAGATTCCTGTTCATTCAGTCAGTTTATTTGATACACAGTTATCGCCTCCCATTCTTTGACTATCGAGTTCATATATCTGATCCTAATCACTCCAAGATTCTCCTGCTTTCAGAGACTTTGTCTTCATAAGACTTCCAGCTCCCACATTGTGTTCAAAAACAAAAAAAAACAAAATTCTCCGTCAGAAACTCAGTGGCTTAATAATATCCACACATATCTATAAATGCACTCTGGCCAGAAGATGAAATTCCAAACAATAATTCAATCATAAATGTCGTGAAAGTTACAATTTAACCAGGCTCTTTCCTTAAACAAAATACAACAGACACAGTATACAACATTTTAAGGAAACAGCAAAGTTATGCCATTTCAGTTGATTTCTTTTCTTCAATTGGTTTCATATGACCTTTACCCTCAAGAAGCTAAGTCCATACACAGGGCATTTTTTTAACACGACTGCTGATAGGTTCTTAAAGGGACATGAACTGAAAGCCCTCCCCAAATCTCGAGCTCCAGGGAGGAAGACAGCATCTTAGCAGCCAACAAACAAAAGTGCACATAAACCAGATCACAAAGGGTTAACAGCTAGTTTAGAGACTGTGGCCACTCAAGGAAATCACATCTACCTGTGGCAAATATGTCATAATCCATAGACTGCTGTCTCCACGCAACATCTCACAAAGTTCCTTTCCTGCTCAAGTATTCAAGCGACTTTCACATGTCACCTTAAATCATGTCTAAGGGCACAACTATGATGTAGATTTTGTCTTAATGTGTGATCATTATCTTGGTCACACACAAAAGCTGATCACTCCCCATCTCTCTCTCTCTGTCTCTCTCTCTCTCTTTC
The DNA here is from genome assembly GCF_047496795.1 of Chiloscyllium punctatum. Classification (NCBI taxonomy): domain Eukaryota; kingdom Metazoa; phylum Chordata; class Chondrichthyes; order Orectolobiformes; family Hemiscylliidae; genus Chiloscyllium; species Chiloscyllium punctatum. The sequence goes on along the minus strand of NC_092783.1, from coordinate 16,948,671 downwards.
TCTGTCTCTCACACTCTCTCTCTCTATCTCTCTCCCCTACAAAATCTTCTTCCTTTACTCATAATGAGAGTGAGATGTCTAAACAGTTTTACATTTGATGATTTACCGATAAAGTGTTTAGTCATTACATTACTAAGGTTGTTTGCTTTCCTATATAACTATCCTTTATTCAACTACATTTAAATAAAACAAAGAACTGCAAATCCTGGAAATCTGAAACAGAAACAGTTAATGTTTTGAGACAGGTGAACTGATGAAGGGTTCAGTTAAATATTGAAAATATTTCAAAAATTAACCTGTAGGTACTGCCAGACCTGTTGAGTTTCACCAGAAGTTTTTTTTATGTAATAAATCACATTAGCCTTACAAGTTCATTTGATCATGGAGAGCCAGAGGCACCAATGCTCCAGTACATGGGACCAACAAGAGGAGTAGCAGCTGTCAGTCAATATGATCGGGTGCATGAGATACATGTACTAGTTCCTACAGAAAACCTTCTCTTCTCGACAGTGACTTACCTTTTATTTGTTTATTCATTCAAGATTTGTAAGTATCACGGCAATATCATTATTTATTGTCCCTTCCTTCCATCAGCTGAGGTGCTGGGTCTGACAATGCATGGCTCACTATAAGTCTGCTGGTGTTAAATATACCTCTTAATTGGTAAGGTCAACTGATCTCCTTCCCTGCAGGACTTTAGTGAAGCAGATGGGATTTTACAATAATCCAGTTAGTTTCATACTCATCATTATTTTTGATATGCTGTGCAGACAATGCACCTTCCTATCTACATCTCCATTCTAACTGTGGCAAATATGTCATACTTCATGAACTGCAGTCTCCATGCAACATCTCGTAAAGTTCCTTTCCTGTTCATGTATTCAAGCGACTTTCACATGTCACCTCAAATCATGTCTGAATGCACAAGGATGATGTAGATTTTGTCTTAATGTGCGAACCTATATTGTGTGTGTGTGTGTGTGTGTCCAACCCTTGTAGATTCTCACCATAGTACTTTATCCATGGTGCAAGTGTGTCAATATCTCCAGCCTCTGACTCCTGCTTAATGCTACCTGAATGCTAAGCTATGTGGGACTGAGATGCTCCATTTCTCCTTACAGCTATATTTTGGAGGAGATCTGATTTAATGCTTCTGTGCAAGCAACCTGATTCTACATCTTCTATTTGATATTATCATCAGCATTGCAAGGAACTGAGATTACATCCTTGTACAGCTAATCCCAGACATAGTGTTATCAAGTTGAAGGCATGTACTGAACCTTTAAGAGAGACTAATTGCTGTTCTGAACTGAGAGATTACAAGCACCCGTGTATATAGCTAGCTACCTAAATTACACCTCCTCCCATCTTACCTCCTGCAAAAATGCTATCACGTTTTCCCAATCCCTCCGCCTCAGCTGCATCTGCATCTTCTCCCAGGGGGACCAGTTCCACCACAGAACACACCAGATGGCTTCCTTTTTTAAAGGCTGAAATTTCCCCTCCCTCGTGGTTGAAGATTCCCTCCAATGCATCTCATCCACATCCCACATCTCCACCCTTGAACTCCATCCCCCTAACCGCAACAAAGACAGAACCCCCTCTGGTCCTCACCTTCCACCCCACCAACTTCTGCATAAATCGCATCATCCACGGACATTTACACCACCTACAAATGGACCCCGCCACCAGGGATATATTTCCGTCCCCACCCTTATCTACTTTCTGCAAATACTGTTCCCTCTGTGACTATCTGGTCAGGTCCACACCCCCTAACAACCCACCCTCCCCTCATGGCACCTTACCCTGCCACCGCAGAAATTGCAAAACCTGCGCCCACACTTCCTCCCTCACCTCCATCCAAGGCCCCAAAGGAGCTTTCCACATCCATCAAAGTTTCATCTGCACTTCTACCAATGTCATTTACTGTATCCGACCCTCCTGATGTGGTCTTTTTTACATTGGGGAGACTGGACACCTTCTTTCAGAGCGGTTCAGAGAACATGTAGGTCCTGGACCTCCTCCATTGCCACTCCCTCACCACCCGACGTCTGGTGAAAGAATGCCTTATCTTCCACATCGGGACCCTTCATCCTCAGGGCATCAATGTGGACTTCACCAGTTTCCTCATTTCCCCTCTCCCCACCTTACCCCAGTTCCAACCTTCCAGCTCAGCAACACCCTCATGACCTGTCCCACCTGTCAATCTTCCTTTCCACATATCCGCTCCACCCTCCTCTCCAACCTATCACCTTTACCCCCACCTCCATCCACCTATTGCACTCTCAGCTTACCTTCCCTGCAGCTGCACTCCCCTTCCATTTATCTCTCCACCACCGAGGCTCTCAGCCTCATTCCTGATCGAGGGCTCTGACCCGAAATGTTGATTCTCCTGCTCTTCAGATGCTGTCTGACCTTCTGTGCTTTTCCAGCAACACACTCTTGACTCTAATCTCCAACATCTGCAGACCTCACTTTCTCCTAGCTTGATAGTAGTCCCACAGTATACCAGGAAATTGAAAATATGTAGCATTTGGCTATGAATTGGATACCTGAGTTTTGGTTGCTGGTTTGATGATAATTTGAATTTAACCAATCAGTTTAAATTATGCCCAAGGATACTAAAACCCCAATCGAGTCTGAATTTATTCTTTTGCCAACATCAAACCAATGAGACAATCCGATGTTGGGGGAGGTATAAGAATGTGGACAATTTGAAAATTGGTCAGAGAGCAACTGCTGCAGAGAGAGAAACTGCGGGAGAGCTAATTGCCCATCTAACGTGATGCTCTTAAAGAAATCAGAAATGCTCTTAAAAAAACTCTTTCCATCAAAGGTACTTTTTCATGTAAAGTCTATTCACAGTGAAAAGAAAGAAGATGACTCAGGGAGATCCGCAGCAGGAAAACTGAAGACAATGGGGAAATCAAAGGCTGTGTAATTTTAAGATTAAGTTAATGTAATTTTAACAAGTGTCTTATTGGAACAGCATATTTTTATACAATTGGGGTCAGATAGTAAGTGGTAAAGAGAACGGGGCACTTGGATTTGTGGATTTTATTTTGTTTAATGTTGACTATTAGAGTTAGAAAAATAATTCAATATTTTTTCTTTAAACAGTGGAATTTAGGAGTTGTCTGTCACTCACATTTTCACAGATTATAAGGCCAGGTGAGCTTTTCTGGGTGTTTGGTTCAACAATCCCTACATAGCAGTATGTTACAAGTTTTCAATTATCCAGTACACTCTGGGACTACCATCTAGTCGCTTGCACAAGTGCTCTGTAATCTCTCAGTTCAGAAAAACATTCTCTCCCTCTTAAAGATACAGTATACACCTTCAACTTCATAACAACGTGTACTGTAGAACGGGTGGACATGGCTGCTAAACATGACATCATTATTACTGATTATATACCTAAGAAATAACCACTCAGTCTAGCATGACAAACAACTTCTGGAACAGTGACTTCAACTTCACTTGTGGAATAGACTACCACCTGACACAATGAAATGTGGATTCACTTGTAATCTCTCAATGGCCAATTATTCAATTGCTTTTAATTGACAGAAGAGATATGTAGTCTTGATGCAGAAGTATTTGGAAGTATTTACTACATAGCCTGAAGTAAATGAATAAAATAAGAAGTTTGGTCAGGATTTTCTCATGGGTACCACAAACACAGAAGCCAATACTCATAGATCACAGCCTGAAATACAGGTGTGATTTTTCATTCCCAGAGATGGTTAGAATCATGTTGGGAATGATGACTTAATCAGACTGGAGTCCAAAAATCAGTTTCTCACTGTCAAGATAAACATCCACAATTGAATCCTCTTTTCTTAGAAAACAAGATGAGATTCTCATCATTAGGTCACCCACACGAGATGTCCAGTGCTATAGAAACTTGTTCAACTTTGTTGTCAGCCTCCAAGCTAAGTGAGCGCATAGTTTTGATTGTCTCTGGCAAAACCTTCTTAATGTTCCTCATCTTCACGTTTGTGGAAAACTCTACAACTGTAATCGGTACCTCCATGAGGATCAAAGCAGGAAGTGTCCCAGATCTATCATGGAACCCAACTGGAGGCGTGTTTTGTGGGGCAAGGGTGGACTCCAGTCTGTCAGGGTCTAGCACCACAGTCAGTCAAGGGGATGAGCCATCTCTGGCGCAAGACTTTGGCCATGTTCAGTCCTGTAAATGAAGCAAATCAGTCCAGGTCTTGCTGATCAGTCATTCAGGATTATCTTCACATCAATCTGCACAGTGTAGCACTGGGCATCGCAATTGGACCAAAATTAATTGGGAGGTGGGGTAAGATCATTCTGGCAAATTGTACAATTGGTGACATGGAAATGCATGCAGATAGATTTCTCACAGTAAATAGCATTCCATATGTTTTGAATAATCAGGGGGCTAAATGGAGGGGAGATGAATTAACCATAATCGCTAGCACTAGAGAAAAATTACTGGGCAAAAGACTGATAGAACTCCTGGGCTGGATGGGATGCATCCTTGGATTGTAAAGAAATAGCCATAGAGGTGGCTGATACAGTGGTAGTAATCCTCCAAGAATCCCTGGATTTGAGAAAAGTCCCAGAGGATTGGAAAGCTGCCAATGTAATATCCTTATTCAGGAAGGGAAAGAGAGGCAAAAAAAAAGGCCAATTAACTTAACATCTGTTACTGGAAAAATGCTAGAGCCTGTAATAAAGGATGTAGCAGCAGGCCATTTTGAAATGCATAATGAAATGACGCAGAGTTAGCATGGCTTCATGAAGCAGAAATCATTCCTGACAAATTTATTGGCATTCTTTGAGGATATAACAAACAGGATAGATAAATGGAAAACCAGAATATATAATATGTTAGGATTTCTAAAAGTTGTTCAATAAGAACTGCACATTGTACAACTTAACAAGATAAGGTAAAAACAATGACTGCAGATGCTGAAAATCAAATACTGGATTAGTGGTGCTGGAAGAGCACAGCAGTTCAGGCAGCATCCAACGAGCAGCGAAATCGACGTTTCGGGCAAAAGCCCTTCATCAGGAATAAAGGCAGTGAGCCTGAAGCGTGGAGAGATAAACTAGAGGAGGGTGGGGGTGGGGAGAGAGTAGCATAGAGTACAATGGGTGAGTGGGGGAGGAGATGGAGGTGATAGGTCAAGGAGGAGAGGGTGGAGTGGATAGGTGGAAAAGAAGATAGGCAGGTCGGACAAGTCTGGACAAGTCAAGGAGACAGTTACTGAGCTGGAAGTTTGAAACTAGGATGAGGTGGGGCAAGGGGAAATGAGGAAGCTGTTGAAGTCCACATTGATGCCCTGGGGTTGAAGTGTTCCGAGGCGGAAGATGAGGCGTTCTTCCTCCAGGCGTGTGGTGGTGAGGGAGCGGCGGTGAAGGAGGCCCAGGACCTCCATGTCCTTGGCAGAGTTGGAGGGGGAGTTGAAATGTTGGGCCACGGGGCGGTTTGATTGATTGGTGCGGGTGTCTCGGAGATGTTCCCTAAAGCGCTCTGCTAGGAGGCACCCAGTCTCCCCAATGTAGAGGAGACCGCATCGGGAGCAACGGATACAATAAATGATATTAGTGGATGTGCAGGTGAAACTTTGATGGATGTGGAACAAGATAAGGCCCGATGGTATAGGGGTTAGTATATCAGAATGGATGGAGGATTAGCTATCTAATGGAAGACAGAGAACTGGGATAAGGTAGGCATTTTCAGGATGGCAACCTATAACTAGTGGAATATCACAGTGATTAGTTCCAGAGCCACCAATATTTACAATATATATTAATGACTTGGATGAGGAAAATGAATGTATAAGTGTCAAGCTTGCAGATGACAGAAAAATCAGGAAAGCAAGTGGTAAGGATGACACAAACATCCTGATTTTCCAAAGGTCTGAGAGTCATTATTCCAGCGTAGATAACAGTTGCATAAGGGATCCTGCAAGATCCCTATCATAGCAGATTTTGAAAGAATTGCTGAGGAAATTCAAGATTCCCAAGGGCAATTGCTCTACACTTAGAAGACAATGAAAATACCCTTATAAATCAGGGATTCAAAAGGTTCCAATAAAATTAAGTTAGCAATTACTTAGAAAATCTTAGACTACTAAATAGATAGTCTAACTCCTGAGCGACTATTCAACTGACTCCATAAATACCTCAAACTCCCTGTACTAAACCTCTCCACAGACCCTGACCTAGCAGATCTTCTCTCCCATGGGAACCAACACACGTCTTGCCTTGCTCCAGATCCACTCCACACGTCTTTTCCAGACCCACTCCTCCTTTTTCTGTTTTGCCCTCCCATCCCCCCTTCCCCCACTCTGAACTTGGATCATCTGTTTGTGTTAGAATTCCACATTCACAACAATCTCTGATAACCTTTCATTCACTTGGTTTAAAAATAATCTATCCACTTCTGTCTTAGAAATGAATCCCTATGAAGTTTTAAAATCACACAATCTTTTGAGATGAAAATCTCTTCATCGCTGTCTTAAAATGGTGAGCTTTAAAACAGTGACCCCTAGTTCTAGACTTATGCACAAGAGAGAGCATCCTTTCCACATTCACCACATCAAGAGCATTTAAAGTTTTACATAATTCTGTTCACTAAGTTCAATCCAGTGGAAACAAGCCAAACCTGTCCAATGTTTCGACATAAGGCAACCCATCCACTGCAGTAATTTTCCAATGAACTGCCTCCAATTGCATTTATATCTTTCCTTAAATAAGGAGACCAAACCTGCATACAGTATTCATGATGTGGTCTCACCATAGCTCTCCATAACTGAAGAATATTATACTTTTAAAAACCAAAAGAACTGCTGATGCTGTAAATCAGAAACAAAAACAGAAGCTGTTGGGAAATCTCAGCAGGTCTGGCAGCATCTGTGGAGAGAAATCAGAGTTCGCATTTCAGATCTGGAAACCCTTCCTCAGAACTGACATATTATACTTCTCAACAGTCACTATTATTATATTTATGATCAATTCCTTTCATATTAAAAGATTGGCCTTTTTTGATTCCGTGTTGTCCCAACTTTTTGTGATTCATACATGGGAACACTACATCTCTTGGCACCTGGATTTCTGCAGTCATTCGCTGTTTAAATAATACCCTGCTTTTATTCTCCCAACCAAAGTGAATGACTTCACACTTTCCCATATTATATTCTATCAGCCAGATTTTATGCCACTTGTTCAAACTACTTATTGTAAAGACTGTCTTTATAGTTTTGTCTTTTTTTAGATTGTGCGCTAAAATAAGAAACTAGTTTATGTTTCAAACTAGTGTTTTCAAGGATTGCTGCATGTTTTAAAAAATGTGGAGGAGCCAGTGTCGGATTGGGGTGGACAATCATCTGGTACCTCCATCTGGTAGTTGGTGAAGGAGCAGCGCTCCGAAAGCTAGTGCTTCCAAATAAATCTGTTAGATTATAACCTGGTGTTGTGTGATTTTAAACTTTGCTTTTAAAAAAACAAAATCTGATGTTCACAGCAAACTTTGTGTAAATAGAGTTTGGAACAAAGTCATTGAAGTAGCTGTAGATGAATGGAGGCCAAAGGATTGTGTTGCTGAATGACAACATACATTGATTGGTTGATAGACTAATGCCCAGTTTTTGATTATGTAAATTTTGCTTGTTGATAATGGTGTGATTGGTTCTCAGGTAACTGAATGGTTTGGGGCTGGGAACAAGATACAGAGACAAGTGATTCAAACTCCAGTAGCATGAGAGCTGTCTTTCTGTTCTCAGCAATCAAACCCCATTTTAAACCTGAATAAAACTTGTTTACCATTCCTTAAGTGATTGATGTGACCTGTAACTTTTAACTGCTGAGTGAGTGAACTTTTATAAATGAACCAGCTGCCTTGTGCTTTTTGCAAACCAGTAGATACTGAAGAAAGACAATTTAAAAGCAACATTCTGACCAGCATCTGAATCATAAGAATCATGTCAGCAACAATTGATGAGGAACCACCACACTATATTCCAGGTTTCCTCCTCACACAACCTTATTTTCTCTCTCTGTTGTCTGTCTTTATATCTGTGTAAGGAGATGAGTATAAAAGGATCCGATTTTTAATTTGTAGTGTTATATGCCAACACTTGCTAATTGTTTGTCTGTAGCCAGAATCTTAACACTTGGAATAAATTCTACTTCTAATTAAGTACGGATATCCTGTCTGTGTTTTCTATAAACCTGTGTCTGGAAATCAAGTAAGTTTATGTGCTTATTTTAAAATCTTTAATTTTTGCAACAAGCCTGAAGTAGATTGGCTTGATTTCTAGTGCAAAACTTCAGAAAGGTTTAACATTACATCTGTCTTCAAACTTTTTATATTTTCTTCACAGCATTCTTTCCTATCAAGCTTTGTGCTTTTAGCAAAGTAAATTTGTGTGTCTTCACTCCTTTCATCTATTCAATGTCTTTAATGCAAATTGGAAAAAGTTGTAGCCCCAGCGCATACTCCTGCAAGACTCCACTCATCTCATTTTGCCAACCAGACAAAGACTAGGGGTGGCATGGTGGCTCAGTGGTTAGTACTGCTGCCTCACAGCATCAGGGTCCCAGGTTTGATTCCAGCCTTGGGTGACTGTCTGTGTGGAGTTTGTACATACTCCCCGTGTCTGCGTGGATTTCCTCTGGGTGCTCCGGTTTCCTCCCACAATCCAAAAATGTGCAGGCTAGGTGAATTGGCCATGCTAAATTATCCATAGTGTTAGGTGAATCAGTCAGAGGGAAATGGGTCTGAGTGGGTTATTCTTCAGAGGGTTGGTGTGGACTTGTTGGGTTGAAGGGTCTTGTAGGGAATCTAATCTATTCATACTGTGATGATGCACCTTGAAGATTTGTATTTTGTCCTCTTTTTGATGTAATGATTTCAGACATGTGCCAAGCTGTATATTTGATTCCAATAAAATAAACAGCTTACGTGATTTTTTTTAAAAAGTTGGAACAATAGAAGCAGCCTGAAAGGGTGGAGTCAAACTTCCTCAGGACCAGGATTTTTAGTTTTAGTTTTTCAGTACCAGTTGTTGAGGTCTTTAAGCTAGAAGCTACAGTACATCTCTCCCTCCTACTCTCTCTCTCTCTGTTTTCCCTTGATGTTTTTTCTCCTGAAAATTGGCTGTGAGGCAATCTACTTTACTGAATTTGCCTTTGCCTAAGGCGTGTTTATGGAGTGTTACTATATTGGAACAGTTGTTAAATAATCTGTAATTCTGTTAAGTTTTCCAATAGGGTTAATTATTCCAATTTCTTCTTTCTTTTGTTGAATTTTAACTACAGTGTAAGAATAAAGTGTGTTTTGCTTTAACACTGGTGGTTTGACCAATAGAATTGCATCCAGAGCACAACATCTGGCACACACCTTTAAACCAAGAAAAAAATAGGATCCAGGCATTTTTCCTTATATATTGGGGGAGAGTTGGTCTGGTCCATAACAATACTTTGTGGTTTCTGCCAGCCAGCTAATCTTCTTTCCATACTATTATGTTACTCTCTGCACCATGAGCATTTATTTTCAATAATAACATTTAATGTGGCACAATATCAAATGTCTTTTTGAAGCATGCACTAGACCGTTATTTCTTTAAAGTCAAATCATTTCTTTTTCCTGCACTTTGTGTATTTTTGATAATTCATTTTAAAGTAAAAATAATGTTCAGAAAAGTTTGCACCTCATCCAGATAAGAAAACCTTAAACTGTGCATCATTCCCCCAACCACAGCACTGGAGCATTAACCTTGATTGGGACTGGGCTAGGACTTGAACAAAGAACTTAGACATGAGAGGTACATATGCTACCAATTGAGTAATGGCTACCACACAAATAAAAGGTTCAATTTTAATGTAACAAAATTAAAATAGCTAGATCCCTTTAATGCAGGGAAAATGGAATGTTAATTCAGGAAGAATGCAAGTACAGGGTACCCTTTATGTGACCAAGTACTTAAGCTGGGTATTTCAATGTAATAACCTCTCTCCTTTTTTTCAGGGATGTTTTCCACTTTTCACTCCAGCATTTCTTCAGCTCATTTTTAGATCTTACTCTCCCCTTGGTGATATAAAGGATGAGAGTTAGCAATATGTGAATTAATCTCTTCCTGCTGGTATAGCGTTCTGCCAGGTTCTGGTGCTGCTCAGTTTGCAGTAGCCTATGGTGGGTAACTGAGATGAGAAACAAAGTCAGCCTGACAGTGTGCAACCCAGCTGAGGGGATCTGCGTCACAATGCTTATGTGTCTCATCAAATTGTGCATTCAGAATGATGGGCAGATGTCACCCCTGCATGCAAGTACTGGAGGGTGCTGGCTCCTTGGCCAGAGGCGATACTGTTTATAGAACGATAGAATCTTGCAGAATGGAAAGTCGCCATTCAGCCCATCTTACTTTGTTTAGCACAGGTAAACAGTTATCAATACGTCCCAACCCAATCCCACACCTCCATTGTTCTTTTCCTAAAACTTCGAAAATGTTTATTTTTCATGATGTGGAAATGCTGGTGTTGAACTGGCGTGGACAAAGTTAGAAGTCAAATGACACCATGTTATAATCTAACAGGATTATTTGAAACCACAAGCTTTCAGAGTGCTGCTCCTTTGTCAGGTAATAAAGGAGCTGTGGTCCAAAAGCTTGTGATTTCAAATGAACTCATTGGACTATAACCTGGTGTCATGTGACTTCTGACTGTGTTTACTTTTCAAATAGCAATTAAGTTGAAAGTTTTGACCATCATTTTTAGCATTGAGTTCCAGAGCTTAAATATTCACCGAGTTTTAAAAAAGAATCTCTTTCCCTGCTTGCTGGCTTTGTTTGCAGATTATTTTAAAACTGTGTCCTCTGGTTCCCAGCCTTCCTGCCTGTTTCCACCAGCTCTCAGCATTATGATGCAAATCCAACCCTAAGATGCCAGGTTCCTGGCGTGAGATTTGGAACTATTTTTGTAATAGCTTCAAATCTGAATCATCTTTCACTGGGGAGTCAAGTCTTCAACACAGCATCTAGTCTAACCCTTTTTCTGCATTATGGTATATGACAGATATAAACTTCACTGCACATAGGTACCTGTGTGCACAAATCCAATAGCCAGATAAAGCTGTCATGACTCATGATTTGATTTTTAATAAGAAAGATTTATAAAATGTAGTTTTTGTTCTTTGGCAGGTTTCCCCAGACCTTGTTAATCTAAGCCCTGCACTATCAACAAACAGACAGGTTGCTTACTTCCAGATTTCGTAGGAAATTAGTAACCAGAAAGATCAAGTAAGTGTTTGGGATTGAGTTGTCATGTTCTTTCATCTTTTTTCTTCCCTTCTGAGAAAATACATCTCCATGTCAACAGCATCACTCAGAAGTGCAGCACATCCAAAGGCACTTCATAACCATAGACATAACTGCCATTGCACTGTAGGAAATGAGCAGTAACATAACGATGACAAAATAATCTGTCTTTTTGGATGTGTTGATTGAGAAGTAAATATTGGCCAGCAAGTCAAGAAGAACTCTCTAGTTCTTCCTCAAGACAGAGCTGTGGAATCTTCTACATGCACCTGAAAGATCCCACAAATTCTTGCTTTAGTTTCTCAACCAAAAGATGGCACCTCCCACAATGCAGCACTCCCGCAGTACACTCAATCCTCACTCTCTGCTGATTCGGTAAATAGGATAGGAACATAGGAGTGGTATCCAAAGTTTTTGTTAAGTTTGGGAAGTTGGTGCCCCTGTCCATCATGGATAACAAGAACTGAATGCACTGCACTGCACTGGATAGCAGTCCAGGTATTTGTGTTCAAGTTCTGAGGAGGACATACTTCATTCAACGCAGCAAGCACTGCATTCAAGAGAGAACCCTGACAGTCTAACGAAATTGGTTAATCTGCTTCCATCCTGCAACAATGGCCATCTCTGGCCAATGCTTTCCAAATAGTTTAATACAGCGTACATCACATTAGGTTGTGGATCTCAGTCGGGATGAGCAGTATCAGCAACAACCCTTCATTCATCGAATTAATGGCACAATATCAGTCTGAAGGGAAAGGTTGGTCCCAAAAAGAAGACCATCCCTTACAGCCTTCCTGCATCAATTGTGCGTTCTTGATCTGGGTTCCAAAACTAAAGGATGGTTTCATTTGTTAACGTCTTCGAAAACTGGAGCAGGAGTAGGCCATTAAGACCAATATGCCATTCACCATGATCATGGCTGATCCTCTGTCTCAACACCACATTCCTGCTCTCTCCCCATACCCCTTGGTACCTCTAAATTCTAGAAAAATACCCATTTCTCTCTGAAATACATTTACTGACTTGTCCACAGAAGGCTTTGGAGGACAAGAATTCCACAGGTTCACCACCTGCTGAGTGAAGAAGTATCTTTTTTATCTCACTTCATCATGACCTACGTTATATATCTTGAGATTGTAATCCCATATTCTGGAACCACTGGCCAGGGGAAATACCATCCCTACATCCAGTCTGACAATCAGAGTCATACAGCACTGAAACATTCCTTTCGGTCCAACCAGTTCATGCTGACCCCCAATCTCAAATTAAACTAATCCCATCTGCCTGCGCTTGGCCCATACCCCTACAAACATCAAATGGTGTAACTGTACCCAAATCCACTGCTTCCTCTGGAAGTTGATTCTGCAAACAAATCAGCCACTGTCTAAAACATTTACACATCCTGCCTTTTCTGAATCATTTTCCTCTCACCTTCAAAATATGTCCCCAGTCTTAAAATTCCCCACCTTAAGGGAAACGCTCCTGTCATTCACCTTATCTATACCCCTCACGATTTTATAAATTTCTAGAATGTCACCCCTCAACTTCCTACACTCCAGTGAAAAACATTCCAGCATATCCAGCCCCTCCCTATAACTCAAACCCTCCATTCCAAGCAGCATCCTGATAAATCTCTTCTGAATCCTCTTCAGCTTAATAATATTCATCCTGTATCAGGGTGACAGAACTAGGCACAGTGTTCCAGGAGAGGCCTCACGAATGTTTTGTACAACCTCAACATTACGTCCCAACCCCTATACTCAAAGTTCCGAGCAATGCCTTCTCAACCACTCAGTCTGTATGTAATGCAAATTTCAAAGAACTATGTACCTGAACACCTGACCTGTCTGAAATTCTCACATTTCCATGATATCTTTGCTCACTATTCTAAACTCCAATGAATACAAGCCCAATCAACTCAATTTGTCCTTATGGGACAAAGCTGCCTTCTGAGAAATCAGTCTGGGGAACCTTTCCTGCACTCTGTCTATGGAAAGTATGTGAGGGTTACCTTTTCTTAAGTTAAAATGAAAGAAAACATGAAAGGTGAGGATGCAGCAATAGGTTTGCCAGAGATTCTGATCAATTTTGTTTAGTTTCTTTGGTAATTGGATTAGAAGGTTGGGTTCAAGTCTCATGCTTTAGACTAAATTTCATAACCCAATATGGAAATTTCAATGCATTCCTATGTAAGGACTGCACTGGTGCCATGTTTCAACTGAAATGGTAAATCAGGTACCAGCCTGTCCTCTCAGATCTCATGGAGCTATTCAAAGAAGAGCAACATTTTAAATATTTAATCCTCAGTTAAGGAAATGAATTGTGTGTTCATTATTTTATGCTGAGAGGTTGTCATAGAGTCATAGAGATGTACAGCACAGAAACAGACCCTCCGGTCCAACTCGTCCATGCCGACCAGATATCCTAAATTAATCTAGTCCCATTTGCCAGCACTTGACCCGTATCTCTCTAAACCTGTATCTTTACACTATGCCATTAGCTGTACTTCAAAAGTGCCTCACTGGCTGCAGAACAATTGGTGCGTCCTGAGGTCAGGAACGATGCTACATAAATGCAAGTTATTTCTTTCTTTCTGCTTTTGTGGCAAGAAACCAGGCAGCTTCTGTTGAATACTGATGAATGGAAAACATCGGATAAAGGTCCGAAAATTAGCACACGATATTTAGTACGATATCTGGGAAGTATCAGCAAATGTAGAGGAGTGTGCAATCACATAAAAGTCCAGAACTTTGGCTACTGAACGACACAAGTATGCCCAGCTAGAGAAGGAAGGTTTGGCAATCGTATGTGGAGTCAGGAACTTTCACCAATACCTTTATGGACTCAAATTTGTAATAATAAAGGACCACAAGTCCCTGCTAGATCTACTTAAAGATGAGAAGGCAGTGCCACTCATAGCTTCAGGCCAAGTTCAGCAGTGGGCTTGAATACTAAATGTGTATAATTACAAGTTGGAACACCATCTGGAAGGCCAAGTAGCAAATGCTACCATTGAGCCACCTGTCTCTTGCAGATACATTATCAGGGGTGCCACTGCAAAAGTCCATAATGGTTTTAAATTTTTTGGATGCACCTCCAGTAACAGCTAACAATATCAGACTTTAGACACAGAAAGACCCAGTCCTGGCAAAACTGCAACAACTGGTGGTGACCGGGGAAACCAAAGGATCATCACAACCAGGTATGAAACTTTTCTGGACTTGGAGACACCAGGTCACCCGTACAGGACAGTATATTATTACAGAGAGCAAGTGAAATTATCCCAAGCAAGGGTCACTATCATCGACCAGGGACATCCAGGGGTTTCCAATATAAAAATGTTGGTGATAAGTTATGTCCAGTGACCAGGCATGAATGCAGGTGTAGCTCAGTGCTTAGAGTGCCAACAGGGACAAGATTTACTGCCAGCAACACCTCCATACTGACAAAAATGGCTGGGTAAATCCTGGACTTGGTTACATGTCAGCTATGCAGGTTCTTTCAGGGGCTCAATGTTCTTAGTCATTGTGGATGCCCACTCAAAGTGACTGTCATGCATAGGGTTCCTTCATCAAACATTGGAATGACCAGGGAATAGCTGTGCATATCTTTTGCAGTGCACTGACACCCAGAGGTGTTGGTCACAGATAATGGGCCATCGTTCACCAGCAGGGAACTTGAGTATTTCCTAAAGTTGAATGGTATTTGACATGTAAGGATGGCTCATTGCATGCATCATCCAATGCTCTGGCAGAAAGAGCAGTCCAAATGTTGAAGGCAGATTTAAAGAAACAGCTTACAGTTTCACTAGATACCAATTGTCCTGATTCCTGTTTAATTATAGTACCACCCCCTCATGCAACTACGGGGATAGCTCCAGCAGGGGTGCAAATGGGGAGAAGACTCCACAACAGGCTAAATCTGATGTCCCCTGACCTGTGGGGGATGGAGGGTGAAACGGCATCAGTAGCACCAATGCCAGTCACAAGACTCTGCTAAATAAGAGAGACAATTTACTTCAGGGGGTGAAGTTTGGTGTAGAAACCATGGGAATGGTCCTGCATGGGTAAGAGGCATGGTCAACATAAGGTTAAAACAATGACTGCAGATGCTGAAAATCAAATACTGGATTAGTGGTGCTGGAAGAGCACAGCAGTTCAGGCAGCATCCAACGAGCAGCGAAATCAACGTTTCGGGCAATAGCCCATCCTGATGAAGGGCTATTGTCCGAAACGTTGATTTCGCTGCTCGTTGAATGCTGCCTGAACTGCTGTGCTCTTCCAGCACCACTAATCCATGGTCAACATAAGGTCAGATCTAGTGATGTGTAAGGTTTGGGTAGGTATGCCGGTCCTGAACAAGCACGTGGACGATATGAAAGCTGCAAACTCACAAACAGTGCGGCTGCAAAGCACGTCCAGCTCCTCAACAGCCTTTCCGACTGCTCCAGAACCCATGGGTTTTCCGTCTCCATCAGGCATTGAAAATACCTCGGAATCTGAAATGGACGCAATGGATGTCACCACCTCGATGCCTTTGCCACCTGAAGAAGAGAATGAACTTCTGCCAAGATGCTCCAGGGACAAGAGGCAAGCTACTGTGCATTATATACAGCGCGTATCAGAGTTAGAAATAGAGAACCTGACCCAGTGCTAAAACACCCCAGGAGGAGCTACGACAAAAAAAGACCCAGCCTATGTCCTCGGACTCAGAGGGGGAGGAATGTCATAATAGTAATAATGTCAGCCAGGTAGACCTCATAGAATATGAGTTCCCTCATTGGGGCTGTTAACCTGATCCAATCGGGGAGCCCTGGTTGACAGGTATAAGCAGGAGTATCAGGGGTCCAGTTCACTCTGAGTGCTGGCTTTGAGGGAGTAGGATCAGTATCAAGGATTCTCCACGTGTACATAAAGGGTAACTTGGTGATGGGATACTGGCTTCTGTGGAGCTATTTCAGTTACCAAGATGATTTATTGCTTGATTGCATTAAGTATAGTCTACATTACTTGTCAGGTATAATTACTGAGACACTCAGAAACTATACAAATTCCCAAAGAAGTCTAGTGTAGAACTCACTGAAACTGCTCACAATTCCAAAGAACGGTTGGAGATAATGTAACAAAAACATTAACTCCTTCAGAACCATTATTGCATACAACAGCAACTAAAAGCTTTCTCACAGACAGGGGGGTTGACATGGTCCTAAAGAAGGAGAAAGCAATGAAGACACTGCAAGGTTTTTGTAAGAACTACCAAATGCAAGGGTCTGAATCAAGAGCTAACACAATAACAGCCAATGGTCAGGTGAGGAAATGGAGAAGCACAACTCTCTGCTGCTTATCTCTGACCAGCTGACTGTAAACGGAGTGTTTCATGTCATAGTGGAAAGATGAAATGTCATAAAATATCATATTGAAACTAAATTCATTTTTTCTAGTAAATGCTTAACTATTGGTGGCTGACCCTCAGCTGCTAACACTGTAATGGTTTGGAAATCCCTTCCTATGCCTCTTTGCATCTTTACCACCTTCAAAACTATTTCTTTGAACAAAGTTTTGCCCATCTAACCAAATATTTCCTTATGCCTAGGTCACATTTTAAATATAATGTTTCTATGGCACCTTGGGATGGTGTATTATGTTAAAAGAAGCTGGATAAGTATGCTTTAATCTGCTATAAATTGTTGCTGTAGTTAATTAATTACTTGGCACATGTCTTGGCAGTGGGAGTAGTCACAGTAAGGGTTGGAAAGGTATTGTTTCGGCATGCTGTTCACCCGTTTTGTCATCGTTCTTGAACCTAGTTGATCTTATTAACATGCCAAAAGGAGCTGGAGGACAATAATCACCATTGGCAGCTCTGTATCATTTTGATCTGTCTTAGCTGATTCTGAAGGAGTTAGATCAAGGTTAAGGACCCTTCAATAAAGTGAAACAAAGGGTGACTCGGTGACAGGATACCAGCATGTCTTAGCACAAGGAAAGTGATCCAGTTTTGTTTTAATGGTCCCCCTTTTGAACGGAATCTATCGCATCCTGAGTCACTATTACAATAGTCCAATCTTCACTCTGAGTCTAACTGCAGTATACTAGAGCTTCAATGTGACAACTTTCATAAGAAATAAATAAAATTTCAAGAGAGAACAATTTAGATTTTTTTTAACAAACACAAGGCAGAATTAACTGTTGAAGAAGGACAATCACATCTTGTTCAGTTTGAACTAAATCCTTCCACATCTGACTCATTTCATAATTAGCACTAAACTGATATGAACCATCTCAGTGGGGAATCTCAGATTAATGAAATAGAAATTAACACCACAGTGATGAAGAGTTGCAGAGAACCAAATCCCTTCACTCATAACTCAAAACCGATTTATGGTAAATAAATCTTCCAGTCAGAAAAGTTTTGTAGCTGAGAGCACTGTTCAAAAGTAGGTTACAGATAGGTTTAATAGTTCTGTCTACAAGATAGTTTAGGCAGGCTCCAAATGAATTGTAGCACGTCATTATATAATCTAATGTTATATGTCTCTTAAGTTTACGAGTAGTCATCTTTCTTTAATTTAATTCACAGCATGTAAGTACCACAGGCAAAGCAAGCATTTATTACTCATTGCTAATTAACTCTGTGAAGTGAGGCAGCAGGCAAGTTACTGCAGAATTCCCAGCCTATTCCTGTCTGATTTGCTCATGTAGCCACACTGTTTATCTGGCTCAGATCAGTTTCTGGTTTGTAAAACATTGAAAGGGAAGAATGTGTAATGGTGATACCATTAAACATCAGGAGGGTGACTGTGCAGGGTTTGCACATTCTCCCCGTGTCTGTGGGGATTTCCTCCGGGTGCTCCAGTTTCCTCCCACATTCCAAAGATCTGCAGGTTAGTTGGATTAGCCATTATAAATGTGGGGTAACAGGGATAGGGTAGAGAGGATGGGTCTGGGTGGAATGCTCTTTGGAGGGTCAATGTGAATTCAATGGGCTTAATGGCCTGTTTCCACACTGGAGGGATTCTATGAAATGGTTAGATTTTCCAATTTTGGTTGAATCCATAGAACCTCTACAGGCTCTTCGTCCCAACATGTCTACACCTACCCTCCAAAGAGTAACCCACACAGACCCATTCCCCTACCCTATTACTCTACGTTTACCCCGACTAATACACCTAATGTACACATCCCTGAACATTATAGGCAATTTTGCATAGCCAATTCACTTTGCCCAAATGCCTTTGGATTGTGGGAGGAAACCAGAGCACTCAGAGGAAGCCCACGCAGACATGGGGAGAATGTACAAACTCCACACAGACAGTCACCCAAGGCTGGAATCAAACCAGGGTAGCTAGCGCAGTGAGGCAGCAGTGTTAACCACTGAGCCACTGTGCCACCACCGTGGTGACAACCATTATCTGCCACCGGTGTGGTGCAAATATTTCTTGCAGGCCTTAGAGTTTAACTTCAAATACTTCAGCTTCTGACATCAGATAGCAGTAGAAGAAGTAAGGAGAGAGACCTTCTCCGATTAAAAATGTTTGTCTGCATAATGCACACCACAGAGTGTTGTTGTCTTGTTGAGATAGATCTTGAAGTTTATTACCATCATGGCTATCATATCAAAGATTTACAGACTAGTCTGGGTGCTGTGCTTACTGATATTACTGAACATTACATACACATTGCTGACTGATTGAAGACACCACACTGACTCCATTACACAAAGACAATAAGTCAAATACACCTGGGTACCTTTGTATTGGATGCCACAATATTATGTCGCTTAAAGGTACACTGCTCGTCTACACTGGAATCTGTACCAAAACGAAACACCCTCTAAACCTAGTTATGAGTGAATCACAGAATGTTCTTTTAAATGTTTAAAGTGCATCAAACAAAATACTTCACCACGCCTATGTGCTCCAATTCTTCACTGTTCATCAGCTGTGAGATGCCAATATTGACAAATTAATCTTTTACTGTATTGTCAGCATCGAAGATTTCCAGATCGGATACAGCAAGACCTAAATGAAAGATAACACTTTTATCATAGTTTGCTTAAGGCCTTCAGTTTGGTGAGATGTTTAGGCAGTTTTCCGTGTTTTCAATGAGCAACCATACCTCCTACAGGCAGACCTCCTGCTGCAATTGGGAGAGCGAACATGGTTCTGTCTTGTACTGACAGTTCACCTCTATATTTTACCATCTTATACTCCCAATGCAATCACTTCCCCAGCCAGAGGTATTTTGCTTCAATTTTTGAATAACTGTCTTAGAATCTATTTTGTGAATTGATTCTAAGGATGCAAATACCATTAGCTACAGCGTTATTTATTGTCGGTTCCTGGTTTTCAGTTAGCATAATAGGACTGGACTGTATAGACCTCTGTTGGTATGTTTGATGGTGATGGTGCTCATTAAGTGCCCTGCAAGCTCTAGCCACTGCCTTCACACTTATCCTAGAATGATGTGCCATTTCATTAGTGGGTGTAGGAAACAGCAAGCAGTCTATCTCACCATTGGGTCTATTGAAGCCCTTAGGTCGGCACCTTTTTACCCATGGCAGGATGAAGCTGTTGCCAGTGGGTAGCCACCAACTGCTCCTGCGCAGACTTCGGACGGGAAAGAGGGAGGGTCAATAAATGTACATTGAAGACATCCCCTCCCCTGAGCATAGCCCCATTTAATCCTTGTACCTTCACAAACTCACAAGAAAAAAACTGTTTAGGGCAGACACCCTCCAGCCTTATCCTGTTCACTGAAGCCTGCCATCCAAACCCCACCAATAGTAAGGCATCCTACACAATTCAGCCATCAATTAGAATCTCGGAATGGTTACAACATAGGGAGTGGGCCAGTCAACCCAGCCATTCCATACTAGCTTCTTGTAAGAACTACTTGAAGCTGGTTTCACTCCCCTGCCTGTTCTCGTGTATCTGCATTTTCTTTCCTTCAAATAATTATCCAGTTCCATGGACACTGGGTAAGCCATTTAGGACTAAGATGAGAAGGTCATTCTTCACCCAGAGAGTGGTCAGCCTATGGAATTTTTTGCCATAGAAAGCAGTTGAGGGCAAAAGACTCA
Organism: Chiloscyllium punctatum; assembly: GCF_047496795.1. Taxonomy (NCBI): domain Eukaryota; kingdom Metazoa; phylum Chordata; class Chondrichthyes; order Orectolobiformes; family Hemiscylliidae; genus Chiloscyllium; species Chiloscyllium punctatum. The sequence continues at coordinate 16,928,293 of NC_092783.1, read as the reverse complement.
ATGTTTTCAAGAAGGAGTTAGGAATCCTTCTTAGGCCCAAAGGGATCAAAGAGTATGGGGAGAAATTGGGTACTGAGTTGGATGACCAGCTTTGATCACATTGAATAGCAGAGCAGACTCAAAGGGTTGAATGGCCTACTCCAGTTCCTATTTTCTGTGTTTCCATGACTCTCTTTTGAAAATCATGATTGAATTTCCCTCCAACTTATTCTCAAGGAGTGCATTCCAGATCATAACCACTTGCTGCTTCCAGACAAATTGTTCCTCATATTACCTTCAGTTCTTTTACTCAACATCTTAAATCAATTTTCTTTTGTTCATTCACGGGATGAGGGCATCACTGGCAAGGCAGCATTTATTGCCCATCCCTAATTGCCCAGACAGCAGGTGGGGATCAATCACATTACTGTGGGTCTGGAGTCACTTGTAGGCCAGACCAGGGTAAGAAAGCCAGATTCCTTTCCTAAAGGACGTTACTGAGCCAGGTGGGTTTCTCCCAACAATTGTTTCATGAACGTCATTAGACTCTTATCTCAAATTCCACCATCTGTCATGGCAGGATTTGAACCTGGGTATCCAAAGCATTAGCTTAACATTCCAGTGACAACACCACGAGGTCATCGCCTCCCCCAGATGTTGCCTGTTTTTTTCTCTTTCATCAATGGTAATAATTTCTCATTATCTACTTTATCCTAAGCCTTCATGATTTCAAACACAAAGAAGAGGACAGTTCAGCATCAATCTTGTCGCTACAGTACTTGAGTCGCCTATAAGCCAAATCAGATAAAGTTTCCTTTCTCCAAAGGCCATTCATGAAACAGTTGTTTTCTGCAGATGCTTTTCAGTGACACCAATATTTCAGTTCTATCGTTTTCTGGTCAGTTTTTAGATATCCAGCAGTTTGCTTGTTCTGGTGTCATGCCATTGCTTCAGGTAGCGAGCATTTGTCATTCTGCAGTTACATCAACTGCTGTGTTAATGATATATACTTTCCAAATTGGTAATTTGACTGACTTAATTTCTCAATTCAGTTAGGACATCACCACATATCTAATTAATGCATTCTTTGTCTCTGAGATACTTTATAAAAGACATGTGGATGAACTTCCAAAAGGAACATACTTTTGGACACAGGTGTCAGTGAACTGCACAGATATATTGCTATTTTCCTATATACTATGTGTTTTATATATTCTCATGGCATGTGTTAAACTGGGAGATATAAAAGCTAGTGTCAGTACTGGCCAGTATTATCAAAGGTTATAAAAACCCATCTGATAAGGTGGGACTAGTTTAGTTTGGGATTGTGGTTGGCATGGACTGGTTGGAACAGAGGATCTATTTCTGCGCTGTATGACTCTATGGTTGGTCAAGAAACTTTAGGGAAGGAAATTCTTACCCAATCTGGCCACATGTGACTTCAGACCTGCAGCAAAGTCGTTAACTTTTAAATGCTGTCTAAAATGAGCCAACAAGCCACCCAGTTTGAGGGTAAATAAACCCAGTGATATCACATCCTGTCAAAAGATGAGCTATAGGAAATCATGGATCATTTCTGACCTGGAATATGACAATGTTGTTTTAATACTAAAATGATGTTTGCCTTTTCCTGCCCTGAGTAGGCAGTTTCGCTAATTGGAGCCACTTATTTGATATGAGACCGGTAGCCTCTCATGGTTTTGCACTTCAGAGGTTATGCTATTGCTCTCACCTCCCTCCATGCAAAAACTATACTTCAGAAATACTTAAGTGGCTGCGATGTGCTTTGGAAGACCTTTAGATAGAGAAAGGTATGAAAGCTATGACCGAGATGAGAGTGTAGAAGGATGGGTTAGTAAACTTACGGATGACACTAAGGTCAGTGGAGTTGTGGATAGTGCTGAAGGATTTTGCAGGTTATAGAGGGAGGTAGATAAGCTGCAGAGCTGGGCTGAGAAGTGGCAAATGGAGTTTGGAGGATTCAGAGGAGATTTACTAGGATGTTGCCTGGTGTGGAGGACAGGTCTTATGAGGAAAGGCTGAGGGACATGAGGCTGTTTTTGTTCAAGATATATAAAATGATTGGAGGGTTAGATAGGGTGGACAGTGAGAGCCTTTCACCTCAGTTGGTGATGGCTAGCACAAAGGAACATAGCTTTAAATTGAGCGGTGAAAGATATAGGACAGATGTCAGAGGTAGTTTCTTTACTTAGAAGTAGGAGGGGCATGGAACGCACTGCCTGCAACTGTAGTAGACTCATCAACGTTAAGGGCATTTAAATGGTCATTGGATAAACATGTGGATGAAAATGGAATCGTGTAGGATAGATGAGCTTCAGATTGGTTCCACAAGTCGGTGCAACATTGAGGGCCGAAGGGACTTTACTGCACTGTAATATTCTATATTCTATGTTCTATATCAATGTAGGTTATTTATCTCTCTTTCTGTTTCCCACTCTCCCCACCAGTGTCTTAGTCTCAGGCTGTTAGCTACACATCAGTTTTGCCCAGGTTGTGCAGGATGGTGGTGGAGATAGATATCACAGTCCTGCCATTACTCAACATGAGCGCTCCTACATCAGACAAACTAACTGGTCAACAGCAGGTCAGGAAGGTCTGCTCAATATCCCTCTTCCAAAGATGTTCAGAACTCAAGGCAAAAAACAGAGAATTTAGCAAACATTGGATCCTGAACTTAGAACCATCTATGTGGCTTGACTACTCAATGGATAAGCTTGCTGAGCTATTAGGATATGGGCTCCAATAGTTTTATGTGCATGACATTTTTAATCAATTGAACAGATTTCCTGTTGCATAACTGTTCCCCTGTGCACTGTGGATTGTAAAGGCATTCACAGTCACCAAACTAATCCTGGTATGGATTTCAAATAATTGTATCCTACAGCAGCTTCGTGTGTCATAATGAATCATTTGTGGTGCTCTATTTGTTTCAAAGCCATCAATTCCCTGAGCATTTCCCGGTGCCAGCTGTCATTGCTAGATTTGAAGAAATATGACAACATTGCAGCACGGTTGTGTCTTTGTTCTGTTGCTGTCAGTTTTAGACAGTACAGTTATAGACCCTTTAACAATATCACGGGTAGGAGCTGAGAGGTGGCTCAGTTAATGAGTTCTGCATTCCCCAAGGCAAGCAACCATTACATTTTGTGGGTTGTGCAAGGTACAATACAAGCTTAAATCATAAAGCTGCAGAGTAAAGACGGTAGCAAAAAAAACCGTACATTTATTTTCAAGGATCCATACCAGCAAAAGCTCATATTTCTCCACCAGCTTTAACATTATAAATCGTCCAAAGGTGCTTCACGGGAGCATTATCAAACAGAAGTAAATTTGAAACAAGATGCAGAGAATCTTGAAGGAACTCATAAATACTGGAATCAAGTGAATGCTACCCCAAATGACTGAATAACAAAAAACAACAAATGCTGGAGATCACAGCAGGTCAGACATAAGACCATAAAACGTAGGAGCAAAACTTAGACCATTCAGCCCATCAAGTCTGCTCCACCATTCGATCATGGCTAATAGGTTTATCAACTTCATTTTCCCACTTTCTCCCCACAACCTTTGATCCCCATGGCAATCAAGAATTTATCTCTTTTTGTTTTAAATATACTCAATGACCTGGCCTCCAAAGCCTTCTGTGACAATGAATTTGAAAGATTCACAACTCTCCTTATCTCCGTTCTAAATGGTCTTCCCCTTACTCTCAGGTTGTGCCCTCGGGTCCTCGTCTCTCCTACCAGTGGAAGCATCTTCCCAACATCTACTTTGTCCACGCTGTTCAATATTCTGTAAGTTCCATTCAGATCCCCCTTCATCCTTCTAAACTCCATCAAGTATAGTCCCAGAGTCCCCAAACATTCCTCATATGTTAAGCTTTTCATTCCTGGGATCATTCTCATGAACCTCCTCTGGAACCCGCTCCAGGGCCAATACAACCATCCTGAGGAATGAGGCCCAAATTGCTCACAATACTCTAAATGAAGTCTGACCAGACCCTTATAAAGCCTCAGAAGTATACCCCTGCTTTTATATTCTAGTCCTCCCAAGATGAATGACAACGTTGTACTTGCCTTCCTAACTACCGACTCAATCTGCAAGATTACCTTAAGAGAACCCTGAACTAGGGCTCCCTTTGCACTTCAGATTTATGAATTTTCTCCCCATTTAGAAAATACTCCATGCTTCTACTCTTCCTACCAAAGTGCATGACCTCGCACTTTCTCACATGGTATTTTATCTGCCAATTCTTTGCTTGCTCTTCTAACTTGTCTAAATCTTTCTGCAGCCTCCCACCTCCGCCTATCTTTGTGTCATCTACAAACATAGCCCGCAGTTATTTCATTCAGATCATTAACATATGGAGTGAAAAGTTGTGGTCCCAACACTGACCCTTATGGAACACCACCAGTCAGAGATGAAGTCATCCAGACTCAAAAGGTTAGTTTGCTGTCTCTCCATGGATGCTGTCTGACCCATTGTGATCTCTGGCATTTATAGTTCTGCAGTAATTTACTCCTATATTTTGAGTGAACAGCAGTAATGAAGGGGGACAGTGTGGTCAATTCTGCCAAAGCCAGCAGACAGGGTGAGAAGGATAGCAAGGGACATCCAGTGTTTGTCACAATCACATAGGAATTCAATGATGTTGGTTGTTTTGTTAAAGTAACAGGGCTTGTAAACTTGATCAGAGGATATATTTAATTCTGTAATAGACGAGCATGGGTTTGAGAGGTAACTACACTTCCAAGCAATTTGGAGAGTAAAGGGAAATTGGAGATGGACATTGGTCTCCAAGGATGGAGGAGTCAAGGGTTGTTCTTTTTGGGGAGGGGTTGCTGGTGGCAGATTTGAATGAGAGATTGTTATATTGGCTAGCAGGGGAGTAAAGAAGTGCTTATTAAGGAAAGGGTTGAGGGAGCAGGAAGTGGGAGTCATGGACAAGTTGAGCTTGGAGACAGCATGACAGTGGAAGGGAAAAAAGCTAGAGCAAGATGCACTTTCAGATCTAGGATGTGGAAGAGGGATGGATGGTGAGCAATCCTGAAGTAAAATATGGACCAGAGGGTCACTGGGCTAGGAGAAGAGGGGAAGCACCAGCGAATCAAAGGATTTCTAAATCTTGGTGACAAGGAATCTATGAACTCTTCCAATGTAATGATGAAGGTGAGGATGGAGCAATAAGTGAGAGGGCTTTAAGAAGATTTGATGCAGTAAGCTTGGGTTTATCTTTGCATTCCAGGATGATTGTGGAAGGAGGGGGAGCAGTTTTAGTGGGTGAGACCAGGACTGATAGTGCTTCAGGTGGTTCAGCCAGTGAATGGTTAAACCAGGTGTCTGCCATACCCATGGAAGGCTGAATCACGCAAGTGTAGCAGAACAGGGATGAAGCTGGTACCTTGGGAGGATGCTAGGTCAGAGAGTGAGTGATGGTTTTAGCAGAGACTGATGTTGTAGCATATTCACCTACCTGGGTCTCATGATCCTTTTCCGAGACTGGATCCAAGTTGTTCACAACTATTCCTCTCCTGCTCATCCTCTCAGTTGTGAGCCCTGTCAAGGTTCCTTTAACATAGCACAGAAAGATTGAACAGACATACCTCAATATATTACCATCACAGACACCTTCAATGGGCAGGGTTAATGTTAAGCTATTCAGATACAAATAGTATTGCATTTTCTTCAGTGTGTTGTGCTTCAAAGGACCCCAGTTCAGGCAAAATTTGAGACCATTACACACTTAGGTCTCATGCAATGATGCATGGGTCTGTCTTTTAAAGGTATATGACATATGAACAGTGAGACTAGATTTCCTACAGTATGGAAACAGGCCCTTTGGCCCAACAAGTCCATATCGACCCTTTGAAGAGTAACCCACTCAGACCTATTCCCCAACCCTATATTTATCCCTGACTAATGCACCGAACACTATGGGTAATTAAGTATGGCCAATTCACCTGGCCTTACACAACATGTGTTGTGATGACACTGAAACTCAGTACTAAGACCTGAGCATTAGGAATGGCTAATAAATGCCGGGCTAGTGAAAAGAATAAGAAAAAAATTCATTGATTCTAAAGCACTTTAAGACATCCTGAGGTTGTGAAAGGCGCTATAAAAATGCAGGTTCCTATTTTCTACGGACATCAATCAGGTGACTGGTCTTCCTTATCTTTGTTTACCTTTGTGATATTCATAGGCTTCAAACATCCATGGGTGACTCGATCAGCCACAATGTCTCTGTGGGATATGGAAATAAAAAGTCATCTGTACAACCTTCAGATGTTACATCACAGAATCTGAATTGGAAGAATAATTTAATAACAGTTGAAGGAGATCCCTCGGGTGATAACTGTGGGGGTTGCAGCAGTGATCTTTCAATTTGATGTATCTTTGAAATTCCAAAATATGAGCTCTGATCTCTGATTAATCTGCCACAGCTTAATGGATGTCAGTGATCTAAAGAAGAAATGTTCATCAAAATTGATCTATCTAGTTGTTTGAAAACAGAGATAGTGTTGTTGGTCTTGTTTTCACCGGTCTTAAAATTAATGAGTTAAAGGAATTAACCTGGAACATGCCTATGGGTTCCTTAAGTGATATTTGGTGGCAGCAAAAAGATGTCAGTACAGGCTGATGTTTTTACACAATATTTTTATCCTCGCACACAAATCCCTTGTGGAAAATGTCTTTAGAGGAATTTACAAGGATTTGTAAATGTTGAAAGCCAGAATATTTCCAGTTTTCTTTACCAGTTGCACTGAGAGTGATGCAAATATTTTGTTACATAACTGGCATGATCCCAGCATGCCACAATGGTCATTGTGGACAGGTCAGATCCTGACTCATTAGACCCTAACCTTTGTCTTTAAAACCATGAAGATCCATTCACAAGAATCTTCCAGTGAATTTTAACACAAAGAATAAAACATATGAAACAATTATGAGCTGTGTTATAGTTGACAAAAAGGTCATTATCAACATCCAAAAAAGCTTCAAGATCACTGTACCTCTTTTTCCCCAGCAACATTCTTATAAACACTCCAACCATCAGTGAAGAGCTGCCATTACCACTCCAGACTTCTAGCTTAGGGTGGTATAGCTGCAATAAGTTTCCTTTCAATGAACAGATGTGCATTCACTTGATGTTTTTTCCTTCAGTTGTTATGTCTCCCTGAAACACCTAAAATCAACTGAAAACAGAGTTACTTAAACTTCAGGGCAAACACGAACTACCAAAACACAATTTCCACTAATTCTAGCTAGGTCCCTTACTAAAGAATGAAATATTTCTAACCTCCACTCTCTGGCACTCTCACACATGCGCTGATGGACTATCCAACACCCTTCAAAATGTGTCTGACTCTCTATGCTCCTGTTTCTGGACAACAGCACAGTTTTTTCAATACTTTCTTTTTATAAATGCAGTGAACTTCTTTACTTCAAGGTTGAAAAGGCTTTTTAAAACAAGCTTCTAGATGCTTCAGCACCACAAAGTCCAATACCATGTGTGCCCTTTCGAAACACACACAATACAGCAATACAAATTAAACTTAAAGTTGGATATTGGTTCAAACATAACAATTCTCTCAATATAAATTTATTCAAATAATAATATGATTAATGTCCATTTTAGCTTCACAATGAACACCATTGAATTTATGTGGCTTCGAAGGAGATGTGTTTAAGGTTGTGACCTATGACTAACTCCAATCCTGGAGATTTGTCCTATTCTCGCCATTAATCGGTCAACACATTCATCCTCGTGACACACTGCTTTTCTACACCAACTGGAAAACAGAAAGATTCCTTTTCCAATTTGTTGATGTCCAGCTGTCAGCCAAATAATCACTTTTCCGAAAAGACAAAACAAAGTATTTTTCAATGCCACTGTGATTTTCTTGCCCCAGAGGGTTCCTCACAGCAGTTTCCTGGGAATTGGATCTTCATGTTATGGAGACTCTGGGCCCAACCTTGGAGGGTTGCAATCTGAGATGAATTGAGGTTTCAGCATTCAGTACTAAAGTCACTAGTTCTGCTATGGTAGGACCAGGAGTAAGCAGCTTTTTCATCCATCCTCGAACAGGTTATATTAAAGGATTCTGTTATATTCAATGTAGCATTTGGTGAACTATTTTTCTGGCAGTTACATATGTGACCTTGAGAAGGAAGCTATCTGCTTGCAGTTGAGTTTATTCTCAGTTACCTTCAGGATACTACAATGGATGACTGCTGCGATGACTCTGACCAAGTATTCTAAGTAGTGATAGTCTCACAGAGATTTGTTCAGATGATACACAATTAGAAGAAACGAGGAGCAGTAGAAATTAAATCATTAATATACCATGCGATGTAGGAGTAGTATTAGGCCATTCAGCCCATCAAGAGTGCTCTACCATTCGATCATTGCCGATATATTTCTCCTGCCTTCTCCCTATAATACTTGCTACCTTTACTAATCAAGTACCAATCTATTTCTGTCTTCAATACGCTCAAGGATTTGGCCTTTATAGCTTTCTGTGACAATGAGTTTCTCAGATTCACCCAAGTCTAGATAATGAAATGTTTCACTTCAAGCACCCACAATGCATCCAGAAGATAAGAGGGAGTTTTAAGCTCAGTTAATGTTTCAAACTGGGCCTCAATGAATGTTGTCAATTATAAGTGATGTTAAAACAAGCTTCCAACTCATGGATGTCTGTTTGCACTATCTTGCAAAGTCAAAATAATTCTTCAGTGCTGATTGCCACATATCTCTACCAAACCAGAATGGTGCCCATTGTAAAAGTGCAATTAAAAAGAGAAATGCTTTTGAGATCAGCACTAGTCATGCCCATGGAAGGCTATGGTAATATAAAAGTGATCTCCTGGCTGCCAATAATACTGAAGGTCTCAGCTTTTTATGAGTGTGAAAGGGCAGTTGAGTAGGGTAGGAAACATGGGGTCACTTTCCATCGAAGGGGACACAGTCACTGATGGCACTTAGATAGAAGCAGCATGTGGGAGGTCATAGTTCACCTCTGGAACATTGCAACCCCAGACAAGAAGAGAAATGTAAAAGAGAGGGACAAATGATTGACCTTTAGAGCTGCAGAGATAAAAAGGAGCAACAAAGAGTGCTGGAAATCTACAGCCATCCACTCACACCTGCAAAATAAACCAGGTTAATATTTTATGTCAGAAACCATTTGTCAGATGGAGGAAGGAAGCTTTCTTGCAACGAGAATAAAAAACAGGAAGAAAGGAACAAGAGGCGAAGATCACTCATCAAATATGCTAAGTACAAGTACAAAGGGATAGTTTGAACAGTTTGTGTGTAGAACTAAAAATGTAAAGTGTTAGATAATCAAAATAACATTGCTCAGACCACTGGTTGTAATAGTTCATTCCCCTGTCGAGTTCACAGCCATTACCTCAATAAAACCTCACGTTTTGGATGTTGTAGGTTATAACCAATTAGAAACGATGTATATTTGGAAAAAAACACCTTATCCTTTTTATCACTTGCTGTATTCAGATTGTCATCACTGTCTGTAACCCATTGCACCCCCCCCCCCCCACCATAAAAGCCAGAGACCTGAACAAATGTAATCTTGTTTGCACTTGAATATAATACAGTATGTGATCTAACCACAAATGGCCAACAGAGGAATCCTTCACAAACACTCTGAGAAATAATGACCAGAGGAATCCTACAAATGCAGTGAGCAACTGAAACCTGGTCTACATGATGAAGCTGAAGTTTCCAGGTCAGGTGTCTCTCTCTTTTGTTGATACTTGCAAATCTCACAGTTTTCTAAGTGTCAGTCAGGTGATGCTGTGATTTGAAAACAGGATACCATGGAATCATACAGTCCAGATGATTTTGCAAGGGCTCTAGGAAATACCACAAAACCAAAATATCCGAGTAACAAGGAGTGTTCCTAACTGGAGTAATAGAGAAGCAGTAATAAAGAGTGATAAAGCAGTGAGAACCTCACCCTTTGAGTCTGCTGAGAGCTGGACAAGTTTTGCTCAACATGCTCAGGTAAAGAGAATGCGGGAAACATAAAGCAGCTCAGACAGTTTCAGTGGATCAAGAAACAAGGATGGATTTTAGACCATCCCCACTCCCCATCAACATATTTGAAGCTGGAGTTGGGGGATGTGAAATGAAGTAAATGGCCAGCCCATCACCTTCTCACCTCCCACTGCTGTGACCCCATTAAGGAAGAGCTTCCTGGCTTTTGCACAAACAACAGTGATCTAGTAAAGAGTCAGAACAGTGTGTGATTTGAAGGAGAATTATTCCTTTGCTGTCTTTGTCCTTCTAGGTGATTGAAGTTGCAGTTTGGAAGATGCTGATACTGGAGAAGCAGATGAGTTACTCTAATGCATCTGATAGACAGGTGGACACTGCTGAATGCTGCATGTCAGAGATGGGGTGAGTGAATGTTAAAGGTAATGGATAGGGTGTTAGCCAAATAGTTGTTTTCTCCTGGATGGTGTTAAGCTTGTTGGAGTTGCACTCACCTAGGAAAGCTCAGTGTATTCCATTATACCCCTAAAGTGCCTGAAGAAGGGCTTATACCTGAAACGTCAATTCTCCTGCTCCTTGGATGCTGCCTGACCTACTGTGCTTTTCCAGCAACACATTTTTCAGCTCTGATCTCCAGCATCTGCAGTCCTCACTTTCTCCTACTCCTAAAGTTGTGCCTTGTACATGGTGAACAGGCTTCGAGGAGTCAGAAAGTGAGTTACTTGATGCAGGATTCCTATTCTTTGACCTGCTTTTGCAGTCATTATGTACACATGGCTGGTCCAGTTCAGTTTCTGATCAATAGTAACTTTCAGGATGTCAATGATTGGAGATTCAGCAACAGTGATGCCATTAAATGCCCATGGGCAATGGTTAGATGTCAATGCACTGATCATAGCCTGCACTATGTGGCACAAAGGTGACTAGTCGCTAACCAAATATTGTCCAGTTTTGCTGTTTGCAAACACAGACAGCTTAAGCACGTGAGGAGTTGTGAATGGTCCTGAATATCATAGTTATCGGTGAACCTCCGAGTGATAGAGGGTCCTCCTACAAAGAAGTTGAAGATATTTTGGCCTAGGCCTGAGGCTTTTCTGCAGGAAGTCCTGGGACTAATGCTATTGACCCAAACAGCCACAACCATCATCCTTTGTGTCAGAATGACTCTGACCAGCAGAAAGTTTTCTCCCAATTCCCACTGACTTTAGTTTTGCTTGAGCTGTCTGATGCCACACTTAGTTGAATGTGCTTCTGTTGTCAAAGACAGTCACTCACACCTCACCTCAAATCACACTGTGTCACTGTATCCTCCTTTAAATCAGACGAGTCGACTCCCTATGATTATGAATCTGTTTAAAAAGTGGCACTTTAAAAATGTGAGACAGCCCCTGTACTAATGGGGTCCTCAGAAAATGTCAACATTTCAGCAAGCAAGAGAGAGCGAGAGAGACACAGGCAGGATGAAGAAGAGCAAGTGGAAAAATACAAGCCATTTACTTTGCCAGTAGTATTTTATCATGTCCCATTTGAGGAGATTTACGGCTACCTAACTGTTAATCACAGCGGAATATGTCTGAGAAACACGGCCCATTTACCAACTCTACAAATCAGGCTTGCTGTTGGGAAGCATGCTCTCTGTCAGTTGAGACAGAATGTGTGACAAAAAACAGCAAAGAATTGATTTGGAAAATTCTGTGAAACATTTTCAGATATAATAATCATCTTTGTAAAGAACTACGATAGGTTGAGATTAAGCAAATCACTAACCATGCTTCTGTACCATATGTCAAACCATATTAACTACAAGCTGAAAATACTGAAGAAACTTGTGTGGGATATAGGTAAATTAATGTTACTTCTGCACTTCTGCAATTCCATCTTACAAAGTAAAATGAACTCACACCAGTGTGTAATTGTTTTAGCCAAGAGCTGAGTCAACAAGAATGGAAACGATGTGGAGGAAATATATAATTGTTTTTGTATTAGCTAAAACTGTATGTCAGAAGGTAGACATTATGGGCAAGTAGATAAGATGTTGTGAGGGGATGAAGTTAAGCTAGATACGCCTGTACAAACAGTAGATATAAACATGTGCTTCCCACTTTTACAAAAACACAGGAACAAACCCCAATTAAAAGGGTCATAGGGATCAGAATGGCCTCGGGAAAGGCACAGATGAAGGGGGTAGATAATGATGAAGAAAGGATATGCCTAACAATGACCTATAGCAGGATAAGGTCAAACAGCCTTGTGAGACCAGAAATAAGCATTTTGTCACAGACAAGGCCGGATAAGGCAAGAGGTAAACAGGGGTAATGGGGGCCGGTCTTAGGGAAGTGGACGATGTAAACAGGGGAGGAGCAGTGTAAAACAATAGACATCAAATCATATAAATGTTATGTATGAATTGAACTTGGTGTGTGTATGTCCTCTACCTTATAGGCACTGGACATCACACCCACTTGCAAGTGTAAAATAAATGGCACTACTGATTCAGATCTTGTCTCAGACTGAAATTATTGAAGTGAGTGGGCTTTGTTTCTCACACTTGGCAGCTCAGGCAGCATCTGTGGAGAAAGTAGTGGAGTTAATGTTTCAGGTGCCTGACTTGACATCAGAGCTTTCATCAGTATTTCCAGAATTTTCAAAGGATCAGAACCTGTCCCTGTTCTCTGCAGTAACAAACAAATACACCTAAAAAAGATCAGTTAATTTTTCCTTCAATAGTCACTGTAGTATATAAATTTTAATTAATAAGTCAGAATCTATTATCAGTCACTTAGTGTTTCCTACACAGCAGAAAAAGCCGCCAGAGAAGGAATATTGAGATAATCTGATCAGGATAAGAATCTCCTTGGCAAATTCTACAACCAAGCACCACTAACAACTTTCCCAGTTTTTGCCCAGGTTTTTCTCCTGTCCGTCTATCTGGATGTAAGGGGGACCTTATAAGGGGGTGAGAATTTTAACTAGTAGAGTTATACACTGACAGTTCATCATTATTTGTTTGCAGCTAAATATAGTAGTCATGCTTGTTTAGTACAGAAACCAGACCCATACTTTCTGCCAACTTAGGACTAACAGATCGTTATCCCAGTGAAATGTGATATTGACAGGGAGGAACTAGTTCTCAATAATAAAAGGATTGAGAATGAGATGACACAGATAAGAATGAATTTGCAAAAGAAGACACAATGGGTGGAAAGGCCTCTTTCTTGCATAATAATGATTCAAAGATTCGATGTGCAGGATCGTGACATTGGAATAACTGAAGCAATTGGCTGATTATTACACTGAGCATCTTGCCTGAAATATTCCGATGTTTCCCACACCATTCAATGTCTGACTGCGGTGGCCAGCTCAATATAACAGAAAGCAGGCAATCAGGGAATGTTGGATAACTAGAGAAGTTAAGGCTCTGGTCAAAATAAAAGGAAGTATATGACGGTGATTGAGAGCTGGGATTGAGTGAATCCCTCGAGGAATATAAGGCAGTGGGAGTGTAAAGAGAGAGATCAGAAGGGCAGAGAAGGGGACATGAGATAGTTTTGACAAATTGTGATAAGGAGAATCCAAAGGGAGTCTACAAATACTTTAAGGACAATGGAGTAACTAGGGAGTGAACATGGCCCCTTAAAGATCAGCAAGGGCACCTATGTGTGGGACTGCAGGAGATGGGAGAGATACTAAACAAATATTTTACATCAGTGTTTGCTGTGGAGAAGGATATGGAAGCTAAAGAACTTGATAAAATAAATAGCAATATTGTAAAAAAAGTGTTGATATTACAGAGGAGGAAGTTCTGGAAGTCTTAATACATGTAGAAGTGGATAACTCCCCAGAACCTGATCAGGTGTACCCTAGAACTCTGTGGGAAACTAGGGAAGTGATTGCTGGGCCTATTGCTTAGATATTTGCATCATCAACAGCCATGGGTGAGGATCAATAAGTTTGGAGATTGGCTAACATGATACCATTATCTTAAAGAGGTGGTAAGGAAAAGCCAGGGAACTATAGACCAGTGAACCTGACATCAGTGGGGGATCAGTTGTTGGAGAAGATTCTGAGGGACAGGATTACATGTATTTGGAAAGGCAAGGGCTGACTAGGGATAGTCAACGTGACTTTGTGTGTCGCAAATCATATCTCACTAACTTGATTGAGTTTTTTGAAGAAATGGTGAAGAGGAATGATGAAGGCAGGATAGTGGATGTTGTCTATACGAACTTCAGTATGGCATTTGACAAGGTCCTGCATGGTAGACAGGTTGCCAAGGTGAGAGCACATGGAATACAGTCTGAACTAGCCATTTGGATAAAAAATTGGCTTGAATGTAGGAGATGGAGGGTGTTGATGTGGTTGCGTTATGGACTGGAGGCCTGTGACCAATGGTGTTCTGCAAGAATCAGTGCTAGGTTCACTGTATTTTCTTATTTATATAAATGATTTAGATGAGGATATAGGAGGTATGGCTAGTAAGTTTGCAGATGACACCAAAATTGGAGGTGTAGTGGACAGCGAAGAAGGTTACCTCAGAGAACAATGGGACCTTAATCAGATGGCCTATGAGCTGAGGAGTGGCAGATGGAGTTTAATTCAGATAAATGTGAGGTGTTGTATTTTGAAAATGCAAATCAGGGTAGGACTTATATATTTAATAGTAAAGTCCTGAGAAGTGTTGCTGAACAAAGAAACCTTGAGGTGCAGGCTCATAGTTTGTTAAAAGTGAAGTCGCAGGTAGATAGGATAGTGAAGAAGGCATTTAGTATGCATGCCTTTATTGGTCATAGCATTGAGTACAGGAGTTGGCAGGTCATGTTGTGTCTGTATAGGACATTGGTTAGGCCACTTTTGGAATATTGCATTCAATTCTGGCCTCCATGTTACAGTAAAGATATTGTTAAACTCGAAAGAATGTAGAAAAGATTTACAAGAATAAATTTGCAAGGAACTTCAAAACAGTTTATATGAATTTCTACAAAAAAAAAACAGATCAATGAAGGCAAACATATGCCTCTTACAGCTTGAAACAGGATACTTGATAATGAAGAACAAGGAAATAGCAGAGAGGGTGTGGAAAAGATTTACAAGGATGTGGCTGGGACTGGAGGGTTTGAGCTTCAGGGAAATGCTAAATAGAGTTGGGTGTTATTTTCTCTGGAGCATTGGAAGCTGAGGGGTGACATCATAGAGTTTTGTAAATCATGAGGCGCATGGATAGGGTAAATAGACAAAATCTTTTCCCCAGGGTAGGGCAGTCCAAAACTAGAGGCCACAGGTTTAAGGTGAGAGGGGAAAGAATTGAAGGGGACCTAATGGACAACTTTTACACACAGTTGGTGGGACATGTCTGGAATAAGCTGCCAGAAGAAGTGGAGGAGGCTGGTACAGTTACAGCATTTAAAAGGTATCTGAATGGGTATATGAATAAGAAGGGTTTAGAGGGATATGGGCCATATGCTGGCAATTGGGATTGGATTAAATTAGGATATCAGGTTGGCATGGATGAGTTGGACTGAAGGTTTTGTTTCCATGCTATATATCTCTATGATTCTATGACTCTAATCATCATGTCTGTGTTGTCTGTAAAATGAGGGACAATGGATGGGGTCAGGACACTGCAGTCCACTGCCAGTGGCCCTTACTATGTGATCAATAGAAGCAGAGCTGAGGAACAAGCTGTAGGAAGGTCAGGGCAGCCTTGCAGATGCCACTAACTACAGCGTGATGGTGATGATACCCCAGCAACTGCTTGTCACATATCCTCGCAGCGACACCTTTAGTCCCATATTTCTAGGACAGCCTGTGTGAGGGTCAGTCTGTGATGCTCCTCTTGCATTTGTCCTTGCTGTATTTTGTGCACTGATGTGTAGAGGAATATTGTTTCTCTGTGACAATCAGATTAATTAACAGAAGCTGCCTCTTTATGCACTGTGGGGATTCTATGATTCTAATAAGTGCCACAAACTGGCTTCCCACCTTTGCCTGACAGGTTCCATAAACAGGAGGAGATTGTTTGACTCTTCTTTCATGGTCACGTCCATGCCCAGGTCTCCTTGGAGATGGAACATGCAGTGGCTACTGGAAGGGTCTTGGTCTTCTCTGGCCAATAAGCACCATACCATTGGAGTGAATTACTCAAACTCAAAACAGCATTCTTATTTGAACTTTGGACATTTGCCCCTTTGACGCAGCACCTCTTTAAAGGATTGATCCCTTTTACATGGATGAATTTGATTTTATTGATTTAGAGTTGTTTGAAATAGTATTGCATATTATCAGGGCTCTGGTGGAGCAGTGATAATGTCCTTTCCTCTGGGCCTGGGTTCAATCCCACATGATGTGGTTACAACATGATAAACAGAATGTTTTTTTAAAAAAGTACACTGTTTTCCTGGCAGGTTGCTGTGACGATGCTGTAACTTTAAGAAGTTATTTTGTCCTTTAATTTTGAAGAGAGGTTGTAAGGCAGAGGCACTGAGCAGCCTACCAGAACCACTGGAGGAAACAACTTGGGACGCCTTACATTTTTAAACAGCCAGAATGGGTGTGGCCAGCTCTCTCAGATGCAGATTTGTTTTTTTTTCAATAGCATAAAAGGCTATTAGGGTCTCAAAAGAGTTGGGACCTTCACTGAAAGTCTCCTGGCTGCTATTCTCTCTAAACTTTCTCTTGGTATTTCTTCTCCTTGGATTCAAGAACTGCATGTATGCATCTGTGTCTGTATTTGCCTTTTTGCTAAGGGGTGCATTTATGGGATTTACTGTATTGGAAATTTTCAGTAGTAACGGGTACTATATCTACTATTCAGTTAAGTTTTCCATTAGTTAAATTACTCTAAACTCCTCTTTCTTTTATTTGTATTTTAACTATAATGTTTAAATAAATTGTGTTTTGTTTAACGTGGAGCAGTTTGACCAGTCGCTTTGCATCCAGACCACGGCACGTCTCATCGACCTATAAAATAAGAAAAAATTAGGGTCTAGGCTACCTTCTCAAAATACTTTTGAGGGGATCTGATCTGCTCAATAAGAGTTGTCGCCATATTTGCTAACAATCCCACAGCAACAAAGCAAAGATTTGCCCATTACCTTTGATTTGAAAATGGTCAGAGGCTTCGCTGTCTTCTTCAAGCTACACAATGAAGCCCAGCCAACTGAAGTGAAATGATTAGATTACTTATAGTGTGGAAACAGGCCCTTTGGCCCAACAAGTCCACACCAACCTTCCGAAGAGCAACCCGCCCAGACCCATTCCCCTACATTTACCCCTTCACCTAACACCACGGGCAATTTAGCATGGCCAATTCACCTAACCTGCACATCTTTGGACTGTGGATGAGAACAGAACAGGCACCATAAACACAAGATGGTAATGAATGAATTTAATAGAGAGTTCAGAAGAAACTAGTTTATCCCTGAGTGGTTAAAACATGGAACACACTACCTCAAGAAACAGTCGAAGTGACAAAAATGAATGGATTTAAGGGAAAGCTGTATGAGGCAGAAGGATCCAAAGCAAGAGTTCATGGAGTTACATGATGAAAGGTGAGTGCAAATTTATGTGGAGCATAACTGCTGTTATTGAGCTAAATGATTTAGCTGTTTCATGCAAATAATTCATAACATTTTGTAATCCCTTTGTTTCTTCTTCTAATGCATGCATTTCTTTTCATGTTAGAATAACTATATTTTGTAACTAGATAGGATTTACCTTCTCTCTTCGCTTTATCAAGCACTGAAACAAACTGCTTGACAATTTTCACAGACACTCTAACTACCCTTTCCCTCTCAGGGGTCCCATAGCACTTTGAACATGTTCTGACAGATCCTTGAAATTTGATTAATTCTGTTTCATTTCTTTATTAACTCCCTACCTGTCTCAATCAATGAATAGGTAATTAAAATTTATGAAGCAATATTCTCATCTTTTCATCCTTCTGATCTGTATATAGATTTCCTTTTCAATTTTCCTCCCACACTTGAGGGGTCTGTAATAATAGGTAACATCCCTTTACTGCCTTCGATTGCTAAACATATCGACCATGTCTGAACTTCCCTCTTGTGTAAATCAGTCCTCTTCGCAGTGTTAATTTTCTCTTTCATCAATAATGCCACCACTCTGAACTCCTGCCTTTTCTTGCTTATTATGAAGAACAAAAAAAAACAAAGAACAATACACCACAGGAATTGACCCACAAAGACTGCTTGACACACAATGCCTTTCTAAACAAAATACCTCTTGCCTCTGTGTTGTCTGTATCCCTCTATTCCCTAGGCAGGACTGCAGATGCTGGAAACCAGAGTTTAGATCAGAATGGTGCTGGAAAAGCACAACAGGTCAGGCAGCATCCGAGGAGCAGGAAAATCAATGTTTCGGGCAAAATCCCTTCATTCCTGATGAAGGGCTTTTGCCCAAAATGTCGATTTTCCTGCTCCTCGGATGCTGCCTGACCTGCTCCCTCTATTCCCTGCCTATTCATATATCTATCAAGGCGCTCTCTAAACAATGCTATTGTATTTACCTCTACCACTTTCTCTGGTAACACGTTTCAGGCACTTAATACCCTCTATGTAAAAAACCTGCCTCTAACATCTCCTTTAAACTTAGCCCCTCTTACCTTAAAGCTATGTCCCTAGTTAACTGACATTTCTACCCTGAGTAAAAGACTCTGATTATCCATTCTATCCATGCTTTTCATAATTTTGTAAACTTCTATTAGGTCACCCCTCATCCTTCAGCATTCAAGTCAAAACAAACCAAATTTATCCAGTCTCTCCTCATAGCCAAACACTCCAGACCACCCTGGTAAACCATTTCTGTATCCTCTTCAAAGCCTCTACATCCTTCTGATAATGTGGTGCACAATATTTCAAATGTGAACTAATTAAAGTTCAATACAGCTTTAATATAACTTAACAATGATTATACTCTATGCCATGACTGACGAAGACAAACCTGCCCTCTGCCTTCTTGACTATCTTATCCACTTGTGTTTCCACTTTCAGTGAACTGCGGACCTGTATGCTAAAATCCCTTAGTATGTTAATGCTACTAAAGATTCTGAAATTTACTCTACTTTTCCGTCCTGCATTGCATTTTCCAAAATGAGCGAGACTTCAGAATGCTGTTGTCAGGGACAAAGACATCTCAGAGCCGTTGCAACAAATTCTCAAAGGAGAGCATGAGCAACCAGAGGTCATAGAGTCATGGAGACATAGAGTCATGGAGTCCTACAACACGGAGACAAGCCCTTTGACCCAAACTAGTCCATGCCAATCAAAATGTCCATCCACTCTAACTCCATTTCCCTGCAGTTGGCCCATATCCTTCTAACCCTTTCCTGTCCACGTATTTGTCCAAATGCCTTTTAAATGTTGTTACTATACCCACCTCAACCACTTCCACTGGCAGCTCATTCCATATGCATACCACCCTCTGTGTAAAAAAAATTGCCCCTCAGGTTCCCTTTTATTCTTTTCCTCTAACCTTAAACTAATGCCCTCCAGTCCTCGATTCCCCAACCCTGGGAAAAAGACTGAGTGCATTCACCCTTTCCATGCCTCTCATTATCTTGCACACATCTATAAGATATCCGCCTCAGTATCCTATGCAATAAAGAAAAAAGTCCTAACTTGTCGAACCTCTCATTATAATGCAGACCATTGAGTCCCGGTAACATTCCTGTACATTT
Source organism: Chiloscyllium punctatum (assembly GCF_047496795.1). Taxonomy (NCBI): domain Eukaryota; kingdom Metazoa; phylum Chordata; class Chondrichthyes; order Orectolobiformes; family Hemiscylliidae; genus Chiloscyllium; species Chiloscyllium punctatum. The sequence continues at coordinate 16,908,578 of NC_092783.1, read as the reverse complement.
TCTCTGCACCCTTAGGCCATAGTATGTATGGGTGCCAATGGCATAGATAGAAATAAAGCAGGGCAAGTAACTGAAGTGTCAGTGGGGGAACACTTTGGGCCCACTGATCATAATTGTATTAGTTTTAAAATAGTTATGGAAAAGGATAGGCCTGGTCTGTGAGATATATTTTAAATATGGGCTAGGCCAATTTTGATGGTATTAGACAGGAACTTTCAAAAGTTGATTGAGGCAGGCCGTTCACGGGTAAAGGGACATCTGGAAAGTGGGAGGTTTTCAAATATGAGAAAATGAGACTTTAGGAATACCGTGTTCCAGTTAGTGTGAAGGCAAGGCTGGCAGGAGAAGGGAACACTAGATGACCAGAGATATTGAGGCTCAAGTCAAGAAAAAGAATGAGGTGTATATCAGGTATAGATAGCTGGGATCAATTGAATCCCTTCAGGGGTTTAGGAGGTGCAGGACAACACTGAAGAGGGAAATCAGCAAGGCAGAAATCAGACATGAGATAGCTTTGGTAGGTAAGGTTAAGGAAAATCCAAAGAGATTCCACAAGTACATTAAGGGCAAAAGAGTAACTATGGTGAGAATAGGGCTCCTTAATGATCAACATGGCTGACTATGTATGGAACCACAGGAGACAGGTGTCACATTTTGTGTCAATATTTACCATGGAGAAAGACATGGAAGCTAGGGAACTTGGGGAAATAAATAATGAAGTCTTCAAAACAGTCTAGAAAAGAAGGTGCTGAGGCCTTAAAACACAGAAAGGTAGATAAATCCCCAGGACCCTAATCAAGTGTATCCCAGGACATTGTGGGAAGCTGGGAAGAAACTGGGGGGGACCCAGCAGAGATATTTTAGCATTGAACATAACGGGTGAGGTGCCAGAAGACTGGAGGGTGGCTAATGTTGTACCATTATTTAAAAAAGCTTGCAAGGAAAAGCCAGGGAATTACAGACCAGTGAGCCTGACATCAGCGGTTGGTAAATTGGAGGGGATTCTGAGAGACAGGATCTACATGCATTTGGAAAGGCAAGGACTGGTTAGAGATAGTCAGCAAGGCTTTGCTTGTGGGAAATCATGTCTCACAAACTTAATTGAGTTTATTGAAGCGGTGATCAAGAAGACAGATTAAGGGAGAGCAGTAGACATTGTCTACAGGGAATTTAGCAAGGCCTTCAACATGGTGCCACATGGTAGATTGGTTTGTAAGGTTAGATCACATAGGATCCAGGAAGAACTAGCCAGTTGGATACAAAATTGGCTTGTCATTAGGAGACAAAGAGTGGTGGTAGAGGGTTGTTGTTTAGACTGGAGGCCTGTGACCTGTGGCGAGCTAAAAGAATCCATGCTGGGTTCAATGGACTTCATCATTTATATACATTTTTTATAAGAATACAGGAGGCATGGTTATTATTAAGTTTGCGGATGACACTAAAATTGATGCCACAGTGGACAGCGAAGAAGGTTATCTAAGAGTACAATGGGATTTGATTAACTGAACCAGTGGACCAAGGAATGAGAGACGGGTTTAATTTAGATAAATGCGAGGTGTTGCATTTTTATAAGACAAAACAGTGCTGGACTTATACAGTTAATGATAGGGCCCTGTCAAGTGTTAGCAAGCAGAGAGGTGCAGGTATATAGTTCTTTGAAGTTGACATCGCAGGTACACAGGGTGGTGAAGAAGGCATTTGACGTGTTTGCCTTCATTGATCAGCGCTTTGAGTCCAGGAGTTGGGACACTAAGTTACAGCTGTACAAGACATTGGTAAGGCCATATCTGGAGTACTGCATGCAATTCTGGTCAACCTGTTATAGAAAAGATGTGAATAACTTGAAAGGGTACTAAAAAGATTTGAAACATTTGTAAAATAACCGAGACTGGAGGGTTTGAAGTTTTAAGGAGAGACTAGGTAGGTTGGGACTGTGGCTCAATGGTTAGCTCTGCTGCCTCATAGCACCAGCGTCTCCAGGTTCAATTCCAGCCTTGGGTGACTGTCTGTGCGGAGTTTGCACATTCTCACTGTATCTGCGTGGGTTTCCTCCCCCAGTCCAAAGATGTGCAGGTCAGGTTAATTGGCCATGCTAAATTGCCCATAGCGATAGGTGCATTAGTCAGAGGGTGGTGGGTTACTCTTTGGAGGGTCGGTGTGGACTGGTTGGGCCGAAGGGCCTGTTTCCACACTGTAGGAAATCTAATCTATTTTTCCTTGGAGCATAGAGGTTTAGGGGTGACCTTATTGAGGTTTATAAAATCATGAGGGACACAGATAAGGTGAATAGCCAAGGTCTTGCCCCCAGGATAGGGGAGTCTGTAACTAAAGGGGATAGGTTTAAGGTAAGGGGGCAACCTTTTCACACAGAAGTTAGTGCAGATACAGAACGAACTGCCAGAGGTAGTGGTAGAGGCAAGTACAATTACATTTAAAATACATTTCAAAAGGTACATGAATCACAAAGGTTTAGAGGGATAAGAGTCAAATGCAGGCAAATGAGAACTAGTTAAGTTTAGGAAACCCGGTCAGCATGGACGAGTTGGGCCAAAGGGTCTGTTTGTGTGCTGTATGATTCTGTGATAAATTCCATCTGCCATTTTTCTACCCAAGTCTCTAGACTATCTATATCCTGTATTCTTTAGCAGTCCTCCTCATTATCCACAGCTCCCCCAAACTTTGTGTCATTCACAAACTTACTAATCAGACTACTCTATATTCTCCAAATCATTTGTGTATATCTTACAAACAGCAGAGGTCCCAGCACTGCTCCCTGCAGAACACCTTTGGTCACAGATCTCTAATCTGAAAACATGCGTCCACTGCTACTTTCTGTCTTCAATAACTGAACCAGTTCTGTATCCAACTTACTTGCTCCCCATAGATCACATGTGAGCTCATCTTTTACATCATCCTACCATGAGGGACCTTGTTAAAGGTCTTGGTAGAATCCATAAGACATCGATTTTCCTGCCCTCATCAAATATCTTTGTCACTTCGTCAAAAAACTCAATCAAGTGAATAATTCTCCACCAGTTTGCAGTAATATTTTGCGTAAGATTTTATTTTTAAAATTATTGTTTCCTGTGACCTAATTTTTTCCTATTCCTCAGATTTGCCACATTTTCTGAGCATTGTAATAAATGTACTTAGCATGTTCCTGTCAAAGATGCCTCTCTACTTTTCATATTTCTTTGGGCCAGGCTAATGCCATTTATCTGTTTGTTCTACTTGCAAACTTGGCTTCTCACTTGTAGTTTCTACATTCCTTTTGCACACAATATTTTCTAACTGTTTTCCTTTGCACATTAACCTCATTCAGTTCTACCTGACCGACTTGCATCCTGTAATTGCTTTTATTTTATCTGTTTCTACTTTCTAAGCTCCACTGACTTGTCACTTCCATTTTTAATTCATCAGCTCCTTTCTCTTCATCTGTGATCTGACTTTAGTCTCTAGATTACTTCCAGTGCCATGTGCAAGTGAAAACAAACATAGGAGGGTAAGGGAGATGAATGTTTAGCTGGAAAGATGGTGCAGGAGGCAGGATTTGAAACTACTGGGACTAGCTCTGAGGGAGATGGCACTTATGAAACTGAAATGATGTAGAGCTGGGATTGAGCTCTTTGTGGTGCTCTTGAAGAAGCTGTAACCTAACTCAGCGACAGTGCAGGAACCAGGAGAGAATATCAGAGAATAACATCAGTGTGCACAAAATACAGGGAGAGGTAGATAGCACTTGAATTGAGAACAGTAAGGTAATGACTGGGATCGGAATCGGGGACAAAGAAAACTCAGGGTTTGAGAGACTGAGTAGGCTGGGACTTGTTTCACTGGAATGTAAGAGGTTGAGAGATGACTTATAGAGATTTATAAAATCATGACGGGTATAGATAAGGTGAGTTGCAGGTATCTTTTCCCTTGAGTGGGGATTTCAAGTGCAGGAGACATATTTTTAAGGTTGGCATGAGCTGGTTGGACCAAAGGGTCTGATTCCATGGTGAATGACTCTATGACTCGATGAAACATTCTAAATCAGGGTCATGTTACATCTATGAGAATGCAAGGAATATGGTACATGGATTGGTGAATGATATGTGCAGATTGCCGTTGGAATGATGATATTATGGTAATAGCAGAGATATGACCCAAGGGAGACCCCTAATTGCCCTCTGGGCAAATAAGAAAGGGCAATGGGTGTTGGCCGAGCCACATATCCCATCAATCAATTAAAAAATTGATTTGGTACTTGAATCCATCTCTGTAATGCTCTCCTTAACCAAAACTGCCAACCCTCCTCCTGCCAGTCTACTTTGGATTCTAGCATCTGCAATGTTTTTTTATCGCCCACTAACGTTGTTTCATTTAGTCCGGCCAATTTTCAGTCAGGCCTGATTTTTCCAGATTGTGGCCATTTGACCACAGGATGGCAGATTAGCTTCCCCAAGGGGCTTTAGTGGACCAGATGGGTTTTGATGACAAACAACACTGGTCATCATTATGCTAGCTTTTAACTGGATACAAATTATTGCTTGTTACAGAGTGCTTGAGAAATACAGGACAGGAGGAGGATTGGCAATATTGGTTAAGGAGAACATTACAGATATGGAAAAATATAATGCCTCAGTGGGTTCAAGTATTAAATCAATTTTTTATTGATTGATGGGATATGTGGCGCGGGCAACACCCAATGCCTATTCTTATTGGCCCAGAGGGCAGTTAGGAGTCAATAACATTGCTGTGAGTCTGGAGTCACATATTAGGCCAGACCAGATAAGGATCATTGTCCATGCTTTGGACCCTTTGACCAGTTTCAAATTAATAACACTTTGCACAAGTGTTCTTCTCTGTGAAGCAGACATAGGGACAGAGAATTCGGTTTGGGGTTCAACTTGATTTTATTAACAAAGTATTCTTTATTAAACACACTATGTTAGCATTTCCCAAATTCCCACGATATTTGTACTTCACTAAGCTCTATTCATCTGAGAAAAGAGATTACCTCGAATGATCCATGTGTTTGAGCTTGGCCACTGGAGTCTCCTTCCTCTCTGACACAGAACTGAATCTCTCAGCTCAGGGCAGATCTTCTCCTGGGTCTTCTTGCGCTACTGCATGGTCTTCTGTCACGAGTCTTCCCTGCAAGACTTCACTGAGGGGGTGGCTCATCACAAACCTTCCAGCGTATGCTGTGGCCTTAAGCCAATAAGGTCATGGGCTGAGTTCAAATCATTTAATGGGGTTGCACTGACATCCTTCACTATTGTCATGCTGGGGAGTGTACATACTCAGGGAGTCAAGGTGCCAGAAAGTCTGATTGATACTTTTCCAACATACAATCCTCGAGGTGGTTCTAACTGGTCTTCCCCTGAACCTTTGAGTCCTCTTTGACCTTGGTTTTTACTGTTCTCTGTAGCTAATAACTGCTGCCTGTTGTTTCGTTTAGTTTAAAGTTGACAGGTAAAAGACTGGAAGAATCCTGCTTGAGGGTTACACATGAAACGTCGACTACTCCACCTCCTGATGCTGCCTGACTTGCTGTGTTCTTCTGGCCTCCTGCCTGTCTACTTTAGATTCCAACATCTGCCATTTTTTTTTGTCTCTAGCCAACTTTGTTTCATTTAGTCTGGCCAATTTTCAGTCAGGGCTGATATTTCCAGATTGTGGCCATTTGACCACAGAATGGCAGAACAGCTTCCCTAAGGGGTTTAGTGGACCAGATGGGTTTTGATAGCAAACAACACTGGCCATCATTATGCTAGCTTTTAATTTAATTCACATTTCACCATTTGACACAGCATTAGCCTGGGGTTCTGGATTACTAGTTTAGTGACATTACTGTGATGTCATCTCCTCCCTGATTTGACTAGAGATAGGGAACTCAAAGGGAGCAATTATGTGATTTAGTGTCATCTACAGACCACCAATTAGTGGAAACAATGTAGAGAAAGAAATCTGTAGGGAAACTCAGAACAAAGAAACCATTATAGAGTAGTTACAAAGGAGAACTTCAGTCGAACGAGTTTAGATTATGAAATGGTAGCATTAAGAGCAGAGAATGCCAAGCATACTTAGAGAATGAGAAGTTTCTATAGCCATATGTGTCAGGTCCATTGAGAGAGGAGACTCTACTAGACCTGGTTTTTGGGGATATGGTGGGCTAATTACATCAAATGATACCATTGATTGAGCCATAGCAAAAGTGTAAATGTCATATTTAATCAGCAGATTTTTTCAAATAACTGAAACATTTATGATAAACAATTGGGAAAATAAAAGCTGCTTATCGACTTTCTTCCTTTCTGGTGCGAGAGTTCATGGTGATCAGTCCGATCATCTTGGTTTTCGCCAATCTCAAACCACAATACAGTGCTCCCAGCACAGACTGATCTTCACACGCAGATACAAACAACCCCGTGATAATCAATGTCCAGTGACAGGAATCTCAATTGTGTAAGTACATAGAGTCATAGAGCTGTACAGCATGGAAACTTATCCTTTGGTTCAACTCGTCCATGCTGACCAGGTATGCAGCATTTGACCCATATCCCTCTAAACCCTTCCTATTCAAACACCCATCCAGATGTCTTTTAAATGTTGTAATTGTACCAGCCTCCATCACCTGCTCTAGCAACTTGCTCCATATATGCACCACCCTCTGTGTGTAAAAGTTGTCCCTTTTAAATCTCTTCCCTCTCACCATAAACCTGTGTCCTCTAGTTTTGAACCCCTACCCTGGAGAAGAGACCTTGCCCAATCACCTTATCCATGCCCCTCATGATCTTATAAACTTTTGTAAGGTCTTTTGCATGTATACCAAACACCTTCTTCACTATCCTATCCACCTGCGTCTCCACTTTCAAGGAACTATGAACCTGCACTCCAAGGTTTCTTTGTTCAGCAACACCCCCAAGACCTTACTATTAAGTGTATAAGTCCTGCCCTGATTTGCCTTTCCAAAATGCAGTACCTCACATTTATCAAAATTAAACTCCATATGCCACTCCTCGGCCCATTGGCCCATTTGATCAAGATCCTATTGTAATCTGAGATAACCTTCTACACTGTTAACTACACCTCCAATTTTGGTGTCATCTGCAAACTTACACTCCATGCCTCCATATCTTCACATATTCCATGTGATCTAACCTTGCTAACCAGTCTACCATGTGGAACCTTGTTGAATGCCTTACTGAAGTCCATGAAGATCACATCCACTGTTCTGTCTTTATCAATTCTCTTTGCTACTTCTTCAAAAAAACTCAATCAAGTTAGGGAGACACAATTTGCGACACACAAAGCCATGTTGACTATCCCTAATCAGTCCTTGACTTTCCAAATACACAGGATCCCCTCCAAAAACTTGCCCACCACTAATGTCAGGCTCACCAGTCTATAGTTCCCTAGCTTTTCTTTACCACCTTTCTTAAATAGTGGCACCGCATTTGCCAACCTCCAGTCTTCCAACACCTCACCTGTGGCTATTCGATGAAACAAATATCTCAGCAAAGGGCCCAACAATCACTTTCCTAGCTTCCCTAGAGTTCTAAGATACACGTGACCAGGTCCCAGGGATTTATCCACCTTTATAGATTTTAAGATGTCCTAACAAACCTCACATTATAAACTGAGTCCAATCCATCTCCATGACTAAAACTGGATCCAACCAGGGAAAGCAAATACTCAGACAAACAATGTTCACGAGGATGTGCCCAATGGCAGAACTTTCTGTGGTTATTGCTGCAGCCGTGTATACAGGAGTTGTTGAAACAAAGAGAAACTAACAAAATAACATTGAAACTCAAGTTATAGTCATTGGAAATTTTCTTGACAGCATTCTGACAGTACATCTCTGAACTTGAATACCACAGATGGGAGCTGCTGGAGATGTTCCAGAGTTTTGTTTGCAACACATTGACAACGGTTAGTGGCCACAGACATCCTTATAGCAGCCAGCTATTCTCATGTAGCATTGCATCGCCCTGCGCTTGTTTCTCCCACCAAGGAGAATCTTGCCCATAAATACAGCCGTACAAAGAGCCAAAGAAGATTAGGAAACAGTGCCGTAAAGGATAAACAGGATTCGGTGTGAGCTAAAGATGCCCCAACAGAGTTTTGAATGAGATCAATGCTGCTTAAGCAGATGTGAAATGTTTAGACTCATTGTGAGATAAAGGACCATGTATTGCTTGCTTCTCTTCTGTGCTGTTTTGAGTCGAACAGCTGGATTTCCATGTGCATCTTCCAGTTGCACAGATGAGAGAAACTGCACGATTAATAACGCCAGTTGTAGAAGCCGCACATCTCACTCACAAATGAGGCTCCAAGCAATTCCTATCTATCATTAAATTATGCCTATAAGCTTTTCCTTACCACAGAGCCCAGGATTTATCAAGCGAGCCAACTTATTTTTGTCGTATATATCCCCGCACCCTTGGGTTACATTACATATAAAGGTCAGCTCACACAACTATGACATTTTGCTCTGTTTACTGTTTCAAATGCACAGGAGGAGATGAAATAAAGAGAGATTCTGCTGACTGATGTTTTTAACCAGCTGCAAATGCAGCTGAACTCAGTCTTTGAGCTGAGTATTAGTATGCAAAAGGCTTCTAACTTATAAGAAGCCGTGTTTAAAAATCGTTCTGCAATCATAAAGAAACATTGTCTTGTCTGAAGCTCCAGGCAGCTCTTCATGTTTCAAACAAAGCTCAAAGCTCAACTCAAGCAGCTAATATTGTGCTTTCAATTATTAACACATTAAATGGCACAAGATGCTAATAGGATTACTAATTTCAAAAATGTGAAAAGAAACAAGATAAATAAATTCTGCTCCTGAGTAAACTCTGCCAGTCACATGGACTATACCCAAATCACTTCATTTCAGCCCTAAATTAAAGAAGCTTATAAAACCAAATTTTAAAAAATCACAAACAAACCCCAGAAGCACTGCAATAATATTTTTTTAAGAATTGATTTTAGCCTGTCTGTGCTTTTTATTATTTCTAATTAATTGTACAGAGTGCAGAAAATCCTATGATACAATGTGTCAGATGGTCACCAAAAAAGTGAAGCCAAATAAAAAGAATAATGATCACTGATTTACCAATCTTCCTTATTTGGTTATGGGTTTGAGCATCACTGGTTGAGTCAATATTTATTAACCAGTTGCCCTGGAATTGGTGTTGAGTGGTCATCTTGAACCACTGCAGCCCATGTGGTATAAGTAACCCATAATACTATTATGGAGGGAGTCCCTGGACTTTGGCCCAGCAATACTGAAGGGAGAGCAATATATTTCCAAGTCAGGATTTTGCATAGCTTGGCTGGGAAATTGCACATGGTGGTGTTGCCATCTGTATACTACCCTTGACTTTCTAATGATCATGAAGTTAGAAGGTGCTGTCAAAGGAACCTGGTAAATTTTTGCAATGCATCTTGAAGATAGTACACACTTCAGCTAACATACATCAGTGATATAGGGAGTGGATGTTTGTGTATGCGGTGCCAAACAAGTGGCCTACTTCATCTCAAATGAACTTAATCTTCTTGTGTGTTGTTGGAGCTGCGCCAATCCAGGCAACTGGGGAGTTTTGGATGACATGTTGACTCAGTGGTTAGCACTGCTGCTTCACAGCTCCAGCCACCCGGATTCAATTCCAAACTCGGGCAACTGTCTGTGTAGAGTTTGCGCATTCTCCCCGTGTCTGTGTGTGTTTCATCTGGGTAGTCCAGTTTCCTTCCATACTCCAAAGTTTAGGTGAATTGGCTATGCAAATTGCCCATAGTGTCAGGGATGTGTAGGATAGGTGCACTAGTCAGGGGTAAATGTAGAGTAATAGGATAAGAGTTTGGATCTGGGTGAGTTACTCTTCAGCGGGTCTGTGTGGACTTGTTGGGCCAAATGGCCTGTTTCCACACTGTAGGGATTCTACGATCTATCACACTCCTGACTTGTGCCTTGGAGATTGTGGAAAGGCTTTAGTAAGTCAGGAGGTGAGGTACATCCTGCAGGATTCTTAGAATCTGACTTACTCTTGTAGCTACTGTATTCATATGGCTAGTCGAGTCAACAGTAACCCCTAGGATTCAGTTCTGATGAAGGATCACTGGACCCAAAAGTTTAACTCTGCTTTCTCTCCATTGATGCTGTCAGACCTGCTGAGATTTTCTAGTAATTTATCCTTTTGTAACTCTTAGGGTGTTGGGAATGTCCCAAATCATTTTGCAGCCCAAAAATACTTTTCTGATTTTGTTCACTGCTCCAATGTGGGAAATGCAGTAGTTATTTTGCACCCAACAAGTCCCACAAACACAGTGTGGCAAACAACGAGATAATCTGGTTTGGGTATTCTTCAAGGGAGACATTTTCATCAGCACATCTGGAGAACTCTTGGTAGCTGCACTGCATCCAGGTTCAAAGCAGGTCATTGCTGAAGCTTTCTTCTGTGGCCACTTACATCTGTGTTTGTTTGATTTGTGAGTCTGGCCTTTTCATCCTCTTTTTGGTAATGATCAGCGCACTTCAATTCCTGACAGACCATAGCACAACTGCCAGAAAAGAATCCATGGTCCTGGAGCTGGGAAGCAATTTTCCCTGACCTCCTTCCTTCCCTGTGATTATCTGAGGAATCAATGCACAACTCAGCCATTCTAATCTCTTCCTGAATCCCCTTAATAGTAAATCTTTTCTCCAACAGATTCCAGATGTTAGGAGCAGATGGTGACTGAGAGATAGTGTTACTGGTCTAGTAATCAAGCTGATTCTAATTGACGTGGGTTCAAAGAATTGAATTAATGTAAATCTGGAATTGTAAAGTTTGTAACTATGACAATGGTATCAATTGTTGGGAAAACCCAGCAGATTCACAAACATTATTTAGGGAAAGAAACCTTCATGTCCTTGCCTGATCTGATCTACATGTGACTCCAGACCAACAGCAAGGGGTTTGACTCTGAACTGATGCAGAAAGCCACTCAAGTCAGGGGTAAGTAGGGGCAGGCGACAAAGGCTGACCTTGCCGATGGTGTGTACATCCTGTGAAAAAAAAAGAGAAAGTCACACCCACCCCCTCGGATTCTCTGGAAATCCCAGAGTAGAAAAGTATGACTTTGATTCATGGCATCTACTATTTGAAGCAGATGCAGCAGTAAACAGCCTGCTATGTGCATGTGTATGTGATTCCCCCGTCCATGCGATCACTACAACTTACACCTATCACTGGAGATGATGTGTGTGGAAATACAGGTAAATATCTGTCGGATGTGGAAGAATCCTTTGGGGACTTGGTTGGAGGTGAGGAGGGAGGTGTGGGCACAGGTTTTGCACTTCTTGTGGTGGCAAGGGAAGATGTCGGGAGTAGAAAGTGGGTTGGTAGGGGGGCGTGGACCTATCAAGGGGGTTGTGGAGGGATTATTCTCTATGGAACACAGATAGGAGTGGCGAGGGAAATATATCCCGGGTGGTAGGATCTGTTTGTAGGTGGTGGAAATGGTGGAGGATGATGTGTTGTATCTGGAGATTGGTGGGATGGAAGGTGAGGATCGGGGGTGGGTTCTGTCCTTGTTGTGATTAGAGGGATGGGGTTCAAGGGCGGAGATGTGGGAAGTGGAGGAGATGTGCTGCATAGCTACCTGAGCTACACCTCCTTCCATCCTGCCTCCTATAAAAATGCTATTCCTTACTCACAATTCCTCTGCCTCCACCACATCTGCTCCCAGGAGGACAAATTCCACCATAGAACATCTCAGGTGGCCTCCTTCTTCAAAGGCAACAATTTCCCCTCCCATGTGATCGACAATGCCCTCCAATGCATTTCTTCCACTTCCCAAACCTCCACCCTTGAGCCCCAGCCCTCCAATCACAACACGGACACAACACCCCTGTCCCTCACCTTCCAACCCTCCAATCTCCTCATACAATGCATCATCCTCCACCATTTCCACCACATACTGTTATAGACTAGGCCAACCACTCAGAACATTCTTGAGCAAGCAATCCAGACCATAACTTTTCAATTTGCTTTGGTAAGTGAACAGTGAGAATTACTAGGAGTAGTTAGCTAGATTGACCATTAGGTTTTAGCACTGACAGAAATCTATTCACAAAATTACACAATGAAACACAAAGAACAGAATAAAGAACCCCTACAGAACTCAGTCTATCTAAACTATACCTAATGCTGTTCCAAATATATACAACAGTCCCAACAAGCAAATCCTCTTGACAAACAGTGTAAAATATTGAACAGATGCTTACAGGTTGAAGTTAGAAAGGCAGAGAGAGAGAGACAGAGAGAACCTGTTCACACAGTTCACTGCTGAACTTCCCAACTAGTTCTGGACTGAACTAAACTGCTCAACTAGAGAGATGACCACTCCCCTTTCATTATACAGGTCACTTCTAAAACATGACCACTTCGGCCTGAAGTCTCATCTGTTTACACATAAACAAAAACGCCTCTCAATACACTTTAATCTGCACCGAGACCAGTTTATGACCCCTCTGAAAGAGACCAAGGTCATAGTATCCTTGAGAAAAGGAACAGCTTTTAGAAAAAAGAAACCAGCTTTGTGACAGTACAAACTGACCCCACTGCCCTGTGGCTAAACACTTTAATTCCCCCTCCTACTCCACCAAAGACTTGCAAGTCCCGGGCCTCCTCCACTGCCAAACTCTAGCCACCTGATGCCTGAAGGAAGAATGCTTCATCTTCCATCTTGAAACCCTCCTACCACATAGGATCAATTTCACCAGTTTCTTCATTTCCTCTCTCCCACCTTATGCCAAAGTCAACCTTTCAACTTGACACCTTCCCCATGGCCTGTCCTACCTGTCCATCTCCCTTCCCACCTATCCACTCCACCCTTCTTTCTGACCTATCACCATCACCTGTACCTCTATCTACCTATTGCATTCCCAGATACCTTCGCCCCAGCCAAACACCCTCCCATTTATCTCTCAACTTGCTTTGGCCACTGCCTCATTCCTGTTCAAGAGCTTATGCTCGAAACATAGGGTCTCCTGCTCCTCAGATGCTGCCTGATTGGCTGTGCCTTTTCAGTACCACACTCTTCAACTCTGATCTCCAGCATCTGCAGTCCTCACTTTCTCCTAGTGTGATAGGAAGGATACTATTAAACTGGAGCAGATTCAGAAAAGATTTACCAGAATATTGCCAGGAATTTGGTTTCAGATATAAAAATAGACTGGAAAGACTGGGACTTCTTTCACTGGAGTGTCGGAGGTTGAGGGGTGACCTTATTGAGGTTTACAAAATCATGAGGGGCAGAGGTGGGTGAAAAACAAGGCTCTTTTTCATAAAATGGGGGAGTTCAAAACTAGGGGGCATATTTTTAAGATGACAGGAGAAAGATTTAAAAAGGACACAAGGGGCAACTATTTTACACAGAGTAGCTTTTGGGGGGAATGACCTGCCAGAGAAAGTAACGGATGCAGGAAGAGTTATAATGTTTAAAAGACATTTGGAAAAGTACATGAATAGGAAAAGTTTGAGGGATATGGGCCAAGTGCAGGCAGGTGGGACTAGTTTAGTTTGGGATTATGGTTGGCATGGACTGGTTGGACCAAAGGGTTTGTTTCCATACTGTATGACTATGACTCTAAGAAATTCATTCTCCCCTTGACCTTGGATCCAGTGATTGAGAGAGGTTGCTAGCAGATCAACATTTGAGCATAAGAACATAAGAAATAAGAACAGGAGTGGACCATCCAGCTCCTCAAACCTGCTCGGCCATTCAACAAGATCACAGCTGATCTGCTCCAGACTTCAAATCTACTTTTTTTTATTACCAGTTCCTCTTAGTCCTCGAAACTCTGATACTTCAAACATTTGTATATGTCCTCTTTAGAGAATTCCAGACAGACACTACCCTCTGGGGGATGAAGTTCATTTGCAGCTCAGTGTTCAATGAATATCCCCTTATTCTAAAATTATGTCCCCTAGTTACACCCTGCCCTTTTGCCAAGTCATTATTATAGATAGTAAGTAAATGTCATATCACATCAAATGCCTTCTGGAGATCCAAATACACCAACCAATTCCCCTTTATCAACTCAGCATTTTTATATCTTCAAAGAACTCAAGCAAATTTGTTAAACACGATTTCCTTTTCACAAAACCAAGTGGACCTTATTTAATTGGTTTTCGGAAAATCCTGCTCTTTCTTCCTTAATAATGGACTCTCATACTTTTCCAGCGACAGATGGTAGGCTTACTGGCCTATAGATTCCTGCTTTCTGTTTCCCTCTCTTCTTGAAAAAAGCTGTCACATTGGTGATTATGGGCAAGAATGATGCCATGGTATTGGGCAGTGAGTGAGTAGTCAGTCACAGAACTGGATATTAAGTTCTTTCTGAGCCTTCACATTGTTCAAATATGCTGATACAACAATTTTGACAACTTTTGAATGAAGACTCTGTTTTCTAAAGTCGGTTTCCAACGAGCATGGGTCTTCAGTGAGCATTTTCTCAATGTCCTGGATTATCCATGTTAATATGCCACAAAACCCATTTTCTGCAACAATCATTCAAGTGGCACTTTATCGAATGCCATTTGAAAAGTTAAACATACTACATCCACTGGTTCCCCTTTATCAACATGACTAGTTACTTCCTCAAAGAGCACAAGTAGATTTGTGAAACATGACCCATGCTCATGCAGCCTAATTATAAGACCATAAGACCATAGGTGATAGGAGCAGAAATGAGACCATTCAGCCTATCGAGTCTGCTCTGCCATTCAATCATGGCTGATAAGTTTCTCAACCCCATTCTGCCGCTTTCTCCCCGTAACCCTTGATCCCTCCAATACTCAAGAATCTATGTATCTCAGTCTTAAATATACTCAATGGACTGGCCCCACAGACTTCAGCAGCAATAAATTATATAATTCCCTCTGTACCCTGTTAGAATCATGGAATCCCCACGGTGTGGAAGCAGACCTTTCAGTCCATTGTGCACACATTGACCCCCTGAAGAGTATCCCACCCAGATCGATCCCAGTACCCTATCCCTATAACCCTACATTTCTTGCAATTTAGTATGGTCATCCATGGACTGTGGGAGGAAACCAGAGCACCCAGAGGAAAGCCATGCAGGCACAGGGAGAACATAGACAGACACCTGGTGCACAAATCCAAGCTGGGTTCCTGATGCTGTGAAGTAGCAGTTCTAAACATTGAGCAACTGGGCCACCCCTGTTAGCGCTTCCTTAATATTAGTCTCCGGCCTTTTTAATGTACCAAAGTGTAGTTTCTTGTTTTAAATTTCTTCGTCTATCTTTCTTGATTAGTAATATTCCATTTGTTACCTCTCAGTCAACTGGGGATATTCGAATCTCGGGAATATTGGGAAGATCGTGGCCAGTAGCCCAACCCTCTCTGCAGCCAGTTACTTCAAAGCCCTAGGATATGTAGCTGGTTCAGGGAATTTTACAGAAACACCAAGAAATGCAATTGGATCTGTAAGTGCTTAATCAGATGTTGAACAGCCTGCAGGAGAAACAAGCTGAAATACAATGGATGCTGAAATTAGAACACAACACAGGGAATACCTACATGAAACTAACTAACACATTGGATAGGAAGTAAATGTAATGAATGAGGGCATAATATAAATAGGAAAACAGTGTAGATGTGATAATGATTTTCTTTTTACTATGTGAGATCCATTATAAACCCAGCAGTATTGCATACTCATCGTAAGCATTCTGATAAATGATTTCCTAGTTAAAATATGAACTGTATTCATCTTCATATTACTATAACACTCCATTAGATTTTCATGCCCTGAGCTAACTTTCTCACACTATGTACATGTGGTCCATGTCGGTTACTGTACCAGCCAGTTTTATCATGCACAAACATTGCACAGAATGACCTAAATTCTAGTATTTGCGAGAGTCTTTTCTGAGCAAACTTGCCTATTTACATTGCAAGACCTCTTTAGCACTGGCAATCCAATGCCAGTTGGATACTCCTAAATAACGAGGGAGTTTGCAGAGCACAAGCATGGTTAGCTGTTCTTGTTTCTGCCCCAGTGCTTTGGAATTGAAAGGAATAAAGCAGTGCTCCAGGAGTTCTGGGGCTCACACTTCAGCCAGGCATCAAGTGAAAGATTGGTCCAAAATAAGGGCAATGGCTAGGACGGATTGTGCTGAAACTGGGGGAGTACAATTGTCCCACAGCAAGGTTTGTGTTAAAGACTTGTATGAAGGGGAATGGATCCAACATTTACCACATTTACCCATTCCCACATTCAATGATGGATTCTAAATCTGGCAATCATCCCCTTATTTTTATGTTTAGGATCATTTACCTGTTTTGTGTAACTAGTAAAAATGGTCCAGCTTAATTTCAGACATCTTCGAGGCTGAAAATGTTGATCCCTGAAGTTGGACCTTGTATTACCATATATAGTCGTGTATATGTTGATATCATGTATAAGTCGACCCCTTGTTTTTGGCCAAAAAGTCTTGTATTTTCGGTATTCTCGTGTATAAGTCGGCCCTACAATATCACATTAAATCGCATTCATTCATTCATAACTCTACTTCCCCCACTTGGTTTACTACAGTATTCCTTCATTCAGACCAATACTAAGTCTATCAGTACTTATCACACTTTGTTCACTATACATCCAAAGGTTAATATCATTAAAAAGTTAGTCATTTTAATTGTGCCATTATATCAGAATAGAAGTGAGATATATTAGTTACATCTGGGTATATCTTTGACAAATGTGTTAATGTTGCTGAGGTTCATAACAAAAGAGAGTAAATGGGAGGGAAACAGAAGAAATTGGCAGGAAAGTTCAAGACACTTACACATTCAGAATTTAATAAATGCTGCACTTATAGGTGTAGCATTAAGCCAGGCCATGACAATGTTGAACAGTGTGATTTTGCAGGATTTCAATTAATCTTTGACATGTTAAATGTTTGTACCAGTCCCTTGTTTTTACCTGGTTAATTAGCTTTACCGTTTTTCTCCTTTACCTGTGACTAATTGTGCAATCAAATCAACTTCTGCTAATAATACAGTATCTTGAACTGCAGCATGAACTTCAGCTCCTCAAAACTTGTGCCTGTGTATTAGTTGACCTCCTAAATTCAGCATTAAAAAACTGTCTTCAAAGTTTGGCAAATGCATGAGTATGTATGGTAATTTTATGCCTATTTGAATGATGCAATGAGCTCCAATTTTTACTCTTTACAGTCAATTACCCCTTTGCTGCCAGAGTTCACCGAGACCTTACTACCACAGAGGGGAGTATTGGCTCCGCATGACTCAGACAGTAACTAAACAGCCAAGAATTATCTGTTGCAATATTGGATTTAAATCTATTTAATTATGACCACTTAAGCATATGCACCAAAGGAAGTGGTAGAGGTGAATACAGTTGTAACATTTAAAAGACATTTGGATAGGTATATTAATAGGAAAGGTTTAGAGAGATATGGGCCAAAGGCAGGCAAATGAGACTAGTTTAGTTTGGGGAATCTGCTTGGCATGGACGAGTTGGACTGGAGGATCTGTTTCGTGCTGTATGATGCTATGACTCTAATTCTGATATCAGGTGGGTACAATTCAGTCAGGTTACACTGCTATATCAGAGCCTCACTGGATTGGAACAGCAAGTGGAGCTAGAGTCACAACCCAAAATATTTGCTTTTTGTTTCAAATCTTATGGAAGCCTTTCACAACATTAGGATTTTGAAGGTGCTTTTCAAACATGAATTAATGTTTAAAACGTAACAAACATGGCTGCCAATTTTCTCCTAGTGAGGCTTATCGATTTAGTGAAATTGACTGAGGAATAAATCTTCAACAAAACACAAAGACTATTCTTCTGCTCCTTATCAGATAGTGGCATTGAATATTGCGTAACTTATCCCAACACTGCAGCACTCCTTCATAACTGCACTTCAGCCCAGGTTATGTGCATTAATCATTGAGTGAGATTTAAAGCGAAAGCTTTCAGA
This sequence comes from Chiloscyllium punctatum, assembly GCF_047496795.1. Classification (NCBI taxonomy): domain Eukaryota; kingdom Metazoa; phylum Chordata; class Chondrichthyes; order Orectolobiformes; family Hemiscylliidae; genus Chiloscyllium; species Chiloscyllium punctatum. The sequence continues at coordinate 16,890,573 of NC_092783.1, read as the reverse complement.
ATCAGAGTCATTAAATTTATAACTGAGACAAAGCTGACACCTTAAACACACACGCCACTTGGTGATTATAGCCTTCTAGAAAGAGTTACTGGAGTTCTCAAGTTAGGTAGGTCATGTATAATTGACATAATCACCATCACTCCCCAGATGCTTAATTAACCCAACAGCCCAAGGCCCTGTGATGTGAAAGGGTCATTTGCAAATTATTGCATAAATTGTTCTTTCACTTTTTCAGATTTGCTGATGGAAATTAGCTCAACGCCACTTGGGATGGTAAGCAAATATTCTCAATTAAACTTACGTTTAGTGTTTTATTTTGTCTCAGTTGTTCAAAGTGATTCACCTGAGGATCAGAGAAGTTATTTTGCAAGTTGCTATTTAGCTGGAGGTGAATACAAGTCTCATGCTGACAGGATACTAGGGATTACAATGGAAGATAATGTTATAATTCCAGTGTGCAGTTTTGTCTGCTTTTCTATTGGTATCAACAGTTCAAGAAATTAAGCAATTGTGTTTCAACATTCAGCAGAAATGTATGGCTGATCTCAGCAGTTTTAACCACCTCACCTATACTTTTACCCACAAGCTACAATGTAGATTATTTTGAGCCTGTGATATACACTTCAAAGTTGGAGTAGATTATTCCAGTTTCTTATAAATCACAAATGAGGTCACTTGAGGAAATTATGCCCTATTTTCATAAGGATACAGATGCATCGGAGATGGTTCAGTAATAATCAACATTGACAGCCGTAATGCTTAATGCTTTAGGTTACAATCGATGCGTATAGTGGTAAAGACTCATTGAACAGTTCAGCTTGCTTTGCACATCACAATACATACAACCTCCCAGAAACCATGCAAACTCCTGCAATAATCAAATAATAACTTAGACCCATTTGAGAGAAACATTTAGATTTTTTCCATGATTATATTAGTTGATTGAAACAAGTTAAGAAGACATTTCTAACTCTGCATAATGTTTATGTCCTCTTATATATGAGGTATTGTCTAACCTAATCGTAGCAAGATGCTACATGTTGAGGTTGTACAGGGTATTGGTGAAGACCTTCTGGAGTACCCAGTTATTGGAAGGATATTATCAAGCTGGAGAGGGTTCAGTAGAGATTTACCAGGATGTTGCTGGAAATGGAAGGTTTGAGTTATAAAGAAAGGCTGGAAAGGCTGTGACTTTTTTCACTGGAGCGTAGGAGGTTGAGGGGTGACCTTATGGAGGTTTATAAAACCATGAGGGACAGAAATAGGGTGAACATCGAGGATTTTTTCCCTAAGGTGTGGGAGTTCAAAACTAGGGGGCATATTTTTAAGATGTAAGGAGACAGATTTTAAAAGAACATGAGGGGCAAATATTTTACACAGAGGGTGGCTCTCATGTGGAATGGTGTGGGTGGATGTGGGTACAGTTACAAAGTTTAAAAGACATTTGGATAAGTACATGAATAGGAAAGGTTTGGAGGGATATGGGCCAGGACCAGGCAGGTGGGACTAGGTTAGTTTGGGATTATGTTCAGCATGGACTGGCTGAACAGGAGGGTCTGTTTCCGTGCTGTATAACTCTATGACTGTATGTTGTCCTAAAGACAGCTGTTGCTGAGGAAGAAGGGGGAAAGGTCAATGTCTGACTTTGTGCCAAAATTAAACAGCTGTCCATTTAATTATTGGATCCTCCCAGTACCTCAAATATCCATAAATATAATTCTGCATAAGTAATAAATGCCTTGGGTTTGTTTTGTTGGATAGAGTCAAACTCCAATGGTTGTTTGTTCCTTCATATGCTACTGTACAGAACCCAACTGCTTTAGTGACTTTTGGAAATAAAAATAAAAAGAATAAAAGGATACATATTGAGTAAGAAAGGGGCCAACCATTGTCTAGGCCAAGAACCAACTGTCAGTACTCTGGCCTTCAAATAACGTGTTATGTAAATTGTTATGTGGTCCTCCGTAACCTCCTTAGTTGGTTCAAAGGAAGATTCATAAACAAATGTGCTCTCCCTAACCAATCCAGAGTGGGATCAGAGAATTAAAAGAGAGTTGAGTATTTCATCATATTAAGTGAAGCATTGCAAAATGTCGTAGAGATGAAGGGCTGCGATAAGGTAAGGGTTAGGTTTAGGGTTAGGGTCAGGGTCAAGGTTAGGATTAGAGTTAGGGTCAGGGTTAGGGTCAGGGTCAGAAGATTGGTTACATTTTAACAGTAAGCAAAGAATGAGAAAAAAAGAGAGTATGGGAGAAAGCTAACTAGTAACTTGAAAACAGGCAATAAGAGTTTCTAAAAGCATTTAAATAGGGAAAGCAAAACTAAAGCTACCATTGCTCCTGTACAAGGTGAGCCTGGGGAAACTGATAATGAGAAACAAGAAAATGGCATAGGCACTGGTAAAGTCATTGTATAGGACCCTTCACGGTTGCAAAACTTCCTTTCATTCAATAATGATGGTGGTTGAAGATATATTATTTAAACTATTAACTTATAATATCATTGACTGGTTGTATGTAGTCTTGATATTTTGAAGAGAACACTATTCAAATCAGAAGACTGTCTACAGCTGCAACAATATTTTGTTTGTGAAAAACACAAGCTTCTTGAATGGACTCATCAAGTCTATAATACTCCCTGAGAGAGATCATACCCTCCAGTTTGTGGATCTGAAGTATATTAGTTTTGATCACAGTCAGAGAGAATACACAAGGAAATTAAGACATTTCCCTGTTTCACTGAAACCCATTCATCAAGATTTGTGAATTGAAAACCCACTGGAAGACTTCATAATTGCAAATGACAGGCTTTTAAAGAAAAAAAAACGACTGAATCTACAACACTGTCTCCAGATAAAGAGAATTTGACCAGCCTTAACTTATCCAAGGGGAAACTCCAGTACCAATAACTTCTGGAATAAGTGACTTCAGCTGTAGACTAGCATTTGGCCAATCTGTGAATAATTGTGTGTTTGTGCAAATGCATTTTGTCAAGAAAGGCACTTTTGCTTAAGTAAGTTTTAAGCAACAAATTTATGCTTTATTTGTTGACTTATGGAACTTGGTTGACTTGATTTTTAAATTGAGCTCATACAGCACAATATACATAATTGGCGATATAGCTTCCTTTTGAAATTTAGATTCTTACTGCCAGTGGAGGGGTGGAAAAAAATAAAAAGCAAATGACATTCATAGATCCTTGAAAGTGGAGTCACAGGGAGATAGGATAGTGAAGAAAGCATTTGGTATGCTTTCCTTTCTTGGTCAGAGTATTGAGTACAGGAGTTGGGAGGTCATGTTGCGGCTGTACAGGACATTGGTTAGGCCACTGTTGGAACATTGCATGCAATTCTGATCTCCTTCCTATCGGAAAGATGTTCTGAAACTGAAAGGGTTTAGAAAAGATTTAGAAGGATGTTGCCAGGGTGGATCTGAGCTACAGGGAGAGGCTGAACAGGCTGGGGCTGATTTCCCTGAAGCGTCGGAGGCTGAGGGGTGGCCTTATAGAGGTTTACAAAATCATGAGGCATGGATAGGATAAATAGACAAAGTCTTTTCCCTGAGGTGGGGGTGTCCAGAACTAGAGGGCGTAGATTTAGGGTGAGAGGGGAAAAATATAAGAGACCTAAGGGGCAAGTTTTACACATAGAGGTCGGTATGTGTATGGAATGAGCTGCCAGAGGATGGGTGGAGGCTAGTACAATTGCAACATTTAAAGGCATTTGGATGGGTATATGAATAGGAAGGGTTTGGAGGGATATGGGCCGGGTACTGGCAGGTGGGACTAGATTGGGTTGGAATATCTCGTCAGCATGGACAGGTTGGACCGATGGGTTTGTATCCATGCTGTACATCTCTATGACATTTAGATCAGGCAGTCAACTTAGTTTTCTGAAAGGGAAATTATATGGAAGTAATTTGTTAGAATTTTATGAAGGCATAACAAGCAGGGTAGATGAAGGGGAATCTGTAGAATTGATGACTTTCAAACAACATTTGATAAAGTGACATGTCAAATGTTTCTACATAGAATGATGTAAGTTTGTATATATTAAAATTGCTAAAAGATTATAGAGCCAGTAGGAAGCAGATATTAGGGGCGAATTGCTCAATTCAAGTTGGCACGCTGTCACTGGTTAAGCATTTACAATCTATATCAATTTCTTGGTTGAACTGACCAAATGTTTGGTACCTAAATTTGCTGATTACACAAAGTCTGGACAAGGTAGAAAGTGTGCCAAGGGATGTAGACAGACTGAATGAGATTGCAAAAATATAACAGTTGGAACATAATGTGAACTTATCTACTTTGGTAAAAAGAATAGAAACAGCAAAAACATCTGGAGAGAAACTGCAGAACTCTGTGGTACATGAAACACAAAAGAAAAAGATCTGCAGATGTAGTAAGAGATTGGGAAAGCAAACAGATTGTTAGTGTTTATAATAAGAGGAACGGAAACAGAGAAATGTGAAGATTTACTCCAACTTTATAGAGACTTGGTAAAAACACATCCATATGCAGTTTTGGTCACTTTACTTGAGAAAGGATACCATCACATCAGAAACAGTTCAGAGAGCATTCACACAACTCATCTTAATTTACAAAGGAAGGTTGAACAGAGTTGGCCCAAAGGCATTGGAATTTAGATGAATAGGATGGATGCTGAAGGCATATTCATCTTTGTAATGTACCTTATGGTGGGTAATTGTTCTTCATGCTTATTCAAATGAAATTCACCAAAAATACTGTTTGAAAACTTGACCTTACAAATGAATTCACATCAATATAACGCAAGTAAGGTTTGCTTTAGAACTATCCAATATTGTGAATAAATAATTAAGCAACTAATAATTCAATCAGATGTCTTTTCCATTTAGATCTCAATTCCTTGCACACTTCAGTTCCAAACTCTTCAATTACTAAATCAGTTGTTTGCAAACCTTGTGAGCACCTTGCACTTCAAACAAGTTATGTCCCTTGTTCATTATTGATGAGGAGGATTGTGTCTAAATCTCTTGGAATGAATACTCAAGGTATTTTCTATACTTGCTGACCCTCAAGAGAAGGACAATATTTAAACAATGAGACTGTATGGTAGGTATCTTAGTGGTGGATTTATTTAATTCCTCAATTTGATTACCACAGTGGCTCCAATCAATTGGAAGAATGATAGAAAAAGAAATGATCTAGAATCACTTCACAACATAATCTTTTGTTAAAGCTTCTCAATTGACACTCATCAGGGCAATTTGCAGGAAAAAAATCAATGCATGAGTTAGATGATGACTGACAGTCAACTGTCAAATCAATTTAAACCAGTAGGTTGACTCAATTAGCAATGTCTCTACCAATGAGAGTCCACTTGCCAAATATTCAGAACTCTCTTCTAAAACTGTATAAAATATTGATTCATCTTTACGTTGTTATTTTGTATGAATTATCCTGATGCGTTCAAGGCAAAACAGTTCAATAAAATGTGTCCTTTTATGGTAATGTTCATGGCCTGCACTACCAAAATGACAATGAACATAATCTTTGTAAAATAGAAGGCCTAATATACATTCCTAGTACATTCATGCTAATGTAATTATTCACTGTACACAGTGAATAGTAAAACCATTCTTGTCTGTGGCAATTAATCAATTCCTATAGCTGCAAACAGTAAGGATAGCTCCGAGGAGCTCAAATCCCAGAGCCAGACTGTAAAAACATCACTGGAAAGTATTCAAAAACTATTTGTGCTTGAGTGCTTTTCAGAATGATCTGTAGACCCTAATCCCTGAAATTCAGAGAACAAGATGCTAGTCTGACATTCATCTTTCTTCCTTGTTTTTCAGTCTAACTGTGAGGGGACAGACATTGACAAGGACCATTCAGTTGGCCTGGGAAGTAAAAGACATGGCAAATAACTTCCCATTATGCAGGTCAGGTGCACTGTTAGATTCTCTTTCAGACTTTCTGTTATTGTCTTTGAGAGCTTCCATGATCAAAAATAAAACACATTTTACAAAACAAGTTCCAGCAGCAATGATGTCTCTATTCACAGAGCCTCTCTTCAGTCCATGGCTCGTGTAACATATATCAAATCTGTAATTTATTTTGTTCATTGTCAGGTTGTTTAATTGAAGAAGTGGAGGGGTGGATTAGTAAGGTTGCAGATTACACAAAGGTCTGTGGTGTTGTCGATAGTATCGAAGGCTGTTGCAGGCTACAACAAAACATTGACAGGATACAGAGCTGGGCTGAGAAGGAGCAGATGGAGTTCAACCTGAATAAATGCAAAATGATTCATTTTGGAAGGTCAAATTTGAATGCTGAATGCAGGATTAAAGTCAGGATTTTTGGCAGTGTGAAGGAACAATGGGATCCATCTTGGGGTCCATCTACATAGATCCCTGAAAGTTGCCACCCAAGTTGATAGGGTTGTTAAGAAGGTGTATAGTGTTTGGGCTTTCATTAGCAGGGAGATTGAGTTTAAGAGCTGTGAGGTTTTGATGCAGCTCTATAAAACCCTGGTTAGACCATACTTGGAATATTGTGTCCAGTTCTGGTCGCCTCATTATAGGAAGGATGTAGAACTTTAGAGAGGGTGCAGAAGAGTTTTACCAGGATGCTGCCTGGATTGGAGGGCTTGTCTTATAAAGAAAGGGCAAGTGAGATCGGGCTTTTCAAATTGGAGAGAAGAAGGAAGAGAGGTGGCTTGGTAGAGGTGTACAAGGTAAAGAGAGGCATAGATCGAGATAGCCAGAGACTCTTCCCCAGGGCAGAAATGGTTGTCATGAGGGGTCATAATTTTAAGATGGTTGGAGGAAGGTAGAGAGGAGATATCAGAGGTAGGTTCTTGACACAGAGCACGCTAGGTGTGTGGAATGCACTGCCAATGGTGGTAGTAGAGTCAGAGACATTAGGGCCATTTCAGCGAGTGCTGGACAACCACCTGGACAGCAGTAAATTGAGGGATGTTAAGGTTAGGTTGATCTTAGATTAAGATAAATGCTCGGCACAACATCACAGGTCGATGGGCCTGCACTGTTCTATGTTCTATGAACTCCTAGATATTTTTAATTAACTGATCAGATATGTTATACCATATGTTTGGAGCAGTCTGGATTTGAACATAGGAGCAGCCAGCCCGCTGCACCATGTGATCATGCAATTATATAAATTTAAACTGATTGGAAACATTTGACTGGATATTGCGGAATGGTTTATTGGCTGTAATGTATTTTTCTCATATAAGTAACAGGCTACTATGCTGGTAATGTTTAGAGGAAACTGTTTGCAGCAAATTTACTTGGTAATTCATGTGCAAGCTTCACAATACCTTAACAAGGTTGAAAGCATGATGTTTTTATTTTGCAAACCAATCGGCAACTTGAGGTGTGCCATGAGCTTCCTACAAGCTGTTGGCCAAGTTTTGCATTAATAACATTATGTGTTATTCACATTCCATTACTTTATCAAGAAAATCTGGCTACTTAGTATTGACAGCTGTAATGACACATTTATAAATGTTGTTATATTATTATTGAGTGGCCTGAACTCCACTTGCATATAGTTTTGGAATCTAATGCTAATAAGACCATAAGACCATAAGACATGGGAGTGGAAGTAAGGCCATTCGGCCCATCGAGTCCACTCCGCCATTGAATCATGGCTGATGGGCATTTCAACTCCACTTGCCCGCATTCTCCCCGTAGCCCTTAATTCCTTGTGACATCAAGAATTTATCAATCTCTGCCTTGAAGACATTTAGCATCCCGGCCTCCACTGCACTCTGTGGCAATGAATTCCACAGGCCCACCACTCTCTGGCTGAAGAAATGTCTCCGCATTTCTATTCTGAATTTACCCCCTCTAATTCTAAGGCTGTGTCCACGGGTCCTAGTCTCCTCGCCTAACAGAAACAATTTCCTAGTGTCCATCCTTTCCAAGCCATGTATTATCTTGTAAGTTTCTATGAGATCTCCTCTTAATCTTCTAAACTCCAATGAATACAATCCCAGGATCCTCAGCCGTTCCTCATATGTTAGACCTACCATTCCAGGGATCATCCGTGTGAATCTCTGCTGGACACGCTCCAGTGCCAGTATGTCCTTCCTGAGGTGTGGGGACCAAAACTGGATACAGTACTCCAAATGGGGTCTAACCAGTGCTTTATAAAGTCTCAGTAGCACTTTGGTACTTTTGTATTCCAATCCTCTTGAGATAAATGACAAAAATGAAGGAGGGCTTTCCCAAATGTAGATCAAGTTCCTTTTTGACAGATAATGTAAGGTGTTGAGTCAATTTTTTGCATCATACCATTATGAAAACCACTTCGCATCTCCCCACTTGCAGGGATATGGGGAAAGAGCAGGGAAGTGGAACTCTCTCAAAGAGCTGGCAGAGCTACAATATGCATCACAATTGGGAAAACTGTTGGCAGCTTTCCCAGAGGCAAAATTAGCATTTCTCCCAAGGCTAAAGACCTCAACAGTGGTATCCACCTCTTCCTAAATCCAGCAATCACATTTTTCATGAAGGTGATGGTCAACTGGAACTATTACCAGACTATTAAAGCAGTATCCTAGGTAATGTCCTGGGGACCTGGGTTCAAATCCTGTCATACCAGATGGTGGGATTTGAATTCAATAAAATTCTAGAATTAAGCGCCTTATGATGACCATTCAGCTATCATCAGAAAACAATCTATCTGGTTCAATCATGTCCCTTGAGGGAAAGCAACTGCATCCTTACCTGCATGTGACTCCAGACCCACAACTCTTCTGGTAACCTCTTAGGGCAATTTTGCTGACCTAGCCAGTGATGCCCACACCTTGTGGATGAATAAAAATGAAATCATTATTTCTGTGCTAAATGTTGAAGGAATAAGAGGTCAGTATGTCCATGTACAAAGTGCCTTATCCCAGCTTCAGTTAAAATGCATCCTGCCATGGAACCTTTCTCAATGTGGAATTTACAAACTAGGTTTACACTGGGTAAAATGTAAACTTATCAAAGATGTTTATTCAGACTATAGTCCCAATGTTCTCCTCCATTCCCACAATTTTCCCTGCCTTTTATTTATGATGACACGTGGAGATGAGAGGGTTAGTTTCAGGACATTAGACATAGAGCAGAATCATGCAAGGTAATGGTTCTGAAAGGGTTAATTTTGGAGATTGTATCAAGCTCTATCAATCTGATAATGTCCGAAGGATATGGGAATGAAAGATAATTTTGGGATCTTGTAGATTGAAGGTTCATTCCCTAAGGCTTATCATAGTCTTTGTTACAACGTCCAACTTTTATAAATGTAACTTGTACCTGATTGCTATCATGCATTAAATACAGCTTTGTTTAAGTCAGGAATCTGCACTTGTTAAAACTCAGTAGTATTTTGCTTCTACCCCTATTAACCAAGTAAGTCCTTTAGTCCAGTCAAGGAAAGAGGGTGATGGTGTGAACTACCTGAGCCATGTGTTTGCCTCAGGGCATGTTTAACATAGTGATCAAAAGTACAGATCAGAATGTAGTTTAGCTCTACAGATCCAATTCCAGCAAACCCAGAAAAAGTGCCCATACTGCTTTAAAGTCTTTACACTTTTAAAAAGGCACTCACTCTGGCAAATAAGAGTGAACAGTAAAACCGTACGATATTGACACTCATGAAGATCAGCAAGGGAGCCACAGCACTTACTGGAAAAGACTTTTACTTCAGACTTGGCAAGAGAAACACAGAAGCAAATGTGAACGAGAAGCTAGTCACATCCAGGAGCTAGAGATTCCATCAGCCTATAGGCACAGTCCAGATTGGAGGTCCTGCTAGAAAGTAGGGAGGCATCTAAGCTTTGTGACCAAAGTTAAAAGTCCCTGAGGGGCAAGGGATTAGCTTGGAATTAATGAGGCAGAATGATCTGAAAAGGCGAGACGTTTAAGAAGAGGAGCATTTACAGTTCACAATGAGTGCCACTGCCACAGCGAGCAGGTACCATAAGGTATGGACATAGAAGAGAACTTAAAGGCTGTAGAAGTAATGTGAACTAAGATAAAGAAATGGCGCCAGTAATGTCACCAAGACTGACAAATCTAGAAGAAGGTAGTAAGAAGATATTGAGGCTGTGATCAAAGCAGCATCATTTGTACTGCAGTTCAGGTAGGACGAACATATTCAAGCCTCATGCTTTATTTTAGGAAGTTGTGGAAAGGTTGACATCACTCACGAAGCAATGAAGGACTGAAACATATCCTGCAAAATTGCAAACAATTTCTACTTTGCTCAAAGAAAGGGGGGAAAGCTTTATTTTGGCCTTGGATAATGAGAAAACTCAATTTTGTCCATGAAAGAACACAAAAAACTCAGTAAGCAGGACTGAGATTGCTATTAACAAAACTTAAAGCTTCAAAAGAAAGAAAAAACACAATTGCCAGACTGCAGTTTAGAAACCTTTAAAATGGGACAAATAAAACAGTATTATTACAATTAAGAAATAATAATCTATTTGATAAAGGAAATAAAGCAACATCAAGATACAACAGAATTAAAAAGCCTGAAAGTTAGAGGAATAAATCATCATTTTAGGAAGGACAAATAATCCTGTCTAGTTGATATAATTTTAAAACCTGACCTATTCGAGAAAAAGATACAGCATTGGACATCTCAGGGAAGATACCATCGTCATCCTGCTGAGACTAGTAATCCACAAACCTGGAATAATGACCTAAATAAAAATGATCTCTCGTATCTTAGCATCTAAGAGAATGTGTGCAGCAGAGCAGGGAAGCTACAAAATGTCAGTGCTTGTCTGGGTGGGCAAGGACGTTTCAAACATTGTGTCAGCGTCTGGGATGCCATTATACACCATCATAACCTGACAATGGCAAGTACGTCTGGCTATGGGAAGTGGGAGAATTGGTCTAGCATCAGACAAGAAGGGTGCAGTAGGTACATGGTAAGTAGTTAATCAGGTGAGTTTTGACAATTGCATCAGCGATTCACTCGGTCGCTCAGACGGAAGCCCTCCAGTAAACTTGACAAAAATGAGACTTGTTCCCTTGTCATTACACACTGTTCAAAAAAACTATCTTGGGTACATTCAATGAACTTCTCGTCAAGGCTACTCTGGTTTGACCATTCGACATGTAGATTAAAATCTCCCATGATAATTGCTGCTCCATTTTTATGGGCATTAATTTTTTCTTTGTTTATTTCCCACCCCAATGTGATATTATTATTTGGTGGCTTATAGATTACACCTATAAATGACTTTTTCTTCTTAGAATTTCTAACTTCCACCCAAATTGATTCAACCTTATTCTCCATAGAACCTATATCATCTCTCACCACCGACCTGATGTCATCCCTAAATATCAGAGCTACACCACCTCCCTTACCTTCCTGTCTATCTTTCTGAGTAGTCTGATACCCCTGGATACATAACTCCCAGTCGTGAACATCCTGCAACCATGTCTCCATAATGGCTACTAAATCATATTCATTCACGATGATTTGTGAAATTAACTCAACTACTTCATTACGAATGCTATGAGCATTTAGGTAATGTGCCCTCCTGCTAGATTTTGTATATTATATATTAATAATATCTCCTGAGTTATCCTTTTTTACTTCTTTCATGTTCTGCTATGTAGTTAAACCCTCCAGCACACATACCAATTTGCTGCTTTCCTTTTGATTTACCAACATACTTCCTGTTGCTTTGTCCTTCCCTTCCTGTGATTCACTAGTGTAAAGATCTAGCGACCACCCTATTTACCTTCTGCACTAGAACATTGGTTCCAGTTCAGGTAGAGAGCATCCTATTGGTACAGGTTTCTCCTGGTCCACAACTGATGCCATTGCCCCATGAAATGGAACCCCTCTTTCCCACACTACTCCTTTATGATCTTGTACTGAGACTGCCTGGATATAGACCCATGTGACCTATTTATTATGGAGACAGAAACTCAAATTGAAACTTTTTCAAAGCAAGATGGAAGTTTTCACACCTGACGACATGAGAGAGAGCTGTTGACCTTGCTGCATCCAGACTCATGGACTCTAAGGTGAATACCAAATGTTGGTGCTGCTATGCCAAAAGGAAAAGATTGCTTTTGGATTAATCACCAAGCAGAGGGTTGCTGAGGGCTTCTTTGAGGAAAGAGGAATTGTGAAGAGCTAAAAACCAAGCAATCACCAGCAGATGCCTTGCTGGTGGAAGTACATTTCATTAACCTCACAAGATTAAGTGATGGGGCAATTTTCATTATAAAGGCCATCGACCGTTTCAGTTGGTGGAACATGGAGAGATTGTGCTGAAACTGTTAAATGCTTGGGTCTTAAAACTCAAAACCACAGTTCTGCTGAGAGCCATATACTGTATAAATGTGTCGTGGGGTTTTAATTAATCAAAAAGGGAAGAGGTCTTTTTGAGAAGTTAATGCATTTTTCGGTGGTTTAATGTATTAGTTGCTTACAAAGTAATGTTTACTTTATGTTGTTATGATTCATGAAGCAAATTGTCAAATTTATGTTTATGGCTCAGGACCTATTACTTTCTTTTATCAAAATAGACAAATACACTTACTATGAGAAGTTTTGACAACAACACCAACCTTTGTGAAATCACTGAAGAGACCAATGCTTTGTCCCCAGCTAAATCACCTTATCATATGAAATGAATACCCTTACTCCCTATAATTACATGACAGAAAACACAACAACATTTTAAATTATGGGGTACATGTCACCAACGTCGAAATAGTGAGCCACCATTAAAAATGGCCACTATGGTCATGCATAAGACCATAGCTTATAGGAACTGAAATAAGCCATTCAGCCCATTGACTCTACTGTGCCAAGCAATGAAATCAATGCAAATTTATTTTACATTGAGTGATTCTTTCACAATTGGACAAAGTAAATGTAGAAAAACTTTAATTCATTTTAATCTAGAAGAATTGAGACTAGAAGTTAAAAAAAACATAGTTTATTAAGCTTTTGGTCTCAGTTTGCAGAAATCCTAGAAAGAGTTAGTTGTAAGAGCAGTCTCTCCTGAAGAAAGAAATATATGACGAGGAAGGGTTTAGAGTCATACAGGCCAAATGCTGGCAAATGGAACTTGATTAATTTAGGATATCTTGCAGTCATGGACGAGTTGGGCTGAAGGGTATATTTCCGTGCTGTATAACTCTATGCCTCTATGATTCTAAATGCAGGCTGGTGGGACTAATTTAATTTGAGAATATGTCTATATGAACTAGTTGGACCAAAGGGTCTGTGCCCATGCTGTATGACTCCATGACTGTAAGTAGTTCAGGAAAATTAAGAAATACGTTACCTTAGTGTAAAGGTTTTAGTTGAACACTTCAGACCAGAGTGTTTGATTAAAATCCTGAAGAAAGTCATTTGAAGCCAAGAAAGGCTAAGCTCAGTTATGTCAATAATCCAAGAAAAGTTATTTAAGTCTCAAGACTGGAGATTGAGCCAAACAGTTAAGTCAAATCTAAAGATGTCATAGAGAAGGGAACATTCTGGTGTCAGAGTACTGTAAAGTGATGTGTTGTGAACAGACGAGTTGCAATTTTACCATGATGTTTATAATCTTTCCAGTAATGCCGTATCTAAATAAATTGGTTTATTCTATGTAATTTCTATTTCTTTTATGTAATAAACTTCTGTTTTGTTGTTAATACCAAATCTGCATGATTGCATGTTTGAATGTAATGGAAGACCACCTCATTAAATAAAAGCAAAAATGTGACCGAACAAGCCAGATTTCAGTCTGGGATCTGAATTGCCTGGTAATCCCTTCAGCTGAGATCCCAATAAAGTTAACCAAACCAAGCCCAATATTTTAACCAAAGACTTTGAGAAGTTAAACAAGTACATGAAAGGGGGAGTTCTTCTGTAATAATGATAGGAAGTAAACCTACCAACTGCTAAATTAAATCCTTGTTCGTAAGCGATATATAATTCTAAGAATCTACACAAACCAAACTATGAATCCTAACAGTCACATGCAGCTGGTTATTTTTTGTCAAGTACTATATCGTTATTGTTGTTTAATATTGTTAAGGCCAACATTTTAATGGTGACTTGTGTAAGATAGGGAGACAGTTATACTTGTACGATATGTAATAAGTTTATTGTTACTTTTATAGTGTGTAAAAATCATTACTTCAGCAATAAATTTTCATTTTTCAGGTGGAAGGTGTTACAAATAAAATTGACTTTAATAGAGTGTTATATGCAGCTACTTTGAGGTGCTGTTAAAAGCCATTTACTGACTTAATGCTGATTTATTTCTTTATTTAAAAACCAGGATTAGAATGCTTTAGTCGTGAATAAAATGCAGCTGCCCTAGGGAAAGGCTGCTAAACTAGCTTTGCTGTATGAGCACAGTGTAACCTGCATCCCCCATTGACAGACGTAACATGCCCACTTAACCATGGTTAGGTTAAGTTAAGTGTTTGCCTCTGACTCATCACTGAAAATCTTAGCTGTGTAACCAGCTAAATATTGTTGCTTCTAGGCATGACTGGGGAACTGGATTCATAAACATCTGTAAACAACCAGACATTTTGTTTGAGTAAGGAAATAACATTTGTCTTGTCTTGAATCTCCATCAGTACCATATGGCCCTCACAATTGATTGGTATAACTGCAGAAATAGCTGGAAAGTAGGCATGACAGCACAACACTGCCAATGCTGGAAATCTGAAGTAACAATAGAAAGTGCTGGAAAAAACTCAACAGGCCTGTCAGCAACTGTGGAGAGAGAAACAGAATTATCTTTTTGAGTTTGATATGACTCTTTGGAACAGAAAGGAGTTGTAAAAATGTGATCTTTAGGCTGTAAGCAGAGTTTGGGGGGGAGGGGCAAGAGGACCGAGTGGAACAGATGATGAGTGTGCCCGAGTAATGAAGGATTGCCATAGTGGTGAAGGAGATGTGGAGATGTAAAATGAGTGTAAATAGAGGATTGCAAAGGAGAAAATGGGCCTGCTCTGGAAAATAGGAGCAATACTTCTGTCAACTGTATTTTCTGCCATGACCCTGCCCTCTGAAGTGAGTGTGATAACAGGAAAAGCAATAAGAAAATGAGAGGGTGAGGTCTACCACCATCATCAGACCACCACTCCAACTTTCATTTTATTCCCATCCACCCTCACCAGGTAGTCAGTCAGTAAATCCAGGATACTCATGACAAATTAAACCAAATTAAACCACATTCTATTGATGAATGAAGTCATTTACTCTTCCTGGCTCACCCATACAGAACTAATTGTCAATCGCACCAACTGCATCTCCCACAATCACAGCTACCCCTGTTTCTATTCACTGAAAGGACCAATAGAGTTGAGATAAAATATATTAGTCTTTCAGGAGAGA
Source organism: Chiloscyllium punctatum (assembly GCF_047496795.1). Classification (NCBI taxonomy): domain Eukaryota; kingdom Metazoa; phylum Chordata; class Chondrichthyes; order Orectolobiformes; family Hemiscylliidae; genus Chiloscyllium; species Chiloscyllium punctatum. Next base: position 16,875,201 of record NC_092783.1, on the reverse strand, counting down.
GCTGTACAGTGGGACAGCAGAACGGACAAAGAAGACACCTTGTGATGGGATCAGGCCAGCAGTCGCTGTGCTGTGACCACTTCACCTGGCCTGTAATACTTTTCTATTGAATTATAATTTATATGTAACATTTTTAGCCCATCCATAACTGCAGTTGAGGAAATGTCTGGGGGCTGGGGGCTGGGGGATAGGGATGGGTATGCACCACTGAAGTCACTCCAGGCAACCTGGTGAATGTTAAAACTTATTCTTCAGACATAGAACATTCTGAAATTTATGGACCACTCTGGTGTGTGATTAACTTAGAAGAATTCAATAGGGCACTCATCGATATTGTGATAACGTAACTTCCCACATATTGGGCAGCCCTGGGAGATTAGATTAGATTAGATTCCCTACAGTGTGGAAACAGGTCCTTCGGCCCAACAAATCCACACTGACCCTCCAAAGAGCAACCCACCCTGACCCATTCCATACATTTACCCCTGACTAATGCACCTAACACTACAGGCAATTTAGCATGGCCAATTCACTGAACCTGCACACCTTTGGACTGTGGGAGGAAACCGGAGCACCCGGAGGAAACCCACGCAGACACGAGGAGAATGTGCAAACTCCACACAGACAGTCGCCTGAGGCTGGAATCAACTCAGTTTGATATGCAACTTGGAAAGAGTGACAGAGATGAGAAAATTATTGCCAAATTAGTTTGGTTCCTAATGAGCTCTCAGGGAAAGCTGCTTGGTACTTTATTGGAATTCCTTCAATACTAGTCTTAGAGGCTTGGACACTGTCAGTCAGCTAAAGTTGCAGCCAAAATCAGAATGCTTTCTGCTTAAGGGGTGAAAAGCTGAACAACAGGTGACCCACCACCAATCCTGAGTTTTGCTGCCCTACTGGGGTCTGTTTTCATCCTGCAATGAGAGATAGGCAGGTACTGGAAAAGATGAAAGTGAGTGACATACATATTACTGTTGGTGCAGGCGGGAAAGTATCCCAAGTGAGTGAGGAGGCAGAGGGTATGCAGCTTTAGTGGTGTCTGAGATGAGATTGGGTCTGAGACAGTGAGGGCAGGCAGTATTGAAAGTGGTCAAGCATGAGTCTTGGTAGGAGGTGGGTCCAATAGCAAAGACAGAATAAATATGAGGTATCAGAGGGAAGGTAGTGGCACTTACACTAGTAGAGTGCAGAAGGTTATTATGTGACCTTTCAGTGCGTTCTAACCTGGGTGGCAATATCAGATTAGGCTGGCATGGTCGGATATCATGGCATTCACTCCTAGTCCTGAAAGAAAAGGAGAGCACAACTCTGCACCAGCCATTCAGGAGGACCACCAGGTCCCTGATCACATAGCCGGGCAGAGCACTACTTTCTCACAGCTCAGTGAGCAAACCTACATCCAGAACCTCAACCTGAGCTACAAATCTTCTCAAAACTCGCTATTCCCACTGTATGTCACATATCAGGAAATGTGCTGGGCAGTCCCAGACTGACAATGCACAACGAGCTTTTAAATATGGACAAAATGGAATACAGGTTAATTCCAGGATATCCGCTGATTGGCAAGTTGTTCTGGGAATGACACATGGTGATGTGGGCTGGAGTTGGGCACAATGGAGGCCAGAAGGGTAGGGATAGATACTTAATGATGTGGGTCTGGTATGAAACATTAAGAAAACTCACAGAGCTGCATGATGGGTTTCCCTCCAAACACTGAACACAACTTGGACTCGGCCTAAAAATGTAAGGTCTAGCCACAGTTTTTGGTGCAAAATGTAATTTCTAGCCAAAAGGACAAGTTTGCAGCTGCTTAGTACAGTGATTCAGTGCATCCCACAAGCAATTCTCCCCCTAGAATGGTGTAATCCTGGGCAAATCTGGTGATTTCCAGCCGTGGGGTCTTCAATGTTTTTTGTGCTTACCCAGTTTTTAAATGAATATGGCCTGCATGGAACCTTCCAGGCTGCTGCTTGATCATAAACATACCCACACTTTAGCAGGAACATTCTCCCTGGCTCGGTTCAGTGAAAAGAAATGTGGAATTTAGATCACACCTTTCACAACCATAGGCATTCTCTGAAATGCTTGTGGAGCCATTGAAGCGTTTCTGACACAGTCATCGCTATTCTACAGTAGGAATGGTGGCAGCCAGTTCACACACAACCAGGGTTCCACACACAGCTACACGATGTTAACCAGGAGAAAGTGAGGACCGCAGATGCGAGAGATCCAAGTCAACAAGTGTGTTGCTGGAAAAGCGCAGCAGGTGAGGCAGCATCCGTGGAGCAGGAGAGTCGACGTTTCAAGCACAAGCTCTTCATCAGGAATGTGCCCATCGAGATGTTGACCAGTTCTGCTTTCAGTGGTATTGTTTGATGCATGCAAAAATGATGCCCAGTGCAATGTTTAAGATGCAAACTTTAAGCGTGCACATACACTCTGAGAATATTAAGCATGTCGACATGCCTTAGAAAGGCCACTATAGCATGGAGCACTCCAGCATTACACTGCAAATCACTCCTCGCTGTGTACCTCAGTGTCCGCACGGCCTGTCTATATTAGCTCACTCTTTTGCCTGAAACCTGCCTAGGAGACTGCACAGATAAGTCCTATCGGTTCATAACATCTATATATTTTGACTTCTAAAAAGTTTTAAACTGGTTGTGTTCCCAGTCCTGTCAGAAATAAACGGATGAATGGCATTGCCCAGCAGCAGATTTAATTTGCTGACTGCTACTTTTAGCCTGTTACCAATATTTTCCCATTAATCACCTGTTGGCGTTGTTTTCTGACTCCTTAATCTGTCATAAAGGATTGTGTTAAATGAAAATAGGAATTTACAGTAAATGTGAACACAAATCATTAAACATAGGCCTCTTCTCTCCATAGTTGGAACACTGAATGTTTAGGGTAGAGTTTCTTTGCAGCAAACAATAATGTCATCTCTTCTCCCTCACAATTATATCCCCTCACACTACCACATTTCTTGTCACTCCTGCTACTTGAGTGAATTCCTGTACCATGGACGCCATTGTCAATTGCACATTCATCCTCCCTCCTGCACTCTCAGAGGTCATGATCCCTGTAGGGTCATCAGTCAGTGTTGAGTGGCTATGATGGATGCCAGGATTGGAATGGCTGCTGGGAAGCTGGGACTGGATGTTAACAATTTCTAGGCCACCTTAATGCTCATTTTTGCTTTGTAATGGTGAGCGTGTCAGAATGGCGACACCTTTGAGACCTGATTTCTCCTGCGAAGAGAGCCTGTGAATAGGTTGGTGCCTCTTTTTATGAAAAAAGGAGAAAGTGAGGACTGCAGATGCTGGAGGTCAGAGCTGAAAATGTGTTGCTGGAAAAGTGCAGCAGGTCAGGCAGCATCCAAGGAGCAGGAGAATCGACGTTTCAGGCATGAGCCCTTGTTCCTGAAGATGCTCCTTGGATGCTGCCTGACCTGCTGCACTTTTCCAGCAATACATTTTCAGCCTCTTTTTAAGACAAAATCTTGCAGTTTGAACATGTCCTGTCATGCTTAAATGGCCCCAGTCCCCTCAGCACATTCTCCCCTGCACAAAACTCTTATACCCCTAAGATTTCCATTCAGGGGTTATGCAAAGCCAGATTTCCATTCTGGGGTCATTACAACAGGGTCACGCCAAAAAAAGAGATTGGGAAGTTCTGATACATTTAGCTTTCAAAATCTGTCACCTCATGCCCGTGTGACTGATTTATGCCTTATTATCTTTTTCACATGGTCAGGGGGTAGGTGCCTCTTTGGTTAAGGAGAGGCTGACTTACATGTGTATGCATTCCCCACTGCAAAAGCATTGCTTGTGTCCCAAGAACCTGAAATCCGTTTCTCCTCACAATCCCTCCAGGAACGACTCTCTGAAAGCTCGTGTGCTTCCAATTAAACCTGTTGGACTATAACCTGGTGTTGTGTGATTTTTTAACTTTGTACACCCCAGTCCAACACCGGCATCTCCAAATCTTGATAATCCTAGGTTTCTTTCTTGGCCTGCTGCAGTGTGTGGCATTGGGAGGAGTCCAAATTTGCCGAATATCCTCTAGCTTCTGCTGTTATGTATGTAATGCACGTCCTAAACTTTCCTTTGCAGCACCTCAAATCCATACCAATCCACTTCCTCATCAACCACCATCTTTGGTTGCTGCTCTCTGGAGCCTATTGTATTCTCACCGTAATGTCATAAATACTGGCACCCTACCGGAAACAAACCATTAAGTATTCAATGAAGTTTAGAAAATAAATTACATACAACTCTGATTATAGAACCACTGATCACCTCCAGGAACATTACTCACTTCCCTTGTTAAGTAGAAAGCAGAGGAATTTTAAACTAGGAATAGAGAAACAATTCAGAAGTAGAATCATGTAATTGCATCGAGTTATACAGTTATACAGCATTTGAAACACTCCCTTCAGTTCAACTGAACTTAATCCCAATTTAAACTAGTCCCACCTGCTTACTGATGGCCCATATCCCTCCAAACCTCTTATCCAAACATCTTTTAAACATTGTAATTGTATTCACATCCACCTCATCCTAGGTAAGTTCATTCCACACACGAACCACCCTCCGTGTAAAACATTTGCTGTTCATATAATTTTTAAATCATCATACTCTCACCTTAAAGATGGCCCCCTAACCTTGGAATCCCCCATCCTAGGGAATAGACAACTACCATTACCTCTATCTATACCTCTCATGATTTTTTAAATGTCTACAAGGTCACCTCTCAAATTCCAATGCTCCAGTGGAAAAAGTCCCAACCTCTCTAGCATTTCTTCAAAACTCAAACCTTCCCATAGTCAACAAAATCCTGGTAAATCTCTTCTGAACTATCCCCAGCTTAATAATATCTGAGTTTTGAGAAGATTTGTAGCTCAGGTTGAGGTTCTGGATGTAGGTTTGCTCATTGAGCTGGAAGGTTCACTTTCAGACGTTTCGTCACCCTCGAAGGTAACATCTTCAGTGAGCTTCGGACGAAGCACTGCTGATGATTCCTGCTTTATATTTATTAATAAGGATATTAATAATATCCTTTCTATGACTGGGCAACCAAAATTGCACACAGTAGTCCAGAAAAGACGTCACAAACTTCCCAAGCAACCTTAACATGGCTTTCCAGCTCCTATACACAAAGGACCGAGCAATGAAAGCAAGCATGCTAAACACTCTTTTAACTACACTGTCTATATGTGACGCAAACTTCAAAGAATTATGTACCTGCAGTCCTAGGTCCCTCTGCATATCAAATCCATTAAAGATCATCACCCATAAGGAGGAATCCAAGATGAAGCCATTGTGAGCCACAGAACCACAAGATTCAAGGGCATAGTTGATCAACTTAGTTAGACCAGCCAATATTTAGCTCAAATTTCTTCTTCTAGGATTAGTTAGTGTGTTTTGTAACCATTCTAATTGCAAAGTCTCCAGTGAACACAATGGGAACCTTAATAACCCACCTCACTGAGAATCGTAGCCAATGCCTTTCAGGTCAGTTCATGCATTTGACAATTTGGAATGATGAAGGTTAAAATTCCAGAACTGTGGTGGTGAGCGATTTCCATGTCCTGTTATTGCTTAGCTGCATTTGGAATTCCAACTGGTGAGATCCTCGATGACACCCCTCAATGTTTATGAAGACTATGAGAGTGTTTGATTGAGTGCTGAGGTGATTTACCAAAAAAATGTCAAGATTTTAACAACAAGGTTAAGTTCTGCTTGGGGCAAAGTAAAGTGAGGGAAAAGTCAATAGTGATGGACATTATCATGAGAGTTTCACAAATGTTAGAGAAGAAAAACTGTTTCTATTATCCGATGATATAAGGGCTAAGGGATACAAATTAAGGCTTTAAACAAGAGATGCAGGGCAGATGTGAGTTAGAACTTATTTGGGGAGAGTGATTGGGAGGAACAGGTAAGGTGAGGAGGATTCACTGATGGGCAGTCAGGATCACTTAGAGGAGTAGATGGGAAAAGGACCCTGAGGCAGGCAGTCAGAGACAGAGCAAGATTAATCAGAATTAATTAGAATTGGCTCTTGCTCTTGCTTAGGGAGAAAGGAACTAGCTTTTTGATGAGCTTCTAGTAAGTGTTTAAGGTAATTTCTGTTCTTAAATGTAGACATAGTATAAAAATGTTTTGTAAAGTTAATTTAAAAAATTAACGAGAAACATATAATTAAGTAACACTTATTAAGAATGACAAGAAAGATGAAAAGCTTATGTTCAAAATGTTGACTCTCCTGCTGCTCAGATGCTGCCCAACTGGCTGTGTTTTTCCAGTATCACACTTTTTGAACACTTCCTCCAAGAAAAATGATGTACAAAGTTCTAATAAGAAGGAGTTCCTGGAAACCATTATGATCCAGACCAAAACATTTGTGGTAAGCGCAGTTCAAGCTGCTACAGCTCAGAGTTTATGGACTGAGGCTAAACTTCAGACACTGTGATGCACTAAAGGGGGGGAGAGTTACCTGGATTCTTTGCAAAAGGAGACAGTCACTGCACTTAAGATAGAGTCTTCTGAATTGGTCAGTGGTTAACTACTGGAGGGTATGACTGCAAGTGATACTGGTGGGGACAACAAGAGAGCTGGACTATCAACCACTGCAATATTCCGGCAGGTTTGAGGTTCTCACAACTTGTTTGAATGAGAGTGGAGGAGATAGGATGGTATGCAAATTGATTATGCCACAGTACTACAGGAAGTCATACAGTGGGAGGTGTAACAAGGACTGTAGTGATATTAAGAGACAGTATAATGTGGGGAGGTTGGCACATTCTTTGCTGCAAAGTTCAAAAATCCAGATTGCTCTATTCCTACCCCGTGCCAGGATTTAGGACATCATCTCAGGGCTGGAAAAAGTGGAAAAGGGTCTATGGTCATAGTCCATGAAGGTACCAATGACATAGATAGAACCAAGAAAGAGAGCTTGAGGAGCTAGGGACTAAATTAAAAGCAGAATCTCAAAGATTATAGTCTCTGGATTGTTACTTGAGCCACATGCAAGTTGGCACAGGGCAAATAAAATTAAAGTGATGAGCACATGCCCCCAGGACGGATGTAGGAGAGGTGAGCTCCAGTTGAAGGGCCAGTAAGACCAGCAATGGGGAAAGTGGGAGCTGTATCATTGGGATGATTTACAGCTAAACAGCACTGGACCAGTGTTGTTGCAAACTGCATAACTACGAAATGAAAAAGGCTTTTAAACAAATCGTGAAGACAAGTAATCAATAAACTATTGCAAGATCAATACATTCAGTTCCTTCAAATGCCACCAGGAAAATGAGAAAGGAGTTAGATATAAGTTCAGATATTGTAGCAGGGAAACAGGCTGCTGGATAGGCCCCTGCAATCAGAAGTTGTTACAGTTAATGTGCAGATCTGACTTGATTTATCGATTTTTAGTTCACTCGTTGATTCAAAGTGAACTCATTTCAATTGGAAAATTATTTTCATCAACCATGATACCTTTCAAATTTCCATTTCTCTGACCATAATGAAAAGATGGCTTCATATTTTTTCTTGAGGCAGGGTATTATGAAGTTGAAGGTGTGTACTGTGCCTTTAAGAGTGAGTGAATGCAGTTTTACAGTGAGAGCTTACAAACATTTGTCATATGATGAGCTAGCAGTCTCAGAGTATACTAGAATATTGAAAATATGTAACATTTGGCTGTGAAATGGATACCTGAGTTGGTTGTTGTTTTGACCACAATTCAAATTTAGCCAATCAGTTTAAATTATGCCCCAGGATACTAAAACCCAATCAAGTTTGAATTTGTTATTTTGTCAACCCCAAACAAATGACATGATCTGATATTGGGGATATAAAAAAAAGCGTTTTGAAAGTCAGACAGAGTAACTGCCATTGTGAAGGAGATTGTCATTCAAAACACCGTTCTATCAAAGGTACCTTTTTCATATGAAACACCTTCGCAGTAAAAAACAGAAGATGACCCAGGGAGATCTACAGCTGAAAGAAGGGCACCAAAGATGACAGCTGAAATTAAGTTGATGTAATTTTAATAAGGGATTTTATTACAACAGTATAACATTATAGAGTTGGAGGCAGATAACAAACAGTTAAAAGAAATGTGGTGGGGGGGGGGGGGGGGAAGCTTAGAATGTTGCTTTCTGTTCCCTTTTCATGTTCAGGAATAAATTGATATTATTTTTCTTTAAATAATTTGGGAATTGTTCTCTGTCACTCATACTGTAACAGATTATGAGGTGAGGTGAGCTTTTTTGGGTGTTTGGTTTAATTAGCAGAAGGGTTCACTGCTGTGTTGTAACAGTGATTGTCCATAATTTATCAGTGTGTTCATTGCAAGTGCTGGCAGCTGAGTAGTAGTTTATGGATAGTGACTGTAGTCACTCCAGTTTGGTGCAGTTGATTCCAGCTTGGAGGGACAGAGACGGTTCACCACGAGTGAAACATCCTCAGAGACAGGCTTTGAAATGCCCAGTGACCGAGTTATCTAATTATTGGGATTTGCAGAATCTGCCATTAGAGATCAGCTGAAACTGACAGTCACTCATTCTACTTGTTGCATTCAGTGGCAACTAATGAAATTTGCAAACCCACCTCAGTGGTTTCTATTTCAAATCAGTCAACAGACTACAAATTCCACCAGTGAAATGAAGATGCTGAAATAATCAGCAGGACTTATAGCTTCTGTAGGCAGGGGAGTAGAATTAATGTTCCAAGCTTAGATCCTTAATAAAACTGAATGGGGATAGGAATATGGTGAGTTTACAATGTTCAAATTGGGAAGGGGATTAGAGGGAAGATCTGGGTGGATGGCAGGAGACATCAAATGGCAAAGATGCCTTATTTCCAAAAGGCCTTCAACAAGGTGCTGCACAAGATGCTGCTGCATAAGAAAAGATGCATGGCATTAAGGGTAAAGCATGGTTAGAGGATTCATTGACTAACAGGAAGCAAAAAGTAGGAATAAATGATTGCTATTCTGGCTGGCAATCAGTAACTAGTGTTGTGCCTCAGTGTTGGAACCGCAATTATTTACAATTTATGTCGATGATTTGGAGTTGAGGACCATGTGTAAGCTGTCAAAGTTTGCACATGACACTAAGATGAGTGGCAGAGCAAAGTGTGCAGAGAACTGTGAAACATTGCAGAGGAACATAGATACATTGAGTGAGTGGACAGAGGTCTGGCAGATGGAATACAACGTCAGTAAATATGAAGTCATACATTTTGGTAGGAGTAACAGCAAAATAGATTATTACTTGAATGGTAAAACGTTGCAGTGTGCTACTATGCAGAGGGACCTGGGTGTGCTTGTCTATGAATCACTGAGGGTTAGTCTGCAAGTACAACAGGTAATTAGGAAGGCAAAAGGAATTTTGTACTTCATTGTTAAAGGGATTGAGTTTAAAAGCATAAAGGTTATGTTACAGCTGTACAAGGTGCTGGTTAGGCCACACCTGGAGTACAGCGTGCAGTTTTGGTCTCCTCACTTGAGAAAGGATGGACTGGCACTAGAGAGGGTGCAGAGGAGGTTCACTGGGGTGATTCCGGAGTTGAAGGAGTTGTCTCATGAGGAGAGACTGAGTAGATTGGGATTATATTCATTGGGATTTAGAAGATGGGGGGTATCTTATAGAAACATATGAAATTATGAAGGGAATAAATAAGCTAGAAGTAGAGAGGATGTTTCCACTGGTAGGTGAAGCTAGGACAAGAGAGCATAGCTTTAAGATTAGAGGGAACAGATTTAGGACTGAATTGAGGAGGAACTTCTTCATCCAGAGGGTTGTTAACCTTTAGAATTCCTTGTCCAGTGAAGTCGTTGACATTACTTCAGTAATTTTTTTTTAAAGCTAAGGTAGATTTGTTTTGAACAATAAAGGAATGAAGGGATATGATGAGTGCGTAGGTAAGTGGATCTGAGTCCATGAAAAGATCAGCCAATATCTTATTGAATGGTGGAGCAGGCTCGAAGGGCCAGATGCCTAATCCTGCTCCTAGTTCTTTTGATCTTATGTCATGTACAGCAAAGGCTGTAGTAAAGGAATAGAGTGCAAATATTCTGCCTCCTTGAGCAACATGGGCATCCAGGGAGAAATATGAGAAAATACTTTATTCCTTATTCAACCAATTGCTCAGTTGGTTGCAACAAGGTAAATTTTTTTTAAAATCTCATTCTTTGTGGATACCTTTTTCTCAGACCATGCAAACTTATACTTTAAAAGGGATTAATTTAACCAGGCCTTCATGAACTAACAAAAAGGTTGAGCTTATTAATTCCTCCACTCAAAAATGATATACTAACATGCTGCATGTGATCAGCATTTCAAATTAAGAGAGTGCAAAAAAAAGTAAAGTTAAGCTGTACATAATTGTACTGTTCACGAAGCATAGATAAGATGGCATTACAGCATTATTGGGTTGCATCAGCAGAGTTGTCATTGGCAGGTGAACAGCCAATGTTTGAGATTCTTGGTTTTGCTTGCTAATTAAAGTTACTTTGCCCCGATTCCATTTTTAGCTGGTTTGTATCATTCAGAGTAAGAAACTTTTCTCATCTTTCCCTGCAGTGTCGGGGTGCTTAGTGGCTGTTCTGAAACTGTGGCTTTCACAGCATAGTGCACGCTCTCCAGATCACAACAGACTGATAATAGTCTAATATTGAAGCTGCCTTTTTAAACCTTGTTTTGCGTATTGTTAGAAAGGATACAATAAAAATGTCAGCAAGTGGTGGATCTCAGCCAAGGTGGGGGGAGGAGTTAGAAGCAGTCAGCCCTCTCATGATCTCAACTCTCACTCTGCTTTGACACTTTTAAGTATTACATTCAATTGATTCCACACAAAATCTCTGCCAACCATCTCTTGGTTATGCACCTACAGTTCCTTTGTCCTGATAGCAGTCCCTCTTTTGTAAAACATATTTTGGAATTAAAAGCAAAAAATGCCTGTCACACTTTGGGATTGCAACCACTTATTGTAAAAAGATAAAGAGCAGACTTTTGCATGAGCAAAGTTGCTCCAGGCCATGGAGGACCAGACACCATATATCTCACTCAAGAAAACACTCAAAAAATTAGAACAACTCAGCCCAAAGCATTTGTCCAAAGTTTCAATGGCAGAATAACCTAAAAACAAAAATATGTAGAAGACTCAGATTGGCAAAGTAAGAGATCAGAATCAAAATGGAACCCAGTTCATTTCTGAAATTGTTGGGCTCAATGTTGAGCCCAGGAAGCCATAAAGAGCCCAGCAGGAGATGAGGTGCCAGTCCTGCAGCTTGCATTCACCCTGACTGGAGAACTGGAGCAGGCTCAAGACAGAAATGAGCATACTACCAAGATGGTGAATTCATAAGATTCTGCAGGAGATAGAAGAGGTGGTGGAGATGGTGGAGGATGATCAGTTGAAGTTGAAGGCTAATGGGGTGCAAAGTGAGGGCAGGCAAAACCTGATCATAGTTCTAGGAGGGAGAGAAAAGTGTGGAAAATGAGTTGGAAACTGTTGGGAAAAGAGTATTTGAAATCTCAACAGAAGCATTCTGCAAAGCTGCCAGCAAGTCTGTTTTTGATGTCCCCAAATAGAGCGTATCGCATTGTGAGTAGCAAATATGGTGAGCTAAATTGAAAAATGTAAGTAAATTGCTGCTTCACCTGAAAGAACATTTGGGCCTTGGACAGTGAGAAGGGCAGAGGTCAAAAATCAAGTGTTACATCTCCTGCGATGGAATAGAAAGCTACCATAGGAGGGGGATGAAATGTTGAGGGGATAGACGAGCCGGTCAGCATATTGCAGATGGAATGTTCCCTTCGGAATACTGACAAGAAAAGGAATGGAAAGATTATTTGGTGGATTCTGCTGGAGATAGAAGAGGTGGTGGAGATGGTGGAGGATGATCAGTTGAAGTTGAAGGCTAATGGGGTGCAAAGTGAGGGCAGGCAAAACCTGATCATAGTTCTAGGAGGGAGTGAAAAGTTTGGAAAATGAGTTGGAAACTGTTGACAGCTTCATCAATCACGGTTAGAAGAGAATCCTTGTTTGACAAAAAAGACGACATGTCAGAGTGGTGTTGTGGAAGGTCACCATTATCAGAATATACATGATGGTGACAGAGAAACTGGGAGAATGGAATGGAATCCCCACAGGAAGCTGAGCGCAAGGAATTTTAGTTGAGGTAGCTATGGGGGTTGGCGCACACATCACAGATATTAATAGCTTATCTTCAGAGATGGAGAGAAAAATATCAAGAAAGGGAAAGAGAAATGTAAGACATGAACAAGGCAACAATGAGAGAAGAGTGGAAAGTGAATATGTGCCCTCACAACCGGGAGAGAGAGCTTTGGCACTCAGACAGACGGTAGGGAACTTAATGTGGTACCACTACCATCGGGAGGCTATTCACCCGGGGGACTCAAAATGGATCAAAGATTACCCCAAAGGAAGGGCAGGCCCCAGAGCCCACTAGCGTTTATTTGGCCACCTCTTCATGAAGTGGAGGGTCCCATACTTTCAGGTAAATACCAGTAAGATTGGGAAGAGAGTCATACTTGTTGCTTAAGCTGCTCAGTTTGTTTTTGGGTGGGAAGGCTGTTGCCACCTTCCCTCATTAATTTACAGGCTATTGTCTTGTTTTAGGTCCTCAGAAGGCTGGGAAAATCCAGCCTGTGCTTTTGACACTACTGAACATATTCCCAATTAACTATAGACATCTGCTTTACAGAACCAATTTAATATCTAAATAAGAAATGATGATTGAAGCTTTTAAGAATAGATTAATATTTATTCTCTGATTTCAGAAGAAATTTCAGAACCTTATCTTTAGTGGAACATGTTTGCTCACAAATTGGATACTGAGATTCCTGTATGCCATTGTTTGCTAACTGCACTGTCTTGCAGTGTAGCTGAAAAAGATAATATAAGTTGTACATTCACAGATCTAACATCCAGATGAGCCCTAAGAAAGGAACAGGGTATTAGGAAACAAATAATGGAGAAGCAAGCTCGTTTTGTTTAAATTGACTGTGGTAGATTCCAGTCTCAGCATTCCAAACCTGAGACTGTGCTTGCTGGATGTGAGAGCGCAAGGTCAGCTCAGAACAGGAGGAGATTCTCTCCAGGAACCAAAAATAGAATGTTTCATAGACGACGCAAAACTCAAAATTATAGGGACAGTGGTTGGGGTCAGTGCACAGGATGGGAAAAGGCAAGGGTCAGTGTGTGAAATTGGAACATAGTGGGACCAGTGTGCCAACCTGTAACAGAAAGGGATCAGTGTCAAAATTTGAAAGAGAATGGGATTGTGTGAAACTGAAACAGATTGGGATCAGTGAGTGGAACTTGAACAGACAGGAATCAGTGAGTGGAATTTGAACAGACGGGGATCAGTGAGTGGAATTTGAACAGTGTAGGATCAGTGAGTGGTCCCTGAACAGGTGGGGATCAGTGAGTGGAATTTGAACAAACGGGAATCAGTGAGTGGAACGTGAACCGACTGGGATCAGTGAGTGGAACTTGAACAGATGGGGATCAGTGAGTGGAATTTGAACACACTGCGATCAGTGAGTGGAACGTGTAGAGATTGGGATCAGTGAGTGGAATTTGAACACACTGGGATCCGTGAGAGGAATTTGAACAGACTGCAATCAGTGATTGCATCGTGAACCGACTGGAATCAGTGAGTAGAATGTGTACAGACTGGGATCAGTGAGTGGAATTTGAACAAATGGGGATCAGTGAATGAAATGTGAACAGATTGGGATCAGTGAGTGGAACTTGAACAGTGTGGAATCAGTGAGTGGAACTTGAACATATGGGGATCGGTGAGTGAAACCTGAACAGTGTGAGATCAGTGAGTGAAATTTGAACAGAGTGGGAACGGTGAGTGGAATTTGAATAGACTGGGATCCGTGAGTGGAATTTGAACAGATGTGAATCAGTGAGTGGAACTTGAACAGACTGTAATCAGTGAGTGGAATTTGAACAGATGGGGATCAGTGAGTGACACTGGAACAGAGTGGGATCAGTGAGTGAAATTTGAACAGTGTGGCATCAGTGAGTGGAATTTGAACAGATGGGGATCGGTGAGTGAAACCTGAACAGTGTGGGATCAGTGAGTGAAATTTGAACAGAGTGGGATCGGTGAGTGGAATTTGAATAGACTGGGATCCGTGAGTGGAATTTGAACAGATGTGAATCAGTGAGTGGAACTTGAACAGACGGGGATCAGTGAGTGGAATTTGAACAGATGGGGATCAGTGAGTGACACTTGAACAGATGTGGATCAGTGAGTGAAATTTGAACAGTGTGGCATCAGTGAGTGGAATTTGAACAGATGGGGATCGGTAATTGGAATTTCAACAGATGTGGATCAGTTAGTGAAACCTGAACAGTGTGGGATCAGTGAGTGAAATTTGAACAGACTGGTATCTGTGAGTGGAACGTGAACAGATTGGGATCAGTGAGTAGAATTTGAACAGATGGGGATCAGTGAGTGGAACGAGTACAGACTCGGATCAGTGAGTGGAACGTGAACAGATTAGGATCAGTGAGTGGAATTTGAACAGATGTGGATCAGTGAGTGGAATTTGAACAGATGGGGATCAGTGAGTGACACTGGAACAGACTGGGATCAGTGAGTGAAATTTGAACAGTGTGGCATCAGTGAGTGGAATTTGAACAGATGGGGATCAGTGAGTGACACTGGAACAGACTGGGATCAGTGAGTGAAATTTGAACAGAGTGGTATCATTGAGTGGAATTTGAACAGATGGGGATCGGTGAGTGGAATTTGAACAGATGTGGATCAGTTCGTGAAACTTGAACAGTGTGGGATCAGTTAGTGAAATTTGAACAGAGTGGGATCGGTGAGTGGAACATGAACAGAGTGGGATCAGTGAGTGGAATTTGAACAGATGTGGATCATTTAGTGAAACTTGAACAGCGTGGGATCAGTGAGTAGAATGTGTACAGACTGGGATCAGTGAGTGGAATTTGAACAGACAGTGATCAGTGATTGGATCGTGAACCAACTGGGATCAGTGAGTAGAATTTGAACAGAGTGGGATCGGTCAGTGGAATTTGAACAGTGTGGGATCAGTGAGTGGAATTTGAAAAGATTGGCATCAGTGAGTGGAATTTGAACAGACGGGGATCAGTGAGTGGAACTTGATCAGACAGTGATCAGTGAGTGGAACGTAAACACATTGGGATCAGTGAGTGGAACTTGAACAAATGGGGATCAGTGAGTGGAACTTGAACAGACGGGGATCAGTGAGTGGAATTTGAACAGAATGGGATCAGTGAGTGGAATTTGAACAGACAGTGATCAGTGAGTGGAACGGGAAGCGATTGGGATCAGTGAGTGGAATTTGAACAGATGGGGATCAGTGAGTGGAATTTGAACAGATGGGGATCAGTGAGTGGAATTTGAACAGACAGTGATCAGTGATTGGATCGTGAACCAACTGGGATCAGTGAGTAGAATTTGAACAGAGTGGGATCGGTCAGTGGAATTTGAACAGTGTGGGATCAGTGAGTGGAATTTGAACAGATTGGCATCAGTAAGTGGAACTTGAACAGACGGGGATCAGTGAGTGGAATTTGAACAGATTGGCATCAGTGAGTGGAACTTGAACAGACAGTGATCAGTGAGTGGAACGTAAACACATTGGGATCAGTGAGTGGAACTTGAACAGTGTGGGATCAGTGAGTGGAATTTGAACAGAGTGGGATCAGTGAGTGGAATTTGAACAGACGGGGATCAGTGAGTGGAATTTGAACAGTGTGGCATCAGTGAGTGGAATTTGAACAGATGGGGATCGGTGAGTGGAATTTGAACAGATGGGGATCAGTGAGTGGAATTTGAACAGTGTGGCATCAGTGAGTGGAATTTGAACAGATGGGGATCGGTGAGTGGAATTTGAACAGATGTGGATCAGTTAATGAAACTTGAACAGTTTGGGATCAGTGAGTGGAATGTGAACAGACTGGGATCCATGAGTGGAACGTGTAAAGACTGGAATCAGTGACTGGAATTTGAATAGATGGGCATCAATGAGTGGAATTTGAACAGATGGGGATCGGTGAGTAACACTTGAACGGATGTGGATCATTTAGTGAAACTTGAACAGTGTGGGATCAGTGAGTGGAACATGAACAGAGTGGCATCAGTGAGTGGATTTGAACAGATGGGGATCGGTGAGTGACACTTGAACAGATGTGGATCAGTTAATGAAACTTGAACAGTGTGGGATCAGTGAGTGGAATGTGAACAGACTGGGATCCGTGAGTGGAACATGTAAAGACTGGAATCAGTGACTGGAATTTGAATAGATGGGCATCAGTGAGTGGAATTTGATCAGACAGTGATCAGTGAGTGGAACGTAAACAGAGTGGTATCAGTGAGTGGAATTTGAACAAATGGGGATCAGTGAGTAGAACTTGAACAGTATGGGATCAGTGAGTGGAATTTGGACAGACTGCGATCAGTGATTGGAACGTGAACCGACTGGGATCAGTGAGTAGAATTTGAACAGATTCGTATCAGTGAGTGGAATTTGAACCGACTGGGATCAGTGAGTGGAATTTGAACAGATGGGGATAAGTGAGTGGAATTTGAACAGACAGTGATCAGTGAGTGGAACGTGAACAGATTGGGATCAGTGAGTGGAACGTGAACAGATTGGGATCAGTGTGTGGAATGTGAACAGACAGTGATCAGTGAGTGGAACTTGAACAGTGTGGCATCAGTGAGTGGAATTTGAACAGATGGGGATCGGTGAGTGACACTTGAACAGAGTGGGATCAGTGAGTGAAATTTGAACAGTGTGGCATCAGTGAGTGGAATTTGAACAGAGTGGGATCGGTGAGTGGAATTTGAATAGACTGGGATCCGTGAGTGGAATTTGAACAGATGTAAATCAGTGAGTGGAACTTGAACAGACGGGGATCAGTGAGTGGAATTTGAACAGACTGTAATCAGTGAGTGGAATTTGAACAGATGGGGATCAGTGAGTGACACTTGAACAGAGTGGGATCAGTGAGTGAAATTTGAACAGATGTGGATCAGTGAGTGAAACCTGAACAGTGTGGGATCAGTGAGTGAAATTTGAACAGATGGGGATCGGTGATTGGAATTTCAACAGATGTGGATCAGTTAGTGAAAACTGAACAGTGTGGGATCAGTGAGTGAAATTTGAACAGAGTGTGATCGGTGAGTGGAACATGAACAGAGTGGTATCAGTGAGTGGAATTTGAACAGATGGGGGTCAGTGAGTGGAAAGTGTACAGATTCGGATCAGTGAGTGGAACGTGTACAGACTCGGATCAGTGAGTGGAATTTGAACACACTGGGATCAGTGAGTGGAACGTGAACAGATTAGGATCAGTGAGTGGAATTTGAACAGATGTGGATCAGTGAGTGGAATTTGAACAGATGGGGATCAGTGAGTGACACTGGAACAGACTGGGATCAGTGAGTGAAATTTGAACAGTGTGGCATCAGTGAGTGGAATTTGAACAGATGGGGATCGGTGAGTGGAATTTGAACAGATGTGGATCAGTTAGTGAAACATGAACAGTGTGGGATCATTGAGTGAAATTTCAACAGAGTGGGATCGGTGAGTGGAACATGAACAGAGTGGTATCAGTGAGTGGAATTTGAACAGATGTGGATCATTTAGTGAAACTTGAACAGTGTGGGATCAGTGAGTAGAATGTGTACAGACTGGGATCAGTGAGTGGAACTTGAACAGACTGCGATCAGTGATTGGAACGTGAACCGACTGGGATCAGTGAGTAGAATTTGAACAGATTCGTATCAATGAGTGGAATTTGAACCGACAGGGATCAGTGAGTGGAATTTGAACAGACTGGGATCAGTGAGTGGAATTTGAACAGATTGGGATCAGTGACTGACACTTGAACAGACTGGGATCAGTGAGTGAAATTTGAACAGTGTGGCATCACTGAGTGGAATTTGAACAGATGGGGATCACTGAGTGGAATTTGAACAGATGGGGATCGGTGAGTGGAATTTGAACAGATGGGGATCAGTTAATGAAACTTGAACAGTTTGGGATCAGTGAGTGAAATGTGAACAGACTGGGATCCGTGAGTGGAATGTGTAAAGACTGGAATCAGTGACTGGAATTTGAATAGATGGCCATCAGTGAGTGGAATTTGATCAGACAGTGATCAGTGAGTGGAACGTAAAGAGAGTGGTATCAGTGAGTGGAATTTGAACAAATGGGGATCAGTGTGTGACACTTGAACAGTGTGGGATCAGTGAGTGGATTTGAACAGATGTGGATCATTTAGTGAAACTTGAACAGTGTGCGATCAGTGAGTGGAATTTGGACAGACTGCGATCAGTGATTGGAACGTGAACCGACTGGGATCAGTGAGTAGAATTTGAACAGATTCGTATCAGTGAGTGGAATTTGAACCGACTGGGATCAGTGAGTGGAACTTGAACAGCATGGAATCAGTAAGTGGAATTTGAACAGGCAGTGATCAGTGAGTGGAACGTGAACAGATTGGGATCAGTGAGTGGAACGTGAACAGATTGGGATCAGTGAATGGAATTTGAACTGACTGGAGTCAGTGAGTGGAATTTGAACAGATGGGGATCAGCGAGTGACACTTGAACAGATTGGAATCAGTGAGTGGAATTTGAACAGATGGGGATCAGTGAGTGGAATTTGAACAGACTGCAATCAGTGAGTGCAATTTGAACAGATGGGGATCGGTGAGTGGAATTTGAACAGATGTGGTTCAGTTCGTCAATCTTGAACAGTGTGGGATCAGTGAGTAGAATTTGAACAGAGTGGCATCAGTGAGTGGAATTTGAACAGATGTGGATCAGTGAGTGGAATTTGAACAATATGGGATCAGTGAGTGGAATTCGAACAGATTGGTAACGGTGAGTGGAACGTGAAAAGACTGGGATCAGTGAGTGGAACGTGTAAAGACTGGGATCAGTGAGTGGAATTTGAACAGACAGTAATCAGTGAGTGGAACGTGAACAGATTGAGATCAGTGAGTGGAACTTGAACAGATTGGGATCAGTGAGTGGAACTTGAACAGTGTGGCATCAGTGAGTGGAATTTGAACAGATGTGAATCAGTGAATGAAATGTAAACAGAGTGGGATCAGTGAGTGGAATTTGAACAAATGGGGGTCAATGAGTGGAATTTGAACAGAGTGGTATCAGTGAGTGGAATTTGAACAGATGGGGATCGGTGAGTGGAATTTGAACAGACTGCAATCAGTGAGTGGAATTTGAACAGATGGGGATCAGTGAGTGACACTTGAACAGACTGGGATCAGTGAGTGAAATTTGAACAGTGTGGCATCAGTGAGTGGAATTTGAACAGATGGGGATCGGTGAGTGAAATTTGAACAGAGTGGGATCGGTGAGTGGAATTTGAACAGACTGGCATCAGTGAGTGGAATTTTAACAGTGTGGGATCATTGAGTGGAATTTGAACAGACTGCAATCAGTGATTGGAAAGTGAACCGACTGGGATCAGTGAGTAGAATTTGAACAGAGTGGGATCAGTGAGTGGAATTTGAACAGTGTGGGATCATTGAGTGGAATTTGAACAGACTGCAATCAGTGATTGGAACGTGAACCGACTGGGATCAGTGAGTAGAATTTGAACAGAGTGGAATCAGTGAGTGGAATTTGAACAGAGTGGGAGCAGTAAGTGGAATTTGAACAGATGTGGATCAGTTAGTGAAACCTGAACAGTGTGGGACCAGTGAGTGAAATTTGAACAGAGTGGGAACGGTGAGTGGAACATGAACAGAGTGGTATCAGTGAGTGGAATTTGAACAGAGTGGAATCGGTGAGTGAAACGTGATCAGAGTGGTATCAGTGAGTGGATTTTAAGCAGATGTGGATCATTTAGAGAAACTTGAACAGTGTGGGATCTGTGAGTGTAATTTGAACAGATGTGAATCAGTGAGTGGAACTTGAACAGTAAGGCATTTGATAAGGCATTTTAGTAAGGCATTTGATAAGGTTCCCCATGGTAGGCTTATGCGGAAAGTCAGGAGGCATGGGATAGAGGGAAATTTGGCCAATTGGATAGAAAACTGGCTAACCGGTCGAAGTCAGAGAGTGGTAGTAGATGGTAAATATTCAGCATGGAGTCCAGTTACAAGTGGAGTTCCGCAGGGATCAGTTCTGGGTCCTCTGCTGTTTGTAATTTTTATTAATGACTTAGATGAGGGAGTCGAAGGGTGGGTCAGTAAATTTGCAGATGATACAAAGATAGGTGGAGTTGTGGACAGTGAGGAGGGCTGTTGTCGGCTGCAGAGGGACTTAGATATGATGCAGAGCTGGGCTGAGGAGTGGCAGATGGAGTTCAACCCTGCCAAGTGTGAAGTTGTCCATTTTGGAAGAACAAATAAGAATGCGGAATACAGGGTTAATGGTAGGGTTCTTGGTCAGGTGGAGGAACAGAGGGATCTTGGGGTCTATGTACATAGATCTTTGAAGGTTGCCACTCAGGTGGATAGAGTTTGTAAGAAGGCCTATGGAGTATTATCGTTCATTAGCAGAGGGATTGAATTCAAGAGTCGTGAGGTGATGTTGCAGCTGTACAGGACTTTGGTTAGGCCACATTTGGAGTACTGTGTGCAGTTCTGGTTGCCTCACTTTAGGAAAGATGTGGAAGCTTTGGAGAGGGTGCAGAGAAGATTTACCAGGATGTTGCCTGGAATGGAGAGTAGGTCGTACGAGGATAGGTTGAGAGTTCTCGGCCTTTTCTCGTTGGAACGGCGAAGGATGAGGGGTGACTTGATAGAGGTTTATAAGATGATCAGAGGAATAGATAGAGTAGACAGTCAGAAACTTTTTCCCCAGGTACAACAGAGTGTTACAAGGGGACATAAATTTAAGGTGAAGGGTGGAAGGTATAGGGGAGATGTCAGGGGTGGGTTCTTCACCCAGAGAGTGGTGGGGGCATGGAATGCGCTGCCCGTGGGAGTGGTAGAGTCAGATTCATTGGCGACCTTTAAGCGGCATTTGGATAGGTACATGGATGGGTGCTTAATCTAGGATAGAAGTTCGGCACAACATCGTGGGCCGAAGGGCCTGTTCTGTGCTGTATTGTTCTATGTTCTATGTTCTATGTTCTATGTTCTAGATGGGGGTCAGTGAGTGGAATTTGAACAGAGTGGGATCAGTGAGTGGAACTTGAACAGATGTGGATCAGTTAGTGAACTTGAACAGTGTGGGATCAGTGAGTAGAATTTGAACAGAGTGGGATCAATGAGTGGAATTTGAACAGATTGGGATCAGTGAGTGGAACTTGAAAAGAGTGGGATCAGTGAGGGGAATTTGAACAAATGGGGATCAGTGAATGAAATGTGAACAGAGTGGGATCAGTGAGTGAAATTTGAACAGAGTGGAATTGGTGAGTGAAACGTAAACAGTGTGGGGTCAGTGAGTGGATTTGAACAGATGGGGATCGGTGAGTGGAATTTGAACAGATGGGGATCATTCAGTGAATCTTGAACAGTGTGGGATCAGTGAGTGGAATTTGAACAGATGGGGATCAGAGAGTGAAATTTGAACAGTGTGGCATCAGTGAGTGGAATTTGAACAGATGGGGATCGGTGAGTGGAATTTGAACAGATGTGGATCAGTGAGTGAACTTGAACAGTGTGGGATCAGTGAGTAGAATTTGAACAGAGTGGGATCAATGAGTGGAATTTGAACAGATTGGGATCAGTGAGTGGAACTTGAAAAGAGTGGGATCAGTGTTGGGAATTTGAACAAATGGGGATCAGTGAATGAAATGTGAACAGAGTGGGATCAGTGAGTGAAATTTGAACAGAGTGGAATTGGTGAGTGAAACGTAAACAGTGTGGGGTCAGTGAGTGGATTTGAACAGATGGGGATCAGTGAGTGGAATTTGAACAATATGGGATCAGTGAGTGGAATTCAAACAGATTGGTAACAGTGAGTGGAACGTGAAAAGACTGGGATCAGTGAGTGGAACGTGTAAAAACTGGGATCAGTGAGTCGAATTTGAACAGACAGTGATCAGTGAGTGGAACGTGAACAGATTGAGATCAGTGAGTGGAACTTGAACAAAGTGGGATCACGGAGTGGAATTTGAACAGATGTGAATCAGTGAAAGAAATGTAAACAGAGTGGGATCAGTGAGTTGAATTTGAACAGATGGAGGTCAGTGAGTGGAATTTGAATAGAGTGGTATCAGTGAGTGGAATTTGAACAGATGGGGATCAGTGAGTGGAATTTGAACAGATGGGGATCAGTGAGTGACACTTGAACAGATGTGGATCAGTTATTGAAACCTGAACAGTGTGGAATCAGTGAGTAGAATTTGAACAGAATGGGATCAGTGAGTGGAATTTGAACAGTGTGGGATCATTGAGTGGAATTTGAACAGACTGCAATCAGTGATTGGAACGTGAACCAACTGGGATCAGTGAGTAGAATTTGAACAGAGTGGAATCAGTGAGAGGAATTTGAACAGTATGGGAGCAGTGAGTGGAATTTGAACAGATGTGGATCAGTGAGTGAAACCTGAACAGTGTGGGACCAGTGAGGGAAATTTGAACAGAATGGGAACGGTGAGTGGAACCTGAACAGAGTGGTATCAGTGAGTGGATTTTAAGCAGATGTGGATCATTTAGAGAAACTTGAACAATGTGGGATCAGTGAGTGTTATTTGAACAGATGTGAATCAGTGAGTGGAATTTGAACAGAGTGGGATCAGTGAGTAGCATTTGAACAGACTGCAATCAGTGATTGGAACGTGAACGGATTGGGATCAGTGAGTAGCATTTGAACAGACTGCAATCAGTGATTGGAACGTGAACGGATTGGGATCAGTGAGTAGCATTTGAACAGACTGCAATCAGTGATTGGAACGTGAACGGATTGGGATCAGTGAGTAGAATTTGAACAGACTGCAATCAGTGATTGGAACGTGATCCAATTGGGATCAGTGAGTGGAACTTGAACAGTGCAGCATCAGTGAGTGGAATTTGAACAGATGGGGATCGGTGAGTGGAATTTGAACAGATATGGATCAGTTAGTGAAACTTGAACAGTGTGGGATCAGTGAGTAGAATTTGAACAGAGTGGGATCAATGAGTGGAACTTGAAAAGAGAGGGATCAGTGAGTGGAACGTGAACAGTGTGGGATCAGTGAGTGGATTTGAACAGATGTGGATCATTTAGTGAAACTTGAACAGTGTGGGATCAGTGAGTGGATTTGAAGAGATGGGGATCATTTTGTGAAACTTGAACAGTATGGGATCAGTGAGTGGAATTTGGACAGACTGCGATCAGTGAGTGGAATGTGAACAGACTGGGATCAGTGAGTAGAATTTGAACAGAGTGGGATCACTGAGTGGAATTTGAACACACTGCTATCAGTGAGTGGAACGTGAACCGACTGGGATCAGTGAGTAGAATTTTAAAAGATTGGGATCCGTAAGTGGAACGTGTAAAGACTGGGATCAGTGAGAGGAATTTGAACAGACAGTGATCAGTGAGTGGAACGTGAACAGATTGAGATCAGTGAGTGGAATTTGAACAAATGCGGATCAGTGAGTGGAACTTGAACAGTATGGGATCAGTGAGTGGAATTTGAACAGACTGCGATCAGTGAGTGGAACGTGTATAGATGTGGATCAGTGAGTGGAATTTGAACAGAGTGGGATCAGTGAGTGGAATTTGAACAGACAGTCATCAGTGAGTTGAACGGGAACAGATTGGGATCAGTGAGTGGAATTTGAACAGATGGGGATCAGTGAGTGGAATTTGAACAGATGGGGATCAGTGAGTGACAATTGAACAGACTGGGATCAGTGAGTGAAATTTGAACAGTGTGGCATAAGAGAGTGGAATTTGAACAGAGTGGGATCGGTGAGTGGAATATGAACACAGTGGTATCAGTGAGTGGAATTTAAACAGACTGGGATCAGTGAGTGGAATTTGAACAGACTGCAATCAGTGATTGGAACGTGAACCGACTGGGATCAGTGAGTAGAATTTGAACAGAATGGGATCAGTGAGTGGAATTTGAACAGTGTGGGAGCAGTGAGTGGAATTTGAACAGATGTGGATCAGTGAGTGAAACCTGAACAGTGTGGGACCAGTGAGTGAAATTTGAACAGAGTGGGAACGGTGAGTGGAACATGAACAGAGTGGTATCAGTGAGTGGAATTTGAACAGATGGGGGTCAGTGAGTGGAACATGAACAGAGTGGCATCAGTGAGTGGATTTGAACAGATGTGGATCATTTAGTGAAACTTGAACAGTATGGGATCAGTGAGTGGAATTTGGACAGACTGCGATCAGTGAGTGGAATGTGAACCGACTGGGATCAGTGAGTAGAATTTGAACAGAGTGGGATCAGTAAGTGGAACGTGTAAAGACTGGGATCAGTGAGTGGAATTTGAACAGATGGGGATCAGTGAGCGGAACTTGAACAGAGTGGGATCAGTAAGTGGAACGTGTAAAGACTGGGATCAGTGAGTGGTATTTGAACAGATGGGGATCAGTGAGTGGAACGTGAACTGTGTGGGATCAGTGAGTGGAATTTGAACAGATGGGGATCAGTGAGCGGAACTTGAACAGAGTGGGATCAGTAAGTGGAACGTGTAAAGACTGGGATCAGTGAGTGGAATTTGAACAGATGGGGATCAGTGAGTGGAACGTGAACTGTGTGGGATCAGTGAGTGGAATTTGAACAGATGGGGATCAGTGAGTAGAATTTGAACCGACTGGGATCATTGAGTGGAATTTGAACAGAGTGGAATCAGTGAGTGGAATTTGAACAGTGTGGGAGCAGTGAGTGGAATTTGAACAGATGTGGATATGTGAGTGAAAACTGAACAGTGTGGGACCAGTGAGGGAAATTTGAACAGAGTGGGAACGGTGAGTGGAACATGAACAGAGTGGTATCAGTGAGTGGAATTTGAACAGAGTGGAATCGGTGAGTGAAACGTGAACAGAGTGGTATCAGTGAGTGGATTTTAAGCAGATGTGGATCATTTAGAGAAACTTGAACAGTGTGGGATCAGTGAGTGTAATTTGAACCGACTGGGACCGTGAGTGGAATTTGAACAGATGTGAATCAGTGAGTGGAACTTGAACAGATGGGGGTCAGTGAGTGGAATTTGAACAGAGTGGGATCAGTGAGTGGAATGTGAACCGACTGGGATCAGTGAGTAGAATTTGAACAGTCTGCAATCAGTGATTGGAATGTGATCCAATTGGGATCAGTGAGTGGAACTTGATAAGATCTGGATCAGTTAGTGAAACTTGAACAGTGTGGGATCAGTGAGTAGAATTTGAACAGAGTGGGATCAATGAGTGGAACTTGAAAAGAGTGGGATCAGTGAGTGGAACGTGAACAAATTGGGATCAGTGAGTGGAATTTGAACAGAGTCGGATCAGTGAGTGGAATTTGAACAGACAGTGATCAGTGAGTGGAACGGGAAGCAATTGGGATCAGTGAGTGGAATTTGAACAGATGGGGATCGGTGAGTGGAATTTGAACAGATGTGGATCAGTTAGTGAATCTTGAACAGTGTGAGATCAGTGAGTTGAATTTGAACAGACCGGGATCAGTGAGTTAAATTTGAACAGACTGCAATCAGTGAGTGGAACGTGAACAGATTGGGATCAGTGAGTGGAATTTGAACAGATGGGGATCAGTGAGTGGAATTTGAACAGATGGGGATCAGTGAGTGACACTTGAACAGTGTGGGATCAGTGAGTGGATTTGAAGAGATGGGGATCATTTTGTGAAACTTGAACAGTATGGGATCGGTGAGTGGAATTTGGACAGACTGCGATCAGTGAGTGGAATGTGAACAGACTGGGATCAGTGAGTAGAATTTGAACAGAGTGGGATCACTGAGTGGAATTTGAACACACTGCTATCAGTGAGTGGAACGTGAACCGACTGGGATCAGTGAGTAGAATTTTAAAAGATTGGGATCCGTAAGTGGAACGTGTAAAGACTGGGATCAGTGAGAGGAATTTGAACAGACAGTGATCAGTGAGTGGAACGTGAACAGATTGAGATCAGTGAGTGGAATTTGAACAAATGCGGATCAGTGAGTGGAACTTGAACAGTATGGGATCAGTGAGTGGAATTTGAACAGACTGCGATCAGTGAGTGGAACGTGTATAGATGTGGATCAGTGAGTGGAATTTGAACAGAGTGGGATCAGTGAGTGGAATTTGAACAGACAGTCATCAGTGAGTTGAACGGGAACAGATTGGGATCAGTGAGTGGAATTTGAACAGATGGGGATCAGTGAGTGACAATTGAACAGACTGGGATCAGTGAGTGAAATTTGAACAGTGTGGCATAAGAGAGTGGAATTTGAACAGAGTGGGATCGGTGAGTGGAATATGAACACAGTGGTATCAGTGAGTGGAATTTGAACAGACTGGGATCAGTGAGTGGAATTTGAACAGACTGCAATCAGTGATTGGAACGTGAACCGACTGGGATCAGTGAGTAGAATTTGAACAGAATGGGATCAGTGAGTGGAATTTGAACAGTGTGGGAGCAGTGAGTGGAATTTGAACAGATGTGGATCAGTGAGTGAAACCTGAACAGTGTGGGACCAGTGAGTGAAATTTGAACAGAGTGGGAACGGTGAGTGGAACATGAACAGAGTGGTATCAGTGAGTGGAATTTGAACAGATGGGGGTCAGTGAGTGGAACATGAACAGAGTGGCATCAGTGAGTGGATTTGAACAGATGTGGATCATTTAGTGAAACTTGAACAGTATGGGATCAGTGAGTGGAATTTGGACAGACTGCGATCAGTGAGTGGAATGTGAACCGACTGGGATCAGTGAGTAGAATTTGAACAGAGTGGGATCAGTAAGTGGAACGTGTAAAGACTGGGATCAGTGAGTGGAATTTGAACAGATGGGGATCAGTGAGCGGAACTTGAACAGAGTGGGATCAGTAAGTGGAACGTGTAAAGACTGGGATCAGTGAGTGGAATTTGAACAGATGGGGATCAGTGAGTGGAACGTGAACTGTGTGGGATCAGTGAGTGGAATTTGAACAGATGGGGATCAGTGAGTAGAATTTGAACCGACTGGGATCATTGAGTGGAATTTGAACAGAGTGGAATCAGTGAGTGGAATTTGAACAGTGTGGGAGCAGTGAGTGGAATTTGAACAGATGTGGATATGTGAGTGAAAACTGAACAGTGTGGGACCAGTGAGGGAAATTTGAACAGAGTGGGAACGGTGAGTGGAACATGAACAGAGTGGTATCAGTGAGTGGAATTTGAACAGAGTGGAATCGGTGAGTGAAACGTGAACAGAGTGGTATCAGTGAGTGGATTTTAAGCAGATGTGGATCATTTAGAGAAACTTGAACAGTGTGGGATCAGTGAGTGTAATTTGAACCGACTGGGACCGTGAGTGGAATTTGAACAGATGTGAATCAGTGAGTGGAACTTGAACAGATGGGGGTCAGTGAGTGGAATTTGAACAGAGTGGGATCAGTGAGTGGAATGTGAACCGACTGGGATCAGTGAGTAGAATTTGAACAGTCTGCAATCAGTGATTGGAATGTGATCCAATTGGGATCAGTGAGTGGAACTTGATAAGATCTGGATCAGTTAGTGAAACTTGAACAGTGTGGGATCAGTGAGTAGAATTTGAACAGAGTGGGATCAATGAGTGGAACTTGAAAAGAGTGGGATCAGTGAGTGGAACGTGAACAAATTGGGATCAGTGAGTGGAATTTGAACAGAGTCGGATCAGTGAGTGGAATTTGAACAGACAGTGATCAGTGAGTGGAACGGGAAGCAATTGGGATCAGTGAGTGGAATTTGAACAGATGGGGATCGGTGAGTGGAATTTGAACAGATGTGGATCAGTTAGTGAATCTTGAACAGTGTGAGATCAGTGAGTTGAATTTGAACAGACCGGGATCAGTGAGTTAAATTTGAACAGACTGCAATCAGTGAGTGGAACGTGAACAGATTGGGATCAGTGAGTGGAATTTGAACAGATGGGGATCAGTGAGTGGAATTTGAACAGATGGGGATCAGTGAGTGACACTTGAACAGTGTGGGATCAGTGAGTGGATTTGAAGAGATGGGGATCATTTTGTGAAACTTGAACAGTATGGGATCAGTGAGTGGAATTTGGACAGACTGCGATCAGTGAGTGGAATGTGAACAGACTGGGATCAGTGAGTAGAATTTGAACAGAGTGGGATCACTGAGTGGAATTTGAACACACTGCTATCAGTGAGTGGAACGTGAACCGACTGGGATCAGTGAGTAGAATTTTAAAAGATTGGGATCCGTAAGTGGAACGTGTAAAGACTGGGATCAGTGAGAGGAATTTGAACAGACAGTGATCAGTGAGTGGAACGTGAACAGATTGAGATCAGTGAGTGGAATTTGAACAAATGCGGATCAGTGAGTGGAACTTGAACAGTATGGGATCAGTGAGTGGAATTTGAACAGACTGCGATCAGTGAGTGGAACGTGTATAGATGTGGATCAGTGAGTGGAATTTGAACAGAGTGGGATCAGTGAGTGGAATTTGAACAGACAGTCATCAGTGAGTTGAACGGGAACAGATTGGGATCAGTGAGTGGAATTTGAACAGATGGGGATCAGTGAGTGACAATTGAACAGACTGGGATCAGTGAGTGAAATTTGAACAGTGTGGCATAAGAGAGTGGAATTTGAACAGAGTGGGATCGGTGAGTGGAATATGAACACAGTGGTATCAGTGAGTGGAATTTGAACAGACTGGGATCAGTGAGTGGAATTTGAACAGACTGCAATCAGTGATTGGAACGTGAACCGACTGGGATCAGTGAGTAGAATTTGAACAGAATGGGATCAGTGAGTGGAATTTGAACAGTGTGGGAGCAGTGAGTGGAATTTGAACAGATGTGGATCAGTGAGTGAAACCTGAACAGTGTGGGACCAGTGAGTGAAATTTGAACAGAGTGGGAACGGTGAGTGGAACATGAACAGAGTGGTATCAGTGAGTGGAATTTGAACAGATGGGGGTCAGTGAGTGGAACATGAACAGAGTGGCATCAGTGAGTGGATTTGAACAGATGTGGATCATTTAGTGAAACTTGAACAGTATGGGATCAGTGAGTGGAATTTGGACAGACTGCGATCAGTGAGTGGAATGTGAACCGACTGGGATCAGTGAGTAGAATTTGAACAGAGTGGGATCAGTAAGTGGAACGTGTAAAGACTGGGATCAGTGAGTGGAATTTGAACAGATGGGGATCAGTGAGCGGAACTTGAACAGAGTGGGATCAGTAAGTGGAACGTGTAAAGACTGGGATCAGTGAGTGGAATTTGAACAGATGGGGATCAGTGAGTGGAACGTGAACTGTGTGGGATCAGTGAGTGGAATTTGAACAGATGGGGATCAGTGAGTAGAATTTGAACCGACTGGGATCATTGAGTGGAATTTGAACAGAGTGGAATCAGTGAGTGGAATTTGAACAGTGTGGGAGCAGTGAGTGGAATTTGAACAGATGTGGATATGTGAGTGAAAACTGAACAGTGTGGGACCAGTGAGGGAAATTTGAACAGAGTGGGAACGGTGAGTGGAACATGAACAGAGTGGTATCAGTGAGTGGAATTTGAACAGAGTGGAATCGGTGAGTGAAACGTGAACAGAGTGGTATCAGTGAGTGGATTTTAAGCAGATGTGGATCATTTAGAGAAACTTGAACAGTGTGGGATCAGTGAGTGTAATTTGAACCGACTGGGACCGTGAGTGGAATTTGAACAGATGTGAATCAGTGAGTGGAACTTGAACAGATGGGGGTCAGTGAGTGGAATTTGAACAGAGTGGGATCAGTGAGTGGAATGTGAACCGACTGGGATCAGTGAGTAGAATTTGAACAGTCTGCAATCAGTGATTGGAATGTGATCCAATTGGGATCAGTGAGTGGAACTTGATAAGATCTGGATCAGTTAGTGAAACTTGAACAGTGTGGGATCAGTGAGTAGAATTTGAACAGAGTGGGATCAATGAGTGGAACTTGAAAAGAGTGGGATCAGTGAGTGGAACGTGAACAAATTGGGATCAGTGAGTGGAATTTGAACAGAGTCGGATCAGTGAGTGGAATTTGAACAGATGGGGATCGGTGAGTGGAATTTGAACAGATGTGGATCAGTTAGTGAATCTTGAACAGTGTGAGATCAGTGAGTTGAATTTGAACAGACCGGGATCAGTGAGTTAAATTTGAACAGACTGCAATCAGTGAGTGGAACGTGAACAGATTGGGATCAGTGAGTGGAATTTGAACAGATGGGGATCAGTGAGTGGAATTTGAACAGATGGGGATCAGTGAGTGACACTTGAACAGACTGGGATCAGTGAGTGAAATTTGAACAGTGTGGCATCAGTGAGTGGAATTTGAACAGATGGGGATCGGTGAGTGGAATTTGAACAGATGGGGATCAGTGAGTAGAATTTGAACAGATGGGGATCAGTGAGTGACACTTGAACAGACTGGGATCAGTGAGTGAAATTTGAACAGTGTGGCATCAGTGAGTGGAATTTGAACAGATGGGGATCGGTGAGTGGAATTTGAACAGATGTGGATCAGTTAGTGAAATCTGAACAGTGTGGGATCAGTGAGTGGAATTTGAACAGAGTGGAATCGGTGAATGGAACATGAACAGAGTGGTATCAGTGAGTGGAATTTGAACAGAGTGGGAGCAGTGAGTGGAATTTGAACAGATGTGGATCAGTTAGTGAAACCTGAACAGTGCGGGACCAGTGAGTGAAATTTGAACAGAGTGGGAACGGTGAGTGGAACATGAACAGAGTGGTATCAGTGATTGGAATTTGAACAGTGTGGGGGCAGTGAGTGGAATTTGAACAGATGTGGATCAGTGAGTGAAACCTGAACAGTGTGGGGTCAGTGAGTGAAATTTGAACAGAGTGGGAACGGTGAGTGGAACATGAACAGAGTGGTATCAGTGAGTGGAATTTGAACAGAGTGGAATCGGTGAGTGAAACGTGAACAGAGTGGTATCAGTGAGTGGATTTTAAGCAGATGTGGATCATTTAGATAAACTTGAACAGTGTGGGATCAGAGAGTGTAATTTGAACAGACTGGGACCGTGAGTGGAATTTGAACAGATTGGTATCAGTGAGTGGAACTTGAATAGAGTGGGATCATTGAGTAGAATTTGAAAAGACTGGGATCAGTAACTGGAACGTGTAAAGACTGGGATCAGTGAGTGGAATTTGAACAGACAGTGATCAGTGAGTGGAACGTGAACAGATTGAGATCAGTGAGTGGAATTTGAACAGATGGGGATCAGTGAGTGGAACTTGAACAGACTGCGATCAGTGAGTGGAAAGTGTATAGATGTGGATCAGCGAGTGGAACTTGAACAGAGTGGGATCAGTGAGTGGAATTTGAACAGATGGGGATCAGTGAGTAGAATATGAACAGACGGGGATCAGTGAGTGGAATTTGAACTGACGGGAGTCAGTGAGGGGAATTTGAACAGATGGGGATCAGTGAGTGGAATTTGAACAGATGGGGATCAGTGAGTGACACTTGAACAGACTGGGATCAGTGAGTGGATTTGAAGAGATGGGGATCATTTTGTGAAACTTGAACAGTATGGGATCAGTGAGTGGAATTTGGACAGACTGCGATCAGTGAGTGGAATGTGAACAGACTGGGATCAGTGAGTAGAATTTGAACAGAGTGGGATCACTGAGTGGAATTTGAACACACTGCTATCAGTGAGTGGAACGTGAACCGACTGGGATCAGTGAGTAGAATTTTAAAAGATTGGGATCCGTAAGTGGAACGTGTAAAGACTGGGATCAGTGAGAGGAATTTGAACAGACTGCGATCAGTGAGTGGAACGTGTATAGATGTGGATCAGTGAGTGGAATTTGAACAGAGTGGGATCAGTGAGTGGAATTTGAACAGACAGTCATCAGTGAGTTGAACGGGAACAGATTGGGATCAGTGAGTGGAATTTGAACAGATGGGGATCAGTGAGTGACAATTGAACAGACTGGGATCAGTGAGTGAAATTTGAACAGTGTGGCATAAGAGAGTGGAATTTGAACAGAGTGGGATCGGTGAGTGGAATATGAACACAGTGGTATCAGTGAGTGGAATTTGAACAGACTGGGATCAGTGAGTGGAATTTGAACAGACTGCAATCAGTGATTGGAACGTGAACCGACTGGGATCAGTGAGTAGAATTTGAACAGAATGGGATCAGTGAGTGGAATTTGAACAGTGTGGGAGCAGTGAGTGGAATTTGAACAGATGTGGATCAGTGAGTGAAACCTGAACAGTGTGGGACCAGTGAGTGAAATTTGAACAGAGTGGGAACGGTGAGTGGAACATGAACAGAGTGGTATCAGTGAGTGGAATTTGAACAGATGGGGGTCAGTGAGTGGAACATGAACAGAGTGGCATCAGTGAGTGGATTTGAACAGATGTGGATCATTTAGTGAAACTTGAACAGTATGGGATCAGTGAGTGGAATTTGGACAGACTGCGATCAGTGAGTGGAATGTGAACCGACTGGGATCAGTGAGTAGAATTTGAACAGAGTGGGATCAGTAAGTGGAACGTGTAAAGACTGGGATCAGTGAGTGGAATTTGAACAGATGGGGATCAGTGAGCGGAACTTGAACAGAGTGGGATCAGTAAGTGGAACGTGTAAAGACTGGGATCAGTGAGTGGAATTTGAACAGATGGGGATCAGTGAGTGGAACGTGAACTGTGTGGGATCAGTGAGTGGAATTTGAACAGATGGGGATCAGTGAGTAGAATTTGAACCGACTGGGATCATTGAGTGGAATTTGAACAGAGTGGAATCAGTGAGTGGAATTTGAACAGATGTGGATATGTGAGTGAAACCTGAACAGTGCGGGACCAGTGAGTGAAATTTGAACAGAGTGGGAACGGTGAGTGGAACATGAACAGAGTGGTATCAGTGATTGGAATTTGAACAGTGTGGGGGCAGTGAGTGGAATTTGAACAGATGTGGATCAGTGAGTGAAACCTGAACAGTGTGGGGTCAGTGAGTGAAATTTGAACAGAGTGGGAACGGTGAGTGGAACATGAACAGAGTGGTATCAGTGAGTGGAATTTGAACAGAGTGGAATCGGTGAGTGAAACGTGAACAGAGTGGTATCAGTGAGTGGATTTTAAGCAGATGTGGATCATTTAGAGAAACTTGAACAGTGTGGGATCAGTGAGTGTAATTTGAACAGACTGGGACCGTGAGTGGAATTTGAACAGATGTGAATCAGTGAGTGGAACTTGAACAGATGGGGGTCAGTGAGTGGAATTTGAACAGAGTGGGATCAGTGAGTGGAATGTGAACCGACTGGGATCAGTGAGTAGAATTTGAACAGTCTGCAATCAGTGATTGGAATGTGATCCAATTGGGATCAGTGAGTGGAACTTGATAAGATCTGGATCAGTTAGTGAAACTTGAACAGTGTGGGATCAGTCAGTAGAATTTGAACAGAGTGGGATCAATGAGTGGAACTTGAAAAGAGTGGGTTCAGTGAGTGGAACGTGAACAAATTGGGATCAGTGAGTGGAATTTGAACAGAGTCGGATCAGTGAGTGGAATTTGAACAGGCAGTGATCAGTGAGTGGAACGGGAAGCAATTAGGATCAGTGAGTGGAATTTGAACAGATGGGGATCGGTGAGTGGAATTTGAACAGATGTGGATCAGTTAGTGAATCTTGAACAGTGTGAGATCAGTGAGTTGAATTTGAACAGACCGGGATCAGTGAGTTAAATTTGAACAGACTGCAATCAGTGAGTGGAACGTGAACAGATTGGGATCAGTGAGTGGAATTTGAACAGATGGGGATCAGTGAGTGGAATTTGAACAGATGGGGATCAGTGAGTGACACTTGAACAGACTGGGATCAGTGAGTGAAATTTGAACAGTGTGGCATCAGTGAGTGGAATTTGAACAGATGGGGATCGGTGAGTGGAATTTGAACAGATGGGGATCAGTGAGTAGAATTTGAACAGATGGGGATCAGTGAGTGACACTTGAACAGACTGGGATCAGTGAGTGAAATTTGAACAGTGTGGCATCAGTGAGTGGAATTTGAACAGATGGGGATCGGTGAGTGGAATTTGAACAGATGTGGATCAGTTAGTGAAATCTGAACAGTGTGGGATCAGTGAGTGGAATTTGAACAGAGTGGAATCGGTGAATGGAACATGAACAGAGTGGTATCAGTGAGTGGAATTTGAACAGAGTGGGAGCAGTGAGTGGAATTTGAACAGATGTGGATCAGTTAGTGAAACCTGAACAGTGCGGGACCAGTGAGTGAAATTTGAACAGAGTGGGAACGGTGAGTGGAACATGAACAGAGTGGTATCAGTGATTGGAATTTGAACAGTGTGGGGGCAGTGAGTGGAATTTGAACAGATGTGGATCAGTGAGTGAAACCTGAACAGTGTGGGGTCAGTGAGTGAAATTTGAACAGAGTGGGAACGGTGAGTGGAACATGAACAGAGTGGTATCAGTGAGTGGAATTTGAACAGAGTGGAATCGGTGAGTGAAACGTGAACAGAGTGGTATCAGTGAGTGGATTTTAAGCAGATGTGGATCATTTAGATAAACTTGAACAGTGTGGGATCAGAGAGTGTAATTTGAACAGACTGGGACCGTGAGTGGAATTTGAACAGATTGGTATCAGTGAGTGGAACTTGAATAGAGTGGGATCATTGAGTAGAATTTGAAAAGACTGGGATCTGTAACTGGAACGTGTAAAGACTGGGATCAGTGAGTGGAATTTGAACAGACAGTGATCAGTGAGTGGAACGTGAACAGATTGAGATCAGTGAGTGGAATTTGAACAGATGGGGATCAGTGAGTGGAACTTGAACAGACTGCGATCAGTGAGTGGAAAGTGTATAGATGTGGATCAGCGAGTGGAACTTGAACAGAGTGGGATCAGTGAGTGGAATTTGAACAGATGGGGATCAGTGAGTAGAATATGAACAGACGGGGATCAGTGAGTGGAATTTGAACTGACGGGAGTCAGTGAGGGGAATTTGAACACATCGGGATGAGTGAGTGGAATTTGAACAGATGGGGATCAGTGAGTGACACTTGAACAGACTGGGATCAGTGAGTGGATTTGAAGAGATGGGGATCATTTTGTGAAACTTGAACAGTATGGGATCAGTGAGTGGAATTTGGACAGACTGCGATCAGTGAGTGGAATGTGAACAGACTGGGATCAGTGAGTAGAATTTGAACAGAGTGGGATCACTGAGTGGAATTTGAACACACTGCTATCAGTGAGTGGAACGTGAACCGACTGGGATCAGTGAGTAGAATTTTAAAAGATTGGGATCCGTAAGTGGAACGTGTAAAGACTGGGATCAGTGAGAGGAATTTGAACAGACAGTGATCAGTGAGTGGAACGTGAACAGATTGAGATCAGTGAGTGGAATTTGAACAAATGCGGATCAGTGAGTGGAACTTGAACAGTATGGGATCAGTGAGTGGAATTTGAACAGACTGCGATCAGTGAGTGGAACGTGTATAGATGTGGATCAGTGAGTGGAATTTGAACAGAGTGGGATCAGTGAGTGGAATTTGAACAGACAGTCATCAGTGAGTTGAACGGGAACAGATTGGGATCAGTGAGTGGAATTTGAACAGATGGGGATCAGTGAGTGACAATTGAACAGACTGGGATCAGTGAGTGAAATTTGAACAGTGTGGCATAAGAGAGTGGAATTTGAACAGAGTGGGATCGGTGAGTGGAATATGAACACAGTGGTATCAGTGAGTGGAATTTGAACAGACTGGGATCAGTGAGTGGAATTTGAACAGACTGCAATCAGTGATTGGAACGTGAACCGACTGGGATCAGTGAGTAGAATTTGAACAGAATGGGATCAGTGAGTGGAATTTGAACAGTGTGGGAGCAGTGAGTGGAATTTGAACAGATGTGGATCAGTGAGTGAAACCTGAACAGTGTGGGACCAGTGAGTGAAATTTGAACAGAGTGGGAACGGTGAGTGGAACATGAACAGAGTGGTATCAGTGAGTGGAATTTGAACAGATGGGGGTCAGTGAGTGGAACATGAACAGAGTGGCATCAGTGAGTGGATTTGAACAGATGTGGATCATTTAGTGAAACTTGAACAGTATGGGATCAGTGAGTGGAATTTGGACAGACTGCGATCAGTGAGTGGAATGTGAACCGACTGGGATCAGTGAGTAGAATTTGAACAGAGTGGGATCAGTAAGTGGAACGTGTAAAGACTGGGATCAGTGAGTGGAATTTGAACAGATGGGGATCAGTGAGCGGAACTTGAACAGAGTGGGATCAGTAAGTGGAACGTGTAAAGACTGGGATCAGTGAGTGGAATTTGAACAGATGGGGATCAGTGAGTGGAACGTGAACTGTGTGGGATCAGTGAGTGGAATTTGAACAGATGGGGATCAGTGAGTAGAATTTGAACCGACTGGGATCATTGAGTGGAATTTGAACAGAGTGGAATCAGTGAGTGGAATTTGAACAGTGTGGGAGCAGTGAGTGGAATTTGAACAGATGTGGATATGTGAGTGAAAACTGAACAGTGTGGGACCAGTGAGGGAAATTTGAACAGAGTGGGAACGGTGAGTGGAACATGAACAGAGTGGTATCAGTGAGTGGAATTTGAACAGAGTGGAATCGGTGAGTGAAACGTGAACAGAGTGGTATCAGTGAGTGGATTTTAAGCAGATGTGGATCATTTAGAGAAACTTGAACAGTGTGGGATCAGTGAGTGTAATTTGAACAGAGTGGTATCAGTGAGTGGAACGTGAACAGTGTGGGGTCAGTGAGTGAAACCTGAACAGTGTGGGACCAGTGAGTGAAATTTGAACAGAGTGGGAACGGTGAGTGGAACATGAACAGAGTGGTATCAGTGAGTGGAATTTGAACAGAGTGGAATCGGTGAGTGAAACGTGATCAGAGTGGTATCAGTGAGTGGATTTTAAGCAGATGTGGATCATTTAGAGAAACTTGAACAGTGTGGGATCAGTGAGTGTAATTTGAACAGACTGGGACCGTGAGTGGAATTTGAACAGATGTGAATCAGTGAGTGGAACTTGAACAGATGGGGGTCAGTGAGTGGAATTTGAACAGAGTGGGATCAGTGAGTGGAATGTGAACCGACTGGGATCAGTGAGTAGAATTTGAACAGTCTGCAATCAGTGATTGGAATGTGATCCAATTGGGATCAGTGAGTGGAACTTGATAAGATCTGGATCAGTTAGTGAAACTTGAACAGTGTGGGATCAGTGAGTAGAATTTGAACAGAGTGGGATCAATGAGTGGAACTTGAAAAGAGTGGGATAAGTGAGTGGAACGTGAACAAATTGGGATCAGTGAGTGGAATTTGAACAGAGTCGGATCAGTGAGTGGAATTTGAACAGACAGTGATCAGTGAGTGGAACGGGAAGCAATTGGGATCAGTGAGTTGAATTTGAACAGAGTGGAATCAGTGAGTGGAATTTGAACAGATGGGGATCAGTTAGTGAAACCTGAACAGTGCGGGACCAGTGAGTGAAATTTGAACAGAGTGGGAACGGTGAGTGGAACATGAACAGAGTGGTATCAGTGATTGGAATTTGAACAGTGTGGGGGCAGTGAGTGGAATTTGAACAGATGTGGATCAGTGAGTGAAACCTGAACAGTGTGGGGTCAGTGAGTGAAATTTGAACAGAGTGGGAACGGTGAGTGGAATTTGAACAGGCAGTGATCAGTGAGTGGAACGGGAAGCAATTAGGATCAGTGAGTGGAATTTGAACAGATGGGGATCGGTGAGTGGAATTTGAACAGATGTGGATCAGTTAGTGAATCTTGAACAGTGTGAGATCAGTGAGTTGAATTTGAACAGACCGGGATCAGTGAGTTAAATTTGAACAGACTGCAATCAGTGAGTGGAACGTGAACAGATTGGGATCAGTGAGTGGAATTTGAACAGATGGGGATCAGTGAGTGGAATTTGAACAGATGGGGATCAGTGAGTGACACTTGAACAGACTGGGATCAGTGAGTGAAATTTGAACAGTGTGGCATCAGTGAGTGGAATGTGAACCGACTGGGATCAGTGAGTAGAATTTGAACAGTCTGCAATCAGTGATTGGAATGTGATCCAATTGGGATCAGTGAGTGGAACTTGATAAGATCTGGATCAGTTAGTGAAACTTGAACAGTGTGGGATCAGTGAGTAGAATTTGAACAGAGTGGGATCAATGAGTGGAACTTGAAAAGAGTGGGATCAGTGAGTGGAACGTGAACAAATTGGGATCAGTGAGTGGAATTTGAACAGAGTCGGATCAGTGAGTGGAATTTGAACAGACAGTGATCAGTGAGTGGAACGGGAAGCAATTGGGATCAGTGAGTTGAATTTGAACAGAGTGGAATCAGTGAGTGGAATTTGAACAGATGGGGATCAGTTAGTGAAACCTGAACAGTGCGGGACCAGTGAGTGAAATTTGAACAGAGTGGGAACGGTGAGTGGAACATGAACAGAGTGGTATCAGTGAGTGGAATTTGAACAGAGTGGAATCGGTGAGTGAAACGTGAACAGAGTGGTATCAGTGAGTGGATTTTAAGCAGATGTGGATCATTTAGAGAAACTTGAACAGTGTGGGATCAGTGAGTGTAATTTGAACAGAGTGGTATCAGTGAGTGGAACGTGAACAGTGTGGGGTCAGTGAGTGAAATTTGAACAGAGTGGGAACGGTGAGTGGAACATGAACAGAGTGGTATCAGTGAGTGGAATTTGAACAGAGTGGAATCGGTGAGTGAAACGTGATCAGAGTGGTATCAGTGAGTGGATTTTAAGCAGATGTGGATCATTTAGAGAAACTTGAACAGTGTGGGATCAGTGAGTGTAATTTGAACAGACTGGGACCGTGAGTGGAATTTGAACAGATGTGAATCAGTGAGTGGAACTTGAACAGATGGGGGTCAGTGAGTGGAATTTGAACAGAGTGGGATCAGTGAGTGGAATGTGAACCGACTGGGATCAGTGAGTAGAATTTGAACAGTCTGCAATCAGTGATTGGAATGTGATCCAATTGGGATCAGTGAGTGGAACTTGATAAGATCTGGATCAGTTAGTGAAACTTGAACAGTGTGGGATCAGTGAGTAGAATTTGAACAGAGTGGGATCAATGAGTGGAACTTGAAAAGAGTGGGATAAGTGAGTGGAACGTGAACAAATTGGGATCAGTGAGTGGAATTTGAACAGAGTCGGATCAGTGAGTGGAATTTGAACAGGCAGTGATCAGTGAGTGGAACGGGAAGCAATTAGGATCAGTGAGTGGAATTTGAACAGATGGGGATCGGTGAGTGGAATTTGAACAGATGTGGATCAGTTAGTGAATCTTGAACAGTGTGAGATCAGTGAGTTGAATTTGAACAGACCGGGATCAGTGAGTTAAATTTGAACAGACTGCAATCAGTGAGTGGAACGTGAACAGATTGGGATCAGTGAGTGGAATTTGAACAGATGGGGATCAGTGAGTGGAATTTGAACAGATGGGGATCAGTGAGTGACACTTGAACAGACTGGGATCAGTGAGTGAAATTTGAACAGTGTGGCATCAGTGAGTGGAATTTGAACAGATGGGGATCGGTGAGTGGAATTTGAACAGATGGGGATCAGTGAGTAGAATTTGAACAGATGGGGATCAGTGAGTGACACTTGAACAGACTGGGATCAGTGAGTGAAATTTGAACAGTGTGGCATCAGTGAGTGGAATTTGAACAGATGGGGATCGGTGAGTGGAATTTGAACAGATGTGGATCAGTTAGTGAAATCTGAACAGTGTGGGATCAGTGAGTGGAATTTGAACAGAGTGGAATCGGTGAATGGAACATGAACAGAGTGGTATCAGTGAGTGGAATTTGAACAGAGTGGGAGCAGTGAGTGGAATTTGAACAGATGTGGATCAGTTAGTGAAACCTGAACAGTGCGGGACCAGTGAGTGAAATTTGAACAGAGTGGGAACGGTGAGTGGAACATGAACAGAGTGGTATCAGTGATTGGAATTTGAACAGTGTGGGGGCAGTGAGTGGAATTTGAACAGATGTGGATCAGTGAGTGAAACCTGAACAGTGTGGGGTCAGTGAGTGAAATTTGAACAGAGTGGGAACGGTGAGTGGAACATGAACAGAGTGGTATCAGTGAGTGGAATTTGAACAGAGTGGAATCGGTGAGTGAAACGTGAACAGAGTGGTATCAGTGAGTGGATTTTAAGCAGATGTGGATCATTTAGATAAACTTGAACAGTGTGGGATCAGAGAGTGTAATTTGAACAGACTGGGACCGTGAGTGGAATTTGAACAGATTGGTATCAGTGAGTGGAACTTGAATAGAGTGGGATCATTGAGTAGAATTTGAAAAGACTGGGATCAGTAACTGGAACGTGTAAAGACTGGGATCAGTGAGTGGAACTTGAACAGACAGTGATCAGTGAGTGGAACGTGAACAGATTGAGATCAGTGAGTGGAATTTGAACAGATGGGGATCAGTGAGTGGAACTTGAACAGACTGCGATCAGTGAGTGGAAAGTGTATAGATGTGGATCAGCGAGTGGAACTTGAACAGAGTGGGATCAGTGAGTGGAATTTGAACAGATGGGGATCAGTGAGTAGAATATGAACAGACGGGGATCAGTGAGTGGAATTTGAACTGACGGGAGTCAGTGAGGGGAATTTGAACACATCGGGATGAGTGAGTGGAATTTGAACAGATGGGGATCAGTGAGTGACACTTGAACAGACTGGGATCAGTGAGTGAAATTTGAACAGTGTGGCATCAGTGAGTGGAATTTGAACAGATTGGGATTGGTGAGTGGAATTTGAACAGATGTGGATCAGTTAGTGAAACCTGAACAGTGTGGGATCAGTGAGTGGAATTTGAACAGAGTGGAATCGTTGAATGGAACATGAACAGAGTGGTATCAGTGAGTGGAATTTGAACAGACTGGGATCAGTGAGTGGAATTTGAACTGACTGCAATCAGTGATTGGAACGTGAACCAACTGGGATCAGTGAGTAGAATTTGAACAGAGTGGAATCAGTGAGTGGAATTTGAACAGATGGGGATCAGTTAGTTAAACCTGAACAGTGCGGGACCAGTGAGTGAAATTTGAACAGAGTGGGAACCGTGAGTGGAGCATGAACAGAGTGGTATCAGTGAGTAGAATTTGAAAAGATGGGGATCAATGAGTAGAATTTGAACAGATGTGGATCAGTTAGTGAAACTTGAACAGTATTGGATCAGTGAGTGAAATGTGTACAGACTCGGATCAGTGAGTGGAATTTGAATAGATGGGCATCAGTGAGTGGAACTTGAACAGAGTGGGATCAGTGAGTGGAATTTGAACAGATGGGGGTCAGTGAGTGGAACATGAACAGATGGGGATCAGTGAGTGGAACTTGAACAGAGTGGGATCAGTGAGTGGAATTTGAACATATGGGTGTCAGTGTGTGGAATTTGAACAGATGGGGATCAGTGAGTGTAATTTGAACAGAGTGGTATCAGTGAGTGGAACGTGAACAGTGTGGGGTCAGTGAGTGAAATTTGAACAGAGTGGGAACGGTGAGTGGAACATGAACAGAGTGGTATCAGTGAGTGGAATTTGAACAGAGTGGAATCGGTGAGTGAAACGTGATCAGAGTGGTATCAGTGAGTGGATTTTAAGCAGATGTGGATCATTTAGAGAAACTTGAACAGTGTGGGATCAGTGAGTGTAATTTGAACAGACTGGGACCGTGAGTGGAATTTGAACAGATGTGAATCAGTGAGTGGAACTTGAACAGATGGGGGTCAGTGAGTGGAATTTGAACAGAGTGGGATCAGTGAGTGGAATGTGAACCGACTGGGATCAGTGAGTAGAATTTGAACAGTCTGCAATCAGTGATTGGAATGTGATCCAATTGGGATCAGTGAGTGGAACTTGATAAGATCTGGATCAGTTAGTGAAACTTGAACAGTGTGGGATCAGTGAGTAGAATTTGAACAGAGTGGGATCAATGAGTGGAACTTGAAAAGAGTGGGATAAGTGAGTGGAACGTGAACAAATTGGGATCAGTGAGTGGAATTTGAACAGAGTCGGATCAGTGAGTGGAATTTGAACAGACAGTGATCAGTGAGTGGAACGGGAAGCAATTGGGATCAGTGAGTTGAATTTGAACAGAGTGGAATCAGTGAGTGGAATTTGAACAGATGGGGATCAGTTAGTGAAACCTGAACAGTGCGGGACCAGTGAGTGAAATTTGAACAGAGTGGGAACGGTGAGTGGAACATGAACAGAGTGGTATCAGTGATTGGAATTTGAACAGTGTGGGGGCAGTGAGTGGAATTTGAACAGATGTGGATCAGTGAGTGAAACCTGAACAGTGTGGGGTCAGTGAGTGAAATTTGAACAGAGTGGGAACGGTGAGTGGAATTTGAACAGGCAGTGATCAGTGAGTGGAACGGGAAGCAATTAGGATCAGTGAGTGGAATTTGAACAGATGGGGATCGGTGAGTGGAATTTGAACAGATGTGGATCAGTTAGTGAATCTTGAACAGTGTGAGATCAGTGAGTTGAATTTGAACAGACCGGGATCAGTGAGTTAAATTTGAACAGACTGCAATCAGTGAGTGGAACGTGAACAGATTGGGATCAGTGAGTGGAATTTGAACAGATGGGGATCAGTGAGTGGAATTTGAACAGATGGGGATCAGTGAGTGACACTTGAACAGACTGGGATCAGTGAGTGAAATTTGAACAGTGTGGCATCAGTGAGTGGAATGTGAACCGACTGGGATCAGTGAGTAGAATTTGAACAGTCTGCAATCAGTGATTGGAATGTGATCCAATTGGGATCAGTGAGTGGAACTTGATAAGATCTGGATCAGTTAGTGAAACTTGAACAGTGTGGGATCAGTGAGTAGAATTTGAACAGAGTGGGATCAATGAGTGGAACTTGAAAAGAGTGGGATCAGTGAGTGGAACGTGAACAAATTGGGATCAGTGAGTGGAATTTGAACAGAGTCGGATCAGTGAGTGGAATTTGAACAGACAGTGATCAGTGAGTGGAACGGGAAGCAATTGGGATCAGTGAGTTGAATTTGAACAGAGTGGAATCAGTGAGTGGAATTTGAACAGATGGGGATCAGTGAGTGGAACGTGAACAGTGTGGGGTCAGTGAGTGAAATTTGAACAGAGTGGGAACGGTGAGTGGAACATGAACAGAGTGGTATCAGTGAGTGGAATTTGAACAGAGTGGAATCGGTGAGTGAAACGTGAACAGAGTGGTATCAGTGAGTGGATTTTAAGCAGATGTGGATCATTTAGAGAAACTTGAACAGTGTGGGATCAGTGAGTGTAATTTGAACAGACTGGGACCGTGAGTGGAATTTGAACAGATGTGAATCAGTGAGTGGAACTTGAACAGATGGGGGTCAGTGAGTGGAATTTGAACAGAGTGGGATCAGTGAGTGGAATGTGAACCGACTGGGATCAGTGAGTAGAATTTGAACAGTCTGCAATCAGTGATTG
Source organism: Chiloscyllium punctatum (assembly GCF_047496795.1). NCBI lineage: Eukaryota > Metazoa > Chordata > Chondrichthyes > Orectolobiformes > Hemiscylliidae > Chiloscyllium > Chiloscyllium punctatum. The sequence goes on along the minus strand of NC_092783.1, from coordinate 16,831,566 downwards.
GAATGTGATCCAATTGGGATCAGTGAGTGGAACTTGATAAGATCTGGATCAGTTAGTGAAACTTGAACAGTGTGGGATCAGTGAGTAGAATTTGAACAGAGTGGGATCAATGAGTGGAACTTGAAAAGAGTGGGATAAGTGAGTGGAACGTGAACAAATTGGGATCAGTGAGTGGAATTTGAACAGAGTCGGATCAGTGAGTGGAATTTGAACAGGCAGTGATCAGTGAGTGGAACGGGAAGCAATTAGGATCAGTGAGTGGAATTTGAACAGATGGGGATCGGTGAGTGGAATTTGAACAGATGTGGATCAGTTAGTGAATCTTGAACAGTGTGAGATCAGTGAGTTGAATTTGAACAGACCGGGATCAGTGAGTTAAATTTGAACAGACTGCAATCAGTGAGTGGAACGTGAACAGATTGGGATCAGTGAGTGGAATTTGAACAGATGGGGATCAGTGAGTGGAATTTGAACAGATGGGGATCAGTGAGTGACACTTGAACAGACTGGGATCAGTGAGTGAAATTTGAACAGTGTGGCATCAGTGAGTGGAATTTGAACAGATGGGGATCGGTGAGTGGAATTTGAACAGATGGGGATCAGTGAGTAGAATTTGAACAGATGGGGATCAGTGAGTGACACTTGAACAGACTGGGATCAGTGAGTGAAATTTGAACAGTGTGGCATCAGTGAGTGGAATTTGAACAGATGGGGATCGGTGAGTGGAATTTGAACAGATGTGGATCAGTTAGTGAAATCTGAACAGTGTGGGATCAGTGAGTGGAATTTGAACAGAGTGGAATCGGTGAATGGAACATGAACAGAGTGGTATCAGTGAGTGGAATTTGAACAGAGTGGGAGCAGTGAGTGGAATTTGAACAGATGTGGATCAGTTAGTGAAACCTGAACAGTGCGGGACCAGTGAGTGAAATTTGAACAGAGTGGGAACGGTGAGTGGAACATGAACAGAGTGGTATCAGTGATTGGAATTTGAACAGTGTGGGGGCAGTGAGTGGAATTTGAACAGATGTGGATCAGTGAGTGAAACCTGAACAGTGTGGGGTCAGTGAGTGAAATTTGAACAGAGTGGGAACGGTGAGTGGAACATGAACAGAGTGGTATCAGTGAGTGGAATTTGAACAGAGTGGAATCGGTGAGTGAAACGTGAACAGAGTGGTATCAGTGAGTGGATTTTAAGCAGATGTGGATCATTTAGATAAACTTGAACAGTGTGGGATCAGAGAGTGTAATTTGAACAGACTGGGACCGTGAGTGGAATTTGAACAGATTGGTATCAGTGAGTGGAACTTGAATAGAGTGGGATCATTGAGTAGAATTTGAAAAGACTGGGATCAGTAACTGGAACGTGTAAAGACTGGGATCAGTGAGTGGAACTTGAACAGACAGTGATCAGTGAGTGGAACGTGAACAGATTGAGATCAGTGAGTGGAATTTGAACAGATGGGGATCAGTGAGTGGAACTTGAACAGACTGCGATCAGTGAGTGGAAAGTGTATAGATGTGGATCAGCGAGTGGAACTTGAACAGAGTGGGATCAGTGAGTGGAATTTGAACAGATGGGGATCAGTGAGTAGAATATGAACAGACGGGGATCAGTGAGTGGAATTTGAACTGACGGGAGTCAGTGAGGGGAATTTGAACACATCGGGATGAGTGAGTGGAATTTGAACAGATGGGGATCAGTGAGTGACACTTGAACAGACTGGGATCAGTGAGTGAAATTTGAACAGTGTGGCATCAGTGAGTGGAATTTGAACAGATTGGGATTGGTGAGTGGAATTTGAACAGATGTGGATCAGTTAGTGAAACCTGAACAGTGTGGGATCAGTGAGTGGAATTTGAACAGAGTGGAATCGTTGAATGGAACATGAACAGAGTGGTATCAGTGAGTGGAATTTGAACAGACTGGGATCAGTGAGTGGAATTTGAACTGACTGCAATCAGTGATTGGAACGTGAACCAACTGGGATCAGTGAGTAGAATTTGAACAGAGTGGAATCAGTGAGTGGAATTTGAACAGATGGGGATCAGTTAGTTAAACCTGAACAGTGCGGGACCAGTGAGTGAAATTTGAACAGAGTGGGAACCGTGAGTGGAGCATGAACAGAGTGGTATCAGTGAGTAGAATTTGAAAAGATGGGGATCAATGAGTAGAATTTGAACAGATGTGGATCAGTTAGTGAAACTTGAACAGTATTGGATCAGTGAGTGAAATGTGTACAGACTCGGATCAGTGAGTGGAATTTGAATAGATGGGCATCAGTGAGTGGAACTTGAACAGAGTGGGATCAGTGAGTGGAATTTGAACAGATGGGGGTCAGTGAGTGGAACATGAACAGATGGGGATCAGTGAGTGGAACTTGAACAGAGTGGGATCAGTGAGTGGAATTTGAACATATGGGTGTCAGTGTGTGGAATTTGAACAGATGGGGATCAGTGAGTGGAACTTGAACAGAGTGGGATCAGTGAGTGGAATTTGAACAGACTGGGATCAGTGAGTAGAATTTGAACAAATGGGGATCATTGATTGAAATGTGAACAGAGTGGGATCACCGAGTAGAATTTGAACAAATGAGGATCAGTGGATGAAATGTGAACCGATTGGGATCAGTGAGTGGAATTTGAACAGAGTGGTATCAGTGAGTGGAAATTGAACAGACGGGGATCAGTGAGTGGAATTTGAACAGATGGGGATCAAAGAGTAGAATTTGAACAGATGTGGATCAGTTAGTGAAACTTGAACAGTATGGGATCAGTGAGTGGAATTTGAACAGAGTGGGATCAGTGAGTGGAATTTGAACAGAGTGGGATCAGTGAGTGGAACGTGAACAGATTGGGATCAGTGAGTGGAACGTGAACAGATTGGGATCAGTGAGTGGAATTTGAACAGATGGGGATCAGTGAGTGGAATTTGAACAGATGGGGATCAGTGAGTAACACTTGAACAGACTGGGATCAGTGAGTGAAATTTGAACAGTGTGGCATCAGTAAGCGGAATTTGAACAGATGGGGATCGGTGAGTGGAATTTGAACAGATGAGGATCAGTGAGTGAAATTTGAACAGATGGGGATCAGTGAGTGACACTTGAACAAACTGGGATCAGTGAGTGAAATTTGAACAGTGTGGCATCAGTGAGTGGAATTTGAACAGATGGGGATCGGTGAGTGGAATTTGAACAGATGAGGATCAGTTAGTGAAATCTGATCAGTGTGGGATCAGTGAGTGACACTTGAACAGATGGGGATCAGTGAGTGGAACTTGAACAGAGTGGGATCAGTGAGTGGAATTTGAACATATGGGTGTCAGTGTGTGGAATTTGAACAGATGGGGATCAGTGAGTGGAACTTGAACAGAGTGGGATCAGTGAGTGGAATTTGAACAGACTGGGATCAGTGAGTAGAATTTGAACAAATGGGGATCATTGATTGAAATGTGAACAGAGTGGGATCACCGAGTAGAATTTGAACAAATGAGGATCAGTGGATGAAATGTGAACCGATTGGGATCAGTGAGTGGAATTTGAACAGAGTGGTATCAGTGAGTGGAAATTGAACAGACGGGGATCAGTGATTGGAATTTGAACAGATGGGGATCAAAGAGTAGAATTTGAACAGATGTGGATCAGTTAGTGAAACTTGAACAGTATGGGATCAGTGAGTGGAATTTGAACAGAGTGGGATCAGTGAGTGGAATTTGAACAGAGTGGGATCAGTGAGTGGAATTTGAACAGATGGGGATCGGTGAGTGGAATTTGAACAGAGTGGGATCAGTGAGTGGAACGTGAACAGATTGGGATCAGTGAGTGGAACGTGAACAGATTGGGATCAGTGAGTGGAATTTGAACAGATGGGGATCAGTGAGTAACACTTCAACAGACTGGGATCAGTGAGTGAAATTTGAACAGTGTGGCATCAGTAAGTGGAATTTGAACAGATGGGGATCGGTGAGTGGAATTTGAACAGATGAGGATCAGTGAGTGAAATTTGAACAGATGGGGATCAGTGAGTGACACTTGAACAAACTGGGATCAGTGAGTGAAATTTGAACAGTGTGGCATCAGTGAGTGGAATTTGAACAGATGGGGATCGGTGAGTGGAATTTGAACAGATGAGGATCAGTTAGTGAAATCTGATCAGTGTGGGATCAGTGAGTGACACTTGAACAGACTGGGATCAGTGAGTGAAATTTGAACAGTGTGGCATCAGTGATTGGAATTTGAACAGACTGGGATCAGTGAGTGGAATTTGAACAGAGTGGAATCGGTGAATGGAACATGAACAGAGTGGTATCAGTGAGTGGAATTTGAACAGAATGGGAGCAGTGAGTGGAATTTGAACAGATGTGGATCAGTTAGTGAAACCTGAACAGTGCGGGACCAGTGAGTGAAATTTGAACAGAGTGGGAACGGTGAGTGGAACATGAACAGAGTGGTATCAGTGATTGGAATTTGAACATATGGGGGTCAGTGAGTGGAATATGAACAGAGTGGTATCAGTGAGTGGAATTTGAACAGTGTGGGAGCAGTGAGTGGAATTTGAACAGATGTGGATCAGTTAATGAAACCTGAACAGTGCGGGACCAGTGAGTGAAATTTGAACAGAGTGAGAACGGTGAGTGGAACATGAACAGAGTGGTATCAGTGATTGGAATTTGAACAGATGTGGGTCAGTGAGTGGAATTTGAACAGAGTGGGATCGGTGAGTGGAATATGAACAGAGTGGTATCAGTGAGTGGAAGTTGAACAGATGGGGATCAGTTCGTGAAACTTGAACAGTATTGGATCAGTGAGTGGAATTTGAACAGAGTGGGATCAGTGAGTGGAATGTGTACAGACTCGGATTAGTGAGTGGAATTTGAACAGATGGGGATCAGTGAGTGGAATTTGAACAGATGTGGATCAGTGAGTGGAACTTGAACAGAGTGGGATCAGTGAGTGGAATTTGAACAAATGGGGATCAGTGAGTGGAATTTGAACAGAGTGGGATCAGTGAGTGAAATTTGAACAGTGTGGCATCAGTGAGTGGAATTTGAACAGTGTGGGATCAGTGAGTGGAATTTGAACAGAGTGGAATTGGTGAATTGAACATGAACAGAGTGGTATCAGTGAGTGGAATTTGAACAGACTGGGATCAGTAAGTGGAATTTGAACAGAGTGGGATCGGTGAGTGGAATATGAACAGAGTGGGATCAGTGAGTGGAATTTGAACAGACTGCAATCAGTGATTGGAACGTGAACCAACTGGGATCAGTGAGTAGATGTTGAGCAGAGTGGAATCAGTGAGTGGAATTTGAACAGATGTGGATCAGTTAGTGAAACCTGAACAGTGCGGGACCAGTGGGTGAAATTTGAACAGAGTGGGAACGGTGAGTGGAACATGAACAGAGTGGTATCAGTGAGTGGAATTTGAACAGATGGGGATCAATGAGTAGAATTTGAACAGATGTGGATCAGTTAGTGAAACTTGAACAGGATTGGATCAGTGAGTGAAATGTGTACAGACCGGGATCAGTGAGTGGAACGTGAACAGATTGGGATCAGTGAGTGGAACGTGAACTGTGTGGGATCAGTGAGTGGAATTTGAACAGATGGGGATCAGTGAGTGGAATTTGAACAGATGGGGATCAGTGAGTAACACTTGAACAGACTGGGATCGGTGAGTGAAATTTGAACAGTGTGGCATCAGTGAGTGGAATTTGAACAGATGGGGATCGGTGAGTGGAATTTGAACAGATGAGGATCAGTGAGTGAAATTTGAACAGATGGGGATCAGTGAGTGACACTTGAACAAACTGGGATCAGTGAGTGAAATTTGAACAGTGTGGCATCAGTGAGTGGAATTTGAACAGATGGGGATCGGTGAGTGGAATTTGAACAGATGAGGATCAGTTAGTGAAATCTGAACAGTGTGGGATCAGTGAGTGACACTTGAACAGACTGGGATCAGTGAGTGAAATTTGAACAGTGTGGCATCAGTGATTGGAATTTGAACAGACTGGGATCAGTGAGTGGAATTTGAACAGAGTGGAATCGGTGAATGGAACATGAACAGAGTGGTATCAGTGAGTGGAATTTGAACAGAGTGGGAGCAGTGAGTGGAATTTGAACAGATGTGGATCAGTTAGTGAAACCTGAACAGTGCGGGACCAGTGAGTGAAATTTGAACAGAGTGGGAACGGTGAGTGGAACATGAACAGAGTGGTATCAGTGATTGGAATTGAACATATGGGGGTCAGTGAGTGGAATATGAACACAGTGGTATCAGTGAGTGGAATTTGAACAGTGTGGGAGCAGTGAGTGGAATTTGAACAGATGTGGATCAGTTAATGAAACCTGAACAGTGCGGGACCAGTGAGTGAAATTTGAACAGAGTGAGAACGGTGAGTGGAACATGAACAGAGTGGTATCAGTGATTGGAATTTGAACAGATGTGGGTCAGTGAGTGGAATTTGAACAGAGTGGGATCGGTGAGTGGAATATGAACAGAGTGGTATCAGTGAGTGGAATTTGAACAGATGGGGATCAGTTCGTGAAACTTGAACAGTATTGGATCAGTGAGTGGAATTTGAACAGAGTGGGATCAGTGAGTGGAATGTGTACAGACTCGGATTAGTGAGTGGAATTTGAACAGATGGGGATCAGTGAGTGGAATTTGAACAGATGTGGATCAGTGAGTGGAACTTGAACAGAGTGGGATCAGTGAGTGGAATTTGAACAGATGGGGATCAGTGAGTGGAATTTGAACAGAGTGGGATCAGTGAGTGAAATTTGAACAGTGTGGCATCAGTGAGTGGAATTTGAACAGTGTGGGATCAGTGAGTGGAATTTGAACAGAGTGGGAACGGTGAGAGGAACATGAACAGAGTGGTATCAGTGAGTGGAATTTGAACAGATGGGGATCAATGAGTAGAATTTGAACAGATGTGGATCAGTTAGTGAAACTTGAACAGTATTGGATCAGTGAGTGAAATGTGTACAGACTCGGATCAGTGAGTGGAATTTGAATAGATGGGCATCAGTGAGTGGAACTTGAACAGAGTGGGATCAGTGAGTGGAATTTGAACAGATGGGGAACAGTGAGTTGAACATGAACAGATGGGGATCAGTGAGTGGAACTTGAACAGAGTGGGATCAGTGAGTGGAATTTGAACAGATGGGGGTCAGTGAGTGGAACATGAACAGATGGTGATCAGTGAGTGGAACTTGAACAGAGTGGGATCAGTGAGTGGAATTTGAACAGACTGTGATCAGTGAGTGGAATTTGAACAGATGTGGATCAGTGAGTGGAACTTGAACAGAGTGAGATCAGGTGAGTGGAATTTGAACAAATGGGGATCAGTGAATGAAATGTGAACCGATTGGGATCAGTGAGTGGAACTTGAACAGACAGTGATCAATGAGTGAAACGTGAACCGATTGGGATCAGTGAGTGGAATTTGAAAACATGGGGATCAGTTCGTGAAACTTGAACAGAGTGGTATCATTGAGTGGAATTTGAACAGACTGGGATCAGTAAGTGGAATTTGAACAGAGTGGGATCGGTGAGTGGAATATGAACAGAGTGGGATCAGTGAGTGGAATTTGAACAGACTGCAATCAGTGATTGGAACGTGAACCGACTGGGATCAGTGAGTAGAATTTGAACAGAGTGGGATCAGTGAGTGGAATTTGAACAGTGTGGGATCATTGAGTGGAATTTGAACAGACTGCAATCAGTGATTGGAACATGAACCGACTGGGATCAGTGAGTAGAATTTGAACAGAGTGGAATCAGTGAGTGGAATTTGAACAGTGTGGGAGCAGTGAGTGGAATTTGAACAGATGTGGATCAGTGCGTGAAACCTGAACAGTGCGGGAGCAGTGAGTGAAATTTGAACAGAGTGGGAACGGTGAGTGGAACATGAACAGAGTGGTATCAGTGAGTGGAATTTGAACAGATAGGGGTCAGTGAGTGGAATTTGAACACAGTGGGATCGGTGAGTGGAATTTGAACAGACAGTGATCAATGAGTGAAACGTGAACCGATTGGGATCAGTGAGTGGAACTTGAACAGACAGTGATCAATGAGTGAAACGTGAACCGATTGGGATCAGTGAGTGGAACTTGAACAGACAGTGATCAATGAGTGAAACGTGAACCGATTGGGATCAGTGAGTGGAACTTGAACAGACAGTGATCAATGAGTGAAACGTGAACCGATTGGGATCAGTGAGTGGAACTTGAACAGACAGTGATCAATGAGTGAAACGTGAACCGATTGGGATCAGTGAATGGAACTTGAAAAGTGTGGGATCAGTGAGTGGAACTTGAACAGAGTAGGATCTGTGAGTGGTACATGAACAGAGTGGTATCATTGAGTGGAATTGGAAAGATGGGGATCGGTGAGTGGAATTTGAACAGATGTGGATCAGTTAGTGAATCTTGAACAGTGTGGGATCAGTGCCTGGAACTTGAACAGACCGGGATCAGTGAGTGGAATTTGAACAGACTGCGATCAGTGAGTGGAATGTGTATAGATGTGGATCAGTGAGTGGAACGTGAACAGATTGGGATCAGTGAGTTGAACGTGGACTGTGTGGGATCAGTGAGTGGAATTTGAACAGATGGGGATCAGTGAGTAGAATTTGAACAGATGGGGAACAGTGAGTGGAATTTGAACTGACGGATGTCAGTGAGGGGAATTTGAACAGATGGGGATGAATGAGTGGAATTTGAACAGATGGGGATCAGTGAGTGACACTTGAACAGACTGGGATCAGTGAGTGAAATTTGAACGGTGTGGCATCAGTGAGTGGAATTTGAACAGACTGTGATCAGTGAGTGGAATTTGAACAGAGTGGGATCAGTGAGTGGAATTTGAACAAAAGCGGATCAGTGAATGAAATGTGAACCGATTGGGATCAGTGAGTGGAACTTGAACAGACAGTGATCAATGAGTGAAACGTGAACCGATTGGGATCAGTGAGTGGAACTTGAACAGTGTGGGATCAGTGAGTGGAATTTAAAAACATGGGGATCAGTTCGTGAAACTTGAACAGAGTGGTATCAGTGATTGGAATTTGAACAGATGGGGATCAGTGAGTGGAACTTGAACAGAGTGGGATCAGTGAGTGGAATTTGAACAGATGGGGGTCAGTGAGTGGAACATGAACAGATGGTGATCAGTGAGTGGAACTTGAACAGAGTGGGATCAGTGAGTGGAATATGAACAGAGTGGTATCAGTGAGTGGAATTTGAACAGTGTGGGAGCAGTGAGTGGAATTTGAACAGATGTGGATCAGTTAGTGAAACCTGAACAGTGCGGGACCAGTGAGTGAAATTTGAACAGATTGGGAACGGTGAGTGGAACATTAACAGAGTGGTATCAGTGATTGGAATTTGAACAGATGGGGATCAGTTCGTGAAACTTGAACAGTATGGGATCAGTGAGTGGAATTTGAACAGAGTGGGATCAGTGAGTGGAATGTGTACAGACTCGGATTAGTGAGTGGAATTTGAACAGATGGGGATCAGTGAGTGGAATTTGTACAGATGTGGATCAGTGAGTGGAATTTGAACAGATGGGAATCAGTGAGTGGAACTTGAACAGATGGGGATCAGTGAGTGACACTTGAACAGAGTGGGATCAGTGAGTGAAATTTGAACAGTGTGGCATCAGTGAGTGGAATTTGAACAGATGGGGATCAGTGAGTGGAATTTGAACAGATGGGGATCAGTGAGTGACACTTGAACAGACTGGGATCAGTGAGTGAAATTTGAACAGTGTGGTATCAGTGAGTGGAATTTGAACAGATGGGGATCGGTGAGTGGAATTTGAACAGATGTGGATCAGTTAGTGAAACCTGAACAGTGCGGGACCAGTGAGTGAAATTTGAACAGAGTGGGAACGGTGAGTGGAACATGAACAGAGTGGTATCAGTGATTGGAATTTGAACAGATGGGGGTCAGTGAGTGGAATTTGAACAGAGTGGGATCCGTGAGTGGAATATGAACAGAGTGGTATCAGTGAGTGGAATTTGAACAGATGGGGATCAGTTCGTGAAACTTGAACAGTGTGGGATCAGTGAGTGGAATTTGAAAAGAGTGGGATCAGTGAGTGGAATGTGTACAGACTCGGATTAGTGAGTGGAATTTGAACAGATGGGGATCAGTGAGTGGAATTTGAACAGATGTGGATCAGTGAGTGGAACTTGAACAGAGTGGGATCAGTGAGTGGAATTTGAACAAATGGGGATCAGTGAGTGGAATTTGAACAGAGTGGGATCAGTGAGTGGAATTTGAACAGACTGCGATTAGTGAGTGGAATTTGAACAAATGGGGATCAGTGAATGAAATGTGATATGAATGGGATCAGTGAGTGGAACTTGAACAGACAGTGATCAATGAGTGAAACGTGAACCGATTGGGATCAGTGAGTGGAACTTGAACAGTGTGGGATCAGTGAGTGGAAGTTGAACAGAGTGGTATCACTGAGTGGAATTTGAACACATGTGGATCAGTTAGTGAATCTTGAACAGTGTGGGATCACTGCCTGGAATTTGAACAGACTGGGATCAGTGAGTTGAATTTGAACAGACCGGGATCAGTGAGTGGAATTTGAACAGACTGCGATCAGTGAGTGGAACGTGAACAGATTGGGATCAGTGAGTGGAACGTGAACTGTGTGGGATCAGTGCGTGGAATTTGAACAGACGGGGATCAGTGAGAAGAATTTGAACAGACGGGGATCAGTGAGTGGAATTTGAACTGACGGGAGTCAGTGAGGGGAATTTGTACAGATGGGGAGATCAGTGAGTGGAATTTGAACAGATGGGGATCAGTGAGTGACACTTGAACAGACTGGGATCAGTGAGTGAAATTTGAACAGTGTGGAAACAGTGAGTGGAATTTGAACAGATGGGGATCGGTGAGTGGACTTTGAACAGAGTGGTATCAGTGAGTGGAATTTGAACAGACTGGCATCAGTGAGTGGAATTTGAACAGACTGCAATCAGTGATTGGAAGGTGAACCGACTGGGATCAGTGAGTAGAATTTGAACAGAGTGGGATCAGTGAGTGGAATTTGAACAGTGTGGGATCATTGAGTGGAATTTGAACAGACTGCAATCAGTGATTGGAACGTGAACCGACTGGGATCAATGAGTAGAATTTGAACAGAGTGGAATCTGTGAGTGGAATTTGAACAGTGTGGGAGCAGTGAGTGGAATTTGAACAGACTGCGATCAGTGAGTGGAACGTGTATAGATGTGGATCAGTGAGTGGAACGTGAACAGATTGGGATCAGTGAGTGGAACGTGGACTGTGTGGGATCAGTGAGTGGAATTTTAACAGATGGGGATCAGTGAGTAGAATTTGAACAGATGCGGAACAGTGAGTGGAATTTGAACTGACGGATGTCAGTGAGGGGAATTTGAACAGATGGGGATGAGTGAGTGGAATTTGAACAGATGGGGATCAGTGAGTGACACTTGAACAGACTGGGATCAGTGAGTGAAATTTGAACAGTGTGGCATCAGTGAGTGGAATTTGAACAGACTGTGATCAGTGAGTGGAATTTGAACAGATGTGGATCAGTGAGTGGAACTTGAACAGAGTGGGATCAGTGAGTGGAATTTGAACAAATGGGGATCAGTGAATGAAACCTGAAGCGATTGTATCAGTGAGTGGAACTTGAACAGACAGTGATCAATGAGTGAAACGTGAACCGATTGGGATCAGGGAGTGGAACTTGAACAGTGTGGGATCAGTGAGTGGAATTTGAAAACATGGGGATCAGTTCGTGAAACTTGAACAGAGTGGTATCATTGAGTGGAATTTGAACAGATGGGGATCGGTGAGTGGAATTTGAACAGATGTGAATCAGTTAGTGAATCTTGAACAGTGTGAGATCAGTGAGTGGAATTTGAACAGACCGGGATCAGTGAGTGGAATTTGAACAGACTGCGATCAGTGAGTGGAACGTGAACAGATTGGGATCAGTGAGTGAAACGTGAACTGTGTGGGATCAGTGAGTGTAATTTGAACAGATGGGGATCAGTGAGTGGAATTTGAACAGATGGGGATCAGTGAGTGACACTTGAACAGACTGGGATCAGTGAGTGAAATTTGAACAGTGTGGCATCTGTGAGTGGAATTTGAACAGATGGGGATCGGTGAGTGGAATTTGAACAGATGTGGATCAGTGAGTGGAATTTGAACAGATGGGGATCAGTGAGTGACACTTGAACAGACTGGGATCAGTGAGTGAAATTTGAACAGTGTGGCATCAGTGAGTGGAATTTGAACAGATGGGGATCAGTGAGTGACACTTGAACAGATGTGGATCAGTTAGTGAAATCTGAACAGTGTGGGATCAGTGAGTGGAATTTGAACACAGTGGAATCGGTGAATGGAACATGAACAGAGTGGTGTCAGTGATTGGAATTTGAACAGAGTGGGAGCAGTGAGTGGAATTTGAACAGATGTGGATCAGTTAGTGAAACCTGAACAGTGCGGGACCAGTGAGTGAAATTTGAACAGAGTGGGAACGGTGAGTGGAACATGAACAGAGTGGTATCAGTGATTGGAATTTGAACAGATGGGGGTCAGTGAGTGGAATTTGAACAGAGTGGGATCGGTGAGTGGAATATGAACAGAGTGGTATCAGTGAGTGGAATTTAAACAGATGGGGATCAGTTCGTGAAACTTGAACAGTATGGGATCAGTGAGTGGAATTTGAACAGAGTGGGATCAGTGAGTGGAATGTGTACAGACTCGGATTAGTGAGTGGAATTTGAACAGATGGGGATCAGTGAGTGGAATTTGAACAGATGTGGATCAGTGAGTGGAACTTGAACAGAGTGGGATCAGTGAGTGGAATTTGAACAGACTGCGATTAGTGAGTGGAATTTGAACAAATGGGGATCAGTGAATGAAATGTGATACGAATGGGATCAGTGAGTGGAACTTGAACAGACAGTGATCAATGAGTGAAACGTGAACCGATTGGGATCAGTGAGTGGAACTTGAACAGTGTGGGATCAGTGAGTGGAAGTTGAACAGATGGGGATCGGTGAGTGGAATTTGAACAGATGTGGATCAGTTAGTGAATCTTGAACAGTGTGGGATCAGTGCCTGGAATTTGAATAGACTGGGATCAGTGAGTGGAATTTGAACAGACCGGGATCAGTGAGTGGAATTTGAACAGACTGCGATCAGTGAGTGGAACGTGAACAGATTGGGATCAGTGAGTGGAACGTGAACTGTGTGGGATCAGTGCGTGGAATTTGAACAGACGGGGATCAGTGAGTAGAATTTGAACAGACGGTGATCAGTGAGTGGAATTTGGACTGACGGGAGTCAGTGAGGGGAATTTGAACAGATGGGGATCAGTGAGTGGAATTTGAACAGATGGGGATCAGTGAGTGACACTTGAACAGACTGGGATCAGTGAGTGAAATTTGAACAGTGTGGCATCAGTGAGTGGAATTTGAACAGATGGGGATCGGTGAGTGGAACGTGGACTGTGTGGGGTCAGTGAGTGGAATTTGAACAGATGGGGATCAGTGAGTAGAATTTGAACAGAGTGGAATCGGTGAATGGAACATGAACAGAGTGGTATCAGTGAGTGGAATTTGAACAGACTGGCAGCAGTGAGTGGAATTTGAACAGACTGCAATCAGTGATTGGAACGTGAACCGACTGGGATCAGTGAGTAGAATTTGAACAGAGTGGTATCAGTGAGTGGAATTTGAACAGACTGGCATCAGTGAGTGGAATTTGAACAGACTGCAATCAGTGATTGGAACGTGAACTGACTGGGATCAATGAGTAGAATTTGAACAGAGTGGAATCAGTGAGTGGAATTTGAACAGTGTGGGAGCAGTGAGTGGAATTTGAACAGATGTGGATCAGTTAGTGAAACCTGAACAGTGCGGGACCAGTGAGTGAAATTTGAACAGAGTGGGAACGGTGAGTGGAACATGAACAGAGTGGTATCAGTGAGTGGAATTTGAACAGATAGGGGTCAGTGAGTGGAATTTGAACAGAGTGGGATCGGTGAGTGGAATTTGAACAAATGGGGATCAGTGAATGAAATGTGAACCGATTGGGATCAGTGTGTGGAACTTGAACAGACAGTGATCAATGAGTGAAACATGAACCGATTGGGATCAGTGAGTGGAACTTGAAAAGTGTGGGATCAGTGAGTGGAACTTGAACAGAGTGGTATCATTGAGTGGAATTGGAAAGATGGGGATCGGTGAGTGGAATTTGAACAGATGTGGATCAGTTTGTGAATCTTGAACAGTGTGGGATCAGTGCCTGGAATTTGAACAGACCGGGATCAGTGAGTGGAATTTGAACAGACTGCGATCAGTGAGTGGAACGTGTATAGATGTGGATCAGTGAGTGGAACGTGAACAGATTGGGATCAGTGAGTGGAACTTGAACAGACAGTGATCAATGAGTGAAACGTGAACCGATTGGGATCAGTGAGTGGAACTTGAACAGTGTGGGATCAGTGAGTGGAATTTAAAAACATGGGGATCAGTTCGTGAAACTTGAACAGAGTGGTATCAGTGATTGGAATTTGAACAGATGGGGGTCAGTGAGTGGAATTTGAACAGAGTGGGATCGGTGAGTGGAATATGAACAGATGGGGATCAGTGAGTGGAATTTGAACAGTGTGGGAGCAGTGAGTGGAATTTGAACAGATGTGGATCAGTTAGTGAAACCTGAACAGTGCGGGACCAGTGAGTGAAATTTGAACAGATTGGGAACGGTGAGTGGAACATTAACAGAGTGGTATCAGTGATTGGAATTTGAACAGATGGGGATCAGTTCGTGAAACTTGAACAGTATGGGATCAGTGAGTGGAATTTGAACAGAGTGGGATCAGTGAGTGGAATGTGTACAGACTCGGATTAGTGAGTGGAATTTGAACAGATGGGGATCAGTGAGTGGAATTTGTACAGATGTGGATCAGTGAGTGGAATTTGAACAGATGGGAATCAGTGAGTGGAACTTGAACAGATGGGGATCAGTGAGTGACACTTGAACAGAGTGGGATCAGTGAGTGAAATTTGAACAGTGTGGCATCAGTGAGTGGAATTTGAACAGATGGGGATCAGTGAGTGGAATTTGAACAGATGGGGATCAGTGAGTGACACTTGAACAGACTGGGATCAGTGAGTGAAATTTGAACAGTGTGGTATCAGTGAGTGGAATTTGAACAGATGGGGATCGGTGAGTGGAATTTGAACAGATGTGGATCAGTTAGTGAAACCTGAACAGTGCGGGACCAGTGAGTGAAATTTGAACAGAGTGGGAACGGTGAGTGGAACATGAACAGAGTGGTATCAGTGATTGGAATTTGAACAGATGGGGGTCAGTGAGTGGAATTTGAACAGAGTGGGATCCATGAGTGGAATATGAACAGAGTGGTATCAGTGAGTGGAATTTGAACAGATGGGGATCAGTTCGTGAAACTTGAACAGTGTGGGATCAGTGAGTGGAATTTGAAAAGAGTGGGATCAGTGAGTGGAATGTGTACAGACTCGGATTAGTGAGTGGAATTTGAACAGATGGGGATCAGTGAGTGGAATTTGAACAGATGTGGATCAGTGAGTGGAACTTGAACAGAGTGGGATCAGTGAGTGGAATTTGAACAAATGGGGATCAGTGAGTGGAATTTGAACAGAGTGGGATCAGTGAGTGGAATTTGAACAGACTGCGATTAGTGAGTGGAATTTGAACAAATGGGGATCAGTGAATGAAATGTGATATGAATGGGATCAGTGAGTGGAACTTGAACAGACAGTGATCAATGAGTGAAACGTGAACCGATTGGGATCAGTGAGTGGAACTTGAACAGTGTGGGATCAGTGAGTGGAAGTTGAACAGAGTGGTATCACTGACTGGAATTTGAACACATGTGGATCAGTTAGTGAATCTTGAACAGTGTGGGATCACTGCCTGGAATTTGAACAGACTGGGATCAGTGAGTTGAATTTGAACAGACCGGGATCAGTGAGTGGAATTTGAACAGACTGCGATCAGTGAGTGGAACGTGAACAGATTGGGATCAGTGAGTGGAACGTGAACTGTGTGGGATCAGTGCGTGGAATTTGAACAGACGGGGATCAGTGAGAAGAATTTGAACAGACGGGGATCAGTGAGTGGAATTTGAACTGACGGGAGTCAGTGAGGGGAATTTGTACAGATGGGGAGATCAGTGAGTGGAATTTGAACAGATGGGGATCAGTGAGTGACACTTGAACAGACTGGGATCAGTGAGTGAAATTTGAACAGTGTGGAATCAGTGAGTGGAATTTGAACAGATGGGGATCGGTGAGTGGACTTTGAACAGAGTGGTATCAGTGAGTGGAATTTGAACAGACTGGCATCAGTGAGTGGAATTTGAACAGACTGCAATCAGTGATTGGAACGTGAACCGACTGGGATCAGTGAGTAGAATTTGAACAGAGTGGGATCAGTGAGTGGAATTTGAACAGTGTGGGATCATTGAGTGGAATTTGAACAGACTGCAATCAGTGATTGGAACGTGAACCGACTGGGATCAATGAGTAGAATTTGAACAGAGTGGAATCTGTGAGTGGAATTTGAACAGTGTGGGAGCAGTGAGTGGAATTTGAACAGACTGCGATCAGTGAGTGGAACGTGTATAGATGTGGATCAGTGAGTGGAACGTGAACAGATTGGGATCAGTGAGTGGAACGTGGACTGTGTGGGATCAGTGAGTGGAATTTTAACAGATGGGGATCAGTGAGTAGAATTTGAACAGATGGGGAACAGTGAGTGGAATTTGAACTGACGGATGTCAGTGAGGGGAATTTGAACAGATGGGGATGAGTGAGTGGAATTTGAACAGATGGGGATCAGTGAGTGACACTTGAACAGACTGGGATCAGTGAGTGAAATTTGAACAGTGTGGCATCAGTGAGTGGAATTTGAACAGACTGTGATCAGTGAGTGGAATTTGAACAGATGTGGATCAGTGAGTGGAACTTGAACAGAGTGGGATCAGTGAGTGGAATTTGAACAAATGGGGATCAGTGAATGAAACCTGAACCGATTGGTATCAGTGAGTGGAACTTGAACAGACAGTGATCAATGAGTGAAACGTGAACCGATTGGGATCAGGGAGTGGAACTTGAACAGTGTGGGATCAGTGAGTGGAATTTGAAAACATGGGGATCAGTTCGTGAAACTTGAACAGAGTGGTATCATTGAGTGGAATTTGAACAGATGGGGATCGGTGAGTGGAATTTGAACAGATGTGAATCAGTTAGTGAATCTTGAACAGTGTGAGATCAGTGAGTGGAATTTGAACAGACCGGGATCAGTGAGTGGAATTTGAACAGACTGCGATCAGTGAGTGGAACGTGAACAGATTGGGATCAGTGAGTGAAACGTGAACTGTGTGGGATCAGTGAGTGTAATTTGAACAGATGGGGATCAGTGAGTGGAATTTGAACAGATGGGGATCAATGAGTGACACTTGAACACACTGGGATCAGTGAGTGAAATTTGAACAGTGTGGCATCTGTGAGTGGAATTTGAACAGATGGGGATCGGTGAGTGGAATTTGAACAGATGTGGATCAGTGAGTGGAATTTGAACAGATGGGGATCAGTGAGTGACACTTGAACAGACTGGGATCAGTGAGTGAAATTTGAACAGTGTGGCATCAGTGAGTGGAATTTGAACAGATGGGGATCAGTGAGTGACACTTGAACAGATGTGGATCAGTTAGTGAAATCTGAACAGTGTGGGATCAGTGAGTGGAATTTGAACACAGTGGAATCGGTGAATGGAACATGAACAGAGTGGTATCAGTGATTGGAATTTGAACAGAGTGGGAGCAGTGAGTGGAATTTGAACAGATGTGGATCAGTTAGTGAAACCTGAACAGTGCGGGACCAGTGAGTGAAATTTGAACAGAGTGGGAACGGTGAGTGGAACATGAACAGAGTGGTATCAGTGATTGGAATTTGAACAGATGGGGGTCAGTGAGTGGAATTTGAACAGAGTGGGATCGGTGAGTGGAATATGAACAGAGTGGTATCAGTGAGTGGAATTTGAACAGATGGGGATCAGTTCGTGAAACTTGAACAGTATGGGATCAGTGAGTGGAATTTGAACAGAGTGGGATCAGTGAGTGGAATGTGTACAGACTCGGATTAGTGAGTGGAATTTGAACAGATGGGGATCAGTGAGTGGAATTTGAACAGATGTGGATCAGTGAGTGGAACTTGAACAGAGTGGGATCAGTGAGTGGAATTTGAACAGACTGCGATTCGTGAGTGGAATTTGAACAAATGGGGATCAGTGAATGAAATGTGATACGAATGGGATCAGTGAGTGGAACTTGAACAGACAGTGATCAATGAGTGAAACGTGAACCGATTGGGATCAGTGAGTGGAACTTGAACAGTGTGGGATCAGTGAGTGGAAGTTGAACAGATGGGGATCGGTGAGTGGAATTTGAACAGATGTGGATCAGTTAGTGAATCTTGAACAGTGTGGGATCAGTGCCTGGAATTTGAATAGACTGGGATCAGTGAGTGGAATTTGAACAGACCGGGATCAGTGAGTGGAATTTGAACAGACTGCGATCAGTGAGTGGAACGTGAACTGATTGGGATCAGTGAGTGGAACGTGAACTGTGTGGGATCAGTGCGTGGAATTTGAACAGACGGGGATCAGTGAGTAGAATTTGAACAGACGGTGATCAGTGAGTGGAATTTGGACTGACGGGAGTCAGTGAGGGGAATTTGAACAGATGGGGATCAGTGAGTGGAATTTGAACAGATGGGGATCAGTGAGTGACACTTGAACAGACTGGGATCAGTGAGTGAAATTTGAACAGTGTGGCATCAGTGAGTGGAATTTGAACAGATGGGGATCGGTGAGTGGAACGTGGACTGTGTGGGGTCAGTGAGTGGAATTTGAACAGATGGGGATCAGTGAGTAGAATTTGAACAGAGTGGAATCGGTGAATGGAACATGAACAGAGTGGTATCAGTGAGTGGAATTTGAACAGACTGGCAGCAGTGAGTGGAATTTGAACAGACTGCAATCAGTGATTGGAACGTGAACCGACTGGGATCAGTGAGTAGAATTTGAACAGAGTGGTATCAGTGAGTGGAATTTGAACAGACTGGCATCAGTGAGTGGAATTTGAACAGACTGCAATCAGTGATTGGAACGTGAACTGACTGGGATCAATGAGTAGAATTTGAACAGAGTGGAATCAGTGAGTGGAATTTGAACAGTGTGGGAGCAGTGAGTGGAATTTGAACAGATGTGGATCAGTTAGTGAAACCTGAACAGTGCGGGACCAGTGAGTGAAATTTGAACAGAGTGGGAACGGTGAGTGGAACATGAACAGAGTGGTATCAGTGAGTGGAATTTGAACAGATAGGGGTCAGTGAGTGGAATTTGAACAGAGTGGGATCGGTGAGTGGAATTTGAACAAATGGGGATCAGTGAATGAAATGTGAACCGATTGGGATCAGTGTGTGGAACTTGAACAGACAGTGATCAATGAGTGAAACATGAACCGATTGGGATCAGTGAGTGGAACTTGAAAAGTGTGGGATCAGTGAGTGGAACTTGAACAGAGTGGTATCATTGAGTGGAATTGGAAAGATGGGGATCGGTGAGTGGAATTTGAACAGATGTGGATCAGTTTGTGAATCTTGAACAGTGTGGGATCAGTGCCTGGAATTTGAACAGACCGGGATCAGTGAGTGGAATTTGAACAGACTGCGATCAGTGAGTGGAACGTGAACAGATTGGGATCAGTGAGTGGAACGTGGACTGTGTGGGGTCAGTGAGTGGAATTTGAACAGATGGGGATCAGTGAGTAGAATTTGAACAGATGGGGAACAGTGAGTGGAATTTGAACTGACGGATGTCAGTGAGGGGAATTTGAACAGATGGGGATGAGTGAGTGGAATTTGAACAGATGGGGATCAGTGAGTGACACTTGAACAGACTGGGATCAGTGAGTGAAATTTGAACAGTGTGGTATCAGTGAGTGGAATTTGAACAGACTGGCATCAGTGAGTGGAATTTGAACAGACTGCAATCAGTGATTGGAACGTGAACTGACTGTGATCAATGAGTAGAATTTGAACAGAGTGGAATCAGTGAGTGGAATTTGAACAGTGTGGGAGCAGTGAGTGGAATTTGAACAGATGTGGATCAGTTAGTGAAACCTGAACAGTGCGGGACCAGTGAGTGAAATTTGAACAGAGTGGGAACGGTGAGTGGAACATGAACAGAGTGGTATCAGTGAGTGGAATTTGAACAGATAGGGGTCAGTGAGTGGAATTTGAAC
Organism: Chiloscyllium punctatum; assembly: GCF_047496795.1. NCBI lineage: Eukaryota > Metazoa > Chordata > Chondrichthyes > Orectolobiformes > Hemiscylliidae > Chiloscyllium > Chiloscyllium punctatum. The sequence goes on along the minus strand of NC_092783.1, from coordinate 16,811,199 downwards.
AGAGTGGGATCGGTGAGTGGAATTTGAACAAATGGGGATCAGTGAATGAAATGTGAACCGATTGGGATCAGTGTGTGGAACTTGAACAGACAGTGATCAATGAGTGAAACGTGAACCGATTGGGATCAGTGAGTGGAACTTGAAAAGTGTGGGATCAGTGAGTGGAACTTGAACAGAGTGGTATCATTGAGTGGAATTGGAAAGATGGGGATCGGTGAGTGGAATTTGAACAGATGTGGATCAGTTTGTGAATCTTGAACAGTGTGGGATCAGTGCCTGGAATTTGAACAGACCGGGATCAGTGAGTGGAATTTGAACAGACTGCGATCAGTGAGTGGAACGTGTATAGATGTGGATCAGTGAGTGGAACGTGAACAGATTGGGATCAGTGAGTGGAACGTGGACTGTGTGGGGTCAGTGAGTGGAATTTGAACAGATGGGGATCAGTGAGTAGAATTTGAATAGATGGGGAACAGTGAGTGGAATTTGAACTGACGGATGTCAGTGAGGGGAATTTGAACAGATGGGGATGAGTGAGTGGAATTTGAACAGATGGGGATCAGTGAGTGACACTTGAACAGACTGGGATCAGTGAGTGAAATTTGAACAGTGTGGCATCAGTGAGTGGAATTTGAACAGCGTGGAATCGGTGAATGGAACATGAACAGAGTGGGTGGAATTTGAACAGATGGGGGTCAGTGAGTGGAATTTGAACAGAGTGGGAACGGTGAGTGGAATATGATCAGAGTGGTATCAGTGAGTGGAATTTGAACAGATGGGGATCAAAGAGTAGAATTTGAACAGATGTGGATCAGTTAGTGAAACTTGAACAGTATGGGATCAGTGAGTGGAATTTGAACAGAGTGGGATCAGTGAGAGGAATTTGAACAGTGTGGGAGCAGTGAGTGGAATTTGAACAAATGGGGATCAGTGGATTAAATGTGAACAGAGTTGGATCAGTGAGTGGAACTTGAACAGACCGTGATCAGTGAGTGAAACGTAAACAGTGTGGGATCAATGAGTGGAATTTGAACAGAGTGGGATCGGTGAGTGGAATTTGAACAGAGTGGGATCGGTGAGTGGAATTTGAACAGAGTGGGATCGGTGAGTTGAATTTGAACAGAGTGGGATCAGTGAGTGGAATTTGAACAGAGTAGTATCAGTGAGTGGAACATGAACAGAGTGGGATCAGTGAGTGGAATTTGAACAGATGGGGATCAGTGGATGAAATGTGAACAGAGTTGGTTCAGTGAGTGGAACTTGAACAGACAGTGATCAGTGAGTGAAACGTGAACAGTGTGGGATCAATGAGTGGAATTTGAACAGTGTGGAACCAGTGAGTGGAATTTGAACACAGTGGGATCGGTGAGTGGAATATGAACAGAGTGGTATCAGTGATTGGAATTTGAACAGATGGGGATCAAAGAGTAGAATTTGAACAGATGTGGATCAGTTAGTGAAACTTGAACAGTATGGGATCAGTGAGTGGAATTTGAACAGAGTGGGATCAGTGAGTGGAATTTGAACAGAGTGGGATCAGTGAGTGGAATTTGAACAGATGGGGATCGGTGAGTGAAATTTGAACAGAGTTGGATCAGTGAGTGGAATTTGAACAGATGGGGATCGGTGAGTGGAACTTGAACAGTGTGGGATCAATGAGTGGAATTTGAACAGAGTGGGATCAGTGAGTGGAATTTGAACAGATGGGGATCGGTGAGTGGAATATGAACAGAGTGGTATCAGTGAGTGGAATTTGAACAGAGTGGGATGCGTGAGTGGAACATGAACAGAGTGGGATCAGTGAGTGGAATTTGAACAGAGTGGGATCGGTAAGTGGAATTTGAACAGAGTGGGATCGGTGAGTGGAATTTGAACAGAGTGGGATTAGTGAGTTGAATTTGAACAGAGTGGGATTAGTGAGTTGAATTTGAACAGAGTAGTATGAGTGAGTGGAACATGAACAGAGTGGGATCAGTGAGTGGAATTTGAACAGAGTGGGATCGGTGAGTGGAATTTGAACAGATGGGGATCAGTGAGTGGAATTTGAAGTGTGGTATCAGAGAGTGGAACGTGAACCGACTGGGATCAATGAGTGGAATGTGAACAGACAGGGATCAGTGACTGGAAGTTGTCCACACTGGGATCAGTGAGTGAAATTTGAACATATGGCGATTAGTGAGTGGAATTTGAACAAAAAGTGATCAGTGAGTGGAACGTGAACAGAGTGGTATCAGTGAGTGGAACTTGAACCGACTGGGATCAGTGAGTGGAATTTGAACAGAGTGGGATCAGTGATTGGAATTTGAACAGAGTGGTATCAGTGAGTGGAAATTGAACAGAGTGGGATCGGTGAGTGGAATTTGAACAGAGTGGTATCAGTGAGTGGAAATTGAACAGACGGGGATCAGTGAGTGGAATTTGAACAGACGGGAATCAGAGAGTGGAAATTGAACAGATGGGGATTAGTTAGTGAAACGTGAACAGACTGGGATCAGTGAGTGGAATTTGAACAGATGTGGATCAGTTCTTGAAACTTGAACAGTGTGGGATCAGTGAGTGGAATTTGAACAGAGTGGGATCGGTGAGTGGAACACAAACAGAGTTGTATCATTGAGTGGAATTTGAACAGATGGGGATCGGTGAGGGGAATTTGTACAGATGTGGATCATTTAGTGAAACTTGAACAGTGTGGGATCAGTGAGTGGAATTTGAACAGAGTGTGATCGGTGAGTGGAACACGAACAGAGTGCTTTAATTGAGTGGAATTTGAACAGATGGGTATCGGTGTGTGGAATTTGAAGAGATGTGGATCATTTTGTGAAACTGGAACTGTGTGGGATCAGTGACTGGAATTTGAACAGACTGGGATCTGTGAGTGGAATTTGGACAGATTGGGATCTGTGATTGGAATTTGGACAAAGTGGGATCAGTGAGTGAAATTTGAACAGATTGGTTTCAATGAGTGGAATTTGAACAGAGTGGTATCAGTGAGTGGAACGTGAACCGACTGGGATCAATGAATGAAATGTGAACAGACAGGGGTCAGTGAGTGGAAGGTGTCCAGACTGGGATCAGTGAGTGAAAATTGAACATATGGCAATTAGTGAGTGGAATTTGAACAGATAGTGATCAGTGAGTGGAACGTGAACCGACTGGGATCAGTGAGTGGAATTTGAACAGAGTGGGATCAGTGAGTGGAATTTGAACAGATGGGGATCGGTGAGTGGAATTTGAACAGATGTGGATCAGTTAGTGAAATCTGAACAGTGTGGGATCAGTGAGTGGAATTTGAACACAGTGGAATCGGTGAATGGAACATGAACAGAGTGGTATCAGTGATTGGAATTTGAACAGAGTGGGAGCAGTGAGTGGAATTTGAACAGATGTGGATCAGTTAGTGAAACCTGAACAGTGCGGGACCAGTGAGTGAAATTTGAACAGAGTGGGAACGGTGAGTGGAACATGAACAGAGTGGTATCAGTGATTGGAATTTGAACAGATGGGGGTCAGTGAGTGGAATTTGAACAGAGTGGGATCGGTGAGTGGAATATGAACGGAGTGGTATCAGTGAGTGGAATTTGAACAGATGGGGATCAGTTCGTGAAACTTGAACAGTATGGGATCAGTGAGTGGAATTTGAACAGAGTGGGATCAGTGAGTGGAATGTGTACAGACTCGGATTAGTGAGTGGAATTTGAACAGATGGGGATCAGTGAGTGGAATTTGAACAGAGGTTGGTCAGTGAGTGGAACTTGAACAGAGTGGGATCAGTGAGTGGAATTTGAACAAATGGGGATCAGTGAGTGGAATTTGAACAGAGTGGGATCAGTGAGTGGAATTTGAACAGACTGCGATTAGTGAGTGGAATTTGAACAAATGGGGATCAGTGAATGAAATGTGATACGAATGGGATCAGTGAGTGGAACTTGAACAGACAGTGATCAATGAGTGAAACGTGAACCGATTGGGATCAGTGAGTGGAACTTGAACAGTGTGGGATCAGTGAGTGGAAGTTGAACAGATGGGGATCGGTGAGTGGAATTTGAACAGATGTGGATCAGTTAGTGAATCTTGAACAGTGTGGGATCAGTGCCTGGAATTTGAATAGACTGGGATCAGTGAGTGGAATTTGAACAGACCGGGATCAGTGAGTGGAATTTGAACAGACTGCGATCAGTGAGTGAAACGTGAACAGATTGGGATCAGTGAGTGGAACGTGAACTGTGTGGGATCAGTGCGTGGAATTTGAACAGACGGGGATCAGTGAGTAGAATTTGAACAGACGGTGATCAGTGAGTGGAATTTGGACTGACGGGAGTCAGTGAGTGGAATTTGAACAGATGGGGATCAGTGAGTGGAATTTGAACAGATGGGGATCAGTGAGTGACACTTGAACAGACTGGGATCAGTGAGTGAAATTTGAACAGTGTGGCATCAGTGAGTGGAATTTGAACAGATGGGGATCGGTGAGTGGAATTTGAACAGATGTGGATCAGTTAGTGAAACATGAACAGTATGGGATCAGTGAGTGAAATTTGAACAGAGTGGAATCGGTGAATGGAACATGAACAGAGTGGTATCAGTGAGTGGAATTTGAACAGACTGGCATCAGTGAGTGGAATTTGAACAGACTGCAATCAGTGATTGGAACGTGAACCGACTGGGATCAGTGAGTAGAATTTGAACAGAGTGGGATCAGTGAGTGGAATTTGAACAGTGTGGGATCATTGAGTGGAATTTGAACAGACTGCAATCAGTGATTGGAACGTGAACCGACTGGGATCAATGAGTAGAATTTGAACAGAGTGGAATCAGTGAGTGGAATTTGAACAGTGTGGGAGCAGTGAGTGGAATTTGAACAGATGTGGATCAGTTAGTGAAACCTGAACAGTGCGGGACCAGTGAGTGAAATTTGAACAGAGTGGGAACGGTGAGTGGAACATGAACAGAGTGGTATCAGTGAGTGGAATTTGAACAGATAGGGGTCAGTGAGTGGAATTTGAACAGAGTGGGATCGGTGAGTGGAATTTGAACAAATGGGGATCAGTGAATGAAATGTGAACCGATTGGGATCAGTGTGTGGAACTTGAACAGACAGTGATCAATGAGTGAAACGTGAACCGATTGGGATCAGTGAGTGGATCTTGAAAAGTGTGGGATCAGTGAGTGGAACTTGAACAGATGTGGATCAGTTTGTGAATCTTGAACAGTGTGGGATCAGTGCCTGGAATTTGAACAGACCGGGATCAGTGAGTGGAATTTGAACAGACTGCGATCAGTGAGTGGAACGTGTATAGATGTGGATCAGTGAGTGGAACGTGAACAGATTGGGATCAGTGAGTGCAACGTGGACTGTGTGGGGTCAGTGAGTGGAATTTGAACAGATGGGGATCAGTGAGTAGAATTTGAACAGATGGGGAACAGTGAGTGGAATTTGAACTGACGGATGTCAGTGAGGGGAATTTGAACAGATGGGGATGAGTGAGTGGAATTTGAACAGATGGGGATCAGTGAGTGACACTTGAACAGACTGGGATCAGTGAGTGAAATTTGAACAGACCGTGATCAGTGAGTGAAACGTAAACAGTGTGGGATCAATGAGTGGAATTTGAACAGAGTGGGATCGGTGAGTGGAATTTGAACAGAGTGGGATCGGTGAGTGGAATTTGAACAGAGTGGGATCGGTGAGTTGAATTTGAACAGAGTGGGATCGGTGAGTGGAATTTGAACAGAGTGGTATCAGTGAGTGGAAATTGAACAGACGGGGATCAGTGAGTGGAATTTGAACAGACGGGAATCAGAGAGTGGAAATTGAACAGATGGGGATTAGTTAGTGAAACGTGAACAGACTGGGATCAGTGAGTGGAATTTGAACAGATGTGGATCAGTTCTTGAAACTTGAACAGTGTGGGATCAGTGAGTGGAATTTGAACAGAGTGGGATCGGTGAGTGGAACACAAACAGAGTTGTATCATTGAGTGGAATTTGAACAGATGGGGATCGGTGAGGGGAATTTGTACAGATGTGGATCATTTAGTGAAACTTGAACAGTGTGGGATCAGTGAGTGGAATTTGAACAGAGTGTGATCGGTGAGTGGAACACGAACAGAGTGCTTTAATTGAGTGGAATTTGAACAGATGGGTATCGGTGTGTGGAATTTGAAGAGATGTGGATCATTTTGTGAAACTGGAACTGTGTGGGATCAGTGACTGGAATTTGAACAGACTGGGATCTGTGAGTGGAATTTGGACAGATTGGGATCTGTGATTGGAATTTGGACAAAGTGGGATCAGTGAGTGAAATTTGAACAGATTGGTTTCAATGAGTGGAATTTGAACAGAGTGGTATCAGTGAGTGGAACGTGAACCGACTGGGATCAATGAATGAAATGTGAACAGACAGGGGTCAGTGAGTGGAAGGTGTCCAGACTGGGATCAGTGAGTGAAAATTGAACATATGGCAATTAGTGAGTGGAATTTGAACAGATAGTGATCAGTGAGTGGAACGTGAACCGACTGGGATCAGTGAGTGGAATTTGAACAGAGTGGGATCAGTGAGTGGAATTTGAACAGATGGGGATCGGTGAGTGGAATTTGAACAGATGTGGATCAGTTAGTGAAATCTGAACAGTGTGGGATCAGTGAGTGGAATTTGAACACAGTGGAATCGGTGAATGGAACATGAACAGAGTGGTATCAGTGATTGGAATTTGAACAGAGTGGGAGCAGTGAGTGGAATTTGAACAGATGTGGATCAGTTAGTGAAACCTGAACAGTGCGGGACCAGTGAGTGAAATTTGAACAGAGTGGGAACGGTGAGTGGAACATGAACAGAGTGGTATCAGTGATTGGAATTTGAACAGATGGGGGTCAGTGAGTGGAATTTGAACAGAGTGGGATCGGTGAGTGGAATATGAACGGAGTGGTATCAGTGAGTGGAATTTGAACAGATGGGGATCAGTTCGTGAAACTTGAACAGTATGGGATCAGTGAGTGGAATTTGAACAGAGTGGGATCAGTGAGTGGAATGTGTACAGACTCGGATTAGTGAGTGGAATTTGAACAGATGGGGATCAGTGAGTGGAATTTGAACAGAGGTTGGTCAGTGAGTGGAACTTGAACAGAGTGGGATCAGTGAGTGGAATTTGAACAAATGGGGATCAGTGAGTGGAATTTGAACAGAGTGGGATCAGTGAGTGGAATTTGAACAGACTGCGATTAGTGAGTGGAATTTGAACAAATGGGGATCAGTGAATGAAATGTGATACGAATGGGATCAGTGAGTGGAACTTGAACAGACAGTGATCAATGAGTGAAACGTGAACCGATTGGGATCAGTGAGTGGAACTTGAACAGTGTGGGATCAGTGAGTGGAAGTTGAACAGATGGGGATCGGTGAGTGGAATTTGAACAGATGTGGATCAGTTAGTGAATCTTGAACAGTGTGGGATCAGTGCCTGGAATTTGAATAGACTGGGATCAGTGAGTGGAATTTGAACAGACCGGGATCAGTGAGTGGAATTTGAACAGACTGCGATCAGTGAGTGAAACGTGAACAGATTGGGATCAGTGAGTGGAACGTGAACTGTGTGGGATCAGTGCGTGGAATTTGAACAGACGGGGATCAGTGAGTAGAATTTGAACAGACGGTGATCAGTGAGTGGAATTTGGACTGACGGGAGTCAGTGAGTGGAATTTGAACAGATGGGGATCAGTGAGTGGAATTTGAACAGATGGGGATCAGTGAGTGACACTTGAACAGACTGGGATCAGTGAGTGAAATTTGAACAGTGTGGCATCAGTGAGTGGAATTTGAACAGATGGGGATCGGTGAGTGGAATTTGAACAGATGTGGATCAGTTAGTGAAACATGAACAGTATGGGATCAGTGAGTGAAATTTGAACAGAGTGGAATCGGTGAATGGAACATGAACAGAGTGGTATCAGTGAGTGGAATTTGAACAGACTGGCATCAGTGAGTGGAATTTGAACAGACTGCAATCAGTGATTGGAACGTGAACCGACTGGGATCAGTGAGTAGAATTTGAACAGAGTGGGATCAGTGAGTGGAATTTGAACAGTGTGGGATCATTGAGTGGAATTTGAACAGACTGCAATCAGTGATTGGAACGTGAACCGACTGGGATCAATGAGTAGAATTTGAACAGAGTGGAATCAGTGAGTGGAATTTGAACAGTGTGGGAGCAGTGAGTGGAATTTGAACAGATGTGGATCAGTTAGTGAAACCTGAACAGTGCGGGACCAGTGAGTGAAATTTGAACAGAGTGGGAACGGTGAGTGGAACATGAACAGAGTGGTATCAGTGAGTGGAATTTGAACAGATAGGGGTCAGTGAGTGGAATTTGAACAGAGTGGGATCGGTGAGTGGAATTTGAACAAATGGGGATCAGTGAATGAAATGTGAACCGATTGGGATCAGTGTGTGGAACTTGAACAGACAGTGATCAATGAGTGAAACGTGAACCGATTGGGATCAGTGAGTGGATCTTGAAAAGTGTGGGATCAGTGAGTGGAACTTGAACAGATGTGGATCAGTTTGTGAATCTTGAACAGTGTGGGATCAGTGCCTGGAATTTGAACAGACCGGGATCAGTGAGTGGAATTTGAACAGACTGCGATCAGTGAGTGGAACGTGTATAGATGTGGATCAGTGAGTGGAACGTGAACAGATTGGGATCAGTGAGTGCAACGTGGACTGTGTGGGGTCAGTGAGTGGAATTTGAACAGATGGGGATCAGTGAGTAGAATTTGAACAGATGGGGAACAGTGAGTGGAATTTGAACTGACGGATGTCAGTGAGGGGAATTTGAACAGATGGGGATGAGTGAGTGGAATTTGAACAGATGGGGATCAGTGAGTGACACTTGAACAGACTGGGATCAGTGAGTGAAATTTGAACAGTGTGGCATCGGTGAGTGGAATATGAATGGAGTGGTATCAGTGAGTGGAATTTGAACAGATGGGGATCAGTTCGTGAAACTTGAACAGTATGGGATCAGTGAGTGGAATTTGAACAGAGTGGGATCAGTGAGTGGAATGTGTACAGACTCGGATTAGTGAGTGGAATTTGAACAGATGGGGATCAGTGAGTGGAATTTGAACAGAGGTTGGTCAGTGAGTGGAACTTGAACAGAGTGGGATCAGTGAGTGGAATTTGAACAAATGGGGATCAGTGAGTGGAATTTGAACAGAGTGGGATCAGTGAGTGGAATTTGAACAGACTGCGATTAGTGAGTGGAATTTGAACAAATGGGGATCAGTGAATGAAATGTGATACGAATGGGATCAGTGAGTGGAACTTGAACAGACAGTGATCAATGAGTGAAACGTGAACCGATTGGGATCAGTGAGTGGAACTTGAACAGTGTGGGATCAGTGAGTGGAAGTTGAACAGATGGGGATCGGTGAGTGGAATTTGAACAGATGTGGATCAGTTAGTGAATCTTGAACAGTGTGGGATCAGTGCCTGGAATTTGAATAGACTGGGATCAGTGAGTGGAATTTGAACAGACCGGGATCAGTGAGTGGAATTTGAACAGACTGCGATCAGTGAGTGGAACGTGAACAGATTGGGATCAGTGAGTGGAACGTGAACTGTGTGGGATCAGTGCGTGGAATTTGAACAGACGGGGATCAGTGAGTAGAATTTGAACAGACGGTGATCAGTGAGTGGAATTTGGACTGACGGGAGTCAGTGAGTGGAATTTGAACAGATGGGGATCAGTGAGTGGAATTTGAACAGATGGGGATCAGTGAGTGACACTTGAACAGACTGGGATCAGTGAGTGAAATTTGAACAGTGTGGCATCAGTGAGTGGAATTTGAACAGATGGGGATCGGTGAGTGGAATTTGAACAGATGTGGATCAGTTAGTGAAACATGAACAGTATGGGATCAGTGAGTGAAATTTGAACAGAGTGGAATCGGTGAATGGAACATGAACAGAGTGGTATCAGTGAGTGGAATTTGAACAGACTGGCATCAGTGAGTGGAATTTGAACAGACTGCAATCAGTGATTGGAACGTGAACCGACTGGGATCAGTGAGTAGAATTTGAACAGAGTGGGATCAGTGAGTGGAATTTGAACAGTGTGGGATCATTGAGTGGAATTTGAACAGACTGCAATCAGTGATTGGAACGTGAACCGACTGGGATCAATGAGTAGAATTTGAACAGAGTGGAATCAGTGAGTGGAATTTGAACAGTGTGGGAGCAGTGAGTGGAATTTGAACAGATGTGGATCAGTTAGTGAAACCTGAACAGTGCGGGACCAGTGAGTGAAATTTGAACAGAGTGGGAACGGTGAGTGGAACATGAACAGAGTGGTATCAGTGAGTGGAATTTGAACAGATAGGGGTCAGTGAGTGGAATTTGAACAGAGTGGGATCGGTGAGTGGAATTTGAACAAATGGGGATCAGTGAATGAAATGTGAACCGATTGGGATCAGTGTGTGGAACTTGAACAGACAGTGATCAATGAGTGAAACGTGAACCGATTGGGATCAGTGAGTGGATCTTGAAAAGTGTGGGATCAGTGAGTGGAACTTGAACAGATGTGGATCAGTTTGTGAATCTTGAACAGTGTGGGATCAGTGCCTGGAATTTGAACAGACCGGGATCAGTGAGTGGAATTTGAACAGACTGCGATCAGTGAGTGGAACGTGTATAGATGTGGATCAGTGAGTGGAACGTGAACAGATTGGGATCAGTGAGTGCAACGTGGACTGTGTGGGGTCAGTGAGTGGAATTTGAACAGATGGGGATCAGTGAGTAGAATTTGAACAGATGGGGAACAGTGAGTGGAATTTGAACTGACGGATGTCAGTGAGGGGAATTTGAACAGATGGGGATGAGTGAGTGGAATTTGAACAGATGGGGATCAGTGAGTGACACTTGAACAGACTGGGATCAGTGAGTGAAATTTGAACAGACCGTGATCAGTGAGTGAAACGTAAACAGTGTGGGATCAATGAGTGGAATTTGAACAGAGTGGGATCGGTGAGTGGAATTTGAACAGAGTGGGATCGGTGAGTGGAATTTGAACAGAGTGGGATCGGTGAGTTGAATTTGAACAGAGTGGGATCGGTGAGTTGAATTTGAACAGAGTGGGATCGGTGAGTGGAATTTGAACAGAGTAGTATCAGTGAGTGGAATATGAACAGAGTGGTATCAGTGAGTTGAATTTGAACAAGTGGGATCGGTGTGTGGAATTTGAACAGATGGGGATCAGTGAGTGGAATTTGAACAGATGGGGAACAGTGAGTGGAATTTGAACTGACGGATGTCAGTGAGGGGAATTTGAACAGATGGGGATGAGTGAGTGGAATTTGAACAGATGGGGATCAGTGAGTGACACTTGAACAGACTGGGATCAGTGAGTGAAATTTGAACAGTGTGGCATCAGTGAGTGGAATTTGAACAGAGTGGAATCGGTGAATGGAACATGAACAGAGTGGGTGGAATTTGAACAGATGGGGGTCAGTGAGTGGAATTTGAACAGAGTGGGAACGGTGAGTGGAACATGAACAGAGTGGTATCAGTGAGTGGAATTTGAACAGATAGGGGTCAGTGAGTGGAATTTGAACAGAGTGGGATCGGTGAGTGGAATTTGAACAAATGGGGATCAGTGAATGAAATGTGAACCGATTGGGATCAGTGTGTGGAACTTGAACAGACAGTGATCAATGAGTGAAACGTGAACCGATTGGGATCAGTGAGTGGAACTTGAAAAGTGTGGGATCAGTGAGTGGAACTTGAACAGAGTGGTATCATTGAGTGGAATTGGAAAGATGGGGATCGGTGAGTGGAATTTGAACAGATGTGGATCAGTTTGTGAATCTTGAACAGTGTGGGATCAGTGCCTGGAATTTGAACAGACCGGGATCAGTGAGTGGAATTTGAACAGACTGCGATCAGTGAGTGGAACGTGTATAGATGTGGATCAGTGAGTGGAACGTGAACAGATTGGGATCAGTGAGTGGAACGTGGACTGTGTGGGGTCAGTGAGTGGAATTTGAACAGATGGGGATCAGTGAGTAGAATTTGAATAGATGGGGAACTGTGAGTGGAATTTGAACTGACGGATGTCAGTGAGGGGAATTTGAACAGATGGGGATGAGTGAGTGGAATTTGAACAGATGGGGATCAGTGAGTGACACTTGAACAGACTGGGATCAGTGAGTGAAATTTGAACAGTGTGGCATCAGTGAGTGGAATTTGAACAGCGTGGAATCGGTGAATGGAACATGAACAGAGTGGGTGGAATTTGAACAGATGGGGGTCAGTGAGTGGAATTTGAACAGAGTGGGAACGGTGAGTGGAATATGATCAGAGTGGTATCAGTGAGTGGAATTTGAACAGATGGGGATCAAAGAGTAGAATTTGAACAGATGTGGATCAGTTAGTGAAACTTGAACAGTATGGGATCAGTGAGTGGAATTTGAAAAGAGTGGGATCAGTGAGAGGAATTTGAACAGTGTGGGAGCAGTGAGTGGAATTTGAACAAATGGGGATCAGTGGATTAAATGTGAACAGAGTTGGATCAGTGAGTGGAACTTGAACAGACCGTGATCAGTGAGTGAAACGTAAACAGTGTGGGATCAATGAGTGGAATTTGAACAGAGTGGGATCGGTGAGTGGAATTTGAACAGAGTGGGATCGGTGAGTGGAATTTGAACAGAGTGGGATCGGTGAGTGGAATTTGAACAGAGTGGGATCGGTGAGTTGAATTTGAACAGAGTGGGATCGGTGAGTTGAATTTGAACAGAGTGGGATCAGTGAGTGGAATTTGAACAGAGTAGTATCAGTGAGTGGAATATGAACAGAGTGGTATCAGTGAGTTGAATTTGAACAAGTGGGATCGGTGTGTGGAATTTGAACAGATGGGGATCAGTGAGTGGAATTTGAAGCGTGGTATCAGAGAGTGGAACGTGAACCGACTGGGATCAATGAGTGGAATGTGAACAGACAGGGGTCAGTGACTGGAAGGTGTCCACACTGGGATCAGTGAGTGAAATTTGAACATATGGCGATTAGTGATTGGAATTTGAACAGATAGTGATCAGTGAGTGGAACGTGAACAGAGTGGTATCAGTGAGTGGAACGTGAACCGACTGGGATCAGTGAGTGGAATTTGAACAGAGTGGTATCAGTGAGTGGAAATTGAACAGATGGGGATCAGTTAGTGAAACGTGAACAGACTGGGATCAGTGAGTGGAATTTGAACAGATGGGGATCAAAGAGTAGAATTTGAACAGATGTGGATCAGTGAGTGAAACTTGAACAGTATGGGATCAGTGAGTGGAATTTGAACAGAGTGGGATCAGTGAGTGGAATTTGAACAGATGGGGATCAGTGAGTGGAAATTGAACAGAGTGGGATCAGTGAGTGGAATTTGAACAGATGGGGATCAGTGGATGAAATGTGAACAGAGTTGGATCAGTGAGTGGAACTTGAACAGACAGTGATCAGTGAGTGAAACGTGAACAGTGTGGGATCAATGAGTGGAATTTGAACAGAGTGGAACCAGTGAGTGGAATTTGAACAGAGTGGGATCGGTGAGTGGAATATGAACAGAGTGGTATCAGTGATTGGAATTTGAACAGATGGGGATCAAAGAGTAGAATTTGAACAGATGTGGATCAGTGAGTGGAACTTGAACAATATGGGATCAGTGAGTGGAATTTGAACAGAGTGGGATCAGTGAGTGGAATTTGAACAGATGGGGATCAGTGAGTGGAACTTGAACAGATGGGGATCGGTGAGTGGAATATGAACAGAGTGGTATCAGTGAGTGGAATTTGAACAGAGTGGGATGCGTGAGTGGAACATGAACAGAGTGGGATCAGTGAGTGGAATTTGAACAGAGTGGGATCGGTAAGTGGAATTTGAACAGAGTGGGATCGGTGAGTGGAATTTGAACAGAGTGGGATTAGTGAGTTGAATTTGAACAGAGTAGTATCAGTGAGTGGAACATGAACAGAGTGGGATCAGTGAGTGGAATTTGAACAGATGGGGATCAGTGGATGAAATGTGAACAGAGTTGGATCAGTGAGTGGAACTTGAACAGACAGTGATCAGTGAGTGAAACGTGAACAGTGTGGGATCAATGAGTGGAATTTGAACAGTGTGGAACCAGTGAGTGGAATTTGAACAGAGTGGGATCGGTGAGTGGAATATGAACAGAGTGGTATCAGTGATTGGAATTTGAACAGATGGGGATCAAAGAGTAGAATTTGAACAGATGTGGATCAGTTAGTGAAACTTGAACAGTATGGGATCAGTGAGTGGAATTTGAACAGAGTGGGATCAGTGAGTGGAATTTGAACAGAGTGGGATCAGTGAGTGGAATTTGAACAGATGGGGATCGGTGAGTGAAATTTGAACAGAGTTGGATCAGTGAGTGGAATTTGAACAGATGGGGATCGGTGAGTGGAACTTGAACAGTGTGGGATCAATGAGTGGAATTTGAACAGAGTGGGATCAGTGAGTGGAATTTGAACAGATGGGGATCGGTGAGTGGAATATGAACAGAGTGGTATCAGTGAGTGGAATTTGAACAGAGTGGGATGCGTGAGTGGAACATGAACAGAGTGGGATCAGTGAGTGGAATTTGAACAGAGTGGGATCGGTAAGTGGAATTTGAACAGAGTGGGATCGGTGAGTGGAATTTGAACAGAGTGGGATTAGTGAGTTGAATTTGAACAGAGTGGGATTAGTGAGTTGAATTTGAACAGAGTAGTATGAGTGAGTGGAACATGAACAGAGTGGGATCAGTGAGTGGAATTTGAACAGAGTGGGATCGGTGAGTGGAATTTGAACAGATGGGGATCAGTGAGTGGAATTTGAAGTGTGGTATCAGAGAGTGGAACGTGAACCGACTGGGATCAATGAGTGGAATGTGAACAGACAGGGATCAGTGACTGGAAGTTGTCCACACTGGGATCAGTGAGTGAAATTTGAACATATGGCGATTAGTGAGTGGAATTTGAACAAACAGTGATCAGTGAGTGGAACGTGAACAGAGTGGTATCAGTGAGTGGAACTTGAACCGACTGGGATCAGTGAGTGGAATTTGAACAGAGTGGGATCAGTGATTGGAATTTGAACAGAGTGGGATCGGTGAGTGGAATTTGAACAGAGTGGTATCAGTGAGTGGAAATTGAACAGACGGGGATCAGTGAGTGGAATTTGAACAGACGGGAATCAGAGAGTGGAAATTGAACAGATGGGGATTAGTTAGTGAAACGTGAACAGACTGGGATCAGTGAGTGGAATTTGAACAGATGTGGATCAGTTCTTGAAACTTGAACAGTGTGGGATCAGTGAGTGGAATTTGAACAGAGTGGGATCGGTGAGTGGAACACAAACAGAGTTGTATCATTGAGTGGAATTTGAACAGATGGGGATCGGTGAGGGGAATTTGTACAGATGTGGATCATTTAGTGAAACTTGAACAGTGTGGGATCAGTGAGTGGAATTTGAACAGAGTGTGATCGGTGAGTGGAACACGAACAGAGTGCTTTAATTGAGTGGAATTTGAACAGATGGGTATCGGTGTGTGGAATTTGAAGAGATGTGGATCATTTTGTGAAACTGGAACTGTGTGGGATCAGTGACTGGAATTTGAACAGACTGGGATCTGTGAGTGGAATTTGGACAGATTGGGATCTGTGATTGGAATTTGGACAAAGTGGGATCAGTGAGTGAAATTTGAACAGATTGGTTTCAATGAGTGGAATTTGAACAGAGTGGTATCAGTGAGTGGAACGTGAACCGACTGGGATCAATGAATGAAATGTGAACAGACAGGGGTCAGTGAGTGGAAGGTGTCCAGACTGGGATCAGTGAGTGAAAATTGAACATATGGCAATTAGTGAGTGGAATTTGAACAGATAGTGATCAGTGAGTGGAACGTGAACCGACTGGGATCAGTGAGTGGAATTTGAACAGAGTGGGATCAGTGAGTGGAATTTGAACAGATGGGGATCGGTGAGTGGAATTTGAACAGATGTGGATCAGTTAGTGAAATCTGAACAGTGTGGGATCAGTGAGTGGAATTTGAACACAGTGGAATCGGTGAATGGAACATGAACAGAGTGGTATCAGTGATTGGAATTTGAACAGAGTGGGAGCAGTGAGTGGAATTTGAACAGATGTGGATCAGTTAGTGAAACCTGAACAGTGCGGGACCAGTGAGTGAAATTTGAACAGAGTGGGAACGGTGAGTGGAACATGAACAGAGTGGTATCAGTGATTGGAATTTGAACAGATGGGGGTCAGTGAGTGGAATTTGAACAGAGTGGGATCGGTGAGTGGAATATGAACGGAGTGGTATCAGTGAGTGGAATTTGAACAGATGGGGATCAGTTCGTGAAACTTGAACAGTATGGGATCAGTGAGTGGAATTTGAACAGAGTGGGATCAGTGAGTGGAATGTGTACAGACTCGGATTAGTGAGTGGAATTTGAACAGATGGGGATCAGTGAGTGGAATTTGAACAGAGGTTGGTCAGTGAGTGGAACTTGAACAGAGTGGGATCAGTGAGTGGAATTTGAACAAATGGGGATCAGTGAGTGGAATTTGAACAGAGTGGGATCAGTGAGTGGAATTTGAACAGACTGCGATTAGTGAGTGGAATTTGAACAAATGGGGATCAGTGAATGAAATGTGATACGAATGGGATCAGTGAGTGGAACTTGAACAGACAGTGATCAATGAGTGAAACGTGAACCGATTGGGATCAGTGAGTGGAACTTGAACAGTGTGGGATCAGTGAGTGGAAGTTGAACAGATGGGGATCGGTGAGTGGAATTTGAACAGATGTGGATCAGTTAGTGAATCTTGAACAGTGTGGGATCAGTGCCTGGAATTTGAATAGACTGGGATCAGTGAGTGGAATTTGAACAGACCGGGATCAGTGAGTGGAATTTGAACAGACTGCGATCAGTGAGTGGAACGTGAACAGATTGGGATCAGTGAGTGGAACGTGAACTGTGTGGGATCAGTGCGTGGAATTTGAACAGACGGGGATCAGTGAGTAGAATTTGAACAGACGGTGATCAGTGAGTGGAATTTGGACTGACGGGAGTCAGTGAGTGGAATTTGAACAGATGGGGATCAGTGAGTGGAATTTGAACAGATAGGGATCAGTGAGTGACACTTGAACAGACTGGGATCAGTGAGTGAAATTTGAACAGTGTGGCATCAGTGAGTGGAATTTGAACAGATGGGGATCGGTGAGTGGAATTTGAACAGATGTGGATCAGTTAGTGAAACATGAACAGTATGGGATCAGTGAGTGAAATTTGAACAGAGTGGAATCGGTGAATGGAACATGAACAGAGTGGTATCAGTGAGTGGAATTTGAACAGACTGGCATCAGTGAGTGGAATTTGAACAGACTGCAATCAGTGATTGGAACGTGAACCGACTGGGATCAGTGAGTAGAATTTGAACAGAGTGGGATCAGTGAGTGGAATTTGAACAGTGTGGGATCATTGAGTGGAATTTGAACAGACTGCAATCAGTGATTGGAACGTGAACCGACTGGGATCAATGAGTAGAATTTGAACAGAGTGGAATTTGAACAGTGTGGGAGCAGTGAGTGGAATTTGAACAGATGTGGATCAGTTAGTGAAACCTGAACAGTGCGGGACCAGTGAGTGAAATTTGAACAGAGTGGGAACGGTGAGTGGAACATGAACAGAGTGGTATCAGTGAGTGGAATTTGAACAGATAGGGGTCAGTGAGTGGAATTTGAACAGAGTGGGATCGGTGAGTGGAATTTGAACAAATGGGGATCAGTGAATGAAATGTGAACCGATTGGGATCAGTGTGTGGAACTTGAACAGACAGTGATCAATGAGTGAAACGTGAACCGATTGGGATCAGTGAGTGGATCTTGAAAAGTGTGGGATCAGTGAGTGGAACTTGAACAGATGTGGATCAGTTTGTGAATCTTGAACAGTGTGGGATCAGTGCCTGGAATTTGAACAGACCGGGATCAGTGAGTGGAATTTGAACAGACTGCGATCAGTGAGTGGAACGTGTATAGATGTGGATCAGTGAGTGGAACGTGAACAGATTGGGATCAGTGAGTGCAACGTGGACTGTGTGGGGTCAGTGAGTGGAATTTGAACAGATGGGGATCAGTGAGTAGAATTTGAACAGATGGGGAACAGTGAGTGGAATTTGAACTGACGGATGTCAGTGAGGGGAATTTGAACAGATGGGGATGAGTGAGTGGAATTTGAACAGATGGGGATCAGTGAGTGACACTTGAACAGACTGGGATCAGTGAGTGAAATTTGAACAGTGTGGCATCAGTGAGTGGAATTTGAACAGAGTGGAATCGGTGATGGAACATGAACAGAGTGGGTGGAATTTGAACAGATGGGGGTCAGTGAGTGGAATTTGAACAGAGTGGGAACGGTGAGTGGAATATGATCAGAGTGGTATCAGTGAGTGGAATTTGAACAGATGGGGATCAAAGAGTAGAATTTGAACAGATGTGGATCAGTTAGTGAAACTTGAACAGTATGGGATCAGTGAGTGGAATTTGAACAGAGTGGGATCAGTGAGAGGAATTTGAACAGTGTGGGAGCAGTGAGTGGAATTTGAACAAATGGGGATCAGTGGATTAAATGTGAACAGAGTTGGATCAGTGAGTGGAACTTGAACAGACCGTGATCAGTGAGTGAAACGTAAACAGTGTGGGATCAATGAGTGGAATTTGAACAGAGTGGGATCGGTGAGTGGAATTTGAACAGAGTGGGATCGGTGAGTGGAATTTGAACAGAGTGGGATCGGTGAGTGGAATTTGAACAGAGTGGGATCGGTGAGTTGAATTTGAACAGAGTGGGATCGGTGAGTTGAATTTGAACAGAGTGGGATCAGTGAGTGGAATTTGAACAGAGTAGTATCAGTGAGTGGAATATGAACAGAGTGGTATCAGTGAGTTGAATTTGAACAAGTGGGATCGGTGTGTGGAATTTGAACAGATGGGGATCAGTGAGTGGAATTTGAAGCGTGGTATCAGAGAGTGGAACATGAACCGACTGGGATCAATGAGTGGAATGTGAACAGACAGGGGTCAGTGACTGGAAGGTGTCCACACTGGGATCAGTGAGTGAAATTTGAACATATGGCGATTAGTGATTGGAATTTGAACAGATAGTGATCAGTGAGTGGAACATGAACAGAGTGGTATCAGTGAGTGGAACGTGAACCGACTGGGATCAGTGAGTGGAATTTGAACAGAGTGGTATCAGTGAGTGGAAATTGAACAGATGGGGATCAGTTAGTGAAACGTGAACAGACTGGGATCAGTGAGTGGAATTTGAACAGATGGGGATCAAAGAGTAGAATTTGAACAGATGTGGATCAGTTAGTGAAACTTGAACAGTATGGGATCAGTGAGTGGAATTTGAACAGAGTGGGATCAGTGAGTGGAATTTGAACAGATGGGGATCAGTGAGTGGAAATTGAACAGAGTGGGATCAGTGAGTGGAATTTGAACAGATGGGGATCAGTGGATGAAATGTGAACAGAGTTGGATCAGTGAGTGGAACTTGAACAGACAGTGATCAGTGAGTGAAACGTGAACAGTGTGGGATCAATGAGTGGAATTTGAACAGAGTGGAACCAGTGAGTGGAATTTGAACAGAGTGGGATCGGTGAGTGGAATATGAACAGAGTGGTATCAGTGATTGGAATTTGAACAGATGGGGATCAAAGAGTAGAATTTGAACAGATGTGGATCAGTTAGTGAAACTTGAACAGTATGGGATCAGTGAGTGGAATTTGAACAGAGTGGGATCAGTGAGTGGAATTTGAACAGAGTGGGATCAGTGAGTGGAATTTGAACAGATGGGGATCGGTGAGTGAAATTTGAACAGAGTTGGATCAGTGAGTGGAATTTGAACAGATGGGGATCGGTGAGTGGAACTTGAACAGTGTGGGATCAATGAGTGGAATTTGAACAGAGTGGGATCAGTGAGTGGAATTTGAACAGATGGGGATCGGTGAGTGGAATATGAACAGAGTGGTATCAGTGAGTGGAATTTGAACAGAGTGGGATGCGTGAGTGGAACATGAACAGAGTGGGATCAGTGAGTGGAATTTGAACAGAGTGGGATCGGTAAGTGGAATTTGAACAGAGTGGGATCGGTGAGTGGAATTTGAACAGAGTGGGATTAGTGAGTTGAATTTGAACAGAGTGGGATTAGTGAGTTGAATTTGAACAGAGTAGTATGAGTGAGTGGAACATGAACAGAGTGGGATCAGTGAGTGGAATTTGAACAGAGTGGGATCGGTGAGTGGAATTTGAACAGATGGGGATCAGTGAGTGGAATTTGAAGTGTGGTATCAGAGAGTGGAACGTGAACCGACTGGGATCAATGAGTGGAATGTGAACAGACAGGGATCAGTGACTGGAAGTTGTCCACACTGGGATCAGTGAGTGAAATTTGAACATATGGCGATTAGTGAGTGGAATTTGAACAAACAGTGATCAGTGAGTGGAACGTGAACAGAGTGGTATCAGTGAGTGGAACTTGAACCGACTGGGATCAGTGAGTGGAATTTGAACAGAGTGGGATCAGTGATTGGAATTTGAACAGAGTGGGATCGGTGAGTGGAATTTGAACAGAGTGGTATCAGTGAGTGGAAATTGAACAGACGGGGATCAGTGAGTGGAATTTGAACAGACGGGAATCAGAGAGTGGAAATTGAACAGATGGGGATTAGTTAGTGAAACGTGAACAGACTGGGATCAGTGAGTGGAATTTGAACAGATGTGGATCAGTTCTTGAAACTTGAACAGTGTGGGATCAGTGAGTGGAATTTGAACAGAGTGGGATCGGTGAGTGGAACACAAACAGAGTTGTATCATTGAGTGGAATTTGAACAGATGGGGATCGGTGAGGGGAATTTGTACAGATGTGGATCATTTAGTGAAACTTGAACAGTGTGGGATCAGTGAGTGGAATTTGAACAGAGTGTGATCGGTGAGTGGAACACGAACAGAGTGCTTTAATTGAGTGGAATTTGAACAGATGGGTATCGGTGTGTGGAATTTGAAGAGATGTGGATCATTTTGTGAAACTGGAACTGTGTGGGATCAGTGACTGGAATTTGAACAGACTGGGATCTGTGAGTGGAATTTGGACAGATTGGGATCTGTGATTGGAATTTGGACAAAGTGGGATCAGTGAGTGAAATTTGAACAGATTGGTTTCAATGAGTGGAATTTGAACAGAGTGGTATCAGTGAGTGGAACGTGAACCGACTGGGATCAATGAATGAAATGTGAACAGACAGGGGTCAGTGAGTGGAAGGTGTCCAGACTGGGATCAGTGAGTGAAAATTGAACATATGGCAATTAGTGAGTGGAATTTGAACAGATAGTGATCAGTGAGTGGAACGTGAACCGACTGGGATCAGTGAGTGGAATTTGAACAGAGTGGGATCAGTGAGTGGAATTTGAACAGATGGGGATCGGTGAGTGGAATTTGAACAGATGTGGATCAGTTAGTGAAATCTGAACAGTGTGGGATCAGTGAGTGGAATTTGAACACAGTGGAATCGGTGAATGGAACATGAACAGAGTGGTATCAGTGATTGGAATTTGAACAGAGTGGGAGCAGTGAGTGGAATTTGAACAGATGTGGATCAGTTAGTGAAACCTGAACAGTGCGGGACCAGTGAGTGAAATTTGAACAGAGTGGGAACGGTGAGTGGAACATGAACAGAGTGGTATCAGTGATTGGAATTTGAACAGATGGGGGTCAGTGAGTGGAATTTGAACAGAGTGGGATCGGTGAGTGGAATATGAACGGAGTGGTATCAGTGAGTGGAATTTGAACAGATGGGGATCAGTTCGTGAAACTTGAACAGTATGGGATCAGTGAGTGGAATTTGAACAGAGTGGGATCAGTGAGTGGAATGTGTACAGACTCGGATTAGTGAGTGGAATTTGAACAGATGGGGATCAGTGAGTGGAATTTGAACAGAGGTTGGTCAGTGAGTGGAACTTGAACAGAGTGGGATCAGTGAGTGGAATTTGAACAAATGGGGATCAGTGAGTGGAATTTGAACAGAGTGGGATCAGTGAGTGGAATTTGAACAGACTGCGATTAGTGAGTGGAATTTGAACAAATGGGGATCAGTGAATGAAATGTGATACGAATGGGATCAGTGAGTGGAACTTGAACAGACAGTGATCAATGAGTGAAACGTGAACCGATTGGGATCAGTGAGTGGAACTTGAACAGTGTGGGATCAGTGAGTGGAAGTTGAACAGATGGGGATCGGTGAGTGGAATTTGAACAGATGTGGATCAGTTAGTGAATCTTGAACAGTGTGGGATCAGTGCCTGGAATTTGAATAGACTGGGATCAGTGAGTGGAATTTGAACAGACCGGGATCAGTGAGTGGAATTTGAACAGACTGCGATCAGTGAGTGGAACGTGAACAGATTGGGATCAGTGAGTGGAACGTGAACTGTGTGGGATCAGTGCGTGGAATTTGAACAGACGGGGATCAGTGAGTAGAATTTGAACAGACGGTGATCAGTGAGTGGAATTTGGACTGACGGGAGTCAGTGAGGGGAATTTGAACAGATGGGGATCAGTGAGTGGAATTTGAACAGATGGGGATCAGTGAGTGACACTTGAACAGACTGGGATCAGTGAGTGAAATTTGAACAGTGTGGCATCAGTGAGTGGAATTTGAACAGATGGGGATCGGTGAGTGGAATTTGAACAGATGTGGATCAGTTAGTGAAACATGAACAGTATGGGATCAGTGAGTGAAATTTGAACAGAGTGGAATCGGTGAATGGAACATGAACAGAGTGGTATCAGTGAGTGGAATTTGAACAGACTGGCATCAGTGAGTGGAATTTGAACAGACTGCAATCAGTGATTGGAACGTGAACCGACTGGGATCAGTGAGTAGAATTTGAACAGAGTGGGATCAGTGAGTGGAATTTGAACAGTGTGGGATCATTGAGTGGAATTTGAACAGACTGCAATCAGTGATTGGAACGTGAACCGACTGGGATCAATGAGTAGAATTTGAACAGAGTGGAATCAGTGAGTGGAATTTGAACAGTGTGGGAGCAGTGAGTGGAATTTGAACAGATGTGGATCAGTTAGTGAAACCTGAACAGTGCGGGACCAGTGAGTGAAATTTGAACAGAGTGGGAACGGTGAGTGGAACATGAACAGAGTGGTATCAGTGAGTGGAATTTGAACAGATGGGGGTCAGTGAGTGGAATTTGAACAGAGTGGGATCGGTGAGTGGAATTTGAACAAATGGGGATCAGTGAATGAAATGTGAACCGATTGGGATCAGTTTGTGGAACTTGAACAGACAGTGATCAATGAGTGAAACGTGAACCGATTGGGATCAGTGAGTGGAACTTGAAAAGTGTGGGATCAGTGAGTGGAACTTGAACAGATGTGGATCAGTTTGTGAATCTTGAACAGTGTGGGATCAGTGCCTGGAATTTGAACAGACCGGGATCAGTGAGTGGAATTTGAACAGACTGCGATCAGTGAGTGGAACGTGTATAGATGTGGATCAGTGAGTGGAACGTGAACAGATTGGGATCAGTGAGTGCAACGTGGACTGTGTGGGGTCAGTGAGTGGAATTTGAACAGATGGGGATCAGTGAGTAGAATTTGAACAGATGGGGAACAGTGAGTGGAATTTGAACTGACGGATGTCAGTGAGGGGAATTTGAACAGATGGGGATGAGTGAGTGGAATTTGAACAGATGGGGATCAGTGAGTGACACTTGAACAGACTGGGATCAGTGAGTGAAATTTGAACAGTGTGGCATCAGTGAGTGGAATTTGAACAGAGTGGAATCGGTGAATGGAACATGAACAGAGTGGGTGGAATTTGAACAGATGGGGGTCAGTGAGTGGAATTTGAACAGAGTGGGAACGGTGAGTGGAATATGATCAGAGTGGTATCAGTGAGTGGAATTTGAACAGATGGGGATCAAAGAGTAGAATTTGAACAGATGTGGATCAGTTAGTGAAACTTGAACAGTATGGGATCAGTGAGTGGAATTTGAACAGAGTGGGATCAGTGAGAGGAATTTGAACAGTGTGGGAGCAGTGAGTGGAATTTGAACAAATGGGGATCAGTGGATTAAATGTGAACAGAGTTGGATCAGTGAGTGGAACTTGAACAGACCGTGATCAGTGAGTGAAACGTAAACAGTGTGGGATCAATGAGTGGAATTTGAACAGAGTGGGATCGGTGAGTGGAATTTGAACAGAGTGGGATCGGTGAGTGGAATTTGAACAGAGTGGGATCGGTGAGTGGAATTTGAACAGAGTGGGATCGGTGAGTTGAATTTGAACAGAGTGGGATCGGTGAGTTGAATTTGAACAGAGTGGGATCAGTGAGTGGAATTTGAACAGAGTAGTATCAGTGAGTGGAATATGAACAGAGTGGTATCAGTGAGTTGAATTTGAACAAGTGGGATCGGTGTGTGGAATTTGAACAGATGGGGATCAGTGAGTGGAATTTGAAGCGTGGTATCAGAGAGTGGAACATGAACCGACTGGGATCAATGAGTGGAATATGAACAGACAGGGGTCAGTGACTGGAAGGTGTCCACACTGGGATCAGTGAGTGAAATTTGAACATATGGCGATTAGTGATTGGAATTTGAACAGATAGTGATCAGTGAGTGGAACGTGAACAGTGTGGTATCAGTGAGTGGAACGTGAACCGACTGGGATCAGTGAGTGGAATTTGAACAGAGTGGTATCAGTGAGTGGAAATTGAACAGATGGGGATCAGTTAGTGAAACGTGAACAGACTGGGATCAGTGAGTGGAATTTGAACAGATGGGGATCAAAGAGTAGAATTTGAACAGATGTGGATCAGTTAGTGAAACTTGAACAGTATGGGATCAGTGAGTGGAATTTGAACAGAGTGGGATCAGTGAGTGGAATTTGAACAGATGGGGATCAGTGAGTGGAAATTGAACAGAGTGGGATCAGTGAGTGGAATTTGAACAGATGGGGATCAGTGGATGAAATGTGAACAGAGTTGGATCAGTGAGTGGAACTTGAACAGACAGTGATCAGTGAGTGAAACGTGAACAGTGTGGGATCAATGAGTGGAATTTGAACAGAGTGGAACCAGTGAGTGGAATTTGAACAGAGTGGGATCGGTGAGTGGAATATGAACAGAGTGGTATCAGTGATTGGAATTTGAACAGATGGGGATCAAAGAGTAGAATTTGAACAGATGTGGATCAGTTAGTGAAACTTGAACAGTATGGGATCAGTGAGTGGAATTTGAACAGAGTGGGATCAGTGAGTGGAATTTGAACAGAGTGGTATCAGTGATTGGAATTTGAACAGATGGGGATCAGTGAGTGGAACTTGAACAATATGGGATCAGTGAGTGGAATTTGAACAGAGTGGGATCAGTGAGTGGAATTTGAACAGATGGGGATCAGTGAGTGGAACTTGAACAGAGTGGGATCGGTGAGTGGAATATGAACAGAGTGGTATCAGTGAGTGGAATTTGAACAGAGTGGGATGCGTGAGTGGAACATGAACAGAGTGGGATCAGTGAGTGGAATTTGAACAGAGTGGGATCGGTAAGTGGAATTTGAACAGAGTGGGATCGGTGAGTTGAATTTGAACAGAGTGGGATTAGTGAGTTGAATTTGAACAGAGTAGTATCAGTGAGTGGAACATGAACAGAGTGGGATCAGTGAGTGGAATTTGAACAGATGGGGATCAGTGGATGAAATGTGAACAGAGTTGGATCAGTGAGTGGAACTTGAACAGACAGTGATCAGTGAGTGAAACGTGAACAGTGTGGGATCAATGAGTGGAATTTGAACAGTGTGGAACCAGTGAGTGGAATTTGAACAGAGTGGGATCGGTGAGTGGAATATGAACAGAGTGGTATCAGTGATTGGAATTTGAACAGATGGGGATCAAAGAGTAGAATTTGAACAGATGTGGATCAGTTAGTGAAACTTGAACAGTATGGGATCAGTGAGTGGAATTTGAACAGAGTGGGATCAGTGAGTGGAATTTGAACAGAGTGGGATCAGTGAGTGGAATTTGAACAGATGGGGATCGGTGAGTGAAATTTGAACAGAGTTGGATCAGTGAGTGGAATTTGAACAGATGGGGATCAGTGAGTGGAACTTGAACAGTGTGGGATCAATGAGTGGAATTTGAACAGAGTGGGATCAGTGAGTGGAATTTGAACAGATGGGGATCGGTGAGTGGAATATGAACAGAGTGGTATCAGTGAGTGGAATTTGAACAGAGTGGGATGCGTGAGTGGAACATGAACAGAGTGGGATCAGTGAGTGGAATTTGAACAGAGTGGGATCGGTGAGTGGAATTTGAACAGAGTGGGATTAGTGAGTTGAATTTGAACAGAGTGGGATTAGTGAGTTGAATTTGAACAGAGTAGTATGAGTGAGTGGAACATGAACAGAGTGGGATCAGTGAGTGGAATTTGAACAGAGTTGGATCAGTGAGTGGAATTTGAACAGATGGGGATCGGTGAGTGGAACTTGAACAGTGTGGGATCAATGAGTGGAATTTGAACAGAGTGGGATCAGTGAGTGGAATTTGAACAGATGGGGATCGGTGGTGGAATATGAACAGAGTGGGATCAGTGAGTGGAATTTGAACAGAGTGGGATCGGTAAGTGGAATTTGAACAGAGTGGGATCGGTGAGTGGAATTTGAACAGAGTGGGATTAGTGAGTTGAATTTGAACAGAGTGGGATTAGTGAGTTGAATTTGAACAGAGTAGTATGAGTGAGTGGAACATGAACAGAGTGGGATCAGTGAGTGGAATTTGAACAGAGTGGGATCGGTGAGTGGAATTTGAACAGATGGGGATCAGTGAGTGGAATTAGAAGTGTGGTATCAGAAAGTGGAACGTGAACCGACTGGGATCAATGAGTGGAATGTGAACAGACAGGGATCAGTGACTGGAAGTTGTCCACACTGGGATCAGTGAGTGAAATTTGAACATATGGCGATTAGTGAGTGGAATTTGAACAAACAGTGATCAGTGAGTGGAACATGAACAGAGTGGTATCAGTGAATGGAACTTGAACCGACTGGGATCAGTGAGTGGAATTTGAACAGAGTGGGATCAGTGATTGGAATTTGAACAGAGTGGGATCGGTGAGTGGAATTTGAACAGAGTGGTATCAGTGAGTGGAAGTTGAACAGACGGGGATCAGTGAGTGGAATTTGAACAGACGGGAATCAGAGAGTGGAAATTGAACAGATGGGGATTAGTTTGTGAAACGTGAACAGACTTCGATCAGTGAGTGGAATTTGAACAGATGTGGATCAGTTCTTGAAACTTGAACAGTGTGGGATCAGTGAGTGGAATTTGAACAGAGTGGGATCGGTGAGTGGAACACAAACAGAGTTGTATCATTGAGTGGAATTTGAACAGATGGAGATCGGTGAGGGGAATTTGTACAGATGTGGATCATTTAGTGAAACTTGAACAGTGTGGGATCAGTGAGTGGAATTTGAACAGAGTGTGATCGGTGAGTGGAACACGAACAGAGTGCTTTAATTGAGTGGAATTTGAACAGATGGGTATCGGTGTGTGGAATTTGAACAGATGTGGATCATTTAGTGAAACTGGAACTGTGTGGGATCAGTGACTGGAATTTGAACAGACTGGGATCTGTGAGTGGAATTTGAACAGAGTGGGATCAGTGAGTAGAATTTGAACAGATTGGGATCTGTGATTGGAATTTGGACAAAGTGGGATCAGTGAGTGAAATTTGAACAGATTGGTTTCAATGAGTGGAATTTGAACAGAGAGGTATCAGTGAGTGGAACGTGAACCGACTGGGATCAATGAATGAAATGTGAACAGACAGGGGTCAGTGAGTGGAAGGTGTCCAGACTGGGATCAGTGAGTGAAAATTGAACATATGGCAATTAGTGAGTGGAATTTGAACAGATAGTGATCAGTGAGTGGAACGTGAACCGACTGGGATCAGTGAGTGGAATTTGAACAGAGTGGGATCAGTGAGTGGAATTTGAACAGATGGGGATCGGTGAGTGGAATTTGAACAGATGGGGATCAGTGAGTGGAATTTGAAGCGTGGTATCAGAGAGTGGAACATGAACCGACTGGGATCAATGAGTGGAATGTGAACAGACAGGGGTCAGTGACTGGAAGGTGTCCACACGGGATCAGTGAGTGAAATTTGAACATATGGCGATTAGTGAGTGGAATTTGAACAGACAGTGATCAGTGAGTGGAACGTGAACAGAGTGGTATCAGTGAGTGGAACGTGAACCGACTGGGATCAGTGAGTGGAATTTGAACAGACGGGGAGCAGTGAGTGGAATTTGAACAGAGTGGTATCATTGAGTGGAAATTGAACAGACAGGGATCAGAAGTGGAATTTGAACAGACGGGAATCAGAGAGTGGAAATTCAACAGATGGGGATCAGTTAGTGAAACGTGAACAGACTGGGATCAGTGAGTGGAATTTGAACAGATGTGGATCATTTAGTGAAACTTGAACAGTGTGGGATCACTGAGTGGAATTTGAACACACTGCGATCAGTGAGTGGAACGTGAACTGACTGGGAACAGTGAGTAGAATTTGAAAAGACTGGGATCAGTAAGTGGAACGTGTAAAGACTGGGATCAATGAGTGGAATTTGAACAGACAGTGATCAGTGAGTGGAACGTGAACAGATTGAGATCAGTGAGTGGATCGTGAACTGTGTGGGATCAGTGAGTGGAATTTGAACAGATGGGGATCAGTGAGTGGAACTTGAACAGTATGGGATCAGTGAGTGGAATTTGAACTGACGGGAGTCAGTGAGTGGAATTTGAACAGATGGGGATCAGTGAGTGACACTTGAACAGACTGGGATCAGTGAGTGGAATTTGAACAGATGGGGATCAGTGAGTAGAATTTGAACAGACGGGGATCAGTGAGTGGAATTTGAACTGACGGGAGTCAGTGAGTGGAATTTGAACAGATGGGGATTAGTGAGTGACACTTGAACAGACTGGGATCAGTGAGTGAAATTTGAACAGTGTGGCATCAGTGAGTGGAATTTGAACAGATGGGGATCGGTGAGTGGAATTTGAACACATGTGGATCAGTTAGTGAAACCTGAACAGTGTGGGATCAGTGAGTTGAATTTGAACACAGTGGTATCAGTGAGTGGAATTTGAACAGACTGGGATCAGTGAGTGGAATTTGAACAGATGGGGGTCAGTGAGTGGAATTTCAACAAACTGCAATCAGTGATTGGAACGTGAACCGACTGGGATCAGTGAGTAGAATTTGAACAGAGTGGCATCAGTGAGTGGAATTTGAACAGTGTGGGATCATTGAGTGGAATTTGAACAGACTGCAATCAGTGATTGGAACGTGAACCGACTGGGATCAATGAGTAGAATTTGAACAGAGTGGAATCAGTGAGTGGAATTTGAACAGTGTGGGAGCAGTGAGTGGAATTTGAACAGATGTGGATCTGTTAGTGAAACCTGAACAGTGCGGGACCAGTGAGTGAAATTTGAACAGAGTGGGAATGGTGAGTGGAACATGAACAGAGTGGTATCAGTGAGTGGAATTTGAACAGATGGGGATCAAAGAGAAGAATTTGAACAGATGTGGATCAGTGAGTGAAACTTGAACAGTATGGGATCAGTGAGTGGAATTTGAACAGATGGGGATCAGTGAGTGGAATTTGAACAGAGTGGGATCAGTGAGTAGAATTTCAACAGATGTGGATCAGTGAGTGATACTTGAACAGAGTGGGATCCGTGAGTGGAACATGAACAGTGTGGGATCAGCGAGTGGAATTTGAACGAATGGGGATCAGTGGATGAAATGTGAACAGAGTTGGATCAGTGAGTGGAACTTGAACAGACAGTGATCGATGAGTGAAACGTGAACAGAGTGGGATCAGTGAGTGGAACTTGAACAGTGTGGGATCAGCGAGTGGAACATGAACAGAGTGGTATCATTGAGTGGAATTTGAACAGATGGGGATCAGTTAGTGGAACTTGAACAGACGGGGATCGGTGAGTGAAATTTGAACAGAGTGTGATCGGTGAATGGAATTTGAACAGATGGGGATCGGTGAGTGGAACACGAACAGAGTGGTATCATTGAGTGGAATTTGAACAGATGGGGATCAGTTAGTGGAATTTTTAAAGTGTGGGAGCAGTGACTCGAATTTGAACAGACGGGGATCAGTGAGTGGAACTTGAACAGACAGTGATCAGTGAGTGAAACGTGAACAGTGTGGGATCAATGAGTGGAATTTGAACAGAGTGGAACCAGTGAGTGGAATTTGAACAGAGTGGGATCGGTGAGTGGAATATGAACAGAGTGGTATCAGTGATTGGAATTTGAACAGATGGGGATCAAAGAGTAGAATTTGAACAGATGTGGATCAGTTAGTGAAACTTGAACAGTATGGGATCAGTGAGTGGAATTTGAACAGAGTGGGATCAGTGAGTGGATTTTGAACAGAGTGGTATCAGTGATTGGAATTTGAACAGATGGGGATCAGTGAGTGGAACTTGAACAATATGGGATCAGTGAGTGGAATTTGAACAGAGTGGGATCAGTGAGTGGAATTTGAACAGATGGGGATCAGTGAGTGGAACTTGAACAGATGGGGATCGGTGAGTGGAATATGAACAGAGTGGTATCAGTGAGTGGAATTTGAACAGAGTGGGATGCGTGAGTGGAACATGAACAGAGTGGGATCAGTGAGTGGAATTTGAACAGAGTGGGATCGGTAAGTGGAATTTGAACAGAGTGGGATCGGTGAGTGGAATTTGAACAGAGTGGGATTAGTGAGTTGAATTTGAACAGATGGGGATCAGTGGATGAAATGTGAACAGAGTTGGATCAGTGAGTGGAACTTGAACAGACAGTGATCAGTGAGTGAAACGTGAACAGTGTGGGATCAATGAGTGGAATTTGAACAGTGTGGAACCAGTGAGTGGAATTTGAACAGAGTGGGATCGGTGAGTGGAATATGAACAGAGTGGTATCAGTGATTGGAATTTGAACAGATGGGGATCAAAGAGTAGAATTTGAACAGATGTGGATCAGTTAGTGAAACTTGAACAGTATGGGATCAGTGAGTGGAATTTGAACAGAGTGGGATCAGTGAGTGGAATTTGAACAGAGTGGGATCAGTGAGTGGAATTTGAACAGATGGGGATCGGTGAGTGAAATTTGAACAGAGTTGGATCAGTGAGTGGAATTTGAACAGATGGGGATCAGTGAGTGGAACTTGAACAGTGTGGGATCAATGAGTGGAATTTGAACAGAGTGGGATCAGTGAGTGGAATTTGAACAGATGGGGATCGGTGAGTGGAATATGAACAGAGTGGTATCAGTAAGTGGAATTTGAACAGAGTGGGATGCGTGAGTGGAACATGAACAGAGTGGGATCAGTGAGTGGAATTTGAACAGAGTGGGATCGGTAAGTGGAATTTGAACAGAGTGGGATCGGTGAGTGGAATTTGAACAGAGTGGGATTAGTGAGTTGAATTTGAACAGAGTGGGATTAGTGAGTTGAATTTGAACAGAGTAGGATGAGTGAGTGGAACATGAACAGAGTGGGATCAGTGAGTGGAATTTGAACAGAGTTGGATCAGTGAGTGGAATTTGAACAGATGGGGATCAGTGAGTGGAACTTGAACAGTGTGGGATCAATGAGTGGAATTTGAACAGAGTGGGATCAGTGAGTGGAATTTGAACAGATGGGGATCGGTGAGTGGAATATGAACAGAGTGGTATCAGTGAGTGGAATTTGAACAGAGTGGGATGCGTGAGTGGAACATGAACAGAGTGGGATCAGTGAGTGGAATTTGAACAGAGTGGGATCGGTAAGTGGAATTTGAACAGAGTGGGATCGGTGAGTGGAATTTGAACAGAGTGGGATTAGTGAGTTGAATTTGAACAGAGTGGGATTAGTGAGTTGAATTTGAACAGAGTAGTATGAGTGAGTGGAACATGAACAGAGTGGGATCAGTGAGTGGAATTTGAACAGAGTGGGATCAGTGAGTGGAATTTGAACAGATGGGGATCGGTGAGTGGAACTTGAACAGTGTGGGATCAATGAGTGGAATTTGAACAGAGTGGGATCAGTGAGTGGAATTTGAACAGATGGGGATCGGTGAGTGGAATATGAACAGAGTGGTATCAGTGAGTGGAATTTGAACAGAGTGGGATGCGTGAGTGGAACATGAACAGAGTGGGATCAGTGAGTGGAATTTGAACAGAGTGGGATCGGTAAGTGGAATTTGAACAGAGTGGGATCGGTGAGTGGAATTTGAACAGAGTGGGATTAGTGAGTTGAATTTGAACAGAGTGGGATTAGTGAGTTGAATTTGAACAGAGTAGTATGAGTGAGTGGAACATGAACAGAGTGGGATCAGTGAGTGGAATTTGAACAGAGTGGGATCGGTGAGTGGAATTTGAACAGATGGGGATCAGTGAATGGAATTTGAAGTGTGGTATCAGAGAGTGGAACGTGAACCGACTGGGATCAATGAGTGGAATGTGAACAGACAGGGATCAGTGACTGGAAGTTGTCCACACTGGGATCAGTGAGTGAAATTTGAACATATGGCGATTAGTGAGTGGAATTTGAACAGACAGTGATCAGTGAGTGGAACGTGAACAGAGTGGTATCAGTGAGTGGAACTTGAACCGACTGGGATCAGTGAGTGGAATTTGAACAGAGTGGGATCAGTGATTGGAATTTGAACAGAGTGGGATCGGTGAGTGGAATTTGAACAGAGTGGTATCAGTGAGTGGAAATTGAACAGACGGGGATCAGTGAGTGGAATTTGAACAGACGGGAATCAGAGAGTGGAAATTGAACAGATGGGGATTAGTTAGTGAAACGTGAACAGACTGGGATCAGTGAGTGGAATTTGAACAGATGTGGATCAGTTCTTGAAACTTGAACAGTGTGGGATCAGTGAGTGGAATTTGAACAGAGTGGGATCGGTGAGTGGAACACAAACAGAGTTGTATCATTGAGTGGAATTTGAACAGATGGGGATCGGTGAGGGGAATTTGTACAGATGTGGATCATTTAGTGAAACTTGAACAGTGTGGGATCAGTGAGTGGAATTTGAACAGAGTGTGATCGGTGAGTGGAACACGAACAGAGTGCTTAAATTGAGTGGAATTTGAACAGATGGGTATCGGTGTGTGGAATTTGAACAGATGTGGATCATTTTGTGAAACTGGAACTGTGTGGGATCAGTGACTGGAATTTGAACAGATTGGGATCTGTGATTGGAATTTGGACAAAGTGGGATCAGTGAGTGAAATTTGAACAGATTGGTTTCAATGAGTGGAATTTGAACAGAGTGGTATCAGTGAGTGGAACGTGAACCGACTGGGATCAATGAATGAAATGTGAACAGACAGGGGTCAGTGAGTGGAAGGTGTCCAGACTGGGATCAGTGAGTGAAAATTGAACATATGGCAATTAGTGAGTGGAATTTGAACAGATAGTGATCAGTGAGTGGAATGTGAACCGACTGGGATCAGTGAGTGGAATTTGAACAGAGTGGGATCAGTGAGTGGAATTTGAACAGAGTGGGATCGGTGAGTGGAATTTGAACAGATGGGGATCAGTGAGTGGAATTTGAAGCGTGGTATCAGAGAGTGGAACATGAACCGACTGGGATCAATGAGTGGAATGTGAACAGACAGGGGTCAGTGACTGGAAGGTGTCCACACGGGATCAGTGAGTGAAATTTGAACATATGGCGATTAGTGAGTGGAATTTGAACAGACAGTGATCAGTGAGTGGAACGTGAACAGAGTGGTATCAGTGAGTGGAACGTGAACCGACTGGGATCAGTGAGTGGAATTTGAACAGACGGGGAGCAGTGAGTGGAATTTGAACAGAGTGGTATCATTGAGTGGAAATTGAACAGACAGGGATCAGAAGTGGAATTTGAACAGACGGGAATCAGAGAGTGGAAATTCAACAGATGGGGATCAGTTAGTGAAACGTGAACAGACTGGGATCAGTGAGTGGAATTTGAACAGATGTGGATCAGTTCGTGAAACTTGAACAGTGTGGGATCAGTGAGTGGAATTTGAACAGAGTGGGATCGGTGAGTGGAACACAAACAGAGTGGTATCATTGAGTGGAATTTGAACAGATGGGGATCGGTGAGTGGAATTTGTACAGATGTGGATCATTTAGTGAAACTTGAACAGTGTGGGATCAGTGAGTGGAATTTGAACAGAGTGTGATCGGTGAGTGGAACACAAACAGAGTGGTATCATTGAGTGGAATTTGAACAGATGGGTATCGGTGTGTGGAATTTGAACAGATGTGGATCATTTAGTGAAACTTGAACAGTGTGGGATCAGTGACTGGAATTTGAACAGACTGGGATCTGTGAGTGGAATTTGAACAGATTGGAATCTGTGATTGGAATTTGAACAGAGTGGGATCAGTGAGTGAAATTTGAACAGATTGGTTTCAATGAGTGGAATTTGAACAGAGTGGTATCAGTGAGTGGAACGTGAACCGACTGGGATCAATGAATGAAATGTGAACAGACAGGGGTCAGTGAGTGGAAGGTGTCCAGACTGGGATCAGTGAGTGAAAATTGAACATATGGCAATTAGTGAGTGGAATTTGAACAGATAGTGATCAGTGAGTGGAACATGAACCGACTGGGATCAGTGAGTAGAATTTGAACAGACTGCAATCAGTGATTGGAACGTGATCCAATTGGGATCAGTGAGTGGAACTTGAACAGTGCAGCATCAGTGAGCGGAATTTGAACAGATGGGGATCAGTGAGTGGAATTTGAACAGATGTGGATCAGTTAGTGAAACTTGAACAGTGTGGGATCAGTGAGTAGAATTTGAACAGAGTGGGATCAATGAGTGGAACTTGAAAAGAGAGGGATCAGTGAGTGGAACGAGAACAGTGTGGGATCAGTGAGTGGAACTTGAAAAGAGAGATCAGTGAGTGGAACGTGATCCAATTGGGATCAGTGAGTGGAACTTGAACAGACTGGGATCAGTGAGTGGAACTTGAACAGTGCGACATCATTGAGTGGAATTTGAACAGATGTGGATCATTTAGTGAAACTTGAACAGTGTGGGATCACTGAGTGGAATTTGAACACACTGCGATCAGTGAGTGGAACGTGAACTGACTGGGAACAGTGAGTAGAATTTGAAAAGACTGGGATCAGTAAGTGGAACGTGTAAAGACTGGGATCAATGAGTGGAATTTGAACAGACAGTGATCAGTGAGTGGAACGTGAACAGATTGAGATCAGTGAGTGGATCGTGAACTGTGTGGGATCAGTGAGTGGAATTTGAACAGATGGGGATCAGTGAGTGGAACTTGAACAGTATGGGATCAGTGAGTGGAATTTGAACTGACGGGAGTCAGTGAGTGGAATTTGAACAGATGGGGATCAGTGAGTGACACTTGAACAGACTGAGATCAGTGAGTGAAATTTGAACAGTGTGGCATCAGTGAGTGGAATTTGAACAGATGGGGATCGGTGAGTGGAATTTGAACACATGTGGATCAGTTGGTGAAACCTGAACAGTGTGGGATCAGTGAGTTGAATTTGAACAGAGTGGTATCAGTGAGTGGAAATTGAACAGACGGGGATCAGTGAGTGGAATTTGAACAGACGGGAATCAGAGAGTGGAAATTGAACAGATGGGGATTAGTTCTTGAAACTTGAACAGTGTGGGATCAGTGAGTGGAATTTGAACAGAGTGGGATCGGTGAGTGGAACACAAACAGAGTTGTATCATTGAGTGGAATTTGAACAGATGGAGATCGGTGAGGGGAATTTGTACAGATGTGGATCATTTAGTGAAACTTGAACAGTGTGGGATCAGTGAGTGGAATTTGAACAGAGTGTGATCGGTGAGTGGAACACGAACAGAGTGCTTTAATTGAGTGGAATTTGAACAGATGGGTATCGGTGTGTGGAATTTGAACAGATGTGGATCATTTAGTGAAACTGGAACTGTGTGGGATCAGTGACTGGAATTTGAACAGACTGGGATCTGTGAGTGGAATTTGAACAGAGTGGGATCAGTGAGTAGAATTTGAACAGATTGGGATCTGTGATTGGAATTTGGACAAAGTGGGATCAGTGAGTGAAATTTGAACAGATTGGTTTCAATGAGTGGAATTTGAACAGAGTGGTATCAGTGAGTGGAACGTGAACCGACTGGGATCAATGAATGAAATGTGAACAGACAGGGGTCAGTGAGTGGAAGGTGTCCAGACTGGGATCAGTGAGTGAAAATTGAACATATGGCAATTAGTGAGTGGAATTTGAACAGATAGTGATCAGTGAGTGGAACGTGAACCGACTGGGATCAGTGAGTGGAATTTGAACAGAGTGGGATCAGTGAGTGGAATTTGAACAGATGGGGATCGGTGAGTGGAATTTGAACAGATGGGGATCAGTGAGTGGAATTTGAAGCGTGGTATCAGAGAGTGGAACATGAACCGACTGGGATCAATGAGTGGAATGTGAACAGACAGGGGTCAGTGACTGGAAGGTGTCCACACGGGATCAGTGAGTGAAATTTGAACATATGGCGATTAGTGAGTGGAATTTGAACAGACAGTGATCAGTGAGTGGAACGTGAACAGAGTGGTATCAGTGAGTGGAACGTGAACCGACTGGGATCAGTGAGTGGAATTTGAACAGACGGGGAGCAGTGAGTGGAATTTGAACAGAGTGGTATCATTGAGTGGAAATTGAACAGACAGGGATCAGAAGTGGAATTTGAACAGACGGGAATCAGAGAGTGGAAATTCAACAGATGGGGATCAGTTAGTGAAACGTGAACAGACTGGGATCAGTGAGTGGAATTTGAACAGATGTGGATCAGTTCGTGAAACTTGAACAGTGTGGGATCAGTGAGTGGAATTTGAACAGAGTGGGATCGGTGAGTGGAACACAAACAGAGTGGTATCATTGAGTGGAATTTGAACAGATGGGGATCGGTGAGGGGAATTTGTACAGATGTGGATCATTTAGTGAAACTTGAACAGTGTGGGATCAGTGAGTGGAATTTGAACAGAGTGTGATCGGTGAGTGGAACACAAACAGAGTGGTATCATTGAGTGGAATTTGAACAGATGGGTATCGGTGTGTGGAATTTGAACAGATGTGGATCATTTAGTGA
The DNA here is from genome assembly GCF_047496795.1 of Chiloscyllium punctatum. NCBI lineage: Eukaryota > Metazoa > Chordata > Chondrichthyes > Orectolobiformes > Hemiscylliidae > Chiloscyllium > Chiloscyllium punctatum. Next base: position 16,773,923 of record NC_092783.1, on the reverse strand, counting down.
AACTTGAACAGTGTGGGATCAGTGACTGGAATTTGAACAGACTGGGATCTGTGAGTGGAATTTGAACAGATTGGAATCTGTGATTGGAATTTGAACAGAGTGGGATCAGTGAGTGAAATTTGAACAGATTGGTTTCAATGAGTGGAATTTGAACAGAGTGGTATCAGTAAGTGGAACGTGAACCGACTGGGATCAATGAATGAAATGTGAACAGACAGGGGTCAGTGAGTGGAAGGTGTCCAGACTGGGATCAGTGAGTGAAAATTGAACATATGGCAATTAGTGAGTGGAATTTGAACAGATAGTGATCAGTGAGTGGAACGTGAACCGACTGGGATCAGTGAGTAGAATTTGAACAGACTGCAATCAGTGATTGGAACGTGATCCAATTGGGATCAGTGAGTGGAACTTGAACAGTGCAGCATCAGTGAGCGGAATTTGAACAGATGGGGATCAGTGAGTGGAATTTGAACAGATGTGGATCAGTTAGTGAAACTTGAACAGTGTGGGATCAGTGAGTAGAATTTGAACAGAGTCGGATCAATGAGTGGAACTTGAAAAGAGAGGGATCAGTGAGTGAAACGAGAACAGTGTGGGATCAGTGAGTGGAACTTGAAAAGAGAGATCAGTGAGTGGAACGTGATCCAATTGGGATCAGTGAGTGGAACTTGAACAGACTGGGATCAGTGAGTGGAACTTGAACAGTGCGACATCATTGAGTGGAATTTGAACAGATGTGGATCATTTAGTGAAACTTGAACAGTGTGGGATCACTGAGTGGAATTTGAACACACTGCGATCAGTGAGTGGAACGTGAACTGACTGGGAACAGTGAGTAGAATTTGAAAAGACTGGGATCAGTAAGTGGAACGTGTAAAGACTGGGATCAATGAGTGGAATTTGAACAGACAGTGATCAGTGAGTGGAACGTGAACAGATTGAGATCAGTGAGTGGATCGTGAACTGTGTGGGATCGGTGAGTGGAATTTGAACAGATGGGGATCAGTGAGTGGAACTTGAACAGTATGGGATCAGTGAGTAGAATTTGAACAGACTGTGATCAGTGAGTGGAACGTGTATAGACGTGGATCAGTGAGTGGATGGTGAACTGTGTGCGATCAGTGAGTGGAATTTGAACAGATGGGGATCAGTGAGTAGAATTTGAACAGACGGGGATCAGTGAGTGGAATTTGAACTGACGGGAGTCAGTGAGTGGAATTTGAACAGATGGGGATCAGTGAGTGACACTTGAACAGACTGGGATCAGTGAGTGAAATTTGAACAGTGTGGCATCAGTGAGTGGAATTTGAACAGATGGGGATCGGTGAGTGGAATTTGAACACATGTGGATCAGTTAGTGAAACCTGAACAGTGTGGGATCAGTGAGTTGAATTTGAACACAGTGGTATCAGTGAGTGGAATTTGAACAGACTAGGATCAGTGAGTGGAATTTGAACAGATGGGGGTCAGTGAGTGGAATTTCAACAGACTGCAATCAGTGATTGGAACGTGAACCGACTGGGATCAGTGAGTAGAATTTGAACAGAGTGGCATCAGTGAGTGGAATTTGAACAGTGTGGGATCATTGAGTGGAATTTGAACAGACTGCAATCAGTGATTGGAACGTGAACCGACTGGGATCAATGAGTAGAATTTGAACAGAGTGGAATCAGTGAGTGGAATTTGAACAGTGTGTGAGCAGTGAGTGGAATTTGAACAGAGTGGGAATGGTGAGTGGAACATGAACAGAGTGGTATCAGTGAGTGGAATTTGAACAGACGGGGATCAAAGAGAAGAATTTGAACAGATGTGGATCAGTGAGTGAAACTTGAACAGTATGCGATCAGTGAGTGGAATTTGAACAGATGGGGATCAGTGAGTGGAATTTGAACAGAGTGGGATCAGTGAGTAGAATTTCAACAGATGTGGATCAGTGAGTGATACTTGAACAGAGTGGGATCCGTGAGTGGAACATGAACAGTGTGGGATCAGCGAGTGGAATTTGAACGAATGGGGATCAGTGGATGAAATGTGAACAGAGTTGGATCAGTGAGTGGAACTTGAACAGACAGTGATCGATGAGTGAAACGTGAACAGAGTGGGATCAGTGAGTGGAACTTGAACAGTGTGGGATCAGCGAGTGGAACATGAACAGAGTGGTATCATTGAGTGGAATTTGAACAGATGGGGATCAGTTAGTGGAATTTTTAAAGTGTGGGATCAGTGACTCGAATTTGAACAGACGGGGATCAGTGAGTGGAACTTGAACAGACGGGGATCGGTGAGTGAAATTTGAACAGAGTGTGATCGGTGAATGGAATTTGAACAGATGGGGATCGGTGAGTGGAACACGAACAGAGTGGTATCATTGAGTGGAATTTGAACAGATGGGGATCAGTTAGTGGAATTTTTAAAGTGTGGGATCAGTGACTCGAATTTGAACAGACGGGGATCAGTGAGTGGAACTTGAACAGACAGTGATCAGTGAGTGAAACGTGAACAGTGTGGGATCAATGAGTGGAATTTGAACAGAGTGGAACCAGTGAGTGGAATTTGAACAGAGTGGGATCGGTGAGTGGAATATGAACAGAGTGGTATCAGTGATTGGAATTTGAACAGATGGGGATCAAAGAGTAGAATTTGAACAGATGTGGATCAGTTAGTGAAACTTGAACAGTATGGGATCAGTGAGTGGAATTTGAACAGAGTGGGATCAGTGAGTGGATTTTGAACAGAGTGGTATCAGTGATTGGAATTTGAACAGATGGGGATCAGTGAGTGGAACTTGAACAATATGGGATCAGTGAGTGGAATTTGAACAGAGTGGGATCAGTGAGTGGAATTTGAACAGATGGGGATCAGTGAGTGGAACTTGAACAGATGGGGATCGGTGAGTGGAATATGAACAGAGTGGTATCAGTGAGTGGAATTTGAACAGAGTGGGATGCGTGAGTGGAACATGAACAGAGTGGGATCAGTGAGTGGAATTTGAACAGAGTGGGATCGGTAAGTGGAATTTGAACAGAGTGGGATCAGTGAGTGGAATTTGAACAGAGTGGGATTATTGAGTTGAATTTGAACAGAGTAGTATCAGTGAGTGGAACATGAACAGAGTGGGATCAGTGAGTGGAATTTGAACAGATGGGGATCAGTGGATGAAATGTGAACAGAGTTGGATCAGTGAGTGGAACTTGAACAGACAGTGATCAGTGAGTGAAACGTGAACAGTGTGGGATCAATGAGTGGAATTTGAACAGTGTGGAACCAGTGAGTGGAATTTGAACAGAGTGGGATCGGTGAGTGGAATATGAACAGAGTGGTATCAGTGATTGGAATTTGAACAGATGGGGATCAAAGAGTAGAATTTGAACAGATGTGGATCAGTTAGTGAAACTTGAACAGTATGGGATCAGTGAGTGGAATTTGAACAGAGTGGGATCAGTGAGTGGAATTTGAACAGAGTGGGATCAGTGAGTGGAATTTGAACAGATGGGGATCGGTGAGTGAAATTTGAACAGAGTTGGATCAGTGAGTGGAATTTGAACAGATGGGGATCAGTGAGTGGAACTTGAACAGTGTGGGATCAATGAGTGGAATTTGAACAGAGTGGGATCAGTGAGTGGAATTTGAACAGATGGGGATCGGTGAGTGGAATATGAACAGAGTGGTATCAGTGAGTGGAATTTGAACAGAGTGGGATGCGTGAGTGGAACATGAACAGAGTGGGATCAGTGAGTGGAATTTGAACAGAGTGGGATCGGTAAGTGGAATTTGAACAGAGTGGGATCGGTGAGTGGAATTTGAACAGAGTGGGATTAGTGAGTTGAATTTGAACAGAGTGGGATTAGTGAGTTGAATTTGAACAGAGTAGTATGAGTGAGTGGAACATGAACAGAGTGGGATCAGTGAGTGGAATTTGACCAGAGTTGGATCAGTGAGTGGAATTTGAACAGATGGGGATCGGTGAGTGGAACTTGAACAGTGTGGGATCAATGAGTGGAATTTGAACAGAGTGGGATCAGTGAGTGGAATTTGAACAGATGGGGATCGGTGAGTGGAATATGAACAGAGTGGTATCAGTGAGTGGAATTTGAACAGAGTGGGATGCGTGAGTGGAACATGAACAGAGTGGGATCAGTGAGTGGAATTTGAACAGAGTGGGATCGGTAAGTGGAATTTGAACAGAGTGGGATCGGTGAGTGGAATTTGAACAGAGTGGGATTAGTGAGTTGAATTTGAACAGAGTGGGATTAGTGAGTTGAATTTGAACAGAGTAGTATGAGTGAGTGGAACATGAACAGAGTGGGATCAGTGAGTGGAATTTGAACAGAGTGGGATCGGTGAGTGGAATTTGAACAGATGGGGATCAGTGAGTGGAATTTGAGGTGTGGTATCAGAGAGTGGAACGTGAACCGACTGGGATCAATGAGTGGAATGTGAACAGACAGGGATCAGTGACTGGAAGTTGTCCACACTGGGATCAGTGAGTGAAATTTGAACATATGGCGATTAGTGAGTGGAATTTGAACAGACAGTGATCAGTGAGTGGAACGTGAACAGAGTGGTATCAGTGAGTGGAACTTGAACCGACTGGGATCAGTGAGTGGAATTTGAACAGAGTGGGATCAGTGATTGGAATTTGAACAGAGTGGGATCGGTGAGTGGAATTTGAACAGAGTGGTATCAGTGAGTGGAAATTGAACAGACGGGGATCAGTGAGTGGAATTTGAACAGACGGGAATCAGAGAGTGGAAATTGAACAGATGGGGATTAGTTAGTGAAACGTGAACAGACTGGGATCAGTGAGTGGAATTTGAACAGATGTGGATCAGTTCTTGAAACTTGAACAGTGTGGGATCAGTGAGTGGAATTTGAACAGAGTGGGATCGGTGAGTGGAACACAAACAGAGTTGTATCATTGAGTGGAATTTGAACAGATGGGGATCGGTGAGGGGAATTTGTACAGATGTGGACCATTTAGTGAAACTTGAACAGTGTGGGATCAGTGAGTGGAATTTGAACAGAGTGTGATCGGTGAGTGGAACACGAACAGAGTGCTTTAATTGAGTGGAATTTGAACAGATGGGTATCGGTGTGTGGAATTTGAACAGATGTGGATCATTTAGTGAAACTGGAACTGTGTGGGATCAGTGACTGGAATTTGAACAGACTGGGATCTGTGAGTGGAATTTGAACAGAGTGGGATCAGTGAGTAGAATTTGAACAGATTGGGATCTGTGATTGGAATTTGGACAAAGTGGGATCAGTGAGTGAAATTTGAACAGATTGGTTTCAATGAGTGGAATTTGAACAGAGTGGTATCAGTGAGTGGAACGTGAACCGACTGGGATCAATGAATGAAATGTGAACAGACAGGGGTCAGTGAGTGGAAGGTGTCCAGACTGGGATCAGTGAGTGAAAATTGAACATATGGCAATTAGTGAGTGGAATTTGAACAGATAGTGATCAGTGAGTGGAACGTGAACCGACTGGGATCAGTGAGTGGAATTTGAACAGAGTGGGATCAGTGAGTGGAATTTGAACAGATGGGGATCGGTGAGTGGAATTTGAACAGATGGGGATCAGTGAGTGGAATTTGAAGCGTGGTATCAGAGAGTGGAACATGAACCGACTGGGATCAATGAGTGGAATGTGAACAGACAGGGGTCAGTGACTGGAAGGTGTCCACACGGGATCAGTGAGTGAAATTTGAACATATGGCGATTAGTGAGTGGAATTTGAACAGACAGTGATCAGTGAGTGGAACGTGAACAGAGTGGTATCAGTGAGTGGAACGTGAACCGACTGGGATCAAAGAGAAGAATTTGAACAGATGTGGATCAGTGAGTGAAACTTGAACAGTATGCGATCAGTGAGTGGAATTTGAACAGATGGGGATCAGTGAGTGGAATTTGAACAGAGTGGGATCAGTGAGTAGAATTTCAACAGATGTGGATCAGTGAGTGATACTTGAACAGAGTGGGATCCGTGAGTGGAACATGAACAGTGTGGGATCAGCGAGTGGAATTTGAACGAATGGGGATCAGTGGATGAAATGTGAACAGAGTTGGATCAGTGAGTGGAACTTGAACAGACAGTGATCGATGAGTGAAACGTGAACAGAGTGGGATCAGTGAGTGGAACTTGAACAGTGTGGGATCAGCGAGTGGAACATGAACAGAGTGGTATCATTGAGTGGAATTTGAACAGATGGGGATCAGTTAGTGGAATTTTTAAAGTGTGGGATCAGTGACTCGAATTTGAACAGACGGGGATCAGTGAGTGGAACTTGAACAGACGGGGATCGGTGAGTGAAATTTGAACAGAGTGTGATCGGTGAATGGAATTTGAACAGATGGGGATCGGTGAGTGGAACACGAACAGAGTGGTATCATTGAGTGGAATTTGAACAGATGGGGATCAGTTAGTGGAATTTTTAAAGTGTGGGATCAGTGACTCGAATTTGAACAGACGGGGATCAGTGAGTGGAACTTGAACAGACAGTGATCAGTGAGTGAAACGTGAACAGTGTGGGATCAATGAGTGGAATTTGAACAGAGTGGAACCAGTGAGTGGAATTTGAACAGAGTGGGATCGGTGAGTGGAATATGAACAGAGTGGTATCAGTGATTGGAATTTGAACAGATGGGGATCAAAGAGTAGAATTTGAACAGATGTGGATCAGTTAGTGAAACTTGAACAGTATGGGATCAGTGAGTGGAATTTGAACAGAGTGGGATCAGTGAGTGGATTTTGAACAGAGTGGTATCAGTGATTGGAATTTGAACAGATGGGGATCAGTGAGTGGAACTTGAACAATATGGGATCAGTGAGTGGAATTTGAACAGAGTGGGATCAGTGAGTGGAATTTGAACAGATGGGGATCAGTGAGTGGAACTTGAACAGATGGGGATCGGTGAGTGGAATATGAACAGAGTGGTATCAGTGAGTGGAATTTGAACAGAGTGGGATGCGTGAGTGGAACATGAACAGAGTGGGATCAGTGAGTGGAATTTGAACAGAGTGGGATCGGTAAGTGGAATTTGAACAGAGTGGGATCGGTGAGTGGAATTTGAACAGAGTGGGATTATTGAGTTGAATTTGAACAGAGTAGTATCAGTGAGTGGAACATGAACAGAGTGGGATCAGTGAGTGGAATTTGAACAGATGGGGATCAGTGGATGAAATGTGAACAGAGTTGGATCAGTGAGTGGAACTTGAACAGACAGTGATCAGTGAGTGAAACGTGAACAGTGTGGGATCAATGAGTGGAATTTGAACAGTGTGGAACCAGTGAGTGGAATTTGAACAGAGTGGGATCGGTGAGTGGAATATGAACAGAGTGGTATCAGTGATTGGAATTTGAACAGATGGGGATCAAAGAGTAGAATTTGAACAGATGTGGATCAGTTAGTGAAACTTGAACAGTATGGGATCAGTGAGTGGAATTTGAACAGAGTGGGATCAGTGAGTGGAATTTGAACAGAGTGGGATCAGTGAGTGGAATTTGAACAGATGGGGATCGGTGAGTGAAATTTGAACAGAGTTGGATCAGTGAGTGGAATTTGAACAGATGGGGATCAGTGAGTGGAACTTGAACAGTGTGGGATCAATGAGTGGAATTTGAACAGAGTGGGATCAGTGAGTGGAATTTGAACAGATGGGGATCGGTGAGTGGAATATGAACAGAGTGGTATCAGTGAGTGGAATTTGAACAGAGTGGGATGCGTGAGTGGAACATGAACAGAGTGGGATCAGTGAGTGGAATTTGAACAGAGTGGGATCGGTAAGTGGAATTTGAACAGAGTGGGATCGGTGAGTGGAACTTGAACAGAGTAGTATGAGTGAGTGGAACATGAACAGAGTGGGATCAGTGAGTGGAATTTGACCAGAGTTGGATCAGTGAGTGGAATTTGAACAGATGGGGATCGGTGAGTGGAACTTGAACAGTGTGGGATCAATGAGTGGAATTTGAACAGAGTGGGATCAGTGAGTGGAATTTGAACAGATGGGGATCGGTGAGTGGAATATGAACAGAGTGGTATCAGTGAGTGGAATTTGAACAGAGTGGGATGCGTGAGTGGAACATGAACAGAGTGGGATCAGTGAGTGGAATTTGAACAGAGTGGGATCGGTAAGTGGAATTTGAACAGAGTGGGATCGGTGAGTGGAATTTGAACAGAGTGGGATTAGTGAGTTGAATTTGAACAGAGTGGGATTAGTGAGTTGAATTTGAACAGAGTAGTATGAGTGAGTGGAACATGAACAGAGTGGGATCAGTGAGTGGAATTTGAACAGAGTGGGATCGGTGAGTGGAATTTGAACAGATGGGGATCAGTGAGTGGAATTTGAGGTGTGGTATCAGAGAGTGGAACGTGAACCGACTGGGATCAATGAGTGGAATGTGAACAGACAGGGATCAGTGACTGGAAGTTGTCCACACTGGGATCAGTGAGTGAAATTTGAACATATGGCGATTAGTGAGTGGAATTTGAACAGACAGTGATCAGTGAGTGGAACGTGAACAGAGTGGTATCAGTGAGTGGAACTTGAACCGACTGGGATCAGTGAGTGGAATTTGAACAGAGTGGGATCAGTGATTGGAATTTGAACAGAGTGGGATCGGTGAGTGGAATTTGAACAGAGTGGTATCAGTGAGTGGAAATTGAACAGACGGGGATCAGTGAGTGGAATTTGAACAGACGGGAATCAGAGAGTGGAAATTGAACAGATGGGGATTAGTTAGTGAAACGTGAACAGACTGGGATCAGTGAGTGGAATTTGAACAGATGTGGATCAGTTCTTGAAACTTGAACAGTGTGGGATCAGTGAGTGGAATTTGAACAGAGTGGGATCGGTGAGTGGAACACAAACAGAGTTGTATCATTGAGTGGAATTTGAACAGATGGGGATCGGTGAGGGGAATTTGTACAGATGTGGACCATTTAGTGAAACTTGAACAGTGTGGGATCAGTGAGTGGAATTTGAACAGAGTGTGATCGGTGAGTGGAACACGAACAGAGTGCTTTAATTGAGTGGAATTTGAACAGATGGGTATCGGTGTGTGGAATTTGAACAGATGTGGATCATTTAGTGAAACTGGAACTGTGTGGGATCAGTGACTGGAATTTGAACAGACTGGGATCTGTGAGTGGAATTTGAACAGAGTGGGATCAGTGAGTAGAATTTGAACAGATTGGGATCTGTGATTGGAATTTGGACAAAGTGGGATCAGTGAGTGAAATTTGAACAGATTGGTTTCAATGAGTGGAATTTGAACAGAGTGGTATCAGTGAGTGGAACGTGAACCGACTGGGATCAATGAATGAAATGTGAACAGACAGGGGTCAGTGAGTGGAAGGTGTCCAGACTGGGATCAGTGAGTGAAAATTGAACATATGGCAATTAGTGAGTGGAATTTGAACAGATAGTGATCAGTGAGTGGAACGTGAACCGACTGGGATCAGTGAGTGGAATTTGAACAGAGTGGGATCAGTGAGTGGAATTTGAACAGATGGGGATCGGTGAGTGGAATTTGAACAGATGGGGATCAGTGAGTGGAATTTGAAGCGTGGTATCAGAGAGTGGAACATGAACCGACTGGGATCAATGAGTGGAATGTGAACAGACAGGGGTCAGTGACTGGAAGGTGTCCACACGGGATCAGTGAGTGAAATTTGAACATATGGCGATTAGTGAGTGGAATTTGAACAGACAGTGATCAGTGAGTGGAACGTGAACAGAGTGGTATCAGTGAGTGGAAGGTGAACCGACTGGGATCAGTGAGTGGAATTTGAACAGACGGGGAGCAGTGAGTGGAATTTGAACAGAGTGGTATCATTGAGTGGAAATTGAACAGACAGGGATCAGAAGTGGAATTTGAACAGACGGGAATCAGAGAGTGGAAATTCAACAGATGGGGATCAGTTAGTGAAACGTGAACAGACTGGGATCAGTGAGTGGAATTTGAACAGATGTGGATCAGTTCGTGAAACTTGAACAGTGTGGGATCAGTGAGTGGAATTTGAACAGAGTGTGATCGGTGAGTGGAACACAAACAGAGTGGTATCATTGAGTGGAATTTGAACAGATGGGTATCGGTGTGTGGAATTTGAACAGATGTGGATCATTTAGTGAAACTTGAACAGTGTGGGATCAGTGACTGGAATTTGAACAGACTGGGATCTGTGAGTGGAATTTGAACAGATTGGAATCTGTGATTGGAATTTGAACAGAGTGGGATCAGTGAGTGAAATTTGAACAGATTGGTTTCAATGAGTGGAATTTGAACAGAGTGGTATCAGTGAGTGGAACGTGAACCGACTGGGATCAATGAATGAAATGTGAACAGACAGGGGTCAGTGAGTGGAAGGTGTCCAGACTGGGATCAGTGAGTGAAAATTGAACATATGGCAATTAGTGAGTGGAATTTGAACAGATAGTGATCAGTGAGTGGAACGTGAACCGACTGGGATCAGTGAGTAGAATTTGAACAGACTGCAATCAGTGATTGGAACGTGATCCAATTGGGATCAGTGAGTGGAACTTGAACAGTGCATCATCAGTGAGTGGAATTTGAACAGATGGGGATCAGTGAGTGGAATTTGAACAGATGGGGATCAGTGGATGAAATGTGAACAGAGTTGGATCAGTGAGTGGAACTTGAACAGACAGTGATCAGTGAGTGAAACGTGAACAGTGTGGGATCAATGAGTGGAATTTGAACAGTGTGGAACCAGTGAGTGGAATTTGAACAGAGTGGGATCAGTGAGTGGAATATGAACAGAGTGGTATCAGTGATTGGAATTTGAACAGATGGGGATCAAAGAGTAGAATTTGAACAGATGTGGATCAGTTAGTGAAACTTGAACAGTATGGGATCAGTGAGTGGAATTTGAACAGATGGGGATCGGTGAGTGGAATATGAACAGAGTGGTATCAGTGAGTGGAATTTGAACAGAGTGGGATGCGTGAGTGGAACATGAACAGAGTGGGATCAGTGAGTGGAATTTGAACAGAGTGGGATCGGTAAGTGGAATTTGAACAGAGTGGGATCGGTGAGTGGAATTTGAACAGAGTGGGATTAGTGAGTTGAATTTGAACAGAGTGGGATTAGTGAGTTGAATTTGAACAGAGTAGTATGAGTGAGTGGAACATGAACAGAGTGGGATCAGTGAGTGGAATTTGAACAGAGTTGGATCAGTGAGTGGAATTTGAACAGATGGGGATCGGTGAGTGGAACTTGAACAGTGTGGGATCAATGAGTGGAATTTGAACAGAGTGGGATCAGTGAGTGGAATTTGAACAGATGGGGATCGGTGAGTGGAATATGAACAGAGTGGTATCAGTGAGTGGAATTTGAACAGAGTGGGATGCGTGAGTGGAACATGAACAGAGTGGGATCAGTGAGTGGAATTTGAACAGAGTGGGATCGGTGAGTGGAATTTGAACAGATGGGGATCAGTGAGTGGAATTTGAAGTGTGGTATCAGAGAGTGGAACGTGAACCGACTGGGATCAATGAGTGGAATGTGAACAGACAGGGATCAGTGACTGGAAGTTGTCCACACTGGGATCAGTGAGTGAAATTTGAACATATGGCGATTAGTGAGTGGAATTTGAACAGACAGTGATCAGTGAGTGGAACGTGAACAGAGTGGTATCAGTGAGTGGAACTTGAACCGACTGGGATCAGTGAGTGGAATTTGAACAGAGTGGGATCAGTGATTGGAATTTGAACAGAGTGGGATCGGTGAGTGGAATTTGAACAGAGTGGTATCAGTGAGTGGAAATTGAACAGACGGGGATCAGTGAGTGGAATTTGAACAGACGGGAATCAGAGAGTGGAAATTGAACAGATGGGGATTAGTTAGTGAAACGTGAACAGACTGGGATCAGTGAGTGGAATTTGAACAGATGTGGATCAGTTCTTGAAACTTGAACAGTGTGGGATCAGTGAGTGGAATTTGAACAGAGTGGGATCGGTGAGTGGAACACAAACAGAGTTGTATCATTGAGTGGAATTTGAACAGATGGGGATCGGTGAGGGGAATTTGTACAGATGTGGACCATTTAGTGAAACTTGAACAGTGTGGGATCAGTGAGTGGAATTTGAACAGAGTGTGATCGGTGAGTGGAACACGAACAGAGTGCTTTAATTGAGTGGAATTTGAACAGATGGGTATCGGTGTGTGGAATTTGAACAGATGTGGATCATTTAGTGAAACTGGAACTGTGTGGGATCAGTGACTGGAATTTGAACAGACTGGGATCTGTGAGTGGAATTTGAACAGAGTGGGATCAGTGAGTAGAATTTGAACAGATTGGGATCTGTGATTGGAATTTGGACAAAGTGGGATCAGTGAGTGAAATTTGAACAGATTGGTTTCAATGAGTGGAATTTGAACAGAGTGGTATCAGTGAGTGGAACGTGAACCGACTGGGATCAATGAATGAAATGTGAACAGACAGGGGTCAGTGAGTGGAAGGTGTCCAGACTGGGATCAGTGAGTGAAAATTGAACATATGGCAATTAGTGAGTGGAATTTGAACAGATAGTGATCAGTGAGTGGAACGTGAACCGACTGGGATCAGTGAGTGGAATTTGAACAGAGTGGGATCAGTGAGTGGAATTTGAACAGATGGGGATCGGTGAGTGGAATTTGAACAGATGGGGATCAGTGAGTGGAATTTGAAGCGTGGTATCAGAGAGTGGAACATGAACCGACTGGGATCAATGAGTGGAATGTGAACAGACAGGGGTCAGTGACTGGAAGGTGTCCACACGGGATCAGTGAGTGAAATTTGAACATATGGCGATTAGTGAGTGGAATTTGAACAGACAGTGATCAGTGAGTGGAACGTGAACAGAGTGGTATCAGTGAGTGGAACGTGAACCGACTGGGATCAGTGAGTGGAATTTGAACAGACGGGGAGCAGTGAGTGGAATTTGAACAGAGTGGTATCATTGAGTGGAAATTGAACAGACAGGGATCAGAAGTGGAATTTGAACAGACGGGAATCAGAGAGTGGAAATTCAACAGATGGGGATCAGTTAGTGAAACGTGAACAGACTGGGATCAGTGAGTGGAATTTGAACAGATGTGGATCAGTTCGTGAAACTTGAACAGTGTGGGATCAGTGAGTGGAATTTGAACAGAGTGTGATCGGTGAGTGGAACACAAACAGAGTGGTATCATTGAGTGGAATTTGAACAGATGGGTATCGGTGTGTGGAATTTGAACAGATGTGGATCATTTAGTGAAACTTGAACAGTGTGGGATCAGTGACTGGAATTTGAACAGACTGGGATCTGTGAGTGGAATTTGAACAGATTGGAATCTGTGATTGGAATTTGAACAGAGTGGGATCAGTGAGTGAAATTTGAACAGATTGGTTTCAATGAGTGGAATTTGAACAGAGTGGTATCAGTGAGTGGAACGTGAACCGACTGGGATCAATGAATGAAATGTGAACAGACAGGGGTCAGTGAGTGGAAGGTGTCCAGACTGGGATCAGTGAGTGAAAATTGAACATATGGCAATTAGTGAGTGGAATTTGAACAGATAGTGATCAGTGAGTGGAACGTGAACCGACTGGGATCAGTGAGTAGAATTTGAACAGACTGCAATCAGTGATTGGAACGTGATCCAATTGGGATCAGTGAGTGGAACTTGAACAGTGCATCATCAGTGAGTGGAATTTGAACAGATGGGGATCAGTGATTGGAATTTGAACAGATGGGGATCAGTGGATGAAATGTGAACAGAGTTGGATCAGTGAGTGGAACTTGAACAGACAGTGATCAGTGAGTGAAACGTGAACAGTGTGGGATCAATGAGTGGAATTTGAACAGTGTGGAACCAGTGAGTGGAATTTGAACAGAGTGGGATCGGTGAGTGGAATATGAACAGAGTGGTATCAGTGATTGGAATTTGAACAGATGGGGATCAAAGAGTAGAATTTGAACAGATGTGGATCAGTTAGTGAAACTTGAACAGTATGGGATCAGTGAGTGGAATTTGAACAGAGTGGGATCAGTGAGTGGAATTTGAACAGAGTGGGATCAGTGAGTGGAATTTGAACAGATGGGGATCGGTGAGTGAAATTTGAACAGAGTTGGATCAGTGAGTGGAATTTGAACAGATGGGGATCAGTGAGTGGAACTTGAACAGTGTGGGATCAATGAGTGGAATTTGAACAGAGTGGGATCAGTGAGTGGAATTTGAACAGATGGGGATCGGTGAGTGGAATATGAACAGAGTGGTATCAGTGAGTGGAATTTGAACAGAGTGGGATGCGTGAGTGGAACATGAACAGAGTGGGATCAGTGAGTGGAATTTGAACAGAGTGGGATCGGTAAGTGGAATTTGAACAGAGTGGGATCGGTGAGTGGAATTTGAACAGAGTGGGATTAGTGAGTTGAATTTGAACAGAGTGGGATTAGTGAGTTGAATTTGAACAGAGTAGTATGAGTGAGTGGAACATGAACAGAGTGGGATCAGTGAGTGGAATTTGAACAGAGTTGGATCAGTGAGTGGAATTTGAACAGATGGGGATCGGTGAGTGGAACTTGAACAGTGTGGGATCAATGAGTGGAATTTGAACAGAGTGGGATCAGTGAGTGGAATTTGAACAGATGGGGATCGGTGAGTGGAATATGAACAGAGTGGTATCAGTGAGTGGAATTTGAACAGAGTGGGATGCGTGAGTGGAACATGAACAGAGTGGGATCAGTGAGTGGAATTTGAACAGAGTGGGATCGGTGAGTGGAATTTGAACAGATGGGGATCAGTGAGTGGAATTTGAAGTGTGGTATCAGAGAGTGGAACGTGAACCGACTGGGATCAATGAGTGGAATGTGAACAGACAGGGATCAGTGACTGGAAGTTGTCCACACTGGGATCAGTGAGTGAAATTTGAACATATGGCGACTAGTGAGTGGAATTTGAACAGACAGTGATCAGTGAGTGGAACGTGAACAGAGTGGTATCAGTGAGTGGAACTTGAACCGACTGGGATCAGTGAGTGGAATTTGAACAGAGTGGGATCAGTGATTGGAATTTGAACAGAGTGGGATCGGTGAGTGGAATTTGAACAGAGTGGTATCAGTGAGTGGAAATTGAACAGACGGGGATCAGTGAGTGGAATTTGAACAGACGGGAATCAGAGAGTGGAAATTGAACAGATGGGGATTAGTTAGTGAAACGTGAACAGACTGGGATCAGTGAGTGGAATTTGAACAGATGTGGATCAGTTCTTGAAACTTGAACAGTGTGGGATCAGTGAGTGGAATTTGAACAGAGTGGGATCGGTGAGTGGAACACAAACAGAGTTGTATCATTGAGTGGAATTTGAACAGATGGGGATCGGTGAGGGGAATTTGTACAGATGTGGACCATTTAGTGAAACTTGAACAGTGTGGGATCAGTGAGTGGAATTTGAACAGAGTGTGATCGGTGAGTGGAACACGAACAGAGTGCTTTAATTGAGTGGAATTTGAACAGATGGGTATCGGTGTGTGGAATTTGAACAGATGTGGATCATTTAGTGAAACTGGAACTGTGTGGGATCAGTGACTGGAATTTGAACAGACTGGGATCTGTGAGTGGAATTTGAACAGAGTGGGATCAGTGAGTAGAATTTGAACAGATTGGGATCTGTGATTGGAATTTGGACAAAGTGGGATCAGTGAGTGAAATTTGAACAGATTGGTTTCAATGAGTGTAATTTGAACAGAGTGGTATCAGTGAGTGGAACGTGAACCGACTGGGATCAATGAATGAAATGTGAACAGACAGGGGTCAGTGAGTGGAAGGTGTCCAGACTGGGATCAGTGAGTGAAAATTGAACATATGGCAATTAGTGAGTGGAATTTGAACAGATAGTGATCAGTGAGTGGAACGTGAACCGACTGGGATCAGTGAGTGGAATTTGAACAGAGTGGGATCAGTGAGTGGAATTTGAACAGATGGGGATCGGTGAGTGGAATTTGAACAGATGGGGATCAGTGAGTGGAATTTGAAGCGTGGTATCAGAGAGTGGAACATGAACCGACTGGGATCAATGAGTGGAATGTGAACAGACAGGGGTCAGTGACTGGAAGGTGTCCACACGGGATCAGTGAGTGAAATTTGAACATATGGCGATTAGTGAGTGGAATTTGAACAGACAGTGATCAGTGAGTGGAACGTGAACAGAGTGGTATCAGTGAGTGGAAGGTGAACCGACTGGGATCAGTGAGTGGAATTTGAACAGACGGGGAGCAGTGAGTGGAATTTGAACAGAGTGGTATCATTGAGTGGAAATTGAACAGACAGGGATCAGAAGTGGAATTTGAACAGACGGGAATCAGAGAGTGGAAATTCAACAGATGGGGATCAGTTAGTGAAACGTGAACAGACTGGGATCAGTGAGTGGAATTTGAACAGATGTGGATCAGTTCGTGAAACTTGAACAGTGTGGGATCAGTGAGTGGAATTTGAACAGAGTGTGATCGGTGAGTGGAACACAAACAGAGTGGTATCATTGAGTGGAATTTGAACAGATGGGTATCGGTGTGTGGAATTTGAACAGATGTGGATCATTTAGTGAAACTTGAACAGTGTGGGATCAATGAGTGGAATTTGAACAGAGTTGGATCAGTGAGTGGAATTTGAACAGATGGGGATCGGTGAGTGGAACTTGAACAGTGTGGGATCAATGAGTGGAATTTGAACAGAGTGGGATCAGTGAGTGGAATTTGAACAGATGGGGATCGGTGAGTGGAATATGAACAGAGTGGTATCAGTGAGTGGAATTTGAACAGAGTGGGATGCGTGAGTGGAACATGAACAGAGTGGGATCAGTGAGTGGAATTTGAACAGAGTGGGATCGGTGAGTGGAATTTGAACAGATGGGGATCAGTGAGTGGAATTTGAAGTGTGGTATCAGAGAGTGGAACG
Organism: Chiloscyllium punctatum; assembly: GCF_047496795.1. Classification (NCBI taxonomy): domain Eukaryota; kingdom Metazoa; phylum Chordata; class Chondrichthyes; order Orectolobiformes; family Hemiscylliidae; genus Chiloscyllium; species Chiloscyllium punctatum. The sequence goes on along the minus strand of NC_092783.1, from coordinate 16,756,981 downwards.
TGAACCGACTGGGATCAATGAGTGGAATGTGAACAGACAGGGATCAGTGACTGGAAGTTGTCCACACTGGGATCAGTGAGTGAAATTTGAACATATGGCGACTAGTGAGTGGAATTTGAACAGACAGTGATCAGTGAGTGGAACGTGAACAGAGTGGTATCAGTGAGTGGAACTTGAACCGACTGGGATCAGTGAGTGGAATTTGAACAGAGTGGGATCAGTGATTGGAATTTGAACAGAGTGGGATCGGTGAGTGGAATTTGAACAGAGTGGTATCAGTGAGTGGAAATTGAACAGACGGGGATCAGTGAGTGGAATTTGAACAGACGGGAATCAGAGAGTGGAAATTGAACAGATGGGGATTAGTTAGTGAAACGTGAACAGACTGGGATCAGTGAGTGGAATTTGAACAGATGTGGATCAGTTCTTGAAACTTGAACAGTGTGGGATCAGTGAGTGGAATTTGAACAGAGTGGGATCGGTGAGTGGAACACAAACAGAGTTGTATCATTGAGTGGAATTTGAACAGATGGGGATCGGTGAGGGGAATTTGTACAGATGTGGACCATTTAGTGAAACTTGAACAGTGTGGGATCAGTGAGTGGAATTTGAACAGAGTGTGATCGGTGAGTGGAACACGAACAGAGTGCTTTAATTGAGTGGAATTTGAACAGATGGGTATCGGTGTGTGGAATTTGAACAGATGTGGATCATTTAGTGAAACTGGAACTGTGTGGGATCAGTGACTGGAATTTGAACAGACTGGGATCTGTGAGTGGAATTTGAACAGAGTGGGATCAGTGAGTAGAATTTGAACAGATTGGGATCTGTGATTGGAATTTGGACAAAGTGGGATCAGTGAGTGAAATTTGAACAGATTGGTTTCAATGAGTGTAATTTGAACAGAGTGGTATCAGTGAGTGGAACGTGAACCGACTGGGATCAATGAATGAAATGTGAACAGACAGGGGTCAGTGAGTGGAAGGTGTCCAGACTGGGATCAGTGAGTGAAAATTGAACATATGGCAATTAGTGAGTGGAATTTGAACAGATAGTGATCAGTGAGTGGAACGTGAACCGACTGGGATCAGTGAGTGGAATTTGAACAGAGTGGGATCAGTGAGTGGAATTTGAACAGATGGGGATCGGTGAGTGGAATTTGAACAGATGGGGATCAGTGAGTGGAATTTGAAGCGTGGTATCAGAGAGTGGAACATGAACCGACTGGGATCAATGAGTGGAATGTGAACAGACAGGGGTCAGTGACTGGAAGGTGTCCACACGGGATCAGTGAGTGAAATTTGAACATATGGCGATTAGTGAGTGGAATTTGAACAGACAGTGATCAGTGAGTGGAACGTGAACAGAGTGGTATCAGTGAGTGGAAGGTGAACCGACTGGGATCAGTGAGTGGAATTTGAACAGACGGGGAGCAGTGAGTGGAATTTGAACAGAGTGGTATCATTGAGTGGAAATTGAACAGACAGGGATCAGAAGTGGAATTTGAACAGACGGGAATCAGAGAGTGGAAATTCAACAGATGGGGATCAGTTAGTGAAACGTGAACAGACTGGGATCAGTGAGTGGAATTTGAACAGATGTGGATCAGTTCGTGAAACTTGAACAGTGTGGGATCAGTGAGTGGAATTTGAACAGAGTGTGATCGGTGAGTGGAACACAAACAGAGTGGTATCATTGAGTGGAATTTGAACAGATGGGTATCGGTGTGTGGAATTTGAACAGATGTGGATCATTTAGTGAAACTTGAACAGTGTGGGATCAGTGACTGGAATTTGAACAGACTGGGATCTGTGAGTGGAATTTGAACAGATTGGAATCTGTGATTGGAATTTGAACAGAGTGGGATCAGTGAGTGAAATTTGAACAGATTGGTTTCAATGAGTGGAATTTGAACAGAGTGGTATCAGTGAGTGGAACGTGAACCGACTGGGATCAATGAATGAAATGTGAACAGACAGGGGTCAGTGAGTGGAAGGTGTCCAGACTGGGATCAGTGAGTGAAAATTGAACATATGGCAATTAGTGAGTGGAATTTGAACAGATAGTGATCAGTGAGTGGAACGTGAACCGACTGGGATCAGTGAGTAGAATTTGAACAGACTGCAATCAGTGATTGGAACGTGATCCAATTGGGATCAGTGAGTGGAACTTGAACAGTGCATCATCAGTGAGTGGAATTTGAACAGATGGGGATCAGTGAGTGGAATTTGAACAGATGTGGATCAGTTAGTGAAACTTGAACAGTGTGGGATCAGTGAGTAGAATTTGAACAGAGTGGGATCAATGAGTGGAACTTGAAAAGAGAGGGATCAGTGAGTGGAACGAGAACAGTGTGGGATCAGTGAGTGGAACTTGAAAAGAGAGATCAGTGAGTGGAACGTGATCCAATTGGGATCAGTGAGTGGAACTTGAACAGACTGGGATCAGTGAGTGGAACTTGAACAGTGCGACATCATTGAGTGGAATTTGAACAGATGTGGATCATTTAGTGAAACTTGAACAGTGTGGGATCACTGAGTGGAATTTGAACACACTGCGATCAGTGAGTGGAACGTGAACTGACTGGGAACAGTGAGTAGAATTTGAAAAGACTGGGATCAGTAAGTGGAACGTGTAAAGACTGGGATCAATGAGTGGAATTTGAACAGACAGTGATCAGTGAGTGGAACGTGAACAGATTGAGATCAGTGAGTGGATCGTGAACTGTGTGGGATCAGTGAGTGGAATTTGAACAGATGGGGATCAGTGAGTGGAACTTGAACAGTATGGGATCAGTGAGTAGAATTTGAACAGACTGTGATCAGTGAGTGGAACGTGTATAGACGTGGATCAGTGAGTGGATCGTGAACTGTGTGCGATCAGTGAGTGGAATTTGAACAGATGGGGATCAGTGAGTAGAATTTGAACAGACGGGGATCAGTGAGTGGAATTTGAACTGACGGGAGTCAGTGAGTGGAATTTGAACAGATGGGGATCAGTGAGTGACACTTGAACAGACTGGGATCAGTGAGTGAAATTTGAACAGTGTGGCATCAGTGAGTGGAATTTGAACAGATGGGGATCGGTGAGTGGAATTTGAACACATGTGGATCAGTTAGTGAAACCTGAACAGTGTGGGATCAGTGAGTTGAATTTGAACACAGTGGTATCAGTGAGTGGAATTTGAACAGACTGGGATCAGTGAGTGGAATTTGAACAGATGGGGGTCAGTGAGTGGAATTTCAACAGACTGCAATCAGTGATTGGAACGTGAACCGACTGGGATCAGTGAGTAGAATTTGAACAGAGTGGCATCAGTGAGTGGAATTTGAACAGTGTGGGATCATTGAGTGGAATTTGAACAGACTGCAATCAGTGATTGGAACGTGAACCGACTGGGATCAATGAGTAGAATTTGAACAGAGTGGAATCAGTGAGTGGAATTTGAACAGTGTGGGAGCAGTGAGTGGAATTTGAACAGATGTGGATCTGTTAGTGAAACCTGAACAGTGCGGGACCAGTGAGTGAAATTTGAACAGAGTGGGAACGGTGAGTGGAACATGAACAGAGTGGTATCAGTGAGTGGAATTTGAACAGACGGGGATCAAAGAGAAGAATTTGAACAGATGTGGATCAGTGAGTGAAACTTGAACAGTATGGGATCAGTGAGTGGAATTTGAACAGAGTGGGATCAGTGAGTAGAATTTCAACAGATGTGGATCAGTGAGTGATACTTGAACAGAGTGGGATCCGTGAGTGGAACATGAACAGTGTGGGATCAGTGAGTGGAATTTGAACGAATGGGGATCAGTGGATGAAATGTGAACAGAGTTGGATCAGTGAGTGGAACTTGAACAGACAGTGATCGATGAGTGAAACGTGAACAGAGTGGGATCAGTGAGTGGAACTTGAACAGTGTGGGATCAGCGAGTGGAACATGAACAGAGTGGAATCAGTGAGTGGAATTTGAACAGATGGGGATCAGTTAGTGGAATTTTTAAAGTGTGGGATCAGTGACTCGAATTTGAACAGAGTGGGATCAGTGAGTGGAACTTGAACAGACGGGGATCGGTGAGTGAAATTTGAACAGAGTGTGATCGGTGAATGGAATTTGAACAGATGGGGATCGGTGAGTGGAACACGAACAGAGTGGTATCATTGAGTGGAATTTGAACAAATGGGGATCGGTGAGTGGAATTTGAACAGATGTGGATCATTTCGTGAAACTTGAACAGTGTGGGATCAGTGACTGGAATTTGAACAGATTGGTTTCAATGAGTGGAATTTGAACAGAGTGGTATCAGTGAGTGGAACGTGAACCGACTGGGATCAATGAATGGAATGTGAACAGACAGGGGTCAGTGAGTGGAAGGTGTCCAGACTGGGATCAGTGAGTGAAATTTGAACAAATGGCAATTAGTGAGTGGAATTTGAACAGATAGTGATCAGTGAGTGGAATGTGAACAGAGTGGGATCAGTGAGTGGAATTTGAACAGATTGGGATCAGTGAATGGAACTTGAACAGAGTGGTATCAGTGAGTGGAACGTGAACTGGCTGGGATCAATGAGTGGAATTTGAACAGACGGGAATTAGTGAGTGGAATTTGAACAGACGGGAATCAGTGAGTGGATTTTGAACAGAGTGGGATCAGTGAGTGGAATTTGAACAAATGGGGATCAGTGAATGAAATGTGAACAGATTGGGATCAGTGAGTGGAATTTGAACAGATGGGGATCAGTGATTGGAATTTCAACAGACTGGGATCAGTGAGTGGAATTTGAACAGATGGGGATCAGTGAGTGACACTTGAACAGACTGGGATCAGTGAGTAGAATTTGAACAAATGGGGATCAGTGATTGAAATGTGAACCGATTGGGATCAGTGAGTGGAACTTGAACAGTGTGGGATCAGTGAGTGTAATTTGAACAGATGGGGTTCAGTGAGTGGAACTTGAACAGAGTGGGACCTGTGAGTGGAACATGTACAGATGGGGATCAGTGAGTAGAATTTGAACAGAGTAGGATCTGTGAGTGGAACCTGAACAGACTGGAATCAGTGAGTGGAATTTGAATAGATGGGGAACGATGAGTGGAATTTGATCAGATGTGGATCAGTTAGTGAAACTTGAACAGACTGTGATCAGTGAGTGAAATTTGAACAGAGTGGAATCAGTGAGTGGAATTTGAACAGATGTGGAACGATGAGTGGAATTTTAACAGAGTGGGATCAGTGATTGGAACGTGAACAGAGTGGGATCAGTGAGTAGAATTTAAACAGTGTGGGATCAATGAGTGGAATTTGAACAGATTGAGATCAGAGAGTGGAACGTGAACCGACTGGGATCAAAGAATGAAATGTGAACAGACAGGGGTCAGTGAGTGGAAGGTGTCCAGACTGGCATCAGTGAGTGAAATTTGAACAAATGGCAATTAGTGATTGGAATTTGAACAGATAGTGGTCAGTGAGTGGAACGTGAATAGAGTGGGATCAGTGAGTGGAACTTGAACAGACGGGAATCAGTGAGTGGAATTTGAACAGACGGGAATCAGTGAGTGGAATTTGAACAGACGGGAATCAGTGAGTGGAATTTGAACACATGGGGATCAGTGAGTGGAATTTGAACAGATGGGGATCAGTGAATGAAATGTGAACAGATTGGGATCAGTGAGTGGAATTTGAACAGATGGGGATCAGTGATTAGAATTTGAACAGACTGGGATCAGTGAGTGCAATATGAACAGATGGGGATCAGTGAGTGACACTTGAACAGACTGGGATCAGTGAGTGAAATTTGAACAGTGTGGCATCAGTGAGTGGAATTTGAACAGATGGGGATCAGTGAGTGGAATTTGAACAGATGTGGATCCGTTAGTGAAACTTGAACAGTGTGGGATCAGTGAGTGGAATTTGAACAGATGGGGTTCAGTGAGTGGAACTGGAACAGAGTGGGACCTGTGAGTGGAACATGTCCAGATGGGGATCAGTGAGTAGAATTTGAACAGAGTAGGATCTGTGAGTGGAACCTGAACAGACTGGAATCAGTGAGTGGAATTTGAACAGATGGGGAATGATGAGTGGAATTTGATCAGATGTGGATCAGTTAGTGAAACTTGAACAGACTGGGATCAGTGAGTGAAATTTGAACAGAGTGGCATCAGTGAGTGGAATTTGAACAGATGTGGAACGATGAGTGGAATTTTAACAGAGTGGGATCAGTGATTGGAACGTGAACAGAGTGGGATCGGTGAGTGGAATTTGAACAGACGGGGATCATTGAGTGGAATTTGAACAGAGTGGGATCAGTGAGTAGAATTTAAACAGTGTGGGATCAATGAGTGGAATTTGAACAGATTGAGATCAGAGAGTGGAACGTGAACCGACTGGGATCAATGAATGAAATGTGAACAGACAGGGGTCAGTGAGTGGAAGGTGCCCAGACTGGCATCAGTGAGTGAAATTTGAACAAATGGCAATTAGTGAGTGGAATTTGAACAGATAGTGATCAGTGAGTGGAACGTGAATAGAGTGGGATCAGTGAGTGGAACTTGAACAGATTGGTATCAGTGAGTGGAATTTGAACAGATGGGGATCAGTGAGTGGAATTTGAACAGATGGGGATCAGTGAATGAAATGTGAACAGATTGGGATCAGTGAGTGGAATTTGAACAGATGGGGATCAGTGATTGGAATTTGAACAGACTGGGATCAGTGAGTGGAATTTGAACAGATGGGGATCAGTTAGTGAAACTTGAACAGACTGGGATCAGTGAGTGAAATTTGAACAGATGGGGATCAGTGAGTGGAATTTCAAAACATAGGGATCAGTTCGTGAAACTTGAACAGAGTGGTATCATTGAGTGGAATTTGAACAGATGGGGATCGGTGAGTGGAATTTGAACAGATGTGGATCAGTTAGTGAATCTTGAACAGTGTGGGATCAGTGCCTGGAATTTGAACAGACTGGGATCAGTGAGTGGAATTTGAACAGACAGGGATCAGTGAGTGGAATTTCAATAGATGGGCATCAGTGAGTGGAATTTGAACAGACAGTGATCAATGAGTGGAACGTGAACAGATTGAGATCAGTGAGTGGAATTTGAACAGATGGGGGTCATTTAGTGGAATTTGAACAGAGTGGGATCAGTGAGTGGAATTTGAACAGACGGGAATTAGTGAGTGGAATTTGAACAGACGGGAATCAGTGAGTGGATTTTGAACAAATGGGGATCAGTGATTGAAATGTGAACAGAGTGGGATCACCGAGTAGAATTTGAACAAATGAGGATCAGTGGATGAAATGTGAACCGATTGGGATCAGTGAGTGGAACTTGAACAGTGTGGGATCAGTGAGTGGAATTTCAACAGACTGGGATCAGTGAGTGGAATTTCAACAGACTGGGATCAGTGAGTAGAATTTGAACAAATGGGGATCAGTGGATGAAATGTGAACCGACTGGGATCAGTGAGTGGAACTTGAACAGATGGGGAACGATGAGTGGAATTTGAACAGATGTGGAACGATGAGTGGAATTTGAACAGAGTGGGATCATTGAGTAGAATTTAAACAGACGGGGATCAGTGAGTGGAATTCGAACAGATTGGTTTCAGTGAGTGGAATTTGAACAGATTGGTTTCAGTGAGTGGAATTTGAACAGTGTGGGATCAATGAGTGGAATTTGAACAGATTGAGATCAGAGAGTGGAACGTGAACCGACTGGGATCAATGAATGAAATGTGAACAGGCCGAGGTCAGTGAGTGGAAGGTGTCCAGACTGGGATCAGTGAGTGAAATTTGAACAAATGGCAATTAGTGAGTGGAATTTGAACAGATAGTGGTCAGTGAGTGGAACGTGAACAGAGTGGGATCAGTGATTGGAATTTTAACAGATTGGTATCAGTGAATGGAATTTGAACAGAGTGGTATCAGTGAGTGGAACGTGAACTGACTGGGATCAATGAGTGGAATTTGAACAGACGGGAATTAGTGAGTGGAATTTGAACAGACGGGAATCAGTGAGTGGAATTTGAACAGAGTGGGATCAGTGAGTGGAATTTGAACAGATGGGGATCAGTGAATGAAATATGAACAGATTTGGATCAGTGAGTGGAATTTGAACAGATGGGGATCAGTGATTGGAATTTGAACAGACTGGGATCAGTGAGTGGAATTTGAACAGATGGGGATCAGTGAGTGACACTTGAACAGACTGGGATCAATGAGTGAAATTTGAACAGTGTGGCATCAGTGAGTGGAATTTGAACAGATAGGGATCGGTGAGTGGAATTTGAACAGATGTGGATCCGTTAGTGAAACTTGAACAGTGTGGGATCAGTGAGTGAAATTTCAACAGAGTGTGATCAGTGAGTGGAACATGAACAGAGTGGTATCACTGAGTGGAATTTGAACAGATGTGGATCATTTAGTGAAACTTGAACAGTGTGCGATCAGTGAGTGGAATTTGAATAGACTGGGATCCGTGAGTGGAACGTGAACAGTGTGGGATCAGTGAGTGAAACAAGAACAGAGTGGGATCTGTGAGTGGAACATGAACAGAGTGGGATCAGTGAGTGGAACATGAACAGCGTGGGATCAGTGAGTGGAATTTGAACAGACTGCGATCAGTGAGTGGAATTTGAACAGATGGGGATCAGTGAGTGGAATTTGAAAACATGGGGATCAGTTAGTGAATCTTGAACAGTGTGGGATCAGTGCCTGGAATTTGAACTGACTGGAATCAGTGAGTGGAATTTGAACAGACAGGGATCAGTGAGTGGAATTTGAATAGATGGGCATCAGAGATTGGAATTTGAACAGACAGTGATCAATGAGTGGAACGTGAATAGATTGAGATCAGTGAGTGGAATTTGAACAGATGCGGATCAGTGAGTGGAACTTGAACAGAGTGGGATCAGTGAGTGGAATTTGAACAGATGTGGATCATTTAGTGAAACTTGAACAGTGTGCGATCAGTGAGTGGAATTTGAATAGACTGGGATCCTTGAGAGGAACGTGAACCGACTGGGATCAGTGAGTAGAATTTGAACAAATGGGGATCAGTGATTGAAATGTGAACAGAGTGGGATCACCGAGTAGAATTTGAACAAATGGGGATCAGTGGATGAAATGTGAACCGACTGGGATCAGTGAGTGGAACTTGAACAGTGTGGGATCAGTGAGTGGAATTTGAACAGATGGGCTTCAGTGAGTGGAACTTGAACAGAGTGGGACCTGTGAGTGGAACATGTACAGATGGGGATCAGTGAGTAGAATTTGAACAGAGTAGGATCTGTGAGTGGAACCTTAACAGACTGGAATCAGTGAGTGGAATTTGAACAGATGGGGAACGATGAGTGGAATTTGATCAGATGTGGATCAGTTAGTGAAACTTGAACAGCCTGGGATCAGTGAGTGAAATTTGAACAGAGTGGTATCAGAGAGTGGAACGTGAACAGACTGGGATCAATGAATGCAATGTGAACAGACAGGGGTCAGTGAGTGGAAGGTGTCCAGACTGGGATCAGTGAGTGAAAATTGAACATATGGCAATTAGTGAGTGGAATCTGAACAGACAGTGATCAGTGAGTGGAACATGAACAGAGAGGGATCAGTGAGTTCAAAATGAATAGAGTGGTATCAGTGAGTGGAACGTGAACCGACTGGGATCAGTGAGTGGAATTTGAACATACGGGGAGCAGTGAGTGGAATTTGAACAGAGTGGTATCAGTGAATGGAAATTGAACAGACGGGGATCAGTGAGTGGAATTTGAACAGACGGGAATCAGAGAGTGGAATTTGAACAAATGGGGATCAGTGAGTGGAACATGAACAGATTGGGATCAGTGAGTGGAATTTGAACAGACGGGGATCAGTGAGTGGAATTTGAACAGACGGGAATCAGAGAGTGGAATTTGAACAAATGGGGATCAGTGAGTGGAACATGAACAGATTGGGATCAGTGAGTGGAATTTGAACAGATGTGGATCCGTTAGTGAAACTTGAACAGTGTGGGATCAGTGAGTGAAATTTCAACAGAGTGTGATCGGTGAGTGGAACATGAACAGAGTGGTATCACTGAGTGGAATTTGAACAGATGTGGATCATTTAGTGAAACTTGAACAGTGTGCGATCAGTGAGTGGAATTTGAATAGACTGGGATCCGTGAGTGGAACGTGAACAGTGTGGGATCAGTGAGTGGAACATGAACAGAGTGGGATCAGTGAGTGGAACATGAACAGAGTGGGATCAGTGAGTGGAATTTGAACAGACTGCGATCAGTGAGTGGAATTTGAACAGATGGGGATCAGTGAGTGGAATTTGAAAACATGGGGATCAGTTAGTGAATCTTGAACAGTGTGGGATCAGTGCCTGGAATTTGAACTGACTGGAATCAGTGAGTGGAATTTGAACAGACAGGGATCAGTGAGTGGAATTTGAATAGATGGGCATCAGAGATTGGAATTTGAACAGACAGTGATCAATGAGTGGAACGTGAATAGATTGAGATCAGTGAGTGGAATTTGAACAGATGCGGATCAGTGAGTGGAACTTGAACAGAGTGGGATCAGTGAGTGGAATTTGAACAGATGTGGATCATTTAGTGAAACTTGAACAGTGTGCGATCAGTGAGTGGAATTTGAATAGACTGGGATCCTTGAGAGGAACGTGAACAGACTGGGATCAGTGAGTAGAATTTGAACAAATGGGGATCAGTGATTGAAATGTGAACAGAGTGGGATCACCGAGTAGAATTTGAACAAATGGGGATCAGTGGATGAAATGTGAACCGACTGGGATCAGTGAGTGGAACTTGAACAGTGTGGGATCAGTGAGTGGAATTTGAACAGATGGGCTTCAGTGAGTGGAACTTGAACAGAGTGGGACCTGTGAGTGGAACATGTACAGATGGGGATCAGTGAGTAGAATTTGAACAGAGTAGGATCTGTGAGTGGAACCTTAACAGACTGGAATCAGTGAGTGGAATTTGAACAGATGGGGAACGATGAGTGGAATTTGATCAGATGTGGATCAGTTAGTGAAACTTGAACAGACTGGGATCAGTGAGTGAAATTTGAACAGAGTGGTATCAGAGAGTGGAACGTGAACCGACTGGGATCAATGAATGCAATGTGAACAGACAGGGGTCAGTGAGTGGAAGGTGACCAGACTGGGATCAGTGAGTGAAAATTGAACATATGGCAATTAGTGAGTGGAATCTGAACAGACAGTGATCAGTGAGTGGAACATGAACAGAGAGGGATCAGTGAGTTCAAAATGAATAGAGTGGTATCAGTGAGTGGAACGTGAACCGACTGGGATCAGTGAGTGGAATTTGAACATACGGGGAGCAGTGAGTGGAATTTGAACAGACGGGAATCGGAGAGTGGAATTTGAACAAATGGGGATCAGTGAGTGGAACATGAACAGATTGGGATCAGTGAGTGGAATTTGAACAGACGGGGATCAGTGAGTGGAATTTGAACAGACGGGAATCAGAGAGTGGAATTTGAACAGATGGGGATCAGTGAGTGGAACATGAACAGATTGGGATCAGTGAGTGGAATTTGAACAGATGGGGATCAGTGAGTGGAATTTGAACAGATGGGGATCAGTGAGTGACACTTGAACAGACTGGGATCAGTGAATGAAATTTGAACAGTGTGGCATCAGTGAGTGGAATTTGAACAGAGTGGGATCGGTGAGTGGAACACGAACAGAGTGGTATCATTGAGTGGAATTTGAACAGATGGGGATCGGTGAGTGGAATTTGAACAGATGTGGATCATTTAGTGAAACTTGAACAGTGTGGGATCAGTGACTGGAATTTGAACAGACTGGGATCGGTGAGTGGAACATGAACAGAGTGGTATCAGTGAGTGGAATTTGAACAGATGGGGATCATTTAGTGAATCTTGAACAGTGTGCGATCAGTGAGTGGAATTTGAATAGACTGGGATCTATGAATGAAATGTGAACAGACAGGGGTCAGTGAGTGGAAGGTGTCCAGACTGGGATCAGTGAGTGAAATTTGAACAAATGGCAATTAGTGAGTGGAATTTGAACAGATAGTGATCAGTGAGTGGAACGTGAATAGAGTGGGATCAGTGAGTGGAATTTGAACAGATTGGTATCAGTGAATGGAACTTGAACAGAGTGGTATCAGTGAGTGGAACGTGAACTGACTGGGATCAATGAGTGGAATTTGAACAGAGTGTGATCGGTGAGTGGAACATGAACAGAGCGGTATCAGTGAGTGGAATTTGAACAGATGTGGATCATTTAGTGAAACTTGAACAGTGTGCGATCAGTGAGTGGAATTTGAATAGACTGGGATCCGTGAGTGGAATGTTAACCGACTGGGAACAGTGAGTAGAATTTGAACAAATGGGGATCAGTGGATGAAATGTGAACCGATTGGGATCAGTGAGTGGAACTTGAACAGTGTGGGATCAGTGAGTGGAATTTGAACAGATGGAGTTCAGTGAGTGGAACTTGAACAGAGTGGGACCTGTGAGTGGAACATGTACAGATGGGGATCAGCGAGTAGAATTTGAACAGAGTAGGATCTGTGAGTGGAACCTGAACAGACTGGAATCAGTGAGTGGAATTTGAACAGATGGGGAACGATGAGTGGAATTTGATCAGATGTGGATCAGTTAGTGAAACTTGAACAGACTGTGATCAGTGAGTGAAATTTGAACAGACGGGGATCAGTGAGTGGAACTTGAACAGACGGGGATCGGTGAGTGAAATTTGAACAGAGTGTGATCGGTGAATGGAATTTGAACAGATGGGGATCGGTGAGTGGAACACGAACAGAGTGGTATCATTGAGTGGAATTTGAACAGATGGGGATCGGTGAGTGGAATTTGAACAGATGTGGATCATTTCGTGAAACTTGAACAGTGTGGGATCAGTGACTGGAATTTGAACAGATTGGTTTCAATGAGTGGAATTTGAACAGAGTGGTATTCAGTGAGTGGAACGTGAACCGACTGGGATCAATGAATGGAATGTGAACAGACAGGGGTCAGTGAGTGGAAGGTGTCCAGACTGGGATCAGTGAGTGAAATTTGAACAAATGGCAATTAGTGAGTGGAATTTGAACAGATAGTGATCAGTGAGTGGAACGTGAACAGAGTGGGATCAGTGAGTGGAATTTGAACAGATTGGTATCAGTGAATGGAACTTGAACAGAGTGGTATCAGTGAGTGGAACGTGAACTGGCTGGGATCAATGAGTGGAATTTGAACAGACGGGAATTAGTGAGTGGAATTTGAACAGATGGGGAACGATGAGTGGAATTTGATCAGATGTGGATCAGTTAGTGAAACTTGAACAGACTGGGATCAGTGAGTGAAATTTGAACAGAGTGGTATCAGAGAGTGGAACGTGAACCGACTGGGATCAATGAATGCAATGTGAACAGACAGGGGTCAGTGAGTGGAAGGTGACCAGACTGGGATCAGTGAGTGAAAATTGAACATATGGCAATTAGTGAGTGGAATCTGAACAGACAGTGATCAGTGAGTGGAACATGAACAGAGAGGGATCAGTGAGTTCAAAATGAATAGAGTGGTATCAGTGAGTGGAACGTGAACCGACTGGGATCAGTGAGTGGAATTTGAACATACGGGGAGCAGTGAGTGGAATTTGAACAGACGGGAATCGGAGAGTGGAATTTGAACAAATGGGGATCAGTGAGTGGAACATGAACAGATTGGGATCAGTGAGTGGAATTTGAACAGACGGGGATCAGTGAGTGGAATTTGAACAGACGGGAATCAGAGAGTGGAATTTGAACAGATGGGGATCAGTGAGTGGAACATGAACAGATTGGGATCAGTGAGTGGAATTTGAACAGATGGGGATCAGTGAGTGGAATTTGAACAGATGGGGATCAGTGAGTGACACTTGAACAGACTGGGATCAGTGAATGAAATTTGAACAGTGTGGCATCAGTGAGTGGAATTTGAACAGAGTGGGATCGGTGAGTGGAACACGAACAGAGTGGTATCATTGAGTGGAATTTGAACAGATGGGGATCGGTGAGTGGAATTTGAACAGATGTGGATCATTTAGTGAAACTTGAACAGTGTGGGATCAGTGACTGGAATTTGAACAGACTGGGATCGGTGAGTGGAACATGAACAGAGTGGTATCAGTGAGTGGAATTTGAACAGATGGGGATCATTTAGTGAATCTTGAACAGTGTGCGATCAGTGAGTGGAATTTGAATAGACTGGGATCTATGAATGAAATGTGAACAGACAGGGGTCAGTGAGTGGAAGGTGTCCAGACTGGGATCAGTGAGTGAAAATTGAACATATGGCAATTAGTGAGTGGAATTTGAACAGATAGTGATCAGTGAGTGGAACGTGAATAGAGTGGGATCAGTGAGTGGAATTTGAACAGATTGGTATCAGTGAATGGAACTTGAACAGAGTGGTATCAGTGAGTGGAACGTGAACTGACTGGGATCAATGAGTGGAATTTGAACAGAGTGTGATCGGTGAGTGGAACATGAACAGAGCGGTATCAGTGAGTGGAATTTGAACAGATGTGGATCATTTAGTGAAACTTGAACAGTGTGCGATCAGTGAGTGGAATTTGAATAGACTGGGATCCGTGAGTGGAATGTTAACCGACTGGGAACAGTGAGTAGAATTTGAACAAATGGGGATCAGTGGATGAAATGTGAACCGATTGGGATCAGTGAGTGGAACTTGAACAGTGTGGGATCAGTGAGTGGAATTTGAACAGATGGAGTTCAGTGAGTGGAACTTGAACAGAGTGGGACCTGTGAGTGGAACATGTACAGATGGGGATCAGCGAGTAGAATTTGAACAGAGTAGGATCTGTGAGTGGAACCTGAACAGACTGGAATCAGTGAGTGGAATTTGAACAGATGGGGAACGATGAGTGGAATTTGATCAGATGTGGATCAGTTAGTGAAACTTGAACAGACTGTGATCAGTGAGTGAAATTTGAACAGACGGGGATCAGTGAGTGGAACTTGAACAGACGGGGATCGGTGAGTGAAATTTGAACAGAGTGTGATCGGTGAATGGAATTTGAACAGATGGGGATCGGTGAGTGGAACACGAACAGAGTGGTATCATTGAGTGGAATTTGAACAGATGGGGATCGGTGAGTGGAATTTGAACAGATGTGGATCATTTCGTGAAACTTGAACAGTGTGGGATCAGTGACTGGAATTTGAACAGATTGGTTTCAATGAGTGGAATTTGAACAGAGTGGTATTCAGTGAGTGGAACGTGAACCGACTGGGATCAATGAATGGAATGTGAACAGACAGGGGTCAGTGAGTGGAAGGTGTCCAGACTGGGATCAGTGAGTGAAATTTGAACAAATGGCAATTAGTGAGTGGAATTTGAACAGATAGTGATCAGTGAGTGGAACGTGAACAGAGTGGGATCAGTGAGTGGAATTTGAACAGATTGGTATCAGTGAATGGAACTTGAACAGAGTGGTATCAGTGAGTGGAACGTGAACTGGCTGGGATCAATGAGTGGAATTTGAACAGACGGGAATTAGTGAGTGGAATTTGAACAGACGGGAATCAGTGAGTGGATTTTGAACAGAGTGGGATCAGTGAGTGGAATTTGAACAGATGGGGATCAGTGAATGAAATGTGAACAGATTGGGATCAGTGAGTGGAATTTGAACAGATGGGGATCAGTGATTGGAATTTCAACAGACTGGGATCAGTGAGTGGAATTTGAACAGATGGGGATCAGTGAGTGACACTTGAACAGACTGGGATCAGTGAGTAGAATTTGAACAAATGGGGATCAGTGATTGAAATGTGAACCGATTGGGATCAGTGAGTGGAACTTGAACAGTGTGGGATCAGTGAGTGTAATTTGAACAGATGGGGTTCAGTGAGTGGAACTTGAACAGAGTGGGACCTGTGAGTGGAACATGTACAGATGGGGATCAGTGAGTAGAATTTGAACAGAGTAGGATCTGTGAGTGGAACCTGAACAGACTGGAATCAGTGAGTGGAATTTGAATAGATGGGGAACGATGAGTGGAATTTGATCAGATGTGGATCAGTTAGTGAAACTTGAACAGACTGTGATCAGTGAGTGAAATTTGAACAGAGTGGAATCAGTGAGTGGAATTTGAACAGATGTGGAACGATGAGTGGAATTTTAACAGAGTGGGATCAGTGATTGGAACGTGAACAGAGTGGGATCAGTGAGTAGAATTTAAACAGTGTGGGATCAATGAGTGGAATTTGAACAGATTGAGATCAGAGAGTGGAACGTGAAACGACTGGGATCAATGAATGAAATGTGAACAGACAGGGGTCAGTGAGTGGAAGGTGTCCAGACTGGCATCAGTGAGTGATATTTGAACAAATGGCAATTAGTGAGTGGAATTTGAACAGATAGTGATCAGTGAGTGGAACGTGAATAGAGTGGGATCAGTGAGTGGAACTTGAACAGACGGGAATCAGTGAGTGGAATTTGAACAGACGGGAATCAGTGAGTGGAATTTGAACACATGGGGATCAGTGAGTGGAATTTGAACAGATGGGGATCAGTGAATGAAATGTGAACAGATTGGGATCAGTGAGTGGAATTTGAACAGATGGGGATCAGTGATTAGAATTTGAACAGACTGGGATCAGTGAGTGGAATATGAACAGATGGGGATCAGTGAGTGACACTTGAACAGACTGGGATCAGTGAGTGAAATTTGAACAGTGTGGCATCAGTGAGTGGAATTTGAACAGATGGGGATCAGTGAGTGGAATTTGAACAGATGTGGATCCGTTAGTGAAACTTGAACAGTGTGGGATCAGTGAGTGGAATTTGAACAGATGGGGTTCAGTGAGTGGGACTGGAACAGAGTGGGACCTGTGAGTGGAACATGTACAGATGGGGATCAGTGAGTAGAATTTGAACAGAGTAGGATCTGTGAGTGGAACCTGAACAGACTGGAATCAGTGAGTGGAATTTGAACAGATGGGGAATGATGAGTGGAATTTGATCAGATGTGGATCAGTTAGTGAAACTTGAACAGACTGTGATCAGTGAGTGAAATTTGAACAGAGTGGCATCAGTGAGTGGAATTTGAACAGATGTGGAACGATGAGTGGAATTTTAACAGAGTGGGATCAGTGATTGGAACGTGAACAGAGTGGGATCGGTGAGTGGAATTTGAACAGACGGGGATCATTGAGTGGAATTTGAACAGAGTGGGATCAGTGAGTAGAATTTAAACAGTGTGGGATCAATGAGTGGAATTTGAACAGATTGAGATCAGAGAGTGGAACGTGAACCGACTGGGATCAATGAATGAAATGTGAACAGACAGGGGTCAGTGAGTGGAAGGTGCCCAGACTGGCATCAGTGAGTGAAATTTGAACAAATGGCAATTAGTGAGTGGAATTTGAACAGATAGTGATCAGTGAGTGGAACGTGAATAGAGTGGGATCAGTGAGTGGAACTTGAACAGATTGGTATCAGTGAGTGGAATTTGAACAGATGGGGATCAGTGAGTGGAATTTGAACAGATGGGGATCAGTGAATGAAATGTGAACAGATTGGGATCAGTGAGTGGAATTTGAACAGATGGGGATCAGTGATTGGAATTTGAACAGACTGGGATCAGTGAGTGGAATTTGAACAGATGGGGATCAGTTAGTGAAACTTGAACAGACTGGGATCAGTGAGTGAAATTTGAACAGATGGGGATCAGTGAGTGGAATTTCAAAACATAGGGATCAGTTCGTGAAACTTGAACAGAGTGGTATCATTGAGTGGAATTTGAACAGATGGGGATCGGTGAGTGGAATTTGAACAGATGTGGATCAGTTAGTGAATCATGAACAGTGTGGGATCAGTGCCTGGAATTTGAACAGACTGGGATCAGTGAGTGGAATTTGAACAGACAGGGATCAGTGAGTGGAATTTCAATAGATGGGCATCAGTGAGTGGAATTTGAACAGACAGTGATCAATGAGTGGAACGTGAACAGATTGAGATCAGTGAGTGGAATTTGAACAGATGGGGGTCATTTAGTGGAATTTGAACAGAGTGGGATCAGTGAGTGGAATTTGAACAGACGGGAATTAGTGAGTGGAATTTGAACAGACGGGAATCAGTGAGTGGATTTTGAACAAATGGGGATCAGTGATTGAAATGTGAACAGAGTGGGATCACCGAGTAGAATTTGAACAAATGAGGATCAGTGGATGAAATGTGAACCGATTGGGATCAGTGAGTGGAACTTGAACAGTGTGGGATCAGTGAGTGGAATTTCAACAGACTGGGATCAGTGAGTGGAATTTCAACAGACTGGGATCAGTGAGTAGAATTTGAACAAATGGGGATCAGTGGATGAAATGTGAACCGACTGGGATCAGTGAGTGGAACTTGAACAGATGGGGAACGATGAGTGGAATTTGAACAGATGTGGAACGATGAGTGGAATTTGAACAGAGTGGGATCATTGAGTAGAATTTAAACAGACGGGGATCAGTGAGTGGAATTCGAACAGATTGGTTTCAGTGAGTGGAATTTGAACAGATTGGTTTCAGTGAGTGGAATTTGAACAGTGTGGGATCAATGAGTGGAATTTGAACAGATTGAGATCAGAGAGTGGAACGTGAACCGACTGGGATCAATGAATGAAATGTGAACAGGCCGGGGTCAGTGAGTGGAAGGTGTCCAGACTGGGATCAGTGAGTGAAATTTGAACAAATGGCAATTAGTGAGTGGAATTTGAACAGATAGTGGTCAGTGAGTGGAACGTGAACAGAGTGGGATCAGTGATTGGAATTTTAACAGATTGGTATCAGTGAATGGAATTTGAACAGAGTGGTATCAGTGAGTGGAACGTGAACTGACTGGGATCAATGAGTGGAATTTGAACAGACGGGAATTAGTGAGTGGAATTTGAACAGACGGGAATCAGTGAGTGGAATTTGAACAGAGTGGGATCAGTGAGTGGAATTTGAACAGATGGGGATCAGTGAATGAAATATGAACAGATTTGGATCAGTGAGTGGAATTTGAACAGATGGGGATCAGTGATTGGAATTTGAACAGACTGGGATCAGTGAGTGGAATTTGAACAGATGGGGATCAGTGAGTGACACTTGAACAGACTGGGATCAATGAGTGAAATTTGAACAGTGTGGCATCAGTGAGTGGAATTTGAACAGATAGGGATCGGTGAGTGGAATTTGAACAGATGTGGATCCGTTAGTGAAACTTGAACAGTGTGGGATCAGTGAGTGAAATTTCAACAGAGTGTGATCGGTGAGTGGAACATGAACAGAGTGGTATCACTGAGTGGAATTTGAACAGATGTGGATCATTTAGTGAAACTTGAACAGTGTGCGATCAGTGAGTGGAATTTGAATAGACTGGGATCAGTGAGTGGAACTTGAACAGAGTGGGATCTGTGAGTGGAACATGAACAGAGTGGGATCAGTGAGTGGAACATGAACAGAGTGGGATCAGTGAGTGGAATTTGAACAGACTGCGATCAGTGAGTGGAATTTGAACAGATGGGGATCAGTGAGTGGAATTTGAAAACATGGGGATCAGTTAGTGAATCTTGAACAGTGTGGGATCAGTGCCTGGAATTTGAACTGACTGGAATCAGTGAGTGGAATTTGAACAGACAGGGATCAGTGAGTGGAATTTGAATAGATGGGCATCAGAGATTGGAATTTGAACAGACAGTGATCAATGAGTGGAACGTGAATAGATTGAGATCAGTGAGTGGAATTTGAACAGATGCGGATCAGTGAGTGGAACTTGAACAGAGTGGGATCAGTGAGTGGAATTTGAACAGATGTGGATCATTTAGTGAAACTTGAACAGTGTGCGATCAGTGAGTGGAATTTGAATAGACTGGGATCCTTGAGAGGAACGTGAACCGACTGGGATCAGTGAGTAGAATTTGAACAAATGGGGATCAGTGATTGAAATGTGAACAGAGTGGGATCACCGAGTAGAATTTGAACAAATGGGGATCAGTGGATGAAATGTGAACCGATTGGGATCAGTGAGTGGAACTTGAACAGTGTGGGATCAGTGAGTGGAATTTGAACAGATGGGGTTCAGTGAGTGGAACTTGAACAGAGTGGGACCTGTGAGTGGAACATGTACAGATGGGGATCAGTGAGTAGAATTTGAACAGAGTAGGATCTGTGAGTGGAACCTTAACAGACTGGAATCAGTGAGTGGAATTTGAACAGATGGGGAACGATGAGTGGAATTTGATCAGATGTGGATCAGTTAGTGAAACTTGAACAGACTGGGATCAGTGAGTGAAATTTGAACAGAGTGGTATCAGAGAGTGGAACGTGAACCGACTGGGATCAATGAATGCAATGTGAACAGACAGGGGTCAGTGAGTGGAAGGTGTCCAGACTGGGATCAGTGAGTGAAAATTGAACATATGGCAATTAGTGAGTGGAATCTGAACAGACAGTGATCAGTGAGTGGAACATGAACAGAGAGGGATCAGTGAGTTCAAAATGAATAGAGTGGTATCAGTGAGTGGAATGTGAACCGACTGGGATCAGTGAGTGGAATTTGAACATACGGGGAGCAGTGAGTGGAATTTGAACAGAGTGGTATCAGTGAATGGAAATTGAACAGACGGGGATCAGTGAGTGGAATTTGAACAGACGGGAATCAGAGAGTGGAATTTGAACAAATGGGGATCAGTGAGTGGAACATGAACAGATTGGGATCAGTGAGTGGAATTTGAACAGACGGGGATCAGTGAGTGGAATTTGAACAGACGGGAATCAGAGAGTGGAATTTGAACAAATGGGGATCAGTGAGTGGAACATGAACAGATTGGGATCAGTGAGTGGAATTTGAACAGAGTGGTATCAGTGAGTGGAATTTGAACAGATGTGGATCATTTAGTGAAACTTGAACAGTGTGCGATCAGTGAGTCGAATTTGAATAGACTGGGATCCGTGAGTGGAACGTGAACCGACTGGGATCAGTGAGTAGAATTTGAATAAATGGGGATCAGTGATTGAAATGTGAACAGAGTGGGATCACCGAGTAGAATTTGAACAAATGAGGATCAGTGGATGAAATGTGAACCGACTGGGATCAGTGAGTGGAACTTGAACAGTGTGGGATCAGTGAGTGGAATTTGAACAGAATGGTATCAGAGAGTGGAACGTGAACCGACTGGGATCAATGAATGCAATGTGAACAGACAGGGGTCAGTGAGTGGAAGGTGTCCAGACTGGGATCAGTGAGTGAAAATTGAACATATGGCAATTAGTGAGTGGAATCTGAACAGACAGTGATCAGTGAGTGGAACATGAACAGAGAGGGATCAGTGAGTTCAAAATGAATAGAGTGGTATCAGTGAGTGGAACGTGAACCGACTGGGATCAGTGAGTGGAATTTGAACATACGGGGAGCAGTGAGTGGAATTTGAACAGAGTGGTATCAGTGAATGGAAATTGAACAGACGGGGATCAGTGAGTGGAATTTGAACAGACGGGAATCAGAGAGTGGAATTTGAACAACTGGGGATCAGTGAGTGGAACATGAACAGATTGGGATCAGTGAGTGGAATTTGAACAGACGGGATCAGTGAGTGGAATTTGAACAGACGGGAATCAGAGAGTGGAATTTGAACAAATGGGGATCAGTGAGTGGAACATGAACAGATTGGGATCAGTGAGTGGAATTTGAACAGATGTGGATCCGTTAGTGAAACTTGAACAGTGTGGGATCAGTGAGTGAAATTTCAACAGAGTGTGATCGGTGAGTGGAACATGAACAGAGTGGTATCACTGAGTGGAATTTGAACAGATGTGGATCATTTAGTGAAACTTGAACAGTGTGCGATCAGTGAGTGGAATTTGAATAGACTGGGATCCGTGAGTGGAACGTGAACAGTGTGGGATCAGTGAGTGGAACAAGAACAGAGTGGGATCTGTGAGTGGAACATGAACAGAGTGGGATCAGTGAGTGGAACATGAACAGAGTGGGATCAGTGAGTGGAATTTGAACAGATGGGGATCAGTGAGTGGAATTTGAAAACATGGGGATCAGTGAGTGGAATTTGAAAACATGGGGATCAGTTAGTGAATCTTGAACAGTGTGGGATCAGTGCCTGGAATTTGAACTGACTGGAATCAGTGAGTGGAATTTGAACAGACAGGGATCAGTGAGTGGAATTTGAATAGATGGGCATCAGAGATTGGAATTTGAACAGACAGTGATCAATGAGTGGAACGTGAATAGATTGAGATCAGTGAGTGGAATTTGAACAGATGCGGATCAGTGAGTGGAACTTGAACAGAGTGGGATCAGTGAGTGGAATTTGAACAGATGTGGATCATTTAGTGAAACTTGAACAGTGTGCGATCAGTGAGTGGAATTTGAATAGACTGGGATCCTTGAGAGGAACGTGAACCGACTGGGATCAGTGAGTAGAATTTGAACAAATGGGGATCAGTGATTGAAATGTGAACAGAGTGGGATCACCGAGTAGAATTTGAACAAATGGGGATCAGTGGATGAAATGTGAACCGATTGGGATCAGTGAGTGGAACTTGAACAGTGTGGGATCAGTGAGTGGAATTTGAACAGATGGGGTTCAGTGAGTGGAACTTGAACAGAGTGGGACCTGTGAGTGGAACATGTACAGATGGGGATCAGTGAGTAGAATTTGAACAGAGTAGGATCTGTGAGTGGAACCTTAACAGACTGGAATCAGTGAGTGGAATTTGAACAGATGGGGAACGATGAGTGGAATTTGATCAGATGTGGATCAGTTAGTGAAACTTGAACAGACTGGGATCAGTGAGTGAAATTTGAACAGAGTGGTATCAGAGAGTGGAACGTGAACCGACTGGGATCAATGAATGCAATGTGAACAGACAGGGGTCAGTGAGTGGAAGGTGTCCAGACTGGGATCAGTGAGTGAAAATTGAACATATGGCAATTAGTGAGTGGAATCTGAACAGACAGTGATCAGTGAGTGGAACATGAACAGAGAGGGATCAGTGAGTTCAAAATGAATAGAGTGGTATCAGTGAGTGGAACGTGAACCGACTGGGATCAGTGAGTGGAATTTGAACATACGGGGAGCAGTGAGTGGAATTTGAACAGAGTGGTATCAGTGAATGGAAATTGAACAGACGGGGATCAGTGAGTGGAATTTGAACAGACGGGAATCAGAGAGTGGAATTTGAACAAATGGGGATCAGTGAGTGGAACATGAACAGATTGGGATCAGTGAGTGGAATTTGAACAGACGGGGATCAGTGAGTGGAATTTGAACAGACGGGAATCAGAGAGTGGAATTTGAACAAATGGGGATCAGTGAGTGGAACATGAACAGATTGGGATCAGTGAGTGGAATTTGAACAGAGTGGTATCAGTGAGTGGAATTTGAACAGATGTGGATCATTTAGTGAAACTTGAACAGTGTGCGATCAGTGAGTCGAATTTGAATAGACTGGGATCCGTGAGTGGAACGTGAACCGACTGGGATCAGTGAGTAGAATTTGAATAAATGGGGATCAGTGATTGAAATGTGAACAGAGTGGGATCACCGAGTAGAATTTGAACAAATGAGGATCAGTGGATGAAATGTGAACCGACTGGGATCAGTGAGTGGAACTTGAACAGTGTGGGATCAGTGAGTGGAATTTGAACAGAGTGGTATCAGAGAGTGGAACGTGAACCGACTGGGATCAATGAATGCAATGTGAACAGACAGGGGTCAGTGAGTGGAAGGTGTCCAGACTGGGATCAGTGAGTGAAAATTGAACATATGGCAATTAGTGAGTGGAATCTGAACAGACAGTGATCAGTCAGTGGAACATGAACAGAGAGGGATCAGTGAGTTCAAAATGAAGAGAGTGGTATCAGTGAGTGGAACGTGAACCGACTGGGATCAGTGAGTGGAATTTGAACATACGGGGAGCAGTGAGTGGAATTTGAACAGAGTGGTATCAGTGAATGGAAATTGAACAGACGGGGATCAGTGAGTGGAATTTGAACAGACGGGAATCAGAGAGTGGAATTTGAACAAATGGGGATCAGTGAGTGGAACATGAACAGATTGGGATCAGTGAGTGGAATTTGAACAGACGGGGATCAGTGAGTGGAATTTGAACAGACGGGAATCAGAGAGTGGAATTTGAACAAATGGGGATCAGTGAGTGGAACATGAACAGATTGGGATCAGTGAGTGGAATTTGAACAGATGTGGATCCGTTAGTGAAACTTGAACAGTGTGGGATCAGTGAGTGAAATTTCAACAGAGTGTGATCGGTGAGTGGAACATGAACAGAGTGGTATCACTGAGTGGAATTTGAACAGATGTGGATCATTTAGTGAAACTTGAACAGTGTGCGATCAGTGAGTGGAATTTGAATAGACTGAGATCCGTGAGTGGAACGTGAACAGTGTGGGATCAGTGAGTGGAACAAGAACAGAGTGGGATCTGTGAGTGGAACATGAACAGACTGGGATCAGTGAGTGGAACATGAACAGAGTGGGATCAGTGAGTGGAATTTGAACAGACTGCGATCAGTGAGTGGAATTTGAACAGATGGGGATCAGTGAGTGGAATTTGAAAACATGGGGATCAGTTAGTGAATCTTGAACAGTGTGGGATCAGTGCCTGGAATTTGAACTGACTGGAATCAGTGAGTGGAATTTGAACAGACAGGGATCAGTGAGTGGAATTTGAATAGATGGGCATCAGAGATTGGAATTTGAACAGACAGTGATCAATGAGTGGAACGTGAATAGATTGAGATCAGTGAGTGGAATTTGAACAGATGCGGATCAGTGAGTGGAACTTGAACAGAGTGGGATCAGTGAGTGGAATTTGAACAGATGGGGATCGGTGAGTGGAATTTGAACAGATGTGGATCAGTTAGTGAATCTTGAACAGTGTGGGATCAGTGCCTGGAATTTGAACAGACTGGGATCAGTGAGTGGAATTTGAACAGACAGGGATCAGTGAGTGGAATTTCAATAGATGGGCATCAGTGAGTGGAATTTGAACAGACAGTGATCAATGAGTGGAACGTGAACAGATTGAGATCAGTGAGTGGAATTTGAACAGATGGGGGTCATTTAGTGGAATTTGAACAGAGTGGGATCAGTGAGTGGAATTTGAACAGACGGGAATTAGTGAGTGGAATTTGAACAGACGGGAATCAGTGAGTGGATTTTGAACAAATGGGGATCAGTGATTGAAATGTGAACAGAGTGGGATCACCGAGTAGAATTTGAACAAATGAGGATCAGTGGATGAAATGTGAACCGATTGGGATCAGTGAGTGGAACTTGAACAGTGTGGGATCAGTGAGTGGAATTTCAACAGACTGGGATCAGTGAGTGGAATTTCAACAGACTGGGATCAGTGAGTAGAATTTGAACAAATGGGGATCAGTGGATGAAATGTGAACCGACTGGGATCAGTGAGTGGAACTTGAACAGATGGGGAACGATGAGTGGAATTTGAACAGATGTGGAACGATGAGTGGAATTTGAACAGAGTGGGATCATTGAGTAGAATTTAAACAGACGGGGATCAGTGAGTGGAATTCGAACAGATTGGTTTCAGTGAGTGGAATTTGAACAGATTGGTTTCAGTGAGTGGAATTTGAACAGTGTGGGATCAATGAGTGGAATTTGAACAGATTGAGATCAGAGAGTGGAACGTGAACCGACTGGGATCAATGAATGAAATGTGAACAGGCCGGGGTCAGTGAGTGGAAGGTGTCCAGACTGGGATCAGTGAGTGAAATTTGAACAAATGTCAATTAGTGAGTGGAATTTGAACAGATAGTGGTCAGTGAGTGGAACGTGAACAGAGTGGGATCAGTGATTGGAATTTTAACAGATTGGTATCAGTGAATGGAATTTGAACAGAGTGGTATCAGTGAGTGGAACGTGAACTGACTGGGATCAATGAGTGGAATTTGAACAGACGGGAATTAGTGAGTGGAATTTGAACAGACGGGAATCAGTGAGTGGAATTTGAACAGAGTGGGATCAGTGAGTGGAATTTGAACAGATGGGGATCAGTGAATGAAATATGAACAGATTTGGATCAGTGAGTGGAATTTGAACAGATGGGGATCAGTGATTGGAATTTGAACAGACTGGGATCAGTGAGTGGAATTTGAACAGATGGGGATCAGTGAGTGACACTTGAACAGACTGGGATCAATGAGTGAAATTTGAACAGTGTGGCATCAGTGAGTGGAATTTGAACAGATAGGGATCGGTGAGTGGAATTTGAACAGATGTGGATCCGTTAGTGAAACTTGAACAGTGTGGGATCAGTGAGTGAAATTTCAACAGAGTGTGATCGGTGAGTGGAACATGAACAGAGTGGTATCACTGAGTGGAATTTGAACAGATGTGGATCATTTAGTGAAACTTGAACAGTGTGCGATCAGTGAGTGGAATTTGAATAGACTGGGATCAGTGAGTGGAACTTGAAGAGAGTGGGATCTGTGAGTGGAACATGAACAGAGTGGGATCAGTGAGTGGAACATGAACAGAGTGGGATCAGTGAGTGGAATTTGAACAGACTGCGATCAGTGAGTGGAATTTGAACAGATGGGGATCAGTGAGTGGAATTTGAAAACATGGGGATCAGTTAGTGAATCTTGAACAGTGTGGGATCAGTGCCTGGAATTTGAACTGACTGGAATCAGTGAGTGGAATTTGAACAGACAGGGATCAGTGAGTGGAATTTGAATAGATGGGCATCAGAGATTGGAATTTGAACAGACAGTGATCAATGAGTGGAACGTGAATAGATTGAGATCAGTGAGTGGAATTTGAACAGATGCGGATCAGTGAGTGGAACTTGAACAGAGTGGGATCAGTGAGTGGAATTTGAACAGATGTGGATCATTTAGTGAAACTTGAACAGTGTGCGATCAGTGAGTGGAATTTGAATAGACTGGGATCCTTGAGAGGAACGTGAACCGACTGGGATCAGTGAGTAGAATTTGAACAAATGGGGATCAGTGATTGAAATGTGAACAGAGTGGGATCACCGAGTAGAATTTGAACAAATGGGGATCAGTGGATAAAATGTGAACCGATTGGGATCAGTGAGTGGAACTTGAACAGTGTGGGATCAGTGAGTGGAATTTGAACAGATGGGGTTCAGTGAGTGGAACTTGAACAGAGTGGGACCTGTGAGTGGAACATGTACAGATGGGGATCAGTGAGTAGAATTTGAACAGAGTAGGATCTGTGAGTGGAACCTTAACAGACTGGAATCAGTGAGTGGAATTTGAACAGATGGGGAACGATGAGTGGAATTTGATCAGATGTGGATCAGTTAGTGAAACTTGAACAGACTGTGATCAGTGAGTGTAATTTGAACAGATGGGGTTCAGTGAGTGGAACTTGAACAGAGTGGGACCTGTGAGTGGAACATGTACAGATGGGGATCAGTGAGTAGAATTTGAACAGAGTAGGATCTGTGAGTGGAACCTTAACAGACTGGGATCAGTGAGTGAAATTTGAACAGAGTGGTATCAGAGAGTGGAACGTGAACCGACTGGGATCAATGAATGCAATGTGAACAGACAGGGGTCAGTGAGTGGAAGGTGTCCAGACTGGGATCAGTGAGTGAAAATTGAACATATGGCAATTAGTGAGTGGAATCTGAACAGACAGTGATCAGTGAGTGGAACATGAACAGAGAGGGATCAGTGAGTTCAAAATGAATAGAGTGGTATCAGTGAGTGGAACGTGAACCGACTGGGATCAGTGAGTGGAATTTGAACATACGGGGAGCAGTGAGTGGAATTTGAACAGAGTGGTATCAGTGAATGGAAATTGAACAGACGGGGATCAGTGAGTGGAATTCGAACAGACGGGAATCAGAGAGTGGAATTTGAACAAATGGGGATCAGTGAGTGGAACATGAACAGATTGGGATCAGTGAGTGGAATTTGAACAGACGGGGATCAGTGAGTGGAATTTGAACAGACGGGAATCAGAGAGTGGAATTTGAACAAATGGGGATCAGTGAGTGGAACATGAACAGATTGGGATCAGTGAGTGGAATTTGAACAGAGTGGTATCAGTGAGTGGAATTTGAACAGATGTGGATCATTTAGTGAAACTTGAACAGTGTGCGATCAGTGAGTCGAATTTGAATAGACTGGGATCCGTGAGTGGAACGTGAACCGACTGGGATCAGTGAGTAGAATTTGAATAAATGGGGATCAGTGATTGAAATGTGAACAGAGTGGGATCACCGAGTAGAATTTGAACAAATGAGGATCAGTGGATGAAATGTGAACCGACTGGGATCAGTGAGTGGAACTTGAACAGTGTGGGATCAGTGAGTGGAATTTGAACAGAGTGGTATCAGAGAGTGGAACGTGAACCGACTGGGATCAATGAATGCAATGTGAACAGACAGGGGTCAGTGAGTGGAAGGTGTCCAGACTGGGATCAGTGAGTGAAAATTGAACATATGGCAATTAGTGAGTGGAATCTGAACAGACAGTGATCAGTGAGTGGAACATGAACAGAGAGGGATCAGTGAATTCAAAATGAATAGAGTGGTATCAGTGAGTGGAACGTGAACCGACTGGGATCAGTGAGTGGAATTTGAACATACGGGGAGCAGTGAGTGGAATTTGAACAGAGTGGTATCAGTGAATGGAAATTGAACAGACGGGGATCAGTGAGTGGAATTTGAACAGACGGGAATCAGAGAGTGGAATTTGAACAAATGGGGATCAGTGAGTGGAACATGAACAGATTGGGATCAGTGAGTGGAATTTGAACAGACGGGGATCAGTGAGTGGAATTTGAACAGACGGGAATCAGAGAGTGGAATTTGAACAAATGGGGATCAGTGAGTGGAACATGAACAGATTGGGATCAGTGAGTGGAATTTGAACAGATGTGGATCCGTTAGTGAAACTTGAACAGTGTGGGATCAGTGAGTGAAATTTCAACAGAGTGTGATCGGTGAGTGGAACATGAACAGAGTGGTATCACTGAGTGGAATTTGAACAGATGTGGATCATTTAGTGAAACTTGAACAGTGTGCGATCAGTGAGTGGAATTTGAATAGACTGGGATCCGTGAGTGGAACGTGAACAGTGTGGGATCAGTGAGTGGAACAAGAACAGAGTGGGATCTGTGAGTGGAACATGAACAGACTGGGATCAGTGAGTGGAACATGAACAGAGTGGGATCAGTGAGTGGAATTTGAACAGATGGGGATCAGTGAGTGGAATTTGAACAGATGGGGATCAGTGAGTGGAATTTGAAAACATGGGGATCAGTTAGTGAATCTTGAACAGTGTGGGATCAGTGCCTGGAATTTGAACTGACTGGAATCAGTGAGTGGAATTTGAACAGACAGGGATCAGTGAGTGGAATTTGAATAGATGGGCATCAGAGATTGGAATTTGAACAGACAGTGATCAATGAGTGGAACGTGAATAGATTGAGATCAGTGAGTGGAATTTGAACAGATGCGGATCAGTGAGTGGAACTTGAACAGAGTGGGATCATTGAGTGGAATTTGAACAGATGTGGATCATTTAGTGAAACTTGAACAGTGTGCGATCAGTGTGTGGAATTTGAATAGACTGGGATCCTTGAGAGGAACGTGAACCGACTGGGATCAGTGAGTAGAATTTGAACAAATGGGGATCAGTGATTGAAATGTGAACAGAGTGGGATCACCGAGTAGAATTTGAACAAATGGGGATCAGTGGATGAAATGTGAACCGACTGGGATCAGTGAGTGGAACTTGAACAGTGTGGGATCAGTGAGTGGAATTTGAACAGATGGGGTTCAGTGAGTGGAACTTGAACAGAGTGGGACCTGTGAGTGGAACATGTACAGATGGGGATCAGTGAGTAGAATTTGAACAGAGTAGGATCTGTGAGTGGAACCTTAACAGACTGGAATCAGTGAGTGGAATTTGAACAGATGGGGAACGATGAGTGGAATTTGATCAGATGTGGATCAGTTAGTGAAACTTGAACAGACTGGGATCAGTGAGTGAAATTTGAACAGAGTGGTATCAGAGAGTGGAACGTGAACCGACTGGGATCAATGAATGCAATGTGAACAGACAGGGGTCAGTGAGTGGAAGGTGTCCAGACTGGGATCAGTGAGTGAAAATTGAACATATGGCAATTAGTGAGTGGAATCTGAACAGACAGTGATCAGTGAGTGGAACATGAACAGAGAGGGATCAGTGAGTTCAAAATGAATAGAGTGGTATCAGTGAGTGGAACGTGAACCGACTGGGATCAGTGAGTGGAATTTGAACATACGGGGAGCAGTGAGTGGAATTTGAACAGAGTGGTATCAGTGAATGGAAATTGAACAGACGGGGATCAGTGAGTGGAATTTGAACAGACGGGAATCAGAGAGTGGAATTTGAACAAATGGGGATCAGTGAGTGGAACATGAACAGATTGGGATCAGTGAGTGGAATTTGAACAGACGGGGATCAGTGAGTGGAATTTGAACAGACGGGAATCAGAGAGTGGAATTTGAACAAATGGGGATCAGTGAGTGGAACATGAACAGATTGGGATCAGTGAGTGGAATTTGAACAGAGTGGTATCAGTGAGTGGAATTTGAACAGATGTGGATCATTTAGTGAAACTTGAACAGTGTGCGATCAGTGAGTCGAATTTGAATAGACTGGGATCCGTGAGTGGAACGTGAACCGACTGGGATCAGTGAGTAGAATTTGAATAAATGGGGATCAGTGATTGAAATGTGAACAGAGTGGGATCACCGAGTAGAATTTGAACAAATGAGGATCAGTGGATGAAATGTGAACCGACTGGGATCAGTGAGTGGAACTTGAACAGTGTGGGATCAGTGAGTGGAATTTGAACAGAGTGGTATCAGAGAGTGGAACGTGAACCGACTGGGATCAATGAATGCAATGTGAACAGACAGGGGTCAGTGAGTGGAAGGTGTCCAGACTGGGATCAGTGAGTGAAAATTGAACATATGGCAATTAGTGAGTGGAATCTGAACAGACAGTGATCAGTGAGTGGAACATGAACAGAGAGGGATCAGTGAGTTCAAAATGAATAGAGTGGTATCAGTGAGTGGAACGTGAACCGACTGGGATCAGTGAGTGGAATTTGAACATACGGGGAGCAGTGAGTGGAATTTGAACAGAGTGGTATCAGAGAGTGGAACGTGAACAGTGTGGGATCAGTGAGTGTAATTTGAACAGATGGGGTTCAGTGAGTGGAACTTGAACAGAGTGGGACCTGTGAGTGGAACATGTACAGATGGGGATCAGTGAGTAGAATTTGAACAGAGTAGGATCTGTGAGTGGAACCTGAACAGACTGGAATCAGTGAGTGGAATTTGAATAGATGGGGAACGATGAGTGGAATTTGATCAGATGTGGATCAGTTAGTGAAACTTGAACAGACTGTGATCAGTGAGTGAAATTTGAACAGAGTGGAATCAGTGAGTGGAATTTGAACAGATGTGGAACGATGAGTGGAATTTTAACAGAGTGGGATCAGTGATTGGAACGTGAACAGAGTGGGATCAGTGAGTAGAATTTAAACAGTGTGGGATCAATGAGTGGAATTTGAACAGATTGAGATCAGAGAGTGGAACGTGAACCGACTGGGATCAATGAATGAAATGTGAACAGACAGGGGTCAGTGAGTGGAAGGTGTCCAGACTGGCATCAGTGAGTGAAATTTGAACAAATGGCAATTAGTGAGTGGAATTTGAACAGATAGTGATCAGTGAGTAGAACGTGAATAGAGTGGGATCAGTGAGTGGAACTTGAACAGACGGGAATCAGTGAGTGGAATTTGAACAGACGGGAATCAGTGAGTGGAATTTGAACACATGGGGATCAGTGAGTGGAATTTGAACAGATGGGGATCAGTGAATGAAATGTGAACAGATTGGGATCAGTGAGTGGAATTTGAACAGATGGGGATCAGTGATTAGAATTTGAACAGACTGGGATCAGTGAGTGGAATATGAACAGATGGGGATCAGTGAGTGACACTTGAACAGACTGGGATCAGTGAGTGAAATTTGAACAGTGTGGCATCAGTGAGTGGAATTTGAACAGATAGGGATCGGTGAGTGGAATTTGAACAGATGTGGATCCGTTAGTGAAACTTGAACAGTGTGGGATCAGTGAGTGGAATTTGAACAGATGGGGTTCAGTGAGTGGAACTGGAACAGAGTGGGACCTGTGAGTGGAACATGTACAGATGGGGATCAGTGAGTAGAATTTGAACAGAGTAGGATCTGTGAGTGGAACCTGAACAGACTGGAATCAGTGAGTGGAATTTGAACAGATGGGGAATGATGAGTGGAATTTGATCAGATGTGGATCAGTTAGTGAAACTTGAACAGACTGGGATCAGTGAGTGAAATTTGAACAGAGTGGCATCAGTGAGTGGAATTTGAACAGATGTGGAACGATGAGTGGAATTTGAACAGAGTGGGATCAGTGATTGGAACGTGAACAGAGTGGGATCGGTGAGTGGAATTTGAACAGACGGGGATCATTGAGTGGAATTTGAACAGAGTGGGATCAGTGAGTAGAATTTAAACAGTGTGGGATCAATGAGTGGAATTTGAACAGATTGAGATCAGAGAGTGGAACGTGAACCGACTGGGATCAATGAATGAAATGTGAACAGACAGGGGTCAGTGAGTGGAAGGTGCCCAGACTGGCATCAGTGAGTGAAATTTGAACAAATGGCAATTAGTGAGTGGAATTTGAACAGATAGTGATCAGTGAGTGGAACGTGAATAGAGTGGGATCAGTGAGTGGAACTTGAACAGATTGGTATCAGTGAGTGGAATTTGAACAGATGGGGATCAGTGAGTGGAATTTGAACAGATGGGGATCAGTGAATGAAATGTGAACAGATTGGGATCAGTGAGTGGAATTTGAACAGATGGGGATCAGTGATTGGAATTTGAACAGACTGGGATCAGTGAGTGGAATTTGAACAAATGGGGATCAGTGAGTGACACTTGAACAGACTGGGATCAGTGAGTGGAACTTGAACAGTGTGGGATCAGTGAGTGTAATTTGAACAGATGGGGTTCAGTGAGTGGAACTTGAACAGAGTGGGAACTGTGAGTGGAACATGTACAGATGGGGATCAGTGAGTAGAATTTGAACAGAGTAGGATCTGTGAGTGGAACCTGAACAGACTGGAATCAGTGAGTGGAATTTGAATAGATGGGGAACGATGAGTGGAATTTGATCAGATGTGGATCAGTTAGTGAAACTTGAACAGACTGTGATCAGTGAGTGAAATTTGAACAGAGTGGAATCAGTGAGTGGAATTTGAACAGATGTGGAACGATGAGTGGAATTTTAACAGAGTGGGATCAGTGATTGGAACGTGAACAGAGTGGGATCAGTGAGTAGAATTTAAACAGTGTGGGATCAATGAGTGGAATTTGAACAGATTGAGATCAGAGAGTGGAACGTGAACCGACTGGGATCAATGAATGAAATGTGAACAGACAGGGGTCAGTGAGTGGAAGGTGTCCAGACTGGCATCAGTGAGTGAAATTTGAACAAATGGCAATTAGTGAGTGGAATTTGAACAGATAGTGATCAGTGAGTAGAACGTGAATAGAGTGGGATCAGTGAGTGGAACTTGAACAGACGGGAATCAGTGAGTGGAATTTGAACAGACGGGAATCAGTGAGTGGAATTTGAACACATGGGGATCAGTGAGTGGAATTTGAACAGATGGGGATCAGTGAATGAAATGTGAACAGATTGGGATCAGTGAGTGGAATTTGAACAGATGGGGATCAGTGATTAGAATTTGAACAGACTGGGATCAGTGAGTGGAATATGAACAGATGGGGATCAGTGAGTGACACTTGAACAGACTGGGATCAGTGAGTGAAATTTGAACAGTGTGGCATCAGTGAGTGGAATTTGAACAGATGGGGATCAGTGAGTGGAATTTGAACAGATGTGGATCCGTTAGTGAAACTTGAACAGTGTGGGATCAGTGAGTGGAATTTGAACAGATGGGGTTCAGTGAGTGGAACTGGAACAGAGTGGGACCTGTGAGTGGAACATGTACAGATGGGGATCAGTGAGTAGAATTTGAACAGAGTAGGATCTGTGAGTGGAACCTGAACAGACTGGAATCAGTGAGTGGAATTTGAACAGATGGGGAATGATGAGTGGAATTTGATCAGATGTGGATCAGTTAGTGAAACTTGAACAGACTGGGATCAGTGAGTGAAATTTGAACAGAGTGGCATCAGTGAGTAGAATTTGAACAGATGTGGAACGATGAGTGGAATTTGAACAGAGTGGGATCAGTGATTGGAACGTGAACAGAGTGGGATCGGTGAGTGGAATTTGAACAGACGGGGATCATTGAGTGGAATTTGAACAGAGTGGGATCAGTGAGTAGAATTTAAACAGTGTGGGATCAATGAGTGGAATTTGAACAGATTGAGATCAGAGAGTGGAACGTGAACCGACTGGGATCAATGAATGAAATGTGAACAGACAGGGGTCAGTGAGTGGAAGGTGCCCAGACTGGCATCAGTGAGTGAAATTTGAACAAATGGCAATTAGTGAGTGGAATTTGAACAGATAGTGATCAGTGAGTGGATTTTGAACAGAGTGGGATCAGTGAGTGGAATTTGAACAGATGGGGATCAGTGAATGAAATGTGAACAGATTGGGATCAGTGAGTGGAATTTGAACAGATGGGGATCAGTGACTGGAATTTCAACGGACTGGGATCAGTGAGTGGAATTTGAACAGATGGGGATCAGTGAGTGACACTTGAACAGACTGGGATCAGTGAGTGGAATTTGAACAAATGGGGATCAGTGATTGAAATGTGAACCGATTGGGATCAGTGAGTGGAACTTGAACAGTGTGGGATCAGTGAGTGGAATTTGAACAGATGGGGTTCAGTGAGTGGAACTTGAACAGAGTGGGACCTGTGAGTGGAACATGTACAGATGGGGATCAGCGAGTAGAATTTGAACAGAGTAGGATCTGTGAGTGGAACCTGAACAGACTGGAATCAGTGAGTGGAATTTGAACAGATGGGGAACGATGAGTGGAATTTGATCAGATGTGGATCAGTTAGTGAAACTTGAACAGACTGTGATCAGTGAGTGAAATTTGAACAGAGTGGAATCAGTGAGTGGAATTTGAACAGATGTGGAACGATGAGTGGAATTTTAACAGAGTGGGATCAGTGATTGGAACGTGAACAGAGTGGGATCAGTGAGTAGAATTTAAACAGTGTGGGATCAATGAGTGGAATTTGAACAGATTGAGATCAGAGAGTGGAACGTGAACCGACTGGGATCAATGAATGAAATGTGAACAGATAGGGGTCAGTGAGTGGAAGGTGTCCAGACTGGCATCAGTGAGTGAAATTTGAACAAATGGCAATTAGTGAGTGGAATTTGAACAGATAGTGATCAGTGAGTAGAACGTGAATAGAGTGGGATCAGTGAGTGGAACTTGAACAGACGGGAATCAGTGAGTGGAATTTGAACAGACGGGAATCAGTGAGTGGAATTTGAACACATGGGGATCAGTGAGTGGAATTTGAACAGATGGGGATCAGTGAATGAAATGTGAACAGATTGGGATCAGTGAGTGGAATTTGAACAGATGGGGATCAGTGATTAGAATTTGAACAGACTGGGATCAGTGAGTGGAATATGAACAGATGGGGATCAGTGAGTGACACTTGAACAGACTGGGATCAGCGAGTGAAATTTGAACAGTGTGGCATCAGTGAGTGGAATTTGAACAGATGGGGATCAGTGAGTGGAATTTGAACAGATGTGGATCCGTTAGTGAAACTTGAACAGTGTGGGATCAGTGAGTGGAATTTGAACAGATGGGGTTCAGTGAGTGGAACTGGAACAGAGTGGGACCTGTGAGTGGAACATGTACAGATGGGGATCAGTGAGTAGAATTTGAACAGAGTAGGATCTGTGAGTGGAACCTGAACAGACTGGAATCAGTGAGTGGAATTTGAACAGATGGGGAATGATGAGTGGAATTTGATCAGATGTGGATCAGTTAGTGAAACTTGAACAGACTGTGATCAGTGAGTGAAATTTGAACAGAGTGGCATCAGTGAGTGGAATTTGAACAGATGTGGAACGATGAGTGGAATTTGAACAGATTGGGATCAGTGATTGGAACGTGAACAGAGTGGGATCGGTGAGTGGAATTTGAACAGACGGGGATCATTGAGTGGAATTTGAACAGAGTGGGATCAGTGAGTAGAATTTAAACAGTGTGGGATCAATGAGTGGAATTTGAACAGATTGAGATCAGAGAGTGGAACGTGAACCGACTGGGATCAATGAATGAAATGTGAACAGACAGGGGTCAGTGAGTGGAAGGTGCCCAGACTGGCATCAGTGAGTGAAATTTGAACAAATGGCAATTAGTGAGTGGAATTTGAACAGATAGTGATCAGTGAGTGGAACGTGAATAGAGTGGGATCAGTGAGTGGAACTTGAACAGATTGGTATCAGTGAGTGGAATTTGAACAGATGGGGATCAGTGAGTGGAATTTGAACAGATGGGGATCAGTGAATGAAATGTGAACAGATTGGGATCAATGAGTGGAATTTGAACAGATGGGGATCAGTGATTGGAATTTGAACAGACTGGGATCAGTGAGTGGAATTTGAACAGATGGGGATCAGTGAGTGACACTTGAACAGACTGGGATCAGTGAGTGAAATTTGAACAGTGTGGCATCAGTGAGTGGAATTTGAACAGATGGGGATCAGTGAGTGGAATTTGAACAGATGTGGATCCGTTAGTGAAACTTGAACAGTGTGGGAACAGTGAGTGAAATTTGAACAGAGTGTGATCGGTAAGTGGAACATGAACAGAGTGGTATCAGTGAGTGGAATTTGAACAGATGTGGATCATTTAGTGAAACTTGAACAGTGTGCGATCAGTGAGTCGAATTTGAATAGACTGGGATCCGTGAGTGGAACGTGAACCGACTGGGATCAGTGAGTAGAATTTGAATAAATGGGGATCAGTGATTGAAATGTGAACAGAGTGGGATCACCGAGTAGAATTTGAACAAATGAGGATCAGTGGATGAAATGTGAACCGACTGGGATCAGTGAGTGGAACTTGAACAGTGTGGGATCAGTGAGTGGAATTTGAACAGATGGGGTTCAGTGAGTGGAACTTGAACAGAGTGGGACCTGTGAGTGGAACATGTACAGATGGGGATCAGTGAGTAGAATTTGAACAGAGTAGGATCTGTGAGTGGAACCTGAACAGACTGTAATCAGTGAGTGGAATTTCAACAGATGGGGAACGATGAGTGGAATTTGATCAGATGTGGATCAGTTAGTGAAACTTGAACAGACTGGGATCAGTGAGTGAAATTTGAACAGATGGGCATCAGTGAGTGGAATTTCAAAACATAGGGATCAGTTCGTGAAACTTGAACAGAGTGGTATCATTGAGTGGAATTTGAACAGATGGGGATCGGTGAGTGGAATTTGAACAGATGTGGATCAGTTAGTGAATCTTGAACAGTGTGGGATCAGTGCCTGGAATTTGAACAGACTGGGATCAGTGAGTGGAATTTGAACAGACAGGGATCAGTGAGTGGAATTTCAATAGATGGGCATCAGTGAGTGGATTTTGAACAGACAGTGATCAATGAGTGGAACGTGAACAGATTGAGATCAGTGAGTGGATTTTGAACAGACGGGGATCAGTGAGTGGAATTTGAACAGACGGGAATCAGAGAGTGGAATTTGAACAAATGGGGATCAGTGAGTGGAACATGAACAGATTGGGATCAGTGAGTGGAATTTGAACAGATGGGGATCAGTGAGTGGAATTTGAACAGATGGGGATCAGTGAGTGACACTTGAACAGACTGGGATCAGTGAATGAAATTTGAACAGTGTGGCATCAGTGAGTGGAATTTGAACAGAGTGGGATCGGTGAGTGGAACACGAACAGAGTGGTATCATTGAGTGGAATTTGAACAGATGGGGATCAGTGAGTGGAATTTGAACAGATGGGGATCATTTAGTGAATCTTGAACAGTGTGCGATCAGTGAGTGGAATTTGAATAGACTGGGATCTATGAATGAAATGTGAACAGACAGGGGTCAGTGAGTGGAAGGTGTCCAGACTGGGATCAGTGAGTGAAATTTGAACATACGGGGAGCAGTGAGTGGAATTTGAACAGAGTGGTATCAGTGAATGGAAATTGAACAGACGGGGATCAGTGAGTGGAATTTGAACAGACGGGGATCAGAGAGTGGAATTTGAACAAATGGGGATCAGTGAGTGGAACATGAACAGATTGGGATCAGTGAGTGGAATTTGAACAGATGGGGATCAGTGAGTGGAATTTGAACAGATGGGGATCAGTGAGTGACACTTGAACAGACTGGGATCAGTGAATGAAATTTGAACAGTGTGGCATCAGTGAGTGGAATTTGAACAGAGTGGGATCGGTGAGTGGAACACGAACAGAGTGGTATCATTGAGTGGAATTTGAACAGATGGGGATCGGTGAGTGGAATTTGAACAGATGTGGATCATTTAGTGAAACTTGAACAGTGTGGGATCAGTGACTGGAATTTGAACAGACTGGGATCGGTGAGTGGAACATGAACAGAGTGGTATCAGTGAGTGGAATTTGAACAGATGGGGATCATTTAGTGAATCTTGAACAGTGTGCGATCAGTGAGTGGAATTTGAATAGACTGGGATCTATGAATGAAATGTGAACAGACAGGGGTCAGTGAGTGGAAGGTGTCCAGACTGGGATCAGTGAGTGAAATTTGAACAAATGGCAATTAGTGAGTGGAATCTGAACAGATAGTGATCAGTGAGTGGAAGGTGTCCAGACTGGGATCAGTGAGTGAAATTTGAACAGATTGGTATCAGTGAATGGAACTTGAACAGAGTGGTATCAGTGAGTGGAACGTGAACTGACTGGGATCAATGAGTGGAATTTGAACAGAGTGTGATCGGTGAGTGGAACATGAACAGAGCGGTATCAGTGAGTGGAATTTGAACAGATGTGGATCATTTAGTGAAACTTGAACAGTGTGCGATCAGTGAGTGGAATTTGAATAGACTGGGATCCGTGAGTGGAATGTTAACCGACTGGGAACAGTGAGTAGAATTTGAACAAATGGGGATCAGTGGATGAAATGTGAACCGATTGGGATCAGTGAGTGGAACTTGAACAGTGTGGGATCAGTGAGTGGAATTTGAACAGATGGAGTTCAGTGAGTGGAACTTGAACAGAGTGGGACCTGTGAGTGGAACATGTACAGATGGGGATCAGCGAGTAGAATTTGAACAGAGTAGGATCTGTGAGTGGAACCTGAACAGACTGGAATCAGTGAGTGGAATTTGAACAGATGGGGAACGATGAGTGGAATTTGATCAGATGTGGATCAGTTAGTGAAACTTGAACAGACTGTGATCAGTGAGTGAAATTTGAACAGACGGGGATCAGTGAGTGGAACTTGAACAGACGGGGATCGGTGAGTGAAATTTGAACAGAGTGTGATCGGTGAATGGAATTTGAACAGATGGGGATCGGTGAGTGGAACACGAACAGAGTGGTATCATTGAGTGGAATTTGAACAGATGGGGATCGTTGAGTGAAATTTGAACAGATGTGGATCATTTCGTGAAACTTGAACAGTGTGGGATCAGTGACTGGAATTTGAACAGATTGGTTTCAATGAGTGGAATTTGAACAGAGTGGTATCAGTGAGTGGAACGTGAACCGACTGGGATCAATGAATGGAATGTGAACAGACAGGGGTCAGTGAGTGGAAGGTGTCCAGACTGGGATCAGTGAGTGAAATTTGAACAAATGGCAATTAGTGAGTGGAATTTGAACAGATAGTGATCAGTGAGTGGAACGTGAACAGAGTGGGATCAGTGAGTGGAATTTGAACAGATTGGTATCAGTGAATGGAACTTGAACAGAGTGGTATCAGTGAGTGGAACGTGAACTGGCTGGGATCAATGAGTGGAATTTGAACAGACGGGAATTAGTGAGTGGAATTTGAACAGACGGGAATCAGTGAGTGGATTTTGAACAGAGTGGGATCAGTGAGTGGAATTTGAACAGATGGGGATCAGTGAATGAAATGTGAACAGATTGGGATCAGTGAGTGGAATTTGAACAGATGGGGATCAGTGATTAGAATTTCAACAGACTGGGATCAGTGAGTGGAATTTGAACAGATGGGGATCAGTGAGTGACACTTGAACAGACTGGGATCAGTGAGTAGAATTTGAACAAATGGGGATCAGTGATTGAAATGTGAACCGATTGGGATCAGTGAGTGGAACTTGAACAGTGTGGGATCAGTGAGTGTAATTTGAACAGATGGGGTTCAGTGAGTGGAACTTGAACAGAGTGGGACCTGTGAGTGGAACATGTACAGATGGGGATCAGTGAGTAGAATTTGAACAGAGTAGGATCTGTGAGTGGAACCTGAACAGACTGGAATCAGTGAGTGGAATTTGAATAGATGGGGAACGATGAGTGGAATTTGATCAGATGTGGATCAGTTAGTGAAACTTGAACAGACTGTGATCAGTGAGTGAAATTTGAACAGAGTGGAATCAGTGAGTGGAATTTGAACAAATGGGGATCAGTGAGTGACACTTGAACAGACTGGGATCAGTGAGTGAAATTTGAACAGTGTGGCATCAGTGAGTGGAATTTGAACAGATAGGGATCGGTGAGTGGAATTTGAACAGATGTGGATCCGTTAGTGAAACTTGAACAGTGTGGGATCAGTGAGTGAAATTTCAACAGAGTGTGATCGGTGAGTGGAACTTGAACAGAGTGGTATCACTGAGTGGAATTTGAACAGATGTGGATCATTTAGTGAAACTTGAACAGTGTGCGATCAGTGAGTGGAATTTTAATAGACTGGGATCCGTGAGTGGAACGTGAACAGTGTGGGATCAGTGAGTGGAACTTGAACAGAGTGGGATCTGTGAGTGGAACATGAACAGAGTGGGATCAGTGAGTGGAACATGAACAGAGTGGGATCAGTGAGTGGAATTTGAACAGACTGCGATCAGTGAGTGGAATTTGAACAGATGGGGATCAGTGAGTGGAATTTGAAAACATGGGGATCAGTTAGTGAATCTTGAACAGTGTGGGATCAGTGCCTGGAATTTGAACTGACTGGAATCAGTGAGTGGAATTTGAACAGACAGGGATCAGTGAGTGGAATTTGAATAGATGGGCATCAGAGATTGGAATTTGAACAGACAGTGATCAATGAGTGGAACGTGAATAGATTGAGATCAGTGAGTGGAATTTGAACAGATGCGGATCAGTGAGTGGAACTTGAACGGAGTGGGATCAGTGAGTGGAATTTGAACAGATGTGGATCATTTAGTGAAACTTGAACAGTGTGCGATCAGTGAGTGGAATTTGAATAGACTGGGATCCTTGAGAGGAACGTGAACCGACTGGGATCAGTGAGTAGAATTTGAACAAATGGGGATCAGTGATTGAAATGTGAACAGAGTGGGATCACCGAGTAGAATTTGAACAAATGGGGATCAGTGGATGAAATGTGAACCGATTGGGATCAGTGAGTGGAACTTGAACAGTGTGGGATCAGTGAGTGGAATTTGAACAGATGGGGTTCAGTGAGTGGAACTTGAACAGAGTGGGACCTGTGAGTGGAACATGTACAGATGGGGATCAGTGAGTAGAATTTGAACAGAGTAGGATCTGTGAGTGGAACCTTAACAGACTGGAATCAGTGAGTGGAATTTGAACAGATGGGGAACGATGAGTGGAATTTGATCAGATGTGGATCAGTTAGTGAAACTTGAACAGACTGGGATCAGTGAGTGAAATTTGAACAGAGTGGTATCAGAGAGTGGAACGTGAACCGACTGGGATCAATGAATGCAATGTGAACAGACAGGGGTCGGTGAGTGGAAGGTGTCCAGACTGGGATCAGTGAGTGAAAATTGAACATATGGCAATTAGTGAGTGGAATCTGAACAGACAGTGATCAGTGAGTGGAACATGAACAGAGAGGGATCAGTGAGTTCAAAATGAATAGAGTGGTATCAGTGAGTGGAACGTGAACCGACTGGGATCAGTGAGTGGAATTTGAACATACGGGGAGCAGTGAGTGGAATTTGAACAGAGTGGTATCAGTGAATGGAAATTGAACAGACGGGGATCAGTGAGTGGAATTTGAACAGACGGGGATCAGAGAGTGGAATTTGAACAAATGGGGATCAGTGAGTGGAACATGAACAGATTGGGATCAGTGAGTGGAATTTGAACAGATGGGGATCAGTGAGTGGAATTTGAACAGATGGGGATCAGTGAGTGACACTTGAACAGACTGGGATCAGTGAATGAAATTTGAACAGTGTGGCATCAGTGAGTGGAATTTGAACAGAGTGGGATCGGTGAGTGGAACACGAACAGAGTGGTATCATTGAGTGGAATTTGAACAGATGGGGATCGGTGAGTGGAATTTGAACTGATGTGGATCATTTAGTGAAACTTGAACAGTGTGGGATCAGTGACTGGAATTTGAACAGACTGGGATCGGTGAGTGGAATTTGAACAGAGTGGTATCAGTGAGTGGAATTTGAACAGATGGGGATCATTTAGTGAATCTTGAACAGTGTGCGATCAGTGAGTGGAATTTGAATAGACTGGGATCTATGAATGAAATGTGAACAGACAGGGGTCAGTGAGTGGAAGGTGTCCAGACTGGGATCAGTGAGTGAAAATTGAACAAATGGCAATTAGTGAGTGGAATTTGAACAGATAGTGATCAGTGAGTGGAACGTGAATAGAGTGGGATCAGTGAGTGGAATTTGAACAGATTGGTATCAGTGAATGGAACTTGAACAGAGTGGTATCAGTGAGTGGAACGTGAACTGACTGGGATCAATGAGTGGAATTTGAACAGAGTGTGATCGGTGAGTGGAACATGAACAGAGCGGTATCAGTGAGTGGAATTTGAACAGATGTGGATCATTTAGTGAAACTTGAACAGTGTGCGATCAGTGAGTGGAATTTGAATAGACTGGGATCCGTGAGTGGAATGTTAACCGACTGGGAACAGTGAGTAGAATTTGAACAAATGGGGATCAGTGGATGAAATGTGAACCGATTGGGATCAGTGAGTGGAACTTGAACAGTGTGGGATCAGTGAGTGGAATTTGAACAGATGGAGTTCAGTGAGTGGAACTTGAACAGAGTGGGACCTGTGAGTGGAACATGTACAGATGGGGATCAGTGAGTAGAATTTGAACAGAGTAGGATCTGTGAGTGGAACCTGAACAGACTGGAATCAGTGAGTGGAATTTGAACAGATGGGGAACGATGAGTGGAATTTGATCAGATGTGGATCAGTTAGTGAAACTTGAACAGACTGTGATCAGTGAGTGAAATTTGAACAGAGTGGCATCAGTGAGTGGAATTTGAACAGATGTGGAACGATGAGTGGAATTTGAACAGAGCGGGATCAGTGAGTGGAATTTGAACAGACGGGGATCATTGAGTGGAATTTGAACAGAGTGGGATCAGTGAGTAGAATTTAAACAGTGTGGGATCAGTGAGTGGAATTCGAACAGAT
The DNA here is from genome assembly GCF_047496795.1 of Chiloscyllium punctatum. Taxonomy (NCBI): domain Eukaryota; kingdom Metazoa; phylum Chordata; class Chondrichthyes; order Orectolobiformes; family Hemiscylliidae; genus Chiloscyllium; species Chiloscyllium punctatum. The sequence goes on along the minus strand of NC_092783.1, from coordinate 16,713,274 downwards.
TGGTTTCAATGAGTGGAATTTGAAGAGTGGTATCAGAGAGTGGAACGTGAACCGACTGGGATCAATGAGTGGAATGTGAACAGACAGGGGTCAGTGAGTGGAAGGTGTCCAGACTGGGATCAGTGAGTGAAATTTGAACAAATGGCAATTAGTGAGTGGAATTTGAACAGATAGATATCAGTGAGTGAAACGTGAACAGAGTGGGATCAGTGAGTGGAATTTGAACAGATTGGTATCAGTGAATGGATCTTGAACAGAGTGGTATCAGTGAGTGGAATTTGAACGGATGGGGATCAGTGAATGAAATGTGAACAGAGTGGGATCAGTGAGTGGAATTTGAACAGATGGGGATCAGTGAGTGGAATTTGAACAGATGGGGATCAGTGATTGGAATTTGAACAGACTGGGATCAGTGAGTGGAATTTGAACAGTTGGGGATCAGTGAGTGACACTTGAACAGACTGGGATCAGTGAGTGAAATTTGAACAGTGTGGCATTAGTGAGTGGAATTTGAACAGATGGGGATCGGTGAGTGGAATTTGAACAGATGTGGATCCGTTAGTGAAACTTGAACAGTGTGGGATCAGTGAGTGAAATTTGAACAGATGTGGATCATTTAGTGAAACTTGAACAGTGTGCGATCAGTGAATGGAATTTGAATAGACTGGGATCCGTGAGTGGAACGTGAACCGACTGGCATCAATGAGTAGAATTTGAACAAATGGGGATCAGTGATTGAAATGTGAACAGAGTGGGATCACCGAGTAGAATTTGAACAAATGGGGATCAGTGGATGAAATGTGAACCGATTGGGATCAGTGAGTGGAACTTGAACAGTGTGGGATCAGTGAGTGGAATTTGAACAGATGGGGATCAGTGAGTAGAATTTGAACAGAGTAGGATCTGTGAGTGGAACCTGAACAGACTGGAATCAGTGAGTGAAATTTGAACAGAGTGGCATCAGTGAGTGGAATTTGAACAGATGTGGAACGATGAGTGGAATTTGAACAGAGTGTGATCAGTGATTGGAACGTGAACAGAGTGGGATCAGTGAGTGGAATTTGAACAGACGGGGATCATTGAGTGGAATTTGAACAGAGTGGGATCAGTGAGTAGAATTTAAACAGTGTGGGATCAGTGCGTGGAATTCGAACAGATTGGTATCAGTGAATGGAACTTGAACAGAGTGGTATCAGTGAGTGGAACGTGAACTGACTGGGATCAATGAGTGGAATTTGAACAGACGGGAATTAGTGAGTGGAATTTGAACAGATGGGAATCAGTGAGTGGAATTTGAACAGAGTGGGATCAGTGAGTGGAATTTGAACAGACGGGAATCAGTGAGTGGAATTTGAACAGATTGGGATCAGTGAGTGGAATTTGAACAGACGGGGGTCACTGAGTGGAATTTTAACAGAGTGGGATCAGTGGCTGGAATTTGAACAGATGGTGATTAGTGAATGGAATTTGAACAGAGTGGGATCAGTGAGTGGAATTTGAACAGAGTGGGATCTGTGAGTGGAATTTGAACAGCTGAGGAACGATGAGTAGAATTTGAACAGAGTGGGATCAGTGAGTGGAATTTGAACAGACTGGGATCAGTTAGTGGAATGTGAACAGAGTGGGATCAGAGAGTGGAATGTGGAAAATGCTATAAACAGTTTCTGAAACTTTTGTGCAGATGCAGAGGCACTCACTGCTTTGCAAACAGCTGCGAAGTTGGTTTAATTCACATCAACTGTTTAAAGTTGAACGGTGGTAAAGTGTGCTGATCGTCATGGTTTTATATTTAAAGTTTAAAGTTTTTGACAGATTTGAAACTAGCTACATTTAAACTTGACATTGTGCACTGGCCTGCTGACACTCTGCCTCTGCACAACCCTCTCTTCTGTATGATTGTCCAAGATAGCTCTCTCTGCCGTTAGTTGAGAATGTGACGTTGCTCAAACAGAGAATTGTTTGTAACCCAGAGCAGCCACATCAGTTTAAATACAATAAGAAATCAGTTAAAGACCAGCTGTCACCTAATTATCTTGTTATTTTTGGCATGGAATGACGCAACACACATCACATTAATGGGAAGTGAAGCAGCTTTTATATTGTCTCGTGTCTGCCAGCTCTGTCTGTCCATCTGTCTTACAAGCAACTGTCCGGATTTTCTTTAAGACATTCGAGGCCTTGAAAATACACGTCTTTCTGGGTCACTTCATTTTCCTAACTGCCTGTCTGAACCTTCTAGTCAGAAATTCCACACCCCCGGCTATAAAACCTTCACTGTACGCAAAGCATCCTATCACTGTGAGATCAAGTCGTGGCAAGGTTTAAATTCATGTCCTAGTCATATTGTATCACTGGGTGATGGTGACAAATTAGTGTGCTGGAGCTCAACTCCCTGTCAATTCCCCTGGTTTTAAAGCATCTCCTATCCCAGCATTCACTCTAATGTTCTTTCCAGCTGCATGGCTTCTGATGTCCATGCACAACAATGACTTCTAAACCCAGAAGTTAGTGTCGTGATTGGTATCTCGAGACAGATTGCTGTATGTGGAAGCTTGGAGCAGCTTAGAGGGTACATTGCCCGAACCTTGCTCCCAAACCCACACGCACCAACACATTTATAATGATATTGCTTCTTTGACAAGATTATGTTGTCTTCGGTTTTTCTATTTCCATGGGGTCGTAAAAACAGAGGTCCCAATATGTCTGGAAATATCTACTTGAGAAAGTATTTCAGTTTTTTTAAAGACACTTGTACAATGAAAGATGAATGGCCAGTTCCCCCAGTTCAGTGTTTTTATTTTCTGGTTTGGATTTAGCTGGGAACCCAAAGAAGCTGCTGCACCTAAAGGAACAGCTCCATGCTGATCCTCTCTCTCTCTCTCTGACATCTCTCCTGAGAGAACCTGTGTTTGATTTTACCTGTTTTGCCAAGGAGGTGTTTATGGGGTTATTGAGAGTATTTGGAATAGCATCATTAAGTTGCGACAGAGTCGATTTGGTTTTCAGTTAGGTTAAGTTGGTTCTCTTTTGTTTGTGTGTCACTCAGTAGTCCGTAAATAAATTCTGTTTTGTTTAAAACTGAGTGGTTGGGCTGGCTGCATCACTCCTGGAGTATCTACTTAACCTGCTTAAAAACAACTAGAAAAGTTATGATGTGGGCTACCATCTTGAAATGGTTTGAGGGAGTCTGGCCTGGTCCATAACACATTGATATGCACATGATTACACATACAGTGAAAATTAAGAGCAAATAAATTGTAAATAATAAAACAAACAGAAAAATGTTACTTCAATTTGTGGGTGATGAGGAACAAAAGAACAGAAATTTGGAATGCAAGGTAGAAGCAGAAAAAGGGGAACTCAGAAATGGTTTGGTTCATCTAAAGGGACATTAGGATAAAGAATGCAATTGTTACCTAGAATTAAGAAGGATTCTATTCAGTATTTGACCCTAACACAGGGAAGACGATAAGGAATGGGGTGAGAGTTGATATATTGAGTGGAGGAACCCATATCAGCACCAGCATAGTGGGTTAAATGGACTCTTTTGTGCTTCAAAACTGAAAATGAATAATTGACGGGGAAAAAAAAACAAATGTTTTATCCTGATCAGTGCTGCAAATGGTTCATAACTGAACATGGGCCCTGCTTTAATCCCCACTTTGTCCAATCTAATATTCATTTCATAGCAGCAGCATCTGGTAACATAGAACTTGAGTACTGCTGAAAAACAGTCAGAAAAAGTCTAGCAAAGTATACTTGCCAAGCAAACAACCTCTCATAGAATATAAATGTTGCTTTCCCCTTACTTTGGTATTTCTTGTGAATTGTCCAGATGACAATTGCGAGACAAAAAGCTGCTACAAAATGTGTCTTTGCTCAGCACCACTCATAGCATTGAGATTGGAACTACATCCTTCAGCGCCATGGGGTTAAAATCCCAGAACTCCCTATCTGCGCTGCATCACCATCTGCAGGATGGGTTATCAATGCCGGCCAAGCCAGCAATGCCCACATTCAAAGAAAGAATTCATAATAAAAGAATGCAGCATAGGGGAATCGCAGCACAATGAGTTTACAGTTCATTTGCACAAAGCAAACTCAGGGAGAAGCGGTGCAGGAAAATCGAGGAGAATGCAGAAACGGAGAAGCAAATTCGGAAACCTGCAGCAATTCAGGGGATGTATTGGAATTGACTTCAGTGATTTGCGTTGGCTTTGCACTCATTTTAAATAATCGCAATGATTCCAGAAAAACCTGCACTTTCTTTAGTTAACCATACCTCTCAGACTCTGAATCCATTATGACAAGACTTTATTATAATTTACAGCTTCTATAGACAATGGAGCACTGGCTTTCTGTCCCCTCACTAGCACACAAACAGCCTGATGGATGGAACCAGGCTTCTGTCTTATGTTGTCTTGGTGATAATTAATTTACAGACACAGCCTCATAAAACATTTAGAATGTTAGGGAACGTGTCTTTTTTTTTATCAGAGTACTGCAGCACAGCTTCAGGTGAATGCCACACAGTTCAGTCTGGTTATCTTACAATGAACAGCTAACCTATTGCATTTCTAATTGTCCATTCAAACATCTGATCAAAGCTTACCCTGTCGGTGCATCAGGGAAGTAAATCACATTAATGAAATGCCTCGCATCTTCAAGTAAAGTGTCATTATTTCCAGTACAGAAGGTGTAGACTTGCCTTTATTAGTTAGTGCATTGAGTCTAGGAGTTGGGACGTCATGTTGCAGGTGTACAGGATATTGGCGAGGGAACTTGTAGAATATTGCATATGGTTCCGTCTGCCTGCCAAAAGAAAAATGTTGCTTAAACTTGAAAGGGTGCAGGAAAGATTTACAAGGATATTGCCAGGAGTGAAGAGTTTGAGATATAGGGAGAGGCTGGGAGTATTTTCCCTGCAGTGTCAGAGGCTGAGGGGGTGACCTTATAAAGGTTTATCAATCATGAGAGACATGGATAAGGTAAATTGTCAACATTTTTTTCCCTCAGGTAGGGGAGTCCAAAACTAGAGGGCATAAGTTTAAGGTGAGAAGGAAAATATTTAGATGGGGCCTAAGGGGCAAATTTATTTCACGCAGAGAGTGGGGTGTGTATGGAATGAGCTGTCAGATGAGGTGATGGAGGCACAACATTTAAAAGACATCTGAGTGGGTACATGAATAGGAAAGAGTCAAAGACTGTGGTGCTGGAAAAGCACAGCCGGTCAGATAGCATCCGAGGAGCAGGAGAAACAATGTTTCGAGCCCTTTATCAGGAATCTTTATGAAGGACTTATGCCCGAAACGTCGACTCTCCCGCTCCTCGGATGCTGTCTGACCTGCTGTCTTTTCCAGCATAATGCTCGTTGACTCTCATCTCCAGCATCAGCAGTCCTTACTTTCTCCTCCATGAATAGGAAAAGTTTAGAGATCTCTGGGCAAGTGCTGCCAAATGGGATGTGGTTGGTGCAGACAAGTTGGACTGAAGGGTCTGTTTTTGTGCAGCACAACTCTATGACTCTGTTTAAGCAAGGACCATCAAGTGGAGCAAGGGAAATGCCACTGTAAAAATTATTCTATTGAGGATTGTCTTCAACTGTCTTCAGTCATTGAGTGAAGAGCAGGAAACAGAGAAAGAAAGCAACAATAGATCAGCCTGGAATTTGGATTCACTGTGTGCTACCCAGTCATGTCTCAGGGTCAATGTTGAGTTGCCACAGCTCACATAAACAGGGTAGTGAACTGGGTCTGGTGAGCTCAACACTAAATGCCAGGACCATTTTAAAATTGAGTTGACATCTTATATCCAAAATGCTGACCTGATGTGTGTAACATGGGGCTCGAGTTGCCAGGATATAAATAGATACAGATTGTCACATTCGGTCAGACCCTGCACAGTGCAAACTCTGTTCAGCTTCAAGGAGCAGTTTCAGTCTGTTGTCCTATGCTGAAGCTAGAGAGCTGCATCGAGGTGGGGATGGGGTGGGTGCAACAGTTAGATTAGAGTGGTGCTGGAAAAGTACAGCAGGTCAGGCAGCATCCGAGGAGCAAGAAAATCGATATTTCGGGCAAAAGCCCTTCATCACCATTCCTGATGAAGGGCTTTTGCCCAAAACATGGATTTTCCTGCTCCTCGGATGCTGCCTGACTTGCTGTGCTTTTCCAGCACTACTCTAATCTTGACTCTAGTCTCCAGCATCTGCAGCGCCCACTTTCGCAATGGTCAGGTTGTTGACTCCCAGTTTGCCTGGAAAATAGGAATGGTGTTGGAATGCCTCAAAATCATGCTCAACATTTTGCAACAAGAACAATTAACTGTCCGTCAGCCCAAGAGTCAGAAATGAACCCCTTGTTTCAGTCCATGCACGATTAACTGGTGCAGGGGGTGGGTCAATTGTTGTTCCTTTTTAAGAAGGCTACATGCCTCAATTACAACAACATTGCTATACTTTACTGGTGTTGGCTAGTTTTCCTTGACCTCAGAAACTCGGAGATCAACGAGTGATGAAAAGACTGAGTCAGGAAGAAAAGTACCTTTCCAGAACTCCTGATGGATAAAGAGGAGCTGGAAAATTGCCTCCAGATCCAACAAGTTGAGTTGTAAATCTTGTCCCCAACTCTTTGATCTCTCCCAAACCCTTCTGCATCATCATCGCCACACCCACAACTTTTCCTAAGATCTGTCATCTCTGTCTCTGCAACAACCTCTGCATTCCCCCAAAATTGCCTGTTTGAAATGTGCAACAATTGCCTGTTATGAAATGTGCATTTGGAGAAAATGAGGGCTGCAGATGCTGGAGATCAGAGTCGAAAAGTGTGGTGCTGGAAAAGCACAGCAGCTCAGGTAGCATCTGAGGAGCAGGAAAATCAATGCTCCGGGAATTCCTGATGAAGGGTTTATGCCCAAAATGTTGATTCTCCTGCTCCTCGGAGGCTGCCTGAAGTTAGGAGTAGGCCATTTGGCCTTTGAAGCTTGTTCTGCTGTTCAATAAAATCATGGCTGCTCCGACTGTGGTCTCACTCACCTTCCTACCTACCCCAGATAGTTTTCCTTGTTCATAAAGAATCTATCGACATTTGCCTTGCAAATATTCAATGACCTCATCCCCGCAGCTCTCCAGTGAAGGTAATTCCGAGGATGCTTAACCACCTGAGAAAACAACAACTTCCTCATTATTTATCTTAAATGAGAGACCATTGATTTTGAAATCATATCCTTCATGCTAGTCTCTACGGCAAGGGGAAATATCTTTTCAAGCATCCAGTATATCGGGTGCCTCAGGATCTTATACGTTTCCACAATATCAACTCTGAATCTTCAAAATTGCAAGGGTAGAGACCCAATCTGTACAAACTTTTCTCATAAGATAATGGCCTCATTGCAAGAGTTGACCAAATGCAACTTTTTCTAATTCATTTCGGCCCTTCCTTAAATAACGAGTCCAAAATTCAGAGAAGTACTCTCAATGTGGTCTCCCTATTGTTGTGTACAGCTGTAGCAAAACATCTCAACATTTACATTACATTCTCTTTGTGGTAAACACCAGCAGTCCATTTGCCCTCCTGATCATATGTTGTACTTGTAAACTAATGTTTTATGATTCATGCACCAAAGCACCCAGATCCCTCTGTACATTAGAGTTCTGAAATCTCCACCCATTTAAATAACATTCTTATTTTCTAAGATCAAAATTGCCTCGGACATTGATCGCTTATGATTATCTCTGACAGTATTACAACAGGATTCAACATCCCCTCCCTGGATCTCCATACTATTGATCCTCCTTGAAATCTGTAATCATCTCCAATCATGATTTGGATAAGATCGAATCACAAACTGACCTAATAATGTGAAATTTGATTTCCTTATGTAAACTGTGTGATTGTTTATCTGGAATATAAGGCTGCTAATGGAATAATTTTGGATACCAATGCTGCCAGTTATAATCCTGTCTAATTTTCCATCTAGGAAGTACATGTACACAGCTACTCCAAGGTTCCAGCATAGTGACCGGTGTCGGCACATTGATCGGAACGTTGATGTCTGGTCCTGGAAGCTGCTGCCTCACAGATCTCCACGCACCCAGAAAGAAAATGAGAGAGAACACTGACCCTATCCACCAGAACCATGTGAGGTGTCTTGTGCAGATCCAATACCACCCATTCTCCTTTTCAGCATTCAAATTAATTACTGATACCAAGTGGGATAGTGTGCAGAAGAGACACTCAGCGCAGCAGGTCAGGCAGCATCAAAGGAGAAGGAGGATGCTGCCTGACCTGCTGCACATTTCCAGCAAAACATTTTTAAGCTCTGATCTCCAGAACCTGCAGTCCTCACTTTCTCCTAGAAGAGAGACTCAGTCTTGCTGAACAGGGTAAGTTTAAAATATAATACTTATATCACTTCAAAGTTACATGATAGTACCTTGCAAGACCTCAGGCAAGACCTAAGTATGCATTACCATTTAACTACATGAATTTGGCGCACGAACAACAATAACTGATGTTCATCAAGAACACTGGTGAACTCCTGCCAGAAATAGTCCTTTGTATCCTGACAAGTAAAACTTGTGTGTGATGTCAGTTAACCCTTTCAACAAGGATCCTGTTCAGCCCTCAAGCCTGAACTATCATTCAATTTGGTCAGTTTGGTCACAGTCAATGTGTATTTCAAAATTATTTAACCCAACATTGCACCTTACAAAAACCTAACTAGCAAATAATGACCAGGACAAGGAGTGAATAATAAACTGGAAAATGTGTGGAAAGTGAATTAGGAAACAGATGGCTGTTTGACTGGATGAAGGGTGGATAATGTGTGTCTTAGAAAATGTCTGACTAGTGTCTTTAACAACTTGAAAATTTAGAGCTGAGAATGTCGGCAGGTCTATAGGCAATTACTGAGCTGAAAATTAGTTTCAGAGTAAGGAGATAGCTGATGGATGGACTCTGGCTAATGATAGATTGCTGGCTGAATGATGAGTGGATTCCAAAGTTCATAATCAAAGGATTCTCACTGGATAATAGGTAGACTTACATTTAGGGAGTGGACGGAATTTGGGATGGGCTGGATAATAGGTAACAGTTGGCAGTCTAATGACTGTTCTCTGTAGATTGCAAACAAGTAGAGCTCTTCAGCATTTTATAAGGTGAATAGCATATTTGGTTGAAGACTTAGCCTTTCCTCGATTGAAGTGCTGTGTTACCTCTGGCACTCATGATAAATTGCACAGTTGTACATGGTTACAGATCAGGTCAGGACTTTCTAGGATTGCAGTAAGACCTGATTTATATGAGCTATTGTTTTAGTTGCAGTAGGCTGAGATATCTACAACAGGACTGAAAACACACCACCTAATAATTCAAGCCTTTGACTAGAACTATTACTGGTTGCATCAGCTCCATTAAATTCTTTGAATCAAAGTGTTGAAAAAATCTATGGATGTACTTTGCTCAAGTGTTGTTAAATAGGATGTGACTAAATTGCTGAGTAACACTAAGAGCAAATCTGCAGCTCTTTTGTGAAAGGGAACGCGAGAAGAGTGTGGCACGGACAAACAAATAATTCAGGACGTTTTAAACATCTTTAACTGTCTTGTTTTGAGATCTAAGTGAAAAAGTGGCTCCAGGTGCATTGTGGTAATGTTACTGGACTAATAATGTAAAAGTCTGGATTAATGCACTGAAGTCTTGAGTTCACCTCCTGATTTGGCAACTGGGTGATTGAAAGTCAATGAATCCGTAAATATAGAATACATGCAAGTCATGTTAATAGTAATTGTGAAACAGCAGGATTGCATAAACCTCCCATCCTTACTAGTCTGGTCTACAAACCAATAGCAATGTGGTGAACTCTTCACTGCCCTCTGAAATGACCTGTCAATCATTTTGCTATAGGGCAATGGAGAATTGAATCAATGTTAACCTTGCCAGTGACATGCATATCATAGTCACGGAATCATACAGTATAAAAACAGACCCCTGGTCCAATTTGTCCAAGCCAATCGTGTTCCCAAACTAAACTAGTCATACCTGCCTGCACTTAGCCCATATCCCTCCAAACCTTTCCTTTTCATGAACTTATCTAAATGTCTTATAAATGTTGTAACTGTACCTGCATCCATCACTTTCTCTGGCATTTCATTCCACACGCGAGACAATCACTGTGCAAAATCTTGCCCATCACGTCCTTTTTAAATCTTTCTCTTCTCACGTCAAAAGTATACCCCCTAGTTTTGAACTGTCCCACACTCAAGAAAAGGCCTTTGTCATTAAGCGTATCTATGCCCCTCATGATTGTATAAACCTCATTAAGGTCACCCTCTAATTCCTATGCTCCAGTGAAAAAAGTCCAAACCTTTCCAGTCTATTTTTATATCTCATACCCTTTATTACTTACAACATATATATCACAAGAATGAGTAAGCAATATCTCATGGGAAGAAGCAGTCTATAATAGGAGCGGTCTTAATTGAAAATTATAATTGGTGGTGAATATAATGCATGTTTATAATGTCACATCTCGATCCCATATACGGCATGAATAGTCCTTAAGGTTATCGTGGATGTGGCTTTATGCACGTCGAGCCATGTGGCATATACAGAGAGAACTGGTTTCATTTTGAATCAGATAGTTTGAAGTTTATTAACAACTATGTACATTAATATGAAATCTCAGCCTTATGTATACAGACTGGGTATATGTTTATATAGATTATTATAAATGTTATACACATAGTTGACTGGCTGACTACTTTATTAAGTGTTGGCTGAGTAGAGTGTAACTTGGGCATTTCATTCTACAGTGTCATAGTTCATGGTGTAATTTCACTACCAGAAAGGTATAGTCACTTTCTGAGATCGGTATAATAATACCGCAGTCCTGGCTTTACACCTCAAATATTAAAATGATGCTTGAGCAGACTGTTGCTAAAGGCAGGTTTAAAAAACCAGTCCTTGTATAAAATCACTCTCTTGATTACAGATTTAACATTTTTCATCACTTGTATAAAAAACTCTCTTCTGCTGTCTGATTGCACCTGAATTTACTTTGTACTCATTTGTACTTTGCTCACATGGAGGTTGTGGAGTTTGATTTTTGAGTTCCCTGCAGTTATTGACACAGTATGAAATTGCTGGGGTGGGATGGGGGGGCAGGTGGCTATGCTTTTTACAATGGACTTGATTGAATTACAATTGAAGGAATTTCCAATCAATCCTCCTGGGTTTGTTAAGGTGATGCAAGAGGATGAAAATAAATCAAGAGGTTTTTGTGTAATTTTCATCCGGCATAGCCCCAGAATCACCAGAAGATTTAACTAATCTGTAATACGTTTTTTATTAACTGTACCTCTGTTGTTTAAGGTTCAGGAGGTGTAAAGTAACCTCTAAGCTTCTGTGGCTACCTGCGCAAAACTTTGGTGGTTTAAATTTCCACGCTCAAACTATTTATGAGCATCTATCCATCTATTGACTCAAAGTTCCACTTCTGATAATCACCCTGATTCTTGTGAATTTTCCGCAAGTTGTGATCCCCTTTTCCAATCTGGAATATTGGAGGTGATTCTGATCTTGGTTAGAGGTTGATGGCTCACAGTGAATCCACTACCTATTTCACACTCTTCCTGATTATTTTTCCATTGATTTCACAACGAGAATCATAGAATCCTTGCAGTGTGGAAACAGGCCATTCAGCCCATCAAGTCCCCACTGATCCTCCAAAGAGCATCCCACCCAGAACCACCCCCCTCCTCATCTCTGTAACCCTGCATTTCCATGGCCAATCCACCAAGCCTGCACATCCCTGGACACAATGAGCAATTTAGCATGGCAAATCTACCTAACCTGCACAGATTTGGATTGTGGGAGGAAACCGGAGCACCCAAAGGAACCCATGCTGACAAGGGGATTAGATTAGATTACTTACAGTGTTGAAACAGGCCCTTCGGCCCAACAAGTCCACACCGCCCCGCCAAAGCGTAACCCACCCATACCCCTACATCTACATCTACCCCTTACCTAACACTACGGGCAATTTAGCATGGCCAATTCACCTGACCTGCACATCTTTGGATTGTGGGAGGAAACTGGACCACCCGGAGGAAACCCACGCAGACACGGGGAGAACGTGCAAACTCCACACAGTCAGTCGCCTGAGGCGGGAATTGAACCCGGGTCACTGGCGCTGTGAGGCAGCAGTGCTAACCACCACTGTGCCACCGTGCTGCCCACTGTGGAATGTGCACATTCCACACAGACAGTCGTCCAAGGCTGGAATTAAACCCAGGTCGCTGGTGCTGTCAGACCAGAAAGGTCAGAGGTCAACTGCACAGACCCTTTCTCCAGGACAAGATAGAAAGTGGGGGTCTAACAAGTGACATTTTACTCAGCTTGAGGCTGGTATTTAGCACAGTTAGCTGAATGGAGACCGAGTGGTTCAGAAAACCACCAAAGATGCAGGTTTAATTCCTGTTCTGACTGGTGTAGTCTCCTCGCTCTGCCTCCAAGAATGGGAGTCAATGGTAAACTCCCAATGCCAGAAACTGCCAAGAAAACAGCTCTGGAGGAAACATCAACAATGTCAGAAGCAAGGGACCTGCCTCATGGAATTATGGATGATATGTTCTCACTAGCCTATGAGTACAAAGCACAAATCTATGATCTCCTATTGATACCTCAACTAAAATCCCACCATAAAACAGACACCAGGCTTGGGACGATAGTAGTCTTTGGTCTGTATAACCCCAAAAGATAAAGTCGCCATTGTCCCAGGGAACTGTTCTCCCTTTAGAGAGAGATGACTGATGCTGAGTTTAACCCAAGGGTCACCATGCCTCAGGTAAGGGATGAGATTGAGAAGACAGAGCCTTCATGGTAACCTCAGCTGGTATAGGAATTGAACCCATGATGTTGGCTTGAGCACACCAGCTGTCCAATGAACTGAGCTTACATGCAGTAAGATACCATCAGCAAAAACATTTGGAGATGCATTTACCACCAGATCCAACAACGGATTCAAAACATCATTGGTAAAGAGCTCATTATCTCTTATTTAGTTGAGATCATATTAATAGATGTTGACCTTCTTTATATTTTTCCAATATTTGCTTTTGCTTTACAAACTTGTTCTATAAGAACATATGGACGTATGGAATAGGATCCAGTGTAGGTCATGGATGCTGAACCTGCTTTATTATTCAGTGAAATCTTTGGCTAATCTGATCATGGTTTGAACTGCTCTTGGCTTACCATTCTTTTTTCAGTTCGACAAACCACTTCTCCCTTTAGACACGTGCAGTTATGCGAGTATTCTTAAAGTGACAACATCCTTAAAGTAGTAAACTTCTTCTCAAAGTTTTTCTCTTCATGGTTGAGTCAAAGTTTCCACCAGTTTTAGATAAAGTATTAATATGATGATTTCACTGCTGATCACAGTGCCGTATGTCTGAGGAGACATCTTGTGATTGGGGGAAGAGACTTCCACCAAACCCCCTTTCCATTTTGAGTCATAAGACCTGTTTTATTAAGTCTGATTAAGAGAAGACATTGATCTTAAAACATAATGCACCTTAAATACTTGCTTTGTAATACACAGTGTAAACAATGCCAAAAGGAGATTAAAAAGTTGAAGCTTTCCGTCTTGCGCTGAAGCAAAAAGCTTCAACATCAGGTTACATATTGACAGTGTATCAAGATGCACTTTATTTGGGTTTTCCTTAAATGGTGTGTTTTTAAAAATGGCTACTGTTAGTTAAGTTTGTCCCCGATCTAGAGCAGCCAAGAATATTACAGATTCTCTGAGTTCTTGATGATCAGACATTTCTCTCCAGTTTGAGTTATCACTGGGTTGCTTTGTCCTTCAGAAACAGCAGCGAGAGAAAGTTAGAGAAACTCCTTCATCTCCTGTAACAAGACCGTATCACTGCCCTGTCAAAAACAGGCCCCCAAAATATATCTAATTTGTGGATTCCAATGTCTGAGTTTTCAAGCTGGTAAATTACAGGGTTTTTTTTGTTTATTTCCAATGTGTGAATTTTCCATGAATGCAGAAATCAAACAAGAAGTGCAGAACTGATTGCCTGATTCTAGTCTGCTCTGTCAAAAATATTAATTTCAATTCAGAATATATGGTTCTTGTTTAGTGATGGTTTCATGAAGCCAGGCTCAACCTGTGGTCAGGTGATCAATGTTACAATTTTACAGTCAGTATTTCTTCCATTTTAAAACCATTTCAGTTCACTAAAGTCCAAGATATTAAAATCAGATGATGGAAGTTGAAAATTGTTCATCCATACCCCTATCAAGACATTGTGATGTCTTGAGTATTGGTAACTAGGCTCTTTTAATTGTGCAAGCCTTTTTCTTGACCTGAAGACTTCTCAAACTGTAACCCTATGTTCCCAAACTGTCTGGCGCTTACACAAAATGGCAAGTTTAAGAATATTTCCTTTACTCCATTATTGCTACAATACTGTAAACCTAAACAGCGGAATATTGAGATAGCTTGACTATTTCAATCATCTTAAAGCATGGCAACAGTAGGCAACTGCTCCAAAGCACATAAAATACCTTGCTCATAGGATAACTAATCCACCAGAATATAGAACATCCAATTTGACAGGCACACAATCTGGCAGACAGTCAAGGAGCCAGTCAGACACAGTGGTTAGCACTGCTTCCCCACAGCACCAGGAATCCAGCCTCGGGCGACAGTCTGTGTAGAGTTTGTACATTCTCTCCATGTCTGTGTGGGTTTCCTCCAGGTGCTCCAGTTTCATCCCACAGTCCAACGATGTGCATGTTAGGTGGATTGGCCATGCTAAATTGTCCATATTGTCCGGGGATGTGTAGGTTAGGTGGATTAGCCATGGGAAATGCAGGGTTACAGGAATGGGGTAGGAGGGTGGGTCTCAGTGGGAAGCTCTTCGGAGAGTGGATGTGGACCTGTTGGGCCGAATGGCCTGTTTCCACACTGTGGAGATTCTATGGATTTACAGCACTCTCTTGAATTTCAGACTGACTGCTACAATGGTTCCTGAACCAACCTTTTAAATCTTGCTTGAAACCCTCATAGAAATGGATAGAGAAGAAATATGTTCAATGAAAAGAACATGAGAGGCATGGAGAGGGTGCATGCACTCAGTCTTTTTTCCAGGGTTGGGGAATCAAGGATGACAGGGGATCAGTTTAAGGTTGGAGGGGAAAGATTAAAAGGGAACCTGAGGGGTAACGTTTTTACACAGAGGGTGGTACACATATACAATGAGCTGCCAATGGATGTGGTTGAGGCAGGTACATTAACAACATTTAAAAGGCATTTGGACAAATCATGGATAGGAAAGGTTTGAAGGATATGGGCTAAATGCAGGGAAAGGGGGTTAGCGTGTGGGTGGCATGGACCAATTTGAGCCAAAGGGCACATTTCCATGCTGTATGACGCTATGAACATTTGATGACTTTAATTAACACAATCAAGGGATGTTTTAAATGTGTTTGTGGGTTACCTTTAGATCAGGGTAGAGCGGATAATGAAAACAAATTAATGGAACTATGAGAAAAGGTTTGGGTCATTATGCGGGTTGGATTGTGCCAAGGCACATTCAGCTAAGTTATTGCCCGACCCGCGATTCATGGAAGGACACTTTTATTTGGTATCTACGATTGTATGAAAGATTGGTCATGATTGAGGTGTGTAAGATTATGATGGGTTTGGATGAGACAGCAGCTGTTTCAATCATCAAAGGGTAAGGGACAGGACGTTCAAAGGGGATTTGGGACAGCACTTTTTCATTCAGTGGATAGTGAGAATCTAGAATGCTCTGCCTTGGAAGATAGTGGAGGCCAGAAACCTTACAACCTTTTAAAAAAAATTAGATGTGTACTTCAATTATCGTATTCAAGGATATGGGACAAAAGCAAGAAATTGGGATTAGCGCGCCTTTAGCGGTAGTTATGTCAGTGAAGATTTGACTGGCTGAAGAGCCTTTTTTGCGCCATTTCTTGTCCAAATTAAGCAAACACTTTAAATCAGATAACTCCAGGAAGGCTAATTCACTTAGAGAAAATCCTTACCTAGACAAATGGGTCTGACCTCTGAATATCAGCAAGAAATCCTGACGTCTCAGGAGCAATTACCTGCCTATAAACATTTGGATAAAAATACAGTGTGTGTTCAGACAAGCTGGCATTAAATTCTATGTCCTGCCTACAGTTCTCAACAGGAAGCCACAGGAGTATTAATTAATGTTACTACAACTTTTCTTTCAATAAAATCCCCAGAGGTTTTGCATCTTTCACAAAATGAAGCTCCTTGAAAAACATGGGCAAAGGGATTGCAGCTCATTAGAGTCAATCCCTGACCTATCAACCTGCTTTAACTTCAGACAGCCTTATTAAGTTGCAGTTCTCAAAGTATCCAAGTCCTGAATGAATGGATAATAATGTGTCACAGATATCATGTTGCCTGTCAACTGCTACTTGAAGGATACCTCAGCCTTTTCTATATTATTATCGCATTTAGCTCTAGCATTACAGTTCCACATTCACTTTTATCCCATTCTTCAGCTCAAAGAATATTATCTGTGTTTTCCACTGGTTCAGGTGAATATGGAACCTCTCCGCCACCCCCAGTTCTTTGCCACGTTCACCTTTCCCATACACCTCAGTGGATTCTCCCAAAGTCTGGGCTAACATCTCATTTCAGACACAACCAGCAAAATACAAATCAAAAGTATTACTAATGCTGGAAATCTGAAATAATGTCATCAAATGATAGTCATGCTCATCAGGGGTCAGGTAGAATCTGTGACAGTGGGTTTGAAATGGGCTATATCTCTAAATGTTCTTCGTGAATGATCATCAGCTACTGTTCTAATTGGTGCTGGCTTCCCAAATGAAACAAACAATAAAAGGAAATATAATCAGAAATTAATGTACTACTTGTACTGGAGCATTGTTCTAAGGTATACAAAACCAGTCAGACCAGTATGTGTCACTCACAAGTATTATTGGGTTTTTTTCCTTCTGGGATGGACAAAATGGCTGCCATTCTTGATCTCAAAGCTCAGCTCCGTAGTGCACAATTTCATAGAATCCCTACAGTGTGGAAACAGGCCATTTGGCCCAAAAAGTCCACACTGACCCTCAGAAGAGTATCCCACCCAGATCCATTCCCCTACCCTATTACTCTACATTCCCCCTGACTAATGCATCTAATCTATACATCCCTGAACACTACGGGCAATTTAGCATGGCCAGCCAATTCACCCAACCTGCACATCTTTGGATTGTGGGAGGAATCCAAAAAACCTGGAGGAAATCCACACAAACATGGGGAGAATGTGCAAAATCCACACACACAGTTGCCCAAGGCTGGGATCGATCCCTGGCACTGTGAGGTAGCACTGCTCACCAGTGAGCCACTGTGCCACCCTCATTGCTCAGCTTCTGGTGCCCCACTCCAGCCTTCCCAGGCCGACCAACCATCTCTGCAGCCATGCTGCCTCTGAAGCTGACACAATTTCAGTCAGGGTGTTAGCCTGCATTCAGGGAGCGTTCATTGAAAATGTGTAGCGGTGGCAGGTTGTGAAGTTATTCAGCATCAAACACCGAGTCAAGACCAGCATGGTGATTTTGGAGCTCGCTGTTCCAACTTTGCACACATCACTGAACATGTGCCAGCCACAGGAAGGAACTCCTAGCAATGCTCTTTAAAAATATAAAAAACAACTTTTAGGTTATCTCTGGATTTGTTTCAATTGAGTCTTGATACAATGGTTGATAATTTCTTGAGATGTTTAAAGTTGCTAACGGCAAGAGGGAGTGGCATGACAATGGTGAATGACTATGTCGGCTGTGTGGATACTCTGAAATTCATGCTGCAACATGGAATGTGATAAAGTAGGCCATAAGAGTGATGAAGAAATGCTTCTACTTCCTGCTCCATGCTGAACAAACCCTGCAGTAATCAGCAATATAGATGTCACAGCCCATGTAGTGGTCTTCTTCATGTTACACCACCTCACTGTGATGAATCATAGAATCATTGAATCATAGAATGAGGTAACACCACTATATGCAGCTGAGTCGCACAGAGGAGGAGAACAGAAGAAATAGGAGCAGGAGTTGACCATATGGCCCCTCAAACCTGTTCAACCAATCATATGATCATCTGCCTGTACTCCACTCTCCCAACCTATTCCCCACATCCCTTAATTCCGGAGAATTTTGTCTATTGCAGCCTTAATGGAGGATCACTCAATGACGGAGGATCCCAAACCACCTTGAGTAGGAAATCCCAAAGATGCCCAATCTTGGAGTGAAGTAGTTTCTCATTCCAGTCATAATGGAGCAGCACAGCAGCTTCAGAGGCAGCATGGCTGCGGAGATGGTTGGTCGGCCTGGGAAGCCTGATTGGGACACACTCAGTGGCATGGCATGGAGTGGACCCCTGGAGGTAGCATGGCATGGGCTGGGAAGCCTAGATCTGGACTCTCTCAGAAGCATGGCATAGAGTGGCCCCTGGCAGTGGCATGGCTTGGGCTGGATATCTTGGAGTGGGACACTGGTGATCATATGCTGTAGCAGCAGAAAATGAAAAGTTGGACTCTCCTTAAGTTTTTTAAAAATTTTACTCCAGTTAATGTGAATGGTGTCTATGTACAGCGATGGTACACATTTTTCACTGTACTTTATATTGAATACATGTGACAATAAAAGATATTCTAATGCTCAGACCCTCCCTTTTAGGTTGTACCCCAATGTCCTGGATATTTCTGCCTGGATAAAACAATGTCCCATTGTCAGCCAGCCTACAACATTTAGAATGCTGTATGTTTCACTGAGATACCCTCAGTCTTTTGGGAGGGAGAAGAAGAGGAGGAGCTGGAAGAGGAAGGGAGGAGGTAACCATAAAACATTCTTTCTACCCTGGCTCCTTCTGAATTGGATGGTAGTAAACACAATCCCGATTCTGCAGCCAATAACAGTTCCATACCTTCTCTTCTTTCTATTCACTGAACTTCAGAATGTCCACTTGGTCACAATCAAAAATAAAAGTCCCCACACAACTAACATTCTAAAAGCAAATTTATATGTCAAATCATTACATATTAAAGCAAATCAAATATTACGTACACACCTCAACTTTTAACTTTCTATTGTCTTCCCTGTGCCAAATGCTATTCCAGTGCCCTTTATTAGTGCCACTCTTCTGAACTAGAAGGAAATAACATACAAGAAGATGGATTAGGTGTGAGGATTTTTCATAGCTCAGCTTCATTGTTGGCCACTCATGTCCCCTCCAGTGATGACCACCATAGTATCCCCCATTGATATATGCGCTGTGAGCTTGCCTCCAAAATCTGTGTGCTCTATAAGACAGGTGTTGGTGAATCTGATAAGTTGAATAGTTGGCAGAGTGCACCAAGGCCAGAGAGAGAAATCACAAGGAGCATAATTTTTACAGAGGGTGGTTCACATGTGGAATGAACTTCCTGAGGAAGCGGTGGATGTGGGTACAATTACAACATTTAAAAGACATTTAGATAAGTACATGGATAGGAAATGTTTGAGGAGATATGGGCCAGGAGGAGGCAGGTGGGACTAGTTTAGTTTGGGATTATGTTTGGCATGGACTAGTTGAACCAAAGAGTCTGTTTCTGTGCTGTAGGACTCTATGAGCCCTGGTGTTTCTTCTGTTTCCAAGCCCCTTATTACTTCCCTCAGCCAACCAGATCTAACCCTCCACTTCACATCTATTTTCAGGCTAGAATTGGGAGCTTTCTTCACAGTGTGGTTGAACAGATTCATATTGGTTTTGCAAATCTCCTTGGCTCCGTACTTTATAACTATCTATAAACGCTCAAGTTTTAATGTATACACTTTACAACCATGGCTTTGTCAGACAATTATACAAAACATGTTCCCATTATGGAACAGTTCCACTTCTTTGAACCTCGTCATATGCAATTTCCAGACAATATAGGCACCTAAAACACTTGACCTTCATGGCAAGCACCACAAATATTGATCTTATGTACAAATTAAAATATCTCGAGCTGACAGTGGCATGTTCTATTGTCACATGTTTCCTGTTTTTACTTCCAAGTTTAAAAACTGCAAATAGTTTCCTTTAACACCAAGCAGCGCATCTGCAAGAAATTACTGATTCTACCTATACAAGCAGACTTTGAAAACAGAGAGAATAAACTTTGCAGGTGAATGATAAATATTTTCTGATTTTAAAATGAAACAGAAGAAATAATAAGAGAGTAAAATACTAAAGATACTGGATAAAGGATACTTTTCTTTCTCAGGATTAATTTTAGCTTTGTAGGGGCTCCTGTTTCATTCTCACACACTCATTTGAAGAGGGAATGCCATTACATAATAACAACGCTTTTTGTATTTGTGTTGACATGAGGAGTGTTTGGACTTACAACAGAGGCAAAGATAGAAGAATTCATCAATATCCTGAATAATCATCATCCTCCATTAAGTATAAAGCCACAAGACGAAAGAAAAATATTTATTTTAATTAGCTCAAGACATTCAGAAGTTAAAAACAAAAGAACTTTTTCTAAAATAACAGAACACTTTCATGCTAAATACAGCCTCTGCAGATTGTTAAGGTTAGAGCTCATCGAGTTCACTCATATATGCACAAAGCTGGAATTTTTGTATTGTATCTTGTTTTGTAATATCAGATTTAGATTTAGCAATTACCACAGTGTTCATTACAATGGCATCCATTGAATTTTCCCTAGGTAGTACCTTCGAAGCATATACAGCTTTAAGCAAGAGATTCCACATTTATTTGCAAGCAATTTACTACACCCCTCAGTATTCTCAATTTTTCCTGGCTCCCAGTCAGCTGAATATTCATTTTGTTGATTAGTTTCAAGCTGTTTCCTTTTCTTGGCAGCTTTCCTTTCTCTTTTCCTTCACCCTATGGACTTTCTTTCTCTCCCAATCCCCAGATGATAGGGTTAAGTTTAGTATCCCTCGTCAGCCCTTTCAGCCTCTGGGTCATTCTGCCCAGCCTCCTGCATCTTCCCAGTCTCTCCCCCATCCTCTTCATTGCCTCCCTTTTCTCCCAATCTCTTGCAGTCCCTTTGTCAGGCTTGACCCCATCTTGTAACCTTCTTCCATCTCTACCACTCATTTTTTTGCAGCCATTTTCTTTCCCACTCTTTATCTGGGCAGATGCCACCTTTCCATTGTCAGGCTTAATACCCAGACTTGCCAAAAGCCAGCCTCCTGGTAGGCCAGGCCAAAGGCACCACTCCAACCTCAGCACAAGATGGCTCCACTCAACGTCAGCAAGAAACAGTCATTTCCAAGACTGGGCCCTTGCCCTTTAACCTTGGCAAAAGACACCCACCTCCCGGACCAGGTTTGAGACAAAAGGCTCCTAGCTCATGTCTCCTGGCCCCACTGACAAAAAAAAATCAACTCTGGTTTCTCCAGCGGCTCACTCATTGCTGACACAATCCTGACTGTTGATTGCTCCTTCAATCAGAGGCTTCTTTTCTCTCTCAATTGCTGGGTTCAATAGGTTTGATCATGATCTTCAAACACAGGAAAGACACAGCCTGTGATTGGTGGAGCAGCTCCTCAATAATCCCAATGCAACAGCATAGGCTTAGTGACTTTTGTCTAATTGGTTACCTCTACGCTTGAATGTTCCTGAGCTTTGCTTTGAGGCCTGATGTGTTTTCTAAGTGTTAGCAATTTGCAGTTGTCCTTGAGTGGGACTGCAACTAAGGATGGAGCATTGTCAATGCTGGATGACCTCTCCCGGAATTCATCCTGATCGTCCAAACAAATGGCCACAGGGACTTGGGCTCTTGGCTGAGGCATATGGGTCAAGAACAGGAGAGATCTGTCCCAGAGCACTGTGCTCGTTTGTGAAAACATCGAAACCACTAAGGAAGGGCCCCAGCTACCCAAGGAGAAAGTCAGGACTACAGATGCTAGAGATCAAAGTTGAGAGTTTGGTGCTGGAAAAGCACAGTAGGTCAGGCAGCATCTGAGAAGCAGGAGAATCAACATTTCAGGCATAAGCCCTTTATCAGGCTCCTCGGATGCTGCCTGACCTACTGTGCTTTTCCACCATCACTCTCTCGACTCCCAGCTACCCAAGCCTGGGACCTCTTGAAGGCATGAATCACAGTGATTAACATTCAAAACACAAATTGTTAGAGAAACTCAGCAGGTCTGGCAGCATCTTTGAAGAGAATGCAGAGTTAATTGAATAATTACTTCACATCAGTCTTCCTAGTGGAAGACATGAGTCATATCCCAAAAATTCAAAAAATTTAGGGGGCAGAGCTGAATATGGTGGCCATCACCAAGGGGGAGTTGCTAGAAAAACTGAATGGTTTCAAGGTGGATAAATCCCCTCGACCAGATGGACTATACTGCAGAGTTCTAAGGGAGATAGCCGAAGAGATAGTGGAGGCTAAAGTGGTGATCTTTCAGGAATCGCTAGCATCAGGTAGGGTCCCAGAGGACTGGAAAATCACGAACATGACACCCCAGTTTAAAAAGGGAGTAAGGCAAAAGATGGAAAATGACAGACAGATTATCCAAACCTCAGTCATGATTAAGATCCTGGAATCCATTGTGAAGAATGAGATTTCTGAATTTTTGGAAGTGTATGGTAAAATAGGGCAAAGTCAGCCATGATTGAACAGTGGAGCCAACTCAATGGGCTGAATGGCCGAATTTCTGCTACTATGTTTTATGGTCTTACTGCCTTAATATTTCAGGTCCAGTGAACCTTCTTTGGACCCTTCTTCACAGTCCCTGGTCCTAACACTTTAACTGTGCTTTCTCTCCACAGATGCTGCCACACCTGATCAGCTTTTCCAGCAATTTATGTTTCTGATTTCCAGCATCTGCAATTCATTGTTTTTGCCCCTTGATTAACCACAAGTGCAGATCCCACTCCATCCCCTGGACCGTGGTGTATTCAAACTGCAAAGAGTGGATGGGAACATTATAACAGTGCTAATTGAACAAGGGTAAGGTGAAGCATAGACACGTTAGATCTGGCCCAATCTTGCCTACTCCCATGCCACTGTGAAATGCAGTCACTCAACAGCATCTTCAGTCTGGTTGCACACAGCTACCATGCTAACTTACAAAAAAACAGGACAGGACATGTACACGCTGCCTGTATCAGAGCCAATGGGTATGAGTTAATCATGCCTTGGGATCCCCATACCTACTTTCTCAGGGCATTCAACTTAGCCCCTCTTATCTTCATAAGAAGTCACAGCACTTCAAAATAATTTCCCATCAATGGATCACTTTGATACAATTCGGAGATATAAAATTAGATAATGAATAGATGAAAATCTTCATTTTAAATCTATGCAAAATTATGTTGCTGATTCAATTTGTGACATTTTACGTCAAAGGCACTATATAGATACAAGGCTTTTCGCAAATTGCTTTTTGCTTTGTTTTTCAACCGAATTTTCAAAAACATTGAAATCATGAGAATACATCCCTCTTGTTTTATTGATGCAGTCTCAGCACATCAGCACAGGGAAATTATCGAGTCAAGGTGACGGCAGAAAATGTATTTGATTACCGCTTTTCTCTTTTCTAATAGCTTTTCTCTCTTTGCCCTTTTGACTCCTTCCATGCTTCCATTTTAATGTATCTCCTGTTGCTTATCATTGTCACTTCTGCTTGTTTCTGCTATTTCACTCCACAGTGGATATTATGTATAGCAATGATTGAATCTTAAAAGAACAGTGAGTCTACTCTATTCTGTGGGCTTTCTTTTTGTTCAGCATTTGTTGTTGATTCCAGTGTTGCTCAAGAAGTTGGTGATGCATTGTATTTGTCCTCTGAAGTAATCCCTGTGGGATGAAGGTGTGGCCACAGTTTTATCAACTGTGGAGCTCCAGAAACTTCAGCCAAGAAGGATAAGTGGACCTCTCAAATTTCAAATGTAATGTTGATCTTGCTTTTGCTCACCTCCTGTGCAGCTGTAATTCTGTATGCCTCACTCTGTTCAAGCAGCCTACAATCTATATGTCCTTGCATAGTATGATCTGCCTGAAATGCACACAAAACAAAACTTTTCACTGCACTTAGTACATGTGACAACAATAAATCAAATCAAATCTTAATATTTCCTGATCAATGTGTGATTTGAATGACAGTTTGAGGTGGTGTTGCACTGCATTTGCTGCCTTTGTACTTGAAGCTGATAGAGGACTTGCACGGTAATTTTCCTGGTATCTGGCAGGCTTGGGGAATGGGTGGTGCTGGTTAGTGAATCTGCCAGTTACATGAGAAATACCAATGGCAGTCGGTGAACTCAACTTGTCGCTGCCACTGGATTAATGTGCAGTTTAAGGATGAGTGTCTCGGAGTGGTCACAAATACAGTATACCAGGCTGCAATAGATGGTTCTGTCTTCATCGATAAGCTAAGTCTTGAACTAGCTTTTATAAAGCCTCTGATTCATTATCCCTTTCCAATTATGAATATAGATAAAGTCCCTATTATCCAGATTCCAAGCATTCAGAGTTTTCCATTTTTTTTTCAGTTACAGGTTGCACAAAAATTCCAGATGCTTGGAATCAGACCCCGGGGACGTTATACTATGTGACTGGTGCTGTTAAGAAGCCTAGCACTTGCTTATGTGCATCTTGTAGATGCTACATGCTGTTACCAGTATGCATAGGTGGTGTATGGGGTACCAATCAAACATGGCTGCCTTGCCTTGGATGGTGTCAAACGTCTTAAACATTGTTGAAGCATCTACTCAATTGTAGAGTATTTCAGCACACTCCTGACTAGTGCCTTGCAGATTGTATGGGGATTTTAGTTCGGAGAGGAGTTACTCACTGCAGAATGATTTTCAGTTGTTGTGTTTTCACCTCCTAATTTATCATTCCATATTAACTGTGGTTTAATAGTTTGAAAATGCATTGCAAAACTGCATAAGAATACAAAGACACTGGAATAGGCCATTCCACCCTTTGAATATGTTCCACCTTTCACTTAGACCACAGCTGATTGGTTCTTCTCTTAATATCTTTGATCCATATCTTTTGACTCTCAAAATTTTCACAGATCTGGTGTGGACACAATGAGATAAATGGCTTTCGTCAATGGAAAAATTTTAGATTTTTGTCCAATGTCACAGAGACAAGGAAATTTCATGAAAATGTCAACTGATCTGGCATCCACAGCCTTTAGGGGAGAGTGGGAGAGAGAGGGAGAGAATGTAAATTTCCAATACACTTAGTGTGAAAAGATGTATTTTTAATTTTACTTCTGGATTACCTAGGTCAAGTTTCACTATCAAAGGAAACAGTTGATTTGAATTTATCCTATTTGAGTCATTTTTGTCATTTGAAATACTAAGGATGTCTAAGTCACCCTTTAGTCACTTAAACACAATGGATACAAATCAGTTTTACGTAACCTGTCTTCATAATTTGACACTTGATGTCAATCTGGTTAATCTGAATTAGCTCCTTCCAAAGCCTGTCACTCATTCCCGAGAGGCAGTCACCAGAACTAAGTGCAGTCATTCACATGGGGTTCGTAGTGCCTTGGTGTCTGAACACAGAGGAACTGCACCATTCCCTTTGTAATCCAGCCCCTTTCTGATTTACGGTTATCAGAGGTCTAGTGGTAGTGAGTAGTATCCCTGCCTTTCAGCCAGAAGGCCAAGGCTTAGCCCTACTCTGAGAAACAATGGCCAGAGAGGGTGCATTCATAGTGTGGCCAATTAGGCTAACCATCCATTCCAAATCTTTGCAATACAGGCAATAAAAGCAGCACAGCTTCCTGTTCAGTCAGCTCCATGTGCTAGCTGCAGCATAATAGACCCCCATATTAAAATAATCCATGCAGGGGATCTTTCCATCAGCTGTAATCTATGGCCAATGTCCTCCTTCACGATGATAAAGATAATTTGCTTATAGCTCATAAATTAGTAGGAAAACTAATTTTGAAAAGGCCTAAAGGAGGCTGCAAATGGATACAGGTAGCTGAGATGTGTGGGCAGAAAATGGGGTATCTTCTGCAAAAATGTGAAATTATCCATTTTGGCAGCTCGGAGGTTCAGACGGATTTGCATAATCAAGTGCATGAATCGTAAAAGATTAGTACACAGGTACAGAATGTAATTAAGCAAGTGAATGGAATGTTATCATCAATTAATGTGAGTTTTACCTGTACCTGATGTGGTGATGCTTAGATTTTCACCCATAACAAAAGTAATTAGTTATGGAGTTCATGTTATTGAGGAATGCAACTGACCTTTATTACAGCTAGCTATTATATGTAAAACATTACATTCACAGATACATCAATGTCTGGGCTAGCAATAAGTTACATTCCCTAGCCCAGCATGTTTCAGGTTTCCCCAGGGTAAGATGGAGATTGAGACCTTTATCCCTTCAGAACATGAGCCATAATGCAGTGGTGATATCATGAGTATGTATCTCAATGCTATGAGACACAAAACAACATTTATTTCAAAGTAGGTAGGATACACTTCATTTATAGGGGGTATTGTTTAGATATATCTGAATTATTGCGTGTAGCTTTGGTCTCCTCATTTAAGGAAGAATGTAAATGAATGGGAGGTAGTTCAGAGAAGGTTTGCTTCGAGAATGGGCAAGTTAATTATGAGTAAGGGCTAAACAGGCTGGTCTTGTATCCATTGGGGTTCAGAAGAATCAAAGATGATATAAGTAAACCATTCAAAGTCTGAAGAGATTGGATAGGGTGGATATCAAAACAATGTTATCTTTAGTGAGAAAATGTAGAATTAGAGCCCTGTTTAACAAGAAGAACTGTCCATTTAAGACAGAGTGAAGATCATTTTTTTCTCTCTGACAGTTGAGTGTCTTTGGAATTCTTCAGGATCCTTACAGTGTGTAAGTAGATCATTTGGCCCATTGAGTCCATACCGACTCTCCTAACAGCATCCCAACCAGACCCACGCCCCGACCCTACCCCTGTAATCCTGCATTTCCCATGGCTAACCACCTAGCCTGAACACTATGGGCAATTTAGCAAGGCCAGTCCACCTAACCTGGACATCTTTGGACTTTGGGAGGAAACTGATCATCTGGAGGTACCCATGCAGACACAAGAAGAACATGCAAACTCTACACAGGGTGGAATTGAACCCAGGTCCCTGGTGTTGTAAGGCAGCAGTGCTATCCACTGGGCCACCTCTCACAAGGTAGTAGAAGTAGGTTCTTTGAATATTTTTAGATAAAGGTGATTAGATTCTCAGCCTATGACATGTTGAAAGATTATCAAGGGTAGTTGGGAAAATGGAGTTGAGGTTAAAATCATAACCTTACTGAATGATAGAGCAGGTTTGAAGGGCAGAATAGCCTACTCTAACTCTTAACCCATATGTTTGTATAAGGGTGAGTTTTTCATTGGTCTTTTTAATGATGTTTTGTAATTGTCCATAAGCCTCTAGTATTGTATGTGCTTAGTTGCCCAAATCCCTTAATGGCTTCACAACTCGTGCTTTCTCTGCATGAAGAATAAATTCACATTTGTCTTCCATGGATCAGAAGTGAATGAATTCACAGCCCTCCACATTGAATTGGATCTGGCACTAATTTGCTCTTTGAACTCTCTATCTTTTTGTAATCATTTGTTCCCATCTACAGATTTTACTTTGCCATCTATGTTAGTCTCATTTGCATAACTTTCTCTTCTCTTGTGAAATATATCCTGGGTTTATAACTACCAATTTATTTACCAAAGTGATTGAGGTTTATAATGAAAAGCTAAGAGGTTCATACAAATCCGAAGGAATACCACTTCCAATCAAAGTGCATTTTCCTCATTTTGAATCTGTCTCCTCCACCCCAATCCAATTCACAAGGCTCACCTCCATTATTCTTTGTGTTTTTTATGTCTATAGAGAATCACTTATGTTGACTCAAATATTTCTGGAAATCCAGATAGACATGATCGAAATGTTTTCCCTTGTCCGTTAGAGTAAAGCTGTCTTCCCTCAAACAAATGAGCAGATTTACTGGAAAAGGTTTGTTTTTCACCAATCCATTCTGCCTTCCTTTAATCAGTTTATACTTGTCCATTGCTCAATTAGTCTGTCCCTAATTATAGAGTCCAGAAACTTCTTCACAATTATAATTAGCTAGCTATCATATCTTCAAAGGAATTAAGAGTTTAAAAAAAAAAGAAACTTTCAGCACTTAATACTTCTGCTGGCTTTTTTGTATTGGCCAAGATTAGAGAACTTCATTAGTGTTTCTCTCCCCATGAGAGTCAATTATATTTTAAAATATCAACCTTGACTCAGTGACAGTGTTGTCAATGTGCAATCAGGAGCCTGGATTCAAGTTGTACACCAGGACACATAACCTTGGGCTCACACTATTAAGAAAGTGCTATACCATTGGACATGATTTGGAGATGCCGGTGTTGGGCTGGGGTGTACAAAGTTAAAAATCACACAACACCAGGTTATAGTCCAACAGGTTTAATTGGAAGCACACTAGCTTTCAGAGCGACGCTCCTTCATCAGGTGACAATCACCTGATGAAGGAACGCCACTCCGAAAGCTAGTTTGCTTCCAATTAAACCTGTTGGACTATAACCTGGTGTTGTGTGATTTTTAACTCTATACCATTGGAAGCATTGTCGTTACATTGAGATATTTAACAAGAGTGTGTTCTGCCCCTCAGTTCAGCACAAGTTTTCACCATGTTAGACGAAAACCAACAGTGACCTGTGAAATATTTATCCCTCAGGAAAGATCACTGAAACCCAGTCATGATCTCACTGCTATCTGTGGAATCTTGCTGTGTGTGTATTGGCTGGTCACAGTTCCTGCATTATAATAGTGATGAGGCTTCAAAATTATTTCATTGGTTATGAAAACATGTCAGCACTTCCTGAGATACTTTATAGATGCAAGTTCATTCCATTAAGAGGTATTAACTTGAACAGAATTACATACTATTGCGAATGCACAGCTCATGAGCAGGCCATTCAGCCTAACTAGCCCAAGCCTTTGGCTGCTTTTCATGGGCCAGAGACCTCAGACCCTGACCACAGATGACTGATAGTCAGGAGGTTTTAAAGGCTGGGGGTAGCAGGTGAGAGGGGTGTAGGAAAGGTGGTAGTAAGGGCAGAGGATGTGTTTTTCTTCAGGCCTCCTTTCTGGTCACTGGATCCCTTGGACAGGCACTGCTGAGTGAACAGGGTGGAGGAATCTGCCAGTGTTTAGTGGAATCTTTTCTTCACCTCATTGTGCATTTGGAGGCATAGGGGCATTTAAACAGATGAGATGATGAGCTATAGAGACTGTGCCACTATTTCAGTCTGGATGGGAAGGGCCATGGATTGGTATGCCAAATCACAACCAAGTGAGACCTCTAAGAGAACAATTAATGTCCACTTCACCATCTCAATCTGCAATTAGCATTAACCAAGCAGCCAGTGGGGAGTTTTGTCATTTAATTTGTACAACTATGGTTCATGGATGAGGTTAAACTTGTTAAAGGCAGCTGTGTCAGCTAGATCAGAATTTGACTGGTGTGTTATTCTAGATATGACTTATTAACTTTAGATCTGATAGGAAAAGGTCTAAAGCTGTCATATTCCTTTTAAAATGTGGGCTGACTTGCATAAATTGAGGGAAGTCAGGTCCCCTTTGGGATTGTTAAAAGTAGACAGGAATGTGCACCAAACGAAATGTTTAAACTCATTGGTATTGTGACAAGATGATGTCAAAAAAGCTATAGCATGAAATTTCAGCGTGTTAACTAGTCTGTGGGGCTGTTGTGCTTGACAGGGTCTGTCCCTACGGGATGTGTGGATATTGGGGCAGGAATCCCCACCTTCTGAATACTCCTGCACTTAGTGTTGTATGTATAATGTATCTTTCTCTACATCAAAGTGTTAAAAACATTTCTTGCAGCCAGTAAAGTCACTGTTACAATGCAAGAAATACAACCAGCAATTTACACACGAGAAATATGATCATTGGTAATATAATGATATTGGTCGAGGGATAACTATTGACCAGAACACTGGACAATTCTTCTAATATAGCAAAAATATTGCAAATGCAGGAAATGTGAAAGAAATACAGTAAGTGCTGGAAATACACAGCAGCTCAGACTGCATCTGAGAGGAGACAGTTAACATCTCAGGTCAAAGTTCTCTTCAACAAAAAAATCCTTCTCCTCTTCAAATTTACACCAGGAGATATCACGCCATTTGTGAGGCTAATCAGAAATCAGTTTCAATTTCTCGATGAACCAACAGTGCAGCACACCCTTAGTACTGACCCACCAACAGTGCAGCATTCCCTCAGTACTGATCCTCTAACAGTGCAGCACACCCTCAGTACTGACCCTCTAATAATACAGCACTCCCTCAGTACTGATCCTCTAACAGTGCAGCACACCCTCAGTACTGACCCTCCAATAGTACAGCACTCCCTCAATATTGATCCTCCAACAGTACATCATTCTCTCAGTACTGACCCTTGACAATTTGGCACTCCCTCAGTACTAACCCTCCAACAGTGCAGCACTCCTCAGTACTGAACTTCTGACAGAACAGTGCTCCATCAGCAATGACCACCCAAAAAAACAGCTTTCCCTTAGTACTAATGCTCCAAGAGTGCAGCAGTCCCTCAGCACTGAGTGTCTGACAGTACAGCATTCCCTCAGTACTGACTCTCTAACAGTACAGCATTCCCTCAAAACTGACCCTCTGATTGAGCAGCACTCCCTCAGTACTGAGCCTCCAACAGTGCATCACTCCCTCAGTACTAACCCTTCGATAGTGCAACATTCACTCTGTACAGACAGTCTGGCAGTGCAACATTCCCTCAGTACTGACCCTTTGACAGTATAGCATTCCATCAGTGCTGACCCTCTGACAGTACAGCACTCCTTCATTACTGACCTTCCGACAGTATAGTCCCGTAGCACGGACCCTCTAACAGTTCGATACTCCCTCAGTACTGAGCTTCCAACAGTGCACCACTCCCTCAGTACTAACCCTTCGATAGTGAGCATTCCATCAATACTGACCCTCCAGAGTGCAGCATTCCTTCAGTGCTGACGTTCAGTGCAGCATTCCCTCAGTACTGATCCTCTGGGAGTGCAGCACCCCCTTACTACTGAGCCTCTGACAGTACAGCAATCCGTTTGCTCTCACCAAGGGGTACAGTGAGCAGTCAGCAACATAAAATCAACTTTAAAAGCTTATCATTAGTAATTCATTTTGGTGCTGAGTGTAGCCATATATTAATTCATTACAAAGATATAGTTACTCAGTGTAGTCAATCTTCTTGACAGAGCTGCCCTCTAATATTGGCAGCAATTCAAGAGAAGTGCATCGAGAGACACTCGATGCTTTAACAAGAAATATGTGGAGCTTTTCTTTAATTAAAAGAATGATGAATAATGCATGTTCTACCAATACCTGTGGTAAATCAGCTGGTGATTTCACTGGTAACAGCTATATGCAGCCCAGCTTATGGCAAATGGGTTGTAGGCTGCATCAGGCATTGATTTTGAACCAAGCTGCCTTGTGAGATGGTCTCCATTTTTAGAATTCTGTGTAAATAAACAATTTGAAACAATTACAATGTTCCGAGTGTAACATGGAGTAACTTAGGGTGTTCGCTCTGAAGCAGGAGGTGAACACCCAGTAGCAAGGAGTTTTGGAAACATCATAGACCGAAGGGTTTGGGTGAGTTTGGAAGTTAAAATGGTAAGAGTTGGTTGCAAACAATCCAACTATTTCCAAACAGTCCACTTCAGTCTTCCATGGAGGCTGGATGAGTATCAGATGGCCAACGTTCTGCATACCATCATTATAACCAAGGGTTTCCTGGGTTACTGAATTCCAATTCCCACCTCATCCCCACTATCCTCCATTCTCTTCACAATCCTCCCCACCTCTTCCTCCAAGCTCTCTTATCTCTTGAACTTTCCCTCCAATCTTTCAAATCTTTCCCTTCCTCTATCTAACACTCCATTCCAACATTCCCTGGCCCTTTCCCTCTGGTCTCTCTTTGACCTTCAACAATCATCCCCTAACCCTATGAACAGCACAGGTCCATTCTCCCACATAATCTATTCCAAAAGGGCTATGAAACCCCCCTATTTCTTGCACAGTGACCCCACCAACAGTAGCCAAACCTGTCAATCAATGGAGTTAAACACCTGAGAACAGTTTTCTGTCTCAAATGTGCTATGTAATTGCAAATGTTGCTGTTTGTAACTAAAATAATTTGCATTTGGATAATCTAGATTGGACTATTAAAACACACATGATTGATTTCTCCAATTTATTGTTTTTAATTAAATAGGTTGCAGAAACTCATTTTCCTTTTCACACGCTTCCGTTACAGGATTTTGTTCTTTACAATGTTCAATGCAAAGATGAAACTAGACATGCAACCTCCAAAAGAGAAAGCCATTTGAAAAGTATCAAAGGAAATGAGCACCAGCTCCCCCAGCTAATATTCTTGTGGCCTTTGTATGTGATTGTCCCTGAGCACAATGTTGAGCAGCGGACTCACACACACTAGCAATTGGACATTCTCTCCTGAGTGACCTCCACTTTGCAACCCTGTGTCAAACTGAGCTGATCCAAAATTCTGCAGCCCGTGTCTTAGCTCGCACCAAATTCCAATCACCCCTCTGCTTCCCAAACTACATTCATTCCTTATCTAGTGTTGTCGCTGATTTTAAAGTTCTCATCCTATTTACAAAGCCGTCCAATAACATCTTCCAGCTCTATTTCTTTAACATCCGAAAGCTTTACAGTCCTCTGATATTGTAGCAGCCCAAATGTCGGTGTCGTGAGAAATCCAATTGCTCCAACATTATTAGCCTTCCTTCTGCAGCTTAGGTTCAAAGCTCTTGCATTTTCTTCCTAAATCTCTAAACCTTTCAGTCTCTACTGCGAAATCTACTTCTTTAATTAAGCATTAGGTCACCTGCCCTAATGCTTTCTGGTGGGGTTCAGTGTCAAATTTTATTTGATAAACTGTGAAGTACTTTGTGGTTTTGAACAACACTAAAGCTGTTCCATAAATGCAAATCATTGTTATTTGTGAGCTAGTACAGTCTAATTGCATGTTAGTTTCTTGCTAAAAGAAATGGAATGCTTTTGTCTCCTCAGTCTGCATCGACCCAGGATGCGTAAAAACAACAGGAGACATTTTACCAATCTATCCTGCCAGAGAGACGTTTCAGTAGACGATTACAAAATTATCCCTAGTGTATCAAACCATTGTGCCTATCAATCCAGCTGCCCCAGAACTAAAGACTTGATTTATAAATGATTTAATCACCAATGACTAATGTGTTTGTTTGAATAAATCTCTCCGTATACAATTTGCAGATACTCATAAGCCTGAATTCACCAGCCCCTGCGGAAATATTATGTGCAAACAGGAGCATGATGAAGTTTGCTTTGTTCATGCAATTTGCATAATTCCTCGAGACCAATCGGACAAAGTCATTAAATGAAGAAATTCAAAGCTCGCTAACTCACCAAATTACAAAAGGGAATCTCAGTGCCTTAGCCGCTTTTAACCCTTTTGTCCTATTGACATTAAGTAACACATGAAGCTGAGCTATTTCCAATTTAATATATATTTCATCTGTAATTGGATCAGACATGCAGGCCTCCTCCATCGCCAGACCATAGCAACACAACGGTAAAGACACTGACATTATTTACAAACCCACCGACTCCCACAGCTACCTGGATTACACCTCTTCCCACCCTACCTCTTGCAAAAATGCCATCCCGTATTCCCAATTCCTCCGTCTCCTCCATATCTGCTCCCAGGAGGACCAGTTCCACCATAGAACACACCAGATGGCCTCCTTCTTTAGAGACTGCAATTTCCCTTCCAACGTGGTTAAAGATGCCCTCCAACGCATCTCGTCCACATCCCGCACCTCCGCCCTCAGACCCCACCCCTCCAACCGTAATAAGGACAGAACGCCCCTGGTGCTCACCTTCCACCCTACAAACCTTCGCATAAACCAAAGCATCCGCCGACATTTCCGCCACCTCCAAAAAGACCCCACCACCAGGGATATATTTCCCTCCCCACCCCTTTCTGCCTTCCGCAAAGACCGTTCCCTCCGTGACTACCTGGTCAGGTCCACACCCCGCTACGACCCACCCTCCCATCCTGGCACTTTCCCCTGCCACCGCAGGAACTGTAAAACCTGTGCCCACACCTCCTCCCTCACCTCTATCCAAGACCCTAAAGGAGCCTTCCACAGCCATCAAAGTTTTACCTGCACATCCACTAATGGGGCAGCTGCCACAAGGCGCGGTGGGGAAAGACCACCGTGTAACATCTGCCTGCCTAAGAAGAACAGGGGGCCCACCCAGTCATTCGGGCTCCGCTGACGCCTCAGCAGAAGAGCTGGATAGTAAATGTACAGACTTATATATAGGAAAAATAGATTTTGATGTCTGTACGTAAAGCAATGTAATGTGTGCACAAGAATGGCATTGTATAGAGATCCAAATAATTTTATGAATAAAGTATATTTTTGAAATAAAAAATATATATTTCATATATCCCCATTGTACTGGGGGGTATTATAGCACATCCTTTATCTCGATTACAAGTTTGTAAGATTATGAAACACTGAAAGAAATGTACTGTTGATCTTATTTTAATGATCCGATTTACTAAAGACTAAGGTATAACCTTTTACACATTGTTTTAAAGTGTTAAGGAACTAGTTATACATAGAAGGTGGGTGTCTGGAATGTGTTGCCAGCGGAGATGGTAGGGGCAGGAATGATAACATCATTTAAGATGTATCTAGACAGATACATGAATGGGCAGGAAGCAAAGGGATGCAGATCCTTGGAAAATAGGTGACAGGTTTAGATAGAGGATCTGGTATGGCACAGGCTTGGACGGCCGAAGGGCCTGTTCCTGTGCTGTAATGTTCTTTGTTCTTTTGAGAAGGTGTCAATGTTCCTTTTACGACTCAGAATAAGTTAAAGAGTTCCTCTCCTTGAGAGTACCTGATGGCCCCCCCCCAGTGAAACTTTTTTTTCTCTTTTATTCAAGATGGCAGTGTAGTGGTAATGTCACTGGAGTAATATTTCAGGCGCCCCATTAATGCTTGGGTTTGAATCCTATCATGGCAGCCGATGGCCTTCAAATCAATGAATAAATCTGGAATATAAAGCTAATGGTGACCATGGTAACAATCATGGGCTGTGGTAAGAACCCATCTGGTTCACTGATGTGCTTTTGGGAAAATCTATCCTACTTACCTGGTCTACCTGTAAGTCCAGACCCCCCACAGCAATATGGTCGACTCGTAACTTCCCTCTGAGACAATCGAGCAAATCATTCAGTTCGAGGTCATTTCAGGACAGGGTGGCCTTGGCAGCATTCCATGAAAGAGCAAAGGTAAAGAAGAAAAAAGATAATTCGCCCGTGAAATATAATATCTTCAAGCAAAAACCTTATTTGAAGAAACAAAACCAGAAATTGCTGGAAAAGCTCAGCAGGTCTGTCAGCACCTGTAAAGCGAAATCAGAGTTAACCTTTCAATTCAGAGGGTCACCAGACATGAAGCATTAACTTTGATTTCTCTTCACAGATGCTTCCAGACCTGCTGAGCTTTTCCAGAAACTTCTGTTTTAGTTTCTGATTCACAGCGTCTGCAGTTCTTTTGGTTTTTACCTTGTTCTAAGATTTCAGCTTACAACAATTTGTGAGCTTCAATCCTGGAATCAAAAGACAGAATTATGCCAAGTTATTGTTTAAAACAAGCCATTTTCATTTGAGTTAACCTTAATTGCTACATGTTCTTCCTTCATGTCTCTTCACATTCAATGGCATCACCATCAGTGAATCTCCCACTATCAACATTCTGGGGGTCATTGCTGACCAGGAACTGAACTGAACTATTTATATGAGTGTTGTGGTAATAACAGCAGGTTAGTGTAATGGAATACTCCCCACTTGTCTGGATGGGTGCAGCTCCAACAACACTCAAGAAGCTTGACACCACCCAGGACAAAGTAGCCCACTTGATTGGCTCCACATCCACAAGCATCCACTCCCTCCATCAACAATGCTCAGTAGCAGCAGTTTAACCGGTTACAAGATGCACTGAGAAATCTACAAGGGCAACAGACCTAGAGAAAACCACACACTAGACAGTCGTGGAAATAAAGTACTGTTTCGTCAGTGTTTCTTGAGTACAAATCCTGGAATTCCCTTCCAAGCGACATTGTGGGTCTACCTACAGCACGTGGACTGCAGCGGTTCAAGAAGGCAGCTCACCCCCACCTTCTCAAGAGCAACAAGTGATGATCAATAAACGCTGGCTCATCCTGTCTGTGAATAAGGAAAAACAAATAGCGTCAACAACTTAGCACCCTTAACATAATAAAGGTGTAACATGGGTAGCATGATGGCTCAGTGGTTAGCACTGCTGCCTCACAGCACCAGGGACCCAGCTTCAATTCCTACCTCGGGCAACTGTCTGTGTGGAGTTTGTACATTCTCTAAATGTCTGAGTGGGTTTCCTCCAGGTGCTACGGTTTCCTCCCACAATCCAAAAGATGTGCAGGTCAGGTGAATTGGCCATACTAAGTTGCCCATAGTGTTAGGTGCATTAGTCAGAGGTAAATGTTGAGAAATGACTCTGGGTGGGTTGCTCTTCAGGGGGTCAGTGTGGACTTGTTGGGCCAAAGGGCCTGTTTCCACACTGTAGCGAATCTAATCAAAATAACCCAAGGTGCTTCACAGGAGCATTATAAAGCAAGATACGGAGCCACACCAGAAGATCTTAGGTCAGACAATCCAAATCACTGTCACTGAGGTCATTTGTAAACATTTTAAAGAAGGAAAGTGAGATAGAGAGGTAGGGATGTACAGAGAAGACATTAACAAATTTCGCCAAATCGGTATGTTCCCCAATGGGGTCAGAAACTGTGCACAGAACCACACAAAAATGCAAGAGTTAAAAGTATCAGAAGGCTAATTGGTCCCTAGAAGCTGCAGTACCATTTGAACATATCATGGGTTGTCAAGCTGTAACCTCAGCTTCACTGAAGGCAACTTCAAACGAATACTTTAGTGAAGAGCTTTACTTTAGCCCAAATCCATTGTGCTGGCAACTGACTTGCACAATC
Organism: Chiloscyllium punctatum; assembly: GCF_047496795.1. NCBI lineage: Eukaryota > Metazoa > Chordata > Chondrichthyes > Orectolobiformes > Hemiscylliidae > Chiloscyllium > Chiloscyllium punctatum. Next base: position 16,676,066 of record NC_092783.1, on the reverse strand, counting down.
AGCTACTACAAACACAGAGGCTGTTTTTAAATCAGCCAATACATTCACAGTCAGCCACTGGGACATCCACATTAGGCTCTCAGCTCTCCAGTGCAACCAGCCCATCGTGTTCTGTAAGACAGCCAAGTGCCAAGGATTTTTCACTCATCCCCATCTGCAGTTCGATTAAAACTTGCAAATTTATTTTCCCTAGGATCCCAGGCAGCCATCACAAAAAGGAAGTTATTGTGAAATCCAGGCTCGATTCAATTCCACGGTCAGGGGTGAAAGTGCTCATTGTGATCTATTGTTTCTCCCCATCACCCTGTTATGTTTTTAAAAAGTTAAAATCCACTGTTTTTGATGACTTCAAAGTGTTTTGCATCCAATTAATACTTCATTCTAATATGGTCAGATTGAAGTGCGGCTATAGGAGATCAATCTCTCTCTGATCAAGAATTGAGTAGGTCAATCGAATTTACCTCAAAGTATGCGCTAGTGCTGTGCACTAGGATGTCCAGGTAATGTTAAATTGGAGAAGATTTAAACTGTTGGCCTATGGCCAGGAAAGTTGACTTGTGAAGGCTAGCAGATGGTCAAAGAGACAGGAGACAGCCCTTTAACACAATCATAACTGACTGAACACTTCAATATCTTTTACCCACACTATCCCCATAACTCTTTACACTATTAATAATCAGCAATCTGTCAATCTGTATTCAAACTTACTATACTTATATTCCATAGGTTTCTGTGCTATAAAATTCCAAAGGTTCACAAACCCTTGAGTAAAACATTTTTCAGGATACTGATCCCTATCAATCATAGCCTGCTCATGTGAGAATGAACATTTTATTCCAACTCTCTGTTTTCTGTCAGTTAGTCAACTCTTCACTCATGTCAAAACATAACCTCCTAGACCATGTGCTTTAAATTTGCTAAACCCTTATCAAACCCTTATCAAATTGCATGTCCATCCATTCACCTTCATCAATTTTGTTTGTAACATTCTCACTAAAACCCCGACAAATTTGTCGAACAAACAATTCATGCCGACTATGCCCAGTTAGATCCTTTTTTTTTCAATCAAAGTGTCCATTTATCACATCTTTATGGTAGATTCTAGCAATTTCCTTTTTTCCAAATGATTTCATTAATCCTTACACTGTACCAGAATGCTTAATAGTTAAGTCTCTACAAGGATGATGGGAAGAAGTGGCCAACTTCACAGAAACAATAGCCTCCTGTGCAAGACAGTTTGGTGATTAGGGCTGCTAAAGGCTGTTTGACCTCAGTAAAGGCCTTACCTTTATCCTCCTCCGTCCACCCATCAATGAATTTAACACGCGTCGTGATATCGAACACTTCTTCCGCCTCCGAGCTTACTTTTACAATCAGGACTCCTGCCCACCTTCCGAGGACCCCTTTGCCCACCTCCAACACACTCCATCCACCTGGACACCCCGTGCTGGCCTATTACCCACCCTCGACCTCTTCATTTCCAACTGCCGCTGAGACATTAACTGCCTCAACCTGTCTACCCCCCTCCCCCACTCCAACCTCTCCCCCTCACAACACGCAGCCTTCCACTCCCTCTGCTCCAATCCCAACCTCACCATCAAACTAGGGGATAAAGGGGGTGGAGTGGTAGTTTGACACACTAATCTCTACACCATTGAAGCCAGACGCCAACTCAAAGACACCTTCTCCTACCGCCCCATCAACCATGACCCCACATCCCCATCACCAAACCATCATCTCCCAGACCATACACAACCTCATCACCTCAGGAGATCTCCCACCCACAGCTTCCAACCTCATAGTCCAGGAACCCCACACCGCCCGATTCTACCTCCTTCCCAAGATCCACAAGCCTTACCACCCTGGCTGACCCATTGTCTCTGCATGTTCCTGCCCCACTGAACTCATCTCCACTTACCTCAACACTGTCCTATCCCCCCTAGTCCAGGAACTCCCCACATACATTCGAAACACCACCCACGCCCTCCACCTCCTCCAAGACTTCAGTTTCCCCGGCCCCCAATGCCTCATCTTCACCGTGGACATCCAATCCCTCTACACCTCCATCCACCATGACCAGGGCCTCTAAGCCCTCCATTTCTTCCTCTCCTGACGTCCCCAACAGTACCCTTTCACCGACACTCTCATTCGTTTGGCTGAACTGGTCCTCACCCTCAACAATTTCTCCTTCGAATCCTCCCACTTCCTCCAGACCAAAGGGGTAGCCATGGGCACCCGCATGAGCCCCATCTATGCCTGTCTCTTTGTTGGCTACGTAGAACAGTCCATCTTCTGTAGTTACACCCGCGCCACTCCCTACCTCTTCCTCCACTACATTGGTGACTGCATTGGCGCCACCTCGTGCTCCCACAAGGAGGTTGAGCAGTTCATCAACTTCACCAACACGTTCCACCCTGACCTTAAATTTACCTGGACCACCTCTGACACCTTCCTCCCCTTCCTGAAAATCTCCATCTCCATTAATGACAACCGACTTGACACTGACATTTTTTACAAACCCACCGACTCCCACAGCTACCTGGATTACACCTTTTCCCACCCTACCTCCTGCAGAAATGCTATCCTGTATTCCCAATTCCTCTGCTGTATCTGCTCCCAGGAGGACCAGTTCCACCACAGAACACACCAGATGGCCTCCTTCTTTAGAGATCGCAATTTCCCTTCCCACATGGCTGAACTGGTCCCCACCCTCAACAATTTCTCCTTCAAATCCTCCCACTTCCTCCAGACCAAAGGGGTAGCCACGGGCACCTGCATGAGCCCCAGCTATGCCTGTCTCTTTGTTGGCTACGTAGAACAGTCTCCAACGCATCTCATCCACATCCCGCACCTCCGCCCTCAAACCCCACCCCTCCAACCGTAACAAGGACAGAACCCCCCTGGTCCTCACCTTCCACCCTACCAACCTTCGCATAAACTGCATCATCCGCCGACATTTCCGCCACTTCCAAACGGACCCCACCACCAGAGATATATTTTCCTCCCCACCCCTTTCTGCTTTCCCCTTTCCGCAAAGACCGTTCCCTCCGTGACACCTGGTCAGGTTCATGCCCCCACCCCCCCCCAACAACCCACCCTCCCATCCTGGCACCTTACCCTGCCACCGCAGGAATTGCAAAACCTGCGCCCACACCTCCTCCCTCACCTCCATCCAAGGTCCCAAAGGAGCCTTCCACATCCATCAAAGTTTTACCTGCACATCCACCAATATCATTTATTGTATCCATTGCTCCCGATGTGGTCTCCTCTACATTGGCGAGACTGGACGCCTCCTCGCAGAGCACTTTAGGGAACATCTCCTGGACATCCACACCAATCAACCCCACCACCCAGTGGCCGAACTTTTCAACTCCTCCTCCCACTCTGCCAAGGACATGCAGGTGCTGGGCCTCCTCCACCGCAGTTCCCTCACCATCTGACGCCTGGAGGAAGAACGCCTCATCTTCCTCCTTGGAATACTTCAACCCCAGGGCATCAGTGTGGACTTCACCAGTTTCCTCATTTCCCCTCCCCCTCACCCTGCCCCAGTTCCGAACTTTCAGCTCAACACTATCCTCATGACCTGTCCTACCTTCCAATCTCCCTTCCCACCTATCTGCTCCACCCTCCCCTCTGACCTATCACCTTCACCCCCACCCCCATTCACCTATTGTACTCTTTGCTACCTTCCCCCACCCTCCTCTCTGACCTATCACCTCCATCCCCACCCCCGTTCACCTATTGTACTCTTTGCTGCCTTCTCCTCAGCTCCCTTCCTCATTTATCTCTCCACCCTGGAGGCTCCCTGCCTCCATTCCTGATGAAGGGCTTTTGCCTGAAATTTCAATTTATCTGCTCCTCGGATGCTGCCTGACCTGCTGTGCTTTTCCAATATCATACTAATCCTGACTTAAGTCTGGCCAGTTCTCCCACACCAGTGAGGGTCATATCTAAGTCTGATGCAGGTTTGTGTTATATCCAGAAGCTATTTTATGCTGTAGTGTTTAAACTGACTGGGCTATAAATAAATTGCAGTCACAGTGCAGGCTGTAATCATTGTATTCTCTGGCGCTGATCCAGAGAGGGCAATTGACAACATTCCTCCTTTAGATGTAAGGCTGGTGTTCCAGTTCCCTGATTTCTCTCTCACTCACTTCTTAAATAACGAGGTGACATTTGTTAGCTTCCAGTCCACAGGAATCATTCCAGAATCGATAAAATTCATCTCTTCAGTCTAAATTTGATTTGAAACAGGTACCAGTGTTATCGCTTTCTCTCCTTTATAATAACTCCAGACAAGTAAGTTGAAGCACATAATCTTTGAAGAAGAGGATTGCAGGATTTATGAAAATTAAAGGTGCAAATCAGCCTCACATTATGCTTCCATTTGGTGCCAGACAAATGGGATCAATTTAAGAAACATCCGCAATACACATTTTTGAAAGAATTGACATGGACAGGGAAAATGGGATTCCAAAATTGGCTTCAACTAGCAGCATTCCCTGAGTGAGAGTTATGTGTTTGTATCATGAAAGCCACTGAGGAATTGTCTAGGTTACAGCTCAGTACATTAGAAATCAAGATCATCAAATTATTGGTCATTTGAAGGACAGTGGATATTTTATATATAATTGCTTTTTCACGTCAAGAATGGTTTCAATTGCTGTCAAATGTCGAAACCAAACAGATTGGATTTGGTTAAAGGATCTATAGTTCACAGCTAATCAATTTAAGTTGTTGACTTCAGGAAGAAATCAGGTCCTTCTCCAAAGGGCCTCCTTTAATAATAAAGTAAAGGCAGCAGTTGTTGTCTTATTCTTTTGCTAGTTAAATGCTTCTCAGTGCACATGTCATGTGAGCAACACAATGGAATTCATCTCCTGTACAGTGTTGATCAGAGGCTCAGTTTGAAGTCAGGAACTGCAGGAGTCTGACAGTACTTCTGAGGTAAAATTTTAAAGTAGCCCAAAAATGTTTTTAACCTCTCTCCACCACGTTTAATCTTTTCCAATGCTGCAATCCTCTGTGATCTCTGCCCTTGTGTTTCCCCATCAATCAATGGTTATAAGCTGAAAGGTCTGGAAGTCTCTCCTAAATCTCAGCACCTCTTCACAGCTCTCTCCTCTAATCTGCCCCTTTAAACCCATGTCTTTGGTCACCTGCCCTAATATCTCCTTTCATAGCTGGGTGTCAACTTTTCTTTAATAGAACTCCAGTGAAGGAAGACAATATAATTTATTACTTAATCTTGTTTATAATTTAAAGCATGATCTTATGTTTATATAATGTCTTTATTATGTCAAAGCCAAGTAATGTAACAGAAACTCTAGCAGGGGGCACCAATAGTGAGAGAGCACTGAGAAGGGCAGTTCAAGCAGTCAAATCAGCCCTGGCTGGAGGAAAGGGTGTCTTTGAGGGAAAGGTGTCACTTGTGGAGAAGGATCACACAGACTATGAATTTCCTCATTAAGGTAATGATCTCAAGCTTAATCATACTGTTCTAAATCTAATAGTTGCAGTGTCTTTCTGGTTTAACCTTAATATCCTCTTGTGTATGTAATGACCTGATGCCAGAGGAATAAAGAATTCCTGCTTCATGATCTTTGGCTATCCGTGTGTTAAAATCTCATGTTCTATTGCTGGTGTAATAGCCAGGATTTCACAGGCATAAAGACATGATGGTTGAGGTTGAAAGGTGCCTGGTTAAGGTGAAGTGGAGAAGTTGGCAATATCCACAAGGGAGGCTGAAGCTGCTCTAGTACCACTGGAGGCTCAGGAACTGGTGGGAAAAAATTGGAATTTTAGGCCAAACTCGGGTGGACGCTCCTCACGTGCATTTGATGGTACAGAGGAAGAGCCTGGTTCTCCTGGTCAGACATCTGATTCAGGGGAAGGTCAGAAACAGCCACTGATCCAGTGGTAGGACTTGCTTGAGGTCACACAACAGGCTATCACATCCGGAAGCCTCACCGTGGTGAGCAAGCAACGTTCATGATGAAATATCCGTGTGTGATGACCATCAGGAGCGTACTGAGAAGTGGTACAGACGTTCAAACAAGTTCATAGCAGATCTTTGGGTAACCAATGAGTTTTGGGAACAACAATAGCCTGACCCAGCTATAGTAGGGGATTTGTTATTACAAGCTCAAGTGAAGGAACTGGCCTCTCTATACCCTGACAACAGCATTATCCTCCTGTATCCCTCCTTCAAATCAGTCAGGAATAGGCTTCAGAAGGACCACCTACAGAAAGCAGTCATCTAAGTTTGGCTGCTTTTGGACATTATTGTATTGCAATACATAGTACCTTCTTTTCAGTATTGACCATTAATTGGCATTTTAATGCATTGTTCCAAAATACAGTGGACCGACCGACCGACCACTATTCCAAATCCCAGAATAAAAACAGAAGTAATCAGGGGCCTTTCTACTGAGGTGAACTGAGCGATCCACATCAACTGCAAGAATCCAGGCCCAGGTCATAGTAGACCATTAACAAGATCAGTTTGGCTACTGGGCGTTTGCAGGTGGATATTTGTGCCAAATCCCTACTCCCCCATTCCCTAGCCTGCTTTCAGAAAGTGGCCTGGGGGCATTTTGGCATAAGGTTTGCATAAAATTCACTAGCTACAAAACAAAGTTTTATACCCACCAGCATCTGTGCCTGCTATCTTATATAGTAGCGTAGATTCAAGAACAGGCAGGCCTATACCTTTACAACAGTTACATGGCTTCATGATATGTGATATTCCAGTATACTGGTACCTGCCTCACCAACGGTACTCTGTATCATGGAGTCAGTTTAGCATCTTCCTTCAGTCTGTTATCTGTGCGTAATGTTATTACATCAGGAAGCATAATGTAGACAAGTATAATTAGGCAATGTATGCAAATCTTATAGCCTTATGAATAGTTAGTGTTGTAAGTAAACTCCAAGATATTTGTCCCACAAAATCTAACAATCTGTGGTATTTGTTACGCAGACTAACATACAGAAAACCACAAACAGATCAGACCCTTATAGAGACCAAAAATATTCATCATTCTGTTTCTCAGCCACAGTCTTAGGCTCAATTCTTCATATCAAATTTTAAGGGTTTAAAGATATTTTACACATAGTCACATTTATGGCAAAAATGTTTATGTATCTGAGATGTATAATATATATGTGTGATGCAACCATACAATGAATTATGTAGAATTCTCTGTCATCACACGTGTTTTATATAATCCTTGCATTTATACAAATAATTGCATTTGTCTTCTTTTTCTTTTTCGCCGTCACTTCTTTCCAACTACACAATGGTTTGAGGAATTCATTGGTTGAGCTCTATCTGTCCTGTGAGAGTTAACCTACTTAGGACTAAGCTCTTAACCAGAAGAATTCAATCATGGTGTATATGCTTGATAAGTCCCAGTGGTGCTGACCCAGACTAACACTGCACTGTGATAGTGGTTCTTGTTTTGTAAGTTGATTTGTGCTAAATTTGAACCAGCATCACTGAAGGCTCTGTTCCACTTCTCTACTTACAGAGGTGTTGATCAAAGCTGTTGAATAAGATGTTACCTGTGAATAGAATTGGTTTAACTGACTTGACCTATTGCTTATATATGTTACTAAAAAAGATCCATCCAAACCTTTGACAACCTCCATCATTTCACTGCATGAAGTATGGGAGAAAGATTTTCAGTTTTCTTCATTTGCATTTTCAAATATCTATGGTCAAGAAATTAATAATTAAATATGATGATTGTCCAAACAAAGACTGGACTGGTGGTAACCTTGATAATTTGTTTGTAACCTTGATGAACAGAAGGAACCATGAAAGGCATTAGGTGTTTGACATGAAAATACAACAAATCACAACTCAGTTGTGATATAATCAGTGACATATTGATGAAAATTAAATGGTCATGTAGCCCTGAAATATGAATGGAAGAATGAGATACATAGTGAACTGATAAATTTGGGTTATGTTCGACAATTTTTCATTGCTCTGCACAACTCCTTTTCTTCAATACTGACAATCAACTTGACATTTTAAAAGCTTGTGCATGTTACAAAATGCATTCATCAAAATGTGGCAATCTATTTAATTTTAACCCTAGCCAGATTTCAAGGCACAAACGAATCAAATCCTATTTTGGTTTGTGGGTGAAGGTATTGCTTTTTAGTTTTCAGAAAAAGAAAATGCTGCATTCCATCAATTCAAGCAAATATTGAGTTCAAAATATTCTGCACTGCTGAGTAATACAGAATGCCAGAAGGTGATGTACAAACAAAACTTGACTTTAATTTTCCTTCAAAATGATCACATTGACTCCTAACAGATCCAGTGGCAAGTTGAGCTGGACAGGCTGGATAAATTCTCTAAATTTAGCATTCTTATAACACTGTGGACATTTCAGCACAGAAGGAGGTCAGTTGATTCATTATGTGAGTCAGTTAAGTGACATCTCCAACAATAACTCATATATTGCATGCCTGATTTACTGTAATGTTCCTAATGCTTCACTAAGCTAAGGATGATGTTATTACAATAGGGACCATAGAACAGGGTGAAGAAAGTGGAGGAGTCGCAAGAGAAAATTGTGTCAACTCATTAAGCGGAGAGTTGCGGGAATCTTGGATGATTGCATGTGGAAGGTTAGACAGTGTAAATTGGTTTAATCTGTATTGTTGCTCTTTGAAGATGCATGCCTGAACTAGCAGCACTGTTTCACTGCTGCAGTGAGCTACCACTTCTTAAATATTCACCGTCAACCATAGTTTTACGATCTACAATGATAATGACATTATTACATTGCTTCACAGTTTGCTGTTTGATAACCCTCTAGTCAACATGGGTAGACTTAACATAACTTAAATATTACGCAAATGGGCTAGTACTATTTTCACTGAAAGCTAGTGGACAGGTACAGCAGAAATGAAAAGAGATAATGGCATGCTGATCTTTAATTCCAGGGATCTGTCATGCAAAGGGGAGGAAATGTTACTTCAAGCAGAGCCATGGTCAGACCCCATCTGAAGTAGTGTATTTAGTCCAGGGTCGGCCTACGTCAGAAGACGTATATTCACGTCAGCATGCTTATGTGACAGGCTCAACACAACAATATGAGGAATTTTAAAATGCAATTATGAAGGCAGAGTTAAAAATCACACAACACCAGTTTTTAGTCCAACAGGTTTATTTGGAAGCACTAGCCTTTGGAGCACGGCTCCTTCATCAGGTGATCGAAGCTAGTGCTTCCAAATAAACCTGATTTTTAACTTTTTACACCCCAGTCCAACACCTGTGTCTCAAAATCATTATGAAGGTAGGTTGCATAAATATACCTTACATTTCCTCAAGTTTAGAAGCCTCAAAGCCCTCCGCTTCTTCCTTTCCCCCCAACCCAACCAGTACCCTTCCACTGATGCCTCCTTCGACTGACTGAACTGGTCCTCACTCTTAACAACTTCTCCTTCCAATCCTCCCACTTCCTCCAAACCAAAGGAGTAGCCATGGGCACCTGCATGGGCCCCAGCTATGCCTGTTTCTTCGTCGGATATGTGGAACAGTCCATCTTCAACAGCTACACTGGCACCACTCCCCACTTTTTCTTCCACTACATCGATGACTGTATCGGCGCTGCCTCGTGCTCCCACGAGGAAGCTGAACAGTTCATCCACTTTACTAACACCTTCCACCCCGACCTCAAATTTACCTGGACCATCTCAGACTCCTCCCTCCCCTTCCTAGACCTCTCCATTTTTATCTCGGGCGACTGACTCAACACGGACATTTACTGTAAACCGACTGACTCCCACAGCTACCTAGGTTACATCTCCTCCCACCCTGCCCCCTGTAAAAACACCATCCCATATTTCCAATTCCTTCGCCTCTGCTGCATCTGCTCCCAGGAGGACCAATTCCACTACCGAACAACCCAAATGGCCTCCTTCTTCAATGACCGCAATTTCCCCTCCGACGTGGTCGACGATGCTCTCCACCGCATCTCCTCCCCTTCCCGCTCCTCCGCCCTTGAACCCCGCCCATTCAATCGCCACCAGGACAGAACCCCACTGGTCCTCACCTTCCACCCCACCAACCTCCAGATACATCGTATCATCCTCCATCATTTCTGCCACCTCCAAACAGACCCCACCACCAGGGATATATTTCCCTCTCCACCCCTATCAGCATTCCGGAGAGACCACTCCCTCCGCAACTCCCTCGTCAGGTCCACACCTCCCACCAACCCAACCTCCACTCCCGGCACCTTCCCCTGCAACCGCAAGAAGTGCAAAACGTGTGCCCACACCTCCCTCCAAGTCTGTGAATAGCGGATGATTTGAAATATTCAAGACTTCAATCAATAGATTATTGTCAGGTAGGGGTGTAAAGTTGTTGTGACAGAAATAGTTTGTTTTCAACTGGAGATATTTAATATCAGAACTTCATGACCTGTTAACCATTTATTAATGGTTCTTCCCAGCTGATGCATGCTAGTCTCAAATGGACAAACTGCACAACATAATTTTCAAAACATTATGCAATGTATCAAGGCAAATAGAATGAAGTGAATTTGTACCAGCCTCCAACTCCAGTGGTAACACATTTGTCCAACATCATAAACTGCTGCATTCATGGCAGAAAGCACAAGAGAAGCATGTACAGGGCAACCTCGACTATCCAAACGACATGGGCGAGGAATATTTTGTTTGGATAATCAAATGTTCGGATAATCCATTGTTCCGATAACACAGTTTGCCCAAACATCGGGACTTTGAGATCTTGTTCGGATAATCCAAAATTTGGATAATCGATGTTCAAATAATCAAGGTTGTACTATAAATGGATGACATCAGATATTGGATACTAGACATGGACTCAACATAACTGAAATGAGCGTTCAAGGTACAGATGTGTGGATAACCAAGAATAACAATCTTCAGATGGCCAAAGAATGTTATAAGCAGAGTAAGAGATATAGATCTACCGTGATCTAATTGAATGACGTAAGTAAATTTGAGGAGCTGAATGAGTCTTTTCCAGTGTGCCTTTCTCTTTGCTCTTTGCTGGAGCAGCACAGTGGCTCAGTGGTTAGCACTGCTGCCTCACAGTGCTAGGGACCCGGGTTCGAATTCTCACTTTGGGTGACTGTTTGTGTGGAGTTTGCACATTCTCCCCGTGTCTGTGTGGGCTTCCTCTGGGTGCTCCAGTTTCCTCCCACAATCTAAAGATGTGCAGGTCAGGCGAATTGGCCATGCTAAGTTGCCCATAGTGTTAGGTGCATTAGTCAGAGGGAAGTGGGTCTGGATGGGTTATTATTTGGAGGGTTGGTGTGGACTTGTTGTGCCAAATGGCCTGTTTCCACACTGTAGAGAATGTAGTCATGCTCCATTGGAGAAGAAACAGTAGCAGCAGAGAATTGGCAGTTGCCATCAGTGGTGGATGCCACATGCTGGTTTTAACTATTTTCATGATTAAGCTTTTTCCTGATAGTCGAGGAATGGTTTATAGCTCGAAAGAATAAAAATAAACACGTTATATAAATGGTGCGAGGTTACAAAGCTCTGAAATGCAGAGAGATCTCAGTGAATCTCAGGAGGTTTGTATACACCTGCAGCAAGTAATCAAGAAAGTTAAAAGAATGTTATGTTTTATTGCAAGGGGAATTGAACACAAGGTAAGGAGATTATGCTTCAAGTATGTAGCATATTAGTGAGACTGCATCTGGGGTACTCTGTACAATACTGGTTTCATGGAACAATATTAATGCATTGAAAGCAGTTCTGAAAAGGTTTACCAGACTAATATCTGCAATGAACAGATTACTCTATGAGGAAAGGCTACTCAGGCTGGGCCTGTATCGTTTAGACAAATCAGAGATGACTTAATTAAAACATAAAAGATTCTGCGTAGGTTGATGTCAAAACAGTGTTTCCCCTTGTGAGAGAATCAGAACAACAGATCATAGTTTAAAAATAAGATAGAGGAAGCTTTTTATTCTCAGGGGGTAGTGAATCTTTGGTATTCACTTTCTCAACTGGCAGTAGATGCAGAATCTTTCAATATTTTTAAAGCAGAATAGAGAGATAAGGGGATGAAAGATTATTAGGAATATGCAGGAACGTAGTGTTGAAAAACCAGATCAGCCATGATCTTATTGAATGGTAGATCAGGCTTGAAGGGCTGAATGGCCTACTCTTGCTCTTTGTTCATAAATGTCAACAGCATGGGTTAAATTCCATTGGAAGGAATCTGAAAACCCAAGAAGCCACTTGGCTCAAGAGACTCACGATCATCAGTTCAGTATTGGAGTGTCCAAGGACACAAGTTTCAGCAGCTCATCAGGAAGGCTGAGGTTACCATGAGGGATTCTCATTCTCAACCTCTCTGCCAACCTGAGACCTGGTCACCTCAGGTTAAACCACCACCAGTTGTCTCTCTCTAACGAGAGAGCAGCCCTATCGTTTGGTACGGCAACAGCAACTTTACCTTTCAGTTTTATTTGTAACTGACACAATTGTAACATACACACGATTGCAAGTGTGTGTAATGTACTGCTTCCTTGTTATTGCTGCAGTCAAAGTGGGGTAGATTTATGCGGACCTGGATTGAATGTTGAATGAATGCCCACACGTAAATGGGCACTCTGGAGAAATTACATTGTGTCATGGAGTCCTTACAGATAAACTGTGATAAAATGCAAATAAGTCATTACAGTGCTGATGGAATAGTCACACCTGCATCAAGGAAATCCAGCTTCACAATATAAATACAGCTTTTCATATTTTCAATCAAAGATTATATAATCTGTTGCAGAAGTAACAATACTGTTTAAATTCACAACTCGCTACTTCAGCAGAATTCTAATATCCGATTTGCACTATGTAATTATCCTTAATTGTAAATAAACAAAAAACGTTAATTTTGGTTAAGCCACTTCCTCTATTTTTCCATCATTTTCTTTGGTTTCCAATCTGAGCTGGTTGCAGATGCTCAATGTACTGTGATATGGTTTGGAGCAGCTGGGCCATGCATCAATGTTGGAAGGAGCGTGAAGCTATAGGAAAACAGGATCAGCATTTAGGAGAGATGTTCCCTCTCTGTTGTTGGTAGAGCCTAATCATGAGGTGCAAGGCACTCTTGGTCTTGCTCAATGTGCTGCAGGTATTGACCCAACATCTTCACGTAGTGATCATCTGAGCCATATTCTGCTTTGTCAGGAGATTGAAAATGGATTGCGTTTGCAGGGACACAGTATATACTCACATGGAGTAATCCTTAAACTTTGAGGGTTGCAGTGCCCAGGTCACAGTGTTTTACCTTCCAGTAAACTGTCATCAAATCCCCCAAACCAGGTACTGACCACACACTATATGGAATCTTAAGAACCAGGCAGCCACTTGGCTCAAGAAACTTGGAATCATCAGTTCAGTGTAGTGTTGTCCAAGGTGACAAGTTTCAGCACTCATCAGTAACAGGGAAGAAGAGAAGTAGGAATTGGCACGCCTGTCAAAATCATAGCACTCGATCAGGTCAATGAGAATCGACCAACACTGTGTGCAGACCTCACAGTGACAATTACTAACCTCACAGTGACAATCTGCACACCTTAGTGACAGTCTGCCAACCTCACAGTGACAGTCTACCAAGTACGTATTGACAGACTGCTAACCTTGGCAACATCAGATGAGCGTCAGCATTCCTGAACACGATTGAACCTCATGCATCCATGTGTTTGTTGAAGACCTCCATCTCCGGACTTAATGGGCAGTCAGCACAGTTTCCCATTAATAAAGTAAAATTAACAAAATAAATATACTTGTTGAACGTTATGACACATTTTTAAATTGTAAAAGTACTTTTGCAACAGTTGAATATTTATAACACAGGAATGGGGGCCTCAGAAGTAAATAATTAGGATCCCCTGCCTTTCAGATGTTTGGCTGTAAACAGCTAATTATTTAGGGTTGTTTTGGAAAATTTAAAGTCAGCAAACTTTATCTTTTTCTCATTATTTCAACAACTTTCCCAAAACCAATTCTGTTCCTGAATGGAGTTCATGCCTCTGAATTAATTTGTTGAAGTGTCAATGTCTCAAATTTACAGTTTAAAGAATTGCTTTGATCATTAATTACTTGGAGTGGATGTGTTTAGATTAATCCTGGCAAAGTCTAGAGGTTACATTTACCAGATTTGTAATTCATCTTGTAATTGGACTGTATAAGCATTGAGGAAAGCTTTGGCTTGGTTAGAAACTTATGCAGGGAATACAAATAAGGTAGCTGTTGGAACACTGAAGTCTTTGCATATTCAGAAATTGACAGGTCCACTAGAGGCAATTCCAGTAAGCATACTTACGGTGGCTCAGCGGTTAGCATGGAGGACCTCACAGCTCCAGGAACCGGGGTCTGATTTTCACCCTTGGACAACTGTCTGTGTGGAGCTTATTCATTCTCCTTGTGTCTATGTAGGTTTCATAGAACATAGAATATAGAAAAATACAACGCAGTACAGGCCCTTTGGCCCTCGATGTTGCGCCGATCCAAGCCCCCCTAACCTACACTAACCCACTATCCTCCATATGTCTATCCAATGCCCGTTTAAATGCCCATAAAGAGGGAGAGTCCACCACCGCTACTGGCAGGGCATTCCATGAACTCACAACTCACTGAGCAAAGAATCTACCCCTAACATCTGTCCTATATCTACCACCCCTTAATTTAAAGCTACGCCCCCTCGTAATAGCTGACTCCATACGTGGAAAAAGGTTCTCATGGTCAACCCTATCTAACCCCCTAATCATCTTGTACACCTCTATCAAGTCACCCCTAAACCTTCTTTTCTCCAATGAAAACAGCCCCATGTGCCTCAGCCTTTCCTCATACGATCTTCCTACCATACCAGGCAACATCCTGGTAAACCTCCTCTGCACCTGTTCCAGTGCCTCCACATCCTTCCTATAGTATGGTGACCAAAACTGCACACAATATTCCAGATGAGGCTGCACCAGAGTCTTATACAACTGCAACATGACCTCAGGACTCTGGAACTCAATTCCTCTACCAATAAAAGCTAGTACGCCATATGCCTTCTTCACAGCACTATTTACCTGGGTGGCAACTTTCAAAGATCTGTGTACATGGACACCAAGATCCCTCTGCTCATCCACACTACCAAGTATCCAACCATTAGCCCAGTACCCCATCTTCTTGTTACTCTTCCCAAAGTGAATCACTTCACACTTACCTACATTGAACTCCATTTGCCACCTTTCTGCCCAGCTCTGCAGCTTCTCTATATCCCGCTGTAACCTGCCACATCCTTCCTCACTGTCAACAACTCCACCGACTTTTGTATCATCCGCAAACTTGCTCACCCAACCTTCTAGACCCTCCTCCAGGTCATTTATAAAACTGACAAACAGCAATGGTCCCAAAACAGATCCTTGCGGAACACCGCTAGTAACTGCACTCCAAGATGAACCTTTACCATCAACTACTACCCTCTGTCTTCTTCCAGCCAGCCAATTCCTAATCCAAACCTCCAACTCACCCTCAATGCCATACCTCCATATTCTTTGCAGTAGACTTCCATGGGGAACCTTATCAAATGCCTTACTAAAATCCATATACACTACATCTACCGCTTTACCCTCGTCCACTTCCTTAGTCACCTTCTCAAAGAATTCAATAGGTTTCCTCCAGGTTTCCTCCCACAGCCCAAAATGTGCTGGTTAGGTGGTTATAACTGGCTCAGTGGTTAGCACTGCTGCCTCATAACACCAGGGATCTGGGTTCGATTCTTGCCTCGGGTGACTGTTTGTGTGGAGTTTGCACATTCTCCCCGTGTCTGCATGGGTTTGCTCCGGTTTCCTCCCACAATCCAAAAATGCACAGGCCAGGTGAATTGACCATGCTAAACTGCCCATAGTGTTAGGTGCAGTAGTCAGGGGTAAATAAAGGGTAGGGGAATGGGTCTGGGTGGGTTACTTTTCGGAGGGTTGGTGCGGACATGTTGGGTTGAAGGGCCTGTTTCCACACTGTAGGGAATCTAATCTAAAGTGGATTACTCTTCGGAGGGTTAGTGTAGACTTGATGGGCTGAATGGCCTGTTTCTGCAATGTAGGGATTGTATACTTGAAGGAGTGAGAATGAGGGACTGCTGAAGAGATTTTCTTTCATCAGTTTGAAGTAGAGTAAGATGGCTGGAAAATAAGGTTTGAGTTATAAACAAAGTCTGGACAGGCTGGGACTTTTTCACTACAGCATAGGAGGTTGAGAGGTAACCTTACACAAGTTTATAAAATCATGAGGGATATAGTTAGGGTTAATGGTAAGTGTCTTTTCCCTAGGATGGGGGATTTCAAGACTAGGGGGCACCTTTTTTAAGGTGAGAAGAGAAAGATTTAAAAAAAGACATGGGGGGGGCAAATCTTTTTTACAGCGGGTGGTTCGTGTGTGGAATGAACTTCCTGAGGAAGCGATGGATGTGGGTTCAATTACAATGTTTGAGTAGATGAAGAGGGAAGGTTTGGAGGGATATATGTTAGAAGCAGGCAGGTGGAACTAGTTTAGCTTGGGATTATGTTCAATATGGACTGGTTGGACCGAAGGGTCTGTTTCCATGTTGGATGAATCTATGATTCCATGTTGTTGCAAAGATTTTTTTAAAATGTGATACAAGCATTTTTCAGCCTGTTAGCTTACAAAAGGCCAAAGAAACATTGAACTTCCAAAACATTTTGGGAGCCTTGATTTATAGGCACTCGCACAAAATTAGTCAGATAATCATTCCTTTAATTCTCGGACTTCATAGAGAATTTGGCACAAATGGTTAAAAGTGTTAAATGGAATATGGTGTGCTTTGATTTTTAAAGGTCATTTCATAGGATGGATTAGACGATTTCCACTAAAAGTAATGCTCTTTAGGATAAGGGACAACATTGTAAATTGCGCAGGAAATTCTAATGATTGTAAGATACAATGAAAATACGAGATAGGGCTAGATTCAGGCTATATTAATATTTGATAGTTTGTACCACCTTGGAAAAATACAGCATGTCCCTCTGAACTTTCACAGCTTTTAAAACGTATTCTGCATTCCTGTGCTTTTGCCAAAGTGAATAACCTTCACGTCCCCACACAATATTTCTTCTGCCACTAATTTGCTCATGCACTTAACCTGTCTATATTTCTTTGTATTCTGCTCACAAGCTGCATTCCCACCGAGCCTTGTATCATTAGCAACTTTAGAATTAGAATTAGAATTTGAACAAGAATTTAGAATTTGGTTTATTGTCATGTGTTCTCAAGTACAGAGATACAGGAGTACAATGAAAAGTGTACAATGTCACCACTCACAGTACCACCTTAGTTACAAGGTACCCAGGTTCAAAATCTTTGGTAAAAAGTAGAAAAATAAAGAAGTAAATTGAAAGTTCAACTTTTCAGTTCTTCACAATATAAAGTAGTAAATAGGAAATAAAAAGTTGTAAATTTCAGTCCTTCTTTAGCCTTGGGTTTGCAGACACTCCACACAAGACTTTCCCCATGAGGGCTTGATCTCTCTCCCATGCTGGGATTGATCTCTCCATCCCTGCATCTCCACACTGCCATCTCACCATCAACCACCATCCTGTCGCTCCCCGTGCCCTCTGTGTCGCTTTGTCTAAGTCATTAATATAGATTGTAAATAGCTGAGGTTCAGTACTGGTTCTCGTGTCGATCCACATCAGTTGCAGTCTGCCAACTTGAACATGCCCATCTTGTTTGTTCCAACCCTGTTGACCTGCTGCAGTTCGGGCAGGATAACCCTAGTCTCCAGTTCAGAGGCCAGCCTGAAAACTCCAAGTTGCAATATTCCCATGGGTCCTCAAATAGTGACTCCCAGCAAGACATCAAAACCTTTCAGCAGCATGACCAGGTTGCTGGATAGCCAGAAATATCATGTTGCTTGGCAGTTAACCAGCTACCACTTTGAGGGAAGATCAACCCTTATCAGTTCAACATCTGGCATCAGTAAGGAAAGCTTCTTTGTGAAGTGAATAATAAAGTGCTTTAAGATATATGGACCATAAATGAAACAACATGGTTTTATAAGATTTCATTCCTGTCTGAGAAATCAGAGTCGAGAGTGTGGCGCTGGAAAAGCACAGCGGGTCAGGCAGCATCTGAGGAGCAGGAGAATTGACGTTTCGAGCATAAGCTCTTCATCAGCAATTCCTAATGAAGGGCTTATGCTCAAAACGCTGATTCTCCTGCTCCTCAGATGCTGCCTGACCAGCTGCGCTTTTCCAGCACCACACTCTTCAACTCTGATCTCCAGCATCTGCAGTCCTCACTTTCTCCTGTTTGAGAAATCTGTCAGTCTTGTTTCAACAGATAATGGAAAGCATTGCATTTATCTGGTGCCTCACCATGTATCTCAGGGACATCTAAATAGGTGCAATTAAATGATTGCTGTTGTGTTGGCAAACATAGATTGTATTTGAATATCCCAAATAGCAATGAGACATGTTATCCTCTTGTTGGTTTGCTCATGTTAATCTTACACTGAACTGAACTTGCCTCACTCGCTCTCTTCCAGCCCAACCCCCGAACACAATAACCCTGAATGCCCTCTGAGCTGCCCATTCATTCACTTGGCACACCTCTCCATGGTAAAAACAATGACTGCAGATGCTGAAAACCAAATACTGGATTAGTGGTGCTGGAAGAGCACAGCAGTTCAGGCAGCATCCAACGAGCAGCGAAATCAACGTTTCGGGCAAAAGCCCTTCATCAGGAATAAAGGCAGTGAGCCTGAAGCGTGGAGAGATAAGCTAGAGGAGGGTGGGGGTGGGGAGAAAGTAGCATAGAGTACAATGGGTGAGTGGGGGAGGAGATGAAGGTGATAGGTCAAGGAGGAGAGGGTGGAGTGGATAGGTGGAAAAGAAGATAGGCAGGTCGGACAAGTCAAGGAGACAGTTACTGAGCTGGAAGTTTGAAACTAGGATGAGGTGGGGGAAGGGGAAATGAGGAAGCTGTTGAAGTCCACATTGATGCCCTGGGGTTGAAGTGTTCCGAGGCGGAAGATGAGGCGTTCTTCCTCCAGGCGTCTGGTGGTGAGGGAGCGGTGGTGAAAGAGGCCCAGGACCTCCATGTCCTCGGCAGAGTGGGAGGGGGAGTTGAAATGTTGGGCCACGGGGCGGTTTGGTTGATTGGTGCGGGTGTCTCGGAGATGTTCCCTAAAGCGCTCTGCTAGGAGGCGCCCAGTCTCCCCAATGTAGAGGAGACCACATCGGGAGCAACGGATACAATAAATGATATTGGTGGATGTGCAGGTGACACCTCTCCATTTGTACCAACATTTAACAATCGTGCCACCCACTTTCATCTCCTATAGTACCTGTCCCTCTTTCTTATGCCTGGAGAAAATAGAAAGAGGGCAGAAAGAGTCAAGATGGTAATTGGCTGCTCGACATTCAGCTCCTCCCCTTTGAAAAGGAGAGCATCCTGGCTCTGACTGCCCTGAGTGGCTGACTGACTGTTTCCAAGCTCCAGGTCTAGTATTGGAGGCTGCCCTTCAATAACTGTGCTCGGAGCCTGCCAGACTGAAGATTATCCCCCTTCAGGGCTGCTTACAACCATGACAAGCTTCCTGGTTCTGTCCCTGCCTTAAATGACAAAAGCCATACAGCAGTTCTGTGAGCCTGGTCTCTCTGGCTGAAGGGGCAAAACACAAAAATGCAAGGCAGGGATTCTGTGAACTTCCAGGTAGCATCAGAGTGAGTGAGGTCTAAGAGGTTAAACAATAAGGCTGGCAGTACAGCCTGGCCCTCCTGAGCACCCAGTGTCCTTGCTGCAACATTACAATAAGAGTTACCAAGGAACAGTATTGAAACGCAGAAACATCCTGTTGAGGGATTAGAGGGTTCTTAGAGGCTGGCACATGTCAGATGCTAATGTTGGTGGATGTGCAGTAAGTGTGGCTCGTGCCCATGGAGTATACCTGGAGATGTTGGTGCCTGATGTCCAACATGGAGGTCCTTTGGCGATCTGGAGTCAATTGGTTCCTGCTCTGACTTGAATGCCAAGAATTTTTGACACCTAGTTTGCCCATGACAGGTAATGCAATGGAAAGTTGTACATTAATAAAGTGAGATTCTGAGGAGAATTAGGACATTAAAAGACAACCTGCTGCTGCCTAGTGAAAATCCCATCTCAACATTGAGAACCTAGTTCAGAAAAAAGCAGTTGGTTGTTCCCAACATCAAGAAAGGACTCACTGGACTTCTCACTCAATCCTACCACGTTCTCCCCAAAGCCCATGACATTCAATCCCCTATGAATTTTGAGCCCAAGAAACAGCCCCACCTATTGGCCTACAATGGTTGAATGTGTTGTTTGCGGAGAGCAGTAGGAAAACTGCAATCTCTTTACACTGGATCTGGATCTCACTTAATGAACAAAGCAATTCATGCTCCCTGAGAGATTTGGAACAGCCAATTGTGTCCAACTGCTTAGTCTGAGACATAGTTGGATCCATAAACATAAATCTTTGCATCTGCTTGCAAAATATACTACTAACTCTGCTTGGCTTTAAAACACCAGGGAATTTATTTCCTCCCTCAACCAGATACACAAAAAAAAAGTCATAAAAAAAAATCACCAGAGCTGGAGTATTAGTATTTATAAAAGAGCACAAAAGCCCATAAAAACTAAGGTCATCAAGGACTTTATTAAAACCATGCATCATCTTGCACATCATCAATCATATTTTTGTTATGTGGAGACATTACTGGAATAGCTGGTGGTTCATATTGTTTGTGGTATAAATCTTTTTAAACATGGAAGTCTTCCTTCCCCAAACAGATAAGATTAGCGCTGTGCTATTATCTATGGTCCAGTCATTGTACTGCAGGCAGCATGTTACATATCATTGTCGTCTCTCTGCTTTATATGTTTGCCGCACAGTACACAGTGTGCATTGTCTGCAGACAGCACCAAAACACCTGATATCATTAATAGGGTAGTGGTACTTCAAGGCAACCTGATTATTTCAAAGCAGAAGTGAACTGTGGAACAACAGCACCCAGATTTTCAAAGGATACACGTATTTTTCTAATCCATCTGGTCAGAGATGTTATTGCAGAGCTTTCGAGCAGGTAGGACATGAAGCCTGGAGTAGTGATGGTACTACTGCGCCACATAGGGATCCCTAATGCTGTGTTTAATTTCTTGTTTCCTTACCATGAGCCACAAAAGGGCCCTTTTTCCATTTTTTTCTGGGTCTGCTTTATCTATCTATCTATCAAAAATGATCATGAATAGACTGATATTGTGTATTAGAATTAAATGTTACTGTCACACGTTCTCAAGTATTGGGGATACAGAAATACAGTGGAAAGTGCACAAAGTCACTATTTCCAGCGCCAACTTTGATGCAAAATCTGAGGTACAAAGTCAAAAAAAATAAGGAAACATAGTTAGAAGTTTAATATTAAAGTCCCTCTTAGTATAAAGTTAAAAACAGAAATAAAGTTAAAAGTTCAATATTGCTTAACTGCTTAGCTATGCTGGGCTCACACTCTCCACTAGAGTTCCATGTCTTCTGTGTTGGGCTCGATCTCCTCCGCGTTGGGCTTGATCTCCTTGAGCACGATGCTATTGTAGTTGCCGGGAGACCTCAGGCTGCCTGCTCTCACTGCTGTCAATGCTGGGGGATCTCTTTCACCACTGCACTGGACTCAATCTGTTACACGCTGGCTCCCTCTCTCACTGTCCCCGGTGCTGGCTCAATCTCTCCACAGAAGGTAAGTAGTCTAAAAAGTAAGGAAAAAATTAGCTGTAAAAGAAGGGAAAAAAAAATATAAACAGACAGAGCAGTTGAGCCGATACTCTGCCACCGTCTTAGAGACCCATTAATATAAATGTTTGTTTTCTCCACCACCAAGAAAACACCATGTGGCTAATTGAATACTTACAAACAAAGCCTGTTAAGGGCAAAGCTAACATCAAAAAGTGAGGAGAGGGTTGGGAGAAAGGCAGGGAACTAAATCAAAATGGAGATTGAGGGGGAAATAAAGCACTGTATCCCCCATGGTGCCCCCTTCTCTCTCTCTAAAGGCATTGAGAACTCTGGTAGACAGCACTTGCTCCCTTTCCAATGTCACATTGTCTTGAGCATAATCATGGATACAGGGAAAGCAGCGGGCAGAGACGGCCCTCTCCCCAGCCCACTGTCTTAGACCTGTTTATAGCCAGCTGGCCAAGCGCAGGAGCAGACCCACGAGGGGATCCTCCGATCTGCCCAAATCCCTCTGCACCAGAAGATGAGCAATGAGGGACTGAAGTGTAAACAAAAACACAACAAAAGGTTTTTCAAATTACTGAAAAGGGAGCCCACAACCAATACATGCATGGCCTACACACTCTACAGTGCTGCAAAATAAACAGTTGAGCTGGGAGTCCGGTTAAGTGTTCTTAATGCAATGAGGTGTTTTAAATTCAATTAATTAATAGATCGAGAATTGAATGAGCATAATGCTGATCACTAAGCTTTCACTGATTGTCATTGAAACCCATCTGGTTCCCCTCCCATCCTGACCTAGTCTAAAGATCACATGTATACCTCCAAACCCATAGCAAAGTGGTTGGCTTTTGATGCCGCAACAAGTCACTCAGTTCAAGTGTAATAGGGGATGGGCAAGAAAAACCAGCTTTTCCAAGTGCTGCCCACATTCCAGACAGAATCAAAGGCAAAATAAAGCCTCTCTGTATTAATATCATCAATGTGATATTGAGAGTGACTTGCATGAACCTGTTTCAGCTGACATATTTATAGGGAGCCCATGAGGGTGAAAACGAAAGGATTCTGTCACTGTTATAACAAAGCAGCAGTCTGTACTGAATCGATCCACAAAGTTGCAAGGCTTCACTGACACTTCCCTCAAACTGACACTGTGGGTTGTAAGGGCCTGCAAAGGGATTCTCTTGCTTGTCGATGGCAGGAAGAAGCCTGCCCCAGACAACAGGAAGGCACAGCTGGAGATCACTGAGGAGTATGCAATGCCCAAAGAGGTTTAATGATCCAATCAATTGAATTTGAATTTATTGTCATGTGTACAGAGGCACAGTGAAAAGCTGTGTCTTGTGAGCAATACAGGTAGATTACAGAGTTAAGTAGCATAGATAGTAAATAATAAGTAAAAGGGAAGTAACATGACACCATAAGCTATGTGTTCCTAACCCAAGACCATCTCATTTTAGCTTTCCAAAGCGTATTCCTCTCATGTCAGATGCACTTATCTCTTTCCATCTAGCACCATATTCCATCCCTACCTGATTATCTACCACCAATCCACACCGTCAGCTCAATCCCATAGAACATGAATCTCACACTTTATTCTTCGCTTCTTTCCTCCCTCTTGTGAACGTACCGTGCCTTTAAGGGAGTGGCCTTTCAGTACTCCACACGTGTTGTGAATGCTGTGTTTGTAAGCAGCACAAGCTCAAATCAGTCAAATTTGCTGTTATGTCTGCCTCCAACCTGTAATGTGATTTTTAAAACATTCCCGGAAGTGTTCTTGCACAACTGAATAATTTTTCTTTTTTCCCTTCCATCATCAATCTTTCAAGGCATCGGTTTCATTTCTGAACCACCACCAGTCAAACAGCCATGTTTCCCTGACTGATTCGTGCTAAGTCTATTAAGACCAATACAGACCATCAACAATGAGGGAGATTGGTGGGGAGAGGGATTAAATTCAAACTTCACCATCCAGGATTAAAACCTATGCCACCAGGAGTTACAAACCAGTGACATTACCATTACACAACCAGCTCCTTGTCATGTTTTAAATAAGCAAACCCATTGAGCTAATCAATCCCTGATGAGCAATTGCTTATTAGACCATTAACATTAACATTAAAAATTGAATAGCAGTGGTAAACATCATGCTAGTGACACCTATCATGTTTAAACGATCAGCAAACAAGTCAATCTAAAGCTGAAACACATGGTTGATTGTCTTAAATTGTATGAAGTGCATGAAGCAACCCCTGATATCATTGTTTATTACAGCATGGAAAAATCTCTCACAGGTCTGTTTAACTCTTTTGAGGACAACAAGTGATAAGGGTATGTGCTGAACTGATAGCAAGCAAGGGAAGGTCAAAAGCATATTGTTAGAATATCCACAAACCTTCCTGGTGTAAACTGGGACACAGTAAACTTCTGAATACTTTAGAATAAATCCAAGGCTGAGAATACCAACTCTGAGATGACAAAATAGAGGTTATCTCCGCTGAACTCACTGAGGTGAAGTCAGAAGTCACACAACACCAGGTTATGTCCAACAGGTTTATTTGAAAACACAACCTTTCAGAGCACTGCTCCCTTCATCAGGTTAAGTACCATGTGACTTCTGATTTTGTCCACCCAAATCAACCACTAGCACCTCTACATCTTGGCTACCACTGAGATGAATGAACAGCTGAAAGACAAATAAAGTAAGCAGCATGAACTGTAAGTTCTGTAACCTCAATCGGGAAGATCAGGAACAACTCAAATGGGAAACAGATCAGACTCAGCAGGAATAGCCACAGATACATCAGCCTAAGCATAAAGCAAGGCATAGAAAATAACAAAATTGCAGAAACAGATGGAAAAGCAGAATGTATCCAACAAGGAGCTGCAAATCACTCGTGAGACATGCTTTCAGAAATAAATGCTCTCGTGAAAGAACTCAAGAAGGACATATAAGAAACCCTACAACATCAGAAGGAGCAAGTGGAAGAAGCACAGACTCATAAGAAAACAAAATAAACATTGAAAGGGATAGACAGTTATTTGGGTAGGTTATGAAAGAGAAAATCAGAGGCTAACTTAGACAGAGTTTGAAGAATCCAGGGTGTAGAAATAGAAGCTTCAAAAATGAGCTGGAAATTCTTAACAAAATAAATAGTAAATACCAAAAAGATCTGAATAAGCAAAACAGCTTGAGGAACAAGATCAGTCAGTGTCTAATATGGGGCAAGATTTGGCTGTGGTGAGGCAGGGAAAAAAAATTGACAACACAAACTGGAATGACAGACTATATCACTGATAATCGGAAATCAGTGGCACTTCCAGACAAGTCATCACTGAGATCTGAATATATCAGCAAATTACCTGTGTATTATACCTCCGAATCACAAAAGGCTCATGGTGCAGAAGGAGGCCATTTGGCCTATTATCTCTGTACCAGCTCTTCAAGAGACCACTATTTCAATCCAAATAATCATCTAATATCCTCTTGAATGCCTCCAGCACACTTCTAAGCAATGTATTCCATACCATAACTACTCACTGCATGAAAACAGTTTTTCTGACTCTCATTTGATGTTTTTGCCAATTACTTTAAATTTATGTTTTCTCATTTTTGATCCTTCTACAAGTGGGAACAGCTTTTCCTTACTTACTGTATCCAGCCCCCCTTGATTGAAAACCTCCATCGGATCTCCCCTTTGCTTTCTTGTCTCCAAGGAGAACAATTCCAACTTTTTCAATCTCTCCTCATCCTTGAAAGTTCTCATCCCTGGAGCCATTCTTATAAATGGCTTCTGCACTTTCTCTTATATGTTCACATACCTCCTGTACTGTGGTAACCAGAACTGTACACTGTACAGGTCTAACAGGTGTCTCATACAAGTTCAACATTACTCTCTGTTCCTGTACTTTGCCTCAATTTTATATTGTCTTTCAATGTTCTTCCAACCAAATTGCAGCATCTCATACTTTCCTGCACTGAACACCGCCTGCCACCTCTTCAGCCAGTGCACCAACTTTTGCCGATGTCCTTTTGGAGTTCTACAGTCCTACTCACAGTTTATAATTCTTCCAGTTTCATATCATCTGCCCTTCAATTTCTGGAGTGTTACCCTCTATCAGGAAAAGAAAGGTTCCTAATATTGACTTCTGGGGGACTCCACTACACATGTTGTCATCTCTCCAGACAGAAGCATGTCTGCTTCCAACATTGCCACTTCATCAGTGGCCCTGCATGGTAGAAATGGGATGCTAATTGTCTGTTGGCATCTCCCCAGATAGTGGCAATCCAAGCCAAGATAGTGCAGACTGAATCTGTACTCTCGAAGCTCAGAACTGGTTGAAATCATCTGTAGTCTCCTGAAGTGAAGGGTAGAAATCTTTCAGCCACTGAAAATGTATTAGAATAGGCAAAAAAACCCACAAACTGAATGCACATAATTGATTAGTTTAATGTCATATGTATTAGTTAGAGAGTGACTTCAGACAATTTGTTTTAAATGTGCAATTTCTGACAGTTGTGATTTTTGTCAAGGTAAGGGTTGAACGATGATTGGTGTTACAATTGGTCTAAGGGTGGAGTCCCCATTTTGATTTATCTCCAGTTAGAACCCCCAAAGTGATTATGTTCCCAGGTAATGGAGGGTGAGCTAACTCCCCTTCTTAATCCAACCCCTCTTATATTGATTGCAATTTAAAGATCCTCCCCAATGGGTATATTTTCTCAATCCAAATGTATGTACGTTTTCAAAAGAGTCACATTAACCAAGTATAACCTTTATGCTCAGAACCAGGACCGGAAATTAAAGCGAATGACTCAGAAATGAGAATGCTACCAACTGAGCCACAGCTAGTACGTCCAGAAATACAACAAATGCATTTTAATATGCAGTTAGCTCAGTTGACTGGGTGACTGTTTTGACAATGTAGAGTAATGCCAACAGCATGGATTCAATTCCCACACCAGCTGAGGTTACCAGGGAGGACTTATCAACCTCTTCCCTCACCTGAGTTGAGGTGATCCTCAGGTTAAACCACCTGCAGTTGTCTTTCTGATGAGAGAATGGCCCCGTGGGACCATGTTGTGTCTCGAATAAAAACCAACATGCTGATTGTATTTTTTTACTGTTAAATTGAACCAGGCCTTAAAGGTTTTCTGGTGAGGCAAGGCTACTTTTCCAGAGTCAAGAGTGCATTCATTGCTCAAATGATTTACCCAATGTTAAAACAAAATTCTCTATTTGATTTTCTTGTTGACAGCATTGTAAAGCTGCATTTTACTTGCACATCCACTAATATAATTTATTGTATCCGTTGCTCCTGATGTGGTCTCCTCTACATTGGGGAGACTGGGCGCCTCCTAGCAGAGTGCTTTAGGGAACATCTCTGAGACACCCGCACCAATCAACCAAACCGCCCCGTGGCCCAACATTTCAACTCCCCCTCCCACTCTGCCGAGGACATGGAGGTCCTGGGCCTCCTTCACCGCCGCTCCCTCACCACCAGACGCCTGGAGGAAGAACGCCTCATCTTCTGCCTCGGAACATTTCAACCCCAGGGCATCAATGTGAACTTCAACAGCTTCCTCATTTCCCCTTCCCCCACCTCATCCTAGTTTCAAACTTCCAGCTCAGCACTGTCTCCTTGACTTGTCCGGACTTGTCCTACCTGCCTATCTCCTTTTCCACCTATCCACTCCACCCTCTCCTCCTTGACCTATCACCTTCATCTCCTCCCCCACTCACCCATTGTATTCTATGCTACTCTCTACCCACCCCCACCCTCCTCTAGCTTATCTCTCCATGCTTCAGGCTCACTGCCTTTATTCCTGATGAAGGGCTTTTGTCCGAAACGTCGATTTCGCTGCTCGTTGGATGCTGCCTGAACTGCTGTGCTCTTCCAGCACCACTAATCCAGTATTTGCTTTCCAGCATCTGCAGTCATTGTTTTTACAGCATTGTAAAGCATATCCTTCAAAATGCAATTTGATCATTCCTTCACAAAACTATCTTCCCTTTCTCACAAGGTCCAGTTCCAGGATTAGCCTGCATACAGAATCTCCCATGCATTACTTTCCACTCTGAACAACTCTGATTCCTGTGCAGAATGTATTTGCATTCACACCATGACTGAAGTCAATAAACTGAGTTATTTTGATTTCATCTTGATCGTATTGACAACTTGTTAAATGCCTACAGTTCAGTCTTAGTCCCTGAAGTTACTGAAAATAGAAGTGAGTGGATATTAGATTTTTTTTTAACAATGGGCATGAATGAAAAATGATTAATTAGTGGATGGAAGTAAACACCTATTTTATTAATTCATTCATTATGAATAGCTATAAATATATTTTTATTAGTTTGTAATTGGAAGTGAGTTTAGCTGATTCATTAATTAATGTACATGAATGTAATATTAGTTCACTAATGAGTGAGAAAAAACATGGACTGATTTATTAATGAATAGAAATTAATCATTTCGGGGTGAAAGGAAATATATAATGAATTTAGATTCTCCAGTGAATGGAAAATTCTCCTCTTAGAAGAAAGATTAATTTTAGTTGTTATTCTAAATTGCTATCCAATTGCTGGAATATGTCTGTGTGTGCAAGAAAGAGAGCATGGAGGTCACAGTCTTAATCCAACATCCCAGGTCTGCATTGCTCCCCATTTCCAATATGCCAGTCCATTCCTCATTACTCCACTGAAGATGATGGAAACTGCAAGGGTTTGCATAAGTACAGAATAATGCTGAAATCCAGGAAGTGCAGTCAATGATTCTAGCTCCTCTGTGAAATGTAATGGAAAGATTTCCACAGATTTCAATCCCCAGCACAAGAATGAGCTGCAACTGAGATTTCTGAAACATTCTGAACTCAAAATTATGGTTGAACTTCCTCCCTGGCTCAGAAAAGCTGATTTTGAAATAGTTGAATGACAAGTATTTCCATGTTTTGAAAAATATAAGGCATGGTTTTCCCAATTCCTGAATGATATGGGTAACATCATATTGGGTTGGCGTGGTGGCTCAGTGGTTAGCAAAGCTGTTTCACAGCACCATGGACCTGGGTTCCATTCCACTCTCAGGTGACTGTGTGGAGTTTGCACATTGTCCCCATGTCTGCGTGGGTTTCCTCTGGAATATTTGGTTTCGTCCCACAATCCAAAGATGTGCTGGTTATGTGGATGGGCTATGGGAAATGTTACAGGGATATGGTGGGTGGGATGTTCTTTGGAGGGTAGGTGCAGACGTGATGGGCTGAATGTCCTCTATCTGAATTGTAGGGATTCTTTGAATCACAAGTCTGAGTGTTTACTCGGGGTAGCTCCACCTCACCACCTCCTTTCTGGGCCTCCATCTTGGCTAGCATCATCCAACATTCCTGGGCATGTTTTGTGTGTAGCAATCAGACATATTATCATGAAGGTTGGCACCAGCCTCACACATCTCCAACTCCTTTTAATAATTTACCTCATCAATACTGCATTGTTGGAACTCATTGACATCTTACATTGCAATGCTGCTTTGAGCACAGGGACAGACACCCAACTCATGTACTAGTTTGTATCTCTGGGCTTCTTTCCCAACTCTCTTAGTACTCACTCATTCACTTTGCTCATGGCATCGCAACCTTGATGATTTTGCACATGCTGCCTCATTCAAAACTTACCAGCACAGAGTGATCAGTCCAAGGGGTGCATGTGTCCCTACATGGCACAGTGTTATGTCAATATTACATACATCACATGAACCAGTGGCTTATGCAGCAAACACACTGAATGTGCTTCAGCCAAATAGCCATGTCATAGAGTCATAGAGTCCTACAGCACAGAGACATGCCCTCTGACCCAAACTAGACCATGCTGACCAAAATATCCACCCATTTTAACTGCACATCCCTGCACTTGGCCCATATCCTTCTAAACCTTTCCTATCCATGTATTTGCCCAAATGCCTTTTAAATGGTGTTAACGTACCCGCCTCAACCACTTCTGCTGGCAGCTCACTCCATATGCAAACCACCTCCCGTATAAAAAAGTTGCCCCTCAGGTTCCCTTTTATCCTTTCCCCTCTAACCTTAAACTAATGCCCTCTCGTCCTCAATTCCCCAACCCTGGGAAAAAGACCGAGTGCAATCACCGAATGCATGCCTCTTATGATCTTGAACACTTCCATAAGATTTCCCCCTCAGTCTCCTACACTCTAAAGAAAAAGGTCCCAGCTTTCTCGACCTCTCCCTATAACTCGGACAGTCGAGTCCTAGCAACATCCTTGTAAATTTCTTCTGCACTCTTCCCAGTTTAATAACATCCTTCCGATAGCAAGGTGACCAAAACTAAGCACAATCCTCCAAGAGCAGCCTCATCAATGTTCTATACGACTGCAACATAACTTTCCAACTTCTATACTCAATGCCCTGACTGATGAAGGCCAATGTGACTATAACTCGGCCTTGTGTGATTTTTAACAAAAGGCCTTTTCACTGCCTGTCTACCTGTGACTCCATTTTCAGAGAATCGTGCATCTAAACTCCAAGGTCCCTCTATTCCACTACACTCCTTAAGGCACTGCCATTCACCATAAAACTCCTACTTGATTTGACTTTCCAAACTGCAAGACCTACATTTATCTGTATTAAACTCCATTTACCATTTCTTGGTGCACTTCCCCAGCTGATCAAGGCCCTGTTGAAATTTCTGATAACCTGCCTCACTCTCCATGATACTGCCTATTTTAGTGTAACCAACACGAATCATGCCTTGTACGTTCTCATCCAAATCATTGATATAGATAACAAACTGTAATGGGTCCAGTACCAACAACAGGTGCACCCCACTAGTCACAGGCCTCTAGTCCGACATCCTTCCACTATTATCCTCTGCTTCCTACCATCGAGCCAATTGTGTATCCAATTTGCTAACTTCACCCGAATTCCATGCAATCTAACCTTCCAGAACAGCCTACCATGTGGAACTTTATCAAAGGCCTTCCCGAAATTCATACAGACTACATCAACCACCTAGTCGCTTCATCAAAGAGCTGGAACAAATTTGTGAGGCATGATCTCCCACACACAAAGCCATGTGTGACTACTCCTAATCAAACCTTGTCTTTCCAAATGCAGGCATATCTTATCTCTCAGCATCTTCTCAAGTAACTTACTCACCACAGATGTTTGTCTTACTGGTTTATAATTCCAAGGATTTTCTTTGCAGCCCTTCTTGAATAAGTTCACAACACTCACTACCCTCCAGTCTTCAGGGTCCTCACTTGTGGTTAACGATGATGCAAAATTATCAGCCAGGACCCCTGGAATTTCTTCTCCAGCCTCTTACAGTGTTCTTATATATATCTGGTCAGAACCAGGAGATTTATCCACCTTCATGCATTCTAATACATTCAACACCTCCTCTACTGTGATATGGGCTGTCCCTAAGAAATCACCACTAACTTCTCCAAGTTCCCAAGTCTTCATGTTTTTTTCCATGGTAAACACAGAGGAGAAATATTCATTGAGAACCTTGCCCATCTCCTGAGGTTCTACATATACATGGCCACTTTGGTTCTTGAGGTGGTCCCATTCTCTCTCTAATTATTCTTTGTTCTTTAATATACCTAAAGAATCTCTTTGGACTCACCCTAGTCTTCTCAACCAAGACTATACAATGCCCGTTTTCCGCTCACCTGATCTCTTTCTTCAGTAACCTCCTGTATCTCCTGGATACCTCCAGGGATTCCCTTAATCCCAGCTGCCTGTATCTGAGCCAAAGCTCCTTCTTTGTTTTTTTTGGTCAAAGCCTCAATATTTCTTGTCATCCAGGGTATGAGATGTGAAGCATGGAAACAGACCCTTCAGTCCAACTTGTTCATGTCGACCAGACTAATTTAATCTAGTCCCATTTGCCAGCACTTGGCCCATATCCCTCTAAACCTTTTCTATTCATGTACCAATCTAGATGCCTTTTAATTGTTGTAATTGTATCAGCCTCCACCACTTCCTCTGGGAGCTCATTCCATAAACACACCACCCTCTGCATGGAAAAGGTACCCCTTAAGTCCCTATTAACTCTTTCCCCCCTCACCATATACCTATGCCCTCTAATTCTGGATTCTCTCACCTCAGGGAAAAGACCTTGTCTGTTTACCCAATCCATGCCCTAGCCTATTCAGTTCAAACCCTCCAGCCATGGCAACATCCTTGCAAATCTTTTCTGAACCCTTTCAAGTTTTACTGCATTCTTCAATAGGAAGAAGAACAGAATTACAAACAATATTCGAAAGTCTCAAAGTCTAAAGGGAGTAGTCCTCATTCAAGTCAAGGAATGATTGTTGTAAGTCAGTGTTGGCAAAATCGGCCAAGGCCATTCCCTACGGGGTATTGGAAACAGTGCACTGACTGCCGGGGGCTTCCAGGATCAGTAGTTCCATATTATTACTGACTGGTGTGTGGGCCACAGTCAGTCCTGCAGTCAGTGCAGCCAGTCCAGGATTTAGTGGTAAGTCAGTCAGAGAGCTGGTTGGACATCAGTCAGGAGTCTGATCACTTGTCACTCAGGATGTCCTTCCAAGTCAGCTAGCATGGTAAACCACAGTCAGTCCTCAGTCTGCTTATTGAAACTGAAAGTGGATTATCAGGGGTCAGTGCTGCAGTGGGCAACCTGGGGAAGTCAGTTGTAAGATTGGAGATTCACTGTGAATGGAGAGACATTAAGAGTGTGCTGCTGGAAAAGCACAACAGGTCCATCTCCGAGGAGCAGGAAAATTGACATTTCGGGAGGGGCCCATAATTGTGAAGTGAGGCATCTTTATACATAAGGGTATGAATTACCATGGGCGAGGTTGTCATTGGCAGTCACCACTACCCTGGTGCTGATGGGGGGATAATGCAGCATGGGATGGTGGACATAACTAAACTGTAGGGCCAGACCTCAAGGGATTAGCTAGGGAGATGAAGACTTAAATAAAACTAATGTTAAAATGTAAGTGTTGGAAAAGCTTGGCAGGTCTGACAGCCTCCATGGAAAAGAGCAAGGGAACAGCATTAAAGTTTGGGGGGAGGCAGGGCCACTTAGATTGACAGGCTGAGCCTGTGATTCTCTGTGCAAAGCCTCTCTTGCTCATCCGAATCATAAATGCACAATGGGAATGGAAAATAACTGCACCAATTCCAGAATGCCGCCTGTACATGTGATATCCTTTCTGTCTGAGTAAGTGGACTCTATTTATGAATGATATGAGGCTTTTCAAGGGGCAATTGCATTAATCAGGCACTTACACAGTACAGTGTAAAGAGATCTGTAATCATCTGCATTTGAATCACATGCAGTGACCAACGATGTAGGACACTAATCCAGAGCAAGAAGTGGGGTGTGACGTATGCTGAAGAGCAGGAAGAGACCAGCAGTCTTCCTCGTAGGAAGATGAAGATACTGAGCAGTAAGAGCAGCATTTCAGCTGAGCAAAGGGTGTAACAAGGCTGGGTTTAATTGACACCCAGTTCCAATTGTTCTGAGTCAGATTAAGATTCTATTCATTGACCATAAACTTGAGTTTCTCTGAAGGCAAATGACCCCTGTTTAGATCCAGCAACAAATGGAGCATTTTGATTTGTTGTTTCTTCCCTTCTCCTGTTGTTTAATAATAGTTGATGTTTATCCCTGCTTGAAGGTTTTTCCACAGTGGCTCAATGGGTTAGCACAACTGTCTCACAGCACCAGGGACCTGGGTTTGATTCCACCCTCAGACAGCTGTCTGTGTGGAGTTTGCACATTCTCCAGGTGTCTGCGTGGGTTTCCCCTGGGTGGTCTGGTTTGCATCCAACAGTCCAAAGATGTGCAGCTTAGCTTGATTAGCCATGCTAAATTGCCCATAGTCTTCAGGGATGTGTAGGCTAAATGAATTAGACATGGGAAATGAGGGTTACAGGAATAGGCTGTGGGCAGAATGTTCTTTGGAGGGCTGGTGTAGATTGGATGGGCTGAATGTCTGCTTCCAAACTGTAGGGATTTTATGTTTCTAAATGTGTGATGCTCCCATATTGAGCAATGACAATATGTTAGCTAGGCTAGGCATTAGGGAAAGAGTAACACTCTTTCACATCGGGTTCTAAAATTTTAATCTTTGCGAAAACAGCAATACTTTTCCCATATAAATCTTGCACCTTCGCTTTATGCCATTTTCAGCTTACAAAATATGTCCTGGGAACGCTCTACTTTCAGATAGCGGGGGACACCTGTTGTTCGGAAAGATGACTCCAGAAGTCTTGTTGAAAATTTGACAAGCCTATTCTCATTTAGACCCAGTGGTTTTCAGATGAGTTTGGAACTGATCCCCCCATAATATATTTGAAATCTATTGAGACGTCAATGCAAGGTTTATTACAGATCTACCTCAGCATTTCCCTCCCTTCGCCTCGGAGCTTTGAATTGATCCCCTTGATGGAGTCTGAATGAATAATTAAGAACTAATTAAGATGTAGAAAGATACAATTGAACCTAATTTGAAGTGCTGCTTTGGGAATATTTTCACACATGAACTGCAACACATAGTCTGTTTCTCTCACATTAATTTTGCTCCTTCTTACGATGTGGGATTTCCAGTTTAGTTTTCACGTCTCCTTCCTTTCTCCCTCAAAGGCATTGATTCTTGCTGGAGTTTGAATCCAGTCATACCAATTAGGCCTTCAGTGGCCAGTTAATCGCCATTGTTTTCATGTAACACTGGATGGGGTGGGGCAGTGGAGGGAGGGGGATCTCGTGTGGTGCAGTGGTAATGTCCCTACCTATGAGCTAGGAGGCCAGTGTTTAAGTCCGACCTCCTCCAGAAGTGTGTAATATCAACTCCAAACAGGAAAATTATGTATAGTACTGGATCTTAGTACCTACAATATTCAACTGGAGCAGATCTCAGTAATGTCTAATAATTTCCCTGACTGATGACCAAATACACACCTGACAGTGGTGGTAGCTCAGGTGGGGGGCAGGGTGGGGGTAGCAATAGGAGGTAGGGGAAGTGGTGAGTCACTGGATAGTGGAAATCCTGAGTGATCTTTGATGCTAGCCCTCTAACAAACTTACATGTAGAGATACAAATTTATTGCCTTGACCAGATCTCCAGCTCAAAGCACCACCCCAAGGGCAGGTCAGAATTCAAACGTGGAGTCCTGTGATCTGTATTGTTCAGATAAACACAACAATCATTTGGGTTTGTAAAGCAACTTTAATGTAATAAAACATCTCAAGACGCCTCACAGGAGTATTCAGAAAAAAATGGACACAAAACCACAGAAGAAGTTATTTGGACAGAAGACCCCTTGGTCAAAAAGGTAGGTCTTAAGGACAACCTAAACAGAGGAGAGAGAAAGAGACAGATATATAGTCGATATGTTTTGACATTTTATGGGATGTTTCTTTCACTTCATGGAGCCAGTAGTCCTTATGTACTTCCAAAGCAAGAACTTGTCACAGTATCAGCTGTGACCCAGTCAGCGCCACTGAATCTCATCTACATCTGAAGGTTGAGGAGTCAGTTCCCATTCCAACCTAGGCTGAGCTGTGCAGCACTGAGGGAATCTCCACACCTTTTGGGCAAAGATGTTAAAGCCAGGACTCAGCTGGCCTCTTCAATGGGTACAAAATATCCCATGTATTATTTCCAGGAAGACCCCGGAATTCGTCTCATTGAATTGACCAATATTTAACTTTCAACCAACACCATTAAGACATTATCATAATCACACTGCTGCTTGTAGAATCTTGCTGAAGTGAATGGTGACTATGAAGTATTTTGTAATGTTTGTACTGATTGGTTTTCTAACACTTTTTAGAGGGCAATTAAGACTCAACTATATTGGTCCTCATATAACTCTAGACCCACAGCGGACTAAATAAGTAGAGCGAAAGGATATTTATGAAGCTTGTAGGGTTTTTTTACAACTTCAACACCAGCTTCATTGTTGCTATTACTGAGATTAGTTTTATTATTCCAGACTGAGTGATTGAATTGAAATTCCACAAATAACAAAGCCTGGGGTTGGAACCCACATGTCCAGAGAAATAGCATGCACCTCTGGAAAGCTAGCATCGCTACACCATTGTTTGTGGTACTAGGGTAAACAAAGATGCCAACTAAATGTATGTCTTTTATTTCTTTAAACTTTGAATTCAAAAGTACAAGAAATGAGGAGAAAGAATGGAGTATCGTTAAAACATCATTACATTAATACTATGCAATATTGTGGGGTTAGATAAGCAGTGATTCTGATTAAATAAGCAAGACACTGAATCAAGACTCCTAATGCAAACCTAGCAGTATCTTTTAAAAAGAGACAATTCTCAGGAGATGGGATGTTCAATTTGTTATGCCTATTACTATCCATAATCTACGACAAAAACCTAAAATAACACAAAATATAAATTTGAATGTGTTTTGTACTTTGACAGTAAACACGGATTCAAAATAACGCTGTGATGGGAAATTTGCCTCAGAACTTTGTATAAGTAGGATGACTGTGCCTCAGGGTGACAACAAATAACTTGAAATATTTATTCTGCGTGCTCACTGTTCTGCAAGGAAAGATTCCTCTGTAAACTGGTTTATCCTGAATGCCTGAAACAAGAGAACTCAAATGCTATGTTGACAGTATTTTGGTTATTATTTGTAGTTGTGCAACTGGATTGTGCAGAATCTTTAAAGGCACCACCTTGACAAACAGGATTGTTAAAGAACAATTTTGCTTGCTTTCATTCACAGTTTTCAAACATTGCAGCAAAATAGGGAGCCCCTGACGTTTATATGGCCACATTCCCAAAGGATACTTCAACACTCTATGTTATTCTATTCTGCTGACTTCAACTAAAGAGAGTGTATGTTGTGTTGCCCTAGGTGTTGGTTAGCTCAGTTGGCTAGATGACAGGTTTGTGATGTGAAGTGGTTTCCTTTCTTGTGTTGGTTGAGTTTACCTTGAAGTCCCCAATTTTTCAGTCTCACCCCTTGCCTGAGATGTGGTAGCCCTTAGGTTAAAGCTACTACCAGTTGTCTCTCAAGATAGAACAGTCTATGGTCATCTCGGACTATGGAGACTTTCACTTCACTATCATATGGGACACCTTGTGGACATTAGCAGGAGAAAGGAAATGGATGTAGGTTTGCTCGCTGAGCTGGAAGGTTCATTTCCAGACGTTTCATCACTCTACTAGGTAACAGTTTCAGTAGGCCTCCAGACAAAGCATTGCTGATAATTCCTGCTTTCTTATGTTTGGGTTTCTTTGAGTTGATGATGTCATCTCATGTGGTGATGTCATTTCCGGTTCTTTTTCTCAGGGGGTAGTAGATGGGGTCTAACTCGATGTGTTTGCTGATAGAGTTCCGGTTGGAATGCCATGCTTCTAGGAATTCACGTGTGCCTCTGTATGGCTTGTCCTAGGATGAACGTGTTGTCCCAGTCGAAGTGGTGTCCTTCCTTACCTGTATATAAGGATACTTGTGAAAGAGGGTCATGTCATTTTGTGGCTAGGAGAAAGAAAATGTTTGGACACGGGAATCTTGCTATGAATCCCTCTTGGTCTAGAGGGAGAATATGAAGAAAAGGTTAAACTTTACAGAAAATCACCAGTTGTCAATGGGGAAAGGAGAGGTCCAGAGTCATGATGATCTACTACCTAGCAATTAAAGGTAACCACAGCAATTATGTCAGAAGGTCACATATGCAGACAGGCAGGAAGAAGAATTGGAAGATATGGAAGGGAGGGAGATTTTGGAAACCAGGAAAGTACTACAGGGTTCCAAGGAGACAACTGCACCTAGGACACTTCTCAGCATCAAATTAATTTTAAGAGATATTCTCCGGCATTAGTTGCCACTTGACATACCTCCCATCATGAAGGATCCATCCGGGAATCTGAACTCAACTCCTTCAACTCTTTTCACACAAAGATGCTTATGGAAAAAATCAATTCCACCACTATCCAATCATCATCACCAGTCTTTACTGAAGGTGAAAACAATCAATCCCTCTCTGACAACCCACAGTGTTTACAAATATTAAAGTACTCCCCCTGTACTTACCTTTAAGATTTAGATTTACGTTTAGATTTAAGTTTAATTATCACATGTACTCAAGCACGGCCTACAAGAGTACAGTAAAAAGTTTGCAATGTCGCGACATACATTTCTGCCACTGCCTCCACAATCGAGCTCCCTCCAGAAGGTAAGTTGGGAAAGAAAACACTTAAAGAAATAAAAGACTGAAAGAAAAACCCAGGACAAGAAGAAAGAAAAAAGAAAAGCAGTTAGAGAGGATGAACTTCAGTCAGGAGCTCACCCAACTAGTAATGGCACCTACTCAGCTGCCTCCTTGCTGCTTCTGGTCCAGTTATTAAGACATGTGTTTATGAGATGCAATTTTACCTCAGCCACTCATACATTCCGATTTCTATCAGGACTGAAGCCACCACTGGGGAGTAGGGTTGACCTATCTGGTTGATACCCTCCCATTTCTACCTCCTCCCCATCAGTAGGTACAAGACGTCCCCCCCTACTCTATCTACTGCCTCCACCATGGCCTCTGAATTCACCTTTAACAGCCTGTGCTCTCCCCCCTACCCTCCCCTCCAAGTCATGAACAGACCGTCAGTCAGTGCTCTCTATACCGTCAATGTAGGTATATACATAGAGGCCGCAATATCTGTCTGAGGATATTCCTACTAACCAGCATTTGTGCCCTATATAGCAGGCTTAGCACCTCCAGCTATGTTTAAACCATAGGAATCACCAATGGGCTTGAGAACTGTGGGATGAAATCAGAGTTTTAAACATACCTTATTCATACAGCATTCATTTGTTTTTGTTTTCATCCTTTGTCTAAAATAATACACAGTGTCAACAAACATAACAGAAGGTGAGGTACATTAACATGCAGCAACAGCATTATTATAAATGTTACTCAATAAAAACAGTGCAGATCAGAAATAAGATAACAACCAAAGCTGAACAGTAGATAAAGACAGAATGACATTTATATAAATAAAGGGAAAAACCATTTTCTTTATACTGGAAGTCTGCAATATGAAAATGTGAGCTTTACTCTTTGATATTCTAGGTCTTCAAAACAAAATTATCCTCAAAGCTTCTTGTCTCCAAGTGCTTTATAGACATTGAAATATTTTTTACATTAATAACTTTGCAAATTCCATCCATCATATCAACAAACAGCCAGCTTTGCAGTCTGTAGTCTCAATATCTTTGCCTTGCAAAATCTACAGTCAGGATGTGCAAATGCATCTTTAAACATTGATGATCTTGCCCCTCCCTAAACAGTGCACTGTTCAATTTCAGATTCAATAATTTACCACACTTCTAATTTAACTTGCATAATCCCACATACATGCTCTAATATTCATTATTGAATGTGTTGACTGAAACCTTATACACAAAATGCATGTGATGCTAAATTGAGAGCCAATATTCAATGTTTTCAGTTGCATTTTAATTAGCTGTGGTCGAAATGTTGATGTCATTTTTCATTTTGTTTTTAATTTAATACTTTGAGGTAGGCAGAAAGATATCCAGCTTCACAGTGCTGTTGGTATTGACTGAGGAAACCCAGTTACTCATTTAGGACTGAGGTGTCACACTCAACAACTGAGTATCCCCAGGCTCTGGGGAGAATTCTAAATATTCACAACCCTCACGGTGAAGATGCTCCTCCTCATTCCAGACCACCCTTTCAACTGAGACTGTGTATAGAATTCTAGTCACCCTTCTATAGGAAGGATGAAGTTTATCTTGAAAGGGTGCAGAAAAGATTTACAAGGATGGTACTAGGGTCAAAGGGTTTGACCCAAAAGGAAAGGCTAAATAGGCTGCCGCTTTTTTCCCTGGAGCATCGGAGGCTGAGGGGTGACCTTGCAGAGGTTTATAAAATCATGGGGAGCATGGAAAGGGTAAATAACCAAGATCTTTCTTCCTAGGGTGAAGTCCAGAACTAGAGGGCAAGGGTTAAGGGTGAGAGGGGAAAGATTTAAAAAGGACCTGAGGGGTAACCTTTTCACACAGAAAATGATGTGTGCATGGACTGAGCTGCCAGACTAAGTGGTGGAGGCTGGTACAATTACAACACTTAAAAGGTTTCTGGATGGGTATATCAATAGGAAGGGATATGGGCCAAATGCTGGCCAACGGGACTAGGTCAGATTGGGATGTTTCGTCTGCATGGATGAATTGGACCGATGGGTCTGTTTCTGTGCTGTCCATCTCTATGACTCTATGACCTTTCAGCTTGGGGAAATAATCTCTTAATGCCTGCCTTATCGAGGCCAAATACTGGGTCGTGCTGGAAATCTGAAAGAAATAGACAGAAATCTGGAGAAACTCAATGGGTCTGGCAGCACCTGCAGAGAAAAACAAGTTAACATTTCCAGTCCGGTATGGCTGTTCTTCAGAACTAAAATGTGTGTAAAATTATTTTTTTTAAACACTTTTGACAGAGGAGGAGCAGGCAGAGCAAATGGTGTTGAGGCCCAGTGCAAAAGACAGAAGAGTTGTTAATGCTGATGAAAGAGTCAAAGAAATGTGAAATGGGTGTAAGTTAATATATGAAGGGGATAGAATAGGTCCTTTTTATGCAGAGTAGAGTAAATGAGATACAAACACAACACAGCTGTGGGATGGTGGAGGTGAAGAATGTAAGATAAATGGAGTACCGGCATCATGCGGTCAATTTCTGAACCTGTGGAATTCAGTAATGAGACCTTGAATCAATAAGGTGCCTAAGCAAGAAATTAGAGGATCCATTCATTCTCTTTCATGCATTAACTTACACCCATTTCACATCTCTTTTCCTCTGTCATCATCAGTATCAATCCTTTGACTTTTGCTTCAGGCCTCCACCATCTGCCCCCTTTCTCCTCCTCTGTCTCTGTCCATTAAAAAGCACATTTTCCAGCAGTTTGGAAGAGTCTTACTAGACTTGAAATACTAACTCCATATCTCTCTTCACAGATGTTTCCAGACCTGCTGGGTTTATCCAGCATTCTCCATGAGTGTTCTCCCTGAATGTTATATGTGCCAATGACCTGTGTGACAATAATGCGGTTTATCAGATTATTACATTTTGGGATTCTAGCTTTACATTTAGGTTTAGCAAAGGGTGACAATGTGACCTGTTCTACAGTTTGCCAGACTATAAGCCTGGGTGGTTTAATTGTCTCAGATCAATGGAGGCTGACATTGTTTTACTGAGAAGATGATGTAAAACTTTTACACTCAAGAATCAATAAGAGCAGACTTTGAGTTTCAAATGTGAGAACTCTGCATCTCGAAAAATCCCAGCAAACAATTATAAGTAAACAGCTGAGCTGTAATCTATTCTTTTACTTTCAGACTGAAAGAAGATTGGGATCAAATATAATCAATTAGCATTTCTACCTGTGCATATGTCAACTACGTTTCTTATTGCCATGGGGAAGAGGACAGAGAAAGGCATTTTTGAGATTTAAGGGTCTGTAAGGTTAACAGAGAGAAACTGCTGCTTGACCTATCATCACCAGAAATGGAAGGAAGATAGGCTCTTATCAAGAAAGTCCATTTAAGAATTCCCAGAGATTTGACATGGCTGGGGAAGAGGCACAGCAGCTGCTGGTGGGTTTACAGAGCTATCTAGAACTAAAGGAAGCACCTGAAATGAAACTCATAGTCACTATTCAGTGGAATAAAGACAAAGGGAAACCCTTTGAAACCTGAAAGGACTGTTAGCTCAAAGGAATATGCTCCTCTCTGTATTTTAAAGAATAGTTGGCGACAAGCTGAAAATATTATTTTGTCAATAATACTTATAATCATTTATTCCATTTTTAAAATGTGGGATCTTGATGTATCTGCTAGTAACTGAAAGTTTAATCCTTTTTTAAAGTTTTTAATCTCTATGAAGATTGTAACACTTGTCATTGTCCTAAACCCCAGAGAGTACAGACCAGTTTCTCCTCATTGGGTATTTCCTTCATTCATTATTGTTTGCTTCATTAATGGATTCAATAAGAGGTCTGACATGATACTGCACCACCTTCATAGACTGAAGTGTGGCTTTGGAGAGGCGCAAGAGAGCTTGGTGGTCAAAAAACAAGTACCAAATAAAGCTTGTAGTTTACTCTTACAGATAAATTACTTAACAAAAGCTTATGTAGGTCTCAAGCACACAGAAATACTGGGGCGCAAGAGCAGAAATTATCTTAAAAACCTAAAATACAATTGTAAGGTTTCACTATGTCATCTTTGAAAGTATGTTTTTGATCAGTTCCCAAGTTCCGAAGGGAAATGCATTTAAATAACGCATCTTAAAAAGATAAACTTGTGTCCAATGTTAACTCTACAAGAGTGAATAAGTTTCGTGTGAGCTCTCAACTATAATTTCACAATATCGTAAAAATACTTCAAAAGGGAACCAGGAAAGGAATTCCCTTCACATTAACACTGCACCATAGAAGCAGGCCATTGTCCAGATGTAATAAAACAAGACTAATTTGCATTTATTTAATACCTTTTCATTATCTTTGGAAGTCAAAAAATGCTTCAATGCCATTGAAGTACTTTTGAAGCTATTACTATACCATAGGATAGACGATAACCAAATTCCCCAGGACAAGGTTCAATAAACAGCAAAGTGATAAACGCTTGCAAAACTCCAATGATCTGAATGATTGTATCTTATATCAGTCATTTCAAAGCAACAGGCTCCTAAAAGTTTCCGTAGACCCGTTTTGTCTGTTGTTTTCTGTTGTATGCTGATCTGTGTGCCATATTATCTCAAGTGACTGAAGTTATCAGGTGAAACTGACAGGTGTGCTCCTCCAGTCAAGTCCCAGTAATATTTTCATTAGTTTGCCAAACGTCAGTTATGAGCTGATCATTAATGTGCCACAAAA
The DNA here is from genome assembly GCF_047496795.1 of Chiloscyllium punctatum. Lineage (NCBI taxonomy): Eukaryota > Metazoa > Chordata > Chondrichthyes > Orectolobiformes > Hemiscylliidae > Chiloscyllium > Chiloscyllium punctatum. The sequence goes on along the minus strand of NC_092783.1, from coordinate 16,633,364 downwards.
ACTTTTTATGCATGAACTGTGTGCTCTGCATTGAAAAATATGTCTCAGCTTCTCACATTTGTTTAAGTAGCTCTTCGAGTATTGAATGTTTAAAGAATAAAATCGTTCGGTACCAAAGGCTACCCTTCATCTCATCGTGACTATGCTGGCTGTTTGAAAATGTTTCCAATTAGACTGTCCCACAATGTGCTCTTTCCCCAGAGCCCTGCAATTTTTTTTTTCACTTTCGTGAGTATAAATATTTCCTGTTTGAAAATACATAATTGCTCATCAGCATTTGAAAGCAGAAAGGAAGGTTTTAGGTGACATTTTATTGGAACTAGCACAGAAGAGGTCAAGAAGCCCGTTATAACAGTGATCAAAACAAGGCAGAGGGGAAGCGAACAGTCACCACAACACAAAGGTTTATTATATGTATAAAGAGGAAAGTATTGAGTTTAATAGCCTGAAAAGTAATTTTAAATTGTTCGGAAGAGGTGACAAGTGTTGGATAATTTGCAATGATCATCGATTAGAACTGTGAAAAAGAATTAAAGTGAATTAGAATTAGAGCTGGAAAATTGAAGGGGATAGAGTGTGATGTGAATGTAAGATTTGCAGAAACCTGGGATGCATCCTGATGGGCCTGTCAGCAATTTAGCAAATCTCCCTGCAGCACGGTAAACATGAGTGAGTGCTCCTGTTCAAAATGGATCTCACGCAGGCAGTTCAAAACATTATCATTGAAACTGTGACTTTTAACTCTTCAATATTTTATGCTTAGTTACCCAATCCAAGTAAAACAAAAAAGGGAACGCTTACTTTTATTCCCTCAGTCATGATGTTTCTGTTTATAATTAGACTATTTCCATTGAAAGGTTATCAAAAATAATTTGACACTGAGCCCGTGTTTCTTGGCAGAACTGATTAGTTTTAAGGAATTGAATTGAATTGAATTTATTGTCACGTGTACCGAGGCACAGTGAAAAGCTTTGTTTTGCGAGCAATACAGGCAGATCACCGAGTTAAGTAGCATAGTTAAGTAAATAATAGTAAACAACAGCAAAAACAAAAACAAAGGTACAGGCGAAAGTTAAGAGTTTGTGAGTCCATTTAGTATTCTAACAACAGTAGGGTAGAAACTGTTTTGAAACCGGCTGGTGCATGTGTACCTTCTCCCCAATGGTAGGGGTTGTAGAAAAACATTGCCAGGGTGGGATGGATCTTTGAGAATGCTGACGGAGTTTCCTTAACAGAGGGCCTGGTAGATGAATTCTATAGATGGGAGGTTGGCCTTTGTGATTGTCCAGGCTGAGTTCACCATTCTCTGTGACCGTCTCCGATCTTGAATGGTACAGTTGCCATACCAGCTAGTGATACACCCAGACAGAATGCTCTCGATGGTGCACCTATAAACGTTGGTAAGGGTATTCACCGTCATGCCAAATTTTGTCAGCTGCCTGAGGAAGAAGAGATGTTGTCAGGCCTTTGTAACCAGTGCATCCACAGGAAGAGTCCAAGAAATCTTGTTGTGAATGACCACTCCCAGAAGCTTGACATTCTTCACTCACTCCACCTCTGTGCTGTTAATGTGTAGGGGGGACGGGGCATGATTAACATCCCCCCTACACAGAAGAGTCTCAAAACAGTGATACTGAGCAATATCCTTCCCGTAGTGGTCATACCAATGTGATACTCCATCAGATTAGTATGAGGGAGTTAAAGATGTTGTGAAGACTGCCACTCATTTATAATCATAACTTCTTCACACAGCATGAACTGCACAGAAAGATGGAAACATTAAGCTGTACGCGCAGGTGGGATGGTACAGCAGGTGCTGGCCTCAGTAGCACCAAAGCATTGACAGTCAGTGAATGCAGACTTTGCACAACTCCGTTCCACTGAATGAGGTTCACAAAGGAGTCCTGTCCATGCTCTGTAGGTGCTGTTCCTGAAGATAGTCCTCATATTCTAACTCAGCACATAGTTCTGGCTCTCACAGATCCCCATCGTCCATCTTATAGCCTCAGTGGGTCCTCCAGCTGTCTGAAGCAGGGTATCCAAACACTCATCGGTGCCCTGTGATCCAAATGGTACTGGAACAACCCTCAGACATGACTGACTGGGAAATCTGATTTGGAGAAGACATTCAGTGGTCCTCACTGGCCTCTGAATGGAAGAAGCTGTTGCATTGCAGAGGTGCTGGACTGATCACATGGGGCTCAGACCTCCACCCCTGAACAGAACATGGCACAACTGCCACTTCCCTCAGCTGCATGGTATTTCATTGAAGACAAGTGACTGCGGCCCTCATGGATCTTCATCGCATCATGAGGACATCCGTGGCAGAAACTCCACATTAGGTGGAGCTTGTTGCTGCTCCTGGCCCACCAGATGCATGTGCTTCACATCAAAAGTGCAGCAGTTCTCAGTGTGGCAGCCAAAGGGACATCCATTAGGGATAGTTTCAATAAGTTAATGTGGGCAATATCAGAAACAAGTCAGCTCCTCAGTGATGGGATATACAGCAGTCACAGCCACACAAACACCAGAACATGCAGCCCTCCAGTAGGGAGGTCAGTGCAATCCCATGGCATGGTTCGTATACGGCATTATCCTTATTCATAAAAACATAGAAAATAGGAGGAGAAATAGACCATTCAGCCCATTGAACCCACTCCACCATTCGACATGATCGTTGCCTCTACCTCAATGCCATACTCCCACTTTCTCCCCATACCTTTTGTTACCTTCAGATTCTGGAAATCTATTGATCGCTTTACTGGATATATTCAGTGACTTGGCCTCCGCAGTCATCATAGTAAATAATTCCATGAGCTCCCACACCCCAAGCAAAGGTATTTCCCATCTCAATCTGAAAGGGCCACTTCAAATTCAAAGACCCCTTGTTCTCGACCCCTCTGGTCATTATCCCTGCATCCATTCTGACCAGTCCAGTCAGAATTTTACATGTTTCTGTGATTTCTTCTGCAATGGCCACCACCACCAACCCCCCCATCTCCCAGCCCCCTCCCTGCCTCTCCTCATTTACAAAAAACCTGCCATTCAGGAATCAGGTTGGGGAGTCTTCACTGTAAAAGGTAAAGTTGCCATGGTCTTACCCAACCAAGGGGCTGTTCTCTCATTACAGAGAAACAATTGGTGGTGGTTTAACCTGAGGGTCACCACATCTCAGGCAAGGGGAAAGTTGGGAAGGAGAGTCATTCATGGTAACCTCAGCCAGGGCACGAATTGAACCCACACTGTTGGCATCACTCTGTATTGCAAACTGGTCTCTCCGTCTCCAACAAATATATCCTTTCATGGTTAAGGAGACCATTACCGCACACAATACTCTAAATGGGGTCGCAGAACTATTACAGTAAAGATACCTTGCTCCTGCACTCAAACCCTTTTGCAATGAAGGCCAACATACAATTCATCTTCCTATTTGCTTGCTACGAGGAGAAAGTGAGGACTGCAGATGCTGAAGATCAAAGTCAAAAAGCGTGGTGCTGGAAAAGCACATCAGATCAGGCAGCAACCGAGGAGCAGGAGGGTCAACATTTCGGGCATAAGCCCTTCAATAGGAATATGGGGCCAGGAAGGAGGCTGAGAGATAAATAGGGTGGTGCGGCTGGGGGGACGTTAGCTGGGAAAGTGATAGGTAGATGGAGGTGGGGGGTGATGGTGATAGGTTGGAGCGGAGGGTGGAGTGGATAGCTGGGAAGGAAGATGGACAGATAGGACAGTTCAAGAGGGCGGTGCCAAGTTGGAGGGTTGGATCTGGGATGAGGTGGGAGAGGGGAGATTTGGAAACTGGTGAAGTGGAAGTTGATGCTGTGTGATTGGAGGATCCCATGGGAGAAGACGAGGCATTCTTCCTCCCCTCCGACCTATCACCATCACCCCCAGTCTCCAACCACCTATTGCACCCCCCCAAGTTACCTCCCCCATATCCCCACCCTCACCCTCCTATTTATCTCTCAGCCCCCTTCCCCCAGCCATATTCCTGATGAAAGGCTTATCCCTAAAACATCAATTCTCCTGTTCCTCAGATGCTGCCTGAACTGCTGTGCTTTTCCAGCACCACACGTTTGGACTATTTGGTTACTACACCAATATGCTTGTTTTCAATAATTGGTGCATAAGTACATCTAGGTCCAATTGTATATCAATCTTTCCCAATAAGTCATCATTTAAATTATAATATGCCATTTAGTTTTTCGGACTGAAGTGAACAATGTCACTTTTATTCATTTATACTACATCTGCCATTCAATTACTCAACTTGTCTAAATTCTCTGAATTCTCTATATGTCCTCCCCACCATTCACACTCTCATCATATTTTGTGTCATTTTTTGTGCCAAATATTGCACTTTTTAAAATTCATTCACAGGCAGAGACCTTCCCTGGCTTGGTCAGCATTTTTGCCCCAGAGGGGTGTTGAGGGTTGTGGGTCTGGTGCCACATTTAGGCCAGACTGTTTCCTTCCCTAAAGGCCATTAGCGATTCAGATGAATTTTTCCTCAAATCAACAACGGCTTTATGGTCATGAGTAGGCTCTTAATTCCGGATTTTTATTGAATTCAGATTCCACGATCTGCCTCGGTGGGATTCAAACCTGGGTCCTCAGAACATTACCTGTGTCTCTGGGTTAATAGCCCAGCAATTATATTGCAAGGCCATCGCCTCTCCCATTCCCTCATCCAGATTGTTGATGGAATTATACACAGCTGGGGGTCAAGCATTGATCACTGCAATACCTTATTTTACTTTCTACTCCAAAAATGACCCGTTTAGTCATATTCTCTGGTTGCTGTCTGCTAACCTATTTTTAATCTGTGTCAGTATATTATCATCACTTCCATACGCTTTACTTTTGCATAGTAATCTATTATGTGTGACTTTATCAAAAGCTTTATGAATACCCGATTACACTTCACCTATTGGCTCTCCATATGTATTATACCAGATTCTGGATTAGTGGTGCTGGAAGAGCACAGCAGTTCAGGCAGCATCCGAGGAACAGGAGAATTGATGTTTTAGGGATAAGCCTTTCATCAGGAATATGGCTGGGGGAAGGGGGCTGAGAGATAAATAGGAGGGTGAGGGTGGGGCTATGGGGGAGGTAACTTGGGGGGGTGCAATAGGTGGTTGGAGACTGGGGGTGATGGTGATAGGTCGGAGGGGAGGAAGAATGCCTCGTCTTCTCCCATGGGATCCTCCAATCACACAGCATCAACGTCCACTTCACCAGTTTCCAAATCGACGTTTCGGGCAAAAGAACTCCAGAAGACTTGTCAAACCTGATTTCATCTCCATAGTTCCATGCTGACTTTATGTAAATGCAATGGTATTATGTCCTGTTATTACATCATTTATCGTAGATTCAGCAATTTTCCTTCTCCCACTGTCGGACTAACACGCCTGCAATTCCAATATTTTCACTCCCTCTATTGGTGTTACATTTGCCACCCCCCAATTTACCTGGAATGTTTGAGATTCTGTTGAATTTTAGCAGATGACAAGCACCACATCCATTTATTTCCATGGCTATCTCCTTTAAAATGCAAATGTGTAGATTATTAGGGCCTGGGGATTTATCAGCCATCAGCCCCATTTATTTCTGCAGCACCATTATATTTTCCTTATACTAATCTCCTTCAATACCATCTTTCCAGAAGACCCTTGCTTCCTGAGTACATCCAGGATTTTCTTTTCAATCTGCTCTGTGAAGATAGAACAGGGGTAAGGCATAGAGTCATACAGCACAGAAACAGACCCTTTGTTCCAACTCATCCATGCTGACCAGACATCCCAATCTGACCTAGCCCCGTTTGCCAGTCTTTGGCCCACTTCCCTCTAAACTCTTCCTATTCATAAACCCACCCAGATCCCTTTTAAAGTAGGACGCTCCAGCCAGAACATGTCAGCTCCATCTGGTTTTTTTTCTGTCTTCTTCCTCTTAGCACTTTCTTTTTCTTTCTTCGTGTCTCCCAGCCTCTGACAATTCTCAGCCTCCTGTGACAATTCCCAACCTCTGACGATACTCAGCCTCCTGTGACAATTCCTAGCCTCCGGTGACAATTCCCAGCCCCAATGATGATTCCCAGCTTCTGACTTTTCCCAGCCTCCGGCGATGATTCCCAGCCTCTGACAACAATTCCTGGCCTCCGGCAACAACTCCCAGCCCTCTCGGCCTGGTGCAGCAGCCTCCTCCCATAGCGATCTCCTAGTGTGGCACAGCAGCCTCACGGCGTGGCATAGCAAACTAGTGGCCTGGCATGGCAGCCTCCTGCCAATTATAGCAATCTCTTGGGTTGGCATCCTTGGCTTGGCATGACGGTCTGAAGCAATCTCTCAGTCTCATGATCGTCAAGGTGAAGTGTGATGCAGTCTGCAGCCAGGGCCCAGTGCAGACTGGAAGCTAGGTGCCAGTGTGATCAGGTAATTTGAACTTTGATATCTGTAATACTGGACATCTTATTTATTTATTGTCTAAAATTATGTAACTAAAGAAGCTGTACCCAGATACCTTTGTACTTAAATTGGCACTGTAAGTGGTGACATATATACTTTTCACTATACCCATTGAGTATATGTGACCATAAAGGCTAGTTCTAATCCTAATTCTTTTAAATGTTGTAATTGTACCTGGCTTCATCACTTCCTTGTTTTAAACACACACCACCCTCTGCTTGAAAATGTTACTGATCAGGTCCTTTTGAGATCTTTCCCCTCCCACCTTAAACCTATGGCCTCGAGTTTTGGATTCCCCTCCCCTGGGGAAAAGACCTCAGCATCCACCCTATCCATGGCCCTCACGATTTTATAAACTTCCATAAGGTCACCCCTAAGTCTGCAACACTCGTAGGGAAAACAGCCCCAGCCTAGTCAGTGTCTCCCTGTGGCTCAAACCCTCCAATCCTGGCAACATCCTTGTAAATCTTTTCTGAACCCTCTCTCTGCACCATTTTCTTGTTCTCTATTACCAAGTCTCCAGTTCAAGTTGGAAGAAACATGTCTGTCTCCATTAACTTTTTTTTGTCTTGTATTTGTAGAAACTCGTACAATCTGCCTTGAACTTCCTAGCAAATTTATTCACAAACTCTATTTCTTGCCTCTTAATCAAACCCTTTGTCCTTCTTTGTTGAATTCTAAACTGTTCTAAGTCCTCAGGCTTATTATATTTTCTAGAAACTTTATGTGACTCTTCTTTGGATCTAACACTATTTGTCATTTATTTTGTTTACCATGGTTGGGCCACTTCTCCTGTTGTGTTCTTTCACCCAAAAGAAATGTATAGCTGTTTCAATGCATGTATCAATTCCTCAGGTATTAGTTCCTGCATCTCCACTGTGAATCAGTTTAGTGAAGTTACCCAGTCTATCGCAGCCAATACACTTTTCATAGCTTCATAGTTTCCTTTTATTTAGATGAGGTTCCAACTTTTGGATTCACTAAGCAAGATTCACCTCATCTAATACTCTCTTCATTCTCAGCAAGACTTTGTTATTCAATACAGAAGGAGTGTCTAGTCATTGCACGAAAAGCTGACAATTGCAACTGTGGATGAAAACTGGAGATGCAAAATAAAAAGCTTTAATTATAGCATCCAGACCAGTCACAAACCCCGTCGGCTTTTCCATCAGTTCCATTCAATTCCCTGGACACTACCTCAAAGTGAACCAGTTTATTTAACTATCTGTATGCAACATTGAGATGAGCATCAGACCGCTTATTATTTTTATCACAAAGACTTCCATCTTAATAGCATGGTCTATCTCAATCAACTGACAGCTAAAACTTGCATTCATGCTCCCCTTTCCTCCAGCTTTGAGTATTCCAGTATTCTCTGATTGGTTCTCCATTGTTCATAAAATGTCAAATCTTATCCTATTCTGCACCTTATCACACTCATCCCTCACCTCCATCCATACTCAATGATATGTCCTCCCACTCCCTGCAATACCTCAACTGTATAAATCTTTAACCATTTAAACTTAGAATACTTTACAATGAAATGCCTTCCCTACTACCTGCTGCATTAGTTCACCTCCTCCGCCCTGACAACAGTCTACATACCACCCCATGTAGAAGCAAAGAATGTTCTAGATGAAATTTGCGCTGCTACAAATGCTCTGGAGACAGAATACCTCATTGTGGCTGGTGGCTTCAACTGGACCAATCTCAAGAAGGTGGTGCCAAAATACAAATCTGTCCCACTAGGGGGCCAAACATCCTTGACCATTGTTACACAACCGTCAAAGAGGCCTACCGCTCCACACACAGGCTGCACTTTGGAAATCGGATCACAGCGCTGTGTTCTTCCTTCCAGTTGAAAGCAGGAGTTGAAATGGAAGGACCTAATACAGAAAGAAGTATGGTGCTGGTCTGAGGCAGTGGAAGAGCTTTTCCAGGACTGCTCAGAATCGGTGGACTGGTCCATGAATATGTGCTCAGTGGACAGCTTGGATGAGTACGTCACCACTATCACAGACTTCATTAGCAAATGCGTAGAGAGCTGCGTGCCAAAGAAATCAATCATATTGTCCCCAAATGGAAACCATGGATGAACCAGGAAATCCATTGCCTACTGAGGACCAGGCGTGCGACGTTCAAGTCAGACAACGCTGACCTGTACAGGAAATCCAGATACAACCTCCGTAAGGCTATTAGAGTTGCCGAGAGGCTATGTTAGACTATGTTAAAGACTCAAACTGACCACACGGATACCTGCCATCTGTGGCAAGGCCTACACGACATAACAGGAAACAATCTGGAGCAAAACAGGCTGGCAGACAAAGATACCTCCCTCCCTGATGTGCTCAATGCATTATATGTTCAGTTTGAGCTGAAGGGCAGTGAAACTGTATCACCTGCTCCAGCAGCCTCAGTCACCACTGCAGACACCAGACCAGCCTTCTTGAGAACCCACTGAAAGCAACTGGCTCGGATGGAATCTCTGGCCGTGCACATAGATCCTGTGGAAACCAGCTATGAGAAGGTATTCGCAAACATCTTTAACCTCTCCTTACTTCGATCTGAAGTCCCCATCTAATTCAAGAAGGCCATCTTCATCCTGGCATCAAAGAAAAACCAAGCAGCCTGCCTCAATGACTACTGCCCAGTGACTCTGGCCTCCATAATTATGAAGTGCTTCGAGAGGTGAGTCTGACTCACATCGACTCCAGCATCCCAGCCTACCTCATTCCCTTGCAAATTTCCCACCGACGCAACAGGTCCATGGGAAATGCCATCTCCCTACACTCATCCCTGGAACATCTGAATAATAAGGTTACCTATGTCAGGCTTCTACGTATTGTCTACAACTCCACCTTCAACACCAAAATCCCAACCAAACGAATTTCCAAACTCCAAGACCTAGGTCTCTGCTCCACCCTCCGCAACTAGATCCTCAGCTTCCTGACCCACAGACCGCAATCAGTAAAGATAGATAACAGCACCTCCTCCATGATAACCCTTAACACCAGCGCTCCGCAAGCATGTGTACTCAGCCCCCAACTGCACTCCCTGTACACTCATGACTGTGTGGCCAAATTTCATCTGAACTCCACCTACATGCTCAGTGACATCACCATCATGGTAGGCTGAATATCAGACAATGGCAAGTCAGAATACAGGCGAGAGATAGAGTGCTTGATGGCATGGTGTAAATCTAACAATCTGTCCCTCAATGTCAGCAAAACTCAAGAGCTGGTTGTTGACTTCGGGAAGTAAGTAGGAGGACCTGCCCCTGTCTACATCGATGGAGCTGAGGTGGAGATGGTCGAAAGCGTCAAGTTCCTGGGAGTGACAGTCACCAACAATCTATCCCAGTCCACCCATGTCGTTACCATGGTGAAGAAGGCACAACATCACTTCTTCTTGCTCTCACCAACCTTAATAGATGTACCATAGAGAAGATAGTATCTGGTATGGCAACTGCTCTGCCCAGGACCGTTAGAATCTATAGGAAGTTGTGAACACAAGAGTACCTTCCATCCATTGACTCCACCAACATTTCTTGTTGCCACAGAAAAACAACAAGATCCCTCCCATCCCAATTATAATCTCTTCCAATGTCTTCTGTCAGGCAGAAGATACAAAAGCTTAAACACAGAGACCAACAGGTTCAAGAACAGCTTCTTCCCCATTGTTATTAGTCTTCTGAATTGGCTCTCAAATTTTAAATCTAATGCTGATTTGCTTTTGTGCACCTTCTTTATATCCATAACTTTGTATTTTTTGCTCTGTTCAATCAGCCTATGATCTTTGTGTGGTATTATCTGCCCGTAATGCATGCAAAATAAAACTTTTCACTGTACCTAGGTACACGTGGCAATAATAAATCAAACCAAATCAAAACTTTCCTAGCCTGAACATCCAACCACCTCTGTAACTGTCACCAACCACCACTTCTGCAATTGAAAAATCCTCAGAATTCAATATTGTACACCCCAACAAACATCTGGCTTTTTGTGCATTTCCCCCTTCTTTCAGTCTCTTTGTTGATGACTGTGCCTGTTTGCTGTTTTGGGAACCCCATTCTGGTATTCCCTCACCTCTGGCACCTCTCCTATGTTCTTCTTAAAACCCACCTCTTACACCAAAATCTCCCTTATTGGTTCAGCATCCATTAGTGATGCATTGACTTCCCAGCAGATTCAGTGAGCTTTTTCTGTAAACAACAGATGCCCCATAAAATGCACATTGGTGTCATAGTCAAAGGGAAAGGTTGTAAATTGGACTGGAGCACATATAAAGTACAAATTAAGTTGTGATCAGCATAGTTAGTCCACTCAGTGGGCAATTCTGCCCTCTGGTGGTGCAGTGGGTAATATGAATCATTCCACCCTCAAGGAGCTGCAACCTGACACTTGTGCCTGCTATCACTCAGGAACTGAGTTCCAGGTCCTTGCTGACATCTCTCTGAAACATATGAGAAAATGCATTTTGCACTAAACACCCAGAGAACTAAAATCATCTTTCCAACCAGCTCCTGCAGCAAATGACCCCTACTTATCGAGTAAGGTCAATAACGTGATCCTGGAAAATATGGACCAATTTCTGGGTGTTTGGGGATCTCCTCCCAGCAAAGGCAGATATAGATGACAAAGTTCATCACTAGGTCTAGTGTGTCTCTTCAGCTTTCAGGTGGCTGAGGAAAGAATTTCAAGACCAGAGACTGCTGCTAAATTTCAGTGAAACTGGGAAACTGGAGAAGATCTGCCTTAGCGAACCAGCTTGGCACCTGTTTGCAAGATAATAAAAGCTACACTCGCTGTTCCAGAATTTTACCAATACACACCAGAACTGCAGCAGATGTTAAATGGAGTCTATGAAATAGAGGCGTAGTAGTGACATGACCCAATGACTTGCGGAACCAGGAATTGTTGGAGTTTGCAGGGTTTGATAACTCAGCTTTCATTGCAGTGATTAGAGATTTATTTCTTAACCATGTTGCACTACTAAGATAGACTTATGCAAACAAAAAAAGGGAAGCATTTTATTTCTCAATGTCAGTCATATAGCCCAGTGCCATAGAATTCATTATAGACAATACCACCTGCGTCTTTGTAATGGAGGCAAACAGGAACCAGGTACGAAAATATCAAATAAAAAGGAAAAGAGTATCACTAACAAAGTTCAGTCACAGTTTATAGCACATTCTAGTGTTATGAAATGTATGACTGGTTATTTACTAAACTGTCTCCCTTAACTCAAGACAAAATGGAGTTATTTTGGAGAGGGGGGGTGCCTTTCTCTGAGGAGGCAAATCCATGTGACCTCCTACTAAATCTGCCAGAGACAAGTCAGTGTGGCCTGTATATTATGGAGGCAGAAACTCAGTGCAAACTTATTGAGAGTAAGGTGCAAATTTTAACACCTGCTCCGAAAGGAGCAGGAAGTTGGTCTTGCTGTTCACAGACGCACAGTTTTCAGAATCAGCCAGACAGAGAGATACAGCCAGGAAGACCACCACCCGGGCTGCTTCGACAAACCTGCACAACGAACAGTTTTTGAGATAACCATTCATTGGATTTTTGATGAGGATAAATCTTCTATTTGAAGAGCTTAAGTTTGCAGAGAGTAAAAGACTTGATGACAGGAAGTCCATTCAATTATGCTCACTTAAGTGAAGGGAGAGATTTTGTTTAAAAGGGTTCACGCTGGTGAGGCAGGAATAAGCAACCCTGTTAAAGCAAGGAGAAACCTGAGACTTTAAGTGTGTGGTTTAACCTTTAAATTTGGTGTGGCGTTTACAGTTCTATTAAGGAGTTAATGATGTATACCTTTTATGTAATTCAGCATATTACTTCCCTGTTAATGTTAATTTTAGTGCATTTGTTACAGTAAATGTCTTGAAATGTGAAATCATGTCATGCAATTCCTTGTGTTGGTCAATGGGAAATTCAAAACTCTTTTAAAAATTATTGATCTCTGCAGGGATTGTAAAAGAAACAGGATGCTAATTGTGCAATGTCACTGGCAGTTTAAAGGATACACTGGGATTAGTCAGAGTTTAAACAAACACAGTTAATTTTGCTGTATTCAGTAAAAAATCAGTATTGCTGTATTCAATGCTGAGATGGTTCTGGAGAGAGAGAGGACATATCTACCACAATTAGTAAAGAGTAATTTGAAGGCAGTGGCAGAGGAGTGAGGAGTAGCCCTAAAAATAGGGGCTGAAAAGACAAAGACTATTGAAGCATTTGGTCAACTCCTAAACCTTGAGGAAGAAACAATGATCCCAATAACACTCCAGGTGAGTCAGCTAGAATTCAATTAGATTAGATTATATTACAGTGTGGAAACAGGCCCTTCAGCCCAACAAGTCCACACCAACCCACCAAAGCGCAACCCACCCATACCCCTTACCTAACACTACGGGCAATTTAGCATGGCCAATTCACCTGACCTGCACATCTTTGGACTGTGGGAGGAAACCGGAGCACCCGGAGGAAACCCACGCAGACACGGGGAGAATGTGCAAACTCCACACAGACAGTCGCCTGAGGCGGGAATTGAACCCGGGTCGCTGGCGCTGTGAGGCAGCAGTGCTAACCACTGTACCACCGTGCCGCCCACTAATTGCAAATCAAGTAAATTAAATTGGAAAGACTATCATTCAAAAAAGATAAAGAAGTGTTAAATCAAACTGAATTAAGAAGAGAGGAAAAGGAAAAAGAAATATAAGAATCGGAACTCTGAAGAAAAACATAAACAGGAATACGAAAAGAAAACTTGAATTTTAATTCCAAAGAGGAAGCTTTAAAAAGAGAGAGGGAAGAATAAAAAGGAAACCTTGAGGTTTGGAATGCAAAGGGAGTGAGAAAAAATAATCTGGACACAGAATGGCTCTGGGCAGATATCAGAGGATGCAGACAAGGAAGGGAGAAAGGAGTTCAAATGTACTTGTGTCATTTGAGAAAATTACTTTGAATCTATAATGGCCACAAGAAGGTTGGACTATAGTGTGTTCAAGGAGAAGACTTTGGAAAGATTCTTGTCTCTTTCAAAGTTACAGTTTGGTGATTACCATACAGTGAAAGCTGCTGTCCTCAATATCTAAGAGTAAGTGACTGAGCCTTACAGGCAGCACATAACAGTAAAGATGGGGACTATTGTGGAATTTATAAGGCAAAAAGAATATTTGTTAGAAGTGTAGGTCCATAAAGGTTGAGCAGGAGTTTGAAAACTTCGGAGAGGTAATGCTAATGGACGAATTTAAGTGTGTCCTAATTGAAATAAGGTCCCACCTAGAAAGCCATGAAGTTTCGAAAATAAGAAAAGCTGCAATAACTGCTAATGATTAAACATTGTCACAGAAGCATGTGTGTAGTAGTAAAAGTTTATTCAAGACTACACAGAGATATTGGTTTGATACTGAACTGAATTATGGTCATTGCGAGAAAGATAGCAAAAATGAAAAGGAAGATACCCTTCAGTGGCGTTAAAAAAAATGGTATGGTTAAAAACCAGCAGTGAAGGTACCAAATTGTTAATTCTGTCGTGACAGAGGGATGTATGGGGTAGTGGTTCTGGAAGTGTTAATATTGACGATACATTAACTCCGCTGAACCTGTTAATAACTCACAGTCTCTGGATGGAGAATCTGTTAGTCCTGCACAATGTCTCAATGGAGTGAGATGGGACATGCCTGAATCCTGCTCATTGATATTCTACATAACTAGTTAATTTAATTGTACCTATTGCTATCATGGAATAAGCTGTATCATCCTTTGTAAGGCCTTTTCTAGTTATAGTTCTTTACTGGTCTATCTGCTATCCCAGATAATTAGACAGACCATTATACTCAGCAGAGAAGGTTAATCCAAGTGCAAATGCAATATAGTGGCAGTGTACCTCTCTCTGAGCCACACAACCTTGGTTCAAGACATTCCTGCTCCAGACATACATACCTGAATAGGTTGATTGGGAAATGTCTAGAAAGTTGATCTGTTAATCATGTGATTTTTAAAAATACTGTCTGATTAGAGATTGCCAAAAATCACACAACATCAGGTTATAGTCCAACCAGTTTATTTGAAAATACAAGCTTTAGGAGCACTGCTCCTTTGCCAGATGAAGGAGCAGCACTCCAAAAACTTGTACTTTCAAATAAACCTGTTGGACTACAGCCAGGCCTTGTGATTTTTGACACCTCTACATCATCACTAGAGATTGTCTCACTTGTTCACTGTTTATTTTGAAAGAGTAAGAAGATTTGGTGTCAGCGAACTAACCCAATCATTGTCAGTTGTTGGCCTGAGCTCAATACCATAAAGAGGAGTGTACAAAATGAAAGGATAAACCTTTCAAGGATTGTATAATTATTCTTCAGAAACTGTTTTAAGGTGTACAAAAGCTTATCACGAAACAAAAGCTTCGAAAGTATTGCCTGTTGAAATAGATCAAAGCACTGACATTTTTGTCCAGTAAAGGGGAATAGTCCATTGTACTGTTACAGGTATAAAGTTAATTCTGGATTAGTGGTGCTGGAAGAGCACAGCAGTTCAGGCAGCATCCAAGGAGCAGCGAAATTGACGTTTCGGGCAAAAGCCCTTCATCAGGAATCAAGTTAACCCTGTCCTTGAAACGGGCAAGTGACATAAACCTCTCTCCACAAAAATTGCTAAACAAAAATGTATTGACATGGATTATTGATGGAGATTGCTTATGAATTATATTTGTAAAGTTCACAACTAAAGAAATGCTTTTGAATACACTGCTTCTGGTACAGACCAGACCAAACTCTCTTCAAATATATCACAGAGTTAGCTTAGCCCCTAACTTTTATCTTATTTAAAGCGAAATGGAAAGCGCAGTGTTCCAAATGTATTTCAATTGGTTACACGACTTGGCTTTAAGCAAAACACATTTTATTCCTACCTTATAGTTAGGATACGACCAAAGAAAGAAGAATTAAAATACCTTAACGTTATTGGAAAAGTTAACAGAATGATAAATTATTTAACAACTAAACAACAACTGTTCCAATTTAGTGACAACCAATAAACTCACCCTTGGCAAAGGCAAATTCAATAAAATAGATTGTCTCACAAATGATGTTTCTCTTGTCCAGGATAAAAGAACATCAAGAGAAAATTCTGGCAAAGATAATTCCAGATTTTAGCTGTAAAGGAAGAAAGACTGCTTCCACAGCCAGCTTCAAACATCCAACAACTATTGAAAGCTAAAGCTAAGACCCTGGTTCTGTGGAAGCTTGACCTCACCCCTTCAGGCTGCTTCTATTGTTCCAACTTTAAAAGAAAACCCAAAGCCTCACAAGCAGCTTACTTTATCGACTGGGACCACTTGGAACCTCTAACTCAATCACTCTTCATTAAAAAAAAGGACAAACTACACTTCTTAAAGCTATGGTATTGTCACAGCTGTTGCTACATAAGCAGATACTACAGTCAATTAGTCACAGTTAGTTCATGTAAGCAGAGATAACTGACCACATGACTTATTGTATTTTGATTTGGTTTATTATTTTCAGATGTGCCTAAGTACAGTCAAATGTTTTATTTTGTGTTCTGTACAGCAGATCATAACATACAATGATCATAGGGTGATTGAACAGAATGAGAAATAGAAAGTTACGGATGCAGAGAAGGTGAACCAAAAGCAAGATCAGCATTAGATTTGAAATTTGAGAGGCCCATTCAGAAAATTAATAGCAGTGGTGAATAAGCTGTTCTTGAACCTGTTAGTCCATGTGTTTAAGCCTTTGTATCTTCTGCCTGAGAGAAGATATTGAAAGAAGCTATAACTAGAGTGGGAAATGTTTTTAATGATGTTGGTGGTCTCTCTCTGACAAGAAGTGTAGGTGGAGTCAATGGATGGAAGGCTGCCTTGTGTGATGGACTGGGCTGTGTTCACAACTTTCTATAGACTCTTACATTCTGGGACAGAGCAGTTGCCACATCAAGCTGTGATGCATCCAAGTACAATGCTTTCTACGGTGCTTCTGTAAAGGTTAGTGAGGGTCTTTATGGACATGCTGAATTCCCTTAGCCCCCTGAGCAAGAAGAGGCATTGTCCTGCCTTCTTAACTGCCACATCCTTGTGGGTGGTCCAAGCCAGATTGTTAGTGATCGTCATCCCTCGGAACTTGACACGCTTGACAATGACCACCTCAGCTCCATCGATGTAGATAGGGCATGCCCTCCTCCTTGCAATTTTACTGACATTCGTTGAGAGATAATGTTTGCCCAGGAGACTAAGATAACTTAGTTCTATTCTTTGGATACATCGGATGCCTTAGGATCTTTTACGTTTTCCAGGGAAGGTAAATTGTTCATTGGTTTACTGTTTTATCATAAATCTAACCATCTTGGAAAGTGTAGACATGAGAAGCGCATTCACTTTTCTCTTGATGCTAACAGGCTTGTTTATATAATGTTCAATCAGGTACAAAAGACCACAGTAATTGGATTGACACAAGGCTCAACATCCTTTGTGAAACATTTGTGGCTTCTCTTGAGGTTCGCCTTCAGTCTTAAACAAGACCCATTTCTTCCTGTTGAATTTGTTGCAACGGGCTATCCAAGTCTCGTACAATGTGAACGCTTACGCTACCACTTTTGTAATTCCTGAATTTCACTGTTAAGATGAAAATAGTTCTTTATGAGCTATTTCTTTATGTGGTCCTCCCCAGGCTAATGTTTCCATTCTCTGGAATCTGCTGACATTGGTAGGCGTACCATAGGCCAGAAGATTCCACATACATTGGCATAAAACTACAGATAAAACTAGTAAAACTGAAATAACTCCACAGAGGCAGGTATCCTGTCACTAAGTCTCCCTTCATTTACATACTAACAGTCCATGACTTTAGTTATGCCTCATTCAGAGGCAGGTACTAGAGTGTCAGTATCTCTGAAACTCATCTTTTAATATGTCAGCCAGGGCTCCCTGATTGGCCTAGATTAACAACCCCAATCAGGGAGCTCACATTCTATCAGGCTTAGTTGGCTGACCTCGTTGCAATCATTACAGTTATCAGAACTCAATTTGTGCAGAAATCATAAGTCAGGGTTTTTTTTTGTCTTTCTGATAATGCAAGGGACTAAAAACACTCAAACAGAAAACTTAATTTAACGTCATTACATCGCCTTTGGTTCAGTGACATATGAGTTTTTAACTCATCGTCCTCCCTCCCTTTGACTTTGTGAGTTTTATTTAAATTTTTTCCTCCATTTTGTTCATTTCCTCTTTGTTGCTCTTATTATTTTTCTTCTATGCGCAGCGTCACGACCCATAAATTATTGTTAGTGCTTTTCTGTCAATGCTGTGGGCGGTTTAACATGATTATCATTGGGGAATATTATAAATGAGTCTTCAACAAGATCATGAGGGCAGAATCAGGATTCAGATCTGATTAGGCAGCTTTCTTTTATTGTTGATTTTAAAATAGATTATATAATTTTATTCCAGATAAGTTCATGACAGGAGTGTTGTCTTAAAGGTGCATTGACCCATCATTGAGAGCTTTAGATTAAATTAAATTCCCCACAGTGTGGAAACAGGCCCTTCAATCCAACAGGTCCATACTGACCCTCTGAAGAGTAACCCACCCAGACCCATTTCCATCTGACTAATGCACCTTACACTAAGGGTAATTCAGCTTGGTCAATTCATCTAACCTGTACATCTTTGGACTGTGGGAGGAAAGCAGAGGAAACCCTTGCAGACACTGGGAGAATGTACAAACTCCACACAGGCAGTCACCTGAGGCTGGAATTGAACCTGGGTCCCTCGTGTAGTGAGGCTGTATTGCTAACCACTGAGCCACCGTGCCACCCTGAAAGTTCCATTTCACAGCCAAACTGATGGTTTACTGGTGAGTCTTAGCAACGGTGCCAAAGCAGGTACAAATTGTTTTAAAATGTTGGCAGTGGTAATGTGATTCATTTTATCCCTTGTGTTGGTAATCGGGCTCCAAGACTTTAATCCCATCCCCCACCTCACCACATCTATTCTTCATGTTCAAGTATGAAGTGCCCCCTGCTGGCATCCAAAAGATATCAAAGTATTAAAGTAAGACATAAAGTCAGCCCAGGAGTTAAGACTTTGGCTGGAAATGGAATAAAGACATTATAAGTGGCCATACCAGCATTGTAGGAAGAAAAGGGAAACAACCATTTATCTGCATTGCTCCAGATCGCTACCTAGGGACCACTGGAGGCACCATGTGTGTGAACATTGACTGAGGACAGCATCAAGTCTTTTGCGATGGCCACTATCATGGTAGTTGCTGCGTGTGCCTGTTAAACCCAAGCCTGTACACAAGTGACTGGTCAATGTGCAGAGAGCATTGCCTGTCTCCACCACACCTACTGTGAATGACAACACAAAGCTGCTTTATCGCTGCTCATTATTTTTTTCCATGATGGTTCCAATGAATCCCATGTTACTACAGGTGGAAGGGGGTGCTGGAAGGTAGTCAGGGTGTGAACAATAATCATTATGCAAAAGACCAATTAAACAGCACCTCAGCTGCAGTCAGCACCAATAAGGGTACAGTATTATGGTGATTGTGATATGAATAATCAAGTGGCCTAGACGAGAAAATAAGACATTACAAAACAAAACCAGAAATAGACTATACTTCACATCAAGCCTGCTGTCCATTCTGCCATGAGTGCAATTTGTCTTCAACTCTTTTTTTTCCCAGCTGCTCTCATATCCCTAACGTAGAGTGAAGGATTAACTCTACCGATGCTGTAATAATAGCCATTGTGTGTAAGGAGCGACATCATGATAACATTGGATCACATGGGCCTGGGAGCCTGGTACATAAGGTTCCAGAGATGTCCTTTCTTATTACTCTTTGTGTATTATGTGTATACTTATTTAATGTCGTTGAAATTCATTGACAAGGATGTGGACTGTGATCTGTAACTACCCAGATCTGCTCATACTACATTCTGATTTCCTGAAGGAGCAGCAATCTATCTGAACCTTAAATATGTTCAACAATAGAGTATCGAAAGCCCTCTGGGGTCAAGGAATCCCAAGATTCACCTGTCCTATTGATTCCTATTGAGATCCAATGAGTACAGGAATCTATAAAGCATGCTTATTGTTTTCTGATCACAAAGGGACTGAATCCATAAGACCATAAGGAGCAGAATTAAGCCATTTGGCCCATCAAGTCTGCTCTACCATTTGATTGTGGCTGATATGTTTTAGATTAGACTAGATTCCCTATAGTATGGAAACAGGCCCTTCAGCCCAACAAGTCCACACCGACATTCCGAAGAGTAACCCACCCTGACCCTACATTTACCCCTGACTAATGCACCTAACACTGTGGGCAATTTAGCGTGGCCAATTCACCTAACCTCAATCTCTTTCTCCTGCCTTCTCCCCATAATCCTTGATCCCCTTCAAGAATCTATCTCTATCTTAAATGCACTCAATGGTTTGACCTTTGCAGCCTTCCTTGGCAATGAATTCCACAGATTCATCATCCTCTGTTTGAAGAAATTCCTCTTCGCATCAGTTCTAAAGACGCCCAGAACAATCTGACTTACCTGTAACATCATTTCATCATCTTTGATTGAGTGTCATGCCAATTCCCACTCCAATTCTTTGATTTTGTAAATTTTATTTTACTTTTTTCCTCCATTTTATTCAATCCATTTATGTTGCTTTTATTATTTTTCTCTCATGACAAAGTTCTGACCCATAAATTACTGTTTCACATGTTTCTGTAACTGTTCATAAGCAGTTGAATAAGCTTTTTGTAAAGAAATTTCTCATTGTGATCCTAAATGATCAGTCTCTTATTGTATCATTATGATCCAGTGTTCTAAGTTCTCCTGAGAGCCCTCGCAAAATCCAACCTGTCAATCTTTTTCAGAATCCCATATGTTTCAATTCGATCACCTCTCACTCTCCCAATCTTCAGAGAATATAGACCCCATGTACTCAGGATCACATTATTGTATGGGCTTCACGTCCCAGGAACCAATGTAATGAATCATTGCTATAATAATTCTAAGGCAGAGTCAGAAGTCACACAACACCAGTTTATAGCCCAACAGGATTTTTTGAAATCACGAGCTGGCAAAGGGACAGCACTGTGACCATTAATTCCAGCAAAGGTTTATGCTTCCTTGGATATGAAAACCAAAACTGCACACCATATTCTGGATATGGCCTCACAAAGTCCAGCGTAAGACTTTGTTATTCTTATTCTTATGCTCCTTATGGTCTTATGGATTCAGTCCCTTTGTGATCAGAAAACAATAAGCATGCTTTATAGATTCCTGTACTCATTGGGTCTCAATAGGAATCAATAGGACAGGTGAATCTTGGGATTCCTTGACCCCAGAGGGCTGTCGATACTCTATTGTTGAACATATTTAAGGTAAAGATAGATTGTTGCTCCCTCAGGAAATCAAAATGTAGTATGAGCAGATCTGAGTTGTTATAGATCACGGTCCACATCCTTGTCAATTAATTTCAACAACATTTATTAAGTATACATATAATACACAAAGAGTGACATCTCTGGAACCTTATGGGCCAGGGTCCCAGGTCCATGTGATCCAACTTTATCAGATTAGATTACTTACAGTGTGGAAACAGGCCCTTTGGCCCAACAAGTCCACACCGACCCACCAAAGCGCAACCCACCCATACCCCTTACCTAACACTATGGGCAATTTAGCATGGCCAGTTCACCTAACCTGCACATCTTTGGATTGTGGGAGGAAACCCACGCAGACACGGGGAGAATGTGCAAACTCCATACAGTCAGTCACCTGAGGCGGGAATTGAACTCAGGTCTCTGGTACTGTGAGGCAGCAGTGCGAACCACTGTGCCACCGTGCCACCCATGCTGCAATTCCTTTGCAATAAAGGCCAAGATGCCCAATATCTACTTAGTGACTGTATTCACTACATTCCCTACGCCCAAATATCAACACATATAAGGTTTATGCATTTTCAATTGATTTTTATTCTTGTAAACAAAGTGTATAATCTCAAAATGTCCCTGCACGTCCGTCATTTGATATATTAATTTTTTTTCATCTCTACCTGTAAGAGACCAACATTTATGTAGCTACTAACCTTTTTATAAACTTGTAAAAGCTCTTACAATCTGTTTTAAATTCCTGGCTCGTTTTGGTGACCGTTTCTGAACTACCCCCGATCCTCAGACTTGTTACTAATCTTTGCAACCTCTTCTTGTAATCTGAGACTAAGCCTAGCCTCCTTTGTAAACCGCAGACAGACCGTTTTTGCTGAGCTTTTTGTTTCATTGATGAAATGTCAGTTAAAAACTGCCAAACCAGGGCAACCTAAGAATTTGGAATCAGTTTAAGTCAGCAGACAGAAAGGAATTCTGGTGTCAGTAGAAGTAGCTGCAAAACAGTGAAATTGTTTTACAACTGGAAACCTGCTGGTTTAATCAATTTGTGATCCAATCCGACTTCAAAGTGGCTGTTTCTTAACCATTTTTCAAGGTGGACCAACAAATGACTGACAACTAGAGGTAGGCATTAACTATGCTCTAGAGATGGGCATTAACTATGCTCAAGAGATGGGCATTAACTATGCTCTAGAGATGGGCATTAACTATGCTCTCGGGGACAGGAATTGACAGCATTGAGTGATCTTCCTGTAAATAGGCCAACAAGGATGCTGTCAAAATCCAGTTGATTCAGAACACTCTGTGGGACTTCTTCATTATACAGAACATGCCATTGGATTGTTGCTTACTGACCTCTGGTGCATTGCACATCAAAGTGTCCACTGTTGTGAAGACGTTGACTTCTGACAGAAGTGACAGGTAGAGTGTGATATCTCATTTTGAAAAACAAAATCCATCGACTTTACTGAAGCATTCAGGAATTTGGGTTGCTGTGTGCCAGTCAGCTCGCTTCAAGGCTTCTAATCGCTCCTCGGGTTCTCATTTTCTCACCCTTTTATCCATCAAGAAAAAAGTTATTTTTAAAACATGCTGGATGACAAACAGACAGCCCCGATTCCTACATTTTTTTTCGCTTCTCCTGGTGTTGAGTGACTGAGTTAGAATTGAATGCTATGTCTATTATAGGAAATTTCAGTGTGGTATGTGGGGAATGTTTTAACACATTTCACAGGGCTTCTTTCCTATGTAATATTGTCTTGTGCTCCGTGCTTGTGCTGACAGACAAGACCATTGACCATTGACTGGGTACTAAAACTGCTCGCCCCACTGACCCCCTACCATGTGCACAGAAAACGTTAGTATTGTAAGAGCATACTCTGGAATCATAAGGCATAACTGACATCACCTGCTTGCAGGAACACAAGGAACTGAACCAGGCCTACCAAGTACTGAGGCCTCACTGCTTGGCTTATCAGTCAATTTGCCCCTCAGGTCCCACTTTCCAACTTCCTTCCTAGCCCTTGTCACCTTTACCTAATTTAAACCGAGCTCAACTTAGCTTTGACAGACGCTTACGCACTTTCAGAAAATTAGAGCTTATAGAGTCATAGATTGATAGAGATGTACAGCACAGAAACAGACCCTTCGGTCCAACTTGTCCATGCCAATCAGATATCCCAACCCAATCTAGTCCCACCTGCCAGCACCCAGCCCATATCCGTCCAAACCCTTCCTATTCATATATCCATCCAGATGCCTTTTAAATGTTGTGATTGTACCAGCCTCCACCACTTCCTCTGGCAGCTCATTCCATACATGTACCACCCTCTGTATGAAATAGTTGTCCCTTAGGTCTCTTTTATATCTTTCCCCTCTCACCCTAAACCTATGCCCTCTTGTTCTGGACTCCCCCACCCCAGGGAAAAGACTGTGCCTATTTATCCTATCCATGCCCCTCATGATTTTATAAACCTCTGTAAGGTCACCCCTTAGCCTTCTACACTCCAGGGAAAAGAGACCTAGCCTATTCAACCTCTCCCTGTAGCTTAAATCCTCCAACCCTGGCAACATCCTTGTAAATCCTTTCTGAACCCTTTCAAGTTTCACAACATCTTTCTGATAGGAGGGACACCAGGATTGCATGCAATATCCCATATGTGGCCTAACCAAATTCCTGTACAGCCGCAACATGACCTCCCAACCCCTGGCCTCAATTCTGGGACTTGGCAGGTCACGATGAAGTTGCGGAATCTTAAAGGACACATGGAGACCATACAACCCATCACACTTTTCCTAGCCATTTGAATGGGTTATCCAATTAACCCTCTCCCTTATTATTTGTCAAATACTTTCTTTTCCAAATGTATGTTGATTCCAACTTGCAAGTTGCGATTAAATCTGCTTCTAACAGTCCTTCAGGCAAGTCTCAGCAACCCATTCAGTAAATCTTCTTTGCTAAGGTTCTCTCTGCTCTTTTCATAGCCCTCTGTGTGTGTGGAAAGATTGTAAAAGAGTTGGCAAAGGTGTGTCCTCATTTAGCCTTTCCATTTCAATTGTAAACCTTTTCAAATGAACTGGAGGAACCTTAAGCAAGCGGTCTGTACCAATCCTGAGAGGATACTATTCAATGTGGTAACCAGAGGTAATACCATCCCATTATTTTGTAAAGACTGCCTTTAGAAATTTGCTGTCAGCACTCAAAACATTGACTGGAATGAAGCCACAAGGGAGAAAGAAGAATATCTTTTCCCACAGAGCTCTGAGAAGGAAGTTGATTGGTGAGTAACTGGTGGCATATCATTTTTACCCTAACAGTAATAAATGGTGTTTGAAGTTCTAGTATGGTAGATCAGCTCGACCAAGTGGAATATGCATCATGTGGTATGTGGGAGGTCATGAATGCATCATACAACCTACATGAACATGTGTGTTATGTTATGTGCCATGGTCATTCTATCGTTATATCTTTTACAGAGTACATGCCAGTTAGAGAGTACATCACGAGATGACGAGACTGTCCAGTGAAATGAGATTCGGCAAACTGGGATTGTATTCTCTAGAGTTGCAAAGAATGAGATGTGATTGAGATCCACAAAATACTTGTGTGTGTAGGTAGGATAAGATGCTTCTCCTTGTTGGCTCATTTAAAATGAGGGGCAAGTCACTAGGGACCAAGATGAGGAGAATTTATTTTTATTCAAAGTTTGGTGAATCCTTGGATTTCACTGGGCGCTGTAGAAGTTCATTCGTTGAATGCATTTCAAGTAGAGATTGTGGTGCTGAAAAAGCACAGCAGTCCAGGCAGCATCTGAGGAGCAGGAGAATCAACATTTCAGGCATAAGCCCTTCATCAGGAATTCCTGATGAAGGGCTTTAAGACTGAAACATCGATTCTCCAGCTCCTCAGATGCTGCCTAACCTGCTGTGCTTTTCCAGCACTACACTCTCGACTCTGATCTCCAGCATCACTTTCTACAAGTAGAGATTTACAGGTTTCTAAATTGATTCCTGATGAAGGGCTTTTACCCAAACCGTTGATTTTCCTGCTCCTCGGACGCTGCCTGAACCACTGTGCTTTTCCAGCACCACTCTAATCTTGACTCTAATCTCCAGCATCTGCAGAACTCACTTCTGCCTAGGTTCCTAAATCCCAACGATGTAAAGGAATTTGAAGGTGATGTGGGAAAAGAACATTGAAGTGGATGATCAGCCATGATTATATCAAATGGCAGAACATGCTTGATGGTTGGAATGGCCTACCTCTGTTCTTGTCATCATAAGCAATTACCTCAGGAAAATATAGTAGGAGAAAGAATGCTGCCATTAAGATCTAATATCAGAGATGGGTCAAGTTGAACATAGGATTTGACATCTTGGAGAAAATAGTTTGTATGATACAGAATTGCCTCAAATGTAAATGCTAAATCACAACCTCAACAAATAACTGCTCTATTGTATTCTATAGACCCTAAACCCATTGATGTTATAAATTGCTAAAACATAAAAGGAGGTACAGATACACTCAGAGGACTGCCAGAGTCCAGGCACCTGCTCAGCTCCAGAAAGAAAATTATCCCATGGTCTTGGTCATTAATGACATCATCCAAGTGCACAGGTAGGTACAGGAATACTAAGTATTTCTGTCAGAGGCAATTGGGAAGCAGATCCAAAAATGGAGGAGGCCACCAACATTGTCAGTATTATACTTGCTCAGACATATATCTATCTGGCTGTCCCAATGGACAGGCTACTTACCAACATGAAGACCCAAGATGAATACATTTGCTGGATATGTTCATGGACCTGCACTTCAGTCCTATAGCCACTGTCTCAGCATCAATGACAAAATAAAAGAGCAAAAGACACCTCAACCTGACTCCAAATGCTCCTTCCCCCTGGGGAGACAGAGTGCTGCCAGCAGGCTCTGTAGTGATTGTAACGGGGTCAACCAGGTAGACTTCATAGAATGTGAGTTCTCTGATTGGGGCTCTTAGTCTGGTCTAATCAGGGAGCTCTGACTGACAGATAAAAACAGGAGTGTCAGAGGTTCTGTTCACCTAAGAGATGGCTCTGACAGAGCTGGTTCGGTGTCAAGGACTCTCGATATAGAATTAAAAGGTGACTTGGTGACAGGATAGCGGCCTCTGTGGAGTAATTTCAGGCACCAGTGTGAAGGAGGAGCCACATACAGGAACATTTGAATTTTCATTTTAGGGCCCTGTCCCTCCACCTCCCCTCCACCTATGATGCCAAATGTGGAGGTGCCAGTGTTGGACTGGGGCAGACCAAGTGAAAATTCACACAACACCAGGTTATAGCCCAACAGGGTCGTTTAGAAGCACTAGTTTTCAGAGTGCTGCTTCTTCATCAGGTAGCTATGGAGCAGGATCATAAGACACAGAATTTATAGCAAAAGGTCACAGTGTTGTACATGCAACTGATATGATATATTGAACAAACCTAGATTGCTGTTAAGTCTTTCATCTTTTAGAATATGTTACAAGTTTCGGTTCACTAATATGTAAATCTCAAACTTCTTTCAAATCACATTCTCAAAATAATTTAAAGTTTTATTTAAAAAAAGGTGACATCTCAGTTCAGACAATGCATTAAAGGGGTGAGGTTAGAGTCTGTCTGTATCCCAATCTTGAGTCAGACTGGTTCTTTTTCCAAAGTAGGAATTTATAAAATGTGACATGGATTGACTGCCTGCAGATTGTGTGTTTTTTTTAACAAAACAGAATATATCTGCAATTACAATTCCGCAAATGCAAATTCTGCAATAGACTTATATGTGTGTGCGTGTGAGCACATGTGCGCGAGTGCATGTGGAGTGTATGTTTTTGTGTGTGCGCCTCTCGGGTGGTGCGTATGTATGTGTCTGAAATAGAGCACGTGTATGAGGGAGTGTCTGTGTGAGTGTGTAAGAGTGTGCGTGTATGTGTGTGAGTGTGTGTAAGAGTGTATAGTGTAGCGAGGTCACCTGTAGCGTGACATTAATCCAAGTTCCCTGTTGAGGCCATGCCCATGGGTACTGAACTTGGCTATCAGCCTCTGCATGGCCACTCCGTGGTGTTGTGTACCCCAAAGTCTGCCTTGGAGGATGGTCACCCGAAGATCTGAGGCTGAATGACCCCGACCACTGAAGTGTTCCCCAACTGGAGGGAACATTCTGTCTGGTGATTGTTGTGTGGTGTGCATTCATCCATTGTCGTAGCATCTGCTAGGTCTTGCCAATGTATCATGCCTTAGGGCATCCTTGCCTGCAACGTATGATGTAGACCATGTTGGCCGAGTCACGTGAGTACCTGCTGCATACATAGTGTAATTATTTCACAGTATAATATATCGTATCAGCTGCATGCATGACACTGTGATCTTTTGCTTTAATTTCTGTGTCTTATGATCCTGATGAAGGAGCAGCGCTCCAAAAGCAACTGCTTCCAAATAAACCTGTTGGAATATAACTTGGTGTGGTGTGGTTTTTAACTATGATGCCATTCAAGGTGAGGAGGGGCCTCTGCATCTGAACAGTGGAATTGGAACCTCTAGGCCAAAGTACCTCTGGAGATGACCAGCCGAGCCTGCCTCACCAACAGGGCCAATCACTGAGCAGGCTACCTCCACCCTAGCTTGAGAGGTGGGGACTGCAATCAGATGAAATCAGAGGCAGAGGAAGAAAACATCTTATTGAGGATTTATAGACTGCATCGGTGACACAGCTTTGTAGGGGTTTGTGCAATTCTGTAATTATGCATCATATATTTTTATTCTTCTGCATTTTCAGTTGTGGACTGAAATGGGAAAAAAAAATCTGTTTTTAAAACCAAAGATTTTAGAAAAGACTACTGCACTTTTCTAAAAGCTAGTTACTGAAACTTATCGAGAGCCGTGTTTATGCAGCTACTCTATTCAACCAGTAGCAGGCAAAGGGAGCTGATTGAAGATGGACTGGCAACAGGGGTGTGTAAAAAGTGAGATATGGCTGACTCCAAGTAGCTGACTGATTTGTGGAGTGGTGTTAAAGACTACAGCAATGTGGTTGGCTCAGAGATGCCTTAACAGCTTGTGGTGTGAGCAGTATGTCCAGAAGTCCTTGGAACTCCAGAAGAGGAGGGCCCTGTGTGCCTCTGCAGTAGGAAATGCCTGAAGCCTAAAGAAAACCAATTATCTTTCCCCAATGGTTGCTATAAGCTGCTGCTTTTAACTAATAAGTCAGATATTTTCGAATTTGTGAATCAATCAATTCTGTGCCTCCTGCAAGGAAATGAAAAAGATATAAATAATAGAGATTGAAGAACAGCAAGACCTGTCAACCAGAAGCATTGTCTCAGTGAATCCTCTGCACAGGGGGCATTGAACTGCTGAGCACCAATGTATATTTGGTCAGCATGTGTCTGTTTGATTGGGTACTTAGCAGTTATAAGATAGAGAGTGGTGGGAGTTCGAAGTTCTAACAGTTATACATCAATAGTTCATAGATGTTTACCTGCAGCTAGAATCCATTTTCTTGATGTCAGTAGTAATTCTTGTTTAGTTCAGAAACCTAGTCTATGTTGTCTGCTAACCTGGGTCTAAAAAGACAGGAAAATTGGAGAACTCTGTGTATTTTGAAAACTTTTGTGGCTATCAGACCTGATTTGAGAGATATGTAGCTCACCACAGATCTCAGTTTTGGGAGAAATTGTAATGATGAAGCATGGTTCACCTCTCAAAAGGAACTGCCTCCTTGGCTGAAGCTGCTGCTGGAAGTTACTGTTCTGGAGGTTTTCCTGAAGGTCACTCTTCTGGTGGTTCTGCTGGAGGTCACTGTTCTGGAGGTTCTGCTGAAGGTCACTGTTCTGGAGGTTCTGCTGGAGGTTACTGTTCAGGAGCTGCTGCTGGAGGTTACTGTTCTGGCTGGGCTTGTGGGTGTCATTGTGCTCACTCTCTCCTTCAAGGCTGTATTTGGAGTTGAACTAAAGCCATAACTAATCTTCTAACCATGAGGACCATGTCAGATACAGAGCCATTGGTCAGTAGGGAATGTTGGAATTGGACAACCAATCGGTTGTGGTGTTCCTGAAACCTCACATCAATCACTTTGAAACATCATGTTATGCACTAACACAATGTGCCATGGTGGTGAGGAGAGGAGGAAGCCATTGAATTAAAAAGGCCAGTGTCAGTCTTAGTAAAGACGTCTGAGGAATAATCAATCTAGGTGTATGATACAGAGCCAAAGTGCTTGTGCTACATTGTGGGAATGGGATTCAGGTATTTACCCACAGTGATAGCATTTGCTCTGCAACTATCAACACCCCACCCTGTCCCACACTAAAAGCTGCCATTGAACATCACAGATTGAATCCTTACAAATTTACAGTTCAGTGTGTGAATGTGGCAGCTCTGAAGCATTTCTTTCAATATCAGGCATGACAAACCCAGGTGAGACTTTTAAGTTAACAATTCAATAGATTTACTTATTCGACAATGACAAGGAGGCAATTAATAACCAAATTATGTTATGGTAGTGTTTGTCTAATACCGCAATTATTAATGTCCGTTCTTGCAAAAATATGCCTAATTGGATGCCAGACTATGACATTACTGTATCAGTGGAGGCATGATTAATGCAATTGCCACCTGTCAAAAAATTATATTCCATCTCTGAAGGGGAACACAGTAACTTAGCCTGTCCACTCTTCATGTATCTCAAGCCCTGTAATTGCAAAGATGGGCTCAGTTAGGACCAAATGCTTGATTGATCATGGCCAATCCCAGGGACTGGGATCAGCCAATCCCTTGACTGTGGCAGTACACCTGCCTGATAATGGATCCCACCATTCCCCCCCCCCCCCCCCCTCTTTATATCACTGAGGCTGCTCCCTTTTCACTCACTACCATTAGCTTAAAGCACATGCAGTACATTAGCCATGCCAGCTTTGAGCACATGCTGTAAGTGTGCCATAACTCTGTGATGTACAGCAATGTATCCACCCTCTTAACTCCAGACATGATTAGTTGCCTACCTCTTCCTCTGTGCTGAAAAACAATGTAAGCCATAGAAGCTGCCAGCCTCTAAATAAGGTAAAAACAATGACTGCAGATGCTGGAAAGCAAATACTGGATTAGTGGTGCTGGAAGAGCACAACAGTTCAGGCAGCATCCAACGAGCAGCGAAATCGACGTTTCGGGCAAAAGCCCTTCATCAGGAATGGCTTTTGCCCGAAACGTCGATTTCGCTGCTCATTGGATGCTGCCTGAACTGCTGTGCTCTTCCAGCACCACTAATCCAGCCTCTAAATAAGTACAAGCGAATGGGTTACAAGAAAACAAATGAAGAACTATAAGTTGCATAATTGATAGAGATGGAGATTTGATAGAGATTTTCAAAATCATGACTGAGCTGGATAGAGTAGACAAGGCAAGTCTGTTCCCACATATAAAAGAAACAAGAATGAGAGAGCATAGATAGAAAGCAGGGATAATGTGAGAACAAACTGTTTCACACTGTGAGTAATTAGGCAATGGAATGCACTACCTGGAAATGTGGTGGAGGCAGGTTTAATTGAGGCATTCCAGAGGCATTCGGTAGTTATTTGGATAGAAATGGTATGCAGGGATATGGGGAAAAGGCAGGAGATTGGCACTAGGGATAATAGACTCAGACGGAAGGAATGAATGGCCTCCTGCAGCATTATAACAATTTTGTGATGCATTCTCTTTAGGTGCCAGATATATATCTGTGTAACTGTGGACTAAGTGACCTGACAGAAGCATGCATCAGAAGTGTTCCTGAGCCCCAAACTGAGGGGCTGAGGCAGTGCGGACTTGGATGGAGAACAGCTATGATGGTGTGGTGAGGCTCCGTTGTGTGGAAAGAATGGCAGAGGCCAGTGCCCACGGAGCCTGCAGGAAAATGATGGTGAAAATGGAGTTATCTGAAGGTTGGGAGAAGCAGGTGATGAGTTATTACCACCTGGTAATTGCTCTGACATTAATGTCAGGAACTGGTACCAAATAGCTTCTCTAGTACAGAGTGAAAGTGGGAGCTGCAGAGAAGTGAGGTGAGTTTAACCATTATACAGATGCAAATGCAAGGAAATAAGATACTTACCATTGACATGACTTAGGATCCCCTTTCTAAACCCTAAGGGGAAACCAGTAATTATTCTTCTTGAGGTCAAGAATCTGATTTTCCCATCTTGGATGAATCTGGGGACAGGACATAAATGCTGGCCAGCCAGCAACACCCACCTCCCACAAATTTTTTTTTAATGCACTATTTCCTCAGCATTGCCCTCAACATTCAAAGCAGTGGAAAATTTCACTCCCTGATCCAAGGAGCTGAAGGGCCACAGATCAAAAGTCACAAATTTACAAAGTAGAGGAGATAAGCGGCAAAATTCTCGTTATACAATGAGTGGTTAGAGCTTGGAACGCGCTACCTGAAAAGACAGATTTAATAGGTTCTTTTGAAAGGAAATTGTAGACATACTTGCAGGGCAAAAAGAAAAGTTGCAGGGAAATGGGGAAAATGTAGACAAGTGGGACTAACCAGATTGTACTTTGAGAGGATTGGTGTGGAGTTAGTGGGTTTTAATGACCTCCCCTTGAGCCGAAAGTTCTATGACTCCATGAAAACACAATTTATTGAAGCTTACTGTCCTCAAAATTAAAACAGTTAGTTCTTTTCAAACAACATTTAGGGACTCATCTGTAAGTAATTGTTTTTACCTTTAGGGACTAGGTGTCAACTTGCTTAAATTTATAGTGACCAGCTAGAGATGAAACCATGCTATTGCATTTCAAGACATCAATTTTTCAATGACTTGTCACGCAAGGAAACCAATCACAGTAAATTAACAGTAAAATAAATGCTGCTTGGGATTGGATGTTCAAATGCTGAGTTCCAGCTGAACAGTCTGCATACAGATCTACATGACTGAGTGCACTTATATAGGCAGTCTGTGCAATTAAATTTCAATAAAGCTTGATTCAAAGCTTTGAAGCTTTCTCATTGAAGTGTGCTGAAACCTATCCCTTCTGTTTGTTCTGGAAATACGAGTAAAAGAATTATCTAAATGGCAATGCTACAATTATTGTCCACTCCTTGTTGTTTTTACAGTCGCCATCTTGATCACCTACATTGAGAAGGTAGATCTGATAGGCAGGGAATTCCAGCCTCTCAACCAAAAAGCAATGAAGTGATAGTGAATGGGCAATTCATGCTGGAAACTGACCTAAAGTTAATAGCTCAAACCAACAGCAAAACTAAGCAAGGCACAGGTACCATGAAAATCTCCTGAGAAGGAATGAAGATTTTCATTCAGCCCTGCAGATCCTCATGCTAGCTTTCAATGGGGGCAGCACAGTAGCTCAGTGGTTAGCACTGGTGCCTCACAGCACCAGAGACCCCGGTTCAATTCCACTGTCAGGTGATTGTCTGTGTGGAGTTTGCACATTCTTCCCGTGTCTGCGTGGGTTTCCTCCCACAATCCAAAGATGTGTGGGTCAGGTGAATTGGCCATGCTAAGTTGCTCATAGTGTTAGGTGCATTAGTCAAGTGAAAATTCGGAAATGGATCTGGGCGGGTTACTCTTCGGAGGGTCGGTGTGGACGAGTTGTGTCAAATGGCCTATTTTCACACTGTAGGGAAGCTAACCTAATCTAATAGGCTGTAGATTATGAACAAACCTCTCTCTCTTTCTCACGTATTAACACCAAGTATCATGATGCAGGATTATGAATTTGCACAACAGGAACTATAGAGAAAGCTTTCAAACAGAGACTCTGGCCTTGTAATTCACCCACAATGAAACTGGGAGCATGGATATATCTCAGGGATGAACAATGAGAGTGTAAGCTCCAACAATCCAAATCTTAACTTGTCCACAAAACAAGTGACACCATCATTGAAAACAAAAGTGTCTTGATTTTGTTTTGGAAAGAAAGGTAAATATCAGAATGAGCTATGTACCCTGATCCCCAGCAGTAAGTTATACAGCCAATAACCACAGAATCAAGGAATGAAGACTCTCCAAGAAGGAGTTTGGAAAGCACCTAACATCCACAACATCAAAAGAAAACCTGCTCCTTTGTTCACTTCTTGCAGAGATTAGTGAAACTATTCTGAGGATTTGTTTGTCGTAGAGGCAGAGACATTGCTGGAAGAATTAGATTAGATTACTTACAGTGTGGAAACAGGCCCTTCGGCCCAACAAGTCCACACCGCCCCGCCGAAGCGCAACCCACCCATACCCCTACATCTACCCCTTACCTAACACTTACGGGCAATTTAGCATGGCCAATTCACCTGACCTGCACATCTTTGGACTGTGGGAGGAAACCGGAGCACCCTGAGGAAACCCACGCAGACACGGGGAGAATGTGCAAACTCCACACAGTCAGTCACCTGAGTCGGGAATTGAACCCGGGTCTCTGGTGCTGTGAGGCAGCAGTGCTAACCACTGTGCCACCGTGCCGCCCAAATGGGGAGAACTGGGAGAGTGGTGGAGGATGATGCATAAATGGGGATAAGGGACTCCAGGAAGAAGTGGAGAAAAGGGTTGACATTGTGTTTGGTCTAAGAATAGCTACTGAACATGTGCATGAGGGGTCTTGTCATAATGACGTCAGACCACATGATAGTGGAATCCGAGAGTGTTAGGTTCCAGACATGACCTGACTTACCACCTCTGATGTACTTATGCATTTTTGTATTCATTTATGAGATGCAGGCATTACTGGCGAAGAAGGTGGTGGTGAGCTACCTTCTTGAACCACTGCAGTCTACTTATTGCAGGAACACTTGCAAACCAGTCAAAGAAGGAATTCCAGAATTTTGACTCAACGACACTGACAGAATGGTCGTGTGTGGCTTGGAGGGGATTTTGCATGGGAACCTGGTAATGTTCCCATGAATCTGCTGTTGTCGTTCTAGATGGAAGTGGTTGTGGGTGGTGGAGGGAGTGAATGTTTGTGGATGTGATGACAAATAAGCGGGCTGCTTTGTCATGGATTGTGTCAAGCTTCTTGGCTGTTGTTGGAGCTGCACCCATCTAAGCAAGTGGAGAGTATTCCATCACTCTTGATATCTGCTTTGTAGACGGTGAACAGATTTTGGGGAGCTAGGAGGTGAGTTACTCCCCACAGTATTCGAAGCCTCAGACCTGCTCTTGTAACCACAATATTTATCTGGCCAGTCCAGTTGAGTTTCTGGTCAATGGTACCCCCTCCCCCACCCAGAAAGTTGATAGTGAAAAATTCATTGATGATACTGATTGTTGAGTGGGAAAGGTTAGATTATTGTTGGAGATGATCATTACCTCGCACTTTTGTGGCGTGAATGTTATTTGACACTTGTCAGCCAAGACCTAAGTGTTGTCCAGGTCATTCAGCATTTAGTCATGGTCTGCATCAAAATTTGAGGAGTAGCAAATGGTGCTGAGTATTGTGCAGCCATCAGTGCACAACCCTACTTTAGACCACATGATTGAGGGTGATTGAACGAAGCAGCTGAAAATGCTTGCACTTAGGGCACCTGAGGAACACCTGCAGAGATGTCCTGGAGTTGAGGTGACTGATCAATTCATTGCCACGGAGTGCAGTGGAAGCCGGGACGCTAAATGTCTTCAAGGCCGAGATTGATAGGTTCTTGTTGTCTAGAGGAATTAAGGGCTACGGGGAGAATGCTGGTAAGTGGAGCTGAAATGCGCATCAGCCATGATTGAATGGCGGAGTGGACTCGATGGGCCGAATGGCCTTACTTCCACTCCTATGTCTTATGGTCTTATCCATAGTAATGTCCTTTGTGTCAGGTAGAAATCCAAACAGTTGACAATTTTCCCTCTGATTCCCATTGACTCCAGCTTTCAGTAAGACTTCTTTATGCCGTTTCAGTCAATTGGGACCTTCATGTCAAGGACAGTTTATCTCTTCTGTCCAGTTCTGAAGCAGGACGGTAATGTCAGGAGCTGAATGACACTGTTAATAAACAAGCTCTACTTTCTAGCACTGTTGGTGGCCTCTTCCATCACATAACCAATGATCAAGAGCAAGCATATAGGGGAATGATTGCCCAAATTAGATTGTCCTTTTTTTTAATGTTTAGGACATACCTGGGCAATTTTCCACATTGTTGTGTAGACATCAGTGTTGTAGTTGAATCGGAACAGTTTGGCTAGGGATGCAGCAAGTTCTGGAGCACACATTTGCAGTACTAATCCTGGAATGTTGTCAGGTCCCCTAAGCGCAAGCATTTTCAGCTGCTTCGTTCAATCACCCTCAATCATGTGGTCTAAAGTTGTCAGGCTTTGTGGTCTCCAGCATTTTCAGCCATTTCTTGATATCAGATGGAGTGAATCGATTTGGCTGAAGATGGGCATCTGTAATGCTGAGGACCTTAGGACAAGGTCAAGTTTATCACTCACTTGGTACTTCAGGCTGAAGACTGTTTCAGTGCATCAAGCTTTCATGTCAAGCAATTTCAGCAATATTTTTATCACTTTTTAAAAATTTTATTTTAAGACATATTCAAAACATGATCCTTGAAAGTTGTTCTTAAAAATCAGTTCACTTTGAATGCATCATTATTCACAAACAATTACACAATCCCTGGCTGACTTTGTTCAGAAGAAACTGTCTGCTGCAGTTTTTCAATTTTACTGTAAAATATGATACAATTCTTGCACTGTCAATGAAATCAAATAAAAGCTATTCCCAGGCAGTTCAAAGCAATCTTAATACAGAAGCATGCATATTCTAACCTTTAAAAGACCACAACATGGATTTAACCTCTAACAAGGACTAAATATCAAACCAGAGACATTTTTTTCCACCTTGAATGTCGGTTATTGTGTATGCTTCCCAAAGTGCACTAGGGATTTGATCAGGTATGAAACAATAAGTTTGGGCACGATAAGCCTAACCGGGAGAAAGTTCAAATACTTTGAACCTTAGTGTGTTTATTCTAATGTCTGTTTTTAAAGACTGTATGGAGCTGAGCAGGGGCAGAAGTGTATGGGTAATGCTTCATAATAAATGGACTTTGTTGCATAAGGTAATGGTTCTGAAAGAGTTAATTATGGAGATTGTATTAGGCACTATCCAATCCTATCAGGTCACACTGTCCTGGGTAGAGAATAAAGAGTTCAGCAGAAGATGTCTGTGGAATCAGACGTCTTTATAATTATGCGGAACCAGCTTCTGTAAATTGTATCGATTGCTATTCTGCAACAAGCTGTGTTTTGTTAATAAGCCGAGTGCTTCTGCTTGCTAAGACTCATGGGTGGCTTATTCGCCACCTCTTTCAACCAAACCAGCCCTTAGACTCAGTGCAGAAAGGAGGATTGGAAGCAGAATTTTACCCTCCCTCAACTACAAGCTGCCAATGGTTGTACAGACAATCAAACAACAGGTTTTAAACTGGGTCTGGCATGCCTGCGTTGCACTGGGCAAGTGCAGAATCGATGGGAATATTAGAAAGAGGAAGAGATCATCCAGTCCTTTGAATCTGCGCCAACATTCAGTTAGATCCTGGCTGATCCATATAACAACCATTTCTACTCCCTCTCCATTGATACAATTCAGAAACAAAATCTATTCATTTCAGTTTAGAAAGCTTTAGTGCCCTAGAGGCTGCTGCCATTCAGAACAGTGAAGCATTAGATGGTATTCCTACCTGCACATCAATGGAGTTCCTTTAAGTGGGTCTATCTATGAACCTCATTTTACTGTCAATGTTATTTAACTCAAGGTTATTGGCCAAAGTAGCAACTCGGATTAGATTCATTTGCTGTCTGGTAGGAGGCATCTATTACCCCTCTATCGACTGGAAGGGTTCTGGGTCTGCCTGCTAAGACCCAGAATTCCTGCTGTTCCATCGGGGCTTCATTCCCTCAGGATTCTGGGAGATTTGGTCAGGAGGGTGCTGCCAGTTTTGGTGTCCAACTCTGACCACCTTCATTTATATTCTATCCATTATTTCTTGAAATGTTTAATTGTGGAGGGTTCCTG
Source organism: Chiloscyllium punctatum (assembly GCF_047496795.1). Taxonomy (NCBI): domain Eukaryota; kingdom Metazoa; phylum Chordata; class Chondrichthyes; order Orectolobiformes; family Hemiscylliidae; genus Chiloscyllium; species Chiloscyllium punctatum. The sequence continues at coordinate 16,596,482 of NC_092783.1, read as the reverse complement.
CCACTCAAATTATACTATAGAAAGTTACTTATTAAAGCACTGAATGAATTTTTTAGCAGCTTACTGCTCATGTTCCAAAAGAGACCTATTTGTGATACTTTCACATAGAAAATCAAATAAAGCACTGCATTGAAAGCATTTGTCATGATTAGGAATTCAGGTTCTTTATTTCCTTTTTACATTAATTAACTCTTTCTCGCTCTCCGTCTCTCTGTCTCCGTCTTATTCTCTTTCATTTCTCTTTCTATCTTTCTCTCTTTCCTTTGCACAGTTCCTTTCTCTCCACCAGGTCTTTATCCTGACTTACTGTAAACGACACAATATTACATAATGGATGATATTCAGGTAAGGTAGTGCAATAAATATTGTGCCCTTACATGGAAGAGGATACTTTTGTACAAATATTTAAAATCAGCCACAATGCTTTTGAGATGGACCTCTTTAAACATGAGTTTACAGAAGGCTATGTCTGCAGTTCTAATAAAGGTCAGACGATGTAAGTACTGGATGAGATTAGTTTCTTATTGATTTGGTCCTAATGAAAATTTCAATTGTAAAAGTGCAATTTCAGGCCAAGAACTATGACGAATGACTGTATGATTGGCTGAAATTGTGAGATAATAGTGGGCTGCAGCAGGATCACAGTGATAAATGTCATAGTAATTATTTTCACCACTGTGGTTGAGAAAGGTTTATAATTCTGTTGCATTTTTCACTGCCAGAACATTTCCCTTTTCTTCAAGGCTTCAGACACTCATTACCGAGAAACACAGATTTAATTGTTTTACCTGTCACTGACAAAAATATATCTCAGCAATGAAGGAATGCATTTGCTCTTCATAAATCGAGATGGGAACCATACAGTATGCAACACTGTGAAGGTTTCTGTGAAATTTATATTAACAGGTCCCCACTTAAATCTAGGGGAAAGTGAGGACTGCAGATGCTGGAGATTAGAGTCAGGAGCCCAGCACCACACCACCCAGAGGAGTCTAGCAGCACACGCCTGACTCCCATTTAAACATGGACATCAATGTTTATGCCTGCAATTGTTTTGTCTAACAAATTGACAATTAATGAAATGTTTAAAATCCAAATGTATGTTTTGCCTCTAATCATATTCATAGAATCTGTTTTATAAAAGCTGGAATTGAAATCCCCAAATTAGAGACTTTTCTCACACCCCATCTTTTCATGCAATCTGGATGCTACTCTTATGATCAATATTTCTTGCCTATCCTCAAGTGCTTGCTAGCCCACTTCCAAGGGCAGTTAAGAGTCAGCCAGACCAGATAAGGATGACAGACCTACCTCCTTCAAGGGCATTCCCAAGTCACAGAAACTCTAAAGAGTGGAAGCAGGCCATTCAGCCTATCAAATCCACACTGACCCTCAGAAGAGCATCCCACCTTCCTTACTCTGTAATCCTGCATTGCCCGTGGCTAACCCACACATGTTTGAATTGAAAGCCTCACAATCCATGGTTTTTTCTTACTACACACCTCCAGCTACTCAGCCATAACAGGCAGACCATCCAAAGCAATGTCTTTAATGAGAGGCAGTAGGTGTTAGCCTTGGTAATAATGCCCACAATCCACCAATTAATGAAGAAACAAGTGCAGCTAGTAATGAGCAACAAGCCTGATTTAATTAGTGACCTGGTTGAGAATCTGTCAAATAGCAATCATAACATGATCAAGTTTTATGTAACATTTGTAAGAGATAAGCAAGATTGAATACTAGAATTTTGGATTTAAGTAAGACAGATTTTAGTGGGGTGAGGCAGAGACTGTCCACAGTAGACTGGGAATTTCTCCTAAAACAGCTGAGGAACAGTGGAGAGTATTCAAAGAAATATTTAATGCTACTCAGAAGCAGTGCACCCTCATGAATCAAGCAATTGCAGACAGTTAGCTTCACACCTATGGTGGGGAACTTGTTATAGAAATCTATAATCAAGGACAGGGTAACTGATCACATCAGAAAGATTTAGTTAATCTCGGAGAGTCAGCATAATTCATGAAGGTTAGGTCATGCATGACAAATCTCAAAGTTATTGAAGAGGTGACAAAGGTAGTAGACAAAGGTAAGTCAGTGGATGTTGTCTATGTGGACTTGCAGAGGCTTTTGATATTGGTCCTCACAAGAGCCTGTTAGCTAAGGTGGAAGCCCACAAAACTGAGAAAAAATTACTGACACGAAGAGGAAATTGGTTAGAGTGGCATATAACAGAGAATTGGAATAATGGGTTAGTACTCCAATTCTAGGGACATGACTAGTGATATCCTGCAACAATATGAGTTGGGGTCTAAATTATTCGCAATATTCATCGCTTGCATAATGGCATATAAAGTCAAATATCCAAATTTGCTGATGACACAAAATTGGGCAGCATTGTAGATAATGTTGATGATAGCATGAAGTTACAACAGGATTTTGATAGATTAGATGAATAGGCAAAACTGTGGCTAATGGCTATAAGCTAGTAGGAGATTATCCATTTCAGACTGTAAACAGGATAGGTCAGGTTATTTTCTAGAATATACAAAACTAAATACAGTGGCCGTCCGACAAGTTCTGAGAGTTCAGGTGCAAAGCTCTTTATAATGCCACAAACAGGTGCAGAAAATAGTTCAATTGGCTAATGGAATGTTGGTTTTTATATCTAAAGAGCTGCAGTATTAGGATGCAGATGTTATGCTGCAGTTATACAAAACTAGTGCAGAGGTGGGGAACCTTTTCATGTTGGAAGGCTGCATTATGTTAGTTGTAATCTAATAAAGCCGCATCCAAGAAACTTCAAATATATATTCTTCAAAATTCACATTATTTTGTAAAAATCTAACTACTATGTACTAACTAACTAAAAAAAATGAAAAAACTGTTAATTCTAAAGTTAACTAACCTTTTAATGACTTTGTTGTGACTGTTTTTTTGTAGGAAAGTATTTGAATATTTGGTTGCAGCATGGAGGTCAGCAGTTTTAGCTGATCCTCTAGATGGGTAAACATCATTTGTGACCTTAAGGGCGTCTTGATTTTGGTTAAGTAGGAGAATGTAGATTCGCAGCAATAAGTGGTTGAAATAAAAATAATAAAGGACAAAAAAAACATATTAAGAAAAAATAAAAGATTTGTTCTGCAAAATTTGGATTAATTCAAAAGGCCACACACAATGGCCTAGAAGACCGCATACAGCCTTAAGGCCCCAGGTTCCCCATCCCTGCCCTAGTGAAAGCTCATTTAGAGTACTGTGAGCAGATCTGAGTTCCACACCTTTGGGAAGGATGTTTTGGTTCAGGTGGGAGTTCAAGGTTAACAAGGATGATAGTGTCAAAAAGTGTGGCGCTGGAAAAGCACAGCAGGTCAGGCAGCATCCAAGGAGCAGGAGAATTGACGTTTCAGGCATAAGCTCTTAATCAGGAATGAAGGGCTTATGCCCAAAACATCGATTCTCCTGCTCCTCGGGATGCTGCCAGATCTGCTGGGTTTTTCCGGCACCATATGTTTTGACTCTGATCTCCAGCATCTGCAGATGATACCTGGACTTCAGAGGTTAAGTTATGAGGAGAGAATAAACAAATTAGACCTTTGTTCTCTAGAATTTAAAAGGTTAAGGGGAGATCTAAATGAGGGATTCAGGATATTAATAGGGAAAGACAAGATAAATTATTTCCACTGACCAAAGATTCTCCAACCTGAGGGTAAAGTCCAAATATCAGGGCCACACCTTGCAGAGAGATTTTAGAAAGCACTTCTACATGCAAAGAGTAATGGAGGTTTGGAACTTTCTTGCTCGAACTGGGGTCGACATTAATTCAATTGTTAAGTTTATATCTGAGATATAGGCAAAGGCAGGCACAGGGAGTTAGGCCACACACCAGGCACGATCTCACTGAGTGATGAAGCAGGTTCGAGGGGCTGAATGTCCTACTCCTGATCCTATATTCCTATGTTCCTATAACACACTCACTCTTATTGTTTCCCATGTGTCCAGGATGCTAACCTGGTTTTCTGAGTTACTGGTTTGGTGACATTTCCATTATGCCACTTCCTCTCCCTTCACTGGTCAGCCTCCTGCCATTGTCAAGTAGTACAGAGGAATCTGGATCCAACTTGACAATGGGAATCTGGCAGAGCATGGAATCCATCACTTCTAGCATGGACATAGTTGTCAGGTCTGTCGCAGCACGTGTGACCCTAATCCTGATACAATCTCTAGTAATCATTGTCTCACAGGCAAGAGCTACCCAACATCTCAGTGCTGAGCTGGAAGCTTAGACTGAGGTCATGCTTACTCCCATGCCAACTCAGACAGATGCCATCATAGTATCTTGGCATTCAAAGAGGCACAGAGACTCACACTGCAGCCCAAATGTTTGTGTCCCAAAACCATTGTCCTGGTGGAGCACCAGTTACTCCATGGACCTCTCTCAAAATGGCAGCATCAACGTTCCCCTTTTGTCAGTGCATTTGGAGCTGCTAAACAGGCCAGGCTACTACCATCCATACCAAGCTGGTACAACACAACGCCCACCTTCAAAGTCAAAAGCTACTTGAATTTTTCAAGTCAGACCATCTGCAGCCTCCACCATTAGAAAGCAGCCTTCCACCAATCACATTGCAGCCACTGAGGCAGCTTTGCATAGGAGCACTAGGCCAGGCAAGGGCATATGGAAGACAGGTACTAAAGAAATACACAATGATGAAATGGGTTTATTTTAACTATAATTGTATTGTTGGATAAAGTTGTCCTGTAATGGATTTTTAAATTCCTTTTATTTCAGGATTTCAGCCAAGAGGAAGCAGAGATGGGATGTTCCAGCTGGATGGATGGATGGAAAGACAGGGAATGGTGGAGGAATGATAGGATGATGCCATAAGGGAACTGTAGCTGCTTATTGACAGGCCATTAAAAATGACACTTCCTCCAGGCCTCCTTCTTCTCCTTCTCCCTGCTGGCAATAGCTGTGTCCTCATTATTGCAGGGTTACTGAGGATGCACTAGACCACCACAAACTTGTAGAAAAGCTCCAATGTGCATAACAAGTCTCTTCCCAAGCAGTCCAGACAGGGGAACTGTCATTTGAGAATGCAGATGGTTTACTTCACAATGTTCCCAGTTAGAACATTAATCACCTGTTCGGTTTCGGTGGCAGAGGAAAATCAGTTCTGTGTACAGTGACTACTCCTGATCTTCAAGCTGTGATCCCCTGGCCTAATAATGGTGAGAAATTTTTCAATTACATCAGAAGGAAGACATTGATTGTACTGTTAGTGTAGGGAATGGGATAGTGTCACGCATTGGCCCTGACTGAGTTGGAAGAAAGAGAGATACTTTCTGAAGACTCTCTCGGTGTGCCTTCAATGGAGGCCATTCATAGAATCCCTACAGTGTGCAAACAGGCCCTTCAGCCCAACTAGTCCACACCAACCCTCCGAAGAGTAACCAACCCAGACCCATTCCCCTACTTGTATCCCTGACTAATGCATCTGTGAACACTATGGGTAATTTAGCATGGCCAATACACCTGACCTGCACATCTTTGGAGCATGGGAGGAAACCAGAGCACCCAGAGGAAACCCACACAGGCACAGGGAGAATGTGTAAACTTTGCACAGACAGTCACCTGAGGCTAGAATCGAACCCAGGTCCCTGGCACTGTGAGGCAGCAGTGCTAACCACTGAGCCACCATGCCGCTGTTCCTCCTTATCTCACTCTCAGAGCCTCCCCTCCCTACTGCCTCACCTACATTGACAGGGCTACAACAGGGCCTCACATAATTGCAACAGTCATGCTGGGGACAGGCCTGGAAAGCCCTTCCTGTCAGGGTGCAGCAAGATTCCACTCCGATTCCAGCAAGTCAACAGAAGAGCTCCAAGGACCCAGCACACTGCTTCTACCAATTTCACCACAGCAGTGGTGTTTTTAATGACTGGCCCCTTGAACAGCATGTGTGGTGGTGCAGGGAGACGGTCCCTTTAGCTGTGAGTTGTCAGCACAAGATAGTCAATGGGATGTGTGTTAAATCAGCCAGTAAAAGCTTCAGTATTTGTATCACATTGCTAACTTCACATTCACAAGGGCTGCTGGGCAGGCTATGTCACACGTGGTCAGAAATGTTTGATCTCCCCTTGTTTTGGGGGGCTATGGCCCAAAGTACAGCAATGTAAAGTTTCTAGCCCATTATTGTCACCCGTTTATTTCTCAGAACTTGGACAAAACAAACATTTGGCGAGGCAAAGTTTGATCTGACTTATCGATGTGACTTGTTTCACACTGCGCAGAGCCAAGGTTACACAGTCTGATTCACTGACATCAGTCAGTATAACCCATTGCCTTGTAACGAGACACTGCATGCCCCCTACATCAACAGGTTGTCTTGTTCAACATCCACAGAACCAACCATTATTATTTCTAACCTTCTCGCCTCACATCATCTCCTGAATAAGTCTGAATGACTGCACAGCCTTTCCTGCTCACTAGACAGGCCTTATTTTCTCTCCTTCAATCATCCATCGTGAAATGTGACCAAACAGTTTTCTCCTATAATTGGCCTGGGGATGTGCCCTGCTGAGCATAACAGCAAGACTGCATTATCAGTGGGCGGCACGGTGGCACAGTGGTTAGCACTGCTGCCTCACAGCGCCAGAGATCCGGGTTCAATTCCCGCCTCAGGTGACTAACTGTGTGGAGTTTGCACGTTCTCCCCGTGTCTGCGTGGGTTTCCTCTGGGTGCTCCGGTTTCCTCCCACAATCCAAAGATGTGCAGGTCAGGTGAATTGGCCATGCGAAATTGCCCGTAGTGTTAGGTAAGGGGTAAATGTAGGGGTATGGGTGGGTTGCGCTTCGGCGGGGCGGTGTAGACTTGTTGGGCTGAAGGGCCTGTTTCCACACTGTAAGTAATCTAATCTAATCTATCATTTGTTGAATCAGTCTCCTGGCACACACCGTCCCCCCAATTCTTTAACACTGTCATACAAGGTAATGGTTCTGAAAGGGTTAGTGTTTATGTTACACTGGCTCCACCCATTCTTCTCGTGCTACACACAAGTGCTACTCCATCTTTCTGAATATTAGTGACTAAATGCTCAAATAAATGTTAATGATTAAACAATAATGATTTAAAGGGTCAGAATAAAAGTCTTTAGGGAAGGTGAAATAGAATGATATAGTCCTGTTATGCTAATTAATGATATACATTATTGGTGATGCCCATTGTAACTAGGACAGACCTAACACAATTCAAAGAAATCCCACTTGTGTCCACTTACATTTAGCTGAAAGATTGGCTTGTGATACCAATACTGAGGCTAATGGCATGGGCTCAGTTCCTGCACAAGCTGAGGTGATGATGATAGACTCTACTTCTCCATTTCTCCCCTCACCCGGGATGTGATGACCCTCAGGTTAAACCACCTTCCATCAAACAGGAGAGCAGCCCTATGGTCTTGTAAGGCTATGGAAACTTTGTATTTATTTATTTCAATAGTTATTTCAAATATTTATTTATTTATAGCAATATAACTAGTCGGTAAACTGTGTTGTTCACCAGCATGGGACAGACTTGCCTCTGTTTTCATCCTTGGGATGATCGCTCACCAGCTTATTTTGCCAATTAATTTAAAACTACATCCTCTTGTTACTAGGCCTCCTGTTTGTGGAAACAGTTCCTATTTATGCTGTCAAAGTTCTTCATTATTTTGTGCTTCTCTGTTAATATTGTCCACAGCTTTCTCTGCGATATCTTCAGTTTCTCCACAACCCGATTCCAATCTATTTGATCTTCTCTGCAGCCTCTCCAAGACATGATCATCCTTCCGAAAGTCTGGGGCCCAGAATTGGATGCAGCCGTGGTCTAAACAGGACATTTTAAAGGTTTAGATTTCTTTGTGTTTTGTATTTTTTTAATTTTATAAATAGGCCAGACTCTTGTATGTTCTTTTACAGCAAAGAAAGAACTGATAGCTGAACGTCTACAGGATGATGGAGGCTGTGTTGGGGTTAGTTGGAGCGACAATCTTATTCAGTTGCCTGTCAAGATCTGTCCTCGATTTCCAGGAGAACCATTGTTCATCAGTGCACTGGGGCCTGTGGCGTTTATCTTTGATTGTCAGGGCGAGTTCATTCTGATTGTATAGTTCCAAACATCAGACCCTTTCTTATCCACCTCTTTCACTGAAGGCAGACACATACCATTGTGTAAGAACACTGGAGTTCGTCATCTGTCGTGGATGGCTTGAAAACTGAAATTAAAGTCAGTGGGCTCAGCGGAAATCTTAAAGAGGCCGATTGTGAATCCTCAACCCTTGCATTTCAGAACTGGAACAAGGACGGGCCAATAGAGCTGTTGAGTTCACTGACCTTAATTTTTCTTGACATAAGCTGTGCCAGCAAAAACAGTAGGAGTTAAGAGAACAAGTGTGCCATCTTTATTACTATTTGGAAACTTTCACATGGGATGATCAAGGCTGGCAAAATACCAAGATGGCTCAGTGTCTGAATTTTGAACCCATCCCATCTTAAACTAATGTCAAGGGATTGACATCTCCAGATATTATGCTTCCTAAATGCTTGAATTCTTACGCCTCTTATAGTTCTCTTCCTTTGGTGAATATCAAAATTTTTCCTGATGATTTGAAATACTTGTCACTTTGCTTTTGCTGCTGTTCACTTTCCTTCGAATGTTGCTTCCTGCTGCTACCGTTCTATCTGTTATTCTTGGAATCTTTCTGTCCTTGCTGCATCTGCATTGTCACCTGCTAATCTAACTCGTGTTATTTTCTGCCCTGAATCTTAACAGCAGATTTTGTATCTTCTTTAGTCAATGTTTCTGCTGAAACACTGACGAGAGTCTTATAAGGGATTGAATTGGAAAATGGGCATGTGATTCGCAGACCTCAATGAACTCATGTAAACCAGTCAGTGTGTTTAATTGGTGCTGGCTGCTGTTTTACATGTTCATGGCCTGCAGCCAGCATTCCCTGTGCTGTTAATTAGCTGCACTTATTAGCAGGGGGTTCCACTATCATGAGCAACAATCTTTGCTTAAAGGTAGCCTGCAGCTCTTAAAGGGGAGGTGCACTGTGACTACAAGAAGAGGTGTGTCTTTTGAGGGGAAACTCATCACTGTGATGCTTTGAAGAAATTGCAAGAGAGCGCGCGGGCGAATTTTTCTGACATTCCATTCAAAATCTTTGTGGGGAATTTGGGAAAAAGATAGAGACATACAATATCACAAAGGCACAAAGCTCTTCAGACAAAGGCTCACGAGCTAAGGGGAAGAAGTAAATGGAGAGGTGAATACCTGGAATGTTGGTCCATATAAGGACAGCTCCATACCATCCATCATCTGTCAGAAAGAGCAATCCAAACTTTGAAGGCAAGCTTCAACAAACAAGCTGTACCTTCACTAGATACCAAACCGTTCCAGTTCCTATTTGATCATAGGACCAATCCCAATGCAACTACAGGGATCGTTGCTAGTGGGGAGAAAACTCTGCCCTGATCTTCTCAGACCTGGGGGGGCGATGGTGAAATTGTATCAGGAACACCAAGCCAGACACAAGACTTTGCTGAGTAAGAGGGACAGTTTACTTCAGGGGGAAAAAGTTTAGTGTAGGAACCACAAGAATGGCCCTGCATGGGTAAGAGGCATGAGGTCAGGTCCAGTGATGTATAACGGTCAGGTCAGTGCAGCAGTCCTGAACAAGCACATGGACCACATGAAAGCTGCAAACTCTCAAACATATGGGAGCAAAACATGCCCAGCTCCTTATCTGCCTTCCTGACTGTTCCAGAACCTGTGGGTTCTCCCTCTCCAACAAGTGTTGAAGGTACCTTGGAATCTGCGAATGACATAACGGATGTCACTGTCTCGATGTCTTTGCCGCCTGAAGAAGGGAATGAATCCAACTGCGATGTTCTGAGTACAAGAGGTGAGCTACTGTGTGTTACATGTTACCCATGGCAGGGGTACAGTTGGAGGAACCCAACTCAGTGCTAAAACGCCCCAGGAGGAGGTACAAAACAAAGACTATGTCCTCGGCCTCAGAGGGGGAGCGATGTAGTGATTGTAACGAGGTCAGCCAGGTGGACTTCAAAGAATATGAGTTGCCTCATTGGGGCTGCTAACTTGGTCCAATCAGGGAGACAGACATAAACAGGCATGTCAAAGATTCTGTTCGCTCTAAGAGTTGGCTCTGAGAGAGCTGGAACTTTGTCAAGGACTCTCCACATGGAAATAAAGGGTGACTTGGTAACAGGATACCAGCCTCTATGGAGTTATCTTAGTGACCCTTTGGGAACCATATTTTCTAGTCTTTTGTGTCCAGTTTTGAAATCTAGCTGTATTGACTGAAAATCCATAGTAACCTGGAGCATGATGGAGCCTAAAGGTGCCTGAATATCACCTGATGGGTGACACACAAACCTCCAAACTTTGATGGTCAGACACATCAAGGAAACTGTGCCCTGCCTGTATACCTTATTCCATGGACAGTGTCTCCTGGTTATCTGCTGCTCTCCCCTCTGCTGTTCCCTTATCCGTTGGGCAGTGTATATTTCTAGACAGCAGGCAGCTGAAATTGTTCACTGTAGCCCTCACTTGAAGTTTAATCTGAAGCAGAAATTGCAGGGTCCATCCTAACTTGATAAATATAATAAAATATATATCAAAATAGCAAAATTCAAAGCATAGAAATTAAGCTGTTAGTAGAAGTACTGGGAAAAATGTTTTCCCACTAGTGGCTAAGCAAGTAGCTATGAGCAATTACTAAATTCATATTGGAACATGAACCACAAAGTTCTCAACATTGCTGAGTTTCAGAAAGCCCATGGACCCAAACTTAACATCAAAAGTGAGTTAGACTATTGCTCTAATTGAATGATCAATAGCTGGTAATTGGCCACCAGTTACCCTAAGGACATCGGCAGTCGAACCTGCTCAAGTGGAATGCGAAAGTTGGCTGCATACAAATACTTCCTGATGCATGATCAGTATCGCCTGGAGCCCTCCACCTCCCCACAAGATGCACTATATCCTTCATAATAATATTCAAACCTGTGCCTTTCTGCTGTCACGTAGGTTCAGATGTAAGCATAATTGATTTTCCAAAACCATAAAACACGTTTTAACAAATTGCTACTTTGCTTCAACACATTTTACACTGTCCTTGTTTCTAATTGTTCAGAATGAGCTGTGTAATTTGTAGAGAGTCATTCCCTTACATGAGCACTCTTCACTGATTTCAAAGACCATTACTCGATGTACCTGAAGGTTCAATTGACCTCAACAGCACAGCACTAGAGTATGGAGCTAGGGGTAGATGCTGATACATCGATGCAATGGCAGGCTAAGATATGAGTCATGCAGTGGGATTTTCATTGAAATCTTGAACCACTACAATGTGGAAAGAGGCCATTCAGCCTATCTAGTCCACACCAACCCTCTGAAAGGCATCCCACCCAAACCCAGCCCCTCACCCTATCCCCAACAGTTGCCCATTTCCCCATTTCCACTGAGCCTGGACACTACAGGACAATTTAGCACAGCCAATTCACCTAAGCTGCAAATCTTTGCATCATGGGAGGAATCTGGAGCACCCAGAGGAAGCCCACACAGACACAAGGAGAATGTGCAAACTCCATAGAGCCTGCAGCTAGAATTGAACATGTCCCCAGCACAGTGAGGCAACAGTACTAACCACTGAGCCACTGTGCTGCCCAAACAGATAATTCTCATCTCCAAAATTGAAAGTGCTGGGCAGCATCTTGAAGCAGAAGGGCCAATCGGTGGTGGGGAAATCACTCCACAGGGCAGCTTTTGGGTTTCACTTATACCCAAACTCAATGGGAAGGGCCTAGAGGCCTGTGTGGAGTGTTAGCTCCTCAGCCTGCTGCTCAAAAACCTTCATTATTTCAGGGAAATCACAGACAGCTGGAACATCCCAATCAGCTTTTCTTTCACTGACTGACAAATCTCTGAAACACCTATCGGGTTCCTCATTTTGCGAATGGTGGATTGACCTGCTGACCTCAAATCCATCTTGGCAAAAATGGCCTGCACTGGGAATGAAGGGGGTAACCAGCACACTGGTCAATGCTGTATTCTCGGACCCTGTCAATCTCCATTTCTCACTATGATATGGTGCAAACATGCAGCCCATAGCAAATCAGTCCACTCTAAAAGGAAACAAGAACCAAACTCATTGCGTTTTCTTGACTGCATATCTCTCAAATATCTCACACCCAGTTTTTTGGCTGGTGCAATTCGACCTGCACTGTTTGTACATGGAAGCAGTACAAAGCAAGCCAAGATTCTCACCTCTGGGTTCTGTTGGAAAGTTCTAAGTGTGGGTATTGGATGAACAGAGGTCCTCTAGTGCTATTCTTCACTTTGGGCCTGCAATCCTCTGAATCATTTTGCTGTGGCTGAAATTTACTGGAACACTCCCCACTCCCCTCTGGGACACCTTACGCCAGTGTAACTTTGCATCTTCAATAGACGAAGCAAGTGAGAGTTTAATAAACAAAACAAAAACATTGACGAAGGGTTGAATCTTCTATTCTTTTGCTCATGTGCAAGATGCATCAGGATTTTTGGAGGGATTACCGCAATGAGGCAAAATGAGATTTCCTGCAGCATTTTAGGGAACATATTACACTTACTAACTATCCTGTTCCTATGTGTTCCTCATACATTCATAGAGTCATAGAGATGTACAGCACAAAAAAACAGTCCCTTCGCTCCAACTTGTCCATGCCAACCAGATATCTGAACTTTATCAAGTCCCATTTGCCAGCATTTAGCCCATACCTCTGTAAACCCTTCCTAATCATGTATCCATGCAGATGCCTTTTAAATGTTGTAATTGTACCTATCTTTGACACTTCCTCTTGCACTTCTTCCATACACACATCACCATGACAAATTCCGGCCCCATTATACTACATACAATTCCCTTTAAAGGGAAACAAGATTAGGCACACAGCCATACACTGTCCCCCATCCCTGCCTGACATTGCTGACCACCTTGTTCCCACCAACACTAAGGCTACAAAGGCTGGAAGGGGATAGGCATTTTGTAGGAGGAGAGACAATGTCATTAGCAGGACCTATGCCCTGTGTACACCACGTCCCTCTGGCTCTCAGTGCAGTATGTGTCAATCCATGGAACATTCTGTGTGTTCATGAAGTTATGCCTCATGCTGGCACAGTTACATTCAGGGCCACATGGTGGGATAAGCAACCAACTACAATGGCAAAACAATCAAATTTATGGAAATGTTCCAAATAGTGTAGAAGGTTTATCCCTCAAGCCACCAAAGTGTCCTCAATAGGTTTACTTCCCCTTCTCCCTCCTACATCTTTGGGTCTTCCCGGGCTTCACAGTTGGAAGAGAGGGAGCCTGCTCAATGATGGAGTCCATTGGTCCTGGCTGTATGATTGGGCAATCCCTGGGCATTTGTCTCTCGATGGGCTAGGCACACCGAGTGCTTTCTCACCAGAGGTAAATGTACCCTCCCTGGGCATCAGCTTCCAAGGTTCAGGGGTGGGCGAGGCTGGGTGGAATTAGATGACCCACCATCACTGGAGCACTATATGTGTGTGTGTGTGTGTGTGTGTGTGTGTGTGTGTGTGTGGGTGTGTGTGTGTGTGTGGTGGGGAGGGGGCTTGTGGCTGGTGCCCATGGGTCATACCCTGACATGGTGTTTATGGCTGAGCAATATGGAGGCTCCTCGTGGCCAGTGGTGAGCTGAAATTGTCAAGTAGCCGCTCTGAGCTCCATGTCACCCTTGAAATCTGGCTTTGTTCAGAAACTGAATACTAGTGAGGCAGGTTGGGCCGTTGACAAATGTTTCACAAGCAGTCATCATCCTTTAGCAAGGTATCTCTCCAAAATGACAACTCACCACTGATAAGTGCGAAACTCACTTTGCCAATTGGCAAGTGCATGGAAGGCAGAGCAAGATGCTCTTGGTGAATGATAGGCCTCACTGGACTTCCTGTCTGATTGTGTCACAAACCTCAACAAAGCCCACACCACTCAGACCCTCTATAAGATTCCAGCCATAGTGACAAGGCTTTCTCTTGTTTCTCTTGTTAGAGTTCTGAAATGCATTGAGTATGTAATCTACACTGACACTGTACTCTACTATTGAGGGACTGCTGCTCCATTGGAAATGCCAATTTCTGAAGGAAACACTAAGTTGACGATCCATCTGCCATATCAAATGGAAGTAAGAAATCCCGAGGCCACCATTTTAAAGAAGCCCGCTACATTCTCCCTGGGATTCTGGCCAATTTTTAACCTTTAACCAAATCATCCCTGATGATTAGTGGACGGCACGGTGGCACAGTGGTTAGCACTGTTGCCTCACAGCGCCAGAGACCCGGGTTCAATTCTCGCCTCAGGTGACTGACTGTGTGGAGTTTGCACGTTCTCCCCTTGTCTGCGTGGGTTTCCTCCGGGTGCTCCGGTTTCCTCCCACAGTCCAAAGATGTGCACTCCTTCACCGCCACTCCCTCACCACCAGACGCCTGGAGGAAGAACGCCTCATCTTCCGCCTCGGAACACTTCAATCCCAGGGCATCAATGTGGACTTCAACAGCTTCCTCATTTCCCCTTCCCCCACCTCATCCTAGTTTCAAACTTCCAGCTCAGTTACTGTCTCCTTGACTTGTCCGACCTGCCTATCTTCTTTTCCACCTATCCACTCCACCCTCCCCTCCTTGACCTATCACCTTTATCCCCTCCCCCACTCACCCATTGTACTCTATGCTACTCTCTCCCCACCCCCACCCTCCTCTAGCTTATCTCTCCATGCTTCAGGCTCACTGCCTTTATTCCTGATGAAGGGCTTTTGCCCGAAACGTTGATTTCGCTGCTCGTTGGATGCTGCCTGAACTGCTGTGCTCTTCCAGCACCACTAATCCAGGTCAGGTGAATTGGCCATGCTAAATTGCCCGTAGTGTTAGGTAAGGGGTAGATGTAGGGGTATGGGTGGGTTGCGCTTCGGCGGGGCGGTGTGGACTTGTTGGGCTGAAGGGCCTGTTTCCACACTGTAAGTAATCTAATCTAAAAACCAGCATATCTCCATGGTGTTTGCAGGAGCTTGTACAATTCCATGCACAGTAACAATGACTGTACTTCAAACAAGCTCAGGGCTTTGGGATGTCCTAAGGTTGTGAAAGGTATTGTATGAATGCATATCCTTTTTATTTTTATAGGTTTTTGTGAGATTTACATCCATTGTCTAAGCACCTGCAAAGTTAAAACTGAAATGAGAGGCTTCACAAGGAACATGAATCTTTACAGGCCGCCTAATTCAGCCTGGTCAATGTTGTTGCTTCCTTTATTGTCTTTGATTTAAAAGTCCAAGTCATTCCAGTGCCATATCAGAGTATTCCTGTTTTACACTTGAAGAGTGATACATTCATAATCTTCTTTAATATGGTAATCAATGGTGTCAATAGAATTGAACAGATGAATATCTTCGAAAGGATTAAATGGATATTCCATCCAATTCCATTATTGAGTATTTACTACAAAGCAATCGGTATCTGAAAAATATTTGATGCTTTTAATAAGAAAAATAAATGGTTCGATAACAATTGTAATCACAGAGCAGAATGCAGAACCACAAGCAGAAAAAAAGTGGTGAAGGCTGGTGGAGAACTGGCAATGAACACAGCTATAGAAATTCAAAGTCTGTGAGAAGATTTGTAACTCAGGTGCTTGTTGTTGTGGTTCTGTTTGCCGAGCTGGGAATTTGTGTTGCAGACGTTTCGTCCCCTGTCTAGGTGACATCCTCAGTGCTTGGGAGCCTCCTGTGAAGCACTTCTGTGATGTTTCCTCCGGCATTTATAGTGGTTTGTCTCTGCCGCTTCTAGTTGTCAGTTCCAGCTGTCCGCTGCAGTGGCCGGTATATTGGGTCCGGGTCGATGTGCTTATTGATTGAATCTGTGGATGAGTGCCATGCCTCTAGGAATTCCCTGGCTGTTCTCTGTTTGGCTTGCCCTATAATGGTAGTGTTGTCCCAGTCGAATTCATGTTGCTTGTCATCTGCGTGTGTGGCTACTAAGGATAGCTGGTCGTGTCATTTCGTGGCTAGTTGGTGTTCATGGATGCGGATCGTTAGCTGTCTTCCTGTTTGTCCTATGTAGTGTTTTGTGCAGTCCTTGCATGACTACAAAAAAACAAAAAAATTTCATGCAAGGATTGCACAAAACACTACACAGGACAAACAGGAAGACAGTTAACGATCTGCATCCATGAACACCAACTAGCCACGAAACGACACGACCAGCTATCCTTAGTAGCCACACACACAGATGACAAGCAACATGAATTCAACTGGGACAACACTACTATTATAGGACAAGCCAAACAGAGAACAGCCAGGGAATTCCTAGAGGCATGGCACTCATCCACAGATTCAATCAATAAGCACATCGACCTGGACCCAATATACCAGCCATTGCAATGGACAGCTGGAACTGACAACCAGAAGCGGCAGAGACAAACCACTATAAATGCTGGAGGAAACATCACAGACGCACTTCACAGGAGGCTCCCAAGCACTGAGGATGTCACCTAGACAGGGGACGAAACGTCTGCAACACAAATTCCCAGCTCGGCAAACAGAACCACAACAGCTATAGAAATTCCCTTGCTCAAGGACACCAGGACCTAAAACGCTATGGAGGCCTACTCACATGTTTGTGGAGTGTCATTAACTACAGGTCACTTCCTGCAAGGTCACCACTGTGTTCTTTCAGAAAGGCATGCAATATGCTCCAGAAGACCTTGACTGAATGCTATCCCAATGCCATAAAACCTAATCAGCTTATATTGCACCAGGATTCTTAATGCTAATCTGGACAACTAATCTCGGTAGATCATTGTGAAAGGGTCATTTGTACCATGGGTTCAACATGAAGTCATTAACACTGTGGCATTACTGACAGGCTCCAGAGTCCACACTCAAAGAGTTGATCTCCGTGGCGAGCTGCTCCTACTCCCTCTGAGGCCCATACATGAAGACCACTGATACCTGTTCTCCTGCCAAACTCCATCATTCAGGATACCAGCATTGTATACTCTTTTCCCTGATATTCCCTGTGCTATCATGTAGTATGAAAGAAATATTTTTTCAGTGGAGCTTCCCTTTAAGAGGGACAGCCTGACCAATTCTGAGTGCAACACGAAGAAAGGAGCAGAATTGAAACACTCACTCAACTAAATGGTACTTTCATGCAGATAACATAAGTGTTCAAAATTGGTAAGCAACCCACCTCAATCTAAACAGGCACATCAAGTATTGCGATCCACCACCAAACCAATGCACTACACCCATCAATTAAAAACAATCAGAATAACTGAATCTGTTGGTCATTAATACCTAGGCAAGAAGCTCTTCCAGTATCTTACCAATGGATTATCAACAGAGCAATGAAATCATTTATGGGTGCAAGTGTAATTGAAACTAAAACAGTAATTAACTAAAGAATGAGTATCTGAAATATTTGCTATTCAGGACAAGAGCTCCCCAATAACCTGTGGCTATCTCATAGGTCATGGAGGTAGCAGGTGGACAATGGGCAACATCAGAGATGGATGTGATCCCATTCCCAAACCGATATCCACATAAAAGCCATCACAGGATCCATCACCATCAGGAATATCGTGATTCATTGTATCCCTGTTTCCTAGCATCCCCAGAGGGAGATGCGTTACACCCAAAGATGCCGAGTGAAACTAAGGTCCAATTGAACAAAGTGTAGACAGGTGTGGGAGCAGTATGGCCACAGGAACTGCTGCAGTTCAAGGAGAAGACCCAACATCAACACTAAATGCTCAGGGCACCTTGAAATAGACAGTAAGCACTTTGTCAGAATTGTTCACTTTTAAAATTAAATAAAAGGGAAAGGAATGTTTCCCTTTGGCAAACAGAACCCAACAATTCAATCTGAGCATCTCACTGGCTTTATTTTAAAACTCTTAACTAGGATGGTTAGTTTTCTGGTATCAGATTTTCAAAAGCATTTTTCATAAATAAGTTAGGTTACAATGTTATGTTTTCAGAACTAATTCACTGACATTTACACCAGTTGTGTAAGTGCCTCAATATTGTATCTCATTCTAAACAATTAGCGACAGCTTTAATAATTTTAAATCAACCTGTTCAGACACCTAATACACCTAACAGGCAGGTATGACTTGAACCTGGACCTTCTGACCTAGAACTATAGACACCACCCCCAGTGTTAGACGTTTTACAATGTCCATGTTGTGCCATATATTAACAATACAAACTGAATATACTAATCAATAACCAATTAACTTCTCCTGCTGTTATTTGCTTTGCAGTCCCAGTCAATTGTTATCATGGGCAAATTAGCCAATTTTGCTTTGTTCTGAATGCCAGAGATTAAAGAGAATCTATCAGGGTAATAGAGAGTGCAAGGTCAGTGAAATGATAGGATTGACTTGATTTTCAAAATGGGATCAAGAGTTGAATCTGATGCAAAAGCAAAGCTAAAATTAGGTCAATTTTTTTTCAAGTTCAAGAATGTATAGGAGGTTTCACAAGGACACCTTCCAGCATTAAACTGAAGATTCTGATTGACATCCCTCAGCATAACTGAACTACAAATGTCTGACCTTGAAATTGAAATAAGGTTAACATTTGTCAATCTAGCTCAAAAATTCCTAATTTTTCATCAAGAACCAAGAACATCTTCACATTTGTGACATATTTTCAATCCCAAGGATGATTTATTAACTGACAACTCAAGGAATCATTGGCTGTTGTATTGCATTCAATAATACTAGCCCAGATATTGCAGTGAACAAAAAGGCGTTGCAGTGGTGTCGACTGGAGTTGTATAGCTGAACCATGTCGAAATCCCAATACAGCTGACTTCATGGAAGTGTCCAGGAATTTAAATATTAGTGGGTATTTTACTGCAGCTGTAAACATCTAATTAAGAGCTGGAAATGGAATTAATAGAGGAAGACCTTTGTTGACATGATGGGATGAAGGGTCATCTTCTTTGCTGTGAACATCTTTGAGTCCATGAGGACATTTCAGAAGAATATCAATTCAAGAGGAAAACAGCATTTGTGCTGCATGAGAAGAGAATGTTGAACGGTTGGAAAGTGGATTCTGATTGCTAGCAGTATTGCTATGGAGACTGTAGCCATTCATTTTGATTGACAGTTGACAGCCAGGTTTTGCTTATATTTCTTTTTTTAAAATGGGTCTAGGGTCATCCTAAATATACCTCACTGTATCATCTAAAGCATACCATCCTTATTGCCAAGTCCAAATTTGTATCCATTGGACTTGTCACTCAGCATGACTGTACAACTTTACTCAAAAACAAGCTGAACAATTGGCTGGACTTGTGTAAGAGCAATGAGCAGCTGGGTATAAACAAATGGTAGAGTTCCTCCTCACAGCTCACTGTGTGTATGTATGTACAGGCTTCCCAAGACACACAAAAGTGACATCTCTTTATACTCTATTGTTTGGATTGGTTCTGTGCAAAATGAATAGTCCAAACGGGTGGGCATGACATGGAGGTGCCATTGTTGGACTGGGGTGGACAAAATCAGAAGTCACATGACACCAGGTTACAATCAAACAGGTTTACCTGAATTCACCTGATGAAGGAGCAATGCTCCAAAAGCCTGTGATTTCAAATTAACCTGTTGGACTATAACTTGGTATCATGTGACAAGTGGATGGGTAAATTGCTACAATCAGTTTTGAGCAAGTTGTCCACTTATGTGGTGAAGACCATACAGAACTTGCATTATTAATGGTAATGCAGTGTCCATGTGTGTATACAATATTGCTAGCCTATTCACCAACTTACCTCTCAAAGGAGCCATTGACACCTGCACTGCAGCACCATATCATGGTAATCTGGACCCAACACCATTATGTAAATCAATATTTATTGAGCTTACAAACTCAGCAACTTTCACAGTTCAGGTCAGTTTTAACAATACATATGTCCAAATAGATGGCTTTATCATGGCTCTCTCATGAGGTCAAGTGCTCACAAAAATCTTTGTTAGATTCCATCAGATCAAAGACTTTAATTGAACATCACTTAATCTCCCAGTGCTTGCATATTTCTGATATGTTGATGATACGTTTGCTGTATTTGAATCAACAGCTGGATATAAGAAATTCCTTGCACATCTTAATGGGCTCCAACCTGCATTCCACTTTATGTCACACAGAGCTGCTTTTCCTTGGTTGGATGTCTTGGTTAGAATCTTCGAGGAGAAAGTGAGGACTGCAGATGCTGGAGATCAGAGCTGAAAATGTGTTGCTGGAAAAGCACAACAGGTCAGGCAGCATCCAAGGAGCAGGAGAATCGACGTTTCGGGCATGAGCCCTTCTTCAGGAATGAGGAAAGTGTGTCCAGCAGGCTAAGATAAAATATAGGGAGGTGGGACTTGGGGGAGGGGCGTTGGAAATGCGATAGGTGGAAGGAGGTCAAGGTGAGGGTGATAGGTCGGAGTGGGGTGGAGAGGTCAGGAAGAAGATTGCAGGTTAGGAAGGCGGTGTTGAGTTTGAGGGATTTGACTGAGACAAGGTGGGGGGAGGGGAAATGATGAAACTGGAGAAATCTGACTTCATCCCTTGTGGTTGGAGGGTTCCTAGGCGGAAGATGAGGTATTCTTCCTCCAACCGTCATGTTGCCATGGTCTGGTGATGGAGGAGTCCAAGGACCTGCATGTCCTTGGTGGAGTGGGAGGGGGAGTTGACGTGTTGAGCCACGGGGTGGTTGGGTTGGTTGGTCCGGGTGTCCCAGAGGTGTTCTCTGAAACATTCTGCAAGTAGGCGGCCTGTCTCCCCAATATAGAGGAGGCCACATCGGGTGCAGCGGATGCAGTAAATGATGTGCGTGGAGGTGCACGTGAATTTGTGGCAGATATGGAAGGATCCCTTGGGGCCTTGGAGGGAAGTAAGGGGTGGGGGGGGAGGTGTGAGCGCAAGTTTTGCATTTCTTGCGGTTGCAGGGGAAGGTGCTGGAAGTGGAGGTTGGGTTGGTGGGGGGTGTGGACCTGACGAGGGAGTCATGGAGGGAGTGGTCTTTTTGGAACGATGATAGGGAAGGGGAGGGAAAAATATCCCTGGTGGTGGGGTCCGTTTGGAGATGGCGGAAATGACGGCGGATGATACGCTGTTTATGGAGGTTGGTGAGGTGGTAGGTGAGGACCAGTGGGGTTCTTCCTGGTGGCGGTTGGAGGGGCGGGGCTCAAGGGCGGAGGAGCAGGAAGTGGAGGAGATGCGGTGGAGGGCATCGTTGATCACGTCTGGGGGGATATTGTGGTCTTTGAAGAAGGAGACCATCTGGGTTGTATGGTATTGGAACTGGTCCTCCTGGGAGCAGATGCGGCAGAGACGAAGGAATTGGGAATATGGGATGGCATTTTTACAGGGGGCAGGGTGGGAGGAGGTATAGTCTAGGTAGCTGTGGGAGTCAGTCGGTTTATAGTAAATGTCCGTGTTGATTCGGTCACCTGAGATAGAAATGGAAAGGTCTAGGAAGGGGAGGGAGGAGTCTGAGACGGTCCAGGTGAATTTGAGGTCAGGGTGGAAGGTGTTGGTAAAGTGGATGAACTGTTCAACCTCCTCATGGGAGCACGAGGCAGCGCCGATACAGTCATCGATGTAGCGGAGGAAAAGGTGGGGTGTGGGGCCAGTGTAGCTGCGGAAGATGGACTGTTCCACATATCCTACGAAGAGGCAGGCATAGCTGGGGCCCATGTGGGTGCCCATGGCTACTCCTTTGGTTTGGAGGAAGAGGGAGGATTGGAAAAAGAAGTTGTTCAAGGTGAGGACCAGTTCAGTCAGTCAAAGGAGGGTGTCAGTGGAAGGGTACTGGTTGGTTCGGCGGGAAAGGAAGAAGCGGAGGGCTTTGAGGCCTTCGTGATGGGGGATGGAGGTGTACAGGGACTGGATGTCCATGGTGAAGATAAGGCGTTGGGGACCGGAGAAGCGAAAATCATGGAGGAGGTGGAGGGCGCGGGTGGTGTCCCGAACGTAGGTGGGGAGTTCTTGGACTAAGAGGGACAGGACCGTGTCGAGGTAGGCAGAGATGAGTTCGGTGGGGTAGGAGCAGGCTGAGACAATGGGTCGGCCGGGGCAGTCAGGTTTGTGGATTTTGGGCAGGAGGTAGAAACCGGCGGTGCGGGATTGTGGGACTATGAGGTTGGAGGCGGTGGATGGGAAATCCCCTGAGGTGATGAGGTTATGGATGGTCTGGGAGATGATGGTTTGGTGGTGGGAGGTGGGGTCATGGTCAAGGGGGCAGTAGGAGGAGGTATCTGCGAGCTGGCGTTTAGCCTCAGTGGTGTAAAGATCGATGCGCCAAACTACTACCATGCCTCCCTTGTCTGCCGGTTTGATAGTGAGGTTGGGGTTGGACCGAAGGGAGTGGAGGGCTGCACGTTCCAAGGGTGAGAGGTTGGAGTGGGTGAAAGGGGTGGAGAGATTGAGGCGGTTAATGTCGTAGCGGCAGTTGGCTATGAAGAGATCGAGGGCAGGTAAGAGGCCAGCACGGGGTGTCGAGGTGGATGGGGTGTATTGGAGGCGGGAGAAGGGGTCATCAGAGGGTGGGCGAGAATCCTGGTTGAAGAAGTAGGCGCGGAGGCGAAGGCGGCAGAAGAATTGTTTGATGTCACGCCGCGTGCTGAACTCGTTAATCCGGGAGCGTAGGGGAATGAAGGTGAGGCCTCTGCTGAGAACTGATCTTTCATCCTCAGAGAGGGGTAGTTCTGGAGGGATGGTGAAAACATGGCAGGGCTGGGAGCTAGGACCTGGTGCGGGGCTGGAGCTGGGAGTGGGGGCGGGGTGGTTGTACAGGTTAGTGATGTCACTGGGGGCGGAAGTGGCTGCGGCATGGTTCGCAGAGGTGGTTGCTGCCGCGGGCGCTGTAGCGGCCACGTGGTTAATGGTGCCGGACTAATTTCGGAGGCCGATGGAAGATTCTGGAACAATTGAGGAACCCAGAGTGTGGGGGTAAGTACATGAAAGTTTTTGGTACTTACTGTCTTTAATTTAGAAGGTCAGGCAGAGGGTCCTCTATCAGTATCTGTGCAAATTGACCTTCACCAGTCAGTGTACATATTGTCATTTTTACAGTTCCTTGTCCTATGAGAATGACCATGAACTGCAAGACATCACATTCTGTCTCGGGTTTGGCCCAAAACAAAAACCTGCCAACCACCAGACCTTACCCCAATGCCTGCTCCCACACCTGACTTGGATCCAACACACAATCCCAACATCCCACCATTACCCTACACTTTCCAAGTCTGCTCTGCTGGTCTCAAAACCCACCCACCCACTCACCCATCTCAAAGCATTGAACATAAACAAGCCGAGTCCTCAACCTACTTTATCCTTTTCCTGCTCCCTTACCACCCTTAACTATCTGGCAGTCTAACCCCACTCTAACCTCACTGGCTTACCCTCTCACAGGAACTGTTAAAACCGTTAGCTGTGCAACATGACATTTAAAAGAAAACACATCAACCGACTGCTGCAAAAGATTTCAGCAATGATCTCCTCCTCTGCATCTTGTCTGTTTTGTAGTACCTGATACAGCTGAGCTCCATCATATACAAGGACAGCTTCCTCCAGGTCTGTGTCATCATCCTCAACTTTGGATGATTGTTCCCTTTCCCCGAGTACCTTGCCATCCAGCACATCTCCTTGTTACCTGCTCCAATTCTGCACAGTACAGCACACCAGGATGATGCAGCAGGCTCTGTCTGGACTATACATGTAGCGCCCCAAGACTGTTCCAAGCAGCAGAACTGCATCATGAGCAGCCATATTGTCTGCTCCCTGATTGAAACATTGGTTGCACTGTCTTTGCACCCTGCACTGGTCAGGAGGTTGCACAGTCATACCATTGTCACAATGGGTAGCCCTTTTCCCCCACAGACCGGCCAAGTGAGGTACCTGAACTCTCAAACACTCCAGTGTTAGGATACGAGGTAAACCCCTCAGCTAATTTAAACCAGCCACACAGAAAAGATTCACCCCGTGCTGTAATCTGTGAAAACTCAGGATGCAAAGAACTATCCCAAAGTCACAATTAAAAGTAAAATTTTAAGAACTTTACTCTTTAAGTCTTACAGAGAAGATTAAATAACAACTATTTACAACTCATTTCTCTTAAACCTATCTTTTACCTCACCCTTTACAATACTGGCCTGATAAAAAGTATCCCAATTATGATTCCACACAAAAAAAATCATGTTTCAAAACCAGTCAGCTTTGCCAAGTTTCCTCTGTAGATTCTCTCTCCAGGTTGGTCTTGATGTTTTTTATCCTTCTGTGCAAATGCCCTCTCCAGACGGATCCCTCTCAGACAGATCCTACTAGCATCAGACATCTGTTGGTCTTTTGGCAATTCTCTTTGCACCTCTGGCCAATTGTTTAAAATGTCTGATATTTATACCCCAAAACATCCGATTGTTTCATTGGTTTTAATATTATCACAATACTAAATTCAAATGTGATTGGAGTTTAGTATCTTGGGGCATAATCTAAACTGATTGGCTGAATTTGAAATTTTTGTTTTGTCTCATAACAGCCCAGCTACTCTAGCTGTTCAGTCAAATGTTCTATTGTTCAAAACACTGAGCTGTGTCTGGTAGTGCTGATAGCTTTTCAATTCTCTTAAAGGTACAGTACACCTCTACACCTACATAACACCATGCACACAACAGCACCCTGGGTGGTAGGAGTCGTGACAGTTGCCATATACTCGCCCTTGCCCCAAATCTCTTCATAACGTCAGATAACAAAAATGTTCAATCTGTTTAAATTAACAATCGATTTAGCACATATTTGTGAAAGAGATCTACAAACTTCTGTTACCTTCTTTGTGAAGAAGTGTTTTCAAGTTTCACTCTTGAAAATTCTGGCTCAAATGTTTAGACTATGCTTCCTAATTCTTGGCTCCACATTTAGCAGAACTGGAGTCTTAGAATCATACAATATAGAAACAGACCCTTCGACCCAACTCATCTAAACTAATTTCTCTGTCTCCCTTAATATACTGACAACATTTTAAAAAATCAAATCACCACCTACACTTTCAAATTTCAGGGGAATTCCTTTTTCTGTCATTAGACCAAAGCTCAGACTCTCCTCCTAATGGTACTGTAGGTTTGCCTGGGGCTATTAGGGATAGATGATAAATATTGACATTATCAACAATATTCACAACCGAAGAACAAATAAAAACAAACCTTAGCTTGTTTAATGCTTACCATTTTATTTCTCATCGTCCGGATAGTTTTTGCAGTGTTTCATTTAAGAGAATTTCTCCTCTCAGGAAATTTTTTACAATTATTCTTAGACTCTGAGTGTAACTGGCTGAACCAGTATTCATTGTCCTTCTTTATTGTCCTTAAGAAGGTGGTAGCCAGCCCCTACTACCGACAAAGCTATTGCAAGGGGCAGCTGAGAGTGAACCATGTTATGTGGGTCATAATTCATATGTAGGCCAAATCAAGTAACGACGACGGATCTCCTTCCCTAATGGACATGAATAAGCCACACAGCCTTTTTATGAACACTATTAATGATTCCTAATTGAATTTTAAATTCTTCAAACTGCTAAGTAGGGACTTGAACTCTTGTCATGATAATGTGTGTCCAGGTCTCTGGATTATTGTCATTAACATTATCCTAACATCTGGTTAGCTGTCAGGTGAGCGCTTCCAACAACCACAAAACTATAATAAAATCAGAAAATGTTCGAGAAACTCAGCAGGTCTGGCAACATTTGTGGAGAGAAAAACAGTGTTAACATTTTAAATTTGTTATGGCTCTTCTTTGGAACTGAAGGGAGGTGGGTAAGGATAATAGGTTTGGAGTTACTGGGACATTAATGGTGTTCATGAAAAAAGCTGTGTCCATTAGAAGAGGAAATCTGTGAAACGTTTGCTGTGTACACTATTATTGTCTCATTTAAAATAGATGTGGAAAGAAAAGAAAGATGTGGAGGAGACCTGGCCTTCTTGCAGGTATGTCTTCCTGGCTTAGCCTCCTCCCAGTTGCAGCCACTGCACATTCCCCTCAGTTTGGGACTGTTGACTATTACAACCTGAGGGATAATAAAACACAACAGTAACATTTAATTTTCATCTTAACTACTTCGCGCCTCTGGGACCAGGTTTTAAATAAGCCGATTGCTTCACTTGAGACTGCTAAAGTTAAGAATTTGCCTAGAGCTGCAGTTTTAAGAAACAGGATAGTGGAAGCTGCATTTTATATTTGATTCCAGATGATCGAATATTGTGCTGAGTTTAAAATTTCCAATTATATAGATTTCACAGCATGCAGTCTTTTTGCAGCTAATATCATGAGAAATAGGAAGAGATTAGCCTTACAACTGCTTAAGCTTTGCTGCACCTTTTGCTCAGATTGCAGGTGAATTTAACCTCGACTTTCCCACCTTGTCCCCATATCCCTTGAGAGCCTTGTTATTCAAAGGTTTATCAGTTTCAGTCCTGACTTTCATCAACAACTGAGCATTTACTGCCATTTGAGAGTTCTCCTTATCTCAGTGCATAACAGCCATCCCCTTATTCTGAGAAGGTAAGAACATAAGACTAGGAGCAGGAATAGGCAACTCAACCCTCAAGCCTTCTCTGCTGTTTATTATGATCATGGCTGACCTCACCTCGACCTCAACTCAACTCTTCTGTCTGCTCTCCATAACCTTTCAACCCATTACCAATTAAAAATCTGTCCATCTCCTCCTTAAATTTATTCAGTTTCTTGTTGTCAACCAGATACTGGATGATGAATTCCAAAGATTTGTGACCTTTTGTGAGAAGTAATTTCTCCTCATCTCTGTTTTAAATCTGCCTCCCCTTATCCAAATCTACAACCTTTCATTCTAGATTTCCTCTCAGTGGAAACATCCTCTAACTTGTCAATCCTCCTTGGCATCTTTTATAACTCAATTAGATCTCCCCTCGTTTTTGTAAACTCCAGAGAGAATAGGCGTAAACGTCCTGCTCAATCTCTCTTTCTTGGACAACATTCCCCAACTCTGGAAACAATAATCCCTTGCTCTAGACTTTCCAGTCAGGAGAAAAAGCCCCACAAGCATCTACCTTGTCAAAGTCTCCCGAAAATAGTCTACATCCTCAATGTGAGCACTGAGCTAAATCTTTTCCAGTATCTTAAGAATGTGCTCACGAGTCTCACTAGCTGTGGTTGTGAATGACTAAGTTATTAGCAATCCAGAGAATGTGAGTTGAAGTCACACAATAGCAGCCTAAACATTTAATTCAATTGGCAGGAGTCTGTCATAGACAAAAGCACATTGGGGTAAAACTGACCAAGAAACTGGCCATAAGAAACCCACTAATGACTTCTAAGTGATTGCAGCCACACATCAAAATGTTTGATTCTTAAATGCCCTTGAAAGTGACCTGATGGTCAAAATCAGCAACGTTACACCTCTTAATAAAATTGTTCCCAGTTTTGAAGCAAGTTTAAGTTGTTCATGTCCAAAATCCTTGTTTAACTAGAATGGAAGTGGACTTGAAGGCTTGGCTGCAGTGATTGGGTTAGGAAATCTAACATTTAAGAAGCCAGGATATGCTTAAAGGTTTGTACAGAGGGAACATTAGGACTTGGCAACAAAGCAAAAGGTTCTGGACTTTGGTGGGAGGGATTATTTTCAATCCCCTGGAACAGTTGGAAGAGCTCATTGACAGTAAGAAGGAAATTACCGACAGAAGACAAATCTCTTCATCTTGGGGCTGAAAAAGACGTGTTAAGACATAACTGTGTAATCATAATGATCACTGTGTTTTTGTACCAGAGTTTTAAACTTACATTCTGACAAGACGTCTGAGCCTGAACCATAAATAATTACTTAATTAGTTTTTAAAACTTCCCTTATACTTAATAAGCAACTCAGTTGTTTTGCATTGGCAATAAGCAGTAGGTGCCAACTGATGCTGATGTGCTATGAATTAAAATAAACATAGTAATGGTATCCCACAGAAACAAAGTTCTCTACTCTTTTTATTATTAAGGAGTTTTTGCATTATTTGCAGATGAAGATTGACACTGAAATATCGTACTGTGTAAGAGCTTCAAAAGGCCACCTACAACACACACGATGAAGGTAACAGGAAACCACCTCATGTATTCTTTTTCCTTGTCATATTTTTAAAAAATCAATGATGGAACATGGGTGTCGCTGGCTGGGCCAGTATTGATTATCCATTCCTCGTTGCCCTTGAGAAGGTGATGATGGTGAACTGCTTTCTTGAACGCTTACAGTCCATGCACTGTAGGTAGATCCAAAATGTCTTTCATGAAGGAATTCCAGGATTTGGACCCTTTCAGCATTTGCATTGCTCATTGCTCAATGGATGTGAACTTTGGAGACTTCTACAAGCAACTGAAAAGGAAAGGACTAGATCATGTATTGTGAACAAAATGGGCAAAGGATCTGCCTTTAGACAGGTCACTGCCACAATTGCTCTGTGATCAAGGGTTCACCCTGTCAGCGAAAGTTTACGTTGACCTTAAGCAGAAATATAGCTATAAAGGAGACTGCAGTTTGCTGTAACCCAATTTACAACCACAAAAAACTGTACCCACAAAGCCAATAATAAATGCACTTGTACCACTGTTATCTTTCTCCTCAACATTAATAGCTATTCACCATCCATTCTACAAATGTTATTCAAAGTCATCGAGGCTGGCTTTCCCCTTGAAGGTATCAGTTGTGAAACTTCAGCAGCATCCTATAGAGGAAGGTCTGATTACTGTTCACCTCTGAGGCACAAGACTGTATGACAAGGTAGCTAGATTTTAATATGTATCCCATTGCATTCCTGCGAGGATAAATCAATCACTACAGCTGAAACAGCTAAGTCAGTTTGATTAAATTATCAACTCAGAGTGAATCACAATTTAATAATACATAAAATTAAACCCAATTGTGCTTTTATTAAAGATAATTGATGAAATTTGAAATTAGATCAAAGTGTTCAGACAATTACCAAAATCTTTCATAATCTTTATGAGACATCTCATTAACATTAAATTTGCATGGGTTACAAGAATGTTACGAAACATTACTTGTGTTAGACTTTGGCTGCAATATGTAGGGCAATAAAAAAGGCTGTGGTGAAAATAGGACTTTAAATTTAGTATTAATTAGCAAATTTATCCTTTGAATTATTGTAACTGACTCATGTTTGTAGCATTACTTTCCAGACCTAAAATTCCAAGACTCCCATTGTCAGCTCAAATATAGGTTAAGACATCAAATGATCCTACCTCAGCTTGAGTCTACCGAAGGACATGTGCACCATGATTAAAATGGTTCCAGGCCACATTACTGGTCTAAGCTCCTAATAATTTGATTGCTGGAGTTCCTCAAGGATTCATCCTTTGCACCCATGTCTTCCTCTTCTAAGTATTGTTGCTTGGTTGAGAACTCAGATTCTACCCTCAATTATTTCACTCACTTCCTCCTTGTGTTGTCAAGACTGCTTACCCAACACCTCCGAAATGAATAACTATTCAATTCAGATGCAATTTCGGCAGATCAAAGCCATTATCTTCAGCTCCCTGTGATGAGCTTCACACCTTAGCATTGATTTCACTCCATTATAAGAATGGAGTATTATTGCTGCAATATCACCCATCCTCTGTCCTAGTCCCAAAAGTCCTCAATCACATCAATTTGTGACCTCTAAACTGCTCGAATGATTTCTTGGCTGGCATCCAGTCCATCCTACACTGTCAGGTTCAACTCAGCCAAAACCCAAAGCCACAAGATTCTAAAAATGTAGAACATCACTGCGCCCATTTCAAACACTTCATCAAATTGGCTCCACCACCATTATTTTGCTGACACTGTCTGTGGTTGTGAAACAGGCTACAGATCCTGGGAACCATCGTTATACCAAACCCATCTGTGAATCAGGGGCAAGATTTAACATCAAATATTTCAGTTTGTGGTGTCAGAGTGAGTTGTCAGCATATCGTTCACTATTTATATGCAAATAAAATGTGTTGCCTTTTTTCTTGTGCAGAAAGAGTTTACAGAAAAGGGGAACAGTATCCCTCCATGCTTTGCATAGCCCCACTCTGAGAGTGGCAGAGCTCATCAGTTTGATTGGTTCCATGTGTGCTGTATCCCATTATAATCATCACCATGTAATTTCCTCAGGCAGTTTCCCTTAACTCAGTTCAGGTGGTGCAACTGGCAAATTTTGATGCCATTTTACAAATTCTTTATTCCCTCAGGTGATGTGGGCAATGCTGGAAAGGCCAGCATTTGTTACCCATCTTCATTGCCATTGAACTGAGTAACTTGCTAGACCATATCAGAGGGCAGTTAAGAATCAAACACATAGCCATGGATTTGAGGCCACGTGACCAGACTGGGCGTGAAGGCAGATTACCATGACTGAAAGAGACACTTTACATACTTGTGTAAAATGTAGACTTTTTTTAAGGTTAAATTTATGGGGTTGACTAATACAATGGACATTTCTTTTGAGGGGCTGAAATTCTTGGTACAGTCCAAAAAACTGCTTCATGAGCAGAAACCAAACTGATCTCTAAACGAATAAAGTGAAGAAACACAACAAACATGGCTTTGTTTGTGCGAAATCATGTCTCGCGAACTTCATTGAGTTTTTTGGAGAAGTAACGAAGAGGGCAGAGCAGTGGACGTGGTCTATATGGATTTCAGTAAGGTGTTTGTCAGGTTCCTCTTGGTAGACTCATTATCAAGGTTAGATCTCATGGAATACAGGGAGAACTAGCCATTTGGATAAAGAACTGGCTCGAAGGTAGAAGACAGAGGGTGGTGGTAGAGGGTTGTTTTTCAGACTGGAGGCCTGTGACCAGTGATGTGCCTCAAGGATCAGTGCTGGGTCCACTACATTTTGTCATTTATATAAATAATTTAGATGTGAACATAGGAGGTGTAGTTAGTAAATTTGCAGATGACACCAAAATTGGAGGTGTAGTGGACAGCAAAGAAGGTTACCTCAGAATACAACGAGATCTTGATCAGATGGGTCAATGGGCTGAGGAGTGCCAGATGGAACTTAATTTAGATAAATGTGAGGTGCTGCATCTTGGAAAGCCAAATCAGGGCAGGATGTATACACTTAATGGTAAGGTCCTGGGGAGTGTGGCTGAATAAAGAGACCTCGGAGTGCAGGTTCATACTTCCTTGAAAGTGGAGTTGCAGGTTGATAGGATAGTGAAGAAGGTTTGGTCTGCTTTCCTTTATTGGTCAGAACATTGAGGATAGGAGTTGGGAGGTCATGTTGCAGCTG
The DNA here is from genome assembly GCF_047496795.1 of Chiloscyllium punctatum. Taxonomy (NCBI): domain Eukaryota; kingdom Metazoa; phylum Chordata; class Chondrichthyes; order Orectolobiformes; family Hemiscylliidae; genus Chiloscyllium; species Chiloscyllium punctatum. The sequence continues at coordinate 16,565,093 of NC_092783.1, read as the reverse complement.
CACAGGACATTGATTAGGCCACTTTTGGAATCCTGCATGCAGTTCTGATCCCCCACCAATGAGAAGGATGTTGTGAAACTTGAAAAGGTTCAGAAAAGATTCACAATGGTGTTGCCAGCATTAGAGGATTTGACCTACTGGGGAGAGGCTGAATAGGCTGTTTTCCTGGAGCGTCGGAGGTTTATAAAATCATGAGGGGCATAGATAGGGTAAATAGACCAGGTCTTTCCCTGAAGTAGGGAAGTCCAGAACTAGAGGGCATAGGTTTAGGGTGAGAGTGGAAGAATTTAAAAGGGACCTAATGGACAATATTTTCATGCAAAGGGTGGTTCGTGTATGGAATGAGCTTCAGAGAAAGTGGTAGAGGGTGGTACAATTACAGCATTTAAAAGGCATCTGGATGGATATATGGATAGGAAAAGTTTAGAGGGATATGGGACAAGTGCAGGACTAGATTAGGTTAGGATATCTGGGCAGCATGGACGAGTTGGACCGAAAGGTCTGTTTCCATGTAGTACATCTCCATGACTCTGTGAATTATGGTAAGCTGAGCTGCACGCAAAGGCAGGTTGTCACCTGACTCTGACCTGATGTGCCTTTGTCTTAAACTTTCAAGCCAAATTGATTTGAACTGTACATCAAAACACATAATAGCATGAAAAATAATCATATCCTCATCGTAACATTTATGTATCGGATAATACCTTGACTCACAAATGTTGATCTGTTATCTGTGAAGAACTAGGGTAAACATTTACATGAGATATATGGAAAATTCCAGATTTTTGGCCAAAAGTAGGGGGTCAACCTTTACATGAGATCGACTTATACTCAAGAATATATGGTATGTCTTTATAACAATTGATAATTGCTGGTCATGGTTGCTGACTAGCTTTAAATTCTACATTTATTAATTGACGGTAAATTCAACGATGTGAGTCCACACACCTAAGGTGACAGTTTGGTTCTCTGGATCACTAGTCCAGTAATATTAACACCACATCACTTGTGAACAAGATGTTAAACCAAGATCCTATTTTCCACCTCAAGTGGACATAAAATATGCAATGGGTCTGACCAAAGAGGAAATGGGGTGCTCTGCTCAGTCAATAATTTCCCTATAACCAACTTGTAAAACAGCCAATCTAATATTCATCTCACTGCTGTTTACTGGGGCTTGCTTTGGTCAGACTGGATGATTACAGCATCAAAGTTGCAGCTTCTCTGGCTTGCCCTGTGTTTGTGAAAGGAATTAGATAAATCCAAATCTTTCACTGTTCACATTTTAACAAACTCACACATAGTTTTATATGTAACCACTTATATTTGCATGTTATAATTATTGATCAATTGCTGCTAACAGGAACACACAACAGTCATTTTTACACTGATTATCAGAATGAATTCAAAGCAAAGAACTTACTCACAGATCAACATTAGCACCATATAATGATAGTATTTCCATCACACTTGCTGATTAATTACCTCACGTAGTGAGAAAGCTGTTTCACTCAGACTGTCCCAGCTCCATCATATGTGTCTGGTATTCACCACCTGTTTTCTGGTTGAAAGTTTTAAATCATATCCATATGGTTAGATAAAAGGTACTTCCATCACAGAGGACTAACCAATCTGCAGAATGCACCTTTTTATAGACTATTAGGGATTTGCTACTGAGAGAGGCCACAGATTTCTCCTGTCTGACCACCCTGTTTCATTAGGCTGGGTTTTTACAGATTATATAAAGACAGGGCGGGAGTCAGAGTTACTGAGAAGACTGTGGTTCTGTGTCAGGGTGGTTCTCAGAATCTTCCTGCTTCACAGGATCTTGGGAAGCAGAGCCTGTTCTCTGCTTGAATGAAGTTGGGTATCCAATTAGTCCAATTAAGACCTGATATGGGGACCTGTTTGAAACAGTGCTAATAATTTACCCACATCAGAGTGACTCTCCACACCATCAGGTATCACTAGCTCAACCAAGGAGTTCTACAGACATGCTAGGGTCCTTGCTCAAATGACAATGCTGCTGGAATAAAGATCCATTACCCCGTTTGTGAATACTCCTGCAGAAATTTGAGGAAAGACATTCTGGCTATTGAGGGAGTGCAGCGTAGGTTCACGAGGTCAATTCCTGGAATGGCAGGATTGCCTTACACGGAAAGACTGAAGCGACTGGGCTTGTATACCCTTGAGTTTAGAAGACTGAGAGGGGATCTGATTGAAACGTATAGGCTTATGAAAGGACTGGACACTCTGGCAGGAGGGAACATATTTCCGTTGATGGGGGAGTGCCGAACCAGAGGACACAACTTAAAAATGAGGAGAAACTACTTCACCCAGAGAGTGGTGGCTGTGTGGAATGCTCTGCCCCAGAGGGCAGTGGAGGCCCAGTCTCTGGATTCTTTTAAGAAAGAATTGGATAGAGCTCTTAAAGATAGTGGAGTCAAGGGGTATGGAGATAAGGCTGGAACAGGATGCTGATTAGGAATGATCAGCCATCATCATATTGAATGGCGGTGCAGGCTCGAAGGGCAGAATGGCCTACTCCTGCATCTATTGTCTATTGTCTATTGTCTATTGTCTATTGTCTAAATGTTCCCCTTCTATCTGATGGTTCTCCTCACTTGGTGTTTCTTTCATGTACGATGTCAATGCTGACTGCCAGAAGCTTCCCCATAGCCATCACACTCACCCACCTGCTTCAACAATGCCCATTTCACCCAGTGTGTGCCCCAGCTTGACATCACTGCCAGCCTTCTGACTGGCCCCTCTGCTGCACTTAACAAGATGGCAGGTATCGAGGGAGTTTGGACAGACTGGGCAGGGCAGACCTCAATAATTTAAGAGAGGGAAAATTCACAGGAATACAGATTTAAAATGATTCTAGGAGGATTAGAGGGCACATGAAGGAAAACGCATTCCTTCAGAGCATGATGGGTGCCAGAATTCCTTGCCCACTTCAATCGTTGAGGCAGGAAGTTTCAACTCATTAAAGAGAATTTCCAGCTGAAGTTCTGTAACCTGCAGGATGACAGACCAGGTACTAGAAAGTGGGATCAGAATGGTGACTCTTAATGACAATGACTCTTACCGATTTTTATAGATGCACCACAGAAAGTATCCTGTCCGGACACATCATAGCTTGGTATGGCATCTGCTCTGCCCAACAAGTTATAGAGAGTTGTGAACGCAGCCTAGTCCACCACACACACCAGCCTTCCTTCCATTGACTCCGTCTACACTTCCTGCTGCCTTGAGAAAGAAGCCCACCCTTGTTAAACTCTCTTCCACCCTCTTCCATTGGGCAGAAGATGCAGAAGTTTGGAAACGTGTACCTTCCTGAAGAAGGGCTTATGCCCGAAACATCGATTCTCCTGTTCCTTGGATGCTGCCTGACCTGCTACGCTTTTCCAGCAACACAGTTTTCACCAATAGATTCAAGATCAACTTATTCCCTGCTATTAACAGATTTATGAATGGTGCTATCATGTATTAGAATTGATCTTTGTCTGCATCTTATCCCGAGCTGTAACACTATATTCTGCATCCTGTTCTTTTACCCTGATGTACTAATATAAAGTATGATTTGACAGGTTAGCATGCAAAACAATACTTTTCACTGCATATTGGTGCATATGATAATAATAAATCAAATCAAATCATATGGAATGGGCAGCTATTTTATTTAATCTGTGCAGTCATGATGGCCTCTTCTCCTGCTATAGCCTTTCTGTTGTTTGATGGTTCTATTAGGAGGCTACCTTCTGGAATATTGCACCCACAGAGAGTGGACTGATGGCATTGGCAGACCCACAGCTCTTATATGAGTCCAGTTTCAATATGCCCATGGAAAAATGCATCCCATCAGCTCTGATTACAATGCCTGGGTCTCCCATTGCTCCGTACCACCTCAGATTGAATTGCTGGGGTAATGATACTCTTCACCAGGATGGTACCTCATGGAAATGCAGATGATTCCATGTGTGTGGTTCATCACAAGGTGAACTCTGATAGGGTGGACTTGCTACTGATTAGGCTGTCCATGGTTCTAATAAAGTCCTGAACTAAAAAGCAGCCATAGCTTCCAACTAATTATCCACTCAGATAAAAGTCCTTGTGGTGACATCAGACCACAGAATTTCTAATTTGCCAAGTCTGTTGGAGGCCTTTCCTCACAATCAGAAGCAAAACAAGATCTAAGAACCAGAACCAGACTGTAGACTAGAACCAAGAACCAGAAACAGAATCCGAATCTGAACTAAAACCAGAACAAGAACCAAGAACTAGAACCAGAACAGTTCAAAGGATGGTGAGTAAAAACCAGATTAACAGCACCCAGCAGGCATTTCAACCAATTCACAAAGCTGACTAGGGTTAAAATCAGTCCTTTAAACACTGAAGGATGTGAGAGCTGAAGTTGGAGTAAATGCAACACATCAAAGGATGGAATCGAAGCAAGAGAGCAAAATTCTAAAGTGGAAAATGGAGAATTGGAGGGAGGAATAGAGAGCAAAAAGATCAAAAAATGTATCAGGACTCATGCTAGATGCTGCAACAATACCAAAAAAAGCTAAAGGCTTTGATTGTAAATGCGCATCGCATTCAAAACAAACCTAATTAATTAATAACTCTTCTTGAAGTGAATAAATATGACCTGACAGCTATTATGGAGCTGTGACTATAGGATGATAGGAGTGGGTACTGAACATTGTCATGACCATTGATCACAATCCCAGATCATGTAAAGACTTATTGAAACTGATTTGAAAAAAGACGTAAGATCATATGACCATAAGACATAGGAGTGTAAGCAAGGCCATTTGGCCCATCGAGTCCACTCTGCCATTTAATCATAGCTGATGGGTGCTTCAATTACACTTACTGCACTCTCCCCGTAGCCCTTAATTCCTTGTGAGATCAAGAATTTATGCATCTCTGCCTTGAAGACACCCAATGTCCCGGCCTCCACTGCGCTCTGTGGCAATGAATTCCATAGGCCCACCGCCCTCTGGCTGAAGAAATGTCTCCTCATTTCCATTCTAAATTGACCCCCTCTAATTTGAAGGCTATGCCCATGGGCCCTAGTCTCCCCACCTAACAGAAACAACTTCCCAGTGTCCACCCTTTCTAAGCCATGCATTATCTTGTAAGTTTCTATTAGATCTCCCCTTAACCTTCTAAACTCTAATGAATACAATCCCAGGATCCTCAGCCATTCATCATATGTTAGGTCTACCATTCCAGGGATCATCCGTGTGAATCTCCGTTGGACACGCTCCAGTACCAGGATGTCATTTCTGAGGTGTAGGGCCCAAAATTGGACACAGTATTCTAAGTGGGGCCTAACTAGAGCTTTATAAAATCTCAGAAGCACGTTGCTGCTTTTACATTCTAAACCTCTTGTGATAAATGACAACATTACACTTGCTATCTTAATCATAGACTCAATCTGTAAACCAACTTTTAGAGAATCGTGGACTAGCACTCCCAGATCTCTCTGTACTTCAGCTTTATGAATTTTCTCACCATTCAAAAAGTAGTCCATGCCTGTATTCTTTTTTTCAAAGTGCAAGACCTCGCACTTGCTCACGTTGAATTTCATCAGCCATTTCCTGGACCACTCTCCGAAACTGTCTAAACTTTCTGCAGCCTCCCCACCTCCTCAGTACTACCTGCCTGTCCACCTAACTTTGTATCATCGGCAAATGGCCCCAGTCTCTTCGTCCAGATCATTAATATATAAAGTGAATAGCTGTGGCACCAACACTGAATCCTGTGGGACAACACTTGTCACTAGCTGCCATTCTGAAAAATAACCTTTTATCCTAACTCTCTGCCTTCTGTCAGACAGCCAACTCCCAATCGATGCCAGTAGCTCACCTTGAACACCTTAAATGTCCTCACCTTACTCAGCAGCCTCCCATGAGGCACCTTATCAAAGGCCTTTTGGAAGTCTAGATAGACAACATCCACTGGGTTTCCCTGGTCTAACCTACTTGTTACGTCTTCAAAGAATTCTAACAGGCTTATCAGGCAAGACCTCCCCTTACAAAGTCCATGCTGACTTGTTCTAATCTGACCCTGCACTTCCAAGAATTTAGAAATCTTATCCTTAGTGATGGATTCTAGAATTTTACCTACAACCAAGGTTAGGCTAATCGGCCTATAATTTTCCATCTTTTGTATTGATCCTTTCTTGAACAAGCGGGTTACAACAGCGATTTTCCAAACATCTGGGACTTTCCCTGACTCCAGTGATTTTTTAAAAGATCACAGTCAGCGCCTCTGCTATTTCTTCAACCACCTCCCTCAGAACTCTAGGACGTAGCTTTACAGGGCTAGGAGATTTAGTGCTATCGAGACCTTTTAGCTCTTCTCGCAATTTCTCTTTTGTAATGGCTACCATACTCAACTCTGCCCCCTGACTCTCCTTAACTGTTGGGATCTTACTCCTGTCTTCCACTGTGAAGACTGACACAAAGTACTTATTAAGTTCTTCAGATATTTCCTTTTCTCCCAGCACTAGCCTTCCAGCATCAATTTGGAGTGGCTTAATTTCTACTTTTGCCCCTCGTGTGTTTCTTATGTATTGAAAGAAACTTTTACTATCATTTTAATATTACTGACAAGCCTACCTTCATGTTTTATCCTCTCCTTCATTATTTCTATCTTTGTTATTCTCTGGTTGTTTTTGTAGTCTTCCCAATCTTCTGATTTCCCGGTGCTCTTGGCCACTTCATAGGCTCTTTCTTTGTCTTTGGTATATTTCCTGACTTTCTCCTGGCTGTCTCATCCCTTCCTGGATAATCTTTCCTTTCTTTGGGATGAACCTCTGTACTGTGTCCTCAATTACACCCAGAAACTCTTGTCATTGTTACTCTACTGTCTTTCCCACTAGGCTCTGCTTCGAGTCAATTTTCATCTGTTCCTCACTCATGCCCCTGTAATTTACCTTTATTTAACTGGAACACCATTACATCTGATTTTGCCTTCTATCTTTCAAACTGCAGACTGAACTATACCATATTATGATCGCTGCCTCCTAAGTGTTCCCTTATTTGAAGATCTTTTATAAAGTCTGGCTCATTACATAGAACTAAGTCCAGAATAGCCTGCACCCCTGTGGGCTCCAAAAAGCCATCCTGAAAGCATTCCATGAATTCTCTTTCTTTGGATCCACCAGCAACATTATTCACCCAGTCCACATGCATATTGAAGTCCCCCATGACGTGACCTTGCCTTTCTGACATGCCCCATCTATTTCCTGGTACATCTTGCATCCCTGATCTTGACCACTGCTGGGAGGTCTGTACATAGCTCCCTTTTTTTTGCCTTTGTGGTTCTTCAACTCTACATACAGCCAAATGTTATCTATAAGTATGAATTCAGTGGCTGTTACAAGATAGATTCTGGAATGTCACACTTAATGAGGTGCCAAAGAAGATTCAAAGAAGAAAATGCACTACCAACAAAACTTGTAGTCACCTGGGGGAATCTTAAAATATGAACATGATGGTTAACTATAGACAATAGTCTTGGTAAGATATATATTTCCATTTTCTCCTTTCAAGTGCACACGGGGACAGAGTTAAAAGTAAGCTTCAACCCTGGTCTATATATGCTCATGATGTGAATCCCAGTGTATGCCCGAGAGTGCTGTGAGAGTCACAGCTCTGAGAGCAGCTACTTAACACCCCTGCACTGCATGTAAAACAAAATGGAAAAGTTCTCTCTCACTTTGCTAGTCAGTCACTGCCAAAAGAATCAGGCCAAAAGTGAGTTAATCAATCAATAATACCAAGAATCTCAAAATAAATTCTCAACCATCAACATCAACGCTAACCTTCACTATAATGGCTGAAACATTCAACTCTCCACTATTCACGAACAATTCACGGACTGGTCCATTTTAAAAAGAAACTTTATCTTTGTGGACTCACCTCTGTATATATTTTATTTTTCCCCTCACATTCAGTAATTAATAAGTTCATTTCTTTAAAATTCAAGACAGTCAGTTAAACGGGCTTTTTACAATATAAGTTTAATCGGGTCTGGGAGAAAGGAATAAGGAAAGGGATCCTCTTTAATTTAATCTTGTCATGGGCAACCAAGGGACAAGTGAATAATCAATATCACTGTTAATTAAGAGTGCTATCCCTCCACCTACCTAGCTTCCTATTCTTCTTGAACATCATTCATCCCTCAATATGAATGACCAAGGGGATGGTAAATAACCAAAGGAACAGGTACATCCCTCCTCACTCCAGAGATTAACAGTTTGAGATATCCCATCTGGACAGAAACAAACTGGGGAAACCTTAGCTGGAAAGAGGTCCTAACAACAATGAAGGGTTAATTTGGTCAAGAAGAATAGGAAGCTAGGTCGGTAGAAGGATAGCACTCCTCCTCAAAGGTGGTAATAGTGCAATAATTGCTGAAATAACTGCACAGAGGCTGGTATCCTGTCACCAAGTCACCCTATTATATTAGTTTGCACAGTACACAGGCTGTGACCAGCCAGCCCAGGGTTAGTTTTGAATCCCCTTTTTCTACCTGTCAGCCAAGGCTCCCTGATTGACCCAGATTAACAAATCCAAACAAGGATCTCACTGTCAGTGAGATCCACCAGTTAGAGATAACTTTTATTCAGGAAGTCAGGATGTAGGTTGATTTTGGGTGGAGAAGAGGAATAATGGGGGGAAATTAATCATTTGTAAGAGTTACCTACAGGCCTCCAAACAGTAACCATGATGTAGGAAAAGAGTAAGTAAAATGAGTATTGGTCCTCTAGAGAATGGGTAGTTAATAGTAGACAAGAAAGAAAGGCCAAATGCATGAATCAGTACGTTGTTTCTGTCTCTACCAAAGAGGATATATACACATTCCAATAAGAGCTGTAAATCACAAAATTGAAGCAAGTTAGGAACTTGGTGAAATTACACTGAGCACACTGATGGAGTTATAAGTTTATCAGTCCCCAGATGCTGATCACTGTCATCCTAAAATCTCAAAAGAGGTTGCTAATAAAAGAGTGAATGCACTGCTGTTAATTCACTGGTCTTTAAAATTCTTTATCAAATTCCTATCAATGATTTAAATGAGAGGGTCAAAGACATAGTGGCTCAATTTGCCAATGACACAAAGATAGACTGGAAAGTAAGCCATGAAGAAATATGTACAAGTAGATATGGACAGGTTGAGTGCACGGGGAAAAAAAACTGGCAGATAGAGCATTATGTGAGAAAATGTGAAGTTTTCACAATGGAAGACAGAATAATAAAGCAGAATATTACTTAAATGATGCACACCTGCAGATTTCTGAGGTGCTGAAGAATCTAGGTGTTCGAGTGCATGAGTCACAAGGGTTAGCAAATGGTTAAAAAGGCAACTGCAACGTTCTCCTTTATTACGAAATGAATTAAACATAAGAGTAAGGGTATCGTGCTTCAATTACATAAGGCAATGGTGGGGCACATCTCGAATACCATGTACTGTTTCAGTCTCCTTATTTAAAGAGGATTTAAATGCGTGAGACATTGTTTAGAAGAGATTTACTAGACTGATAACTAGAATTATGTTATGTGATAAGGTTAGACAGGCTGGACTTGTTTTTTTGGGAGTTTAGAAAAGTGCAGCATGATTTGATTGAAGATCCTGAATGATCTTGACAAGATGCACATGAAAAGGACATTGCCTGTAGTGGGTAAGTCCAGAGTTAGGGAACATTGTTGAATGTTGCAAATGCACTCATAAGGATTTGCTACAGTTGGAATTCTCAATCAAATTGTTTTGTCAGTATATTCCTGACCTGGAGAAATCTTTGTGAAGAACATTTTGCAATATGTCACTGCACATGAGCAGTTTTCTTCCTTGGTTGCTGCTGATAATTGATCCTTTGTTCCTTGCGTACTTACTCACCATACATAATGAGCTGGTTAACTCCTGCAGTTACAAACAATTCAAATCACCCACAAACAATTTTCAGATGTTGTTTGTAGCTCTTGACTGAAAATCAAACTTCTGAGGTTTGGCACCTTTGCAATGGAACAGAATCTCTGCAGTGTGGAAACAGACCATTAGGCCCACCTAGTCCACACCAACCCTCCGAACAGTATCCCACCCAGACCCTATTACTTCACATTTCCCCTGACTAATGCACCTAACCTACACATTCCTGGACACCATAGTCCTGTACATCTTTGGACTGTGGGAGAAAACCAGAGCATCCAGAGAAAACCCACGCACACACGCGGAGAATAGGCAAACTCCACACAGATAGTGCCCGATGCTGGAATCGAACCAGGGTCCCTAGCACCATAAGGCAGCAGTACTAACCACTGAGCCACTGGGCCACCCAAATGTGCAGCCCAAACATTTCTTTCTCCTTCCATGCATTCTAAATTTCTTATTCTTGTCTGGAAACCTTGAAGACAAAAAAATAGTTACAATTCACCAGTGCAGCCCTTCAATATTGACAGTGCATTTCATTAGATCTCAAAGAGAGGGTAGGAATAGTTCAAGGCATTTCACCTTTTCAAAAACACAGAAAAATATGTCAAGAAACACATTCTAAATCAGTCATTTTTTTTAAAAAAGTTAAAATACTCATGGAGAATTCTTTCCAACAGATTATCTATTTTTTTTTTGTTTTCGGTCATTTAAATGTCAAACCTGTTATTCAGGCCTCCCATCGCTGTGCAATTGAGCAGCTAACTCAGGGTCACTAGTAATAACATTTCATTTAATATGCTTGGCTCTGCATTTGAAAGAGATTGATTAAGTTTGGACTGTAAAATCTCCTAAAGTCAAACAAACGTGACAGTGAGGAAGGGACTGGGACACAACAAAACAAGCCTAGAAATTCAATGGATTTGGGTCTGGTGTTTGGGATTGAAATAGGTGCCGAATCCTCCAGGGTGAGACAACATTATGAGCCTGTGCCACTGGTATGAAAAAGAGACCAAGCCCTTGGTAAAAAAGATTGGATTCTTGCGACACAGCAGGCATTATCCCTGGTTTCACCCAGTAAAAGTGCATTTACATGCTGTTCTAACATACATAAGAGATATTGCAATGCTATTTCCCAAATCCACAACCATTACATACCCACTTCCCTTTTCTCTTAAACATTGCTTCAGCCCATCCAGAATGGCCAATAGGCACTCACACTTTCCCAATCTCTGCCCACCACCTCCCCCACCCCCATTATAACAATTTCCCTCTGAAACAACACACCAAAAGGTGCTGCTGGTGACACAGTGACTGTAGTAAATGCTTCTTCACCCAACCTGCCTGGAGATGGCCACTGGATGTTGGCACTTTACCAATCTGATTTAAATTAAGTCCATAAGAGCTCTTAGTCATACAGTCTTAGTCATAGAGTCATACAGCATGGACACAGACCCTTTGGTCCAACCAGTCCATGCCAACCATCACCCCAAACGAAACTTGTCCCACCTGCATGTTCCTGGCCCACATCCCTCCAAACATTTCTTATTCATGTACTTTTAAACATTGTAACTGTAGCCATATCTACTCCTTCCTCTAGAAATTCATTCCACGCATGAACCACTCTGTGTAAAAACATTGCCCTTCATGTATTTCTCCTTTCGCCTTAAAAAATATGCTCCCTCATCTTGAAATCCTCCACCTTATTGAAAGGACACTTTCCATTTGCCTTATGTATGCCCCTTGTGATTTTATAAAACCTTTGTTAGGTCACCCTGAACCTTCTACACTCCAGTGAAAAGAAATTCTTGCCTATCCAGCCTCTCCTTGTAACACAACCACGTAACCCCCCCCCCCCCCCTCCTCCAGTCATTCCTGGCAATGTCCTGCAATGTCCTCCAGAAGAGGCCTCACCAATGTGCTGTACAACCTCAATATAACATCCCAACTCTTATACTCAAAGACCTGAGCAATGACGGTAAGGTTGCTAAATGCCTTCTTAACCACCTTATCAATGGCAGAGTGGTGGTGCATCTATCTCTGGGCCAGGAGGGCCTCCTCCATTGAGCTGACACCCTCTGCTGGCTGTGGGGAGGCCAAGGTGAGGGTTACTCTGCCCATTTGAAATATCATAGCCCAATTCACAAAATCTTCCACAATTGGGACTTTAGCCATCAGAATTGGCTGTCCACCTCTGGACAGTGAGTCATCAGTCCACTTCCCTGCCCATTCCTGGCAAATTTCCAAACTGCTTTATCTGCTGGATTAGTGGTGCTGGAAGAGCACAGCAGTTCAGGCAGCATCCAACGATTTCGCTGCTCGTTGGATGCTGCCTGAACTGCTGTGCTCTTCCAGCACCACTAATCCAGTATTTGGTTTTCAGCATCTGCAGTCATTGTTTTTACCTTGCTTTATCTGCTGTTTTGTGTGGGCAGGTCACCAACACCCCTAACCTCACTGTGAGGAGGTGACAACAGTCTCTGACTGATCCAGCAACTCACAAAAACACCTGCCAAACATTTCACAGCACTTCCACATATTTCACAAAACAAAAGGTTCCAAGAATGCAACTTGGCTGTAATCTGGATGTCTGGCCCTTTAAAAGTAGGGCCCATCTGGCAGCTGTACAACTGGCTTTTCTTGTATAAATTAGAAAGATGATCTGTGAACAATGGTCATTCCAATTTTCTATCCTGATTTCACATCAGCTTGAGTGACATTGGCCAAATCATGCTTTCACTTTTGGATCTTAACGTAAAAGTACTGAAAAAGTTATACCCGTTAAAAGGAATTTCAATGCTGTGTTAGCTGGTTAATTTCTGCCTAACTTCTACATGAGCCCTGTAAAGGTAACTTAATAGTAATTTTCTCCATAATTTTCAGTGCATGGGTCACTGGTTAGGTAGTATTTATTGTGCATCCCTAATTACAAAACGGGGGTTGTCTGGAGTCACACGTAGACCAGACCAGGTAAGGGTGACAGATTTCCTTCCCTGAATGACATTAATAACTTGATGTTTTTTTTTATATGACAAATGACTGTGATTACATAGTTAGCATCAGCATAGCTTTGTAATTCCAGACTTGTGCTTAAAAATTGAATTCAATTTTCACCTCTGTGATTGTGAGATTCAAACCCATGAACTCAGAACATTATCTTGGGGTCCTGGATTACTCAGCCAGTGATATTATTATCACACAATCATTTCACCACCCTTCTCCTCACCCACTCTCCCCACACCCTAGCTATCTGGGCCTATATGATAGAAGCAGCAGCAGACGGACCATTAAGGAAGATTGTTGTCAAGAGGAGTTTAATGGTCAGAGGTAAGAGATAGATCACACATCAAATGACAAACCCTTTTCACAAATGCTGGAAGTAAGGGGTGTAGGAAGAACCTTTCAGATATGAGGAAATAAGCTTCTGTAAAATTACGTAAGGAATGGGGGACAATGGAGGTGGTAGAGGACAGAAGATGTTCTTATTGCTTAAGGTAATACGTTCAATTTAACATTGTTTGTTAAGCTGGCATTCTGCCCCAAAATGTTGTTAGAAATGAGGTAATGGGGAGAGAGGGAGATCTTCAGTTATGGCTTTACTTGGAAGCAATGGACATCATTAAGAGCTTTGCTAGGATAGCTCTCTCCTGAAATCACTATTACTAACAGTGAATAATGAGTGTTTTCAGTTTAGAGAGATAATTGTCTCCCCCGGGTAGAACAAAACAAATAGCCTTCCCAGCCTCTCTGTGTCACCAATAGTGAAATATCATCCCTCAGGCGACAGCAGCATCATTTAGTCAGCAATTAATTCTTTTGGTTAAGACCGTGTGCTGAAGTGTGACAGTTCTTTATTATCACTGATGCCAAGTGTCACTATTGACATCTGAAGGAGCAAGGCATAGTCTTGAGAAAGAATGTTCACCTTGTCATATTCATTGAAGAGATTGTAGAAACATTTCATGCATTGCAACTTCTTTCAAGCTGCTGAGACTGTTTTTAAATGCATCTGGTCATTCCCTCTTCCACTGCAATTGATAACGTACTTAATCTGTTGACAGTGTTCAAGATGACGACCTGAACCTGTCTAATTGGAAGGCTGAAAATGTGTTGCTGGAAAAGTGCAGCAGGTCAGGCAGCATCCAAGGACCAGGAGAATCGACGTTTCGGGCATTAGCCCTTCTTCAGGAATGAGGAAAGTGTGTCCAGCAGGCTAAGATAAAAGGTAGGGAGGAGGGACTTGGGGGAGGGGCGTTGGAAATGCGGTAGGTGGAAGGAGGTCAAGGTGAGGGTGATAGGCCGGAGTGGGGTGGGGGTGGAGAGGTCAGGAAGAAGATTGCAGGTTAGGAAGGTGGTGCTGAGTTCGAGGGATTTGACTGAGACAAGGTGGGGGGAGGGGAAATAAGGAAACTGGAGAAATCTGAGTTCATCCCTTGTGGTTAATTGGAAGGCTGTCTCATTGAGGGTGTAAGGGTTGGGACAGAGGGTTAGAGAAGACGTGAGGTGGTGAGTTGTAATATACAGAGTTGCTACTTAATGGCTGTATACCAATCACAATACATTTCACTTAGGCGACTGGAAGATCACTGATGTGGTTGGGAATAATTATAACTAATTACCTCAAGCATCCTTTATCTACCGCAAAGTGTCAATGACAGACAAGTTCCTTAATTTATGTTGAACAGGAAATGATGACTGCTCCATCAGGAGAACCCGTGACCCTGAAAACAAATAGAATGCTTGTAAAAGAAGAAAGAACAAGAGGACATTGGATTAACGTGGCAGGCTAAAGAAGCACATGTGATGGCACAGCGAATATTTAGCTTATGGTGTGTACTGCCTGGAAGTATATACTATTGAAACACTCAAGAGGACATTAGCTGGTTACTTGGATAGAAATGGTGCACAGAGATGTGGGGAAAGGGCAGGAGATTGGCACAAGGTAATAGACTGGTGCAGGCACATTCAGCCGATCGGCCTCTTTCAGCACTGTAACAATTTTGTGATTCAAAGTAGACTAGACATAAAGGCAATTAAAAGGACATTCTTGGAGATATATTCCATGACATGAGTCAACTAACCCAAGGATTGTTTGCACAGAAATCACTGACTGAAGTATATTTAAATTAGGTGGGAGGACTAAGGAAAAAGGAATACAGGCTTCCCCCGCTATCTGAAAGTAGAGCGTTCCTCTGAAACATTTCGTAAGCCGAAATGGTGTAAAGCAAAGAAACAATTACCATTAATAGCTGAACACTATTTTCGCATTTTTTTGTAAAAGTGAAAATCCTCTTCAGATTTCTTTCGGTTAGCGAAAACAGGTACTAATGTAGGTCTTTCGTAAAAGTGAAGTGGTGTAAAGTGAACTTTCGAAAGAAGGGGATACCGGTATTACTTTAACTATTTTGGTGAATTTTGCAGTCATTGAGATGAAGGAAGCTGGATTCTGGAAATAGACCATGGCCAATTTTCACTCATCATGCCACATTAAGTACTTCCAGACCAGAGTAAAGCTCTCTCTATCTAAAGACAATCATCATTTTCTCAAAGGCAACAAAGGATGGGCAGTAAATGTTCAATAAGAATCCTCAATATAGAGAAACACTCCCAACACCATAGCTCACACATAATTTCAAGGAGTCAAAATTATTCAAACAGTGATGGGATGGCTGTCATTGTCATCTTGTTATAGTGTGATGTGAAGGCTGGGTGCCAGCCCCTTGTGGTTGGGGTAGAGTGTTGCTAATCCTCAAGCCCGTGCTGGTCTGAGGGGCTGTCCAGTAGTCTGTGGTGGAGGATGGACCATGAATAACTCTGAAAAGAGAGGCTCTTGCCTTTGACACCAGGATACACTTTATTACATTTGAGTAACTATATATTATAATTCTTAGGCATATTAATTATTACTAAAGCCAGGTATGTAGGTTTCATGTGCTCCATCAGGAGACTGTGTCAGATGGCACTAGCTAAAAATGCCCAACGTGGATGAAGGGCTTTTGCCCAAAACATCGACTCTCCTGCTTCTCGGCTGCTGCCTGACCTGCTGTACTTTTCCAGCATGACACTTTTCGACTCTGACTCACCAGCATCTGCAGTAGTCACTTTCTCCAATGTGCCTAATACTCCAGTGAGTGGTTTTGTTAGATATCAGACTGTGCGAAGCTTCAGGTTGGCTCAGATTAACCCTTTCATTCCCATTACATTATGCAACAGAAATCATTCATGGTCCAACAAAGGTTTATAAAACCATGAGGGGCATGGATCGAGTGAATCGCCAAGGTCTTTTTCCCAGCATGGGGGACTCCAAAACTAGAGGGCATAGTTTTAAGGGGAGAGGGAAAAGATATAAAAAGGACCTAAGGGGCAACTTTTTCACACAGAGGGTGGCGTGTATAGAGTGAGCTGCCAGAGGAGTGGTGGAGGCTGGTACAATTACAACATTTAAAAGGTATCTGAATGGGTACATGAATAGGAAGAGTTTAGAGGGATATGGGCCACATGCTAGACAAAACACTACATAGGACAAACAGGAAGACAGCTAACAATCCGTATCCATGAATACCAACTAGCCACGAAACGACATGACCAGCTATCCTTAGTAGCCACACACACACAAGCACTTGAGTTCGACTGGGACAACACTACTATTATAGGATAAGCCAAACAGAGAACAGCCAGGGAATTCCTAGAGGCATGGCACCCATCCACAGATTCTATCAACAAACACATCGACCTGGACCCAATATACCAGCTGCTGCAGCGGACAGCTGGAACTGACAACCGGAAGCAGCAGAGACAAACCACTATAAATGCCGGAGGAAACATCACAGAAGCGCTTCACAGGAGTCTCCCAAACACTCCCAAAACAGGAAGATTCCCACATCTTGAGAGGTATGAGGCAGACAAAGCATGTGCTTAGCTCTGTCTCCATAGCTCATCTTTTCTAGAACAGGTAGTTAGTTAGAGACCATATTCACATCAAGCATGGGAGACTCTTCCACCCTTACCAGCCAGTGTAGAACTTGCTGCTGATACGTAACCAGTCCAGCCACATTATGATCACTCTTTCCTTGGACATTGCATCTGGAATGGGACTCAAGCTCAGACCTTCAGACCCAGAAGATGGGACACTCCCCATTGTGCTCAGGACCTCCTACATCAAATAAGGGGATTAATTGACATCATTCAAGCATTCTGATTGAAGTTTTCAATGAGGTGGTGAAGGTAATCGATGAAGGTACAAAAATGGATGTTGATTTTATCCATTTCGACAAGGTAGGCTCATCCAGAAGATTAAGATGCATGGGATCCACAGTGACTTGGCCACATGGATTCAGAATTGACTCACCCATAGAAAACAGAGGGTAGTGGTGGGAGGTGTTTTTCTAACTAGTGGTATTTTGCAGGGATCCATGCTGGGACCTCTACTGTTTGTGATAGATATAAACTGGATGAACATGGAGATGAGTGGATTAGTAAGTTTGCAGATGATACAAAGATCGGTGGAGTTCTGGATAATGGAGAAGGTTGTCAAAGGATACAGCAGGATATAGATCAATTGCAAGTATGGGTGGTGAAATGGCAGAGGGTTTAATCTGAGTAAGTGTGAGGTACTGCATCTTGGGAGATCAAATGTTAAGGAAATGTATGCAGTTAATAGCAGGACCCTGAATAGCAGTGATGTACAAAGGGATCTTGGGGTTCAAATCCATTACTCTCTGAAAGTGGCCAAACAGCTAGATAGGGTGCTAAGGAAGGCATATGGCATGCTTGCGATTAATGTCAAGGAAATGATTACAAAAGCCAGGATATCATGTTGCAGCTTTACAAAACTTTGGTTAGACCACAGTTAGCATATTGCATTCAATTTTGGTCGCCACATTACAGGAAGGATATGGAGGCTTTGGAGAGGGTGCATAAGACGTTTACCAGGATGCTGCCTGGATTAGAAGATATGAGCTATCAGGAGTGGATAGAAAAACTCTTTGTTTTCTCTGGAGCGGCCGAGGTTGACGAGAGTTGACAGAAGTCCATAAAGTTATGTGATGCATAGATAGGTTTGGTGGTCAGAATTCTTTTCCCAGAGCTGAAATGTCTAATACTAGGGGGTATGCATTTAAGGTGAGAGGGGGAAAGTTCAAAGGAGATGTGAGGGGCAAGTGTTTTGCACAGATAGTGGTAGGAGTCTGGATGTGATAGTGGGGGCAAATACAATAGGAGCATTTAAGGGATTTTTAGATAAGCACATGAATACACAAGAAATGGACAGGTATGGACCAAGGACAGGCAGAAGGGATTAGTTCAATTTGGCATCATGTTTGGCACAACATTGTGGGCTGAAGGACCCCTCCTGTGCTGTATTGTTCCATGTTCTATATTCTCCAGAAGTTTTAATGAGCATTTGCCTATAATGATAACAGTCCTCAGTGGCAGAGATGTAGATTTAATTTGACAGGGTTTGAAGAGAGAATTAGACAATCCATTGAAGGGCATTTATAGATATAATAATTTGACATGTGTCAGGAAGGTGTTATTTTCAAGTTCTGCCCAAATGGCTTCTAGATTGGGTCCCTCTTTGATAGCAGTTTACCAGTCATGAGAAGGTGGGAAATTAACTGGGCCAACAGCAAGGTTCTGGAGCATAATTGTTGCCTATCACCAAGGAGGTAGAAGGAGTGGAAAATGGGAACCAGGAAACAATCTTTGTGGTTCCAGGAGCAAGGCTTTTATGAACCAATGGTAACTAGTCCCTTTGAGCGATTTTGCTGAGGTGCAGAACTTGACTTAAGTGGGTAAATTTGCAAGTTGCAGACACTGTTCATTTACACTTCAAACTGTGCAACTAGAATTATACAGCAGCATCGCATCCTTAATTGTTTATTTGCTCAGTCACTTCTGGGATTGATAAACTTGCAGCTTAGCTGTCTGCAAATCGAATGCTTGGCTGTCCGAGGTGCAGCAGAGAAAATCACCTGAAAGCCAGTGTGCTTCCAATTAAACCTGTTGGACCATAACCTGGTGTTGTCTTATTTTTCAACTTTGTACACCCCAGTCCAACACCGGCATCTCTTTGTTCTCCATAACTGCTCTTTCACTAAGTGACTTGCAAGACTTAGGAGGAAAGTCAAGAGTCAACCATAATGTTTTAGGTCTGGAATTACGTGTAGGCCAGACCAAGTAAGAATGGCAGATTTACTTCCTTAAGAATAGGTCCTGAACCATCTGTGCTTTCACAACAAACCAAGGACAATTGTCATGATCACCATTACAGAGATTAGCTATCCGGATTGTATTGAATTTAAATTCAATCAACTGCTTTTAAGATCTGAATCATGTCCTCATGGACGTAATAACCTAACTGTGTTACCACAAGGTAAAAACAATGACTGCAGATGCTGAAAATCAAATACTGGATTAGTGGTGCTGGAAGAGCACAGCAGTTCAGGCAGCATCCAACGAGCAGCGAAATCAACGTTTCGGGCAAAAGCCCTTCATCAGGAATAAAGGCAGTGAGCCTGCAGCATGGAGAGATAAGCTAGAGGAGGGTGGGGTGGGGAGAGAGTAGCATAGAGTACAATGGGTGAGTGGGGGAGGAGATGAAGGTGATAGGTCAAGGAGGAGAGGGTGTGTTACCACAGTGCCATCTTCTACCCAGAGCTTCAAGAGTACCAAAGAGGTTTGAGGTGGAGAAAAAAAACCAGGAAATGTTATACTAAAATTAAAAATGAGGGAGAGAGAGAGAAAATAGAGAAGCAAAATTAGAAATAAAGTACATAGCAAGTGAGTTTATACAATTTGTCATTACTTTGTTAGATTTTTAATCAGGTTACTGTAATAAAAGCACTATTTCTGTGATTAAATTAATGTTGTATGAATTTATGTGAGAAAAGCATGGTGATTAAAATAAACTAATTTGTAAACTAGTCAGTCTCAAAAATATCCCATTATCATTTATCACACTAAGTTTTCAATGTATTTAGATAGTTAAGGCCTGAAGACCCAGAATGGCTAGTAAGAACAGTGGATTGGTGAATAAATGGTAATTGGATGTTTCCTATTGCATTCAGCAAACACTGTTATATCTGCTAGGTTTCACAGAGCAGGTGGAGCTGTAGGCCTTGTGGTATTTAAGATATGGAGCTTGATTAAATCATTTAAGAATCTAAGGCCAAATTAACTGCCATTGGTTCTTGTTAAGTCCGAAACAAATTGCACCAGTGGGCAGTTTCCTGGTTAAAAAAGACTCAATCAGTTAATAAATCTCTTCCTTGCTAACTTCCTCAAGGGTTTGGTTTATGGTTTCCCCTCCCACCTTCCTCACAGTGATCATTTCCAGATTCTCAAACAGTCTGAAACCTTACGAGTGGCCATGGTGCTATCTGTTTCTGATAGTAGGTTGTGCCTAAACTCAGTATTCATTTTAAAAAAAGAGTTGTGATTTTGCATGCTCCATTTATTTAATTTTACACCATTTTTAAATTGATAAACCAACCAAGGTCTGGATACAGGTTTAGATTTACACATTTTTCTTAGTTTTTCTCTGAATTTTTCAGTATTTCAACCTGGAATATTTAGCAGTTTAATGCTGTCCTCAACATCATCAAAAAGCCTTCTTTTTCTAACTCTGTTCAGCTGTGATCTCGCACTTTTAAAAGGAGATTTCTTATGAGTGTTTTTTGTTCCAGTAAAGTTGACCTTTCAGTCTTGTTTGTAGACGTACCTTCTGCTCTGAAACCTGACTGGTGATGGGTAACTAAAAGAGAAACATTTTCCACATCTGCTACTGGTGAAATTTTCCTTCGTTCTTTGGTTCCAACTTGCTGTCATTCCTTGGAGAAAGTGAGGACTGCAGATGCTGGAGAGTCAGAGTTAAAAAATATGACGCTGGAAAAGCACAGCAGGTCAGGCAGCATCCGAGGAGCTGATGTTTCGGGCAAAAGCCCTACATCAGGAATAGTAGGAGAACTTACATTCTGGGCATAAGCCCTTTACTACCATTCCTGCCAACCATGATGTGGTTTGTTGCTTTCCATCTTTTTAGCCCATGTAACATGTATCTCAGAGAGCTCAGTTCATGTTCTGTTAGGTATCTGGAAGTTTATTACAACTAATTATGTACACTTATTACGACATCTCAGACCCCCATAAACAATCTGACAGTCTGAGGTACAGGCTTATTTATGTTAATAGCATACATAGCTAACTGGTTAACTAAGTGACTAGTGGACAGAGTACCAGCTGAATTTACGTAGCAAGATGTCATATGTTGTGATGCCATCTCGCTGCCTTAAAAGGATTGTGTTTTGCTGTGATCTGTGCAATAATGCACTTTTATCTTGGATAGCTACCATTTTACAAGTGTCCCTTGTTATAGAGTCATGATCATGGAGTCATGCAGCACGGAAACAGACCCTTCAGTCCAACCAGTCCATGTTGAACATAATCCCAAACTGAACTAGTCCCGCGTACCTGCTCCTGGCCCATATCCTGCCGAATGTTTCCTATTTAAGTACTTATCCAAATATTTTTTAAACATTGCAATTGCACCCATATCCACCACTTTCTCAGGAAGTTCATTCCACACACAAACCACCCTCTGTGTAAAAACATTGCCCCTCGTGTATTTTTTAAATCTCTCTCCACTCACCTTAAAAATGTGCCCCCTGCCCCAGTCTTGAAATCACTCATCCTAGGGAAAAGACAATCACCATTAACTCTATCTATACCACTCATTATTTTATAAACTTCTGTAAGGTCACCTCTCAACTTCCTGCTCTCCAGTAAAAATAATCTACCCAGCCTTCCTTTATAACTCAAACATTCTACGCCCAGCAATATCCTGGTAATTTTTTTTCGGAAGCCTCTCCAACTTAATCATGTCCTTCCTATAACTGGCCTGCCAGAACTGGGCACAGTATTCCAGAAGAGGTCTCATCAATGTCCTGTGTAACCTCAACATGACTTCCCAACTCCTATATTCAAAGGACTGACCAGTGAATGCAAGTATGCTAAGTGTCTTTTTATCCACCCTGTTTTTTTAAGATACAGACTTCAAAGAACTATGTATCGGAACCCCTAGGTCCTTCTGTTCTACAACATTAGTCAATGCCCTACCATTAACAGTACATGTCCTGCCCTTGTTTGTTGTGGAATTTGCACCTCACTTTCAAACTCACTAAAACTTTTTAAATGCATAAGTTTTTCACCAATGTCAAGATTCAACAAACCTATAACCTTTTCACTATAGATGGACAAAGGCAGCAGGCACATGTGAACATTGCTATGTAAACTCTCCCCTCCAAGTTCTACAGCTTCTTACTTGAAACAATATAGCTGTTGCTTTACTGCATCACTGAATCAAAACCCTAGAACTCCATGTCTTGCAGCAGATAGCATACAGCAGTTCATGAAAGTGACTCATCACTTTCTCAGCAGCGATTAAGAACATTGCCAACAGTGCCAATGTGCGAAGAAAGGTTTTTTTTTTCTCACTACTAAACTACAATGTAAGTGTTAAGAAAGATGCCCACTTTTCTCAGGTTTACATTTGTTAACTTAATGAGTATATAACTGTAGACAGTCTGGAAGTTCATCTGCTCCATAATTGTGGAAAATTCACAGCATCTTTCTGGGAACAAAATGTAAAGAATCTTTTCCATTGATGCACAGTGGGAGTATATTGAACAAAATGTATTTTCTCTCTTGACTTGCCTTTCCTTTGATATTTCAGAAGCAGTTACATTATTGGATGGTGATCCTCTGTCGAAGCCATCACACGGTGTTCAGTGAAAGCCTGACAAAGGCATGCAAAACAAAGGAAAGAACAGCCTCCATGCAGAGAGATCACAAAGTTAACTGGCTGATTGATTTGATAGTGCATCATCGGAAGGGCACAACCTCTTCGATTGCAATCACTTGTGATTATAGTAAGTCACACACTGATTAAACTTGCCATTGCTTTGTCAACCAACTCCTACTTCACAAATGACAAGCGTCATCTGTCTGAGTAATCTGTTTCATTATATCAGTTCCGCTCATTGAACCAGTAAAATGGTTTGGACATATCAGTTTATCTTACCTTTGAGTTTTAAACCTTGCCTTGATACTGAATTATGTAATTTAGCAACCACAGAACACCGACAAGCGCACAAGTGGCAAATCATTCCAGGTTATACTGAGTTCTCTCAAAATTCTTACCTCCGCTTTGATTCTCCATTAAAGCCCTGGGCTGTTGGCCAATCTCCATTCATTTTCTCCAGGTTTGTGTAAGTGGATTGTGTTCTTGTGCAGGGGACAAGAACCGTAACACAACCAAACAGACAAATATCTATAATCCATCAACAATTTCATGGATAGTGCTAGCTAAAGCTAAATAGTAACACCGATAATGAAAATAATCTGAAGGTGGATCTTAAAAATGATGCATTGGTAATCTGGCTGCAGAAGGGAGAAGGAAAGTAGCAATTGAGAGCTGACAATAGCTTTAGAAAGGTTTGTCAAGAATGAAGTAACTGCTTAAGGGACAGAGTTGAGCATAATCATGGAAGGCACTCTCAGTCATTTTAAAAGATAAATGGACGATCTTTTCTGTCGTTAAGAACAAATTGCTTAATGAATCATTTTTACACAATGTTATTCTTGCTTGTTTCTGGCATAAAAGTCTTAAAACTTAACATTGCATGATCCTTCCAGTGAGTCACTGAAAATTCCAATTTTTAATTAAAAGTTTTCAATCTCAACATGGAGCTCCAGGACTGACTGGGGTAAGATCAAACCTCTGAAGTCAAAAATAAGGCTTGCACTTTCTGACCAATCAGAACACTGCATGCCATTTTATTGTTGTTAATCTGCAAGTTAGGTATTTAACCTACAATATAACACTATTATGAAAATATGTTAAATTTCTGCTGATACCAGGGAGCATATGATTTGAATAAGTTTACGCCACTTAATTGTTCTATTTTATTTCAAGCAGTTGGATTCCTGAGCAGTCAGGTATATGAGACATGTGCTAAGGCAAGAGATAGGTAGTTGGTCCATGCAGAATGCATATACTGAGGATAATGATTTGCAACTTGGTGAAAAGACTTTAAGGAGCTCCCTGCATGCATGTGGATAAACCACTGATATCTTGGACAACTCTGCTATTCAACACAGACCATCACCTTTATAAAAAATGTGCACATGGCAATTTCCTTCTTCCAAAGGAGGAGGTGATCTGAGGAACTCTTTGTCAGAAAGGCTTGTAGTTGTACTGAGATGTCTTTCACTGGTCCTCCTCTGTGTCTCAGCATACCCAGAGAGGAACAGGAGCAGACCACTCTGCTCTTCCGAGCTGGTCTGCCATTGTAGATAATGCCTGGATGCCTACCTCAATGCCAAGTTCTCTTGCGCTCTCTGATCCTTTGATGTCATGAGTATTCCGAACTCTCTCAATTTCTGTCAAAGACATGGTCCATGTTTGAGCTTCCACAGGAATTTTTTGACTGGTCACTACTACAACTTTCTCACACTGAGATTCAGTGACTAATTGCACTTAACTCTAATTGACAAAATTCAGACTTCAAAAAGGCTACTTTATCGGGCTTAGCACAAACATGAATGGGGTTAGTTTCCTCACTAGTGCAATAGGTATGAAATAATTCCATGCAGACTGGTATCCCATCACCAAGTCGCCCTTTATTTATACGTGCACTGACCGAGCTAGCTCACACGCAGCTCCTAAAATGAACAGAACCCCTGACACTCCTGTTGATATCTGTCAGCCTGGACTCCCTGATTGGATCAGATTATCAGCTCCAATCAGGGAACTCATATTCCATGCAGTCAGTCTATCTGACTGACCCCGTTACAATCACTGAGGTAGACATGAAGCTGGACATTTTCTGATCGAATGACCTCAGAAGAGAATCAGTCCCATGCCTTATGTGACTATAATATGCTTCCTCAGGGATCCCTTACACTTTTCAAGTCTTCCTGTAATCCAGTCACCAGGTGAACAATAAACCCTTTGTAAGTTTATCATAGGATAATGAGACATTAAGTATATAATTTACTTTGAGTTTGGATTTTGAAATAAAGGCATGTGGGATTTTGTGTGTGTGTGTGTGTGTGTGTGTCTGTGTGTGTGTCTGTGTGTGTGTGTGATGGAGTTGAATAATTATCTTATCAATACTATTGGAACTGTACTTATTTTTAATAGCAGAATGAGAGAGAGATTTCCTTGAGGGGCAGTTGGAATTTGCTCATAATGGGAGAGTTTTATGAGTGGACAGAATAAACGTTGAAGAGCAGTAACTTGTTTCAAAAAGAGCAGGAATTGACTTTTCTTTTGCTGAGGAAAAAATACCCTCAGCTTGGAAAGCTCCTGGTCTAGTTCACAGAAGTTCTAATTGAGGGTAGATGAAAGAACACAGTTCTTCTGGAGGACAGAGTTTAAAGATAGGTTACCTCAATATAAGAGCTTAGTTTGAAATTCCATGCCAGATGTTTTTGGTTAGAACTCAGGAGCTAGTTGAAGCTGAGAAAACCAAAGTTCAGTTCTGTCAATACTCAAAGAAGAGGCTATCAAACTCTCAAGACCAGGAATTGAAAGCAACAGTTAAATCTAATCTATCGATGTGCTAGAAAAGAGAATTCTCTCTGGTGTTTGACTCCTGTTCAAGTGATGATGTTGGGATGAATTGGATTGTATGTTTTGTGTGTATTGAAGTATTCAAATTGTATTGTGTGAAAATATCTTGGTTTGTTCTGTTTCAATCTTTTTGTCTTTTATGGAGTAAACTCATGCCGTTTTGTTAAAACCAGATTTCTAGCATTGCATTCTGTGTTTCTGTGAATTACCCCCCTCATTAGGTTAAAAAACAAAATATGATCCATTAAACCAGCTTTCAGTCTGGGACTTGACTTGTCCAATAATAGCATCAGCTTGGGTTGTAACAGAGACAATTTATTGGAGAAGGAGCAACACACAACTGCCTACTTACTAGGAGGCTGTACAACCCAGGGAGGCTTGACCTACTACAGTCTAGAGTGTGGTGCTGAAAAGGCACAGCAGGTCAGGCAGCATCCAAGGAGCAGGAGAATCGACGTTTTGGGCATAAGCCCTTCATCAGGAATGAGGCTTGTGGGTCGGGGCTGAGAGATAAATGGGAGCGGGGTGGGGTTGGGGTTGGATGAAAGTGAGGGAGAGGGTGATAGATCAGAGGGGACAGTGATGGACTGATCAGTAGAATGGTGCCGACTTGGAGGCTTGGGACTGGGATAATGTGGGGAGAGGGAAATTAGGAAGCTGTTGAAATCCACATTTATTCCCTGTGGTTGTAGGGTCCCGAGGTGAAATATGAGGCGTTCCTCCTCCAGGCATCGGGTGGTAACGGTTTGGCGGTGGAGGAAGCCTAGGACCTGCATATCCTTGATGTAGTGGGAGGGGGAGTTGAAGTGTTCAGACATGGGGCAGTGGGATTGGTGGGTGCAGGTGTACCAGAGACGTTCTCTGATCTCTTACTGGGTATCCTGTTCAGGTCTAAACTGGGTTGGTCTAAATGTGGTCCAGAGTCCATGTGGAATCAGACTGTAGGTACTGAGGAAGGATCTCTTACTGCAGGTTGACTTTACACTGAACATATCTGCCTGTACGTTGCTCTCTCAATGTGTACAAAGAATCTGCATGATGTTCAATGACAGAATCACATTTCTGAGAGCTGAGGCATGTTTGGGACATTGCTTAGATCATCAAGAAAACTTCATCCAATAGTGTCAAGCCCAGGATGATCCAGCATTTCCAACAGGGCAGAAATTCTAGGATAATAGGAGATAGTGAGGGCTGCAGATGTTGGAGAGTCAGAGTGAATAAAGAGTGGAGCTGGAAAAAACACAGCAGGTCAAGGAGTATCAGAGGAGAGGGGGAATCAACGTTTCAGGTTGAAACCTTTCAACAGGCCTTGAGGAGGGGAATGGGGCTGTGAAATAAATAAGGGGGGCTGGGGCTGGGTTAAAGTAGTGTGGGATGGTGCTAGGTGAATGCAAGTAGGCGGTGGCTGTGATTAGTCAGTGGGAAGGATAGAGCAGGTAGGTTGGAAGAAAGATGGACATAAAGGGTCAGATTAAGGGGTTTGGTGGAGAGGGAGGGTTGGGCCCAGGATGTGGTGGGAGGTGGGGAGATTTGGCAGCTGGTGAATTCTAAGTTAAGGTCGTGTGGTTGTGTTTCGCAGCCCCCTTCCCCTCCCAAGGTTCTGACCTGAAATATTGACTCCCATCCTCTGATGCTGCTTGACTTGCTGTGCTTTTTCCAGCTGCACACTTTATCCATCCTGGGATACTAAAATGCCCCATAGAATATGAATTGATGCAGATGTTGCAACCATGAACCTATGGCCTAGGTTCAGAGGCAAGAGTGCTATCAACTGAACCAAATGCGTGCACTCAACTAGAAATGGATTCAAATTAAATGGAGTCATCTCAATTCAGTATTAGAAGTGTTACTTGTTTTAACATGTGCAGTCCCACTTTGAATCTGTTTCCTACTGCGCAATCATTCTACAGTAATTCTCATGGACAGAAGCTCTTCGGGATTTTAACTGTCTGATTACTGCATCATAGAAAAAGGGTGGAAGGATGTTACATTATCCCAAACTATACTGTGAATGTTTTTCTGAGATGTTACTATGCTACAAAATGCCGCAGCCAAACTTATGAATAGAAAGCTCACACAAACAGCAACGTAATGAATGAATGGGTAATCTCTTTTTGTGCCGCAGGTTTCAGGGATAAATATTTGCTGGGGCTTTGCTTCAGAAAAATACTGTGGAATCTTTTAAACCCTTTGAGTGTGCAGAGGTGTCTTGATTTATTACCTCTTCCAAAAGGGATAGGTCTTGTGTGAGATGGTTGAATACTTTACTGAGCTGTGATACTATGTGAGGAGGGAATACTGTCAATGGTGCTGCTGTTCTGCTTAATGGAAAATTGACAAAAGGTGAATGAGCGTTGTGAGAAAGTAGCTACTGTGCTGGAGAACAGGCAGGCTCAACATAGACAGCCAAAGGTAGCCAAGTAATAAAAATAAAGACAACCTTAATCATAACCCTGTCAGACTGAATGCCATATGGGTCTGACAGCTGAGTCCTTTCTTGCTCACATCCAGTGAATAGATTTGTAGCCTGGGTTACACAAGTGACATATTTAGAATGAAACATCTGGGTTGCAGCATAATATTGAAGAATATCATTCTTGCCAAAATTACAAATCAGAGCATGACAAAATAGAAGAGAAGGAAACAGCAATGTAGCAGATTAAAATTAGAAGATGCAAAAAACTCAAAATGTAATGACATTCTGCCAAGGCCTTTCTGGACAAGGGTCAAATCTACAACTTGTACCAAGCTCTCACCTGCAGGTATTGGTCTGATGCACAATTCAAATCCTCATAAACATTACATGTGTAAATGAGTGCTAAGTTTTACTAAATTCAGCAAATAATTACACAATCTGGCAGCATGGCCTCATAGTCTTAGAATCACACAGCACAGAAGAGACCCTTCAGCCCATCAGGTCTGAACCAGCACTTCCACACGGCTGCCACTTTCCAACACTTGGCCCATAACTTTGAATGCCAATGCATTTCAAGTGCTCATCCATGTACATTTTAACTACATTTTACTAACCTCCCCCAGGCAGTGCACCCCAGATACCCACCACCCTCTGGGTGCAAAATGTTTTCCTCAAATCCCCTCTTGCCCATCACCTTGTAATTATGCTCCTTCGCTATTGACCCTTCAACTATCCACCCTGTCCATGTCCCACATCATTCTATATACCTTAATCAGGTCTCTATTGGGCTTCCTCTGTTCTTAAGAAAACAACATGTCTTATGCTTATATGATCTTAATGTCTAACCTGTGCCTATACAGCCTTTCTTCAAAGCTAAAATGCTCAATTACAAGTAACATCCTGTTGAATCTCCTCTGCAACCTCTCCAGTGCAATCATATCCTTCCTCCAGTGAGGTGACCAGAACTGTGCAAACTTTAGCTGTAGCCTAACCAACGTTACACACAGCTTCAACATAACCTTCCTGTTCTTATAATCTATGCCATGACTGAAAAAGGCAAGTATCCTGCATGCCTTCTTAACTACCATATTAACCTTTAGGGATTTTTGGATAAGCACCTCAAGATCCCTCTGAGCTTCCTAACATTCTGCCATTCATTGAATACTCACTCCCAATCTATTACTACTTCCAAAGTGCACCATCTCACATTCAGAGTTAAATCCCATCTGCTGCTGATCTGCCCATCTGATCAATCAGTGTAGATGCCCCTGTAGCCTCAAATCTTCTACCTCACTGTCACCCACCCATATTCCTCTAATTCCTCCTACATTCTCATCCATTTTCTTATTATATATCATTAACAATAAGGAGCCCAGCACTGATTCTTGTGGTACGCCATTGGACACTGCTCTTTAGTCATGCAAATAGCCTTCTGCCACCTGTCTCATTGTATTTAGCCAATTTTGTATATAACTAGTCAAGTTATTCTGGATCCCATGTGCTTCTACCTTTTATCAGTCTCCCATGTGGTATCTTGTCAAAAGTTTTTCTGCAATCCATATAAACTATATCAGCTGTACTACTCTCATCTATAGACCCGGTCACGTCCTCAAAAAATTCTAACTGACAAAATCTTGCTGACAATCCTTGATCAAACCTTCCCCCTACTTCATACTTTTCTCCAACAGTTTCCCTACTACTGATGAGAGACTCATTGCGCTTTAATTCTCTGGTTTATCTCTACTACTTTTCTTCAAAATTGGGAGCATGTTAGCCATCCTCCAATTCGCTGGCCGGAGGGTCAGAGTCTCTGTCATTTCCTCTCTTGTCTCCCACAGCAATCTGGCATACAACTCATCTCAACCTGGGAATTTTTCCACTTTCAATCCTGCCCATACCTCCTCACACCTTATGTCAAACTGCTCAAAAACCTCACAGACCCTCTTCCCGATTTCTGTATCTACATCCTCCTTCTCCCAAGTGGAGACAGATGGGAAGTACTCATTAACAACCTCTCAATGTCCTCCCTTGTTCTCTAGTGCTTTCCCTGCTTATCCTCTTCACCTTAATATATTTACAGAATATTTGCTACCAAATTTGGTACCAATGTTTCTTCATGGACCCTCTTAGCTCCCCTAATTGCTTTCTTAAGATCGCCCTGCAGTTTCTATATTCCACTAGGGTCTCGATTGATTTGCTCCCTTTGTATCTCCTTCCAAACCTTTCTTTTTCTCCTTACCCAGTCCTGAACATGTCTCGGCTTCTCTGGACTTGTTGGTCAAACATTTCACCCGAAAAGGAATATGTTAGGCCTGTATTCCCCCCCATTTCCTTTTTGAACACACCTCCCCACTCACTATCTGTGCACCTTTCCTTGCCCTCACATAGTTCTCTCCCTGGCTCCCCACTGACATTATTGCTTAGGTCTAGGAGACAAGTTGGCAATTCTGAAAAGAAACAAAAGCAAAACTCACTGTGGTTATGATACATTACTCTTTGGTAGAACTATCCAATTGCCTCTGTCTTTCCAAACGGAAAAGTTTTCCCTTTTGAGTATTTCTTCTGAACCTTGTTGAACATTAGGATTGAATCTGTTTCAGGCAGTGCAATTGCAATTGTAAAACTCACTGTGGAAACAAAAAATGTAACTTATCTCATCCTTGGTTCAATCACCCTAAATCGGAACCGTCTGGTCAGTGCCCTGTCTGCCACTGGGAACGACTTCTCTTCAAAACAATTTACTATTTTGAACACCTCTATTAACTCTCCCCTAATATGCTTCTCAGGTCTAAGAAGAGTAACCCCAGCTTTTTCACGTAAATGAAATCTCTCACCCCAGTACTGTTTCTGTCAGTCTCTTCCACAACGTACCCAAGGCCTTAACAGCTTCCTAAATTGCTAATACAGGTCATTCTGCTTTAACACATGTTTCGCTGTAATGCAATTGATGAATTGGGGACATTGTTTCTAAAGCATGAATTTTTAAAATGTGTGTTGGCTGTAGCGTGATTACAGCACCAACACTTTAAGTGCTGCTTCTAAAGCACGATTTTTCTATAACATCAGATTGCACAAGGACGCAACCATCACGTTATAGAAGAACTACCTGTAGTGTCCAGGGATGTACAGGTTAGGTACAGATTATCCAGGAGAAATGCAGGGTACAGGGACAGGGTAGGGGAATTGGTCGTGCGGGATGCTCCTCGGAGGGTTGATGGAACTCAAAGGGCCAAATGGCCTGCTTCCACACTGAAGGAGTTCTATGATTCTATAAAAAGCGGTGTCCAGTATTAGACAGAATACTTCATCTCAGGCCTATTAACTGTTCAATAAAGTTTCAATGCTTTGGTACTTAAAGTGTGTTGGTAAAACAAAGGCTCCTCTTTGAACCATCTTATTCTGCCACTCGTACAGATTTGTACATGTACTCTCAAAGCTCTCCATTCTTACAGCAGCTTTGAAGTGCCATTGTTTTGTTTAAATTACATCATCTCCCTCTTCTTGCCAAGGTGAATCACTTCATTATTCTGAATGTTAAATTTCATCAGCCACATTTCTGCACATTACACCAGAATGCCAATGCCCTCCTGAAATTGCTTATGAAATTCTTCATTGTTGACCAATGTAAGTTCCTGTATTTTGTGTCCTTTGCAAACTGTAGTTTAGGCCAAGAAGAGTTTAAGACTTAAATCTGGAGGATACCACTTTCTGTCTCTTATACAATCTGTACTCTGGGTTGTCACTGTCTGTTTTATCTCTTCCGCATCATTTTGCTAATTAGTTTATTATGTGGCATCCTATCATCACTGTTTAAAAGTCAGCATGACACAACATCAACTGCATTACCCTCATCAGCCACCCCATCATCAAAGAGGTAAGTTAGTCAAACACAAATGAAAACAAGGTGCTGGAGAAACCCAGCTGCTCTGGCAGCAACTATGAAGAGGGAAAAAGTTAACATTCCAGGTCCAATGCCTCAGATTGGAAGTGGGGGGAGTGTTCTAAAACACTGGTTTTTATGTCGACGGCAGAGCAAGAGAAGAAGTGAGTAGAACAGATAATGAAGGGGCCCAGAACAGAAGACCAAGATGTGTGCATGATGGTAAAAGAGTGACAGAGATGTCAAATGGGTGTAAGTAAAGATATAAAAAGGAAAAAATGGGATTGAGCAATGTCAACAAAACATAAGCAAGACATGGCTGGGGGCATTGGGAGCATTTAAGAAAATTGGACATTAGAGTCCGTGTGCCGTAGCAGTAAATGAGGTTTCATTCCTGCAGCATGTGTTGAGCTTCATTGGAACATTGTTGCAGACACAGGGCAGAAAGGTTAGCTTGGCAGCATAGTGGTTCATTGAAATGGCAGAGGATGATCCATTGAATGTATAGACCTGTGGGATAGAAAGTGACTGGAAAGGAAACTCTGTTATTGTTTTTGGGAAGGAAGGAAAGGGGTGAGGGCAGAAGGGTGAGAAATGGATCAGACCTGATTTAGAGCCCTGTTAACCTCAGTAGTTGGATGGGGATTGGGGGAATTGAAGAAAACGGAAGACTCATTGCAGGCACCCCGGTGTCTTCATTGGAACAGATGCGACAGAGACGCAGAAACTGGGAGAATGGACTGGTATTCTTACCGGAATCAGGGCGTGAGGTAGTTTAGTCAAGATACCTGTAGTTGTCAGTAGTTGGTAGTGACATTAGATTAGATTAGATTCCCTACACTATGGAAACAGGCCCTTCGGCCCAACAAGTCCACACTGACCCTCCCAGAGTAACCCACCCAGATCCATTTCCCTCTGACTAATACACCTAACACTATGGGCAATTTAGCATGGCCAATTCACCTGACCTGCACGTCTTTGGACTGTGGGAGGAAACCGGAGCACCCGGAGGAAACCCACACAGACACAGGGAGAATGTGCAAACTCCACACAGTCAGTTGTCCGAGGCTGGAATCGAACCTGGGACTCTGGTGCTGTGAGGCAGCGGTGCTAACCACTGGGTCACCAGGGGGTAATCTAACTTCAGAAATAGAAACAATGAGGTCAAGGAAGGGAAGAGGCAGAAATAGACCAGGAGAAGGTGAGAAAAGGATATTGATTGGAAGCAAAACTGACTATTTTTTCCAAGTCTTGATGGAAGTAGGAAGCAGCATTGATAACATCATCAATGTATCTAAGAAAGACATATGGGTGGGGGCCCAAGGTGGACTGGAACAAGGAATTAGATTAGATTAGATTAGATTAGATTACTTACAGTGTGGAAACAGGCCCTTCAGCCCAACAAGTCCACACCGCCCCGCCGAAGCGCAACCCACCCATACCCCTACATTTACTCCTTACCTAACACTATGGGCAATTTAGCATGGCCAATTCACCTGACCTGCACATCTTTGGACTGTGGGAGGAAACCGGAGCACCCGGAGGAAACCCACGCAGACACGGGGAGAATGTGCAAACTCCACACAGTCAGTCGCCTGAGTCGGGAATTGAACCCGGGTCTCTGGCGCTGTGAGGCAGCAGTGCTAACCACTGTGCCACCGTGCCACCCACTGGTGCCATTCCACATATCCCACAAAGATCCAGGCATTGCTGGGACCAACACAGCCACCCACAGCCATATCTTTGGCTTGGAAAAAGTGAGATGTTCAGTATGAGATACAGCTTAGTCAGGCAAAGGAGAGACATGAAAACGACAAATGCTGGACATCAGAGTGGGTCAGATAACATCCACGGAGAGAGTGCAAGCTAACACTGAGAAAGAGAGTGGTTTTGGATGGGGGTTGTTCAGGCTTTTTTTTTGAGGAAGACGTGGAGAGCCTTCAGAATATTCTAATGGGTGTGTAGAGAGATTTCACCCCAATCATGAAGAGAAGGTGCCTAGGACCAGAAAACTGGAAAAGTGTGGAACCGGCGTAAAATGTCAGAAAAATCACGAATGTAAATGGGAAAGAGTTTAATGAGGGGCAACAAATAAAGTCAAGAATGGAGAAATAAGTTCAATGAGGCAGGAACAGGCTGATACTGTCTGCGTTTGCCAGGGCAGTACTGTTGTAGCTTTTGTAAGGAGGTAAAGGTGGGCTATGCAAAGGAAGACTGAGATGCAAAGCTGTGGAGGGGATATGTCGAGAGAAGATGAGTCCTGTGGCAGCTTTGAGAGTTACAGCTTAAAGTTCAATGGTGGTTTCAAGGTCCTGGGGGTGATAGGAGGAGGTGTCTGAGGTGGCACTCAGTATCTGCCATGTAGAGGTCAAGCAACAGCGCCACCCTTTTCAGCAGGTTTGATAACAATTTCGGGGCAGGCCTGAGAGAAAGGAGTGCTGTAAGTTCAGAGGGAGACAGGTTAGAGGGCATTAGGGGAGCAAAGAAATTATGGCAGCTAAAGCTATATTTTGCAGGGATTAAGTGCAGGTAAAAGAGGCAG
This sequence comes from Chiloscyllium punctatum, assembly GCF_047496795.1. NCBI lineage: Eukaryota > Metazoa > Chordata > Chondrichthyes > Orectolobiformes > Hemiscylliidae > Chiloscyllium > Chiloscyllium punctatum. Next base: position 16,530,673 of record NC_092783.1, on the reverse strand, counting down.
GGGGAATCGAGGACCATGGTGAAAGGGTACGGGTAGCAGGAAGAGGACTCCTGTCCAGATTTAGTCTTCTGTTGAGCACAGATCATTCAGCATCAGAAAGGGGAAGTTCAGAGGTTATAGTGAATACATAAAAAGTGGTGGGATTAAAAGAATGGATGGGTTTGGAAGGAAGAGGTGAGAAGGATGAGTTTAGAGGGGCAACAGTGCCTGTGAGCTCTTGGAGCTCGCATTCCTTAACACCCAAAAGGAAGAGAGAAAGTTTCTTGCTAAAACGCTGAATGAGCTAAAGGATGAATGGAACTGGGGACCGGGACAGCTCTTGAGAGAGATAGCTAGACAGTGGGACTAGCAGTGAGGCGGAGATCTAATGGAGAGAGAAGTCAAGACTGTACATGTGACAATGCATAGCACTGAATGCAGATCCCAGGATCCAGTGGGAGCAGCTGTCTGAGGAATGTTAGGAGAAGGTGAGGACTGCAGATGCTGGAGATCAGAGTTGAAGAGTGTGGTGCTGGATGAGTACAGCCAGTCAGATAGCATCCAATGAACAATAGAGTCAATGTTTTGGGCATAAGCATCAACTCTCCTACCCTCGGATGCTGTCGGAGGAATGCTAGATGTTTAGGAGATACCTGTAATCCAGGATGGTTTCAAAACATAAAGATCGAGCTTAAAGTGTGTGGTAAGGCTATGCTCAAGAAATTGGCTTGCTCGTCATATGCAAGATGCCTTTAACAAAACCATGTTGACTTTCATACATTCGCTCAAACTTTTCCAAGTGCCAATTAATTTTGTCCTGGATTATTATCTCTAAACGTTTTCCCATCTCTGCAGTTGCTTGACAGTGGGTTTATTCCCCTCCTTCTTACTGTAGAAAGATAGCCTACTGAAATCCATCAATGTGCTTACCCTGCCCAACCTGCAAAGGATGAAATTCAAAGTTCCACAGTACAGACTTGTAGAAATTCTAATAATGTGACAGCCCCTTACTTCACCGTATAGCAACAAAGGGAAAAATCGTGAAAGACAGACCATTGAACCAGAGCATGGAAGGAGCCACTGAGACTGAGGGCACAACATCCTGATGACACCAGAAAACAACATGAATGTTACCACAGTTATCAGATGAGCAGGGGACAGAGGATAGTGTAGACAATTAATTGCTGGCCTCAGCAATGCTCGACTGGCCGACAGAAAGATAGAATCAATCTGTCAGTCCCAAGCAAGCTGCAATTTATCAAACTGAATCAGAATAATAAAACTTCATTCATTTATTCAACAAATTACTGTCATAAAGAGTGATAAGAAAGAATGACCTTTATTTTCCTCTTGAAATTCTGATAGGAGATATAAATCAGCAGCCATGCAAAAGCAACAATAATGATTTCAAAGAGTAAAGATGCTTCAAAGAAAACAACATTATACTTCTTTACTCACACAAAGAAAATTAGCTCACACAGAATTTACATAAGAAGGATGTAATTTATTTAGTTCGTGATCAGCTTTTGACTGAAGGAACTATTTTTATGGTTAATTAGCAATAAGGAAATGCAGGCAAAGTACATGAGGTTAAAAATAGACCCGGTGGTATTCACATCAAGCAGATTTATTCAAATAATTTTTTCTCTAGTATTTCAACCAAAGCTTTAACCCGTTTTCTTTTATTTTAAAGTCATGCCAAGTTTCCATTGTAGGAGCTTCACAACACATGCAATATGATGAAATTTAAACAAAATTATATTTACGTCATGGTGAGAGAGCATAACCTTGAAACACTTCAGACATTTTGAACTTTTAATTGTGTGCTTGTTAAAAAGAAGACATACAGACAACAAATTAAAATGATTAGGAATGTAAATTCAGAGCAATGTAATTCAATGTTGGACTAGAAGGCCTATGTGAACTACCCTCACCCTTGAGGGAGATCCTGAAATGTCACACATGATTAGCATCAAGGAAACTTCAAAGAGAAGGACATCAAAGGGAGAAATGCACCACAAACTGAAGTTAACTTTCTTAGAGTTATCTCACAATGTGAAAATGATGGGAATAAGGAGCAGTCAGTGATGGACATGTTTCTCTTACTCCCAGGGGTTAGAAAATGTCAGTTTCAAGTCTGGTCTGTATGTACTAATGCGCAAAGGTGTTTGCTATGAGGGTCACAGTTGGGAAAACCCCAAGTTGCTCTGTAGGGAAAAAGAAAGGAAGTCTTTCCCTCTTGAAGAAGGAAGTCTTTCCCTCTTGAAGCCAGAAAATTAATGAAACTGCAGTCGAGAGGAAACAGGACAAAGCAGTTTCAGTTGACTTACAAAACTAATCATCTCAAAATCAACATCTCACCTGCCAACATCAATACGACCAGCATATCATTGCAACATCCAATTGTCTACTCTTGATGGAACTGAGAAACTGATTGAACATCTTTTTGATTTTTTAATCTTTTAACTCATTCTTCATCTGTGTACATGTGGGCTGTTATTTTTCTTCATACATTTAGCGAATAATAAACTCATTCTTTTAATAGTTTAAGAAAGCCTGGTGAAATTGGCCCCTTTTTAAACACAAGTTCATTTGGGACACACAGTAAGGGAAGGGATCATTTGTACATTAACCATTTTGTGACCAACCAAAAAGGGCAGATATATAATATAGGGGATGCAGTTCACCCTCTTCACCAGGAGCTTGATCATTTGAGGGATCCCATCTAGAACTGTAATACATTGGGGAACCTCACCCACTGTCTGGTTGTAACAATCCAAATAAAATTACATACAGCAACTTCTTCAATTCCCTCAAATGGAAGGCACAGCCATCAATGACAGCCTTGCTAATGAAATCCAGATCCTGAGATTGAATACAATAAAACAGGCACTAGTCCCAAGAGTTGTGGTATCCTTATTTAAGATTTTATGTTATCATAAACAAAGTTGATCAACTATTCTTATGGTACTACTAACAAATGGGATGAAATATCTGTTCCTGTTATTGCTAACCACAACTCAAGCTCCTATCAATAATATTATCATTCTATACTCAATTCTCTTGAATAGTGTAAGTGTTGGATGATGAGATCCTCAAGTCAATAAGATTCCTAAACATTAAATATCTGAAATCACACTTTTACAAAGTACTTAATGCTCCTAAGATGCAGTTCATTCAATCTGAGTCTGCAGAAGTAAAAATGAGTTCCAGTTACAATGCAAGATACATTTGCTGTTCTGTGGCCATTTAAGCAAGTACTTTAATGCTTCATGTACTCAATATTTAATGGCTACCATATGTATGCATAAACTTATTTGCAGGTTATCAAGGGTATATCATATGTCTTTTTAAAGCAGGTACCTAGCATAGAATCATAGAATGGTTACAGCACAGCAGGCGGCCATTTAGCCCATGGTATTTTTGCTACCTTTCTAAAGAAGTAATTTATCCAGTGTCAATCATCCCTGAACCTTTTACCTAACAGCTCAGCACCTTCTTTCTGTTCAGGTAATTATCCAATTCCCTTTCAAATGCCTTGATCGAACCTATCTCGACTGCACTCTCATACAATGCACTCTGGATCCTAACTATCTGCTGAAAAATAGTTTTCTCATGTCACCATTGCTTCTTATGCCAACCACCTTAAATCTGGTTCTTGATCCATCTTTTACACTCTCTCTAATGTCTTCAGATACTTCTTACAGAATCACAGAGATGTACAGCACAGAAACAGACCTTTCAGTCCAACCAATCCATGCCAATCATCATCCAAAACTAAACTAATCTCACCTGCCTGCTCCTGGCCTATATCCCTCCAAACTTTTCCCATTCATGGACTTAACTAAGTGGCTTTTAAAAGTTGTAACTGTGTTCACATCCACCAATTCCTCAGGAAGTTCAATATATCTACTCACTGTTTTCTGTTGGTTAACCAGATTTCTATCCATTCCAATATGTAATTCTCTTCACTATGAACTTTTGTTTGTTGCCATAATTTCTGTTATGGTCCCTTATCAAATGCCTTCAGGAAAGCACAGTACACCCACTGAGTTCTCTTTATCCACAGCACATAGCAAAGAACGTCAATTAATTGATCAAATATGATGCCCCTTTCACAAAACCATGTTGACTCTGCCTGATTACTTTAAGTCCATTTAAGTGCCCCGCTTTAAGCCACTTAAAAATGCGATGGTTTCTAACATTTTCCAAATGAACAGAAGTTGCCGTTCTGCCTTTATCTTCTGTCTTTTGATTCAAGGTGTTACATAGATATTTTCGAATCTAATGATACTTTCCCACAATCTAAAGAATTTGTAAAATTAAAACGAATGCATCAACTACCTCACTATTTCTTTTAAGCATGAAATCCATAGGTCGTAAGAGCTTGTTAGACTGCAGTTCCAACAATTTGGTCAGTACCACTTCCTTGGTGTTTGAAATATCCTAGAGTTCCTCTCTTCCTTGAATTTCATGACTTAATGCTATTTATGGGACGTTTCCTGTATCCAAAATAGTGAAAGTGCTTAGTCCAACCAAAAGTGGTCAAGTTCCTGCAGTCTGCAGATACCAGCAATAACCTGCCCTGAAAGCCTGAGCCTGTGGAGTAGCCTTCAATACTTGGATCATGAATTTACACATCTTTTCTCATTCGTCACAGGACATGGGCATTATTGGCTGGAACAGCAGTTATTACCCATTCGTAGTTACCCTTAAGAAGATGGTAGCAAGCTGCCTTCTTGAACCACTGCAGTCCATTTGTATAGGTACACCCAGAATGCATGGTACAGGGAGGATGGGGCAACCAAACCTGACTAGGGGAGTCAGGGATAGCATAACTGCAAAAGAGAACGCATTTAATGTGGTAAAGGACAGTGGGAAACCAAAGGATTGAGAAGCTTACAAAGATCAACAGAGAGTAACAAACAAAAATAAAGAGGGAGAAGATTAAATATGAGGGCAAGCTAGCTAGTACTGTAAGAATTTATTTAGATGTGGAAAGGACAAAAGAGGCAAAAGTGGACATTGGGTTGCTGGAAAATGACGCTGGAGAGATAGTAGTGGGGATTAAGGAACTGGCTGACGAACTGAATAATTACTTCATGTCAGTCTTCATGGTAGAAGACAAGAGTAATATCCCAAACATTCAAGAGAGTGAGGAGGCAGAGCTGAGTATGATGGCCATCACCAAGGGGAAGGTGCGAGAAAAACTGAATGGCTTAAAGGTGGGTAAATCACCTGGACCAGATGGACTACATCCCAGAGTTCAAAGGGAGATAGCTGAAGAGATAATGGAGGTGTTAGTGGTGATCTTTCAGGAATCACTAGAATCAGGGAGGGTCCCAGAGGTCTGGAAAATCACTAGCATGACACTCCTCTTTAAAAAGGGAGTGAGGCAAAAGACTGAAAATTGCAGCCTGACTAGCCCAACCTCTGTCGTGGGTAAGATCCTAGGAATCCATTGTGAAGAATGAGATTTCTGAATGCTTGAATGTGTATGGTAAAATAAGGCAAAGTCAGCATGGTTTCATCAAGGGGAGTCATGTCTGACAAATTTGCTAGAATTCTTTGAGAAAGTAACCAGTAGGTTAGACCAAGGAGAGCAAATGGTTGTTCTCTCCCTGATTTTCAAGAAGGCCTTTGACAAGGTGCCGCACAGGAGGCTGCTGAGTAAGATAAGGGCCCATGGTGTTCTAGGCAAGGTGAGGGACAGGTCCCATCGAGGAGGCAGGGAGGCTGCAGAAACACTTGGTCAGGCTGGGAGACTGGACAAAGAAGTGGCCAATGGAGTACAATGTGGGAAAGTGTGAAGTCATGCACTTTGGTAGGAAAAATAGAGACATAGACTATTTTCTAAATGGGGAAGAAATTCAGAAGTCTTAACTGCAAAAACGCTTGAGAGTTCTCATCCAGTGTTCTCTCAAGATAAACTTGCAGGTTGAGTCAGTTGCTAGGAAGACAAATGCAATGATTGCATTTATTTTGAGAGGAATATTATGCTGAGATTTAGGCCCCATACCTCAGGAAGGGTGTACTGGCCCTGGAGTGTATTCAGAGAAGATTCATGGGAATAGCCCCAGGAATGAAAAGCTTAACATATATAAGGAATGTTAGAGGACTCTGGGTCTATAGTTGATGGAGTTCAGAAGGATGAGGGGATATCTAATTCAAACTTACAGAATACTAATTGGCCTGGACAGGGTGGTTTTTGGGAAGATGTTTCCATTGGTTGATGAGACTAGGATCCAAGGGCATAACCTTAGAGTAAAAGGAAGACCTTTTAAAATGGAGATAAGGAGACACGTCTTCAATCAGAGAGTGGTAAATTTATGGAATTCATTTCCACAGAAGTCTGTGGAGACCAAGTCATTGCATGTATTTAAGACTGGGATAGATAGGTCCTTAAGTATCAAGGAGATCAAGGGTTACAGGGAGAAAGTAGGAGAATCGGATTGAGAAACTTATCAGATTTGAGTGGTGCTGGAATAGCAGGAGCCCTTCATCAGGAGTGAGGGCTCTTCATTCCTGATGAAGGGCTCCTGCCAAAACGTTGATTTTCCTGCTTCTCGGATGCTGCCTGACCTGCTGTGCTTTTCCAACACCACTCTAACCTTGTGTCTGATCTCCAGCATCTACAGTCCTCACTTGAGAAACTTATCAGCCACAATTGAATGGTGGAGCAAACTCGATGAGCTGAATGGCCTAATTTCTGCTCCTATGTCTCATGGTGTTGTGGTCCAATGCCTTTAGGGAATTCTGGAATTTTGACTCTGACATTGAAGGAATGACAATGTGTTTCCAAGTCAGGATAGTAAGGGGCTTGGAAGAGATGTTGCAGATGGTAGTGTTCCCATATATCTGCTATTCGTGTCCTTCTAGATGGTAGTGGTCATGGGTTTGGAAGGTAATGTTTAAGAATCTTTGGTGAATTTCTGAAGTAGTTAGTGTAGATTGTACTCAGTGCTGTTACTGAACATCAGTGTGGAAGGAGTGGATGTTTGTGGATGTGATGCTAATCAAGAGGGCTACTTTGTTCTTGAGTGTTTTTGGAGCTGCACTTATCCAGGCTAGTGGGGAATATTCCATCACACTCTGGGCTTGTGCCTTGTAGATGATGGAAAGACTCTGAGGAGTCAGGAGGTGAGTTACTCACTGTAGTAATCCTATCTTCTGACCTGCTCTTGTAGCCACTGTATTTACATGGTGAGTCCAGGTCAGTTCCTGGTAAATGGTAACCTTCATAATGTCAATAGTCGTGGATTCAGTACTTGTGACACCATTGAATATCAAATGGCAATAGTTAGATTCTGTCTTTTTGGAGATGGTCTTTGCCTGGTGTTTGTATAGCGCAAATGTCACTTGCCACTTTTCAGCTCAAGCCTGGATGTTGTTCAGATCTTGTTCCATGTAAACAAGGGCAGCTTCAGTATCTGAGGATTCACTAAACGTTGTGCAATAATCAGCAGACATTGCCACTTCTGACCTTATGATGAAGGGACGGTCATTGATGAAACAGTTGAAGATGGTTGGTCCTAGGACATTACCCTGAGGAACCCCCACAGAGATGTCTTGGAGCTGAGATGACTGACCTCCAACAACCACACCCATTTTCCTATGTGAGCAGTTTGATTCCAATCAATGGTCAGTTTTCCCCCATTCCCACTGATTCCAGTTTATGCGAGGGCTCAGTGATGTCACACTCGGTCAATTGCAGTCTTGTTGTCAAGGGCTGTCACTCTCATCTCACACGTTGAGTGAATACACCTTGTCAACCCTGTTTTGGAGACCTCACCTCCTCCCAGCTGGACCTCTGTGTCCATCTCCCCTATTCTGCAGAATTTCAGGAGCCAATGAGAAGGCAGGTAGTGCTGGTTTGTTGTAGACTTTGCCGGACCTGTTGGTGTTGCACTTGCTGCTCTCCCTGTTCCTCATCCGAGGTTCAAGCCGCAGTTGTGTGAGTTTCTCCCATGCTGTGGGGACAGCTGACAGGAGGGAAGCACAGATCAATGGGAGCAAAGTCCAAGAGGAGTGAGCTATTTCTTTAGAAATCAGCTGTCAGAGCTGTGGGAGCACACTTTCAGAAGAAGAGCTATGTGCAACAGCCATCTTTCAACTTCAGACCGGCTGAGATGAGCAGAATGTGGATTTTTTTCATTGGGATGCAAAAGACATCTCCATTCAGGAATATCTCTTAAGGCAGGATTTAACTTTCAAAGTCACTTTTCTAATGTTGCATAAGCACCACTGCCGGATTGATAAGCATAGGAACTGTCCGCTCAATATGTGAGGTAAAAGTGACTGCCCTTGACATCAAAGCCACATTTGACAGAGTCTGACATTAAGGAGCCCTAGCAAATCTGGAGTCAATGGGAATAAGGGAGCAAAACAGTCTGCTGGATGGTGTTCGACCTGGTACACGTGAGGATGGTCGTGGTTGTTAGATGTCAGTCATCCCAGCTGCAGGGCATCTCTGAAGGAGTTCTAAGGCTTCCATCTCCTTCATTGATGAACTTTGATCAATTGTAAGATCAGAAGTGGGAATGTCTGCTGAGGGCTGTACAATGTCCAGCCCTGGTAGGTGGTGCATTACGTTAGCACATGCAGAAACACAGGGTTGGAGTGCAATGGAATGACAGCTGCCAGTCACTAAGATGGTCCTGCCCATATAGCCACACAAGGGTTTGAGTTCAAGGGTAGAAGTCTTGCAATGCTTGTGTACAGTTTGGTGAGGCTGCACAGGCAGTGTTTTGCAAAGTATTCACTTCCATGTGTGGACTGCAGTACTCTAAACTGTGAAGGGAACATTCGGAGGACTAGTTCTGTAAATTTCAATCAGATGATTTATCTTATTTTTAAATTTGTGGCTAGGCTGTGAGTCATATTGCTGCACTCTGATTGAAACTGATGGTCAGTCTGTCGCTGTGTGACGTAGGCATCACTGTATCCCGATCCACATCAACACTGTCAGGCACCAGTACTGTAGGCTGACACCACACGCACGCGGGCAGACAGATCCTGACTCAGCAGGTCCTCTTGCAGCTGACAAATGTCACAGGGAGGCATCTGTACTTGTTCGGGTTCCTATCTTTAGCACTGGGCATAGTCCACGTCTTAAACAATGTCCTAACTCTGGAGGGCACAGTCAAAGGTTTCCCTCACCTGCAGTGCAGGCTCATGTTCATTGTTAACATTTAGCACACTCTCGGAGGCAGGTTGTTGACACCCAAACACAACCCTGAATAAAGAAAAGACATGGAGCAAATACCACCCGCAACAAACAGGGATAGGAAAGCATTCCAGCACTCATGAAATGAAGAGAATTTTAGGCATTTTTAATCAACTTGTCTGATATGATAGACCTCTTGAGCAGGTGGTACTTGGACCTAGGCCTCCTGGCTCAGAGTTAGGGACACTATCACTGCACCACAAGACTCCTTAATGAAGAGAATTTTACAATGGATCAGTTTACAAAGAGGATGAACCACATTCAGGTACTCTGTGCAGAACGCTGTGAACTAAACATGCACCATTCAAGGCATGAATGGTGGAGGCAGATGTAGGAAAATTGAGATCCAAATTGCTGATGATGTACTGCCAATCTGATATGTGTAATCTCCTGGAGATAGGAGTGTGACTCCATTTTCTGATGTATTTTCAATGCATATGTCTTCACAATGATCAATAAAATTATTGGATAGGAATTGCATCCTAGGTCATCAGCTAGATATCAGCAAAGTCTTCATTATCTGTTTGCCTAATATCAAACCCATGTCCTCATTTGTATGGTAATGGTAACAATGAACTATCAAGTTTCAACTTTCAGCATCTGATTTTAATTCCATGGGTCTTTCATGAACTAAAATTGTTTTAAAACAGAGAAAAACCTTGCATTAAAATGGTCATAATTATAATTGACCACAGATTGAGCTAAGTCATGAAACCATCAATAAACAAGACCAGCATAAACTGAAATTAATATGTCATCAAATGACTGAAACCAGCCACTCAGATCTGTTTTTCCTATTTGATTTATACCTTCTATAAATTGCACGTATCAGAATGAAAGTCATCTAGAGATTATCCAGCCGGAAAAAAAAAGGTGAGGCCAAACATGGGTATTCACAAAGGGATGGCATTTCAGGGGACAGGTTTTGAGCAGGGACAGAGAAAAACATGGATTTGTAACAATGGAACTGAAAGATTTTCTCTGCCTTTCTAGCCCTGGTTCTTTACGTTTCTCAAAAAACAACAACCAATGTCAAACAAATTGGAGAAATACCAATTTAACAATAATTCCAAATTTTGCCACTGCTGAGGATACAATACATTGATTAAGCAACCATCGTCTCAGCTTAAAACGTAATAATTCAAGTCCACTATTTTTTGTCATTTATATAAATAATTTGGGTGTGAACATAGGAGATATAGTTAGTAAGATTGCAGATGACACCAAAATTGGAGGTGTAGTGGACAGCGAAGAGGGTTACCTCAGATTACAACAGGATCTTGACCAGATGGGCCAATGGGCTGAGGAGTGACAGATGGAGTTTAAGTTAGATAAATGAGAGGTGCTGCATTGTGGGAAAGCAAATCTTAGCAGGACTTATACACTGAATGATAAGGTCCTCGGGAGTGTTGCTGAACAAAGAAACCTTGGAGTGCAAGTTCATAGCTCCTTGAAAGTGGAGTCGCAGGTAGATAGGATAGTGAAGAAGGTGTTTGGTATGCTTTCCATTATTGGTCAGAGTATTGAGTACAGGAGTTGGGAGGTCATGTTGCAGCCGCTTTTGGAATATTAGGCCATGTTAGGCCACTTTTGGAATATTGCATGCAATTCTGGTCTCCTACCTATCGGACTAATATTCTGAAACTTGAAAGGATTCAGAAAAGATTTACAAAGATGTTGCCAGGGTTGGAGGATTTGAGCTATAGGGAGGGGCTGAACAGGCTGGGGCTGTTTTCCCTGGAGCATCAGAGGCTGAGGGGTGACCTTATAGAGGTTTACAAAATTATGAGGGACATAGATAGGATAAATACATGAAGTATTTTTCCTGTGGTAGGATAATCCAGAACTAGAGGACATAGGTTTAGGGTGAGAAGGGAAAGGTATAAAAAAGACCTAAGGGGCAACTTTTTCACGCAGAGGGTGGTAGGTGTATGGAATGAGCTGACAGAGGAAGTGGTGGAGGCTGGTACAATTGCAACATTTAAGAGGCATTTGGATGGGTATATGAATAGGAAGTGTTTGGAGGGATATAGGCCAGGTGCTGGCAGGTGGGACTAGATTGGGTTGGGATATCTAGTCAGCATGGACAAGTTGGACCAAAGAGTCTGTTTTCGTGCTGTACATCTCTATGACTCTGTATAAAAGGGGCCTAAGGGACAACTTCTTCACACAGAGGGTGGTACCTGTATGGAATGAGCTGCCAGAGGAAGTGGTAGAGACTGGTACAAGTGCAGCATTTAAAAGGCATCCGATATGAATAGGAAGGGTTTTGGGGAATATGGGCCAAGTGCTGGCAAATGGGACGAGATTAGGTTTGGCTATCTGGTTGGCATGGACGAGTTGGACCGAAGGGTCTGTTAAACTACTTTCTTAATCTTCTTAGTTGAATCTTACAGAATGATTGTGTATGTGTTTGATGTTGTTTTATTGTTCTTCTTGGGGTTAGTAAGTAATAAAATCATTCTTTCATTCACTTAAATAAAACCTTGCAATCGCCTCCTTAATTTTGACTAGTGCTAAGTCTTATTTGAAGGGTGATAGAGCTTTCATGCTAAAAATAATTTAAAGTCTTTGTTGTGGCCAATGGAGGAGGATGCAAAAATGGCAGCTGATTCATCCCTGGTCATAATGTTATACGTAGCTGTCAGACAGCGTTCAAGAAAATTAAAGATTCCTGAGAGTCACACTGAGCCTGAATACTTTCATTCTGTCAATATGAGATACGTCTAGGCTGAAATGGGTCATTAAATTATACCATGAGCAATAAAAATAGATGTCAGGAAATGGCCTGGTCATTATGATGACTATCTCAGTCACGTTCGGATCCAGAGTACAACCCAGATACCAAACATAGCCTGTGTGAAGCCTGACAGACTGACATACAAGTTAATTTCTATTCCAGATTTCCATAAAAATTGAAGTCATCTTTACCTTAACTATTTCCTGCAACTCCCTTTAGATAAATCTGGAGGATGGGAAAAATTTCTGGCTGTAACAGGCTGCTCCTTTTTTGAGGTTTTTTTAGGCATTGGAGGTGATTTCCTCAAATTCCAGGAGCAGCAATTACTGTTTTATATGCTGTGGCATCGTTTTGGAACTTTGGGGAAAAAAAAAGCCAAAACAACGGCACTTTTAAAAGGGCAAGGAACAGACAAAGGCAGCACATGGTGAGGTCAGTGCAGGAAAGAGAGAGAGAGGGAAAGAAACCCACACTGCAAACTGACACAGCAGTGAACCTGTGTAATTACATTAATTCAAACAACAAAGGCAGTGTCGCTGGACATCGGAGTGCATCTGGGAAAATTAACAAACAGTGAAATTCACAACTGACATTGGAGAAACCTGTTTGGGAAAGGTCACAGCACAGAAACAGATAAAAATAATCACTTATGTGTGGCATTACAGTAAGTCTGCAGTAGTGAGTAGAGTGGGTTCTTTCTTGTTTATATGTTTTATTGAGCTATGTCTCTTGATTCAATTTAAAAATATAAGCCATAAGTATTAAGTTAGCCTGGAACAGTATTTTGTAGAGGAATAAGACAGCTACTTTCCGTGTCTGCAGATTGGAAGAAGCAAAAATGGCCCTGAATGGAGTGATATACTCATCTCGTCGAATGTGGGAGTTTAGGGAGAGTTTATGTGTTACTGAGGATTACATCAGCAATAAATGCCGTTGATTGGGAATCCTATCAGATTGAATGGAATGGTTGGAGTGACAGTTAGAGGCAATGAGGAATTTACAAGAGGATGGGGATGTGATGGATGGCAGTTATAGGAAGGGAGAAAAGTCGCAAATACAGTCACATAGATGGGTTAACTCCAGGAAAGGTAAGAGAAGTAGGCAGTTAATGCAGGAGTCCTCTGTGGCTGTAAGTGAGGACTGCAGATGCTGGAGATCAGAGCTGAAAATGTGTTGCTGGAAAAGCGCAGCAGGTCAGGCAGCATCCAAGGAACAGGAGAATCGACGTTTCGGGCATAAGCCTGAAGAAGGGCTTATGCCCGAAACGTCGATTTTCCTGTTCCTTGGATGTTGCCTGACCTGCTGCGCTTTTCCAGCAACACATTTTCAGCTCCTCTGTGGCTGTCCCCATTTCAAACAAGTATGCTGTTTTGGAAACTGTAGGGGATGATGGATTCTCAGGGGAATGTAGCATGAACAGCCAAGTTTCTGATATTGCGACTGACTCTAATGCAATGAGGGGTACATCAGGTTCCAAGAGATCAATTGTGATAGAGGACTCTAGTCTGAGGTACAGACAGACGTTTCTGTGGCCAGCAATGAAAAAGCAGAATGGTGTGTTGCTTCTCTGGTGCCATGATCAAAGATGTCTCAGAAAGGGTGTGGAATGTTCTCAAAGGGGATTGGGACCAGC